>NC_135719.1:11329387-12529387 GCF_964656455.1 Halichoerus grypus | reverse complement strand
AGACCTGCGCCCTGAGTGACGAGCCACGGGCAGGGCTGTGTCAGAGGCTTCCCCACAATGTGGAAAAGCAACTCTCCATTCACACACATGCCCCTCTCCACTGCGACAAGATTTTATTTACTGGCTCATCTCAACACAGGAAACAAAAATAAAAATGGAAGGACCGTTCTTCAGGCAAGTTTTCTCACAAAGGAGCAGGAACTGAACCTATTGTTCAAGCAATGTACCTGGGCTGACCAGTTCACTCTGAGTACATCCTAGGAGATTTGAAAGGCACCTTTCTGCTTCTCAGTGGAGTGCCTTTTAGGAGATTACAGTCAGTACTGAGATGGAAAAATGTTCCCCGCTGAGCAAATGGAGAGCAGTGTACGTGATTGTATGTTTAAAGTCTACACATCATATCTAAGATACATATAATATTTTTGCTCTAAGGGATTCAGGGCAATCATTTTGTATTTTAGGAAAAAAAAAAAAAAAAATGATGCCCTGACCTGATTCCAATATCACTAAATGCTTCACGTACCACAATCAGGAAAAAACAAAAACAAAAAAACAAAACCACTTTGCCTTCTGAGAACACTGAAATAAACTAAAAATAACACAGTCACCATTACTGGTTCTGTTCTCCCAAATAATACACCCTTGATTATGTCCCATTCACCCAAACGCAGTCATCATATAAATCAGTTGCTCTTTTTTTGACTGTGAACAAACTAATATAAATAAAATAACCTCAGGAATGAAATCTTTTACCTCTAAATACTTGTATTGTTATTTGGCGATGGAAGATTCCGGTCTTTTCCGAAGTCTTACTCACTTGCAGACACTGAAAATAAGCTTTCTTAATATTTCTGAATCTGAGGCTTCCTTCTACAGTGATTCTTGGAGGTTCCACTGAGATACAGTCCAATCCGTAATAATTTATCCTCTTTCCTATCAGAATATAATTGGATACATGTAATTTGTAAATAGAAGCTAGCCCCAAATTTCAGGCATGCGCTCTATTGAGGAATAGGAATATGCTTCACATACAGAAGTTCTATCTACGAAGTACTTCCAGGAAAAATCGACTACTACTATCCCATGCTTAAAAAATCTCTTTACCGGTGGTGCTGTACCCTAGCAGTCCAGGAAAATTAGCAAACATGAACCTCCCAGAGAAAAAGGACGTCCTTGAGCCCAGGTGGTGGCAGATGCAGCCTGCGGGGGTCAATGAGATGGTCCTTCGTCCCTAATCTCAATAAAGCTATTACAGACAGTAAAATACTTCTGACACATAAAAGTAAATTACACATCTAAGTTCTTTTTAAACTCTCAGGCAGAAATTAACTTTTAAGTGTAAGATCGTATGTCCCTAGTTTGTTAACGATACAAAAAAGTACATAACCATCTCTGGTTACACCTATATTTTAATAACTATTTAAAAACCACAATGTCAAATAAAATGATGCAAGATCAGAAAATTTCTAAGCAAGTTTTGCAGCTGAATCCATAAAAAAAAAAAAATTGATGCTCTTCCCTGGTTCCAATATCAGAGGAAATTGACTGTAAGAAGAAATCATAGGTGGAAAAAAAAAATGATGCTTTACCACTTCCAATATGACTAAGAAATTCATAAACCACAGGTAGACAAAAATTATATGTTGTACCTGAGATAAACCAAACATAGCAGAGTCACCCTGACTTGGTCTGGATCCTAAATAATAAAACCACTATTTCCTGTAAATGTGAACTCCTTTACAAAAGCATTTTTGTTCCTCATGGTTGTTCTGCTGATATCTGAAGATATGTCTTGACAATTTTGAATAAGATAATTTGTGTGAGAAGGGGCGCCTGGTGGCTCAGTCAGTTAAGCGTCTGCCTTTGGCTCAGGTCATGATCCCAGGCTCCTGGGATCCAGCCCCCAATCCTGGGCTCCCTGCTCAGGGGAAGTCTGCTTCTCCCCCACCCTCTGCCCCCCCCACCCCCACTCGTGCTCTCTCTCTCTCTCAAATAAATAAATAAAATCTTTAAAAAAAAAATAAGTGTTTGAGAAAACTGGTTTTTTTGTTTGTTTGTTTGTTTGTTTTACTTGTGTGTTTTTTATTTGTTTTTTTACCTGGCACAGATAAATATAATTCGGAAACCATGGTGTGTTTTTTTTTTTTTCCTTTTAATTTCTGCTTGAAGTTTTTATTTGGTGAGCCATTCCTTCTGGAGTATGACTCCCTTACATTTGATTTCCTTCATCCATGCTTCTGTCTGAGTCTTCCTTTGACAATGCACAAGTAGAAGCTCAAGTATTTCTTGAATGACTGGTTAAATAAGATCCCACCAATTACCCACTGTCTAAAAGAGTTAACTAAAACAATTTTACATTAGATTATTTTTTATAACGGAAAGCTTATTTTTCCAACTAAAAATGTATCACACGTGCATTTTTAAATTAGAGAACCCAAGGGGGCCTGAGTGGCTCAGTTGGTTAAGCATCTGCCTTCAGCTCAGGTCATGATCCCAGGGTCCTGGGATGGAGCCCCGTATCAGGCTCCCTGCTCAGCAGGGAGTTTGCTTCTCCCTCTCCCTTTGCCCCTCTCCCTGCTCATGCTCTCTGTCTCTGTATCTCCCAAATAAATAAATAAAATCTTTAAAATAAATAAATAAATAAATTAGAGAACCCAGAATTATTTAAAAAAAACTATAAATATAGACACTAATATATTTGCAATAATATAATCATGTATATATATATATAGAGAGAGAGAGAGAATATATATGGAATATACGTATTTTTAGCAAATTCATATTGGGGTACATTAATGTTGTATTCAAATTTTTAGTGTAATAGATTAGGCTGTCATTAATTCTCAAGTATCTGAAACTTTGTTCCCACTATATTATTTTTTTAAGCTAAATTTCTAAAAATAGAATTGCTAAGAGTATTCACAGAGTTAAAGTATTTGAAACATATTGCCAAGTCATCTGGCATAAACATAAAGGTTGTACCACCTTATGCAATTTATAAAATACTGTTTCCCTCATCTTTGCTTCATAGATATTAGAAATTTATTTTCCGGTTATATGAAACCTGTCTAAATAAATTAATTATGACATAAATGTTTTAATGCTAATATTTCTCTGTATTAAAAAACCATATTCATATTTGGTTTGACTTATAGGTCCAATATAGAAATTTATTGTAAATAAGTTCTCATGCATTGATTGGCAGTCTTAGCTCTCCAAAATCTTGACTGCTTAATAGTCAAGATTTCATATTTTCAAACATATTTACAGAAAAAGCATATGGACCAAAAAACGTTATAGCTGCTAGTAAGCACATTAAGTCATTATGACCATTATTTAAGGAAACAATTATGTTTTGAAATAGAAATTTTAATCAAAACCACATGTGTGAATTTGCAAGTTATTCTTTCCTACTGTGTACACAAATTGCCACTTGAGTTTTACCTCTGACATATATATATGTGTGTGTGTGTGCGTGTGTGTATAATATATATATATATATATAAAACCCATGTATAAATACACAAATCATAGTCATGCTCATACCAATTCAATGCTGAATTTTGATTCTCCAGGGACTTAGCTTTGTAGTTGGAATCCATATTTGTGCTAAAGGTCATTCGAGTTATGGGAACGAGTAATAAATATTAACTCAATTTCCTGGTTGCCCCTCTTGTACTAAAGACCTGTTGATAACTGGTCAACAGAGAGGCACCTTGGCGCTCTAATATTTCAGGAAAGCATGGTCCCCGCTCACTCATCCCACACTCACAGGCACAAACCACTTTAAAAGGAACCAGATGTGGAGTGCGTGGCTGGGGGCCTCGGGCAGAGCCTGCACGTCCTGGAGGCTCACTTCACGGGGTGTCTCGCAGCTTTAGAAGGGGCAATTAATTTCCTCAGCACGCTATGCAAAGCACCACAAAATGCGAGGGAATCGGTTGCTTTTCTTTCTGTAATACTGCGTCCACATGCTTCATAAAATACGACTTTAATAAAACACACGACAGCACGCCAGCCGTGGTCAGCGAGTCCTCCACGTGGTACCCAGGTCACTCGCATGACACGCTGGGAGGGCATGTGGCCCATGCTGGGGAGCGGTGTCACGTAGCGGGCTTGCAGAGAAGTACGGCTGGCTGGGGGGCATATGGTGTCCTCATTTACCCGCTGGTGCTCTGAGTTTTCCAAAGTGCCCCGGGGTAGTTTCCTCAAAATGCAAATTAAGTCTCAGTATGGAATGTGAGAAGAGCCCCAGATACACACGGAGAGGCTAGATTAAATCATCACATGTAGCTTATAGAAGACTCACACTGATTAACAGAAAAACGAAATAAAACCTAATAACTGAGGAACAAATATGCTGCTGATCTGATGACACAGAGGGCATTCTTATTTGGAAAAAAATTAGGGAACTCTGCTCCTAATTGATTGGAGTTTTGGGGAAAAAAAAATAGCGGTATTCTTTTTTTTTATAATCTTTTTCCATTTATTATGTCCCCTTCTTATTTTTACTATATGTCAGGTTCTTGGTAGGGAATATATTCTTTTTTTCTTCTAGCTTTGGTAGAGCTCTTTCTCCTTGCAGGAATAAGTAAATATGGCTTCTTTCTTTTGAAGATGGTGTCCTTCTCCCCTTTTTATCTGCAAGGTCAGGGAATCTCTGGAACACCTCTCTCTCTCTCTCTCTCTCTCTCACACACACACACACACACACACAGTCCTTTATCTTTACTTGACGTTGACTTAGAAAGCACTGAACATGTTGTCCACTATTATACAGTCTACAAGATAAATCAAGTAAGATTTAAAAAATTTATTGAATAACCTCAGGGTTATTCAAGGTTATCAGTTTGGGCTGTTAACTCTCAAGTCTAATAACCAAGATACTTCAAGATGGCTCCCATGGATTTTTCAGACTTGACTCACCTGGTGGATTGGGCACCTCCATTGTTCACACCTGTGGTTCTGTGGCTGCTCCCTTCCCCACCCTGGGGAGGCAGCCTGGAAAGTCCTCATTCCTTCTGCTAGAGCACTGCTAGGAAGCTCACCCCTCTCAGGAACCCCAGACTTTTACCACCAAGGGCATATCTCCTGGGGCCAAGGCATCTCACTCTTCAGAAATCCCAAACTGAAATTGTGACCTTCCCCTCGAATCTGAATATGCTCATCCTTCTCTAGTCCCTTAGTTGGATACAACAGGGTTTGGTCCTATCTCCCATTGTAGGTGCACTTCCTGCTCCTTGCTCAGCCATTCCACTCTGCAGGCCTGGATAGTCTCAGAATAGACCACTGTGTTCACGATGCCTGCATCTCTCTATGGGGAGCACCTGGTTATCTATCCACACTCATCACTAAGACGTCCCTGACTTCTCTTGGTGAGTTGACTGAGCGTCCAGCTCCACACCTATGACACAGCATGCCTCTGTTCGCGTATTTCTGTTACCTTCTGGAAAGTGCTGTCTGCAAGAACAGACCATGTCTTATTTATCTTTATATTTCCAGCACCAAATACAACGCTATCACTTTGATGATCTGGAATAATCCTTGATCTTTTTCTTGAATCTCTCCCTTCACTGGGTCTAAGGGGTGAATATGAGACACTTAATAGTCTCTTAGTGGCTGCTTTATATCAGAGTTTATTGTATACATGTTGGTCGAGAGAAGAGGAATTTCACTCTTGTGACGCTTAGTGTATGTCTTGGTCACTTATAAAATGACAAATTTTAAAAAACAGTACTATGTAAACCATTAATTTGAATAGTAAAGAGATGATAGGTAAGATAATGCACCCTGTAAAATGTATTATAAAAAGACTATATTATCAATTAGATTATTGATTCCAAATTTAATTATTACTTTTTTTAAAAGATTTTATTTACTTATTTGACAGAGGGAGAGAGAGCACAAGCAGGGAGAGCAGCAGAGGGAGAGGGAGAAGGAGATGCAGGCTCCACTGAGCAGGGAGCCCTATGTGGGACTCGATCCCAAAATCCTGGGATCATGACCTGAGCCAAAGGGAGACGCTTAACCGACTGAGCCACCCAGACACCCCAAATTATTACTTTTATTAAGTAAAATGCTGTATAAATTATTTTGGGGGGGCATTATTACTCTTCTCCCAGGAATTATTTCAAAAATATTACTACTTTCAAATAGAGAAACTGAAACTACATATCATTTATTCATTTAAAAAGTATTTGGCGGGGGTGGGGTTGCTATTAAGTGTCAGGCTCTCTACCAGACACTAGGGAATCAGCAATGAATGATTCATATCCTGTCCTGCTGCCAGGATAGCGGGAAACTGGTTAAAAAACCAGGGCATTGGAACATCAAGTAGTTGGATTAGTGGAAACAGACAAGGGAGGAGCATAAGCTGAAATGTAGGCAGTCTGGAAAGGAGTCTTACAGGTAGAATTGACATTAAGTTATATCTTTGAAGTGTGACAGGATGAAAATCTGGTCCTTGAATTAAAAAGGGGCAACTTCGGGGAAGTCTAAATCTCCAAAATAGCTGGTGATACATAGTGCTTAAAGCAAGTTAAATCGAGGCGAATGTTCCAGAACAAATGAACTCACATATGCGCCTACGTGACTTCACGTATCCTACAGGTGTGTGTTTACAACACAACTACTTTTATACTTTGAAGAAACTAAAGAAAAAATCATCTTAAAAAGCACCCTCTTTAATAGAATACTATTACCATTTACATTATTAGGGGCTAGAATCAATAATAATAAATATTTTTGCGTATGTTATTTTACCAGCAGGGTACAGCTCTCTTGTCTTTTTAAAAAGACCCTTGTTTAAGATCATGAAGATGGTTACCGCCAGAATCAGGACTTGAACTTTGGCCTGTCTGACCCCAAAGCCAATACACACTATATGCTTTCTCACCTCCCTCCAGTGAATGGATACCTGTGATGTGCTCCCTCTTACTGAATGCATGCTCAAGGATCAATATTGCATAAAAACAAAGTCAAAACGTTCAGATATATGTTTAACATTTAAATAGACTACTGAATCAAGGCCTAAAGTTTTTGGTATTTAACACTTATAATTGGTTAACTTGATTTGCATAATCGTTTCATCTCTAATACGTTTGCAATGGATAACTCAAATCAGGAAAACATACCATCTAAGTGCAATTAGGTTGGAGAACGTTAGGTCTGCTAAATGTGACACAATAAGAAATACATATTTGGTCCCTGTCCCTGGTTCCTGGCACAGAGCTTCTAAAACCCTTGTAATTTCCAGAACGATAGGGGTAGTAGGAATGTCTTTGTTCTAACATTAGTCTTTGACCCCAGTTCCTGACACAGAACTCCTAAGCCCCTTGGAATTTTCTAGGTGATGGGAGCGTGTGATCAAATGCGGCTACTCTTGGTGGGTTTATGGATGGGGACAGGTCAACAGAAAGACCAACCCACGATGAGAAGCTTAGAACTTTCAGCCCCAACCCCGATCCCCCAGGGAGGGTAAAAGGTCTGGATATTGAATTATAAATCATTCACGCTTACATAATGAGGCCTCCATAAATATCCCCAAACTGCAGGGTTCGGAGAGCTTCTGCATTGGTGAACACATCCATGTGCAGTGAGGGGGGTGCACCCCAACTTCACAGGGACAGAAGCTTCTGTGCTCAGGACGCTTCTGGGCTTCACCCTAGTGTCTCGAGATGTTCATATGTATCTTTTGTAATATCCTTTATAATAAAGTGGTAAAAAGAGGTAAATGTTTCCCTGAGTTTTATGAGCTATTACAGCAAATTATCCAAGTTCAGGAGGAGGTTTGTGGGAACCCTGATTTATAGCCAGTTGGTCAGAATCACAGGTAATCATACGGGACTTGCAATTGGCATTTCAAGGGAAAACAGTTTTGTGGGATTAAGCCCTTAACCTATGGAGTTTGGCATTAACCCCCAGGTAGATAGTGTCCGAATTGAACTAAACTGAATTGTAATACACCTAGCAGGTGTCACAGAGCATTTGAGAATTGTTTGGTGTGGGGGAAAAAAAAAAACCCACACATTTGGTATCAGAAATGGTGTGAGTGCATAGGAAAATGTTTTTCATTTATTAATCTGCAAAGCAAAGAGGATTCGGACTACTCAAGACAGAAAGAGAGGATGTTAACACAGGTAACTGTAGACCCAGGGACCAAAGGAAAATGTTGTAAAGGGAGACTCCCTTTCGCTTTCGACAAGATTCCACGTGTAGAATCCAAGGAAAGTTTAAGTGATACATGCCCTTAATGAATATTAATTTTAAAGTTTAACATTTTAATATTAGTATTGGCCCAAGGGCTATATTACTTTGATGTATTCTGGAAGTAATGCAAACCTGCAAACATTATGCAAACTTACTGAAGTTTCATTTATCCCTTCGTAAACACTCAATATCATAAAGGAATAGACATTACTTCTTTCTAAGTTTGTGGCTAATTGCAAAAATGAAGCTCATCATTTCCTTTCCAGAATATGGTTCTCCTCCTAGCTATCGGCTGCTCATAGCAGTCTACATTTGTAGTCACACAGACACGAATTGTGCTTCTTGTTGCCCCCAACACCCACAAAGCTGCCAAGTCTGGTGGACATAAGTCTCCAACACCTTTCCTTTCCTTGGCTCAGGACATGGTGATGCTCTGATTGTGTCCTCTGGGAGAGGAGAGACCATTTTTCTTCTGGCTTCTCTGGATTCCAGAGGAATGGGAGTTGCGAACACCTCAGGCTCTCTCTGCCCCCTTTACTGCCTCTCGCTGGGCATGTGGAATGACCTTGATGATTGCATAACTTTGGGAAGAATACCCAGGCTTGTATGGCTCCATCCAGATCTTCTTTCTTAGGAAAGTGAGCTCCTTCTTCAGGCAGCCTCTGAGGCTTGTTCCACCTCTGTAGGGGGCACCTGCCCTGCTCCCGCTCTGCCAATTCAAGTCCAGCCAATGTTGCCGATTAGCAGCCACCTGCTTCTCCTACAAAGCTATATTCTCCAGTGAAGCCGTAATTAGAAAGAAAGGTATTTTTTTTAAATCTCCAGTATGCCTTCTCTGTTTTATTTTTCTAATTCGCATAGAACCTGAACATAAAAGTGGGATTTTACTTACTAGGTATCCCCTCAAAGATCCCAAAACATCTTCACTTCTCTGATGGAAAGTGTCCGTGTCCTTTAACAAGTACAGAGGGACTCACATTGTATTTAAGAATGCATGCTTTGAGGTCAGTGGGACCAGGCTTGACCTGAAGCTCAGTGGCTTTGAGCCAGGGGCTTGACCTCTCTAAATCTCAGATTTTCAACTTTAAAATAAAATACTACTCACTACGTCAGAAAGCAGTGCAATAAAAGTTACATTGTGTTTAGCACACTTCCTAGAATAAAACAAGCACTCTGTAAATGATAGCTAATGAATTAAAAACCAACTTTCAGTCTGATAGGTATGACCTTCAAAAATAAACTCTTAACCTTTACCCCCCAGTCTCTTCTTCCACTGTTCCTTCACCATGGTCATAGTTAAATATATCAATGTAGTCTTAAGTGAGGCTGTTATAACAAGTTACCATAGACCAAGTGGCTTACAAACAAGAGAAATGTATTTGTCACATTCTGAAGGCCGGAAGTCCAAGATCAGGGTGCTAGTGTGGTCAAGGTCCTCTTTGCGTTTGCAGACAGACATCTTTTTGTTGTATCTTCATATGGCGGCAGGAGAGGGAGAGAGCTCTCTGAGGTCCCTTTGATAAGGGCATTAACCCGTTTCATGAGGACTATACCCTATGACCTTATTTCCTCCCAAAGACCCACCTCCAAATACCAACACATAGGGGGTAATGATTTCAAAATGGGAATTTGGGAGGGACATAAACATTCAGTCCATTGTGTATGTGTATGTATAGATACATATATACATATATATACATAATAAAATTACAAGATATCTATGAAAGTATCATAATTTTGTACACACAGTAGAGATCAAAGGAGGGTAGGGCCCACATTAACCCAAGAAGAGGAGAAAGCAGATCACGTGATAGTTAACTCTGTCTTGAGGATGCATGGACATTCTTCATGTACTTGGGGGCAACACAGCAAAAAGAAGAAGAAGCAGGCATAGGAACCCAAACATCATGATATTTTAAGGAAATATAAGCAGTTAAATATTCTCAAACTTTATTATGGAAAAGCATCTCTGGTGGAACTTGCTAGAAGTGCAGGTTCCCAGTAAATCTACCCAGAAATTCTGGCACCATAGGATAGGGCCTGGACATTACTAGGTATCCAATAGAATTTACATGCAATAACAGGCATACATTTTCAGTGTACCATTCAATGAGTTTTGGAAAATATAAACACCCCTGATACCCACCACTCACTCAAGATCTAGAATATGCCTATCACCCCAGAGAGTTCCCAATGGTGCCTGTATTTTTAACAGCCACTCTATAAATGACTCTAGAATGTAAGACAATACAGTTTATAAAGAGAAATAAGGTTGGAGGGGTAGTAGAGACCAGATCTTCATGGACTTACGTATTCAGATGAGGAGTTAGAAACCTATGTTAGAGTCAAACAAGAGTTCTTTCCAGTCATATCTCAAGCTGCCCTATCTTAATATTCATGTTAATAATGATTCTTCTGCTTCACTCAGTCTTTCTCTTCTGCCCATCTCTGTCTATGAGTCAACATGTAACCCAGGCAGTTGAGGTTGTACCAATGACAAATTTTGACTACAAAGGAAAATGGGGAGGGCCTATGAAGAGAAGTTTCACAGAAAAATACAGGTATATGATCAAGCCCTGAATTATATGGAAAGATGTTCAATATCAATCACAATAAGAGAAATACAAATTAAAACTATGAGATACCATTTCCCACCTGATCGGTGGAATTATCCAAAGTTTAGAAGTCTGGCAACATATTTTTTGTGCCATGTCTGTGAGGAGACAGGGACTCACATGTTGCTGACAGTAACGCAAAACAATACAACCCCTATTCCTGGGAATTTGGCATGTCTGACCAAGTGCTGTTAGCGAAATTGTGTAGATGTGAACACTTTAACCAAGCCATCCCCATTGTGGGAACAGATCCCAAAAATCCACTGCCTAGAATATGGAAAGAAATACACACACGGATATCCACTGCAGCATATTTGTAATAATGAAAGACTGGGAACTTCTCAAATGTCCCTAAATAGGGGGCAATAAGCCGTGACACAGTCACAGATAAAGTTCTATGCCGTTGTAAAAAGGAATGGGCTCTATCTCTATACCCTTGTGGGAAATAATGTCTGCAATATTTTGCTCAATGGAGAAACAAGGTGAGCAAAAATGTTATAGTATGAAATTATTTTTCTAAAAAAGGTGATGAAAAGATACATGCACACACATATTTTCTTGTATTAACATAGTTGATAAATTATATTTTCTTACAGCAAACTCAAAATAAATATACACATTTTTTGTATTAACAAAAACATATTTTAATATTAAGTATACAATAATAAAAGGATAAAAAATTAGCAAGTTACTACATTTGGGGAGGTAGAGAAATATGGAAAGGGAACAGGAAGAAAAAACTAGACTTCTCTGAATATTCTTTGCTTTGCAGACTTCACTTTGGAATCATTTCATATTTTGTATAATTATAAATAATGTAAGCAAAATTGTATATCAATTTGGAGATATAATCACTCAGAGATTAATTTCATTATTTGACTATTCATACCCAACAAAATAGATTAATTTCATTATTTGACTATTCGTACCCAACAAAATAAGAACTGATAAAAAAAAAAAGTCTTAACATGTTTTCCAAAAACATTATTGGTGGTAGTGTTTATATTGTAATTTTGAGACTGTTGTGAGTGCCTTTGGAGAAAACAGATGAGAAATTATGTCGGTTTCCTTGATAAATGGAATTTTCTGTATGTTTGCACACTCGCATATTGATGAAGTTAAGAAAAGCATTTGTGGTTCTGAATTTGAATTGGCAGCATCAGTATGAATCCATGACATATCTTAAATCTTAAAAACATTTCCTAGCTCAGTTCACTGGAAGGGCCTAGAAAACCATGACCAACCCAGTAGCAAAGAGAACCCTTGTTCTTCAACTGTGGTCTCTAAATAAGGACCCAGGGCTCCTTGGATAACAGCTGATTAAGAATAACAAAACCTAAGGGCATGTGTGCATGCGTGCACGCACACACACCATAGCAGGAAGAAAGCAGGGACATAACTACAGGCATGAGATATTTTTTTATAAGGGATATTTTTAAAATACCATGTGAGATATTCTAAACAATTTTATGCCAGTAATACTTTAGTAAATTATAATTTACCAAAATTGACTCTAATTTTTTAAAAAAAACCTTAGATTAAAAACGCATTTTGTATAGTCAAAAACCAGCTATTTAATTCAAAAAATAAGGGTATACTTTAAAATATAGATTGTTAACCTACACACAGTAAGATCTTGAGGGACTTTTACATGCTTCTCTTTGCTTAGAAGCGCTTGTCTAATATACATTTAACATATATGTAAGTATATATATATATAGTAGTCAAATATGTATACATATATATATACATATATATGTAGTCAAAAATAAATAAACCAAAATAGCACAAGTAATTTTTTAAAGACCCATTTTTAGATTGAATTTTGTTCCTTGTCTTTTCTTAGCATTCTAGGGTCCTGGTCACAAAAGCCTATCCACTAGAAAGATATTTTTGTTTCTTTTTGTTTGTTTGTTTGTTTTGTTTTTTGTTTTTTGTTTCTCCTAGAGCCTCGACCACACAGAAATTACAGTCTGACAAGACTGCCCCACTTCACGCAAGTCTCTGTTCTTCACTTGTCTTAGGGACCTAGACCTCTGTCCTGGTCCTGCTGGTCTCCCCCTTCACGTTGCCCCTTACCAGGGAATTTGGTCCCCACTAAGCCTGGAGAAGGCGACTCTCCCACTGTTCTTCATCCGCGGTGGGACCCTAGCTCTGTTCCGCTCTTGTCCAAACCTGTTAACTCATTTTTCAAAAGCAGACAGCAACCCATCGTGAAGGTTAAGGATGGGGTTTTCTGTAAAGCAATCGGTATTCTTTCCTGGCACAAAGTAGACACAAACTAGACCGTAGTTCATTTCATTCTTCGAAGGGGCTTCCAAGGGGCATGGCAGAACGTCTAGCAAAGCCACCGTAACCAACGGTCAGCTGAGCGGGGTGTCACAGACAGTAAAGTAAAGGCTATTGAGAATTACTGAAGCTGGAGGAGATATACTTTTTTCTTCTCCCGATGGCAGAACTTCTTTCCCACTTTTGTGGACCAGCAGTGCATGGAACACTACCTGGTGTGTGTGGGGGGGGGGGCGGGGGTGTGCGTGCACGCACAAGGTGTGTGTATGCATGCACATTGCAGCGTGTGTGTGTGCACATTTATTCCCAAGCACACACTCTCCCTGTTCTAAAGCCGCTTCCACATTTGCCCTCAGCTTTTGCCCTATAAAGAGGACAATTTGGGGGAAAGGGGTGGGCAAGGATAAGAAGAGTTCACCTACGTCAGAAACATTCAACCCCATCACAACCTCAGCAAAAATAACCTCAGCAGGAAAGGCCAGCCTACAGCATGCCCTCTCTCTGGAGCCCCAGACAATCCAGATGCGGTAACCAAGCTTGATAAAAAAAAATGACAGTGTGCCACCTAGTTATGATTGCTCCAAGAAAAACATCCCTTTCATAGTAATCTTATTAGGGGAAGAGAGTGGGGTTTTTGTATCTTCTTTGTGAAGAGCAATTTATTTTTATGGATAGTAAAAAGGAAATAAATTCTCCCGAAATGGCTCCTTGGTGGATCGGGGTCCACGCAGCTCATTCTGTGTTTATAGATAAGCAAAAGGTCAATTGAATGCTATGTGTATTATGTGTGGTGTGCGAAGACGAGGCACAGAATGGTGTGGGGAGGGAGCCGTTGGCTAATTCAACCTTTCTTCTCATCTCCTTCAGAGACGGGTTTGAGGGGAGATTTCTGTGCCAGGGGCCGTCAGGGAAATACCTAGCAATCACCCGTCAGGAGGCGTTTGTTTGGCTGGTGGGATTTAATACTCTGTAGGAGATTAGAATGTGTTTTTGTCACTGTGGAAAATATACAGATAATTTTTCAGGCACCTGTTTGACAGGTTCCAAAGGAGTGGCATATGTGTCCCTGATTAATGACTTCCTCCTGTGTTCCTGAGGTCATTGTGACATTTCATTAAAATATAAAAGCGGAGACCCAGTTTGGAGATAGTGGGGGGAGTCTGGGCCCAAATCCCAGTGCCGGCCCAGATCCCGTTCTGGGAGAGGTCGTCAGATTCAATTCCTCTCTAGACACACAGTGTGAAACCACAATCAGCTCTCACTTGGGAGTGACTTTCCTTTCCTTCCTTACCACTTTTCTCATTTATTTGACAAATATTTAATTAGTAGACACCATGCACAAGAGTCTACATGCCAGACCCAGAGAGGACCTGCCCTTAAAATGTTTGATTTCTAATAGAGACAGGAAGGAGGATGAATTCAAAAGGTTTCAAGTGCCTTTTGTATGCTCCCTCCCTAGCTATTGAGAGTCTAACAGGGAAAAAAAAGCAAGAAGGGTCCTAATACTTGGTGAGCACTTATGATGGTCCAGATAATATGTTAGGCATTTGCACAAGATTTTTCTCACTTTATCCTTGTAAATATGCTTATCTCCATTTTGGGGAATAAGAAAGCTGAGGTTCACAGAAATCTCGGCAGTAAGGAGAGATCAGAATTGAAAACCCAGGTCCTCTGGCTGCTAGGAGTGAGGAAGAGGGGGATGGGCAGTGAGTGGGAAGCCGGGTGGGAGGTAGGGTTCAGAGGGTGTAGCAGGTGGGCATGCAAAGAAAGAGCTTCTCCGAGGAAGTGGTATTGAACTGAGTACTGAAAGGAACAAGATATAAAAGCAAACGTTAGACAGACTGAAGACCAGGCGAACGCAGGGCTGCTCGGGGCAGACAGCAGTGACCTTCTCTGCATCCTGCCCATGTTCTCTTTAATGTGGCAGAGAAGCTGGTGAGAAGGAGCACTTCTCTCCCCTCCAGACCCAGCCCAGCCTCCAGCTCAGAAGGGGTCTGGTGGGGGGGGGAGGGCGCAGGGCAGAGGAGGAATAGGAGTCAGTGAGCACACTTCTCTCTCCCAAGCTCCCTCTCCTGTGGTTGTCACTTCCTTTAATCACCTTGGTCTCCTTCCCTGTTCCTCCGGCCTCTGCCCTGGGGGCTCCCCCAGCCTGACTCTGCTCTTCACACTGATGTTCTCTGGCAACCTCAAGCAACCACCTCGGTTCAGCTCTAGCCAAGTGACCTCCCAACCACTCTTCAGCCTTGACCCCTGCCTCCTGACTTGCTGAAATAGTAGTCCTGACTTTGAGGCACACCTGTGAGCGGCCCCTCCTTTCCTATTCCTGTTTCCCCAGTTTTGTTCAAGTCAGAATTCCCTCCCACCTGGACTACAATTGTCCCTTAATAGCTCCTCCTTCTGGTTCCTTCTATAGTCCCTGCTAATGATGGTGAAACCATGTTCATATGCGTCTCTCTTACTCTTCTGTGAACGGTCCCAGACAGGGACCGCTGTGATTCCTCTTTGCCTCCCAAGTATCTGGCAATCTCTAAGCTGTCAGTAATGCCTGTGGACCATGCCCCCAGTCTGTCCTGCACAAGCTCAACCTTCTGACCCCCTGCTTGGAAAACCCAATGGCTATGCATTATAGACAGGATAAGGCTTACATTCCATAGCCTTCCATTGGAGGCCATTCCCAAGCTGGCCCTGGGAAGTCCTGTATCTTACCACTCTCCAAGAGCTACTCACTATTCCAGCAAATTCTGCCTCTCCCCTCACCCATGATGTCTGTGCCTTCCTGGTGCCTTCATTTCTTCCTTTCCTTCTCTTTTCCTAATGAAATCCCACTTATCTTACAAAGCAAGATTTGAATCCCACCCCATTCACAGATCTTTCTAGATTCCCCTAGCCTGAAGTCATTGGCTCTTAAGGTCTAGAGAACTCACGCATCCTCCCCAGCTGCCTTTCCCTGTGAAGCATCCACTACGGGGCTCAGGCTTCTCTCCCCACTGGCCTGTAGACACCATGAAGCCTGGGCCCCTGGCCCACGGGATATGTGCACCTCTGATGTTCACTGCACATGAAGGATGCTGAATAAAGCTGTCATTATATATCATCTTCCAGAACTTGTGAAAGACAATTCTTCAAATGCACCCTTTCCTTCTTTCATGAGTCAGATTCCAATTGTTATTCAACACACACGCACAGTGCAAGTCAACTCAGATCCCGTAAGCCAAGCCTTTGCAAGGCGTCTTCGGAGGTGGCCGTGTCTGCAGGGCACGTACCTGCTCTGACTAGTCATCGGGAGAGGTGTGTGACATTTCAGTGGCAGGTTCAGTTAGCGACTGTGATTCAAATACAGTGTTTGATGCCTGGAATGGGGACCACTTGTTCTTTTCGAGGGAATTTTGGAAAACCAGACTTCTTACAATCAGGAGGACTTGCTGACTCAGCGCTGGGTCTACTTTCCATTTATGCCATTCCACTTCATCTTAAAACTCATTTTATTTAGACTTTCGGTACATTACGGCCCAGATGCTAGATGGTTTATGCTAGAACATGCTGCCTAATGAATGGTACACTGACTTTCTCAGCTTAATTAAATATCTACCTGGAGGGATTACAGCCAAGCCATGGCTGAAACTTGAAATCCGACCCGCCCGCCTCTGCATACTTCCTGCACCTGAATAGCCAGGCTACAATGCCCCAAAGAAAGAATTCTGTTGTGAAAAGGGGTTGCATTACCTGCCCATCCAGTGGGATGAATTTTCATCATGCTGAAAATCTTAAGCTGAGCAAGACTCTGGGACCTTTGCAAGGGGAGAAAGGTGAATGAGAAGTTGCACTGACTTCGCAAACGAATCCCTGCGCTGAACACTGATACGGGACCAAGCCTTCCCCGTCTTAACTGTCTTAAAAAGAAATACAGGAATTATGAAAGAGGGTGGAATTTCAACCTCGGCTACTTTTAACTCTGTAAGTACGTGCGTAATTTCCCCCAGACAATGACCTTGTGTTTCAGAGCCTCCTATTAGTATCAGTTTGCTCTTAAATCAAAGATTTTCAGATGCACGTACAGTTGGCCAAGTGGAGGGTCCACCTCCAGTTCCCTCAAGTCTATTCCCTGTTCCTTCCAAGAGGCAGTTGCCAGGACCCCCGCCAGGACTGCATTCCTGTGATGACACTGAAGGGACCTGCTACCTCATGACGGGATGATTCGATTTTTACATTAAAGTCTGTGCATATAACTCGAAGAGGTTGTGTCATTGTGGGACTGTTTCTAAATGAGAGGTTGCAAATTGCAAAGTGCCCCACCCCTTGCCAGATGTGCAAGTCTGTGATAACCAAAATCTATATCCCACACCCGTTTTTACTGACAGTTCAGTAATAATTTCGGCAAAGGCTCTAAAGTTTGGGATCTGATGAACCTGGAATGAAATCGAAAAGGTGAGACTTTGGGAGAGAACCTTGATGCCTCTGGTTTTTTCTCTATACAAAGGGGGAAAGAATATCCGGTTCCCAAGATGGTGGTGAGGATGAAGGGAGACAGTGGTGTCAAAGGGCTTTGCGTCATGCCTGGCACTTAGTAGGTGTGGAAAAAATGTCGTTAATTTCTCCTTTCTTCTCCAGCGGTGAATTTGATGGTGTTCATATGATGCCAGAGGGGCTTGTTACTCTAGTTTTGTAAACATTCCAATAATTTACCACCATTAAGTAACAAAAGGGAAAAAGCACGGCTTACTGGTGTCTCATACCACTTATCCAGAATGCCATCAATCGCTGACTTAATGTCTGGTTGTGGTTGTTGTTGTATCAGGAAGCAATGATTAGTGACTCCCACATTTGGTGGAAACAGAGATTGAGGAGGTAAGAGAGATGGCTAAATAAAAACTCAAAGCTTTGCACCAAGTCCCTTTTTCTACCGAAGAAACTGGTGTTTTCTAAATCGGTGCCCCTGTGGGTTTATTCTGGATCCTTCTTTAATTTCATTATCTCTATCTCAATTGCTCAGCCGCAAACATAGGCTCAAATATTTTATGATACTTAATTTCAAGAAAACGGTTTCACCATGGTAGCAAAATAACAACAAATGTAATGGAAAATATATTAAATATAATTCCCTACTGCACAGAACTTTTATAAATGCCATCAATATTCATACAGCATGTAAGCGGAAAATCAAAGCTATCTGGGACTGAGGCAGAAAGCGTATACATCCAGGAACCTCTCCTGATAGAGCAATTTTCTCTGCTTAGATTAGAGGAAAATATTCCGGGATGTTTCTTTGTTATAATGGTTTCTCCACCATGCCTGAAAATTGCTCTTTATTCCAAATGTGTCCCATTTTTTCTCATTAGATCAATTGTTCTTGTTTACCTTCTTAAAATGAGCTTGCCTTGGGCCACATCGTCATGGTGTAGCAAATGTAACATTATCAAAGAAGGGAGCTGCCGGGAGGTGGGAGGGGGGGTAGTCAGACCAAAGATGAAGGCATCTTATACAGGTATTCAGTCGTAATCGTAAGAGAGAAATCATCGAGTAAAAAAAAAAAAAAATGCAGTTAAATCTTTGTGGAGTCATAGTGAGCTGGTAGGGTCTTTTCCCTACTGAGCTATTTCCCATCCAGCCTAGTGGTCATGGAATAGTATCTTTGAAATAATTGACCATGGAGGAAAATGTATTATTTTGATAGTACTGCATTAGACCCCCACTGACATCTTGGTCAGAGCCTCAGATTTTGACCTAGTTAAGCCACCTTCTCTGTGCCTGCCACTGTGACATTGTTTGCTTTCTGTTAAGGGTGATGGGAAGCATGGGCTCCTCTCGATTTCTAAATCGCAAAGCGGGCACTGAAGCTTCCATTTCTTCTTTATCAACTTATTTCAATTTGCTGTCTGGAGTTAGGGTAAATAATGAGATCACAGCATGTGACTCAGGGGTGATCAATCCCTCTGTTTTGAAAAGCACAAATGATGACCAGTGTTTCTAGGGCAGCAACTCTGGGCTTGGCATTTTCCATCCATCACGTGATTTCGTCCTTGCAACAGCTGTTGGAGATAAGGATTACTGTACCCTTTCACAGCTAAAAAGCTGAGGTTGAGCAATGTCATGGAACTTGTCAAATGTCACACGAGAAGGGGCAGAATCAGGGTTCAAACAGACACGTTCAACTCTGCGCGGCCCATTTCTTTCTAATCCGCTAGGCTACCTCTCAGAACTAGCGTACTTCATTTCATATGGACAAAGGATCCCCCAAATAGCTGTCAGTATTTTGTTTTCCCTGATGGCATTCCAGGGAATCTGCTGCAGAGATAGTTCTATTTTTTTTAATACTTATTTATTTGAGAGAGAGCCAGCATGAGCGGGAGGGGCAGAGGGAGAGAGAGAATCTCAAGCAGACTCCACGCCCAGTGCGAAGCCTGACCCGGGGCTCGATCTCATAACCCTGAGATCATGACCTGAGCCGACATCACCAGTCGGACTCTCAATGGACTGAGCCACACAGGTGCTCCTGGATATAATTTTAAAAAGTAAACCTATGTTTCACAAAGAGTGTTTTTATTTGGGAGAGTGAAAATTACAATATCCTCAATTCGCCATTAACATCCACACTCCTCTGTGTCCCTGGTCGTGCCTGACCCCTTTTTCTCCATGGAAAGAAGGTCAGTTTAGGCTGCAAACCTTGTAGCCACCAGTTTCCTACAACAGAACCTCTTTAGGGAAGAAGAATCACATCAAATGTTGCTGATGGACAAGCTTTTAATCTCAGAACTACTACCTCCAGTTTCGGGAGTTGCCAAAACAAGAAAAAAGAAATACGAAAACAAGATAGACTTTGGGGAAAAGAGGTCATCATCCCCGGCGTTGGCAAGAGCTGAGTTAGCAAGTGATGCTCATCAACAACCTCAATTACGTTTCACCTCCTCTGCACAGCTGGGTCATCCCACTGCATGATGCTCCCCTCAACAGAGGTACCAGTTCCCCCAGGGGCAACGCAAGCTCACGTGTATCTGCCACACATGTATTTAGTTCCAAGGGTCATTGCTCTCCCAGGTCAGTATTTTTCTCACTTCGCAAGTAAATCAGGCATGACAAACCAATGTGTTATCCACGTTTTTCTCTCTTCCAGAAATGTTGTTCAATCAATATCAATTCCCAATGGTTACGACAAAGGCGGGTGCTTCTACTCTGAGCTGGGTCCCTCCCTGCCTTGAGGCATACTGGAAGTTGAACAGCACTGAATGGACACATTGAAAGTAACATCACCCCAATGGGATACGCTCGGAGACATGCATCTTCCTAGAAGTGCTGCAAGCCCAGGAAGGAGAAGGTGCAGAAGCCCACACTTTACAGACCACTTTCCCACCTAGCCTTTTACCTGCGCTCAGAAATATTTCTCAATAATCAGGCTGTAAGCTTACATTTTTCAAAGTAGACAGCATAATAGAATATTGACTTGACATTTGGTGAGTTAAATAAGACAGCGCTGCATCTAAATGAGAATACCCTGGTAATAGAGAGATCCACTCACAATTACCCCCAGAAATGTGGGTTGTGTAAATGGCTACCTATCAGCAACTGGCTTATGAAATCAAAACAGTCAGCGATTTTGTTACATTATGCCTGAAACTATTCCCAGGCCTTGACATTTCCCGTGGAAGTGCAAATTATCATGTGATCCCTTTTGCAAAGAAGTCTTTTATCATATATTATTGTTATGCACTGAATAGTTGTGTTCCCCCCCCAAAAAAAATTAATGTGTGGAAACCCTAACCTCCAATGTGATGGCATTTGGAGCTGGGATTTTGGGGAGGCAAATAGGGTTTACATTAGCTCATGTAGGTGAGACCCTCATTATGAGATTATTGACTAATAAGAAGAGAAAGAGAGAGATCTCTCCATGTGCACACAGTGAAGAAAGGCCAAACGAGGACCCAGCTAGAAGTTGGCCATCTACAATCCAGGAAGCAGGCTCCCACCAGGAGCCAAATAGGCTAGCACTTTCATCTTGGATTTCCAGTCTCCAGAATTGTGAGAAATCAGTCTCTATTGTTCCAGCCATCCAGTCTATGGTATTTTGTCATAGCAGCCTGGGCGAAGGCAGAATATCCCTTTTAATCAAATTTAGCTAATACAGTCACCCACATATGTGGAAAAAATATTACGAGCAATGGGGTGAAGAGCCATGCAAGGTCATGGTCCAGGTAGAGCCAGATTTAGAATGCTCGGTTGTCACCCAAACTGAGCAAAGCCCCTGAAAATGCTTCTCACCACATTCATCCCCAATTATATTTCTGTTCCAGAGCAAAAACAAATGCAGTGGAGTAGTTTTGGGGTAGAGATGTAAGTCACGTGCCTACACCTTATGAAATCAAAATCAGAACACATGACCAGACAAGGTACTTCTGGAAGCTTTAGAAAGACTCAATTCAGGACAAGAATGCACAGCCATTGCAATTATTGTGCATGGAAAACATTTTTCTCCTCCCCTTAAGGTGTGAACATGATTGTACTTAATCCTCTTTAGCTTGCAAGTGACTGAAATTCATCCAAAACTACTTAAGTGTGAGCGTGTATGTGTATGAGTGTATACCTATGCATATACATGCATGCACAGATATTCATTATGGTGTTTCCTATAAACCAAGCTCCCACCTCCCCCCCCGCCCTTCCCTTCCTTCCCAGTCAGCCACTGTTCTGATAGCTGGGAATATAACCTTGAACCAGAGAGATCAGCTCTTTGCATTATATAACTCGCTTTATGGGGGTAGAGGTAGAGACAGAAAATAAATAAACAAGCAAAATGGGAAGGCCATCTGGTGTTAAAGAAATTGACCAGAGGCTGGGTCTATCCCCCATAGAGCTGGCATTCACGGCTTTTAAAGAAGGCTGGCTCTCACCACTGGAGGGGTTCCCTGTAAGTGCTGTAGGAGAGAGAGCCAAGCTGGTCCTCCTTCCCCTCCAGGACCTTCTCCCTGCTTGGGGCTCTGGGTATCCCTCCTTCCCTGTTCCACCACTGCCCTACGCTTCCCAGCCTTCCCCTGAAAGTCCTTACAGGCAACAACCTTCCGTGTTGTTTCCAGCTGAGCTTTAAACTGACCTGGGGATGCATTTGCCTGGTTGTGTTACTGCTCTGTTTTGTTAGACATCATGAGTTTTGATCTCCTGTATCTCAAATAAATCCTCTAAATTGTTTTCTATGTGTATCTTTTCATCATTTTACAACTCCACATTTGTTATTGTTGTTTTAGACTGAACAAAAATGCTAAGATTGTGGATATGACAAAATGACTAAATTTGAGGACCACATTAGCTTGGAGCTGGCAGGGGCTTTGCCCGTGTTGATACGTCTCCCCCAGTGCTAAGAAGAATGCTCAACATTTGTAGGATGAATGAGCTACTGAAAGTCCCCAGTGATGAACTTGTACCTTTCGGAGGCACCTTTAACTCTTTTGATAATCCTGCACTCAGAGACTGATACCCACCCCTTCCTTGCCCACCCTCTTCTGCCTCACAGTCACCCCCTTAGTTTGGCCCATGTGCCCACCATGGGCCTTTCCCCACTTCCTCTGTTTAGGGGTTTGCTGCCTCTGATCCTCTTATTTAAAAATTTATACAAATATATGTATGCGTCCGGAGTTGTTTGTTGACTTCAAATCCCCTTCCGTGTTTTTGCATAATGTCATATGTATCCTAAAATGCCTCAAAATATGATTTTTGATGCTATTCCATTTCAATTCATTGTGTCATTACATTTTAATCTCCAGGAAGGATTCAGAAGCTCCAGGAAATAAAAGGGCATATAAAATGATATAAGCCTTGAGAGCTTCGCTGTGTACGATTATCCCACCACACACCGTCTTCAGAGTAATGCAGCTAAGGCTTTATCAATGCTTTTTCAGGTTTTTGCAGTTTGAGCGTAATCTCCCTGGAATGCTCTGAATCTTATCCTCCACATGACCTTGTAAGAAACCAAAGTATGCACAGATTCAACATAGGGAGTGCTAGGCAACAGGTTTCAAAAGCCTGGGGTAGAACTTTGCAGGGCTTATGAAGAGTGAGTGATTTCAATGAAATCACCCTAGAAACTTGTGCTCCCCATATTCCCCAAGGATCAAGATACTGTAGTTATTTCCCTAAAAAAACAGATGTTTAGTATGCGGGCCTTCCTTCCTCTCTATTCCCACCCTGAGGCAGGGAGCTCTATCTTTCTGAAGATGCCTACACTTGGCGGACTTCCTTCCCAGCTCTGGGAATTTGGTCTAGATACTATTTTATTTCTCAGCTTCCTTGTGGGTAAAATGGGGTTAATAACAGCATCCACTAATGAAGTTGTCGACATCACATGAGAGAATTCACATGAAAGAGCTTAGCCATACTGAGCCGCAGCTAGCACATAGTAAGTCTTCAATAAATACAAGCCTTTGCAATTACGATTTAAAAAAAAAAAAACCTTCTCTCTTCCCAAGGAAATAATGCACAGGGTTTGGGATGAGGGAACTAGGAGGTTTTATAGGGAGAATAATTTGGAAATTGGATGTGATTTAAAAAATCTAAAAGTAATAATGTGGTGGTGAAATAGTTCTGGACCAGAAGTCAAGAGGTCTGGATTGAGTTCTGGCTCTGTAACTAATTAATTGTGTGACTTGGGCTGAACACATATTTTCTGGGCACCGACCATTTGCCAGGTACTGAGGATTCAGAGAGGCTAATAAAACACTGTCCCTGTCCTCCAGACATTCACAGACTTGTAGAAAAGAAAATTATATGAACACAGAAATCAAATGCTATGTGATCCACACAACAAAACAGTCATAGAAAGGGGAATAATTTATAGTCTCCAGAGGGTCCAAGAAGGCTTCTGAGAGGGGGTTTGGAAGCAAGTCTGGGTTTAATTGATGTGAGTACAATTGAAGAAGAAGAGTCAGATTTGAGTCAAAAACTCAAACCAGCACCTTACAGCCAAATGAAATAGGTTAATGACCCTGCATGGAGCCTCAGTTTCCTCTTCTGTAAACCACCCGATTTGTAGTATTCTTAGAAGGACTAGAAATGACACATATAAAGCATCTAGCCTGGGTCATTAATGCAGGTTATGTGTTGGGCTCATGGTAGAAACACAGTTGTACGTTCCTTCCCCCTTTTAAACGTGTTCAGCCCTCATACTGTGCCCCTATGCATCAGACCCGAAGGAATGTTATGGTTGTCATCTCTCAGTGCAGTGTTAGAAGTTGCAATGAACTTTACTGGAATTGAAAGTTTAATGTGGAAAGTTTCATGAATAGTTGTTGGTTCAGGTAGAGAGCCTGGGTGAATAAAGACATGAATATATTTCTAAATTTCACCAGCTTTTCTGCTAGGGCAAGGCAAAGGTTAGTCATCCCTTCTGCCTTTTACTTCTCTCCCATCTCTCCTCAGAAGTTGTTCCAATTAACAAATTATCATCAACTCTATTTTCTGCTTCCTGGTGGGCAAGACACACCACCCGGCTTTCTACACCTGACGGGAAAACATCTTCTCTTTCTAGAGAAAATTCTGAGTCTCTCGCCCCACCCAAACTACAGGAGACTCCCTTCCTCGGATTGAGGAACCCAAATTTCAAACTGCAGCTTTAATTCACAAACTCTTTTCTGGTTTGAAAACTCAACTGGATTGCAGAAATGAGTCCACATTCTAACCATTGTAGAGCTGTAAGAAAAAAGATGCTCAGAGAAATTTGATCCTTCTTATCCCTACAAATGAGAAAAACCCACACTGAGAGAGGGGTCGTGACTCCCCCAAGGTTCCATGGCTAGCTAAACAACAGAGTCAGAAGAAAATCTCAACTCCAGCCTCCTAGAAACAGCTCAGATTTCCCCTGCAAGTTGAGTCCTTCAAAATAATCATCAAGTCAATGAAAAACCCAGTGTAAAAATCCAAGTGTAATCAGGCCCATTTAGCCGAGGAATTGCAAATTCCTGGTAAATACAATAGTAACACAAGTGGGGGTGGAGGATGAAGATTAAAAACAAATGTACAGGATGGGGCGCCTGGGTGGCTCAGTTGGTTGAGCATCCAACTCTTGGTTTCGGCTCTGGTCATGATCTCAGGGTTATGAGATTGAGTCCTGCATCAGGCTCCATGCCCAGCATGGGTCTGCTTGAGATTCTCTCTCTCCCTCTTCCTCTGCCCACCACCCCCCACCCCTGATAGCTCTTTCTCTCTCTCAAAAAAATAAATAAAATCTTTAAAAGAAAAGGAAGAAAATGTACAGGAGTTAAACCCTGTGTTAAACTCTAGCAAGATATTTGCTATTTTTCACTAATTTCCATGAAGCCCAGGAAGATCATAGGGTTCACAGTTAGATAAATATTAATTATGAGAAAAGCTAACATGTTGATGGATATTTTAAGAGGATAAAGTGTTATTTCCCTTAATTTCATTATGAATATAAAATGAAAAGGGACATTAGGCAAAAACTAAGGAAATATGAATAAAATACAGACTTTAATTAAATACTAATGTATCAATATTTGTTCATTAATTGTGACAAATGCATCATACTAAACATAAGAGGTTAATAACAGAGGAGACTGGGTGTAGGGCATATATGGGAACTCTGTACTCTCTTTTCAGTTTTCCTATAAATTTAAAACTGTTCTAAAAAATAAGTCTTATTTTAAAAGATAAAACAAAAACAAGCAAGCCAAAAACTTTTCCACCATGTTCTTAGATCATGGACCATCACGAGAGTACTAGGTTAGAATGGAAACTTGCGAATGTCTAAATGGCATGTTAGGCCCTGTATCCATGAGCGTGTATTTCAGACTATCTGCAAGGCAAATGCACATGACTTATGAGAATCTATTATTCCTCTAGCCTCACTCTATTTCAGCATATTGCCGTAAGCGAACTATAAATAGAGAAAGAGAATGGCCTTCAGGATGCTGACCACTCCATGTACACATTTCACCCAATCCCCAGGACAACTTTCTGAGATATACATCATTACCTCTCTTGCAGATGATAAGATTGCATTCAGAGACGGTTAAGAAATACGCCTAAGATTTTTCTAATATGATACGAGTTTACTCAATATTTGTTTCCACACGTACAAATTACTTTGTTCTTCCCTATTCATATGATCAGTGAACAGAGACACCATTTTTGGAAGAGCTGGCCAAAACATGAGATTGCCATTGCTAGTGTTTTCATCATCATGTCTCTTTAGAACCTTCCTGGATGAGACAGTTTCTCAGAACTTCCTTATTTTTGATGACCCTGACAAGAGTGAGAGGCAATGATAAGGCAGTTTGTAGAATGTCTCTTCTTGGGATTTGTCTTATGGTTTTCTAATGATTATAATGGGTTTATGGATTTTGCAGAGGAAGACCACACAAGAGATATACCATTTTTGGCAAGTTCATATCAAGGGTGCTGACTATCAGTTTTATGTATTATTGCTGATGTTGGTGTTAGTCACCTGGTTGAGGTAATATTTGTCATGTCTCTTTACTGTAGAGTTGTTCTTTTGCCCCCATTCTATATGGTATTCTTTGGGGAAAAGTAAATATGTGCAACCTATACTTAAGAAGTGGAAATTTAAGCTCCACTTCCTTGAGGGTGGAATATCTATACAAATTATCTGGAATTCTACATAGGACATTTGTGTATTCATACCCATTTATTTATGTATGCAATCATTTATATCATTATGAAGTCATGGGTATTAACTTTATATTTTGGGTTATAATCCAATACTTCTTTACTTATTTTATTGTTCAAGTCATTCCAGCTTTTGCCATGGGAAACTCTTTTATTTGGCTTACCTGTTTTTTGACAGACTCCTGACATTGTGTTATTTTTTTGCTTGTTTTCTTTTGGGGAATTTTCTTACTCTCTGACACTACAAGATGTTCTAGGCTCATCTTATATATTTCCCACCCCAGTACTAGAATCTGCCATTTCTACCTGAAACCCTGGTTCCCTTCTTTGGAAAATGATATTAGAGACCAAGATCTGGATACTGGGTATATCATAACTTAGGCAGATATACATATCTATAAATATTTCTATATATGACCAACCTGCATCTATATCAAGTTAGACATGAGCTCCCATTGACTTCTTCGGCTCCAACCCATGTCCGTGTCCATTATGACAGGATTCATTCTAGCATGCTTCCCTTGCTGGTCTGTAAACTCCCATTTGAACAGTGAGAAACCTGATTCCCACCATCCACCACTCATTTACTTAATTGTTCCAATCCAGAATACATGTATAGCGGTATCGGAATTGTTAATATCTACCCTTATGGAAAACATTATGTACAGTTTATTTTGCCCTTAGTCTTACTCATTTACAAACTTATTTAGGATAACACCTTATCTCTCACCACCCTCAGTGATGTTGTTTCACACACTTGTAATAAGGTTAGAATCTTTTATCACTTTCCAAGTTCCATCCTGGGATCCTCTGGTCTCCTAGATGACTTATTTTTAAGTTACATACATGAAGGCTCATTCCTTGTGCTATAAAGTACTATGGTTTTGACAGAAGTGTAGTGTGGTTTTGCCTCCCTAAAACATCTCTTGTGCTTCCCCTACTGAACACCTCTCTCCACATCCCCATCTGCTCCCCCCTTTCCCCTCCTGAACCCCTGGAAATCACTGATCTTTTAACTGTCACTGTGATACTGCTTTTTCAGATTGCCATATAATTGTAATCACAAAGTACATTTTACACTGACTACTTTCACTTAGCTGACTGTATTTAAGATCCCTCTATGTGGCTCTTTTATGGCTTAATAGCTCTTTTTCTTTTTATTGCTAAATAATATTCCATTGTACAGATGTACCACGGTTTGTTTATCCATTCATCTACGGAGAACATTTTTGTTGCTTCCAGTTTCAGGCACTTGTGAATAATGCTGCCACACATGTTGGCATGCAGGTATTTGTGTGCAATAAGTTTTCAGATCAGTTGGGCAAATACTGAAGAATGGGATTGCTGAATCGTATAGTGAGATGACCTTTAGCTTTATAAGAAACTGCCAAACTGTCCTCCAAAGGGGCTGCATCATTTTACATTTCCAGTACAATGAATAATATTTCCTCTTGCCTTGTATTTTTTACAGCATTTGGTAATGTCTTTTTTAAAATTTATTTTAGCCAGTTTAAGAGGTACATAGTGGTAGCTCACTGTTGTTTTAATTCACAGTTTCCTGATGATAAATGATGATTTCTGTTATTGATTTCTAGTTTAATTCCATCATCATCTGAGAACATACTTGATATGATTTCTGCTTTAAAAAAATTAATGTGGGTTTTATGGCCTAGAAGGTGATCTATTTTGGTGAATTATCCATGTAAACTTGACAAGAATGTGTATTCTGTTGTATTTACATGGAGTATTTTATAAATGTCAATTAGATGAAGTTGATTGATAGTAATGTTAAGGTCAAGAATATCCTTACTGATTTTTTTTTTTTTTTTTTTGCCTGCTTGATCTATCAATTCCTGAAAGAGGGATGTTGAAGTCCAGAGCTATAACAGTGAATTTGTGTGTTTCTCATAGTTCTATCATTTTTTTGCCTCACATATTTTGATGCTCTGTTGTTAGGTGCATAATCATTTAGGATGGATATGCCTTCTTGGAGACCTAGCTCCTTTATAATTATGCAATGCTTCTCTTTATCTCTGGCAGTTTCCTTATTCTGAAATTTACTCTGTCTGAAATTAATACTGCTACTCTGGCTTTCTTTTGTTGGTGTTCACATGGTATATCTTTAGCATGGTATATTCTCCTCTATCCCCTTACTTTTAACATATGGTGTCTTTATAGTTATGTGGGTTTCTTGAAGACAACATATAGTTGGAGTTGTTTTTGATCCACTCTAGAAACCTCTATCTAAATTGGTGAATGTAGACCATTCACATTTTAAATGATTATTGACACCATTGGATTTTTATCTAATATGTTTGTAACTATTTTCTATTTGTTACATTTGTTCTTTATTTCTCTTTCCCTTAATTGTCTGCCTTCTCTGGTTTTAATTGAGCATTTTATAAGATCCATTTTATCTCTTCTTTTAACATAGCTAGTAAATTTTAAAAAATTAATGGTTACCCTACAATTTTAGATATACATTTCATTTTTTTGTTATTTTTAAAAATATTTTATTTTTAAGTAATCTCTACACCCAATGTGGGACTTGAACTCACAATGCTGAGATCAAGAGTCACACACTCTATTGACTGAGCCAGATAGGTACCCCTAGATATACATTTTATACTAGTCTAATTCCACCTTCAAAAGTATTATATCATTTTGCATATAATACAGGTACCTTAAAACAAAATGTTCCCAATCCCTTCCTTCTGTCTGATGACATTGCTGTAATTCATTTCACTTATAAGTATGCTATAATCACCCAATATATCATTTTTATTATAACTTGCAACAAACACTAACGCTTAACTTTTAGATCAAATAGGAATAATAAAACTCTTCAGGTCTGCAGTCTTAAGAATTCTTTCCATGTCCCTGTCTGTCCCCGAATTGCTCATTTCCTCTTATATATTCAACTTTGTTAGCCTTTATTTCTAGGGCCAGTTATGATCTCCATCTGCTTTCAAAATCTCAATACTCAAGAGTTTTTGAAATTCCTGAGTCCCCTCTAACCTAGGACCTAGATTCTATGATTCAAAACCCTCAACCACTTCAACTCAATTTTATGTTGAGTGAAATTCTAGGACAGTCCCACTAAATATGCCTACAAAATAAGATTGGAAAAATCCCTGAACAAACGATACTTTTCTAATAGATTGCCTTCATTGACTACAGTTAACAATACCTACAAGTGGTTAAAAAAATAAAGATAATTATTGGTATGAATTGAGTTTTCTAATTTATAGAGACATAAATCTGAGGAACATGTGTGGGTGGGGGATAATGTGAAGTAATGTGGGATAATGGTAGAATGACATAAAGTTGGATCAGGCAAGTATATTGATATGGGTCCACTAAGTAGAGATTCTGCATTTAATGTTACAGCTTGTGGGGTTAGAAGTACTTTAACAGTTTGGCTGGCTGGCTGGCTGAAATTTGGACCAAAAGGTGACCCGCAGGGAGGGACCTGAAAATGCTGGGCCTGCCTTGATTCAATGTAGAAGAAGGGATTCAAAGACTCAGTGAGATTAGAAAGTTTGAGTGGATTTGTCATTTAAGACCTACATACTCATTCTGGAAGGATCCAGAAGACATACTTTTCAACACAACTGTGAAAAAGAAATTGGTGAGAGGACACCCCCCTCCCCCGCCCCCGGCATCCTTAAAGAGTTCTGTGATTGCTCTTTTCCATAGACCAGGCCTTAGAGTGGGAATAACAATCACTGAATTGGAAACCTGAATACAATGAGAATACCCGGAAGGGAAAGCTGGGGTGGCAGGGGCCAAGTGCAGCACTCAGCCAAAAGCAAGACGGGCATGGTTACGATAATGGGTAAGAGTCAGAACAGCAATCAGAAGGGGGGAGGGGAGGCGGTGTAGAGGGAGTAAGCTGAGAGCAAGGAGACATGAGGTAAAGCTCTAGGGTGATGGAACTATTCCAATCTTTATTGTGATTGTGAGTACATGCCTTTATACATCTGTCAAAATTCACTGAACACTTTAAAAAGGTAAATTTTTCTACAGGTAAAGTGTGATTCAATAAGCCTGACTTTTGAAAAAGCTACACAGATAGATATAATGCAACAGAAACAAAATAGGCTTAGGAGTCAGATATGTTGGTGTATAATTTCTAGCTCCTCTGCTTATGAGCTGTGTTATTTAATCATTCATCCACTGTCCATCCATCCACCTATCTGTCCATCCATTCAATAAAAATAAAAAAAATATTCCACATGCTGGGGATGATTAATTAACTAAAGCAGAAGAAGTCATTGCCCTCATGATCTGGTATATTTGAACTGAGCCCTGAATAATGAGAAGGAGCAACCCAGGGGACCATCTGGGAAATGCATTCTAAGCAAAGATAAAAGCAAGCAGAAGCAAGAGGTGGGAGCAAGCGTGACATGTTTGACAGCTGTGCAGAACACCAGTGTGGCTGTAATGTAATGAGTGAGCTAAGTAGGAGGTGAGATCAGAGTGGAGGCAGTTACCAGACCATAGAGTCATCCATGGGGTCCAGTAAGCTGGGGTTTTGTTCTGAGAGCAATGGTAAGCCCCTACAAGGCTTTCAAGACAGTCACATGTTCAGATGTACGTATTAAAATGGACAGTTCTAGCCAACGTATGGAGAATTGCTTATGATCAGTGTTTGGGGTTAGGGAGAGAATGGAAATTGGTGGTTTGGACCAGATGAGTGAGAAAAAGAGAAGTCTCAGGATTCTTTACTGAATCTACCTGAATCTTTTTCTTTTAATTTTGTAAAATGGAATTGGTAATATATATTTGTCAAGGTTATTGAGAGAATTACTTGGAGAAATATAAGTAAAACATTGATCACAGAATCTACCATAAATTAGACACCCAAAAATTAGTTGCTAAATTTTCCTCCACCAATATTTTATCAAAATGAATACCTGTAGATATCTCTGTCCGTTAGGTATCAGTCAAGAATTTAATGTTTTATTCACTGTCAGATCTCAGATTCTCTTTCCATAGTTCTGTAAGGACTCACTATCATCCAGTTTGAAACAAGTAAATAATAGCTAAATAGAACGGAAGGATTGGCTTCTGGCAGGGGCTGGCTGGGGGGCAGTGCTGAGGGGAATGGGACAGATATCCTTGTTGGTTCAGAAGTAGGAGTCTTATTTCTAGAAGATAAGAGCACTGTCATAAAGCTCCACTTCTCAATTAGTACTAAAATATAAATACTTCTCTGATGTCTGATACTTCCATAAAGAAACTGGCAAATGAAACTTAATATTTGGGAAACTAGTAAAACTAAATATGCAATGTCTCATATACTAGAGTCTCCTCCTAAGAATATATTACTTTTTTAAAAAATATAAATATGTACATGTATTTTTAAAAATCTATTTTAATTCCACAGAATCATAACCAAGTTCTGATAATTTGATTTTCTGTGTAATAGCCTTATGACCAGGATAAGGGCTTACCAATTTCTCCCAGACATGCTTGATTTACTCCCTAAATTATTTGAAGCAACAGATGCCATCAGTAATTTTCTACACATTTATTTATTCATTACGGCAACCCTGGTTTCATTTATATGTTATTTCTGAGGGTCAGTAAAATGATTCATTGGGATACCTACCTCAATAAAGCCTCAGATAGGAAATCGATATTATAAGCATTATATTACTTGACCTCATGAAGAAAATATCAGCAAACTTGAAAATAAATTATAGAGATTATGCCATCTGATAAATGGAAATAAAAAATAACAAATATTAACAAAGACTCAGAAAAAAATGCAGGACATCACTTAGGCACACCAACACCCGCATAAAGACAGAAGAGAGAGAGAAAAGAGCAGAAAAATATTTAAAGAAATAATGGCTAAAGCATGTACAAATCTGATGAAAGTATTAATCTACATATCCAAAAAAGTTCAATAAATTCCAAGTAGGAAAAATGCGAAGAGATCCACGCTCAGACACATCATAGTAAAAATGCTGAAAGTCAAAGATAAAGAGAATATCTTGAAAGCAGCAAAAGAAAAAGGATTCATCACATCAAGGGAACTCCAATGAGACCAACAAGTGACTTCTTCAGGAAAGATGGAGACCAGAACACCACGGGATGTCATATCCAAAGTGCTGAAGGAAATGAAAAACTGCCAATGGAGAATTATATCCAGCAAAATAATATTTTTAAAAAACTAAGACCAAATAAAGACATTCTGAGAAAAATTAAAAACTGAGAAAATACATTGATAATAGACCAATCTTATAAGAAATACTAAAGAAAGTTCTTCAGATGGGAAGCAGATGACACCAGAGAAAATAATCGAGCAATTGAATCCATGTGAAAACAAAAAGCACATGAGCTAAAGTAACTGTTTAGAGAATTGTAAAAGACACTGAAATTGCATATTTACTCTCCTTTTTTTCTTATTTGATTTAAAAAGCAATTACTTTAAACTATATATGTGCATACTAAATAACATATAATACCTAGGTATGCTCTCTATATAACAGTTATACATGTTTAATAACATTTATATTTATAAATTATATATTTATATAAACATGTATTTAATTTAAATTTGTGTTTATAAATATAAATATAAAAATGTTTATATAATATATTTATAATTATTTATTAATACTATTTTACAATTATACATATATAATGATGCAATTATATACATATAATAATTATACCTGTAACATATATAAATGTAATATAGTAAACAAGTGTAAAGAAGGCAGATGGGGATAACTTTATCTGGAGTAGTAAGATGACACCATACGGGGGGGCGGAGCAAGATGGCAGAGGAGTAGGAGACCTGGATTTCCTCTGGTCTCAGGAATTCAGCTGGATAGGGATCAAACCATTCTGAACACCTACAAACTCAACAGGAGATCGAAGAACAGAATAGCAGCAACTCTCTGAACAGAAAAGCGACCACTTTCTGGAAGGTAGGACGGGCGGAGAAGTGAATCCAAGGCGATTTTCGGGAGGATAGACGGCGGGGGAGGGCCCTCTGTCAGCAGCTTCTGGCAAGTGATAGAGCCGGGGAGCACAAAATCGGAACTTTTAGAAGTCTGCTCCGCTGAGGGACGTCACTCCGGTGGCTAAGCGGGGGGTGGAACCCTCGTGGGACAGTGTGGTCTCAGGACCCTCGGGGTCACAGAAAGACCGGGGGTGCCTGAGTGCGGCAGAGTTCCCAGGTATCGGAGCGGGAAAGCCGGCTGCAGAGACGGAGCCCAGGCGCGGGCTCTCAGCTCGGGGTTGTCATAAACCGTGATCCGCGGCACAGTCGGGCCACTTCTCCTCCAGCAAGGACCCAACAAGCGGCAGATCCGGGGAGACTCACCTTCCTCCCCCCGGAGGAGCGGCGTGGGAGCGCACCGCAGGGATCTGCTGGGTTTGGAGACTCCACACGGGGTCGGGTGCCAGAGATAGAAACGCTCGGTCACAGGCCGGGGTGAGCACAGAGTGCGGCCGGAGACCGGGGAGACAGGAGTGACTGACTGCTTTTCTCTGGGGGCTCACTGAGGAGCGGGGCCCCGAGTTCTCGGCTCCTCTGGGGCGGAGACTGGGAGGCCGCCATTTTCACTCTCCGCCTCCAAAGCTGTACGGAAAGCTTGCAGGGAACAAAAGCTCCCGAGAGCAAACCCAAGCAGATTACTTAGCCCGGACCGGCAAGGGCGGGGCAATTCCACCTCCAGCAAAGACATTTGGGAACCACGGCAACAGGCCCCTCCCCCAGAAGATCAGCGAGAACAGCCAGCCAAGACCAAGTTTACCGATCAGTGAGAACGGCAGAACTCCAGCGCAAGGGGAATACTGCACATAGAATCCATGGCTTTTTTACCATGATTCTTTAGTCTTTCAAAGTGAATTTTTTTTAACTGTCTTTTTTTTTCTTTTTTTGAATTTTTCTTTTTCTCTTTTTCAACCAACATCTTATCAATCCCTTTTTTAAAAAACTTTTATTTTTCATTTTTAGACTCATATTCTATCCCTTCAGAGTAGTTACCTGTATTTTTGGCATATATATATAAGTTGTTCTTTCTTTAAAATTTTGAGATAGTTTCTTCTAACAGATCAAAATACACCCTAAATCTCTAGTGTATGGTTTTTTTCTACTCTCCTGCCTGATCACATTCTCTCCCTTTTTTTTATTTTTTTTTTAAATCCTCTTCTTTCTTTTTTCAAACAGCTTCTTATCAATTCCTTTTATAAAATTTTTTATAATTTTCATCTTTACAGTCATATTCCATCCCTTCATCATATCAACCCTTATGCTTGTACATATATAAGTTTTTCTTTCTTTAAAATTTTGGGAAGCACTTTCTTCTAACAGACCAAAATACACCCAAAATCTAGTCTGTGGCACTGATCTATGTACCAGCGTGATCATATTTGATCATATTCTGTTTTTTTGTTTTGTTTTGTTCTGTTTTTGTTTGTTTTTATCTTTATCTTTTTCTTTTTTCTCTCTTTCCCTTTCTTTTCCCCCTGCTTCAGGTCTTTTCTGATTTGTTTAGAGTATATTTTCTGGGACGTTGTTACCCTGTTAGCATTTTGTTCTCTCATTAATCTATTCTCCTCTGGACAAAATGACAAGGTGGAAAAAATCACCTCAACAAAAAGAACAAGAGGTAGTACCAACTGCCAGGGACTTACTCAATACAGACATTAGTACAATGTCAGATCCAGAGTTCAGAATCATCACTTTAAAGATACTAGCTGGGCTTGAAGAAAGCATGGAAGTTATTAGAAAAACCCTTTCTGGAGAAGTAAAAGAACTAAAATCTAACCAAGTCGAAATCAAAAAGGCTATTAATGAAGTGCAATCAAATATGGGGGCACTAACTGCTAGGATAAATGAGGCAGAAGAGAGAATCAGTGAGATAGAAGAACAAATGATGGAAAATAAAGAAGCTGAGAAAAAGAGAGATCAACAACTACTGGATCACGAGGGCAGAATTCGAGAGATAAGTGATACCATAAGACGAAACATTAGAATAATTGGGATCGCAGAAGAAGAAGAAAGAGAGAGAGGGGCAGAAGGTATAATGGAGCAAATTATAGCAGAGAACTTCCCTAATTTGGGGAAGGAAACAGGCATCAAAATCCAGGAAGCCCAGAGAACCCTTCTCAAAATCAATAAAAATAGGTCAACACCCCGACATCTAATAGTAAAACTTACGAGTCTCAGAGACAAAGAGAAAATCCTGAAAGCAGCTCGGGAGAAGAGATATGTAACCTACAATGGTAGAAACATTAGATTGGCAGCAGACCTATCCACAGAGACCTGGCAGGCCAGAAAGGACTGGCAGGATATATTCAGAGCACTAAACGAGAAAAATATGCAGCCAAGAATACTATATCCAGCTAGGCTGTCATTGAAAATAGAAGGAGAGATAAAAAGCTTCCAGGACAAACAAAAACTAAAGGAATTTGCAAACACGAAACCAGCCTGACAAGAAATGTTGAAAGGGGTCCTCTAAGCAAAGAGAGAGCCTAAAAGCAACATAGACCAGAAAGGAACACAAACAATATACAGTAACAGTCACCTTACAGGCAATACAATGGCACTAAATTCATATCTTTCAGTGGTTACCCTGAATGTAAATGGGCTAAATGCCCCAATCAAAAGACACAGCCTATCAGATTGGATTAAAAAAACAAGACCCATCAATATGCTGTCTGCAAGAGACTCATTTTAGACCCAAAGACACCCCCAGATTGAAAGTGAGCGAGTGGAAAACCATTTACCATGCTAATGGACACCAAAAGAAAGCTGGGGTGGCAATCCTTATATCAGACAAATTAGATTTTAAACCAAAGACTGTAATAAGAGATGAGGAAGGACACTATATCCTACTTAAAGGGTCTATCCAACAAGAAGATCTAACAATTGTAAATATCTATGCCCCTAACACGGGAGCAGTCAATTATATAAGGCAATTAATAACAAAAGCAAAGAAACACATCGACAACAATACAATAATAGTGGGAGACTTTAACACCCCCCTCACTGAAATGGACAGATCATCTAAGCAAAAGATCAACAAGGAAATAAAGACTTTAAATGACACACTGGACCAAATGGACTTCACAGACATATTCAGAACATTCCGTGCTAAAGCAATGGAATACACATTCTTCTCTAGTGCCTATGGAACATTCTCCAGAATAGATCCCATCCTAGGTGACAAATCAGGTCTCTACCAGTACGAAAAGATTAGGATCATTCCCTGCCTATTTTCAGACCACAATGCTTTGAAACTAGAACTCAATCACAAGAGGAAATTTGGAAAGAACTCAAATACATGGAGGCTAAAGAGCATCCTACCGAAGAATGAATGGATCAACCAGGAAATTAAAGAAGAATTAAAAAAATTCATGGAAACCAATGAAAATGAAAACACAACTATTCAAAATCTTTGGGATGCAGCAAAGGCAGTCCTAAGAGGAAAGTATATAGCAATACAAGCCTTTCTCAAGAAACCAGAAAGGTCTCAAGTACACAACCTAACCCTACACCTAAAGGAGCTGGAGAAAAAACAGCACATAGAGCCTAAACCCAGCAGGAGAAGAGAAATAATAAAGATCAGAACAGAAATCAATGAAATAGAAACCAAAAGAACAGTAGAACAGATCAACAAAACTAGGAGCTGGTTCTTTGAAAGAATTAACAAGATTGATAAGCCCCTGGCCAGACTTATCAAAAAGAAAAGAGAAAGGACCCAAATCAACAAAATCATGAATGAAAGAGGAGAGATCACAACGAACACCAAAGAAATACAAACAATTATAAGAACATGTTATGAGCAACTATATGGCAGCAAATTAGATAACCTGGAAGAAATGGATGCATTCCTAGAGATGTATCAACTACCAAAACTGAACCAGGAAGAAATAGAAAACCTGAACAGACCTATAACCACTAAGGAAAGAGAAGCAGTCATCAAAAATCTCCCAAAAAAACAAAAGCCCAGGGCCAGATGGCTTCCCAGGGGAATTCTACCAAACATTTCAAGAAGAATTAATACCTATCCTTCTGAAACTGTTCCAAAAAATAGAAATGGAAGGAAAACTTCCAAACTCATTTTATGAGTCCACCATTACCTTGATCCCCAAACCAGACAAAGACCCCATCAAAAAGGAGAATTACAGACCAATATACCTGACGAACATGGATGCAAAAATTCTCACCAAAATACTAGCCAATAGGATCCAACAGTACATTAAAAGGATTATTCACCACGACCAAGTGGGATTTATTCCTGGGCTGCAAGGTTTGTTCAACATCCGCAAATCAATCAACGTGATACAATACATTAACAAAAGAAAGAACAAGAATCATATGATCCTCTCAATAGATGCAGAAAAAGCATTTGACAAAGTACAGCATCCTTTCTTGATCAAAACTCTTCAGAGTATAGGGATAGAGGGTACATACCTCAATATCATAAAAGCCATCTATGAAAAACCTACAGCGAATATCATTCTCAATGGGGAAAAACTGAGAGCTTTCCCCCTAAGGTCAGGAACGTGGCAGGGATGTCCACTATCACCACTGCTATTCAACATAGTACTAGAAGTCCTAGCCACAGCAATCAGACAACAAAAAGAAATCAAAGGCATCCAAATCAGCAAAGAAGAAGTCAAACTCTCACTCTTTGCAGATGATGTGATACTTTATGTGGAAAACCCAAAAGACTCCACCCCAAAACTGCTAGAACTCATACAGGAATTCAGTCAAGTGGCAGGATATAAAATCAATGCACAGAAGTCAGTGGCATTCCTATACACCAACAGACAGAAGACAGAAGAAAGAGAAATTAAGGAGTCAATCCCATTTACAATTGCACCCTAAACCATAAGATACCTAGGCATAAATCTAACCAAAGACACAAAGGATCTGTACTCAGAAAACTAGAAAATACTCATGAAAGAAATTGAGGAAGACACAAAGAAATGGAAAAACGTTCCATGCTCATGGATTGGAAGAACAAATATTGTGAAGATGTCAATGCTACCTAGAGCAATCTACACATTCAATGCAATCCCCATCAAAATACCATCCACTTTTTTCAAAGAAATGGAACAAATAATCTTAAAATTTGTATGGAACCAGAAAAGACCCCGAATAGCCAGAGGAATGTTGAAAAAGAAAAGCAAAGCTGGCGGCATCACAATTCTGGACTTCCAGCTCTATTACAAAGCTGTCATCATCAAGACAGTATGGTACTGGCACAAAAACAGACACATAGATCAATGGAACAGAATAGAGAGCCCAGAAATGGACCCTCAACTCTATGGTCAACTAATCTTTGACAAAGCAGGAAAGAATGTCCAATGGAAAAAAGACAGTCTCTTCAACAAATGGTGTTGGGAAAATTGGACAGCCACATGCAGAAGAATGAAACTGGACCATTTTCTTACACCACACAGAAAAATAGACTCAAAATGGTTGGAAGACCTAAATGTGAGATGGGAGTCCATCAAAATCCTAAAGGAGAACATAGGCAGCAACCTCTTCGACCTCAGCTGCAGCAACTTCTTCCTAGAAACATCGCCAAAGGCAAGGGAAGCAAGGGCAAAAATGAACTATTGGGACCTCATCAAGATAAAAAGCTTTTGCACAGAAAAAGACACAGTCAACAAAACCAAAGACAACCGACAGAATGGGAGAAGATATTTGCAAATGACATATCAGATAAAGGGCTAGTATCCAAAATCTATAAAGAACTTATCAAACTCAACACCCAAAGAACAAAGAATCCAATCAAGAAATGGGCAGAAGACATGAACAGACATTTTTCCAAAGAAGACATCCAAATGGCCAACAGACACATGAAAAAGTGCTCAACATCGCTCGGCATCAGGGAAATCCAAATCAAAACCTCAATGAGATACCACCTCACACCAGTCAGAACGGCTAAAATTAACAAGTCAGGAAATGACAGATGTTGGCGGGGATGCGGAGAAAGGGGAACCCTCCTACACTGTTGGTGGGAATGCAAGCTGGTGCAGCCACTCTGGAAAACAGTATGGAAGTTCCTCAAAAAGTTGAAAATAGAGCTACCATATGATCCAGCAATTGCACTACTGGGTATTTACCCGAAAGGTAAAAATGTAGGGATCCGAAAGGGTACGTGCACCCCGATGTTTATAGCAGCAATGTCCACAATAGCCAAACTGTGGAAAGAGCCAAGATGTCCATGGACAGATGAATGGATAAAGAAGAGGTGGTATATATATACAATGGAATATTATGCAGCCATCAAAAGGAATGAGATCTTGCCATTTGCAATGACATGGATGGAACTGGAGGGTATTATGCTGAACGAAATAAGTCAAACAGAGAAAGACATGTATCATATGACCTCATTGATATGAGGAATTGTTAATCTCAGGAAACAAACTGAGGGTTGCTGGAGTGGGGTTGGGGTGGGAGGGATGGGGTGACTGGGTGATAGACACTGGGGAGGGTATGTGCTCTGGTAAGTGCTGTGAATTGTGCAAGACTGTTGAATCTCAGATCTGTACCTCTGAAACAAATAATGCAATATATGTTAAGAAAAAAAAAAAGAAGAAGATAGCAGGAGGGGAAGAATGAAGGGGGGAATCAGAGGGGGAGACGAACCATGAGAGATGATGGACTCTGAAAAACAAACTGAGGGTTCTAGAGGGGAGGGCGGGTGGGAGGATGGGTTAGCCTGGTGATGGGTATTAAAGAGGGCACGTTCTGCATGGAGCACTGGGTGTTATGCACAAACAATGAATCATGGAACACTACATCTAAAACTAATGATGTAATGTATGGTGATTAACATAACAATAAAAAATTTTTTAAAAAAGATGACACCATATGGTAACTCAAATTTACAGGACAAAATAAGGAAACCAGAAATAATAAGAAAAGGTTAATGTAACAAAACTTTATAAATATATTCTTGCTATCTTTTCCTCTCTCAGCTTCTTTAAAACACATAAAATTATATAAAGTGATACACATAACAATGAATCAATGGGTTTGTTTTATATGTAGATGTAATATATGCAACAATACTAACAAAAAAAAGGAAAATGAAGGAATAGAAATACTTGGAATGATACTGAAAACAATACTGGCAAATAAGGGTTAACCAGAAAAATACTGATCCCCTGCAGGATGGCCTGGCCAGACAGGGGATAGTCTTATGCAAGGTTCCAGGAAACCTCCTCAGGCCCAGAACTTCAGGTCTCCTGATTGTGCCCAAGGAACGTGCCCAAGCTGTTTCTACCCAGCTGTGAACACAGAGGAGGCGGGGTGGGGCTGGAGAACAGGTCCTCCCATATCATACTGCCATTGTGTTCCAGAGCCATTGCTTTCCTACTTGGTATACACTCCCAGAGTATGACTGTGGAGCCTTCCAGACTGCTGTGAGCAGCAGCCCCAGGGGGGATGGGGCCATGAGGGACCTACAACACCTGATCCCATCCGGCCCCCATGATGTTTTTCCAAATGCACACAGTTCCTATAGCCTGACACATACATGTGCTGCTTGCTGCTTGGCCATTAATTGCATGAAAGACATTAAAATTTGTGGGATAGAGCTAATGCAATATTTAAAGGAAAATGGATAGCCTAAGCAGATTGATTAAAATAAGTCCTGATAATTAATGAGTTAGACAGACCCAAGGAAGGAATCAGAGAAAAGAGAAACAAAATAAACTCCCTAAAAAAGTGGACAAAAGAAAATAATTAAGACGAGGGAAGAAATTAATAAAAAAGAAAATACCAGTACGATACAGGGGATTAACAAGATTTCTCAAAGAAATTACTTCTTTGAGAAGAATAAAAAAAAAATGAGTCCTCCAAGAGTGATTTAAAAAATAATGGGGAGTCACAAATAAGAAATTAAGAATTAGAAAGAATAGAATTTATAGTTGTAGTAGAAACTACAAAAATAAAACATTTTTTAAATCTCTACACCAATAAAGTTGACAACTTATGTAAATAGGCAAATCCCTTGAAAATATGGCTTATCAAAACCGCTTACAAAATATTTAAAAGCAGAATAATATAGCCTTTAAATAAGTTGAATCATCAGTTACAGATTTTCCCACAAATACAAACCAGATTATATTAGAAAAAGTTCTGTTAAATATTCAAGAGACATATACTCTATTTTTTTTTAACATATAATGTATTATTCGTTTCAGAGGTACAGGTCTGTGATTCATCAGTCTTACACAATTCACAGTGCTCACCATAGCACATACCCTCCCCAATGTCTATCACCCAGCCACCCCATCCCTCCCACCCCCCACCACTCCAGGGAGACATATACTCTAAACATTATATGAAATCTTTCAGAAAATTTCAAAAGATAAAAAAATCCTTTATCCTCTTAATAGGTCCAGAAGGAGCATTTGATAAAATAGGACAACCACTAATGACAAATCTCTTAACAATTTAGGAATAGAAGAGGATCCATAATAAATCTACAACAAACAGCTGAGCCATTGATGAAATATTAAAAGCACTCCTTCTAAAATCAGAAATAAAATCAAATGGCTGATATTATCCTTCCTATTCCACAGAATGCTGAAGGTCTTAGGTAATGTAATAAAACGAGAAGTTGAAAAGTAAGAAACAAAATTGTCATTATTAGAAAAGATGTGATTACTATACAGGGAAACCTCCTTTAAAAAAAAATGTAAGTACAAATGATTAAATTCATAAGAGTTTAGACAGATTTCTTAACATTAAAAAAGTCAACTGCATTTTATTCAATAGCAAAAAATAATTAGAAAATTCAATTTTAAATAAAGCAACATTTATCAAAGCCACATAAAGTAAGGTAATTAAGAATTAATCTAATGTCAGATGTGCAAGACCTTTTTAAGGAAAATTATAAAACTGTATTAAGGGACATTTAAAAGACCCAAACAGAGAAGCTAGGTCTCAATATCCTAAAGTCATTGGATCTACCTAATTGAATTCAATGCAATTCCAATAGATAATCCAATATTTTCCTTGTTCATGGATTTTAGTAATTCTCAAATTTATTTCAAAGAACAAAGCACCAAATGAGCAAGATATCCCCAAGAAGGAGAGAGATGGAAGAAATTCCCCTATCAGTAAGTAAGACTTCTTATTAAGAAAATGCATCATTTATGCAGGAATATGCAAATAGGTCAGTGGAAAATAGCCTTAAAATATACACAGGCACACATACCAGGATCTGATGTATGACACAGTGGAACTGGAGGTCACTGGGGAAAGATAGATTATTTAATAGATGATGCTAGGACAACTAAATTATCCATATAAAGATATAAAATTGGGCTCCTACTTTATACCATACATAGTTAAGGTTTTAGATTTCTAGCACTTAATAGATGTGAACTCATTTTAAACTCAGAGCTACAATGTAATATGAGGGGTTTTTTTTTTTTTAATTACCCTTACTAAAAAAAATTAGTAAAATAAAATAAACCTTATCTTACATATGATGAACTAAGACACAGAGAGGTCAAGGAACTTGTCCACGATTAAATTTGCTCAGGTTGAAATTTGCACATATTGAAATTTACCAAGGAATAAGAGCTATGATTCAAAACTCAGATGGACTGATTTTAAAATCCTTATTCTTAAATAGTACTCAAACTGTGTTTTATCAATTCCAGACAGATTAAGGACTCAAACTGAAAAATCTAACTTGATATCTTGTAGAAAAAAAAAAAAAAAATATATATATATATACATATATATATATATAAATATCTTCATGATCCTAAGGTAGTAAAAAATTTCTAAACAAGATTCAAAAATCACATACCATCAAGGAAAAGACAGTGAATTCACCAGCAATAAACTTCAGTTCATCAAAGATACTTTAAAGGGATAAAAATATAAGCCATGCCATGGAGAGATGAGGTATGTACCATTTATAACCAACAAAGGATTAGTATTCTGAATTTTTTCAAAAAAACTTTTATGAGACAACAATGAAATGATAAAACATCCCATTTCAACGAACGAAAGATATAAAAATCTTTTTTTGTATAAGTATTTCATAAAAGAACTGAGAATTGTCAAAATACTCAAACTCCATATGCCTTTACCCATCAGCAGTCAGGAAAATGCAAAGTAAAACCCAAATCAGATTCTAACCCATACCCACCAGATTGGCAAAAATAAAAAGATCTATCATATCAAGTGTTGACAAGGAAGTGGAGTGAGAGAAACTCTATACACTGCTGGCCAGAGTATAACTTTGACCAACTGCTTTAGATACAAGTTGCAGTGTCCAAAAACAGGGTAAATACACATACTGTCTACATAGCAATTTTCCTCCTAAGCCATATACAAGAATGTTCTTGGCAATGTTTTCTTGTAATACCAAAAACTTTAAAACACACACACGCGTTTTTCAATAATGGAGCAGATATATAAATTTAGATGTATTCATGCAATTAAATATCATCTAGGGGTGGAAATAAATAAAACATCTTTATATATCAACATGGGTCTCAAAAACTCAGATTTAGTGGAAGAGAAAATACAAAATAACACATCCAGCATGATTCCATTTATTACAGATCAAAAACAGGCAAAACAAAGTAATGTATTGCTTAGGTATCTATATGTGTGTACGTGTAAAGGAACTATAAAGGGAATGATGAACACGAAGATAAAACAGTGGTCATGCCTGTGAGGGAGGCAGGGAATTGGTCTGGGAAGGACAAGAACGCCGAGAACTAGAGAGGTCCTTGGATTGGTCTTTCTTAACCGACATGATGGGCACCACCATGATCATCTTATCACTATTCTCCAAACTATATAAATATATCACAGATACTTAAAATATATATAATATACATTTAAAGCATAAGCCTGATATTTAAGAGAGCTTATAAAAAAGAGCGTAAAAAAATGAAACAATTGTAGAAGGAGGCAGAGAAAACTGCTGAGAGCTTCTTATCACCTTCATTTGTATTTGGGGTCAGGAGAGAGCATCCACATTTTGTTTCTTCACTTCGACAACATTTGGGCTTTTTTTCTTCTTCTTTTCTTTTCTTTTTTTTTTTTAACAATCACACATTAGTTCTGAATTTAAAAATAATGACAATAATAATGTTTTGACGGAAATCTTTGCATATGGTCAGCATAAACTCCTAAGAGTTTCAAGATAAAGTAATTAAAACAAAACCGATGTTCAGTGGTGAACGGATAAACAATCAGTGGTACATGCACAGAGAACACTACCCAGTAGTGAAAAGGAATTGGTGGGTATTGGTACGTGCCGTATCTCAGGGGCGTTATGCTGAGTAAAAGAAATCAGTCTCAAAAGGATTACAAGCTGCATGACTGCATTTTGATGACATTCTGAAAAAGACAAAACTAGAGTGAACTCCAGGGAGGGAGATCAGAACAGTGGTTGCCGGGGGAAAGGGTGGGAAAAGGAGGTAGATTTTCAGGGAGATGGAATTGCTCTGTCTGCTCACTATGGTGGTGGTTTCCCAATACATGTGTGAAAAACTGTACCCCCATCCGTCCCCCCAGCACCCATATACGCCAAAGTTAATTTTACTATATAAGTAGAAGAAAGGGAGAAAAGGAAAAACAGAGAGACAAAGAGGTATGGAAGTAGGGAGAGAGAGAGGGGGGAGGGAGGAAGGAAGGAAGGAAAGAAGGAAGGAAGGAAAGAAGGGAGGGAGGGAAGGAAGAATACATCTTTAAATGCAATGCAGTCGGGGCAACTGGGTGGCTCAGTTAGTTGAGCATCTGCCTTTGGCTCAGGTCATGATCTTGGGGTCCTGTGATTGAGCCCCGCATTGGGCTCCCTGTTCAGTGAAGAGTCTGCTTCTCCCTCTCTCTATCTGGCTACCTCTGCCCCTTCCCCACCCCCATTCATGTACTCTCTCTCAAATAAATAAATAATTTTTTTTAAAAGATTTTATTTATTTGTCAGAGAGAGCACAAGCAGGGGGAACAGCAGAGGGAGAGGGAGAAGCAGGCTCCCCGCTGAGCAGGGAGCCCGACGCGGGGCTCGATCCCAGGACCCTGGGATCATGACCTGAGCTGAAGGCAGACACTTAACTGGCTGAGCCACCCAGGTGCCCCTAAATAAATAAAATCTTTAAAAAATAAAATAAATGCAATCCGGTCTATGCTGGATTTCGATACTGAAACAGAGACTAGACATTAGTGAAAACACCGATGAAGTCCAAATAAAGTCTGTAGTTTCACTAATTATATTGCACTGAGTTTAATTTGTTTTGACAAATGTGCTATATCAATATAAGATGAAACTGGGTAAAGGGTATATAAAAACTCTCTGTGTTACCTTCATAACTTTTTCTGTAAATCTAAAATTATTCCCCCAAAATGTTTATTTAAAAAAATCCAAGCAAAATTGGTATAATTTTTATTTTAAAAAATGGAGGGAGAAACGTATATGTGGATTTGTTTGTATAATCCATATATATCTCTCTAGAAGAAAATATAAGAAACTTAATACCAGTTGCTTGTATGGAGGGACACTGGGTCTTTAGAAGTCAGGAGTGTGAGAGATTTTTTAATTATGTACTTTAATTTTTTTTTCAATTTTGAATCATGTGAAAATACTATTTTAAAAATAAAGGTAATTTTTTAAAAATCCCAGGTGTTGAACTGGTTGGCCAAAGGCTATGTATCTTCTACCCTTTGATACACACAGCTAGATTGCCTGGGGAGAAAGAAGTCTCATGAATTGATAAAGAAATAGCCCCAGGTTCCTGTCCACTAAGTTTCCTTAGTTCACAGTAACAGTTGTGCAATTCATTATTAATCTTCAGTTGTTTCAATGCTTCTAGCAGCTTCTAACCTTTGAAATCTGTAGCCTATCCAGCCCAGGGCAGCCCTCTCTGGGCAGTTAGGATGCAGGAATGGAATTCACCTGGGACGGTCTCAGTGAGTTATGAGCTGAGGACCCCAATGAGACTCTGCCAGTAAAGGATCAAAATCATCTGCCTTTTGGATGGCGTTTGTCATTGACTAGCAACACCCACATAGAAAAAAAAAAAAAAAAATCATGAATCCACCCCTGCTTCTGTAGAAACAATGGACTTTCTTGCAGAAGCTCCAAACAGCAGGGAGAAACCCAGTGGGTGGATCCGGTCTTGCAATCAGCAGTCTGTTCTGCAGGAGCTGGGAGCTGGGAAGCTTTATCCCCACCGGGCAAATCATTTGGTATCTTTCCTGTGTCTGTTGATACCAATTCATATTGCACATTCACCTTAGAAAAAGAAGAGGGGAAAAAAATATACTGGTATAAAAAATAATATCTTCTAAAGTGGATTTATTATTCACGTTTTAAATCCTCACTTTTAACAGAGCTATCCATAAGTTGCAAGTGCCAGAGAGTGACTAAAGAGCCTTGAAATACCTTTTCCTTATCTCTGAAAGTGGAATATAAATGAGACATTTCTTTGCAGCTTATAAACCCGCCCAGACTTCAGTACTTCTGCTGGGAATTAATTGCACACCCGCTGGGGGTTTCATCAAAGGGACCGGGGAATCATTCCTTCATTTCTAATAATTTGTGTTTTTTTATGTTTCTCACTCCAAGGGCGGCTGCCCCTGGCTGCGCTGGTCCTACACTGGCAAAATTGAGGAGAGAAGCCTTGGCAAACACTAGGATATGAATAGCGCCCCATAGAGGTGGGGAAAGGCAGTGCGGCTACCTGTGTTCATGGCCTGAGAACAATGAAAGGATTATTAAAAAAAAAAACAAAACGAAACACCATAGATGTCTGGTTTTGTAATCTGTGGATGACATTAAGGGACCCGACATCCTAATACATAAAGCTATTCCAAAGGCAAAACCTGTTGGAGCAAGTGACTTGTTCCTCAGAACACTTGCTCCGTTGATCAGATGGAATGGTGAGGCACAGCATGATTCAGTGTAAGTATATTCTTCATATCCTGGATTTCTTTCAAAGATTACATATATTTCAAAAGCATTTCCTCACTCCACTTTCAGAATGCCTTTGTAGAAGCTTTAGAAAACAACTACTCCTCCTGTTAATTTACCATTACTGGATAAAAGAGAATTGACTAGTTTGCCACAAAAGTTTTCCGGTGATTGTGATTAAACAGACTTTGCTCAAATCATCTGGGATTCAAGAAACCCCCTGCAGCAGAGGAACAGATGTGACCAAGGGCGAATGTGGAAGGTGGGCTGCAACCTGCTCATGGGTCCAGCGCTCCTCGGGCTGTGCTTGGAGGAAAATATAAAGGAGCTCTTGAAAGGATGTATTGCATTCAAAGGGATACAGAGAGAAACAGGCCATTTTGACAGAGGTTAGAGGATCATTTCTCTAAGCCCAGAACAGAGGTTAACTCGTAATTGGCTAACGGAGAACTAGGCTATGTGTAATGGTATGAATTTAACCTGAAGCTGAAAGGGGTCTTTGAGGGGGGGAAAAAAAAGACCCTGTGTTTTTTATCACAAGCAACAGAGACAGGTTCTGGCCAACTCAGGCTGCAAAGTAAATCATGAAAGACTGTAGGGCAGACAGGGAGGCTGCTAGACCAGGCTTGGAAGATGAGCGTGGAGACTGGACATCAGAAGCAGAGTCATGGCCATGTGGCAGAAGCATGGCCACGTGGCAGGTGGCTACATAGCCACCAGCACTACTGACCTGGTCACTCCATGCTGTCGGGGCCACATTCTTGATCCCACCACTTCTACTATGAGTATGTGGGCAATAATCACTGTGTTTTTATGTTAGTTGCTTAAGAATCACTTTCCCAAATGGACGCATCCGGTTGGCCAAGCCTGGACTAGATGCCCATGTTCTGGCCACCAGGGGACAGCCAAAGAAATGGAGTCCTTATTAGGACATCTTTAGGGTTCTGCCTCCCACCAAGACTCTCAGTCTAGAATCCCCCTGAACAAGAGAGATGGTTTCTGGATAGCCCAGTCCAACAATTCAGCAAGCAAACCAATGCCCATAAAGTCCTTAATCACTTTGTAGCAGAATGGGAGATTCAGACATGGAGGATGGGGCGAGAATAGAAGGCAAAGAGATGGAGAGAATGGATATGAGAAACCTAGACCAGAGGAGGGAACTGGAGAGATAACCTGTAGAGGTATCACATGCTATTAAAAGAGACATAAAATCAAACCATAAACGAAGGATGTCTTAGCTCAGACTCCAGCTGATCTCCAAAGCAGAGTTCAGAACAGGGCTTGTGTGTGTTTAGTTCATTTGAGGAAGCGACCAGCGAACTAGAATGGGGACCAGGGAAGAGTAAAAAAGAGAAGGAGAGGGAAAAAGGGTGTAGTCCTGTTGGATCTACACAGTGGGGCACTGGGCTCAATCTCACATACACTCCTTGAGTGGCTCCCTGGAATGAACCTTAGAATGGCTCACCTGAATGATGGAAGACAGTGGTGGTCATCCACTTGCTCCAGTCTCCTGTTGGCCAATTGGACATTGACTCCCTTGCATTTGTGAATTCTGGGCAGCTTCCTGCAGGAAGCACATACTACAGAGGGCAGAGAGCAAGACATATGAGGTGAAGCTGAGGATATGGCCACTAGGCAAATCTGGTCATTACAGCAATGTTTCAAGTATAACATGAGTGGGAGGATGTGAAGCTAAGCATAAGAGGTGTCCAAATACAAATGGAGACATGCAATTTCCTACTGTCAAAATGTGTTTATTGAAACCATGATGTTGAATGCCTATAACCTCTGTATATCTGGATAGGGTTGAACTTGGGACAATTCATAGTTTCTAGAACTTTCCAACATGGCCCTGTGGTCATCATGAACAGCAGACACATTTTTTTTTTTTTATCTAAGACAATCCCTTTCTAACCTCACATAATCAAACAATGGGGAGAAAGAAAGCCAATACATATGTATTCCATCCTCCAAGGAAGGATAAAAGGAATCCATATCAAGAGCCTACCATGGAGGCTGAAGCCCTGTTTGTGAGCAAACCTAAGTCACACCCAGATTCATAAATGGTTCTGGCAGTGCATATGTCCAGCACACTTAGGAAGGGCATTAAAGAGGGAGGTAGTTAACAAGTCCTTAACTTGGGTTAAGGGGTAGACACCCAAGAGAAGTGGGTCCAGGAACCCAGCGAGGGAGGGCCTCAAAAGCCAAGCAAGTGTTGGATGCTTCTAGTTCCTGGGAGATATTGAACTCTTTGTTTCCCAAGGAGTCCGTCCCTCTGTCCATCCAGTGCCAGTTCCATCAGGTGCGTGAAGCCCCTCCCACTGCCAGTGAGGCCTTAACACTGCCCTTTGTTCATAGACAGTCACGTGACAAAGATGAAACATGGCAGATGATTCCACATCTCCAAGAAACCAGCCAGCATCTGACAAATGACCTGCTTTTGAGAAAGATATTTCCTTCTTTTTCTCCCCAAATTTATCATAACCCATTATCTCTAGGACACAGGTAGGAGTCTTTCCAGAGTGGACTATATAGGACAATTGAAACAATTTGTACCATGGAGCCCCCAAAACTGGCCTTCCCCATGACTAACTGTGTTATTTTGGATGAGGACTGTGCATCTCCACTTTTTCCACACCCAGGAAATTCTTCCCCATGAGTTTCTGCAAGCTGATAGATCTTGCCAAACAGATCCCCAGACAAATCTTGAAAATGGGTGTATTTAGAGAGGATACACAGTAGAGAGCCACGCACCGGACTGGTGGTGTACAAATAGTACTTAGTCCTGTGAATACACTTAACTTCATATAAGCCTTACTTTTTAAAGGAAACTGGAGAGGAAATGTGGTTAGGACTTAAATGGCAATGCAGTGATGCCTTTAGGCACGGATTAGGGAGCAGAAATGAGGTGTACGGTTACAGCTGGACCTTATGGGCTGATGCACCTGTGGGCTACGTTACCACAAAGGTGCAAGGGGATGGGAACGGTGAAGGGAAGGAAGGAAAAAGAAAATATCTGGAAGAAAGAGAACTGGACAAGCTTATCTTTCCTCTGCTTTTGCCCAAATGAACAGAGCTCACAAAGAATAACTTTTTCTTCCACACACTAAAATGCAATTATTTCTTCAAATCATTCAGATCTCAGAAATTGAACAGCACACTCTTCAATGACACTTTTCCTCAAAGAGCCCTGTAGTGGATGGTAAACGCACTGCCTGGCAGCATGCATTATTCATCAGGCCTGGAAAGAGCCTAATCATCCGTTCTGTTGTTAATGGCCTGTAAATAGTTGCTTTTGACAAGAACATTTAACAGCTCCAAGAAGGAGGGTTTGAGGAGGGAGAAGGGCACAAAACTTGACATAACAGGGGTGAGACACAGTTTGGAGCTTATTACAGCGCCCTGGAAGCTGGTGCTGGAAAAGCAGCCTCTCGGCCATGGCAGCTCATGGCAGATCAGGTAAATGGGTATCCTTGAAGAACCGGGAGAGAGTTCACCAAACCACATGGGAGAAAATGAGATGTCTGTAGTATTGCCTCATGGGGGTGCAGGTGCAAAGACCACACATGGCACTGGGTAGAGACACCCCAGGCTTCATCTCACACTCTCTCTGAACACCCTTCCCTCTTGGCTCTCTGCAGCTCCTCAAGAGCAACTGTCTTTCCCTTTTGAGATTCCCCTTAACGGCCAGCACCCCACTGTGTTCAGGAGAATGCGGAGGAAAGAGTGGCTTTGTTCTAGAGCCATTGTTCTTCCTGAGTTTCAGTTTCCACTTTTGGTCATGGTAAGAAATAATACCTACCTCCCAAGGTGATCGCAATACTTGAATGGGAAAAAGCAGGTAAAATTCCTGATGTGGTACCCAAAATGCATTCGGGTCTTAATAAATGTTAATATCCTTGCCCTTTTCCTTCACCTGTAAGCCAAAAATTGTCATGGAGGCATGCGGTGAAGATCAGTGGAGATGATATTTGAGAGACCAACACTGGGTTTTGTCTTGATGGAGTCAGTTATTTCTTTTATAAGTCTCAACATTTGTTAGAAATAAAGTTCCCTATATTTATTTCTCTTAAAAAGGAAAAAGCCCATGACTGGAAATGTGGAATGAAGTCCTGGTGTAAAGCAGAGAAGAAGCCAGTATTTCCCAGGCATCACCCCTTCATAGACAGGTTTAATGGAGTCATTCATACTTCCTGGGAGTGTGGCTCCTGCCTGCAGGTTGCAGGACATCAGCTCTTAACAATCTGTCCTCTTTATTTCCTGGAGGTTCTCAGATTGTCCCACATGTACTTAACTCATTATTCCATGTTCTTCTTGCTGAAGTCCTTTCCTGAGAACTTAGGGTCTTTCTTGAGAAAACTGACTTTCATGCTAAAAGTTCCATCCCCTCGGGCCTCCCAAAGTCACCAACCCAAATAAAAATTTCTTCCCTTTGGTTTTGGCCAAACCAGAGACAAGATGTTTCCAAGAAGAAGGGAGAGGGACGTCTGGGTGGCAGTAGGTTCAGTGTCAAACTTTTGGTTTCAGCTCAGGTCATGGTCTCACAATTGTGAGATTGAGCCCCATGTGGGGTTCCACTCTCAGCCCAGAGTCTGCTTAGGATTGACTCTCCCTCTCCCTCTGCCCCTCCTGCTAGTGCACTCTCTCTTTCTCAAATAAATAAATAAGAAAGAAAGGAAGGAAGGAAGGAAGGAAGGAAGGAAAGAAGGAAGGAAGGAAGAAAGGAAGGAAGGGAGGGAGGAAGGAAGGAAGGAAGGAAGAAGGAAGAAGGAAGGAAAGAAGGAAAGACAGAAAGAAGGAAAGAAGGAAAGAAAGGAAGAAGAAAGAAAGAAAGAAGGAAAGAAAGAAAGAAAGAAAGAGAGAGAGAGAGAGAGGGAGGGAAGGAATGGAGGAAGGGAGGAAGGGAGGAATGCTTCCTCCCCGACTCCATAACACATTTTGTCTCCTGGACACAGAGTGGAGCTGCTTATGTTCCAAGTCTCACAGAGTCCCTAGGAAAAGTGTTTCACCTTAGTCTCCAGTCTGCTTTGCTTCCCTCCAAAGGGCCCAACCTCAGCCAATGAGATCTTCCTGAAAATAGAGAGCATGCAGTGTTCTCCACTCCCCAGCATCGCCTCACTCCATTCTCCCGTCTTTGTCTTCAAGCACATTTGAAGAAAGCTTCTTGCAGGACCTCCTCCTTCCACAGTATGCAAACAAATCCATGCAAATAGTGCCTACAGATTAACAATGCCACCAGCCCACAAGTGTCTGAACATTATTTCCATACAACCACACACACACATACACACACCCTTGATATAAACCCACAAGATGAAAACTGATTCACATTCACATAGGAAGATTCCTCCTCTGTTACTCATTTTCCCTTTCTTTAATCTTAAAACGTAATTCAAGTGAACTCTCTCCTCCCTTGCAATGAAGTGTTTTAAATAAAACAAAATTAATCCTATATGTAACTTAGTTTCAAAGCAATAGCTACTTAGCCCTCCTTACTTTTTGGCTTCACAGATGCCACATACAAATGCCTTAAAGCTACTCCATTCGGTGACTTGATTGCAGGAAGTTGTCTTAACGTGTCTAATGGGGGACAGTCCAGATCCGTGGTGTAGACAGCAAATCTGTTCCTTCAAATGTATTTTTTTCTCAGCTAAACCAAGCAAAAGCCATTTGGTGCCAACTTGACTCAAAAGACTTCTATATCATGGAACTGGCAACTGAGGTTAATTGGAGCAGAATGGCCCCCTATAGAGATGAAACCAAGGGAAAGTCAGAAAGAAGAAATTACAGGATTTATATCCATTTGCTTAATCACCACTCCTCGCTCTTTGGTGTATGAAGGTAATAGACAACGCATTGTATTCATGCCTCTATTTATATTCATGGCTTTATCTCGCTCTTCACCTGCATTACATATTGGTTAACCATTTCTTCTTTTCTTGGAGTACCTGCACAGTGAGAAGGTCTTGTCCCTGGCATCTCCTTTCAGGGTTGCTTCAGATCATTTAAATGACAAACACTCCATGAAAGGAAGCTAGGGGCTGTGTTCTGCACATTTATTTTTCTCCAATTTACATTTTGCTCCTTACGACACCTTCAGTTTCGGTCATGGGAGGATAAATATTTCATTTTTAAAAAGGAGAGCCTTAATCATGCTTTCAGAGGGAAAAATTGCCTCTGGAAAACTTTTACAATAAAAATAATAGAATAACGGATATCTGAGATGAGAAAGATAAATGTGCTTATTCGGCCCTCTCTCTGAGGCAAAATGCTACTTAATCCCTTCTGTCAACTGTTGGGGCTTGTGTCCTTGGCCTCCATGAACAATTTCTCAGTTAACAAGTGAACCTATGCAGGAAAATCACATTTTTTATTGTGGTAAAATATATGTCACATAAAATCTACCAGTTTAACCAGTTTCATGTGTAGAGGTCGGTGACATTAAGTACCTTCACGTTGTCTGCAACCATCACCACCACCCACCTCCACAACATTCTCATCTTCCTCCATTGAAACTACCCATCAAATACTAACTCCTCATTCTTCTCTTTCTCCAGCCCCAGGCAGCCGCCAATCTATGCTCTAACTCTGAGACTACTTCGGGTACCTCCTACAAGTAGGATCCTAGAGTCTTTGTCTTTTTGGGTCTGGCTTGTTTCAAGGTAGGAGACAGATGACATTTTAAATATTCAGTCTTGGGCTTAAATCTTACCTTTGCCATGTCATCCCGCTGTATTTTCAGAGAAATTCCTCTAAACTTGTTTCTTTACCAGCCCCACATGATGGTATTAATGATGCTGGGTGGTGTGGCTGTCAAGACTTGTATGTCCATAGCATGATATTGGACAAAGAGCGAATACTCTGTAGATATTATTTCTTCTTCCAGCCTAAGGAAGTTGAGATAAATCCAGATGCCTAAACTTCAAGCTAAAACACCACTCCTGGGCCTATCAAATATACAATGAAATTGACTTTCTCTAACATTAGAATGAATAAGAATATCATCCCCAAAGGTTTATTGTGGTAATAAAATGAGATTAAATATGAGAGCTCTATCTATAAAATTCGATAATCATTGGTCCAATCTCAATCAGAGGGATTCCAGAATGGCATCAGGTGATCTGCAATCCATATGATGAAGGTGATACAGTTATCGGCCTCCCCAAGACAAGAGAGAAGAAAAGATGATGTGGCATTTGTAGCTTAAAAGGAGAGGGGTATGGACTCATAAATAGCCCTGTATTTCCTGCAATAAAAATACCATTGATCCAAAACATATGTTTGATAGAATCTTTTTATTTTATTATTGGCATAAAAGCTAAAGGTCATCTACACCAATATTATTATTTCACACAACTGGTAAGGGGTTTTGCTCCTGTCTCTAACTCTTTTCTCACCAATGGATGGCTATGTATCTTTACTAACCCTGAAAAATGAGCCTCATTCTTGCCTTCCAGTCAATATGATGAAACTTTGTATTGTGCTAGCATACTCTTATTATTGAGTTCAATCCTCTGCCATTTCTGAGAGGGCCTGATCGCTGAGAAACTGGACTGAGTTGGACAGTCAGCAGGGCGTTAGAAGTTACGATAGGGAACTTCTAACCCATGGAGTTAAAAGATTCTAAACCTGCTCCTGATGATAGGGGAAAAGCAAGATAGCTGAGTTTTCAGCTTGTGTACTTGTGGAAACTTATTCACAACAAAGGAGGCATTGACTTCAGTGAAGCAAAATATTACTTTTACATACATTTAAAAGTTTAAGATGAGTTGGCTGATAAAATCACAGAGTATATATTTACACATACCTACATATCTAACTGAGAATAGAAGACAGGACTAGGAATTCAGCAGTGTGATAGACTCCAGAACAGCTCCCCAAATTTATGTCCTAATCTCTGTCAATGGTACTTGGTTTATAGAAAGGGTTCACATGTGATTGAGTCAAGGATATTGAGATGGGGAGACTATCCTAGATTATTTGGGTACATCCTAAATGCATTTGCATGTGCCCTTACAAGAGGGAGGGAAAGAGAGATCTGACATGAGCAGAGAAGGTGGCAATGTAAAAAGGAACAAAGAGTTTGGAGATGCTGGCCTTCAGGATTGGAATGATGCAGCTGTGAACCAAAGAATCCTGGCAGCCCCCAGTAATCACTGGAAGAGGCAAGACAGGGATTGTCTCCTTGAGCTTCTAGAGGAAGTACAGTCCCCTGATAATACGCCGATTTAGGCCTAGTGATACTGAGTTCAGACTTCTGGACTCTAGAAGTCAGCAAGAATAGGTTTCTGTTGATGAAGCCACCAAGTTCATGACAATCATTCTAGCAACAATAAATAAAAGCGGTATCATAAAGACAGGGCCATTTCTTTTCCCATGGATTTTACAATCAAGGAGAGAAGATAGAAAATCGAACAAATAAAACTGAAAGTAACTTAGGATGGGGGTACGATAGGGAAGAGCAGGATGTTATGAGAACATAATAGCAGAGGGACCACATCTGTCACTGGAGGTCAGGGAAGGCCAAACTGAGAGTGTTTAAAATGAGATCTAAGGATCTAGAATGAGTGGCAGTTATATGTCAAAGTGCAGGGCACAGATGGAAGTGGATTCCACCCTGTATCAGATCCATGAGGCCGTGGAGACTGCTCCACATTCGAGCCCTGAAAACAGTCCCGTGGGCCAGAGTGTGGAGAGGATCGAACAGTAGAAGATGAGGCTGATAGGCAGGCAAAAAACATACTACACAGAGATTTACAACCATGGTGAGGAGTAGAGAGATTATTTTAAAAGCAGTGGGAAACGTGACTTGTTAATTTTAGCTATTCTGACTGGTGTGAGGTGGTATCTCATTGAGGTTTTGATTTGGATTTCCCTGATGCCGAGTGATGTTGGGCACTTTTTCATGTGTCTGTTGGCCATTTGGATGTCTTCTTTGGAAAAATGTCTGTTCATGTCTTCTGCCCATTTCTTGATTGGATCATTTGTTCTTTGAGTGTTGAGTTTCATAAGTTCTTTATAGATTTTGGATACTAGCCCTTTATCTGATGTGTCATTTGCAAATATCTTCTCCCATTCTGTCCGGTGTCTTTTGGTTTTGTTGACTGTTTCCTTTGCTGTGAAAAAGCTTTTTATCTTGATGAGGTCCCAATAGTTCATTTTGGCCCTCGTTTCCCTTGCCTTTGGCGATGTTTCTAGGAAGAAGTTGCTGCGGCTGAGGTCGAAGAGGTTGCTGCCTGTGTTCTACTTTAGGATTTTGAGGGACTCCTGTCTCACATTGAGGTCTTTCAACCATTTTGAGTCTATTTTTGTGTGTGGTGTAAGGAAATGGTCCAGTTTCATTCTTCTGCATGTGGCTGTCCAATTTTCCCAACACCATTTGTTGAAGAGACTGTCTTTTTGCCATTGGACATTCTTTCCTGTTTTGTCAAAGATTAGTTGACCGCAGAGTTGAGGGTCCATTTCTGGGCTCTCTATTCTGTTCCATTGATCTATGTGTCTGTTTTTGTGCCAGTACCATACTGTCTTGATGATGACAGCTTTGTAATAGAGCTGGAAGTCTGGAATTGTGATGCCACCAGCTTTGCTTTTCTTTTTCAACATTCCTCTGGCTATTCGGGGTCTTTTCTGGTTCCATACAAATTTTAGGATTCTTTGTTCCATTTCTTTGAAAAAAGTGGATGGTATTTTGATAGGGATTGCATTAAATGTGTAGATTGCTCTAGGTAGCTTTGACATCTTCACAATATTTGTTCTTCTAATCCATGAGCATGGAATGTTTTTCCATTTTTTTGTGCCTTCCTCAATTTCTTTCAATGACAGATGTTGGCGAGGATGCGGAGAAAGGGGAAACCTCCTACGCTGTTGGTGGGAATGCAAGCTGGTGCAGCCACTCTGGAAAACAGTATCGAGGTTCCTCAAAAAGTTGAAAATACAGCTACCCTATGACCCAGCAATTGCACTACTGGGTATTTACCCCAAAGATAAAAATGTAGTGATCTGAAGGGCTACGTGCACCCTAATGTTTATAGCAGCAATGTCCACAATAGCCAAACTATGGAAAGAGCCAAGATGTCTGTCAACAGATGAATGGATAAAGAAGATGTGGTATATATATACAATGGAATATTATGCAGCCATCAAAAAAAAAAACATAAAAAAAAACAAAAATGAAATCTTGCCATTTGTGACTACATGGATGGAACTGGAGGGTATTATGCTAAGCGAAATAAGTCAATCAGAGAAGGACATGTATATGATCTCACTGATATGAGGAATTCTTAATCTCAGGAAACAAACTGAGGGTTGCTGGGGTGGTGGGAGGTGGGAGGGATGGGGTGGCTGGGTGATGGACACTGGGGAGTGTATGTGCTATGGTGAGCGCTGTGAATTGTGTAAGACTGTTGAATCACAGACCTGTACCTCTGAAACAAATAATACATTATATGTTAAAAAAAAAAAAGAAGATAGTAGGAAGGGAAAAATGAAGGGGGGAAATCGGAGGGGAAGACGAACCATGAGAGACTATGGACTCTGAGAAACAAACTGAGAGTTCTAGAGGGGAGGGGGATAGGGGAGGAGTTAGCCTGGTGATGAGTATTAAAGAGGGCATGTATTGAATGGAGCACTGGGTGTTATACGCAAACAATGAATCATGGAACACTACACCGAAAACTAATGATGTAATGTATGGTGATTAACATAACATAATAAAAAAATAAAATAAAATAAAATAAAATAAAATAAAATAAAATAAAATAAATAAAAGCAGTGCGAAACCACTAAAATTCTTAAGTCAGGGGATGGTGTATCAGATTTAATTTTAAATGGATAAGTTTGGTGTCACCCTGAAGAATAAATAGAATTGGACTGAATCCAGGCCGGTTGAGGGAGCCCAGGCTGTGATCCAAGCAAGAGATGACTATAACCTGCACCAAGACCCAGGACAATGGCAGGAAGTCTAGACAGAAGGGGTGAGTCCTTGCAAGAGAGAGCATTGACTTGATAGGTAGAATAGGACTGTCCAATTGACTGGACATGAAGTATGTGAGAAAGCAAAGCATGAAGATGGATCCATCTGCTGAGACATGGAGCACTGACATTTCAGGAGGAGATTATGATTTTGGTTTCAGATGTGTTGAGTTTGTCATGGTGGTGGAAAATATAAATGGAAATATTGATTTGGCAACTGGGAATACAGGTAGGAAACTCAGAGTGCTGGTCTGGCCTGGAGAGGTGGACATGGAATTTACTGCCTAGAAAGAGGGGAAAGTGGAAAGGGGCCCAGAGATGGAGGAGAGGAATGCTCAGTAATCACCACAGAGAGTGCAGATCCCTGAAAAGCATCAACCAAGTGAGGGGTTCTATCTACCAGACAACCTGTTATTCAAAACTTCCTCTTGCTGGGCTGGATTTTCCCCCCAAATTTTACCCTTCAATTGCTTGATTTGAAAGTTCACTTCCTTTTCACACAACCACATTCCTGCAGACTCTTTTTTGAGCCATCAAAGAATATAGGTACATCCTGCTTAGATAATATCTGTTATTAAAGCAAGAGCTAAACATTTCTAGGTTCGAGTACAGGGGAGAAGAAGTAGGGTGAAGGGGAAGAAGGGAAGCAGAGTGAGATAACACAGGAAGGTGATAAATACAATGATATCAAATTAGAAAAATACTGTAATTCATGGCAATTTACCTTGATACCCCTATTTTGTAATACAGCACCTCCAAATAGAAAATTGGATTCTTTAATATACCTCCAGGATATTTCGGGTTACAAGAACAACAATTTCACCTATAAAATATAGAAAATTGACCCAAAGTTTAATTTGGATTGAGTGTTGTATAGATAAGGCTAAATATAGATAAGGTTAAATTTTCCACTTCCTTTCTTTATTTAAATGACTCCATTGATCAAAAGAAAGAGTACTTTTCTTAAAGAATATGCTTATACAGTGCCTCACAAATGAATTTTTCATTCATGTTCTCATTCAATGATGAGATGATAGGCATTGCAAAAATAAAAAGATAAACAGGAATGATAACTGTCTTCATTGTTTACAATATTCAAAATAAATATGCTAGATACTGTACATTGTGCAATAATACCCATGTTAACCAACGTGGTTAATATTTGTTGCATGCCTATCATGTGTTAAATGTTTTGTTTGACCTCCGGATTGTAGCAGTGAACAAGATAGACAAGGATCCTGGACTCAACAAGTTTACCTTCTAAACAAAGAGCTTTGGGAGGAGATAGAAGAGAGTAGATGCTGGCTAATTTGAATTGAAAGGTAAAGGGAGATGTGTTCTATTGGGCTAAGGAAGTGGTTGGAGAAATTGGAGAAGGCTGGTTAGCCAAGGCAACATGTGCTTTGAAGTTTGACAGCTAAAGAGGAATTCACCAGCTAATGGGAGAGGAGGACATGGAAACCAGGACACAGAACAAAACAACAATGCAGAGATGAGAAAGTACCTAACATCCTCAGAGAATGGGGATCAACTGACACAGCTAAGGCATTGGAGATTGAGACCAGGTTCTGAATAATATTAAGCGCCTTGCAGAGGGATTTAGAAGACTCCAAGTATTTCTAATCAACCAGAAAAGAATTTTTTTTAAAAAATCTGTTAATAGCCATAGATAACAGAACATTCAGCATATCATGGATTACTTGATTAACCAGTATAACCCATACTCAATCTCGATAATAAGCAATTAAAATAAGTAAAATGGGTTTGTGCTGTGGAACAAGATTTATTCTTTAACTAAAAAGTTCTGGCTCATCATTTTTCCAAAGAAGACATCCTAATGGCCAACAGACACATGAAAAAGTGCTCAACATTGCTCGGCATCAGGGAAATCCAAATCAAAACCTCAATGAGATACCACCTCACACCAGTCAGAATGGCTAAAATTAACAAGTCAGGAAATGACAGATGTTGGCGGGGATGCGGAGAAAGGGGAACCCTCCTACACTGTTGGTGGGAATGCAAGCTGGTGCAGCCACTCTGGAAAACAGTATGGAAGTTCCTCAAAAAGTTGAAAATAGAGCTACCATACAATCCAGCAATTGCACTACTGGGTATTTACTCCAAAGATACAAATGTAGGGATCCAAAGGGGTACGTGCATCCCGATGTTTATAGCAGCAATGTCCACAATAGCCAAACTGTGGAAAAAGCCAAGATGTCCATCAACAGATGAATGGATAAAGAAGAAGTGGTATATATACACAATGGAATATTATGCAGCCATCAAAAGGAATGAGATCTTGCCATTTGCAACGACGTGGATGGAACTGGAGGGTATTATGCTGAGCGAAATAAGTCAAACATAAGAAAGACATATATCATATGACCTCACTGATATGAGGAATTCTTAATCTCAGGAAACAAACTGAGGGTTGCTGGAGTGGGGGGTGGGGTGGGAGGGATGGGGTGACCGGGTGATAGACACTGGGGAGGGTATGCACTCTGGTAAGTGCTGTGAATTGTGTAAGACTGTTGAATCACAGATCTGTACCTCTGAAACAAATAATGCAATATATGTTAAGAAAAAAAAAAGAAGAAGAAGATAGCAGGAGGGGAACAATGAAGGGGGGAAATCGGAGGGGGAGAGGAACCATGAGAGACGATGGACTCTGATAAACAAACTGAGGGTTCTAGAGGGGAGGGGGGGTGGGAGGATGGGTTAGCCTGGTGATGGGTATTAAAGAGGGCACATTCTGCATGGAGCACTGGGTGTTATGCACAAACAATGAATCATGGAACACTACATCTAAAACTAATGATGTAATGTATAGTGATTAACATAAGAATAAAAAAATTTAAAAAAAAAAGTTCTGGCTCATGATCAATTATACTAAGGGATGAAGTAGATTCTCCAACCCTGGAGTTCTAAGGCCTGGAGACAGGCTGGTCTTGTCTACATTTATAAGGTCAACCTGGATGACCACTTTAGTCCCTCTAGGACTCAGGATTTTTAGGATTGTGAGACCTTGCTACACATTGAAATGACAAGCTAAAAATAGATTGCTGCAGTAAAACTAAAACAATAAAAGGATTTAATTTCATAATCATATCCACAGTCATAACTCTTTTAAAAATCATGGCTTTTGAAGAACCTTGGAAGAAGACAAAAATAAGATCTCTTTTATGGTTCCCCAACTAATTATTTTATCAGCCATCTAACAACGCAGCCTCAAGTTTCTATAATATACTTGCTAAACTTTAATTAATATAAGCCCTTTTCCATTATTTTCATAATGAAAGATAAGACTATTGTCATATATCAAACAACAGAAAATTAATTTTTGTTTGTCACTGCTTTCTCTAAGAGCAAATATCATATTTCTTTCAAAGTAGAATATTTATCTGAGAGTCATGTTACAGCTACAGATAGCCATAATCTTTTTTCAAAATGATGAATATCAAAGGCCAAGACTCATATGATAAAATCCCACTATATAATTTAATGATCTAGAAGAAGTTCGACCATCATTGAATTTATAGACTCTTTGTGTATTAAGAAGCAGACATGAGCTCAGACTTTGCTAGTGATGAATAGGTACAAGGGCATGAACAGTAACTATTCATTTAAGGCCAGAGTCTACTCAAACCATTCCATCTTTGGGTCAAGATGTTCACAGAAGATTGCAAATTCTCTCATCACTTATTAAAAATGTAAACACTATAAGGTGGCAAAGCCCATAGCCGAAAAGAAAGGAAGTTTCATGGCTTCTTGTCCTTAGCCACCAGACCTCTCATGGGATGACATAGGCGTGGGCACGAACTGTTTTTTAATGTGATGTAGGTCACCCTCCAAGCAGACTGTAGAGAGATCCAAGGGCACAGGTTATGGGACATCTTTCACTGTCAAAGCTCGGTTCAGGGTTGATGTTGGGACCAGCATGACTAGGGCTTCAGGAAAGAACAATAGTGGGCCATAAGCAACACTTGAGATCTGTTTGACATTCAGAGATACTGTGCTTTGTGCTTGGTGTTTAGAAAGCAATAATTCTACCTTTTTTTTTTTTTATTCCATGATGTTTGTTTACTTATTTGTTTGATTCTGAAAACTGATCTAGGAAGAGGGTGAAAACAAAGAAATGTAACACTGCATGAAGATAAGCAGCTTATAAAAGGAAAAAAGAAAAAACTCAATGAACCCATTGATTTGTTGCATCTACACAAGGTCAAGTTGCAAAGCACTTTGACTTTTCCTGCATAGACTGGCCAGCTTGGACCTCAAAGTGGCTCAGTCCTGGGGAGGACAATAACTTTAAATCTCCACAAGAGAAAGTGATCAGCATGAAAATGAAATAATCAAAGACCAAAAACCAAATGATGTCCCCCTCCAAAAATGGTGATATTTTAAATTGCATTTGCCTCCTTACTTTTATAACATGAACAAAAGAACCTATCAGGAAGACTAAAAAGGTAAGGAAAGCTTGGAGCACAACTAAAGGAAAAACACAGCGAAGAGAAGGGAATATAAAATAACACAATTATTGCTCAGCAAGTGCGTGTCAGTGAATTAATCTTTGTATTACAAATCAAAAGTCGGGGGGACTGTGGAGTGATGTCATTTACACAATAACTCACAGGTAGTACATGCTGGGTCAAGATTCAAATGCAGGTGTGCCTGATGGGAAAGTCTTTATCCTTTCTCAATGTGTCACAGGGCTTCCCCCATCATTGGGTCACCTGGATTTGCTCCCGCTGGAGGTGGAGATCCACGGGGAGGGGAGGGTTTATAGAGAAGGTCCACCAAATGCAATCTCCACTTCTCACCTGTGAGACTGCATTGGGCAGGTGTCCAGAGCATGCTGCATTTCCCCCCAAGTTCTCCGTCTTTGGTGTTTCAAGCACTGTCTCTGAGCTCCTCCTGGAAGCCCTTGCTCCTGAGGGATGCTTCTTCAGAGCACAGTCCGAGAGGAGTCTAGGATGAGGTGAGCAAGTACAGAAGGAATTTGCTGGCATTTAAAACACCCCAAACAGTCTATAACTTAAAACATGTTTTCTTGCTTCCCCCTGACTTTTGATTTGTAATACAAAGATTAATACACTGACACACGCTTGCTGAGCAGTAATTGTGTTATTTTATATTCCCTTCTCTTCGCTGTGTTTTTCCTTTAGTTGTGCTCCAAGCTTTCCTTACCTTTTTAGTCTTCCTGATAGGTTCTTTTGTTCATGTTATAAAAGTAAGGCGGCAAATGCAATTTAAAATATCATTTTTGGAGGGGGGGCATCATTTGGTTTTCGGTCTTTAATCATTTCATTTTCATGCTGATCACTTTCCCTTGTGGAGATTTGAAGTTATTGTCCTCCCCAGGACTGAGCCACTTTGAGGTCCAAGCTGGCCAGTCTATGCCAGCTCCACCATTTCAGCTCCAACCTTTTCCAAGTTTGGTAAGAACCTGCCATTTGCAACAATGTAGATGGATCTAGAGAGTATAATGCCAAGTGAAGTCAGTCAGTCAGAGAAAGACAAATACCATATGATTTCACTCATATGTGGAATTTAAGAAACAGAACAAATGAGCAAAAGAAAAAGAGAGAGAGGCAAACCAAGAAACAGACTCTTCACTATAGAGAATAAGCTGATGGTTACCAGAGGGACGGTGAATGGGGGATGGGTGAAACAGGTGATGGGATGAAGGAGGGCACTTATGATGAGCATTCTGGGTGTTATATGGAAGTGTTGAATCACTATACTGTTCACCTAAAACTAATATTACACTGTATGTTAACTAACTGGAATTTAAATAAAAACTTTTTAAAAAATGAAATAAACTCGGAGGAAAACAGAATCCCTGTTTTTATAATCCCTGTTTTTTTAAAATAATATAAGATAATCTATTTTTAGAAAAAAAAGCTTAGAAAAAGCTTTAAAAATAAAAGCTTTCAGTGACACTTACTTAAAGTGGAAGGAATACACCAAAACATCAGTAGATTTTTTTTCCTCAGGGTGGGAAAAAAAATGGATTTTTTTTTTTACATTTCTTCAATGTTACATTTTCTAAAATAAATCTTTATTACTTTTACACAGAAAAATAAAAACAAACTTCAATGTATGGTGATTAACATAACATAATAAAAAAAAGCAATAGGAAAGAAGTTTTGTTTTTTGTTGTTTTTTTTTTTTTTCTGACAAGCTTCATCCTGAAAGTACTCATTGGGGATTTTGTGATAGACCTGCCATGCGATATGGCTTTTAATATCATCTCTGACATAGATTGAGTTACGGTAGTCAATAAATTTCAGTTAGGGAGGAATTTTCCTCAAGGCTTCTTGGCAGGAATTTTGCATACTTTTCACCTTTCCTCAGAGTCCTGGACAGGACTCTTCCTTGTCTGTTCCTATCTACCACTTTCTCATTTTTGACAGAGATGCCTCACAGACAAAAATTCAGCTGCTTCTCACCCAAGCTCTTGCAAACCATCTAAGGCAGCTCTTTCCAAATCACAGAAACATGTCTGAAGGAAGTCCAGAAGAATTCAAATTAAGGAGCAGAGAAGGAATTATCCAGATAGAAATTTAAAGAGCTGTGACAGAAATCATGTTTAAATTCTTCTTAATTTTAGAATAGTTTTAGATTTATAGAAAAATTGCAAAGAGGGGACAGAGAATTCCCGCATAGCTTACATCCAGTTTCCCATGTTTTTAACCTCTTACATCAGTGTGGTATATTTATCATAATAAACGAATCAATATCGATTCATTATTATTAACTAAAGTCCATACTTGATTCAGATTTCCTCGGTTTTTACTTAATGTCCTGTTTTGTTCCAGGATCTCATCCAAGGTCCATATTATGTTAGTCGTGATGTCTCTTTAGGCTCAGCTTGGCTGTGACAGTCTGTCAATTACATTTTAATCCTTTGAAAACTGGAAGAGATGAAGGGATGTTGTAGTTGTTCTAACTCCTTACACATGTATGAATAGCTAGATACTCCTGGGAAGGGATCGGAAACTCTAAAATGTGTATAAGCTACCAATATTCATTCAAAGTGCTAAGTGCTAAGCAAAATAGAAAATAAAACAAATTTGCCAGCTTATTTACAAAAAAAAAAAAATGAGCATCCTATATTTCATGCAGATGGCTGATCAATTTTAGTGGGGGGGAGCCCATCTGGTTGACATCCAGTGCTTTTTAACAAGAAGAATTCAGACAGGGTCCACCCCACAGGAAAAAAACAGAAATCGGCCGAATGATCAATGTGGTAAAAGGAATTGCATACACAGTGTCATCTGCAACACAGCGCCTAGCACAATGCTGGGCACACATGTTGAATGGATGAATATAAATGAATGAACAGAGTGTTGGAAGGGACTGTGGATAGGGTCCCCCTAGAGCAGAACTTAATTTCAAAAGGTGAGACAATTCATGTGCAATGTGAAATCTACCATCAATGCTAGACCATAAACCAAACTCAGAGCACTGTGACTTTTTTATTCAAGCTTATGATTTTAAAAAGACATATGCCATGGAGTAGGAAGGGCATATCAAGAATTGCTTCTATTCACTAGTTGTGGAGACTTTATGGAAGTTAATTAAGCTCTTCAAGAGTTAGCTTTTTCATTGGTATAATGCAGATGGTCATAGTTCCTACATGGATCTGCTGAGAGAATTATATAAGACAATATCTGATATAAGAGTAGCTGACCTAACAGAAACTCAGCAAATGGTGATACATTATCATCTTCATCGTCATCTTCATTGACATCATCATTAAAGATGAGAAACATTCATTTTTGTTACTACCCAAGGGTATCGCATGCAAGGTAGTAATTCCTTTTCTAATTACCTGCTCCTCCCACCAGCTCTCTCCAGCATGATATTTTCTGAAGTGGAGACATTTCATCTTGTGATCTGTCTGGCAAATTTCTAACTAACTTTCCTAACCATGCACCTCAAAAAGCATCTCCCTGAAAACCTTTCTCATGCCCCTCCCTTGTGCCTCGCTAGTACCAATTCATATCTCGATAGAACTCTCATCTCAGATATGAAATCTTGGTTCCTATCCCAGCCACTTGGCTAGGAGTTCCTGAAGAACGGGGTTGGAAACGTGTTCATTTCAGTCTGCCCAGCGCCCCACGTACTGCGCCGTATCTTAGTTTTATAGGTCTGCTCTAACAAAGGACCACAAACTTGATGGCTTTAAACAACAAAAGTTTATCGTGTCACAGTTCTAGAAGCTAGACGTCTAAAATCATGGCGCCAGCAGGGCCATGCTTCCTCCGAAGGCTCTAGAAAACAATCTTCCCAAAACTCTACAGGGCTTCTGATGTTGATGGCACTCCTTGGCATTCACTGGCTTGCGGATGCCTCGCTCAGATCTTTGTCTGTCTTCACGAGGCACCCTTCCCACTGTGTGTCCCTGTCTGTCTCTCTTTTCCTTTTCTTATAAGGTCACCAGTCCGGTTGGCTTAACTGCCTACCCCGTTTCACTATGACCTACATTTTAATGGCATCTACAAAGACTCTATTTCCAGATAAGCTCACATTCACAGATACCAGGGGTTAGGACTTCCATGTATTTATTTAGGGCACACATTTCAACCTGAAACACTAACTCGAGGTAGGTGCTCTCTGATGTCCTGATGAGGGAATGAATGGATCGATGATTAAATAAAAAATCCTACTCTCCTGATAACCAGGTGCCGACATACAGGTGGTAGCTCATTCCTCTGTAACCACAACTATGCTTTACAATCCTGTGGTTTCTTGGCACCCACAGAATTCTGCCTTTTTAAATCCATGATTAAATAATCCCATGCTAAATCTCACAGTAATTCCCTTCCAGGGCTTCGTATTTGTATCCAATTATGGAAAACCCAAGCCAGAGCCTCAAAGGCATAATTTTAAAACCACGTTTTTTCTTTTTTTCTTCTGACTTAGCTGCTGTAGCAGCGAGCATACTAATTGCATGAATCTCCTTTCACCTGTATAATGTTAATAACTTGGAGGCAAAACAGTCCTTTGCAACCACATCCGATTTACGGCGCCAAAGAAACTGACAATGTTTGAGACAGACATTTGCTGCTGGTTTTTCTCAATGCTTGACTTTTTAACGTAGGTAATCAGCATCTTCGTTTTCTCACCTTTTCTTCTATGTTAGAGCAAAAGGACAGGAAGTACTGCAGAATATACAAAACTCTAAATCTGTTGGTATACTGGGTTCTGACCGGCATATTTCCGTTTTCCTCGTCTTGCTTCCAAGTCATAGAGAGGTGGCAATGGCTTCCAAGTTACTGAGCTTCCATTTGGCTGTTTTACCTTCTTTGCCAGCATTGGTCCTTTTCTCAACCCTTATTCACCTGCCTCTCCAAAAAAAAAAAAAAAAAAAAAAAAATGTAACTGACTTTTCTTTAAGCCAGTAAATGAAGAACACAGTGAGCCTACTTGCTTATATTCCTGCTTCTTCATAACATTTAGCTGTCCTGTGACGCTGAATTAGCTTATCTGCTTCCGCCTGGGAAGACATGAATAAAAAAGGAAAAAGACCCTAACGTGGGGATTAAAAAAATGATAAAAATGATAAAATGATAAAAGCCACAGGCAACTTCACACACATTTACTCGTACTTACGAAAATAGCAAAGTGTGACATCTTTGGAAATGTTTGTCACCCTCTCCTACTGAGGTTGAGAAAGTGTGGGAGAAGTAATAGCCAGAGTTTGGAAAACGAAAACATACTTCCAATGGACTCCTTCTCCAGAGTGTTGGGATGTCGTTGGTTATGGTTCCACCCAACCTGGTAAAGGGAAACTGGTGCTTTGTCCAAAATATCAACAAAAAGCCTAGCTCTTTCACTTAGCTGAACTTAAAAATAAATAAGATAGATAGTATATTTCTCCTCCTGGCCTTTGGCTCTTCACTCTGGAAAGTTCTTTCTTTTCCCTTACCTTCCCTGACCACATCTGAAGTAGGTGTTAGAGACTTAGCACTCCGAGGGGTTAAACATCTTTCTCAGTCAGCTTCTCAGTCAAGGGATTTGGGTACTCAAGACTTATTCTCAGTATCAAATAATCCAACATTTGGGTCCACTGTCATAGCAGTGTAACTTACAACATAGTAGAGTTTTTACTCCATTGACTCCAATCAATTCCATGTGCCAATAGCCACACCCATGATATAGACAGATAGGTAGGTAGATAGGTAGATAATATTCACTCTATTTTTTATCACCACCAGCTCTTACTCTCTCTTAATGCCAGGTACCATGAACTTGCAAGACTTAATGGGAGAGGCACACATTTAGTATCATTAATCTGAGACATTTTGTGCAGATACAAGGTTAAGTGTATGCCACCTCCAGATTGGATTTTAACTCAGAGACACCTTAACCCATTGATTTGTCCCTTATTAAAAGAATGAGTTTTAATTGACCAATTGACCATTTTCCTCGTCCTACCATTCAAGATGAAAAACACCTGCTTCTTTCTACCCTACAAGTCTCTGAAATACCTCTATTCCATTTTATTCTTGCTTGTAAACTGGCTGCCCTTCCTCTAAGCTCGTACCTTTCTTATAATGACTTGCCAAAAGCAGCCAAGAGTATGCATCACACAGGACAGCTTCCAACCTCTTCCACTAGACTTCTACAACTTCTAAATTATGTGATTTAGTTTTCAAGGGCAACGATTTCAAGGGCAACGATTTCAGCAAAAATTTCACCATTGCATTACACAACTCACCATCTTTTGAGCCTTGAATAAAGTTTTTTGCCAACAGCCAAATAGCTTCACAAATTATAGATTTTTGTCATGGCAATGTCCTATATCTAAGTGCTAAGTATTGTCTCAGTCAAGATTGAGAAATCAGGCCCTAATCCTTAAAACTTAGCCCTGGAAATGACACGTTCCATTTCAGTGGTCAAAGAAAGTCGCATGGCCATACCTAAATTCAAAAGGACTGGGAAAAAAAAAAAATAACATTACTCACCAGGTGCCCAAGAAAAGCATCAGAAATCAGTAATATTCGATGAACAGTACTAAGAATGTAAAACACTTAAGAAAATTAATAGTAATTCCCTGTCATCATCTAAAATTCAGTCTACTCCGTTAATTATTCCATTTGTCTTAATCACTGTAGCTTCATTATAATTATTTTTTAAGGATTTATTTACTTATTTTAGAGAGAGAGATTTTGAGAGAGAGAGAGAGAGAGAATGCACGCAGCGGGGGGGGGGGGGGTTGGATGCTGGGGGGAGATGGTCAGCCCAGAGCCTGACTCGGTGCTTGATCTCAGGACTCTGAGATCACGACCTGAGCTGAAACCAAGAGTCCCACCACACTTAACCAACTGAGCCACCCAGGTGTCCCTCTAATAATTCTTGATAGCCAGTAGAGTCAGGCTCAGTTATTGATTATATTAGTTTTTTCAAAGCACCACTGTTTGGCTTTGTAGACCTGCTTTATTGTATCATTGTTTTCTGTTCTACTATATTTATAACTTTCGTCTTTCTGCTTTTTACTGGATTTGATTTGCAAATATTTTTCTACATACTTCAGTTAGATACTTGGATAACTTATTTTCAGGTTTTTTTTTAAAATATGTGATGTTATTTAATTTCCCTTTATGTGAAGATCTATCAGCATCCGACCATTCTTGTTTTTTAATCTGTTAAAACTTCTCCAAATGTCTCCCAAAGTATTTTTTTAAATGTTTCATTTATTTATTTTTTATTAACATGTAATATATTATTTGTTTCAGGGGTACAGTTCTGTGATTCATCAGTCTTACACAATTCACAGCACTCACCATAGCACATACCCTTCCCAATGTCCATCACCCAGCCACCCCATCCCTCCCACCCCCCTCCACTCCAGCAACCCACCATTCTTTTTCTAACATTTTGTTCAAAATATTTTCTCACCCCAATGTGATTTCAGTTTTGATCCATGGTTATTTTAAGTATACTTGTTAATTTACAAAATTTGGTATTTTCTTTTAATTACTTATTTGTAGCTTATTTCCAGTGTGATAAGGTAAAATACCCTGAAGGGATTCGATTCTTTGTTGTAGAGACTTGCTTTTATGGCTCAACATTGTTTATTGATAAATATTCTCTCTGCTCTTGAAAAGACTATGTATTTTGCAATTATAGCTTGCAATATATTATGTACATAAATTAGATTTTTATGATAATCACATTGTTCATATATCCTTTACAGTAATGGGTTTTTTTGTTCGTTTGCTTGCTTGTTTTGCCAATTACTGAGAGAACTGTGTTAAAATCTCCCAAAATGATTATGAATAGTTATGTTTATCTTTTTAGTTGTGCTTAATAAATATGCTTAATATATTTTGAAGCTCTCTTGTTACAAGCATACAAATTTAGACTGTGTAGATCTTCCTAGTAAATTGAACCTTTTTTATTATGAAATATCACTCTTGATCTTTAAAAATATTTGTTCCCTAAGATCTATATTGTCTGATGTTAGCATTGTTGCACCGGCTTGCTTTTGATTAGGATTTCCATAAAATATTTTTCCATCTCTTTCTTTCCTGAATTCCAAATGTAATGTATTTCTTTTTTTTAATTTAAATTCAATTAGCATATAGTATACTATTTCTTATAAGCAGCACACGATTGTGTTTCAATGTAGTCTGAAATCTTTTCTTTTTAGGTGAGATATTTAGTTTAATATTCATTTTAGGAAAGTTTATATGTTTGATTTTGTATGTATCATCTTATTCTTGCTGCAATTTGTCTCATCTGTTCTGTTTGTCTTTTTCCTTTTCCTTCTGGATTAAGTGTTTTTTTAATTTCCATTTATACCCTCTAACATCTTGCTAGTTTCACATGATTTTACTACTGTTTTAATAGTTGCCTTGAAGATGTAAACAAATGCTCTTGGTTGATTACGGTCTACTATAAGTTAACATTTTTATCTAATCCTACCAATTCAAGAGACTTAGAACACTTCGACCCTATTTACCTTACCCCAATTTATGTACTGTATTGTCTGTTTGTATATAGTTTAGTCATCACAAAACATCATCATCATCACCACTATTGACTTATAAAGCCAGTATTTCATTAAGATTGAATTGTATATTTACCCTTTCTCTCACTCTTCATTCTTTTCCACATCTCCATGTTTCCTTGTGGTATCATTTTCCTTTTGCCTAAAAAACATCTATTAGTATTTTCTTCAGTGAGTTGAGGAAACACTTTTTGTGTCCTATTCCACATCCCCTCAGTTCATCTCTGATTTTAGCTTTATTTGTACTGGAAAGTTTTTTTGTTGTTGTTTGTTTGTTTGTTTTTAAAGATTGTATTTATTTCTTTGAGAAAAAGAGAGATAAAGTGCTCACAAGCAGGGGGGAGGGGCAAAGGGATAAGAAGAAGCAGACTCCCTGGTGAGCACTGAGCCCAATGTGGGGCTCCATCCCAGGATCCTGAGTTCATGATATGAGCCAAAGGAAGATGCTTAGCCGACTCAGCCACTGAGGTGCCCCTCTGCTGGAAAGTTTTTGTACACACAGACAACATCTCATATCAAGTACCAACTATACTCTTTCAGCCTCAGTGCTTTTTCTAAAGTCAAGGGAACTTGCTCAGTGTATATGAAGAGAAGACTTGGGCAATGACCTGCTTTCATCAATTCCTGTCTACTTTTTCTTTATGTAAATTGAAAAAATGGTATTAGGTACAGGCTATTAGATTTTCATAACTTCCTCTTAAATTGACCCCTTTAGCTTTATGTAATGTCTCCAGCAACACTTCTTGCCTTAAACTTTATTTTTGTTCATATTTATATAAACACACCAGTTTTCTTTTGGTTAGTATTTGCATGGTCTGTCTCTTCATTTATTTTAATTTCAGCCTCTCCATGCCTTTATATCAATTATGTTTTTTATAACAAGCATATAGGTGGGTCTCTTTGACCATTATATTTTGTGGTCTCATTACAATATATTTAGGTCCATATTGCCTCTCCATTCTACTTGGATTTCATTGGTCTACCTAAATCTGAAGTTTGTTTTCTTTCCATGATTTCAAAAAATATTTAGCCATTCTATCATTGAATATTTTCCTTTCTGCATTCTCTTTATTATCTCCTTCTGGAGCTCAAAAATACTATGTATCTTCTTACACCACTCTCCTTATATCTTAATATCTCTTTCACATTTTTAATCTCTACGTCTTTGTGGACTGTAGTCTAGATAATGTCACTGGAGTTATCTTCCAGTTTACTAATTTTCTCTTCACTGGTGTCAAATCTGCTGTTTGATGTATCAATTTTTCTTTTAATTTTGTCTTGATTGTCCTATCTGGAAATTCTGTCTCATTATTTCTAAAATCTGCTTTACTTGTTATTTTATAGTTCCTTGTTCCCTTTTCGTGTTTTCATTGATGTAAGCATGAAACACTGATGGTTTCTGTATGTGTGTATGCGTGTGTGTGATCATACTAATAATTAATTCTACCGTCTGTGGTTTCTGCTAGCTTTGCCGCACGGCAGTGTATTTACTTGTCTGTCTTCTGATTTTTGTTGTGAGCTCCTCATATTCCTTGGAACTTTACTTGCTGGAAAACCTTAAAGCACAGCCCAAATTTACTTTCTGTCTGAGAACATTTATGTTCACATGTTTTTTGACCACATGTGTTTGACTATGTACGGATCCAAGTCATGATCTCATACAAGGGCTAAATTTTGGTTTTGACTCTTCAGGGAAAACAATTTTTTTTTCTCTCTCTCCACCTGCCAATGAGGTGAAGATAGTCAAGTTTCATGACTGTCTTCTTTTGCATGACAGGTTTTTCCATTTATTTATTTTTCAATAAGGGCTTAGCCCTTTGGGATCCCAGCTTGGTGCTAGTGTCTTTTATTAGATTCCCCACATTGAATAAGCCCAGGATTTATCTCAGCCATGTACTTTGTCCACTCCAAAAAATAAAAGTTCAAAGTTCCCAATGTTTGTCAAGGCCATCATCTTTTTACTGGTATCAAGATGTATGTGTTATCTTTTTTCTTAAGTAGGTTATTAGTCATCAAGATCTTCACCTACATCCATTAATTCATTAAAATTTGCAAAATAATGGTATTTGTATGTGATCATTCCTTTCTCATTGTTTAGCTGTAACATTTCTATAAAGAGAACATTCACCTTCATCAAACCTATTTTGTTACCCTGAATAGAGGAGCCAGATTTTGAAGGAGAAAAAAATACAGAATGACTCTTTAAATTTGAATTCCAAATAAACAACAAATAAGTTTTTAGTATGATATTTGGAACACACCTTAATAATAATTTACTACTTGTTTATTGGCATTCTAAAATTATATCTGGCAGCCTTAATCCTGAAAAGCATACATTTCACATAGTAAAAACAGGATAAATGCTTGATTCTCTCACTTTACTTACTAGTTATCAAAAGAATGAGTTGATTCACTGACAATGATGTAGAAATACCAGTACCTCTCTTTTTAAGTGTTATTAGAAAAAGCACATCCACAAAAATTGGATTATTGCGTTAAGAACAAAAAAATCCAAAGTTTTGAAAGAACATAGGCTGACTTTTCTAAATATGTTAAAAATAAAGCCAGAAAATAATAACCAAATTGGAGACAAAAACTCCAAGTAGTTGAACATCAGTATTTCCTTCAAGAGAAAATGAAGTCTACCAATAAAGAATGTTTGTAAATCACAATAGCCAAAATATTATATAGAAAAATGTAGGGAATGTGGCAAAGGGGGTAAATCAGCAGATAACACAGAGCCTAAGAAGCCAATGTTTGCCAAATTCATTTAACCACAAACCCATTTTTCCCTAACACCTACTCACTCTTACAGTATTAATGCTTCACAATAAAATATCTTGGGCAATTAAAGAAAACCAAAGTTTGGAGTAACAGAATGAAGAAAATAATGAATTTAATGTAGGGTGTTTTTTAAAATAATACCTAATCTGAATAGTATTCAGACAAAATCCCTAAACCAAACTGTAAAATGTACAAAATAAAAGTGGCAATCTCATAAGTGTTCTTTGCATGGTGAAGGAATGAACATGCACCCACTAATATGGGGCAAACCTGTTGTTTGGGAAAAGGCTAGTATTCCTTCAGTACCATTTTCAGCCATTAGCACATTCTTTTGTAGTTGGTGGCTGCACTCTGATGAACTTGACACCTTTGACATATATATGAATTGCAAGGTGATGTCAATCCAAGAGTAGAAAATAATCATGGTTTTTGTAAATGCCCTCTATTCAGAGGACTCCAGTTACCTGCCATTTTACATGGAGTACAAGTTAAAGTCTTTACACCATCCTCTATGGAACAACCTATACAGTCTTCTACTCTAGCCCACTTGGGCCAATTGTATTTCCTGACTCAATTCCTGTTATTTTCCACCTACTTGCTCTTCTCCAAGGACAGGAGCCTTCTTGCTATTCCTGGAATATGGCAAACACACTTGGGGCTTTTACAGGCTAGTTCTTCTGCCTGGAACACACCTCTCTCTGATAATCATGTGGTTAACATCCTCAAATCTTTCAAACATTTGGTCAACTGTCATCTTCACAGTGAGCCTTACCTGACCATCATACTTAAAATTGAAACTGCTTTCACCAGGCACTCCTGATCCCTTTATCATGTTTCGATTTTCCACTTTCCTGTAGTATTTACAACTTTTAACATTTCATATAACTTACCATTTTGTACTTATTTTTATTTTCTGTCACCTCCTGGAGATAGTAAGTCCATGAGAGCTGAGATTTTCTGTCTGTTTTATTCACTATCTTCCAAGTACCTAGAACAGTGCCTGGCACATGGGAAATAGTCACTCATTCAAAAAAATGTTAAATTAATACATAAATAAATTCATGGATAATGATCATTCAGAATTAAGATTAAAAACATAAGGGAGAATGAATTAAAGAAACACAAACAGGCAAAGCTCACCACATTTTCCATTTTAAAGTCTGTGTTGAGTTAACATGCCCCACAGGCCAGGTACAAAAGCATGGCTGCTGATCCACAAAAGACAATTTCACTTCTAAAGCTATCAAAGCAAAGGGGGGAAAAAAGTATTTCTAATAGTTTGTTGCCACAGGGGATCTCCAAAACCCAGTTTGGATAAATCAAATCAAATTTCAGCAGCACAAGACACCAACTATAATTCTCAGTACCTAGGGATGTTTAAGACACACTAATATGATACAAAATAAAATCCAAGCCACTGTTTGGAATAATACTCATTAAATAATATTTCAACACATTTCCAATAGCTCTTTACTTTTTCACAAAGGATTTTTTTCTGTTGCATATTCCAATTTTCTGAAGGTTTTCCTTTCTATCCCTGCCTCCTCCCGACCCCACACTGATATGTCTGGCCAGATTAGTAAGTGGTAACCCAGAGACTTTAACAATTCAAAGGATAAATCAAAATGTCATGTGCATCTGAAGTCATCCTGGTAGCCCCTTCTCTCTTATCAGGCCCAGCAGCCCTGGAAATAGAACAGCAAGAGCCAGCCGTGTGGGGACCAGGCAGGTGGATGAGTATCTAAGCCATTAGGTTGCCATGAGTAATGGCTGAGGTGCATGTTTCTGATTTGGCCTTTATTAGCTTTTGAAGGGGATTGTGAATTTATTTAATGTCATTTATCACCTTTACGGTCTACATTCGAGAGAAGTATATAGAATCATTGTAAATCCACGTTTCCAGGGCACTTGAGCGGCACTGTCCTTTAAGCTACTGGCTCTTGATTTCAGCTCAGGTTGTGATCTCAGGGCTATGAGATCGAGGCCCACCTCAGGCTCCATGCTCAATGCAGAGACTGCTTGAGTTTCTCTCTCCCTTTCCCTCTGCCCCTCCCGCTTGTCCTTTATCTCTTCTCTCTTTCTCATTAAAATAAATAAATATTTTTTTTAAAAATCTACATTTCCAAGAATAGGCTTAAAAGAATAAATATCGTGTGTGAGCTGATGTCACTGCTGTGTTGAGGCTCTCCCTTGTCATATGTAGCATGGAGTTAGTTCAAGGGCCTTCTCTGTTTTAGATGGGGCACTTTGAACTGGGTACTTGAGCAGCATGCTATACATGAAAAGACAGCAAAAATAGGTGAAGGAATGCCGTGGGAATGAAATAATAACTCTTGTTCCATGGAATGCATATCAGTCCTTGTACATGGAGTGAGTGTGCCAGCACATTACTGGGGATTTTCATAAATGATTTCCTTTAAAAATAGAGAATAGGAGCATAACCCAGAATGTTGGCACATGCAAGATGGTCTTATATAATCTGTTACTGACATAACAAAGAGGCACCAGGAGCAGGTCTTGCTCATGTTACACTGAAAGACGAAGGTGAAAGAGAACATGGAGGTTCTTGAAAAGAACTGAGTCACGACACCAGAAGAGCACTTTGTTCACTGCTCTGAGAACCATCTTCTCCCCAGTACATCCCTTCCTCCACTCAGAAAGGGAAGAAGGGAGGAAGAGAGGAAAGAAGGGAAGAAGGAAGGAAACCAACTCTAATTGATCCAGGCAGCATGCGGATGCTTTACACAAATCATTTCATTTACTTTCACAGTTGCCTTGGGACATCAATATTATCATCCCCATTTCTCCCACAAAAGAACCGAGGCTCGTTGAGATGAGTGACTGGTCCAGGATCACATAACCAGTTAGTAAGAACGCTCCCATTTGAATCCAGATCTGTTTGCATCCAAACCTAGACTTCTTTTTCTGTTGTTCTAAGAACCATAAACCAGCATTTCCTCCTCATGGCAAAGGCCAGGATGCTTCGGACCAAGTGTTATCTTCAACTGCATTCACTACTTTGACCCCTAGGTTTGCTATATTATATTATTGGGGTTTTTTTCTTATAATTGCTTCTATACCTTATTCCTTTCAAATTAATCTTGTTATACTATTTGTGTGAGTGCATTTTCGCCTATATGTTCAGCCATCATGAGGCTCAGGGAACACTGTGAGTTTGGTCTTCCTGCTCTTGCCCAAGAGCTCCTTGAAATAACTGAAATATCAAACAAACATGGAGTATCGCAGTTTTATCATGAGACATGGAACGAATGGACGATATTATCTAGCACGTAGGCAAATGTTGTGTTTGTAAGTAGTATGTAGAGAGTCACGATCCCTGTGTATCTCAGCCAGCCTCTTGGATTGGCATGGCAAAGCTTGGGTGAGTACATTGCTGACATGTGCATCATAGCTTTGGAGTGTTTTCTGAAGTTCCTCAGCATGGGCTTTCTTCTGCTTTTTCCTCAAACCTAAGTGGAGGAGCTCTGTGGTATGACTGCGTCACTCAAGATAGGTCAGGTTCAACCATGGTGACAATTTTTCAGTGGTTTGAACAACAAAGGCTCATTTCTCTGCCATACTACACACCCTTCACAGGTTCACTAGGAGCTCTCTTTCCCATCACCCTACTCTTTAACCCAGGTTAACAGAGCAGCCACTATTGGAGACATTGTCCATTACTATGGTGGAGGAGAAAGGAGAGTGTGAAGAACACTGGACTTGAAGTTCCTGTCTGGATAGGGCACATGTCACCTTCACTCACATTCCTTTGGCCAAAGCAAGTCAAAGGACCACCATTATCTTCAAAGAGTGGAGGAAATATAATCCAGGCTTGTGCCCCCGCAAAAGAACTGGAAGAACGTGGTGGACCTCATTAATGACTTCCTCACTGAGCTCAGAGCCTTTGTCCTTATCCTTCTTGGCTCATGTTAGCCTCTTAGCTTTTATCCTTTGCTGCTCTTCTTGACTTGGAGCCCTACATTAGCTTGCTTGGACTTTCATAACTAAATATCACAGACTGGCTGACTCCACCTACAGACGTTTATCTTCTCATAGTTTTGGAGGTTGGAAGTCCAAGATCAAGGTGTTAGCAGGATTGGCATCTGAAGAGACCTCTCTCTTTGGGTTACCTTTTCTTTGTGTGCTCACACAGCCTTTCCTTGGTACCTGTGCACAGAGAGAGACAGAGAGGAATTGAGAGAGTCTAGAAGTTCAAGATCAAGGATTCAGTCTCTTCTGAGGTGTCTGTCCTTAATTTACACATGACTACCTTCTCTCTGTACCTTTACTTGGTCTTCCCTCTGTGTCTGCACGTGTCTGTTGTCTCTCTCTGTGAGTCCAGACTCCCCTTCTTATAAGGACACCAATCATATTGAATGAAGGCTCACCCTAATGACCTCATCTTACTTTAATCAGCCCTTTAAAGGCCCTATTTCCAAATACACCTACATTCCAAGCTACTGGGGGTTAGAACTTCAACATATGAATTTGGGGGACACAATTCAGCCCTAAACCATCCCTCACTCAGACTCATTATTCGTCCTACCCAGGTGGGGATCTGCTTTCCCCTCTCTGGTCCATGTTCTGTACAGGAGCTGTGAGATTGTTGTTGCACAGCGTGTAGGAGAACACCTACCAGCACCATTTGGTCTAGGCTGGTACTCACTGCCTGTAGGGCCAGCAAAGCACACAGGTCTCCATTCTCCCAGCATATTGAGAAGCCGATGGAACTCAGGTGGCTGGACACACTGGCTTCCCTTTTTACGAAGCAAGTGTGAGAGCAGTCTTGCATGAGAGGAATAAACATTGTGGCTTATGCATTAAGTAGTATGGGCTTTTGCACCAGATGTTTATAAGAGTGCTAGGAAATGCCAAGAACCTAGTAACTGGAATTGCTTGGAGAGAGGGAGAGCCCTGGTCCAACTAGACTAGACTATCCTCACTGCTTACTCCATAGCAATCAGTTAGAAACACACATCTAATTCCATTCTGCCACCCAAAACATGCCAATGGTTTCACATTGCTCATAAAAATCTCTAACCATGACCTTGACCAAAGGAAGGCCTTAATCATGATCTTCAAGGCCCTGCAAGGACTGGCCCCATCCACCTCTCCAGTCTCCTCCTGAATGTCTCGCCCCTTGCTCATCATGGTCCAGGCACATACTGCGCCCCTTCAATTTCCTTGAACACCTTGCATTTTCCTGCCTTGATGCCATCATGCACAGTGGTGCCTGGGCCTCGAATGCTCTTCATATTGCCAGTTCTTAGGCTTTCACTGTCACTTCCCTGTTGATTTTTAAACACTCTATTTATTAGATTCACAACACTAAGCACTATTATAATAATAATTATAGCTACACTCACACGTGCAGACACTTGCATGTTATATGATTTTTCTCTCCAATACTTGGTTCTCCACTATATTCCAGCATACAGTGGAACACCTGGCCCACGTGCTAAGCAATAAATAAGATAGGATTTGTGTGATATTTGAGATCTATGGAATCTTTTTTTTAACACCATAAAATGCCAGGCAAACATCAGTTGTTATTATTTCTATTAATCATCTGTGCCATACTTGCTTAAGACCATTTCCAGAATAGGAGGAGTCATGAGAAGAGGGGAAAACAGAAAGGTGAGGCCAATGTTATAGATTCTCTGCTGATGCAACCACTTGCTAAGTCCTGACTCTTCCCTGTGGATAGGTCAATGAGGTCGTGTTGCCTGATAGCTAAGACACTATGGCCACACAGCTTCCTCATGACCCAACTGAAGCCAGTGGCCAATCACCGCTGGCACTTGCCAGACAATGATGGCTGAAGGGAATCCACAGCTTTAGCAAGGGGCTGGAAGGAGAGGGAAGGAACAAAGATGTGTAGAGTGCCTGCCGGGTGTCATTACTTCATCCAATCCTCAGGCACAGGAGCTACGTATTATGTTGCCCATTTTACTGATGAGGATACCAAACAATGTTAAGCACTCTTACATTAGAACACTCGCCCAGGATGTGGTGGAGTTAAGACCTGACCCAGGTCTATAGAATGCGAAAGCCCATATTCTCCCCAGCACTTTCTGATGCCCACAATACCCACAATACCTAGTGACACTTTGGTTTAGAAAGCATGTTCACATACGTTGTCCAAATTCATTCTCAACATGGTCATTTCCCTAAGGGCCAGGGAAGGATCAAATCTCCGTGTCTACCCTCACTCCTGCCACCTGAGTGCTCAGAGGGTCATGATCCCCCTCCAGCCTGCAGCATCTCAGATGGCCCAGATCCCAGGAGTGGGGGCCTCATTTTCCCACCCACATCACCCTAACTGTGGTCTGGTTCCACCTCCACCCATTGAGGGTTTTCTCAAATGACCACTCAGAAGCCTCAGATCTTTCTCCAAGAGCCTTGCAAGATGCCTCTACTGGGAGAATGTTTGATGTCGGCTCAGTTGCATAACGTTGAAGGGAGCTTCTCTGTGGCAGATTCCCAACTGCCCTTAGACCACCCCCAGGTGCCACACCACACATTAGCCAGGTCCCCCAGACTTTTAGAGAAACAGGTGCTTCAGGTACTTCTTGAGATCAGTAAGGTTTCTTCATCTCAGACTCATGGCCAAGTTAGAGTCAGTCTGCTACCCAGAGAGAGAATGGAAAGGAGGGAAGGAGACCACAGTTCACTAGATTTCTTTTTTTTTTTAAGGTTTTATTTACTATTTGAGAAAGAGAGAGATAGCAAAAGAGAGAGCATGGGCAGGGGCAGAGGGAGAAGCAGGCTCCCCACTGAGCTGGGAGCCTAATGAGGGGCTCGATCCCAGCACCCTGGGATCATGAGCTCAGCCGAAGGCAGATGCTTAACTGACTGAGCCACCCAGGCGCCCCAGGAGATTTCTTTACTAGACTGAAGGAGGGCAAGTGCTTAAGAAGCAGAGCTGACATCTGCTTGCTGGATATTTGGAGGACATTCACTCATCTGCAGGGAGCTGTGCCAATGGCTTCCCCTTTTAGGTCAACACTGGCACAGAAATAATCATCTTTATTAAGGTTCATGAGAGTTCAGTGTTATCAAGCTATGGTCACAAAAAGTTTCTGGCAGTCACCCTGTCTTCTTCCTTTTTTCACTAGCAGTTTATTTTGTTTTCACAATATTCTCTCCTGGTGAAATCTTCAACTGCACTTGTAGACATAAATCAACTAGATAATTGAGGTTTAACAAAACAGGCTTTGGACCTTGCCAAATCAATCAATAACTGAGCCTCAAGGTGTACTTTGGAATCATTTGTCTGGGTCATTCTAGCAAAAACAACAAAATCCAAGCAGATTTCAAGAAAGTTAATAAAGAACTTGAAGTGGGTATATTCATGCAACACAGAGCCAAGCAAAACAAAAAATGAAATGAAATAAAGGCACGAGAACCCCAGCCCTAGCGAAAAAAACCATCTCAGGCTTCTGGTGGGTTGCTCCCCTATCCTTCCCACATCATTGTAATATCTACATTGTTTCAGACCCTCTTGGACTTGGCTCCCATTCCCTGCCATAAACTTGGTCTTTCTACTAGAAGACAAAATTTACTGTTCCCACCATCGGCCCTTGATGCTCCTTCAATGTAACTTTTACACATCCTCTGATTTTCCAAACCTTGGTATTTTCAGTAACTACCCCATCTGAACTAACTCCCTTCAAACCAAGAATCTCTGTGGATCACCTCTTCCATCCATGTGCCCTGATCAGATCACTGTGAAGCCACATTCCAGCCTTTTGGTTTACCACTTACCCATGATATGGAATGAATAAACCTGCTTAAAATATTATATAGACCTTAGATGCCAGAAGCTATGTGAGTGACCTATGGGGCACGGAAAGATCATGGTATATTCAAATCTAGTTCTTGGAACCTGATTCTCAGTCAAGAAGTACCTCTATTTATTCCCACTCAAGGCCCGCTGTAATTTCTGGACACTGGAATGGAAAACTCAGACTTTGCTAAGATATATGCATAACCTAAAGACCACAGAACATTTTGCCCCAAGCCAACCATGGCTGAATTAACCACATTGCCTCCCAAGAAAGCCCTAAGACAACCTCACACAGAACACATTTGAAAGCCTGGCACCACCATTCCGTGCCCCCTCTGCCTCAAGCCTGACCCAAGGCATTTTGCCAAGTGGTGTTCGAAGAGACATTCCATAAGCAGGATCATTTTGCATGGTCAACTCTGAGAAGGAAAGTTGGAAACTGTAGGAGCCACTTAGAAAAGCAGATCTAATTGGGAGACCTGAAATGTGGCCAGGTCAACTGGCTTCATACGCCATCCCTAAGGCTCAAGGATTTTGGCTTCACTCTCATCCAACTGGCATCAGCTCATAGAATACAGGCCACTTACCAGCATATCAAGGAACAGATTTACTCTCCCTGCCCCTTAAGAGGAACAGCTGCACCTGAACAAACTTGCAAGGTTAGGTTCTCATGCAGTTTCTGAAAACCTACCTCAGCCCCCACGCCTAACAAAGGCCAAAGATGAATCTAACCCAAGTTTTCTGGCCTCTGGCCCACTGCCCCATGTGACAACTCTTTGCACCTAGTTGACTAAACCTCATCAGTTAGCTGTCCCAACAGGGCCTGCTTCAGGACAGGAAAGAGAAGTTCTCACATATCTCTCATTGCATCTATGCTGGTTCCTTTTGCACCTGGGATCTCCTTGGGGGCCTCTTAATCGAAGTCTGACTAAGCCTGACCTTGCCTTGGTTTACGAGGGTAATGAAATCACAGCCCCAGGTGGGACGGCTGCAGGTGCACTTGCTCGACCATTCGGAGGCTTGTTATTTCTGTAATTTGTCACATGCTGTCTCCTGCTCGGGGTTGTACTTTACAACCTAATGAATGCGTTCTCTTATTAAGACAAATCTTGTCCATGCCAATCCAATTAAATCTATAAAATTAGCCTGGAAATTTTAGAGAAGTGGGCTGTGATATAGCTGTTTTTCTTTTCTTTTCTTTCTTTCTTTTTCTTTTTTTTTCCTATTGTAAGTTATTGGGCCAAGACTCATTGTGATTTGGGAAGCAAAAAAGGTGGTGGAAAGAACAACTAGTTAGATCTCAGAAGACCTACGTTTTAGTCCAGTTCTGCCATGTGATCTTGAGCAAATTCCTTGTCCTCATGGGTGTTGGTCCCTTGACAATAAAATTAATGGTTTGGGCACTTTTGTCGGGATAATACCTTTTCATTTATTTAGTTACCTGACTGCATTCCAGACATCTGTGTAAAAACTCTGCTGGTTGGATGCAATGTTGTCAATTGTGCAAATACAATCACTAGACTTCGGTGATTCACCCAAGACCAGACAGTGAAGATGGGGATATGGCTCCAAAACCCATTCATATACTTCCCAAATTGATAATCTATTCTCTTTATAGACTGAATCTTAGGGGGAATATCTGGAAGTAGCTGAGTTCATATCACATCACAAGACTGACTTCTATCAGTAGCTCAGTTACTAACTCAGAGGTCCTAGACCAGTTTATCATCTCATTGCCAACAACCATCCCAGCTAATCTTTCATTCTTACTCAGTTCTCAGAGAATTCAGGTTAACTCTTCTAAAACACAGACACAAGAAAAACTAAAATAGAGCAAATTTTGTTATCCTTTTATCTAAAGGGAGAGGTGAAAAATAATTCATTTCTCCGGACACAATAGGTAAATGCTGGTCCCAAACAAGAACCTCACACTATTGTTTATTGTATCCACCAAGCACTAGGCTTCACCAATTGAAGCAATTTATTCAATGAAAACTGTGATCATAAATAGATTGAGGTGGGAATGTGAATGGGTGCAGCCATGGTGGAGGATCATCAAAAAATTAAACATAGAACTACCATATGACCCAATAACCCCACTTCTGGGAATACATCCAAAGATTACAAAAACACTAATCCAAAAAGATACTTGCACTCCCACTTTCATAACAGCATTATTTACAATAGCTAACACATGGAAACAACCGAAGTGCCATCAATGGATATATGGATAAAAAAGTTATGAGAGATATATGTCTCACAAATTTTTTATATATATAGATATCTATATCTATATAATATTTATCACTATATATCTCACAACTTTTTTATCCATATATATGTATCTATATCTAATATATATATTTATATATTATTATTCAACCATAAAAATATAGGTCATCCTACCACTTTTGACAACATGGATAGACCTTGAAGGCATTATGCTAAGTGAAATAAGTCAGACAGAGGACAAATAATGTGTGATTCCACTTACATGGGGAATGTGAGACAAACAACCAAACTCATAGAAAAAGAGATCAGACTAGTAGTTACCAGATATAGATGGTGGGGGGACAGGGAATTGGAGAAAGGGGGTCAAAAGAAAATAATTTCCAACTATAAGATAAATCAGTACTAGGGCTGTAACATGTTACATGATGACTATAGGATAGGATATATAGGGAGGTTGTTGAGAGAGCAAATCCTAGGGGTTCTCATCAGGAGAATTTTTTTTCCTTTACTCTTCTTTCTTTCCTTTTTATTTTATCAACATGAGAAGATGGATGTTGGTTGAACCTGTTGTGGTAATCATTTCACAATATATATGTAAATCAAACCACCGTGCTGTATATCTTAAACTTATTCAGTGATGTGTGTCAATTATCTCTCAATAAAACTAGAAAAAAAACCCAATTGTTGATTAATTGAATCAAGAAGGTATATACTCTGAGCAAAAGACAGCCATGATTTTTTTAATATTTGCAGTTACATAGGAAATTATTCTTTCCTAATATATAAAATATAAATTCTTTAGTGTACATATAGTGCCACAGATTACTTTCCTTTCAAAAACTACGACCTATGATCACTTTCTTTTGTAAAATGTGGGTGGATAAATCTGATAAAGATAATCTTCCTATGGGACTTTAGATAATCAATATCTTGTATAAAGTCTGCATATCTGAATTAATAAACTGAAATACCAATAAAATGTCAACAAAGTCTCACCATGTACATAATAAAACCTTGCTAAATTGGGATATACTACTTTGGTCTCTGTGCAAATTAAACAGGACTGAAAAGGCATTTAGCTTTGTTTTACAGTTTGCTAACCAAAGGTGTAATATAAACAAAATTTCAGAGGGAAATGTTTAACCAACTTAAGAGACCTATTTTCAAGTATTATAATAGATTTCATTTACATAAAAATAATTAAATCCTGATTAAGAAAGAATCTTCTTTATTCATTAAATCAAGGGTGCATTGTTAGAATTTAGGATTATTATTACTGTATTTTTGTAAAGGCTTAAAACTGTATTTCTTTTGAATATCCTATAATTCTGATTATTCACTAATTTACATAGAGAACCTTCCAGGTCATCCAAAATAGTGATGTGGAATGATAATAGGTGGACCATATTTTGCAAAACTAATTTGACAATGAAAAATGTACTAATTGAAATTATTAGACTGTGCTGTTTCAGACTATTTCTGTTGACTTTTTCACCAAGGTAAACATACTTTCTAATGTTGAATAATATATTTATTCATTTACAAGTTGACACTCATCATTAATATTTTGATTTTAGGCATGAATTTTCACTCTTTAGATTTTCTTAAAATAACTCAGATGTGCTTATAAGGTAAGAAGGAGGGGCGCCTGGGTGGCTCAGTAGGTTAGGCATCTGCCTTCAGCTCAGGTCATGATTCCAGGGTCCTGGGATTGAGCCCTGTGTTGGGCTCCCTATTCAGGGAGGAGTCTGCTTCTCCCTCTCCCTCTGCCTGCCCCCCCCAACACACACACTCGTGCTCTCTCTCTCTCTCTCTCTCAAATAAATAAATAAAATAATTTTCTTAAAAAAGAAGGAAGAAAGGAAAAAAGGGAGGGAAAGAAGAGAGAGATGGAGGGAAGAAGGGAGTGAGGAAAGAAGAAAACAAAAGGAAAAAGAAAGAGTCAGCACATGGTGAACTTAGCCTATATTCTTAATGAAAAGTACATTTTCCTGGTGGGTTCCCAATAGCAAATTAAAATTCAATTCAATATCTAATAAAATTATGGAAGTCTTTGCTAATGTAGAGACAAAATCTTTCATTTTCAGAGAGATAAAACATGAATATTTCAGTAATTATTTGTTCAAGAATTTAATTCAAACAGTAAGTTATCATTACTTGGAGAAAAAGAAAACTATTCTTGGTAAGGCACTTGTCTTCTTACATAAAAAATTAATAAATAAAAAGAAAAACATCAAAATTTATTTCTTTACTATGGTGAAAAAATAAAACAGAGAAAAATGCACCAAAAAAAAAAAAAAATTCAGATCAGTGATATATAAAACCAGCACCCAGATCAAGAAATAGAATGTTACCAGCACCACAGAAGCCCCCCATATACCAGATCCCAATAAATGCCCAATTTGTATGTTCCCCAATGGTAACTAATATCTTTATCTTTTTTTTAAGTAACACTTGTGTTTCTTTATAGTTTACCACCCAAAGCATATTGTTGTTTGTTTTATGAACTTCATCTTAATGGCCTCATATAGTAGGAGCCTAGGTAGCTCAGTCGGTTGAGAATCTGCCCTCGGCTCAGGTCATGATCCCAGGGTCCTGGGATCGAGTCCCATGTAGGGCTCCCTGCGGAGCCCTCTCCCTCTGCCCCTCCCCCCACTCGTTCTCTCTCTCTCTCTCAAATAAGTAAATAAAATCTTTTTAAAAATGGGCTCATATAATATATATTCTTCTGTACTTAACTTCTTTAATAAAAATTATATTTATGTTTTTTATTCTTATTGTATGAAGCTGTATTTTGTTTATTTTCATTACTCTGTAATATTACGTTTTATGCATATATGGTATGTATAGAATTATACCAAGATTTACCACCCTACTGTTGATGAACATTGATTGGAGTCATTTGCACATTTGGGCTTTTATAATAATATTGCAATAAACATTTTTTTATGTGTCTCCTGTGTACCTAGGCATGCGTTTATATTCTAGAATGTATCTTGGAGTAGAATTGCTGAATTAGAGGATTTGCCTATCCTAACTCTAATAAATAGCGGTACAGTGTTTTCCAAAATGGTTATACCAACCTAACTCCTCCCAGCAATACATGAGAGTTCCACTTGCTCCATGTCCTTTCTAATACTTGGTTGTTATCTGCCTTCTACATGTTCACTGTTCTAGTGGCTGGGTAATGGTATCCTACGCTTTTAATGAGTGTTTTCCTGATAACTAATGATATTAGGAAGCTTTGCACACATTTACTGGCCATTCGGAAGTCTACAGTCCATCTGGAATTAATTTTTGTATATGCCCTAAGATAGGGATCACATTTCATTTCCTCCAGTATGGACATCTGATTACTTTGACAACATTCATTGAAAAGACCATCCTTTCTCCACTGTCCTGAAGTGCCATTTTTATCATGAATCATTTGCCATATACATATGGGTCTCCTTTTTATACCATTAATGATGTTGTCCGAACACTGATCTTTGTGCCTATATATTAATCTCTTAATTACCATATATTGCAATAATCCTCCCATTCATTTTTCTTCTTAAAGTGTGTTTTAGCCCTTTGAAAGAACTGGCTTGTCAAGTTACACTGAAAAACAAAACAAAATAAAACCTAGTAAGATTTTGAGTGTGATTGCCTTGATCTAGGATCAATGATCCACACAATTTAGGGACTATTAGAAGCTGAGCTATTGTGAAGACCTGGCAAATTCCAGTTCATCACTCTTTAAATTCTCTCCAAAGTGTCTCATTGTTGTGCAGAAATCCTGAACATCATGTTTGGGGTTTATTCCAACATATTTAATCTTTTAATACATATAGATTATGTCTTGTAATAATTATTTTTCATTTTCTGTTTGTTGCTATAATATAGAAATGTAATTTCTGTATTGACCTTCCATTTAGCAAATGCACTAAACTCATTATTAATCTTATTAAATCCTATCACTTGTCCCAGCAAGGTTGTCAAAACGCTAAGGAGCCTCCTAGCTGCTGTTCTGAGAGGGGTCTCAAATGATGAGCTCAGCTCTCTGGGCTTCAGCCCCTGAGGCTCTGGCCCTCACTGTCCTGTCAACTCCTTCAAGCAAACATTTTTTTAAAGAATTATGCAGCTTTTTTTCTTGCCCTCAGTAAAATGTTTGGCTTGAATTACCTAATCCTCCATTACTAAAATTAACCTCAAAATTTCTTTATTTGATAAAACATAATTCAAATGTAAATGCAGAAAGATTCTCCCCATTAAACTATTCTTAGAGTTAAAACTCTCCCTTAGGTCTAAAAACTTTATTAAATTAGGAGATGGGGTAGGGAAGAATGAAGAATATTGTCAAAACATTCTTTTAAAAGTAATTTCTATGACATTTGTAATTGGTTAAAAGGAAAAATCCCTTTATAAATAAAAGAAAATTATTTTTCCTCTTTTGTGACAAAGGCATTATTTTAATTAATAAAAACAAAACTATTGTGCTCATGAAAACAGTAAAAGTCAATCAATGAGTGACCATTTATTCTTATTTAAAGCTGCTATGCATATATTTAGGTGTAGGTGCCAATGATTCGATAGCTATGTTTTTGGTTTTGGTTTTGATTTTGGTTTGTTTGTCTATTTACCACCTTAGGCATGGAATTTGGCCTGCTTTTATTTCTTAAAAATATTTGTTTTTATTGCTTATAGTTACACCAAATGACACATTGCTATTATATTAACAGCAGAATAGTCCAATAATATGCATAAACACACTCAAGAGATTAAGAGGAATCCTGCCATATTTATTTTCCTTCATGGCTTGGGTCATTTAATTCAGATTTTCAATACCAAAAGGGCAATTCAATTTATGTGAATATTTCTGAGAAAGACAGTAATTACATAGCCAGATTTTACTGGAGAAAATTTGTAGAAAATTCAATATTACTAGCTTTATCTAGATACATCTTGAAATGTTCAAAACACAGCTGGACCCTTTAGATAAAGCAAAGGGAATAAACAGCTGTTTTTAAGGGACACTTCTTTATAAAGAAAATAAGAAATTTTCAAAAATCGTATTTTTGCCCTGTCCTACTATTATAGAATGTGCCAAAGCTCTGAAATTAATTTTCAAAAGAGTCATAAAATAAACATTGACAAATAGGAATCCAGTGGGCCTTTTTTTTAAGCCAAAGAAATGTTAATCAATGGCTTTAAGTGAAAGGAGCTGAAGAAATAAATATAAATTGCATTAGTAATAAATAAATAAATAAATAATAAATGTATTAGGAATAAATAAATAAATAAAGCAGGATCAATAATTAGGAGAAGGTAGAGGTATACAAGGACCGGGAATCCTGATGTGTCTGAAGAATGGCTATAGCCGGGAGTTGAACAAGACACCCAGCTAAAGGAAGTTTCAGGCAGGTAATGGGATCACTGAATCAGAGCTCACATGATGACCTGTGCCAAGATATGACAAGGGGTGGAGGATATAACCCTGGTGTTAAGGAGGTCAAAATAATGAGAGATCACGGTGTGACTTATCCACGTGGAAACTGAAATCCCCCAGAATCATGGCAGGGATGTGGGGAGAGAGAAATATTTGGAGTCAGGTGCCAAAATCTTTGATAAACAAGGAAGGACAACAACAGAGCCAGAAAACAAACAAAAACAGTAAAGCTAGGAAGAGGGTATAGCCTAAGCCCCAAGAAAGAGGGAGTTAAGGTTTCATCTGCATTTTTCCATAAAGGTGAAGAGTGATGGTCTAGAGGGGAAAGATATTTTCCCAATAAAATAAAACAAGTATCTCAAATCTAGACAATACTTCTCAAAGTGAGTACTACTCGAGGAAGTGCTATCTGGTCAAAAACAGTTTCTTCAACAGTAAGATGGTAGAAAAGACCCTTATTTAAACCACCTACTGACTTTAAAGAAAGCTACAAAATCTACCCAAAGACCAACAGCAACCAGGTCAATTGGACCAGGTTACCTCTTGTGTCAGCAATAATGCAAAAGAACAAATTTGTTGTCACCTCACATATTTGCTAAATTAGGTTTGCACATGTCTGTTAGAGTCAGAGATCTATAAGCAGAAGTTTTATCTATGGAAACAGGCTGTGTATCCAGATGGGCCCTCACAGGGCAGAACTGCCTTGGCAACATCACCCTTCTTTCAGCAATATTTATTAAATACTCATCACATGCCTGGCACTGGGCTAGGCTTCGGGGATCCAAATGTGTTGACATCTAGTGGTGTTGGGGGTAGTTCTTCACTTTGCTGGAAGTCAATATTTCCAGTACTTTTTCGGTCTCTCAGTAGGATATACCAACTTACCATGTAGTAATAAAAGGAAGGTTAATGAGCACAGAAGCAGAACAAAAAGAAGTGGGAGTAGTAAGGAGTCTTTCCTCTAACGCAGAAGTCAGCAAACTACGCCTCACCTGTCTTTGTACCAGCAATAAGATAAATGGATTCGCCTTCCAAAAAGAGTTGCTTGTTTCTGCCTCTTGGCCTGAGAAGCCTAAAATGCTTACTACTATCTTGATCTTATAGAATAATTTTACCTACCCCTGATCTACACCATAGCAAAACCTGATGAAATATACATGTTCCATCCCTCTTGATTTCAGTGTCCTGAACTTGGACAAGATTATATAAGGGTGTCAATAAATTCTGGATTTGGTGATTTCCTTCACTAGTGTACCAGAAACAAATTTTTGCTCCTTACCTGTCACCTAGTTATTCTTCAGCTATAATAATGTCATGAGCTGCCATTTTTCTTTGGCAATTTAGCCTTCATTATATTTCCAGGCCAACTCCATCAGGTTTTTTGAACTTATATATATATCCTGTTCTTTCAGAGGACTTCTGTAGATTCTGCCTCTCATGGATCACGAATACTATAGTCTAACTTAGGGATTGATGAATATTTTGTGTAAAGAGCTAAATAGTAAATATTTTTGGCTTTTCAGGCTTGACGATGTCTTTTGAAACCATTCAACTCTGCCCAAACTACTGAACTCTGTCACTGCAATGTGAAAGCAGATATAGAAAATTTGAAAATGAATGGGACAAGTGTGTTTCAGTAAAACTTTATTTATAGAGATAAGAGGTGAGTTGGATTAGGCCTGTGGGCCATAGTTTGTCAAACCCTGGTCTAATTTGTTCTTTTATATTGCAACTCAAATTTTATAAATATCTATTTATTTTCATTTGCTATTATATCCACTTTCAAAATGAAGGAAGGGTCTTACCTCTGAATAAACTATGTATTAGATAATCCAATCAATCAGCCAATATAATTTTGGGGAGAAAAACAACCCATCAAATTGGCAGATGTAAGTTGAACCCCAGAACTGCTTTGGAATTTGGAATTTGGAATTTTTCCAGTGACTACGGTAGCTTTAAATTTAATCCCAAAGAGTTAGGATGTTCAGTTATAGCTTTCAAGCAAGCAACTCCTCATACCGGTATTTCCTGCTAGACTCTGACTGTATCCGTCTTGAAAGGAAGTCCTTGAGACTAGTTCATGTGTTTGGCTTTTGGCTATTGTCTTTGAGTAGTGCTTCACCTTGCAAATCTGAGGATGCTACCTTTTACCTGGAAACCAGGGCTGGTCAGAATGTCCCTGAATGCTCTTCCTTTTGGGTAACAATTCTAAATGTTTAAACAAATGGGTCACCCGACTAAAAATGAGGTCAATAAAATCTTCTGAGGCACATTCCTTTTTGATGAATGAACTAAGGTGAAAACCATTTCAGAGTCTACTTCAGCAGAATAATGAATTCTGTGTTTCCAATCATTAAAGTTGAAATTATAACAGATAGCATTCTGCCCCACTGTTGATGAGATTTAACTCTTCAGAGGTCATAATAGATACACCCTATTAAATAATGCAAGCCAGACAACACTGACTTAATAGAAGTGAAATGTCGCTTTGGGTTTGAATTGATTTTCTTACTTGAGGACCTTTTAGGCTTGCAAATCAGAATTGCCTTGTATTAGCACGTCTGAAGGAGGTTGGCTTTCCCAGGGTTAGCTTAAAAAATGCAGATTGATGGGAAAGGTTTGTGTTGGGTCAGTATGGAATAGCCTTCTCCCGGGGGCTTGAATTATTCATGAGCATCCATGTGTTTTGTGTTTCTTGCTTAACACTGTGGAAGGTGGGGGCAGGAGGAGAATGTAACCAGCTGCACACAGAGATTCCTTCTTGAATAAGGTTAGCAGTTAGAGAAGGCTGGGGGTGGACAAGGGTGGAGCCTGGATCTAATTTTACAGGAATTTGAACCAATAAACCTTGAAACGAAACAACTGGCCAACAGCTGAGGATATCCAAGTTTTATGTTACCTATGGTCCACTTTTGACAAGCTGTGTGCTCTTCAAGCAAAGGCGAAAAAAAGCCATAAAACCCACTGCCTCTCTTCAGATTGTGCCTATAGTATAGCTATATGGGGCTGCCTCTGACTCTGCAGTGGGCTGGCTGCTGTAGATGGATATGTGCACAACTGGCATATGGACTTAAAACTCAAAAGATCTCCCCTTCCTCTTAGGTCTGTAGCTCTGAGTATGTCACCTAGTATTTCTGAGCACAGAAGCTGAACAAAAAGAAGTATGTCAGGTTCTACTTCTATAAAATGAAGCACTTCTGGCTTCTGAAGTGGTTTTCAAGTTTGGGGAGATACAGAGAAGAGGCTGAGCTTTCCACTTTTTCCAACCTGGTAGAATTGGTCTAGGTATTTTCCCTGATCCCATTCCCCCAAATATCAAGGCTGAGAAGTCAGGAAAAAGGCAAAGCTCACCCTTCCTTCAACTCCCCCCTCAACACTCCTTTTCCCAGCCCCTCCTCCTTCCACTCATGGTTTCCCAACTTTAGGTCTTAATCCAATTTCTCAGCTGACAAACTGGAAGTGTGCTTGTCTTCAGAGGAGACCCAGAGTGAACCAAAATGAAAAGGCTCTATTTTCAGGGGCCACCTCCTGACTTGAGAGGAATCCTGAGCATGTACACTATTTTTGAGAGCAGTGAGAGAAGGAGGGAATGAAGAGTGGTAAAAAATGAAGAGAAGGAAAGATTCTTAGATTAATGCTATCGTGTCGGACCTGGAGGGCTACCGCTAAAACTCGGGTTTTAATATGGAAGCAAAACCGGACACATAGGCTAACACCATCTGAGGGCCTGAAGCAAAGTTCCAGTACCTGTTGTTTCCTCACCAAATAAATGCTTGTAAGGAACCAGATGGAGCCCCTATAGCTAATAGTCACCTTATTAGCAGAGAAATGTATTCTTGTGTCAAGGAGGAGTTGTCCTTTGTCATCTGGGCTTTTATTTTGTTCTAAGCCCTGGACAATAACACAGTTATATATATGTTTTTCTGACAAAAACAAAAGATGCTACCTTTTACCACTTCTTACAGAGACGTGGTCCAAGAAAAATATCCATGGAAAAACCCTGCTTTGGCCTCAAAAATCTGTGACCTTAATGCTAAATGCAAAAAGGTGATTTTAAAACCAGAAAAGAAATGTCCAGAGTTCAATTCATTTTTTTTTCTTGCTGTTAATTAAGGAAGGCAATGAGTACAGTGACCTTAAAAGTGTAACATTCCTTGAAGCAGGGCAAGAAATAATGACTGCCCTCAAGATAGCCACTGAACGGACAGAGTATGCATTGATTATGCACGCAATTACCCAAAAGTTTGTTATTTTACAAAATTGAATTCTTTCCTGCTGAAGTCCAATGCTGAGTAATTAAATACAGACAGTACTTAATTTTGTCACAGAACAAATAGCAGAGGTTATGGAAAGTGTTACGACTCCATAGTCATTAATATTCCACTGGTGTTGGAATAGATTAGCAAGTGAAGAACACAGCAGGTTAGGATTATATGAATCTATTCAAACCCCACATAATGAATGTGAGGAGTGATTTGAATGTTTAATATCAGTCACTCAGCAGAAAAAGACAAATTCTCATGCTCATTCCCAAGGCTTTTTGAAAGGGCTGTTTATTTCGTAAATTTTCACTCACCCATTATAATCAGACCTACTGAAATAAATTGCTAATGATTGTCAAGCTAAATGAACTCAGTTTTTTTTATCTCTAGAAATTTCTAAACTTCCCAAGCTGTCACAAGAATTCATATTCTGTAGTTCTTTCAAAGACAAGGATTCTGAGCAGTCTGCCGCCAGGGGAGGGGGGTTGGGGGGGGGCTCAGATGTGCTTCCATTTTGTCCTAGTGGTGCCGACAATCTTCCATCCCTCTTGAAATCAATAACCAGATGTGTTTACTTTCACTTTCTAGTGGAGATGACTGAAGTGCCCAACCATTTTTGTTGCTCTTACACTGACTTTTTTAGGTAAAAGTAATCAAAGGAGGAGTTACACACAAATTAAAGGATGAAAGAGAAATTTCCCGATTCTAAGATGAAAGGGCAATATCTATCTGAGACCCTCGATGGTGGGGGCAGGGAATCAAACAATAAAAGGTGGGGAAAGAGATCAGCAGAAAATAGCAAGTTTAATCATGAGCTCTTGTGGAGAGGGAGAAAGGGAAATGGAATGTTAAAGAATCCAAGGACCAATGGGAGGAAGCTGCAACTATATGAAGACCCCATAGCATCTCACCTGCAATGTCAGGAGAGTCTTTCAAAGAATATGGTGGCGCCATACAAGGAACTCTATTCCTTATAAAGCCTCCCGTCTGCCACCAAGGGTTCCTAGCAGTTTCGAGGGGATGTCTGCCATGTGCTCAGGTCCATGTCCATCAGCATCCGTGGAACATCTCTGCTAGGTACCCTGCTACTGCCATCCGTTGAACACTACCAATGGTTGAATCTGCTACACTTGACCATGCTGCCACTGCTAAGAAATCCCTGCCATCTTCCTCCACATGTTCTAGAATTCCATCGGAGGTAGCTACAACTTCTGTCACCTCCCTCCCAATACCACTCCAGCGCATCAGACCCTTATGGTGCCTACACTGGGTAGAGGTCTAGGGGAAAATCGTTACCTTTCCCCTTCATATTCTGATATGACAATATTGGCTTACCTTGACTCACACATTTTTGGTGAAATAGCGTTGTCATTTTTTATTTTGAATGTTGTTGTTCTTCTTGTGGCTGAGCTGGACTCTAACTGAAGTGTTATTCATCACTCAGAACTAATATCATTCTGTTCCTCCCCTCCAACTATATGGTAGTGCCTGACTCCGACCTTCCTTGAAATAAGTTCCTAACTAGGAGACTCTCATGCAAACAGATTCCTGATGGACCTGCCTCACAAGCCCAACCGACCTGCCCAGCCAGACTCAGATGTAGAGACAATGTAGACCCAACCAGAGATCCCACTACAAATACCAGGAAAACATCCCCACATCCATTTGGCATGTTTACCTTTAAAAAACATATGTTCACATTATTCTTTCTTAATCCTCTTCCTTTAAAAAATAGCACAGAGTTGCAATCATGGGGACATTCTTCTTCTACCAACCTAGCCTCTTAGAATATTTCTGGACACCTGAGCAAATAGAATTGAGTGTCAAAGCAAGAATTAATCGGCAACCTTGGGCTTTTAAAATGCAGCTCATAGTCAGTTGTTAGATCATCATTCTATTGCTACTGAAGGAGATTTCTCTTTTTTTTTTCCTGCAGGGTATTAACATTAAAATCCTCATCCAATCTGGCCATAAAATGGCTAACAGCAAAGAGAGAAAAACTCTGAACTCCTGAGACATATTGTTGTTACCCTATCACCATACACATCCCACTGCATTATAATTTCTTTTTGACTCATCTTGGCTCCCCACCAGCTCAAGGCTCATGTCTGTCTCACTGATATGGTATCCTCAACACCTACCCAAACCTGACACACAGGATAGTCACAGTAAATATTTTGAATGACTTTAATATCTTCTGAGTTAGAGTTATAAGAATCTTATCTATTTTGTTTTGTCTCTACCCTCTTCCTTCTGTCCAAAACTTAGAAAAAAGTGGGTGTTAAATAAATAATTGATAATTGAATTTTGTTTTATTTCTCTGGATAAGACACAAGTTACGAAGGAAAAAAATGGCTTACTTTTCCATTGGATTGACAATATAAAGGTACTCATCACCTTACATAGGGAGCTACAGTTCCTCAACAAGATATACTTTCAGAATTTGAGAACAAGAAGATTAGTTACCAGAACTTCAATATTTAATATTAAGTCTGAAATATAAAATGCACAAGTTTTGCCATAATCAAAAAGATTGATAGTTACTGAGTATGTTAAGCTAGGACCAGGTTGTTGCTCAACACTTTATTGACAAAAATCAAAGTGATACACTAATCTAATTATGGGGTGCTTTCAGAAAAATATGACCGATTAGGATAAAGCTATAAAATTCATCAAGAAAAAAAAATCATCAAAGAGGAAATGTCCTTTGCAAATTAGCAGGATGGCTAACTTGCCAGGTGAATGTTCTGTCCACAGTATGAATCAGTCTCTGGAATCCAATTCCCCTGAGTAGCTTCTGCAAAGTGTATAGGTCACCAATGAAGGTGCCACTCCACCATGATTCCCAGAAACAGTGGTTGGCCCCTCCTCATATCTTTGCACAGTCAAAACTGTTGTCTACTCTTAGCAATGCCTGGTGCCTTTCTGTATCTCAAGAGTAAGACCTGAGGCCACATTCATCTCTGACACTTCAATTTCTTCATTAAAGAGTACTACTGGCACTCAAATTCTCCCCCTTATAACCCACATTTATGACACTGCATTAAATCTGTCCTCAGAAATTCTCTTCCTTGGCTCCATTAGTCAAGTGTGACTCTCTAATTCTGATTTCTTCCAATATTGAAATGAACGTCCTATCAGAGCAGCCTCTGCAAATGTCTCGCCCATATCTGTCAAACCTACCATTTCATTTGTCTTGGTGAGTTCTGAATCCCAGTTTTGAAATCTCTGGGGCTGCAGGTGCTGCTGCCTAGGGCCATCAGGGAACTGACATCCTACGGGAACACCCAAAACCCATGACTCACAGTTGGTGTATAAATTCCCCAGCCTGCTTGTCCTTAGACTGGGTTAATTTCACACCTTGTATTCTACACCACTTTCCAGACTTTGTTTTCAGAGTCGAATACTAGTTGCCCACTGTGGCAGCTGGCTTACGAGGGCACACGCCCCTCCCTGTGTCACTACCCAATGCTGCACAGCCCAGATGGACTACTTGTACTGAAATCTGCTCTCAGGGCTTCTAGGGAAATCCGAACGAAGACACACATAGGTATTAAAGTAAATTGAAAGTATTGCTTCAGGTATTTGGGTCTCTTTATGTTTTCTCTCTTCTTTTAAACATCCAGAGAATAGATGGATGAAGTATCAATATCTTGGCAGGTGTCTGCATGAATTGGATGTTATTACTTGGCTGCCTTCCCTGCAGAGTAAACAGCTCCATATGCCAGTGTGTAAAACTTTATAACCCTGTGGCTGTCTCATGCACACAGCAAAGTGTTCTGTATATATTCACATCACAGTGTGCTGCACAATTCAAGAAGCCCTCAGAAGAGCCATGGTTTGTGACTCACACAGCAAAGGTAGTCCTTAGAGTTCCCAAATAGTTGGGAAGACATACAAAGCAAAGAGAAATGTCCAGAAGTTAAAGGTAATGAAAGAAAACATCCTTTAATTTTGTGAAAATAACAATCCCGGGACCCTAAGTCATAGTTGATTTATAATTTATGCTTACAGAATTTATATATTTAGTCGAGATGGTATAGATCTGCATTGTCCAATATAGTACCACCCAAATACTAGCCACCTGTGGAGTTTGAGCCCTTGTACTATAACTGGTTTGAAATAAGATGAATTACAGCTAAATACGCATCTGGTTTTAAAGACTCAGTATGATAGGGACGCCTGAGTGGCTCAGTCAGTTAAGTGTTTGCCTTCGGCTTAGGTCATGATCCCAAGGTCCTGGGGATTGAGTCCCGCATCAGGCTCCTTGCTCAGCTGGGAGCCTGCTTCTCCCTCTGCCTGCAGCTCCCCCTGCTTGTGTTCCTGGTCACGCTCTCTCTCTCTCTGACAAATAAAGAAAATCTTAAAAAAATAAAATAAATAAAAAATAAAGACTCAGTATGATAAAAAAGATATCTGATTAGTGATTTTTTACATTAATTACATGTTCAAAGTATAATATTTTGAAAATGTTGGGGTAAATAAAATATATTATTATAATTAGTTTCACCTATTTACTTTTACTTTTTAATGTGGCTACTAAATAGCTTATAATTACCTATGTGGCTCACATTCTATTTCTAGTATACCATACTGGTCCAAATGAGGCTGAGATAGGGGCGCCTGGGTGGCTCAGCGTTAAGCGTCTGCCTTCGGCTCAGGTCATGATCCCAGGGTCCTGGGATCGAGCCCCGCATCGGGCTCCCTGCTCAGCGGGAAGCCTGCGTCTCCCTCTCCCACTCCCCCTGCTTGTGTTCCCTCTCTTGCTGTGTCTCTCTCTGTCAAATAAATAAAATCTTTAAAAAAAAAAAAATGAGGCTGAGATAACAGATAAACTCTGAATCCTTGGTAGTAAATATTACAAGAATAGTCACCTTCTTATTCATGGTTCATATCCAAAAATGACACCACATAATGCACAAAGAGAAATGTCCAGAAGTTAAAGGTAATGAAAGAAAACATCCTTTAATTTTGTGAAAATAACAGTGGGGGGAAGGGGCTGTACTCCTCACAGTCTCTCAGGGACCCAGGCTGTTGGAGGGACTGTCCTTTTGCTCACAGACATAAAGATGAGATTTTTCTCTTTTGCCCAGAAGGGAGAGAGAGTTCTGGGGGATCTTGCCCTAGTACGAAATGTTTTGGACCAGAAGAGACATACATCACTCCACTCACAGCCCACTGTCAGAACTTGTCATAAGACGCCAACTGCAGAGGAGATCAGGGAAATGTCACCCTCTCATGAGCCAGAAGATGAGTCAGAGTGGATATGAAGAAACACCAGAAGGGTCTCCCACAACACACGTAGCTTGGTGATGTCTGAATTTCCAACATCGTTCACTCCAGTCTAGAGTACAGCAGCATGTAGATGGCAAGATGGATGGTGCTCTCGGTCACTTACACCTTGATGAGAACGACCTGTTGCATGGCCAGGTAAGGAAAAGAACTCGAGACTGAGGAACTGGGCACAGAACCGATACATTAGAAGTACAGAAAACAAACCTGCCTTGCTGTCTAATTTCTCCTAGCAGTGGCCTGTGCTTTGATGTATATCTCAGGTGAATAAAGTAAGATCAAATGTCACCTAAGGAAGGCCAGACAGCTGCTCAGAAAGAACATGCAAAATGAACTCACCAAGGTCCAGAATCTAATGATCAGGGAGGCTTTGTAGGAACACCGAGAGCAGGTCTTTCTCTCAGGAACAAGGTCATATTTTTTTAATGATTTTATTTATTTATTTGACAGAGAGAGAGAGAGCACAAGCAGGTGGAGTGGCAGGCAGAGGGAGAGGGAGAAACAGGCTTCCTGCCAAGCAGAGAGCCCGACAGAGGGCTCGATCCCAGGACCCCGGGATCATGACCTGAGCTGAAGGCAGATGCTTCACTGACTGAGCCACCCAGGCGCCCCAGAAACAAGGTCATATTTAAAGAGAGTTCCAGAGGCACATGGGTGGCTCAGTCAGTTGAGAGTCCAACTCTTGATTTGGCTCAGGTCATGATCTCAGGGTGGTGGGATCGTGCCCCAAATCGGGCTTTGTGCTCAGCACAGAGTCTGCTTGTCCCTCTCCCTCTGCTCTTCCCCCTGCTTGTGCTCACTCTCTCTCTCTCTCTCTCTAGTTCTAAAATAAATAAATAAAATCTTTAAAAGATACATCTTTAAAAATAAATACATAAAATAAACAGAATTCCAACATATTAATTTAAGATGGAAACACTGCCATTCTCAGATGATAAGACTCACAAACTCATTCCCTTATTATAAGGAGAAAATATGAAACGGAAAATCATTGTTAGTCAGTACATAGGAAACTCAAGCAGAGAACATCAGCTTCTCTCAACAATTGCTTCTCAGGTAAGGAGGCTTGAGGGAGCCCCACATTTTGTAGGAATAATGCGGCCAAAACAAGCATGATGCATCAGTCTGCTTAACCAAGAACAGCTATCTATCAGTGCAGACCTACAATGCTGCCCACGACCTGGTACTCTTTATTTTATGCTTCTGTGACTGTGAACCATGTATTTTCCATGAGCTTTCTCCAAACAGAGGAAGCACAAGTAATGAGATTTCAGATGGCTGAGTTTCTTTGGCATCCATTCCACACTACCTCTCTGAGATAACTTCCAGAAAGCCTTAATTACAGTTTTAGATGTTCCCACATCCTTTCAGCACATATTCACTCATAGTATTGCACATCTTCTCGCTTAGGATGTGCAGATTTTTGCAAGCGTAATTCTCAGACAGCTCCCTCATTCTCACATTTATTCATCCTCCAGAATACTTCTTTGTGGCCCCCATGAAATAAAATGCTATCTGATTTGGATTAGTGCAGCGACTTTATTTTCTACGGCAAATTATGCTTCATTGGGCATAAAGTTTTGCTACTCAAACTGGAAAAGGAGAGTTGAAAATTAGTCTCAATAATTCTAGGCGATAGGAAAGATCTAATCAAGCCAAAGATCAGCCTTTTACTTAATAATAATAATAAAGATGGCTTTGCCTTTCAAGGCTTTTATTCAAATGCTAATTCATTTTCATGGAATATAGAACAAATTTATCAAATGTTTCATCAGAAACATCTGTCATTCATACATCTACAAGCATTTAAAAACAAACAAAAAGAATTTAAATTAAAAAAAATTTAAAAACATGTATAGAGACAAATCTGCTACTAGGGAGAAACTTTCAACACGATACTGAGAGCAGGTCAGCATAATCCTCCATTGCATTGGCTCTGGGTATGTTTGGAAAGACAGTTATACAAAGGACAAGTAGGGTCAATACAATTTATGTTTATAGGTAAAACAGATGGTTAATTACACTGCATGGTTCCAAAAATGATAAATAGCCTTCCTAAAAACCAAATACACCCTTGGCTGAAGTACAACCATATCTGATATTCCATTCTTGTAATATTTGTGGAAGATTACAGTTGAAGGTATCTTAGGGGTCTAATTCCACATTCAACTTTTTGAGTTAAGCATTGCCTTTTATAGGCTTTCCAATCTAAAACTGCAAATGATACCAAGACCGGTAGCAAATCAAGACAATAGTTTTCTAATGTCAATTAGTGAACACCTAGGACCAAAAAAACTAAGTTGCATAAAGTTACTAATGCCTCAGGAAAGACACAGCCAATGCAATCCAGAAGGGGAAACAAGAACAATGAGGAGTCATGAAAAGGTTTTGGATAGGCTTTATAATTTTATTAAGTGTTTGTCCTAAGCAAAATATAACTACAGATAAGTTTTAAGACCCTTAAGAGAGAAGTTATACTTTTATACTTCTTTATGTTCCCCTTAGCCTCTCATAGTATGCTATAAAAATGGGAGAAAAAATAAAAATAAAGTTGTTCATTCAACAATTACCACCTTTTTATAGTGCCAACTATATGTTAGTTGCTGTACCAGTTTATAAATGTATATCACAAACAAAAAAGATTTTCTGCCTTCAAAGGGTTTATGGTCTATGAGAGATGATGGACTCTGAAAAACAAACTGAGGGTTCTAGAGGGGACGGGGTGGGAGGATGGGTTAGCCTGGTGATGGGTATTAAAGAGGGCACGTTCTGCATGCAGCACTGGGTGTTATACACAAACAATGAATCATGGAACACTACATCAAAAGCTAATGATGTAATGTATGGTGATTAACATAACAATAAAAAAAATTTTTAAAAAGGGTTTATGGTATAGGGTTTCCAAACAATAAAATATGGCATTAGAATTCACTATAGAGGGGCCTGGGTGGCTCAATTGGTTAAGCATCTGCCTTCAGCTTAGGTCATGATCCAGGAGTCCCAGGATCAAGCTCCACATCAGGCTCCCTGCTCAGCAGGGAGGCTGCTTCTCCCTCTGTCCCTTCTCCTGCTCATGCTGGCTCTCTCTGTCTCTCTCAAATAAATAAATGAAATCTTTAAAAAAAAAAAAAGAATTCACTGTAGATACAAGAGCAAAATACAAAAATCAGGTATATTTCTATACACTGGCAATAAATAATCTAAAAATAAAGAAAAAATTCGATTCACAATATTATCAAAAACAATAAAATACTTAGGAATAAATTTATCCAAAGAAGCATAGAATTCATACTCTGAAAATTATAAAACATCATTGGAAGAAGTTAAAGATCTAAATAAATAGAAAGATGCCCCATGTTCATGAATCAAATGACTTAGATTGACCAAATGACCAAGATGGCAATACTACTCAGATTTATCTACAAATTGGTGGCACCTGGGTGGCTCAGTCGTTAAGCATCTGCCTTCGGCTCAGGTCATGATCCCGGAGTCCTGGGATCGAGCCCCGCATCGGGCTCCCTGCTCTGCGGGAAGCCTGCTTCTCCCTCTCCCACTCCCCCTGCTTGTGTTCTCTCTCTCGCTGTGTATCTCTCTCTGTCAAATAAATAAACAAAATCTTTAAAAAAAAAAAAAAAAAGATTTATCTACAAATTCACCATAATCCCTATCACAGATGGCTTCTTTGCAAAAATTGACAAGCTAATACTAAAACTAACTCAGAAATTTAAAGTATACAAAATGGCCAAAACAATCTTGAAAAAGAAAAACAAAGTTGGAGGACTCACACTTCCTGATTTCAGAACTTACTACAAAGCCACAGGAATCAAGCAAGTATGGTGCTGGCACAAAGTAGACGTATAAATCAAAGGAACAGAACTGAAAGTCCATAAATAAAACCTCTCATTTATAGTCAATATATTTTTGACAAGTTTGGCTATTTAATGAGGTAAAGAAGAGCTAGATATCTACATGCGAAAGAATGGTGTTGAACCCCTAACTCACACCTCCCCCCATAGAAAAATTAATACAAAATGGATCATAGATATAAATGTCATACCTAAAAACATAGGACTCTTAGAAGAAAACATAGGAGCAAATCTTCATGATCTTGGCTTAGGTAACGAATTCTTAGAAAGGACACCAAAAGGCCAAGCAACCACAATAACTACATATATATTATAAATTATAAAATTTAGAATTTAAAGCATATAAAATCATATGTTTATATATATTTATGTATAACTATGTATGTTACATACTAACATAATATATATGAACATATATTTTATATGTAAAATAATGGATTTCATCCTATTTTTAAAAATTATACTTTAATGAACACCATGAGAAAGTAAAAATACAACCTACAAAATGGGAGAATATATGTAAGAATATATTTGCAAATTTTATATCTGATAAGGGATTTGTACCTAGAATATATAAAGAACTCCTACAACTCAACAACAGAAAGACAAATACTGTACTAAAAATGGGTAAAAATTTGAATAACCATTTCTCCAAACAAGATATACACATGGCCAATAAACATACAAAAAAGATGCTTAATGTCACTAGCCATTAAAGCAATGCAAATACAGGGATGCCTGGGTGGCTCAGTCGGTTAAATGTGTGACTTCAGCTCAAGGTCATGATCCAGGGTCCTGGGATCGAGCCCCAGGTCAGGCTCTGCACTGAGCAGAGAATCTGCTTGAGGATTTGATCTCTCCCTCTCCATCTGCCCCTCCCCCCCTCTCTCTTTCTAAAGTAAATAAATAAATCTTAAAAAAAATAAAGAAGCAGTCTGAGAGATTTCCAAAAGTGAACTTTCTACCATCCTCAGTGATGTGTTACCTTCCCAACATCAGTATATTACAATGTACATGGAGTATTGCCAGTCAAGGAAGGTCACCCAGCTTTAGAGCCCAGAGCTTCTGTTGAAGCTTCACTGTGTAGGCATGATTTACTGAATCATGGTCCACATGGTTGTAGTCAATTTCCAGGCCTTCTTCCTTGCCCAAAGTTTGGGCTGATGATATCAGGTAATTCAAAGCTCCAATCCTCTTCTCACTTGGTTGGTCCTTCTGGCATGACCAAGTGTCATCTCCTTAGCATAACTTAGCATCTCCCTTAGCATAAACTACCATATGTGATCCAAGTGACCTACCTTGATTAACAAAGATACTCTTACCCTTGGGGGAATTAAAAGAGATTCGAAATTACCTGCCAGAATTCCCAGGACAAAATTTAGACTTCTCTTTAGGAGAGGACAAATTTCTTACTACACAGAATAGCATCTCAATAAAGCTGCTGTTGAAAGAAAGAAAGAAAGAAAGAAAGAAAGAAAGAAAGAAAGAAAGAAAGAAAGAAAGAAAGAAAGAGAAAGAAAGAAAGAAAGAAAGAAAGAAAGAAAGAAAGAAAGAAAGAAAGAAAGAAAAGAGGCATTGAATTGCAATCCATGACAGATACAGCCTATAAAATGAATATAGAAATTTAATTCATATTAAATAATTTTAGCAAGATTCCTAAAACGGTAATATATGTATATTACTGCTAATAAAATAGCACCCAAATTAAGGAAATTTTAAATGACTGGCAATAAAAAAAATTACTGTGGAAGTGCTGTTATGGGATAAACAAAGACAACTGTGGAACAAGAGATGCGCGTGCAAGAGATGCGCGTGCTGCAGGAAGAATATCAAGAAAGGCTACTAGCAAAGCAATGGCTTCAGGAAGTTTCCATGGGGTCAAGTGGTAAATTGTCAACAATAATCACAGCAAAGTAATGGAATCCTTGAAGATGCTATAACCAGACTAGACCTCAAAGTCAAGAAATATAGTGGAAAATATAACTTACTTCTGGGGTCTGGAGTGATGAGCTAGAGCAGTGTAAATGTCCACACCTTCCAGAGGATTTGCCCCAGAGTCTAGGTAGGACCATCTCCTCAGCTAAAGATCAAGTGGCCCCAGATCGTCAAAGAAAAGAGAATGCAAAGGGCATAGCTCAGAGTTAACATGAAACCTACATTCACAATGAATCCCTTTGGAACAATTATCTGGCCCCAAAGGCATTGATTTTTTTAAAAAGATTTTATTTATTTATTTGAGAGAGAGAGGGTGCGGGAGAGGGACAAGCAGACTCTGCGCCAAGCAGAGAGCCCAACACGAGGCTCCATCTCACGACCCTGAGATCATGCCTGAGCCAAAATTAAGCATCAGAGGCTTAACCGACTAAGCCACCCATGCATCCCTCAAAGGCATTGATTTTAATCCTTGTTTCTCCTCACAAATAAGCTATGTGTGGAGAATCCTATGGACTGTGGCTCAGAGTAGACTTTTCTCAAGGACAGAACTCTGAAGACAGATTCCAGTTAGGAATTTGGGAGCCATGTCAACCTCAGGCATGGCCAGGAACCAAAAGGAGCTGAGGAACACCTGGGCCCAGTGGCATCAATACCTTTCACCTACTTCTAAATGGAATTCACATCTACTTGAGAAGTCTTGTTTGGTTTTACAAGTTAATATCCAGAGGCGAATTAGTTTCTAACAGAACCCTATTTTTAATGGAATGACAAAGCATGGGTTGTAATTTTTTCTAAAAATCTTATCTGAATAAATTTGTTATAATAAAATTCACTTACTGATTTATCATTTCACTCATCCAAAATATACCTTCAAACACCTACTGATCATGTATTTATCCATACAACAGGTATTTGTGTACTTACTAAGATCAAGCATCATTTTAGTCCCTAGTGATTCAGAAATAAACAAATCAAATAGAGCTTTGCATTCAGAGATCTTATATCTTAGAAGGAACACAGGTAATAAATACAGAAAAATACACATAAGAACATAGATATGTATGTAAGAAAGATAATTCATATAGTGGCAAGTGCACGAAAGAAAAAAAAGAAGGAAATAAGATTAAGAATGCATGCAGAGGAGCACATCTCTAGTTTTGATGTGTGAGATCAGAGAATGTCTTGCTAAGACAGTGACATTTGGATGACATTTTGCATGGAAGACAGCCAGACAAAATCTGGAGGAAGAGAGATTCAGGCAGAGAAAACTTCAAGTATAACAGGCCAGGAGTAGAAATATGTTGGGGATTTTGAAAAACAGAAAAGGAGATGGCATGGGAAATAGACATCAATCCACAAAGCACCTCATAGGCCACAGGGAGTGGGGTTGATTGGATCTAAAAGTTGTACCCTGGGCCATGTGGATGACACAGTCACTCTGTCTTCCCACCTGAGTTTTCCAGTCTGGACCATGAGGCACAAACACTAAACACATAGCCACAAAAGTAAAGATCAAACTACAGATTGGGACACACTGCAGAGAAAGACTTTGGCCCACTGTGGGGTTTTATAATCAGAGAGCCTGATTTAATGGGGGCCAGGGAGGGCTTCTTGGAGAAAATAACTTTTAAGGTGAAATTTGAAGGGGAGTTGTATAAGTATAGCCAGTTATATTAAATCTATTATTTTAAGCATATGTGAATAAATAAAGAGATGGAGAAAGAAATGAGACAGAGAGGGAGATGATAGATATATTCATAGGATTCATTCACTTTAATTAAAATTATAAAATAGTGACCCTAATGAGGCTTCTGATGAAAAGAATGACAAATTTTCAGTCAAACAGAATGTATCCCATCAGACATGAAAATTTTATTATCTTTGCAAAGACAGATTATTCACTATACAGGACTTCATAATATTTGAAATTAGGAACGTGGCATTAAAGTTCACGAATTGATTACTGTAATTACAGTTCATTTGATCTTGATTGCTTTTGTAGGGACTCCTGATTAAATCTGTCTGCCCTTGTGATTCCTACCGCGTGTTTCTCGCAAAGCTAAAAATTCCGGGGGATAATAATTCAGTGTTTCCCTTTCAACCCTTTCTTTCTTCCCACACCATATGGTGACAGTTGTTTCAATCATAAATATACATTTTTGAAAACTCTGACTTGTTACAGTCCTCTATGGTTTACAGAGATTTTCACTCACAGTATTCGGAGCTTGAAACAACTTGGGGAAGACAAGCATTAACTAACTCTCATTACAGATGAGGAGATTGAAGAGCACCAAGGTGAAGTGAACTAGCATAACCCATATAACCCCTTCTGTGTTATTTTCTCTTCTTCAAATTGCCAGAGAGCTCTAGAATGTGAGACCGGCATGAGTAGGTAGCCATCCATGCATTCTTCTTCACCAACTGGGAGATGCATGCTAGAGTTATTTCACTTCTTTAGCAAAGGACAGCAGAGAGGATATAATGAAGCAGAAAAACAGAGGACAAGTTCCCATTGAAATGCATCTTTTGTTCACATACACACACACACACACACACACACACACACACACACACACACACCCCTTTCTGAGCTCTCAGCCTACATCTTAGACCTAGGATCCTGATAGCAAAAGAATAGTCAGTATCTACTCCCTGAGGCAAGGAAAGAGGCGGGAGAGTGGGGAGACTTTATCTTCCACAGACATTAACCTCTGAAGAAGACTTCCGTAGATCTAGAGCCCCAGCCCTTTACAAAATGATTTGGCCAAGAGCATTCAGTTGGTTGAGTGGGCTTAACAGAATTCCCAGGAAACCAAGGCCACCAGTGAGGGGGTACTGGATGGGATCTGCTATTTTGGAACATTTGGCCATGGGAAGCTAAAGCCTGGGACTCCAGGAGGCTGGGAATGTAGGGACAAATCCAGAAAAGGTAACAGTGAACATTAATCGGGCACCAGAGACCTGTCAAAAGGGTTGGCATCTCGGAAGAGAAACTTCCATCCCAGACAAGACCATTGGATGAAAACTCAGTCCAAGGGAGACTGCTGACCTGGTAGAACACAGTGATTGGCTGAAAGAAGCACAGCCATTGGCTGACACTCAAAGATAAAGTGAAGGCCAAGGAACTCCCCCAAAGGACCAGCTCCAAGCCTTCTATCAATAGATGCTTGAGAGAGAGGGAGGAAATAAGAGTCCCCTTAAAATTCATGTGTTGAAGTCCTAAGCCCAGGACCTTAGAATGTGACTGTATTTGGAGGCAAGGCCTTTAAAGATGTGATTAAATCAAAATGAGGTCATAGGGGTGGGCCTTCATCCAATAGGCTGGTGTCTTTATAAGAAGAGGATATTTGGACACAGATAGATAGGAGGGAAGACCATGTGAAGACACATCAGGAGGATGGCCCTCTACAAGCCAAGGAGAGAGGCCTCAGGAGAAACCAGCCCTGCCCACACTTTGATATCTGACTCAAAGCCTCCAGAACTGTGAGAACAGAAATGTCTGTTGTCTCAGCTACCCAGTCCGTAGCACTTTGTAAAGCAGTCTCAGACAACTAATACGGGTATGTCTGTGTTTTCTTCTAAGCCCTCACTTCTCTGCGGGGAAGAGAGGATGTCATCATAACGCATCCAAGCCTGATGACATTGACAGGGAAAGTGAGGGAGTGAGGTCTGTGGGGAGGAGGGGATGTCAGCAGACCTACCTGGGGGGAGATAAGAAAGAGAGCTTCTGGAGAATGAGGAAGGGGATGCTATTTTCCTCTGTTCCTACAAATGAGCTTCCCAGTGAAAAAGGCCTTTCCCTCCTCCTCCACAACAGTACACACAGAGGACCACCCCACCTTCAGAGTGAAACATCTCCTTGGAATTGATGGAATAAAAGAGTCAGGGTGTTCGAGCCTTTACAAAAATCCTTGACACAGATTGAGAAGAATCTAGAAGAAAATCAAGATGTATGGGTGATTCTTTTCAATAGTTTCACTCTTGACATTCTGCTATCTTTTTTCTTTTGTATTCAGAATTGCAGCCACTGTGGTTATACAGTTCCCGACTTGCTTTGGTTATACTTTACTTTTTTTTTTATTTAAGATTTTATTCATTTCTGAGAGGTGGGGCAGGTGAAGAGAGAGCTTACCTGTGGAGTTCCCGGCTGCTCTCTTCTGCCCGATGTCCATCAGCTGGCTGTACCCTGAGACCCGTGAACTCCAGCACGCCCGCCCACCTGAGCTTTTGTGGGATGGGTTGTGGACATTTCAGGGTCTCCCGTGTTCCCCGGGAAGAGTGCACGTAAGGACCACACCCAGTCTCCAACTTCAGTGGGGTGTCCCCTGTCCCCTGGGACAGACAGTGCAGCACGTGTACGGGCCATAGGTCAGAGGTGCCTACTTATCCCCACCTGACAGCACTTCTCTGCTCTGGCTCCGTGAGAACCAAAGCTTGGAACATCAGCATCTGAGTCAGTGATGCACCTGTCACAGGACGTCAGCATTCAGAGAAAGCAGCAGAGATATGTCTTGCAAGAAGTTGCTGTCCCCAAGGTCCAAGAAGTTGCTGCCTGTGTTCTCCTCTAGGATTTTGATGTGAGACAGGAATCAATCATCTTTCTTTCCTGATTGTATTCGAGCCCTCCCTCTTTCTCGGAGATCGAAGAAAAGAATAGCAACAACTCTCTGAACAGAAAAGCGACCACTTTCTGGAAGGTAGGACATGCGGAGAAGTGAATCTGAGGCGATATTCGGGAGGATAGACGGCGGGGGAGGGGCCTCCGTCGGCCGCTTCTGGCAAGTGATAGAGCCGCGGAGCACAAAATCGGAACTTTTAGAAGTCAGCTCCGCTGAGGGACTCCACACAGGGTCCGGTGCCAGAGACAGAAACGCACGGTCACAGGCCGGGTGAGCACGGAGTGTGGCCGGAGACTGGGGAGACGGGAGTGACTGACTGCTTTTCTCTGGGGGCTCACTGAGGAGTGGGCCCCAAGTTCTCCGCTCCTCTGGGGTGGAGATTGGGAGGCCGCCATTTACACTCTCCGCCTCCAAGGCTGCACGGAAAGCTTGCAGGGAACAAAAGCTCCCGAGAGCAAACCCGAGCAGATTACTTAGCCCGGACCGGCAAGGGCGGGGCAATTCCGCCTCTAGCAAAGACATTTGGGAACCACAGCAACAGGCCCCTCCCCCGGAAGATCAGCGAGAACAGCCAGCCAAGACCAAGTTTACGATCAATGAGAACGGCAGAACTCCAGCGCTAGGGGAATACTGCATATAGAATTCATGGCTTTTTTACCATGATTCTTTAGTCTTTCAAAGTTAATTTTAACTCTTTTTTTTTTAATTTTTCTTTTTCCCTTTTTCAACCAACATCTTATCAATCCCTTTTTTAAAAAACATTTTTATTTTTCATTTTTAGAGTCATATTCTATCCCTTCACAGTAGTTACCCTTATTTTTGGCATATATATATATATATATATATATATAAGTTGTTCTCTCTTTAAAATTTTGAGATACAGTTTCTTCTAACAGATCAAAATATACCCTAAATCTCTAGTACATGGCTTTGTTCTAGTCTCCTGCCTGATCACATTCTCTCCCTTGTTTTTTTCTTTTTTTTTAAATCCTCCTCTTTCTTTTTTCAAACAACTTCTTAGCTTATCAATTCCTTTTATATAATTTTTTATAATTTTCATCTTTACAGTCATATTCCATCCCTTCAACGTATCAACCCTTATTTTTGTACATATATAACTTTTTCTTTCTTTAAAATTTTGGGAAGCACATTCTTCTAACAGACCAAAATACACCCAAAATCTAGTGTGTGGCACTGATCTATGCACCAGCCTGATCATATTTGATCATATTCTGTTTTTTTTGTTTTGATCTGTTTTTGTTTGTTTTTATCTTTTTCTTTTTTCTTTCTTTCCCTTTCTTTTCCCCTGGGTTCAGGTCTTTTCTGATTTGTTTAGAGTATATTTTCTGGGGACGTTGTTACCCTGTTAGCATTTTGTTCTCTCATTCATCTATTCTCCTCTGGACAAAATGACAAGGTGGAAAAAATCACCTCAACAAAAAGAACAAGAGGTAGTACCGACTGCCAGGGACCTACTCAATATGGACATTAGTATGATGTTGGACCTAGAGTTCAGAGTCATGATTTTAAAGATACTAGCTGGGCTTGAAAAAAGCATGGAAGTTATTAGAGAAACCCTTTCTGGAGAAATAAAAGAACTAAAATCTAACCAAGTCGAAATCAAAAAGGCTACTAATGAGGTGCAATCAAAAATGGGGGCGCTAACTGCTAGGATAAATGAGGCGGAAGAAAGAATCAGTGAGATAGAAGACCAAATGATGGAAAATAAAGAAGCTGAGAAAAAGAGAGATAAACAACTACTGGATCATGAGGGCAGAATTTGAGAGATAAGCGATACCATAAGATGAAACAACATTAGAATAATTGGGATCCCAGAAGAAGAAGAAAGAGGGAGAGGGGCAGAAGGTATAATGGAGCAAATTATAGCAGAGAACTTCGCTAATTTGGGGAAGGAAACAGGCATCAAAATCCAGGAGGCACAGAGAACCCCTCTCAAAATCAATAAAAATAGGTCAACACCCCGACATCTAATAGTAAAACTACGAGTCTCAGAGACAAAGAGAAAATCCTGAAAGCAGCTCGGGAGAAGAGATATGTAACCTACAATGGTAGAAACATTAGATTGGCAACAGACCTATCCACAGAGACCTGGCAGGCCAGAAAGGACTGGCAGGATATATTCAGAGCACTAAACGAGAAAAATATGCAGCCAAGAATACTATATCCAGCTAGGCTGTCATTGAAAATAGAAGGAGAGATAAAAAGCTTCCAGGACAAACAAAAACTAAACAAATTTGCAAACATGAAACCAGCCCTACAAGAAATATTGAAAGGGGTTCTCTAAGCAAAGAGAGAACCTAAAAGTAGCATAGACCAGAAAGGAACACAGACAATATACAGTAACAGTCACCTTACAGGCAATACAGTGGCACTAAATTCCTATCTTTCAATAGTTACCCTGAATGTAAATGGGCTAAATGCCCCAATCAAAAGACACAGGCTATCAGATTGGATAAAAAAACAAGACCCATCGATATGCTGTCTGCAAGAGACTCATTTTAGACCAAAAGACATCCCCAGATTGAAAATGAGGGGGTGGAAAACCATTTACCATGCTAATGGACACCAAAAGAAAGCTGGGGTGGCAATCCTTATATCAGACAAATTAGATTTCAAACCAAAGACTGTAATAAGAGATGAGGAAGGACACTATATCCTACTTAAAGGGTCTACCCAACAAGAAGATCTAACAATTGTAAATATCTATGCCCCTAATATGGGAGCAGCCAATTATATAAGGCAATTAATAACAAAAGCAAAGAAACACATTGACAACAATACAATAATAGTGGGGGACTTTAACACCCCCTCACTGAAATGGACAGATCGTCTAAGCAAAAGATCAACAAGGAAATAAAAACTTCAAATGATACACTGGACCAAATGGACTTCGCAGACATATTCAGAACATTCCATCCCAAAGCAACAGAATACACATTTTTCTCTAGTGCCCATGGAACATTCTCCAGAATAGATCCCATCCTAGGTCATAAATCAAGTCTCAACCAGTACCAAAAGATTAGGATCATTCCCTGCATATTTTCAGACCACAGTGCTTTGAAACTAGAACTCAATCACAAGAGGAAAGTCAGAAAGAACTCAAATACATGGAGGCTAAAGAGCATCCTACTAAAGAATGAATGGATCAACCAGGAAATTAAAAAAGAACCTAAAAAATTCATGGAAACCAATGAAAATGAAAACACAACTATTCAAAATCTTTGGGATGCAGCAAAGGCAGTCCTAAGAGGAAAGTATATAGCAATACAAGCCTTTCTCAAGAAACAAGAAAGGTCTCAAATACACAACCTAACCCTACACCTAAAGGAGCTGGAGAAAAAACAGCAAATAGAGCCTAAACCCAGCAGGAGAAGAGAAATAATAAAGATCAGAGCAGAAATCAATGAAATAGAAACCAAAAGAACAGTAGAACAGATCAACAAACTAGGAACTGGTTCTTTGAAAGAATTAACAAGATTGATAAACCCCTGGCCAGACTTATCAAAAAGAAAAGAGAAAGGACCCAAATCAACAAAATCATGAATGAAAGAGGAGAGATCACAACCAACACCAAAGAAATACAAACAATTATAAGAACATATTATGAGCAACTCTATGCCAGCAAATTAAATAACCTGGAAGAAATGGATGCATTCCTAGAGATGTATCAACTACCAAACCTGAACCAGGAAGAAATAGAAAACCTCAACAGACCTATAACCACTAAGGAAATTGAAGCAGTCATCAAAAATCTCCCAACAAACAAAAGCCCAGGGCCAGATGGCTTCCCAGGGGAATTCTACCAAACATTTAAAGAAGAATTAATACCTATTCTTCTGAAACTGTTCCAAAAAAATAGAAATGGAAGGAAAACTTCCAAACTCGTTTTAGGAGGCCACCATTACCTTGATCCCCAAACCAGACAAAGACCTCATCAAAAAGGAGAATTACAGACCAATATCCTTGATGAACATGAATGCAAAAATTCTCACCAAAATACTAGCCAATAGGATCCAACAGTACATTAAAAGGATTATTCACCACGACCAAGTGGGATTTATCCCTGGGCTGCAAGGTTGGTTCAACATCTGCAAATCAATCAACATAATACAATACATTAACAAAAGAAAGAACAAGAATCATATGATCCTCTCAATAGATGCAGAAAAAGCATTTGACAAAGTACAGCATCCTTTCTGGATCAAAACTCTTCAGAGTATAGGGATAGAGGGTACATACCTCAATATCATAAAAGCCATCTATGAAAAACCTACAGCGAATATCATTCTCAATGGGGAAAAACTGAGAGCTTTCCCCCTAAGGTCAGGAACGTGGCAGGGATGTCCACTATCACCACTGCTATTCAACATAGTATTAGAAGTCCTAGCCACAGTAATCAGAGAACAAAAAGAAATCAAAGGCATCCAAATCGGCAAAGAAGAAGTCAAGCTCTCACTCTTTGCAGATGATATGATACTTTATGTGGAAAACCCAAAAGACTCCACCCCAAAACTGCTAGAACTCATACAGGAATTCAGTCAAGTGGCAGGATATAAAATCAATGCACAGAAGTCAGTGGCATTCCTATACACCAACAACAAGACAGGAGAAAGAGAAATTAAGGAGTCGATCCCATTTACAGTTGCACCCAAAACCATAAGATACCTAGGCATAAATCTAACCAAAGACGCAAAGGATCTGTACTCAGAAAACTATAAAATACTCATGAAAGAAACTGAGGAAGACACAAAGAAATGGAAAAATGTTCCATGCTCATGGATTGGAAGAACAAATATTGTGAAGACGTCAATGCTACCTAGAGCAATCTACACATTCAATGCAATCCCCATCAAAATACCATCCACTTTTTTCAAAGAAATGGAACAAATAATCCTAAAATTTGTATGGAACCAGAAAAGACCCCCCATAGCCAGAGGAATGTTGAAAAAGAAAAGCAAAGCTGGCGGCATCACAATTCCGGACTTCCAGCTCTACTACAAAGCTGTCATCATCAAGACAGTATGGTACTGGCACAAAAACAGACACATAGATCAATGGAACAGAATAGAGAGCCCAGAAATGGACCCTCAACTCTATGGTCAACTAATCTTTGACAAAGCAGGAAAGAATGTCCAATGGAAAAAAGACAGTCTCTTCAACAAATGGTGTTGGGAAAATTGGACAGCCACATGCAGAAGAATGAAACTGGACCATTTCCTTACACCACACACAAAAATAGACTCAAAATGGTTGGAAGACCTCAATGTGAGACGGGAGTCCATCAAAATCCTAAAGGAGAACAGAGGCAGCAACCTCTTCGACCTCAGCCTCAGCAACTTCTTCCTAGAAACATTGCCAAAGGCAAGGGAAGCGAGGGCAAAAATGAACAATTGGGACTTCATCGAGATCAAAAGCTTTTCCACAGCAAAAGAAACAGTCAACAAAACCAAAAGACAACCGACAGAATGGGAGAAAACATTTGCAAATGACATATCAGATAAAGGACTAGTATCCAAAATCTATAAAGAACTTCTTAAACTCAACACCCAAAGAACAAAGAATCCAATCAAGAAATGGGCCGAAGACATGAACAGACATTTTTCCAAAGAAGACATCCAAATGGCCAACAGACACATGAAAAAGTGCTCAACATCGCTCAGCATCAGGGAAATCCAAATCAAAACCTCAATGAGATACCACCTCACACCAGTCAGAACGGCTAAAATTAACAAGTCAGGAAATGACAGATGTTGGCGGGGATGTGGAGAAAGGGGAACCCTCCTACACTGTTGGTGGGAATGCAAGCTGGTGCAACCACTCTGGAGAACAGTATGGGGGTTCCTCAAAAAGTTGAAAATAGAGCTACCATATGATCCAGCAATTGCACTACTGGGTATTTACCCCAAAGATACAAATGTAGGGATCCAAAGGGGTAAGTGCACCCCGATGTTTATAGCAGCAATGTCCACAATAGCCAAACTGTGGAAAGAGCCAAGATGTCCATGGACAGATGAATGGATAAAGAAGAGGTGGTATATATATACAATGGAATATTATGCAGCCATCAAAAGGAGAGTTCTTGCCATTTGCAATGACGTGGATGGAACTGGAGGGTGTAATCTGAGCGAAATAAGTCAATCAGAGAAAGACATGTATCATATGACCTCACTGATATGAAGAATTGTTAATCTCAGGGAACAAACTGAGGGTTGCTGGAGTGGGGGGGTGGGTGGGAGGGATGGGGTGGCTGGGTGATAGACATTGGGGAGGGTATGTGCTACGGTGAGCATTGTGAATTGTGCAGGACTGTTGAATCACAGATCTGTACCTCGGAAACAAAAAGTGCAATATATGTTAAAAAAAAAAAAGAAGAAGAAGATAGCAGGAGGGGAAGAATGAAGGGGGGGAAATCAGAGGGAGAGATGAACCATGAGAGACGATGGACTCTGAAAAACAGAGGGTTCTAGAGGGGAGGGGGTGGGAGGATGGGTTAACCTGGTGATGGGTATTAAAGAGAGCATGTTCTGCATGGAGCACTGGGTGTTATGCACAAACAATGAATTATGGAACACTATATCAAAAACTAATGATGTAATGTATGGTGATTAACGTAACAATAAAAAATTTAAACAAAAAAAGATTTTATTCATTTCTTTTATTTGAGAGATAGAGAGAATGAGAAGTAAAGGGAGAGGGACAAGCAGACTCCACGTTAAGCACAGAGCCTAACACAGGGCTCCATCCTAGGGCCCCGAGATCATGACTTGAGCCAAAACCAAGAGTCCAACGCTCAACTGACTGAGCCACTGAGGCCCCCGTATACTTTACTTTTTAAAAAAGCAAAGAAAGCATTCAAGTGAGACATGGTGAGTGCACGGCGCAGAACCCAGGCTGTGGTGCATTGCAGCAACACTAAAGTCAAAAACACCCCCATGCTCAGTGCTCCACTTGGAGCAAACATCAGGGTGAGTGGCCAGATGGGGTCCTTGTCTCCAAGTCTCCCTAAAGACATCCTCAGCCAAGCAGGCAGGCAGGCAGCCGCAGAGGGGTACTTCCCCTCTAGGAAGGTAGGAGTCCTTCTCATGCCCTTGACCAGATGATCTTAATCATTTTGAAACAGAAATCAGCAAGTTCTATCACTTGGAGATTTAATCATCTTTTCTCTACTCAAATCTGATAATGAATGATTTCAGGTTATTAATTTTTCATTCCAGAATGAGCACATGAAGGCTACCTAGTATGGAGTTCTATTGCCTTTGAAAAATTCCATTCATGCCTTGGGTCTGTGTTGTGAATGGACTGTACATTCTCCTGATCAACACACTGAATTGCACTGAATCTTACTGACAAGGGTTTAAGGTGAGGTCATACTAGTATGCACCTAAATCTGTTCACTGCAGTATTGCCAAGGCTATCCTGGCTTCAACCAGAGGCGAAGAGCGTGGGGCACTACAGAGCCTTTCTAACCAGAACCTGCTGCAAGTCCCTCATATCTAACATCTGTCCATCTGCCACTACTGTGGCATTTCCCCCTGCCTCTGCCTCAATTCAGGATTTGTCCTCTTTCACTTGGATGATACCATTAGCCTTCATCTTCCTCTTCCAGCTCATCTATGTGCATTTGACCACACCAAAATACCTTCACTTCTTTGGATGTACCTCCGTAGAGTTCTGTTTATTGTTTGCCCTTGGCCAGGAATGCACTCCTGTATTTGCTCCACTAGTCTGACTTCTACTCTTCCTTCAAGAAGCAGTCCAGGGGTGCCTGGGTGGCTCAGTCTGTTGAGCAACTGACTCTTGATTTTGGCTCAGGTCATGATCTCAGAGTCGTAGGATTGAACCCCATGTTGGGCTCCATGCTTACCCTGGAGTCTACTTGTCCCTTTCCTTCTGCTCCTCCCCCTGCTCTCTCTCTCTTTCTCTCTATCTCTCTTATTCACTCTCTCAAATAAATAAAATTAAAAAAAAAAAAAGAAACAGTCCAAAGGTCATGTTCCTTGAGAAACCATCCTACCTTCCCACAGGCATCACTGCCTCTTTTGGACTGGACTATTCCTTATACAGAATGATTCAAAAAAGAATTGGACACTTCTAAAAACATATTACTCAATAATTAGGTTATATATAAGAATATACAGTATACATGAACACCTGGATGGCTCAGCCAGTTAAGCATCTGCCTTCGGCTCAGGTCATGATTCCAAAGTCCTGGGATCAAGTCCTGCATTGGGATCTCTGCTCAGCAGGGAGTCTGCTTCTCCCTCTGCCCTTCACCCTGCTCATTCTCTCTCTCTCTCTCTCTCTCTTGCTCTCTCTGTCTCTCTCCCAAATAAATAAATAAAATTTTTTAAAAAAGAACATAGTACACACCAAATTTTGATTACCCTGATATTTGTCAATTTTCTTAATGATGATAGCACTCAGTTGCCTCAGGAGTGGTGTTAGATCAGACAAGAGGGTCCCCTGTTGTGTGGTCTGTTCCTTAGAGGGATCCACATATTACAAACACATCAAAAAATGTATTTATTAAAAAATACATATGCATGTCTGTCACTTTGGATCTGGTGTATAGTATTTGCATAGAAAGACTCACAACCCTAATTAGCTTGCTTATATGCCTATCACCATTTGGGCCCAGAAGAATGCTTTTCCACATCGCTTGCCCTGTGCCCAGACAAGAAGAACTGCATTCAAATTCTGTAGAGTTTTTGGGTTATGTCACTTCTTAAGTTAGAGATGGGCTGCTTTGGAGTGTAGAGAAGATTTGACAAGCAAGAAGCCTGGGTAAGAGGAAAGACAAAACAAAAACAACTTGTTTCATCTGTCTCCCCAGATAGAAATACAATGGGACCTGCGGTGCCTGAGTGGCTCAGTTGGTTAAACATCTGACTCTTGATTTTGGTTTGGGTCATGATCGCAGGGTCATGAGATTGAGCACAGCATTGGGCTCCACACTCAGTGGGGAGTCTGCTTGAGATTCTCTCTCCCTCTCCCTCTGTCCCTCCCCCCACAATCTATTTATCTCTTCCTCTCTCTCTCAAAATAAATAAATAAAATATTTTTTAAAAAGAAACACAATGAACCCTAATGAAATGAATGAAATGCATTCTCTTTTGCCAATAGTGTTGAGCATCCAATTTCTTGCTTCTTTTTGGTTTTAATTTTTTATTTCAGAGATTTTTATGAATTAATGCAGCATACACAATAACTGTGTAAATTTGCAGAGGAACATTTTGCACAATAAAACAGTTGTTTATGTAAACATCACTGGCTCTTCAAAACAACACTCAAACATACGACAATGAAGTTCAGTTGTTTGATACTTCGTTGACTTTGAGTCAAATAAAAACATACCTGTACACGTATTTTATCACAGTGAAGGCATATTTGTCAAATTTGTTAGTGTGATATACAACTTTCCCATAAGTTGATACATGAATTGTGGGATTTCACTTATTCTCTTGCCCTAAGTGTTTAGAGAAGACTCTACCTTGATTCACAGATACCCTGCACCACCAACTTCTTGTGGAGAAAGATCAGGATTCTCAAGTCTGGACCATTTGCTCTTCACCGCCCTGAGGACATGAACAAACACTTCATGATGCTGTTGATTATGGTATGCTATAAAAGACCTCTGATACGCTAGGAAAGACAAATTAGCGTTCCATATTAATGTGCATAATTTCATTATGAGCAGTGTGCAATGAGCGTTTATAATACTATACAAATAGGCAAGATTGCGTCCTTGGTTGTGACAACATGTTCACATAAAACCCGCTTCCAGAGTGGTAATCTTTGAGAGCGTTCAATTCTTCCCAAATCTCCTGTGTGTGGCTCTCACTAGTTCTTCTTGCAATTATGCATTTACATAGCTGGATTCACTCCTAGAAGACAGGAACCAGATCATACTCTTCTTGGACATGCAAAACCGATTGTGTGTGCCTGTTTTTAAAGGAATTTCTGACTATTTTCAACCCCACCCGACCAAAGAATGGAAACATTTGTCAAAGGAAGTTTCCTGAAGCTAATCAAGGCCTCTTCGGCAATCCAAAACTGCTCCCTATTTGTTTTCATGTTATGGTTGGTGCTCCATAAATGCACATGAAATGAAGAAAGCATGACTTAGGAGGAGCTCCTTACTCTTGCAGACACAGCGTTGCTACGAGTGATGTGTTTCCCACCTCGGCCTCGGTTACTCTTGATCATATCAAGGTCTTCTTTTTTAATAGCATCTTATCATTTCCATTTCTTTAGTTAAATGTTTACTTCTTTACTGTTTTTCTTTTTCAGTAGAATCTAAACTCCTCAGAAGTTGAGACCTATGCTCTTACTCACTATAGTATCTTCAGCATCTGGAAGACAGTAGGTGCTAAATATATGTGTGCTGCATAGTTGAATATGTAAACGTGCATCTATATTATCAACAACTGAGATTCTTAGGTGTTTTTTTTTCCCTCCCCCTAGTACTTTCTCCTTTATTCACACAACAGCAAAGTAGTATATACTTGTTTTCAAACAATCCAAAAGGATAGTTGAGAAGGACTCCTCAGTTAACCAATTCTTGATGGTGATTGAGGGACTGACATTTTTGGTTTTTTCACTTTTATTTCGGTCCTGAATCCCTCTGGATTCTAATGCACACTGTACACTTACAGGTGCTTCTGAAGCAGGTGCTGGAACAGCTCTTGGTGTGATACCATAAAGCCTCCTTTCCACCAAGATTACAAGGTTTTTTTTCACTCAGATTTCACTTGCTTGGGATAAATCTTGTAAACAATGAAATCTGACTTTCTGATCCTGGTGCCCAGAGCATTTGAAGAGCTATCAAAGGGACACGGCCAGTGTCTTGCGTACTACAGTAAGCCCTTGATAGCCGCCATTAATGGGTTGTATGATGGGGAAAGTCATCTAAAGATAAAAATAGGTAGGCTGGCAGGAATCAACTCAGTCGACTTAATTTCACACATGTACAGCCATTGATGCATCCGCAATGAGATTAGGCAATGCCTTTGTTGTTGACAAACTTATTAAAACTTTTCTAAAATAACGAATCTCTGGAGTTTGTGCCACTAAGTAGAAGAAGGAAGAACAAATATTAGTTGATTGTAAAGGAGCCCTCTTGTTTAAAAAAGCTCACCTATGGAGAAGACAAATGGCAGATAGAAGTGTGTCCAGAAGAAGGATTTACTGTTTTAAAATAGTTGGAGGTATAGATAAGCAAAACAGTCTGAAAGCTGTTGTCAGACCCTTTCTCTTTTCTGCCTTCACAGCTGTCTTATATTTGTCACAGACTCTCTATTAAACCGTAATATATTTTTCCTGAACAATGTTTAGGCTTTAGCAGATCACTTGGAGCATTTCTTTGAAATAAGCAAGGCCCACTTAGGCAGGAAGCACTGTATAAAAATAGCCCTGTTAGATACCACCTGTGATTCCAATGATATGTCAAAGCCAAGATGCAGAGAGACCAAGGTCAAAAACACCCTGTGACCACAAGCAGAATATACTCCTGCTTCTAGGCAAAACAAAAGGTCGGGGGAGCCCATGGTGGGTGAATCCGTCAGATTTCTGGGAACTGATGTCTTATCACAAGTTTGGTTGTACAGGAGATGGAAACAAAAGACAGGACTTATTGGGCGTATTTAAGATGCATCCCAAATGCAGTTCTCAGAATTCTGTTCAAGGAGAGAATGATTATATGGAACCAGGATGCATGGGGGATGGGAAAAGACAAGGGTTGAGGCTGAGAGCACTTCCATCTTGTCACAAGTGGGCAGGTGCACATCTAAGAGTTCACAGCCATTTCTGCACTGATACTGTGAAATGTGTGCTTTTCTCTGATATAGTAGAAGAAAAAGTAGGTCCTGAAAAGTATAGTAATTTTAGTGTTTTAATACTGGAATGCTTGAATAGGGTGTATTTGTGAATTTAATCCTAAGTGTTTGTTACATGCCCCTCATTAAGCCAAAGGAAATTGCAAGCAGATACAGCAGGGGTGTAGGGAAAGTTCTCCCATTTGTGACAGGCCTGCTTTTACCAATGCCTGAATTCCGAGTTAGCTGAGATTATCTCTGTGTCCAATGGGAAAGGTACTGTGAATTCTGAATGTTGCATTATCTTGCTTTATAACTGTGTTGCCTGATAACAGAAAGAGGGCTTTGGGCCATAATTAATAGCCATTCTTACAGATCTTTTAACTCTGCAATCTCCGAGGAGCTTACTTTCCATTAACATTTCCAGAAATAGCTTACTTTACATTATTAAAATGCTGCAAGAGATAGTTTCCAAATTATTCTTAAGCTAATTATTAAAAAGATGATTACTCAAAAAGCTTTCCCCACTTTAAATTGTATCTTTAGGTGCCTTGTAGTAAATATGAAGATAGAACCATAGCCATTGGAAGAATCTCTGCTTGTGATATAGCCAATTCCATTAACTCAATCTCTAGCGCGCTTTAAAATGTGTTTTCATTACAAGTTATGGTGCTAAATACCAGGGGAAAAGATATGCAAATCAGCAATATTAACTATGCCAGTTAAGACGAGCCAAACTAACCTAATGAAGGGGATATAGCTACTATAAAGCTATGTTTTGCTTTTTTTTAAAGGTTAATTAAGCTGCCTAATTATCCCAGACTGAGCATATTATTCTCCTGGAAAAGCAAGCATAATTAACTTAGAGAGTCTTCCCCCACAAGCAAACACAAGTAAATAGAAAAACTCCAATCCAAAGTGCTTTGCTTCCACTTAGTTTGAAATCCAAAAGGTGGCTCGATGTGCACGTAAATAGGAGCAGATGTACATGCACAAACACACACACACTCACACGCATCCATCTATCGTGATATGGAAGAGCTAACGGTAAATAAGTATCTATAACTTATTACCTGTATAAAATATGCTTCTCAAGAAGATGAAATGGAAAGTATTCTTAAGGAAGATTGTTATTAGATATTTGCTGCTTTGGGCTGCCTAGCAGTAATCCCCTTTTCTGTTGGTAATGTTGAATTTTCCTTCTGGAAAAGTTGAATTACCTGTTGCACCTACAGTGCAATTCAACCTCTCTCTTGCCCAATCTTATATCCCTCACTCCCTCACAGGTAATATTCCTTAGCAAACTATCCAATAAACCATCTGCACATAGATGTTCATTTCAAAGTCTCCGAGAAGACTTTCCCAGGGGATCCGATATATGACATTGTTGCCAGGATGGGTCCTAGGAAGCAGAAACTAAAATGGGGTTTTTGGAGTTATAGAGCTTGCCTGCTGGCTGGTAATAAGGGTAACATCGCTGGGGGTTGGGCTGGAACTAGTAGTGTCTCTGTTTGTTGTCACGAGATGACTGTTAAAACCTTCATTGCAGGTGAGCCAGGATAGAATGCAGGCAGAAGCAAATGTACTGGTGTCCATGGTAAATGTAAGGTTGGTACGGTATCACAGGTGTTTGAGGATTTCTGAGAGATAGCAATTATAAACACAATGAAATTTGATGATTATTGCTGGGGCTCTTGATGAACCTGAGAAAGACAAGAAAAAGCTGATGGTGATTACTAATTTAAGACAAAGAATGAAAGATAGAAGACCTCCTTGGCAGCATATAAAAAAATGCACCACTCCTGTAGCCAGGTGGCAGAAAAGGCTGAGGATCAGGCTCAAGAATTAACTATAATTACAGTGGAGCTCCAATGAGGGTTGAAATTCCTTTCATTCATAGTAACTGAAATTGACACATTCTGAGTATAGGTTTACCCTTCTGACTGCAGGGTCTAGTAGCTCCAATACATGATGATTTAAAAAATTTTTTGATCTACTGATTCAGGATCCTCCTCAACATTTCATGAGACCAAAGGTCTGACTTTACAGCAAAGGAGGTGAGGCAGGGATGCCTGGGTGGCTCAGTCAGTTAAGCGTTTGCCTTCGGCTCAGGTCATGATCCTAGGGTCCTGAGATCTAGTCCTGCATCAGGCTCCCTGCTCAGTGGGGAGCCTGCTTCTCCCTCTACCTGCCGCTCCTTCTGCTTGCTCTCTCTCTCTCTCTGACAAATAAATAAAATTTAAAAAAAAGGGGGGGGTGAAACAGTTGACATGAAATCATAGGATCCGTCCATCTTATACCACACCACTGAGAAACTGCAGGCATAATAGAGCCATGGGACAACCCTCTGAAGACACAACTGAGATGCTGGCTTGAAGATGATACACTCAAAGATGGGTACCACCCTCCAAGACCTCGTATACGCCCTACATCCATGGTATGGTTCTGTGCTCCAATAGGCAGAATATATAAGTCTGAGAACTAAGGAGTAAAAGTAGGAGCAAATCCACTTCCTTTCATTGCCAGTGAGCCACTTGAGGAGTTTTTCTCTCTCATCCACACAAATATAGCTCTTGAGTCTAGAAGATCTGATTCCCACAGGGAGGATGCTTCTACCAGGAGATACAGTGAGAGTCCCTTTCAACAGTAAGCTCTGGCTGCTGCCCTATCACTTCAGGTTCCTTGTGCTGAGAGACCAGATTACAAGGAAAGTTCATTATGCTAAAGGAATAATTGACCCTGATCTTCAGGAGGATGTTGGACTATTGTTACACAATGGAGGGAGGAGGAAGTATGCTGGAAACCTAGTTGATCCACTGGAGTTTTTAATGATCTCCTGTCCAACTGTAACGCTAAATGGGCAAGAGAAGCATTCATGGCCTGTGAAGAACATAGTGATCATGGCTCAGAACCCTCAGGGATGAGTGTCTGGGTCACCTCATCAGGGAGGCCATGATAGAGGAGATTCTAGAAGAGAACAAGGGGGGGGTCACAATGGACCATACAGGAGGAAGATGAGGAGCATTAGTTGTAGCCCCAAGCACCATCGTAGCCATGGGGGTTGTAATTTGTGCCATTAATGTTACTCTCAGAAATTTCCCCACAAAAGGAGATCAACCAGAATCCTAGAGAAGCTGTTCCCAGATAAGCTGAACTTACATACAGCAAATGGATCCAAGCAGTGGAGGTGGACTGTAGTTGTTGCTGGGGTGTAGCACCAGGATACCCTCATTAAGACGAGTTACACTTTCTCCCAGCTGCCAAGGTACATTTCCTAATGTCAGCTGAAGTGTGAATTCTCCAGGAATTACTCTCAGCCAATGAGAGCTTGCTCATTCAAAATTATGCCCCATCTCAAGTATAGACTTCACCCAACAACTACTTACTGTTGGGGTATAATATACAACTAGTTATTGTAGGGATCACTCCGGCTTCAGAGTGCCATCAACAATCACAAGACCATGCGAAGCAAGAACACCTTTCTGACATTTGCACATTTCATTCAACATGGTACTCTCCAAGTGAGGACTCCCTCTAAAGTATATGGGCTATCATAAAATAAATTTGATTTTCCCATATTTAATGAAATGATCTGCCACAGGATACATACCTTTAAGTGAGCTTCCATGTTCTATGAAGAAATATTTATAAGCTATGCCAATATAAGGCTAGAGCAATCTATTTCCCTGGAAGGGGGTTTTATAGAGGCCTTATCTTCATCTGTTTGTATCCATGCAAACTTTGGCAATTAAAGAAAAAAGAGGAGGAGAAGGGAGAAGAGGGAGAAGTGAGGGATAAAAGAGGAGGAGAAGAAGGAAAATATCAAGATCCTAAATTTAGCAGTATATAAGAAGGCTATTCAAAATGACCTGTTCTCATTTGCTATTAATATATCCCTTTCAACAATCTGTCATACAATCCCTCACACTCCACCCCTACAGTCCTTGGCTTCCTAATAAGTTACAAGGAGTAGATAAACACTGAAGTTAATTCTAATGCCCCAGGTTCTCCATTATCTACCTCTAATCAGGAGAACTATGTGACTCTTGTCCCTGCCTGTTAGGAGCCTGAAATAGTCTTATTGGTTAAGGGTCACTGCTTTCTAACTGTAAACACGACATTGGCTTTGGGTCCTGGGATGTTTGCAAAGATACAAATGTTAACACAGCTCAACAAGCCTAGAAAAGGATTTGAGGGAAGTCAGAGCAGTGGGGTGAACTCTGAGACTTGGTTTCTTCACCTGACAGAAGAGTTGATTCTACTGGGCTTTCTATCTGTTCCTTTCCAGAAGGACTTCATTCACCAAGGTGACATGGATCATCCCAGAGAGAGGTGTTCATTCCTCCTAGCCAGGGTACAAAAGCTCTGTTCCTTTCTAGTCTCTACCTTGAGCCAGCAAGGTGCCATTCTCAGCATTTTTGCCACCTCTCACATGGACCTGGAAGTATTAACAATTTTCGAAGGTCAACACTCAGCCCCTCTTCTTTCCTCGGCAGAGTGCCATTTTCAATTTGGGAGAATTTTCTCCTTCATGTGGAGCAGCTTGCTCTCTGCTTCTTGTCTCCTTCGAGACCACCTCCCTGGCCCTAATTCTTTGCCTCAGTAAACTAGGAACTACATCAGAAATTAAACAAATTGCAATGGCCATTTCCACTGCCAGAGGTCGGAAACTGCTCAAGGCCAAAGGTTACAGGGGCGTTTGAGGCCAAGAAAAAGCAATTTACTTCTCACAACATTTTATCAAGGAGACAAGTAGAGTCACCCCATTAAAACAAGTCACCTCTTACATTTCCCCTTATCAAGTAGATTCCCTGAGTGGGGAGAGTGAACAATGCCCTCCTGCTCAAATGAAGTGGACGCAGCCTTACTTTATACCAGCGGTTCCCACACAAATTAAAACACAAATCATGGCCCCACCCCCTGAGGTTCTGATGCACTCGCTTGGGGTGGGGTTTAAAGATTTGTGTTTCTAACAGGCTCCAGGTGATGCTGCCCCTGCTGGTCCAGGGCCCCCACTTTGGGGACTGCTAGTCCCTACCATACTGAGTCCCTGCCATGGGGGTTGGGACGGCAGGTGACCCCAACCCAATGGCTCATCAGTAAGTCTGCATGGGATAGAGATTTTGATTTAAATAGACCACAGAGGTGAAAATCAATGAGCCAATTTCAAAAGGAGGCACTGGTGGCAAAGAAAACCTTCAATTAGCACATCTGCAACAGAGATCTTTGTCTGAATATTCCTTTTTCCTTTTGGCTTCAATAATCTTATCAGCCAGGCACCGGAAGTCCAGCCAGTGAAAGGCTTGAAATTGTTTTTATTCACCCTGAAAACTAAATGCCGGTTCAGAGGAGAATTCAATTGATTTGCAAACAGTGTTTGCTCCTTTCCCTGTCACCCCACAGACAGCCAATTAATGACATTAAAGATTAATTAACGGGAAAGCTTTGCCCTACATGCCAAAGAGATGATTAAACTGGGACTTCTATGTTTCTTCCCAGAGAGGAAAATAACCCTCAATAATGAAAGGTTCAGAGGCAGCTTTTGTCCTGGGTACGGGGTCCATCCAGGGCTGGATGAGAAAGGTTGCTTAAAGAGCCAAGTGGGTGGGCTCCAGCTGCAGCTTAACCCCCCCGGGGGGCACCAACCTGTGTGCATCAGCATGTGAGCCAGCAAGTAACTCCACCTTACCAGGTGAGCAGGAGTCATAACATGGCCCCCCGTGTGCCTTCCCTCCAGATGGAGCAGCCGCAACCCCCACCTGGCTCTCCATTCCTGCCCCTTCCCAGCCCTCAGGATCACATCCATTTCCCTAGAACATCCTCTGAATCTAAAACCATCTTTTCTCACATGACCGTGCAGAGGCTGTTCATCCTTCTCTCAAAGAAGCAGGTAGCAAAGGTCAGGTTTGATCATTCTAAAAATGTGTAACTAAACAGAAATGATGCTGAGATCCGGAGAAGGGCACGAACTCACCAGAACACTCTGGAGCTCTACCAGTAGCCCACACTGGAGAGCATTTCCCTGTTCATAGTGTGTCTTTCATTTGCATTTTATCTCATTAAATACTCCCCACAGCGTTGAGAGGTGGCCTTTATTGTGTTTTTTCACACCTGAGGAAACTGAGCCAATGTGGTGTGCAGTGTCTAGAGCAAGGGGGTGTCAAAGGTCCCCCCCCCCACCAAGGATGCTGATGTATCCATAGCTGTGGGCTTCTCTCACCGACAAGGCTAAATAAGGGGCTTGGCTCTACCACCTAGAATGACTAAAGCAGTTAGTCGTGAAAATCTGACACCAAGAGAAAATATGAAATGACATAACTTCTAACTTTAAGCTGCCAACCAATTAAACAATACACATTATGCAAAGGCTCTTGCATTAGTAATGACACCATATGGTACAGCTCCAATCTAGGACACTTTTGAGAATGACAGGGGACAAACAGAACACTGGTCACCTCATGACTAGTAAACTGCTTTAAAAATGAATTCCTATGATTATCGACTTTCAGGTAGTAGTCGTGAGCATAGCTACTGTGGCTACCCTTGAGACACATAATGTAATAGTTAAAATGTATGATGCGTTTAGCCAAGATGGATTCCCAATATATTCTTGCCTAGAAAGGACCTTTTTTTTTTAATTATTGGGGAAAAAAAAAAGGAAAAGCTATATAATCATAAGGGAAGGAGACAATAATTCCATTTGAAGCACTGAAGAAAATTTTATGGAGGACGTGATGTTTAAGTTTAACTATGAAAGACCAGTAGGCAATCTATAGTAAGATAAAGAAAAAGAGCATTTTGAGGCTGAGGGAATTGCTTGCACAAATAATAAAGCGAGGCAATATTATGGAAGTAGAAAATGCCATGTTATGCATGGAGAACAGTGAGTAGTCCTGACTTTAAGGGCAATTTTTATGTTTTTTTGATTTAATTATTTTTCTCTCCAAGAGGAAATGAGCACAGATTACACGGTAAGTTTATTAACACACAATGTTATCTTCTTTAGCATGGGCAAGTCTCCCAAGAGGTTAAATATTTATGAAGTTGCATTTTCTTTCAGATAAAAGATAAAATTCGCTTTAAGTAATATTCAATATAAGAATTATAATGCTGATTAAAAAGACTCTTGGTTACCATGCTGGATAACATTTGATGTAATTATCACCAAAGTTCCCGAGTCAGCAGAAGACCCTGCGAATAAGTAAAAGCCTAGAATTGGAAATGGCTCAGACGTGATAACAACAGAGCTGGGAACAATGAAAGAGCAAATATATCTATTCAAATCAACAGATCACAATGCCTTTCTTGTGCAGTTAAGTGTTAAAGTTGCCATATTTAATTCCCTGCTCAAGTTCATGGGCCGGTAGATAGTCATGATGAGATAAGCAGCCTGGGTTTCAATGCCTTTGTGATTGCCTGATGTTAAGAAAGCATCCCAGAAGTGCTGACTTCACAGGAGCAAAAAAAGAACTTAGGAGAATCTTGTTCACTTAATATATTCACTTAATGCATAGTGAACGAATACAGAAATTAATGAATCAAACACAGGCAGAAGGAGATCGTAGATTGTGAGGCTCTGAGTAGCAAGAAGAGTGGAGATGATCACTGTAAAAGTAAGAGCGGAAATAATTCAATTTTGCAATAGCAAGAAGAGCAGTGAAACCATATACTATTCATTCATTCTACAAATTTTTCTTGTACACACTATGTGCCAAGAGGTTCCCGGGATCTAACAATAAATAAAGCTCCTGACCTCTTGGAAAAAGACAATAAAAATACATACATCAATCAATTTCAGCAGCGATAAATACTATGAGGAAAAACAGCAGGCTAGGAGTACAGAGTGGCAGCCGTGCTAATTTAGGTGAGAGAAAGTTTCTCTTATATTTCAATCATTTTCCAGTTTACAAAACACTTCCATAGACTTGGTTATTTCATTTAACTCTGACATCAGTCTGTAATTTAGATATGATTCCCACTTTTGCAGATGACAGGACCTAAAGAAATTGACTGAATCGCCCCACAAGGGGTGGTCATAGATAAGAAAGGTAACATTTGTTCACCTGGGCATCAAACACCTGTCAAATGTTATCTTCTATACTCCTTATTTGATGTTTGATGTTTCTGCTTCTCTTAAAAATCCCTACCGTAGGTTTGAAGTTGTTGTTCAAGGTAAAAAGTCAGTGAATGGCAGGCAGAGTTAAGCACAGTGTGGTGGAATCCAAATTCTGTTCCCACCCTACTGCATGGGGCTTTCTTCCTCATGGGTCAGGATCTTTAAAAAATAGATATATATATGCAGGTTGCCTATTCCTTCCCCAGGGGAGAAGAAGGATAGTATAAGTAGGTGGTTGGGGAGTAGAATAGAGCAGTGTTATATATTTGTAAATTCTTTATAACATGATAATCACCTTATTTTCATATTCTTCCTTTGTTGAGAACTACTAAATGTTCACTAAAAAATCAGGTTAGAGTCTAAATTCCCAGTACTATGAGTGTTTACATTTACCCAGTCTGGTTTCTATAATATAAATGATAAAGAGGTTTGTTCTTCTTGCTAAGTTCTATAATATCAGGGTCTCTTTCCTAATCACCATGGGTTCTTTGTATCTGTCTTCTTCATTGAAATGCCATTCCTACTGAAATAACTTTCCTGTCCTTCCTTTAAAAAAAAGACTTTATTTATTTGGGGCTGGGGGAGAGAAAGCAAATGAGGGGAGAAGAAAGGGAGGGAGAGGGACAAGCAGACTCTGTGCTGAGTATGGAGCCTGACCCAGGGCTTGATCCCAGGACCCTGAGATCATGACCGGAGCAGAAGCCAAGAATCAGAAGCTCAAGCAACTGAGCCATCCAGGTGCCCCGTCCTTCCTTTCTATAGGAAGGGATGATGGGGGTGGGGGAGGGGGGGGCGAGTAGGGGAAGACAACACACAAAAGAAAACCAAATATCCCTGCTACTCAGAATGAGTTGATACATCTGAATTACAAAATACACCAGATACACAAGATAACATGTCTAACAGAAACCACCAATGAAAATGAACGAATTCAAAGTGACACCAATGTTGTAAAACCATCTGCCAAAGAGTTTAAAATAAGTTAATTTTAGTTTGCTCCCAGAGACAAATGAAGGGATAATATCCATTAGCAAACAAATTACTAAACAAACACAGAGATTATATAAAGTCATTATCAATCTTTGAATAAAAGATACAGTAATTAAACTAAAAACCAAAACCAAAAACAAACAAAACAAGAACACCTCCGGAGACAAGACAACTACTAAAAAGGCCATAATCATGTCCAAAAGAACTCTTGTTCTGTTGTTGCCAAAGTGCTTCTGACAACTGCTAAATGTATCATTCAGCATGAGCCTTTGTTCTTTAACGACTACAAATTGAGGAGACAAACAACCTAACGGGAGAGTAAAAACCACAAGCAAACTGACAATTGAAAGAGAAAACCCAAATCATCAGTAAATATTTAAAAACTTGCTTAATCTCACTCTTCCAGAGGAAATGCAATTTGAAACACTAACAGGACCTTGTTTCCCACAAATCAGAGCAGAAAAGTTGAAACATCTAATAGAAACAGGTATTGGTGAGGATGTGACACTGGGAAGCGCCACTGTCTACAGGGACGTAGCAAGCTGATGGAGTGTCTATACCAGACTGATGGAGTATAAATTGGTGCATCTGTTTGGAGAGCACTTGGAAATATCTAGAAAAATTGAAGGTCCAGATACTTTTCAATCCAACATTTCCATTTCTAGATATCTACCCTGGAAAAAGCTCATGTAAACATAAGGAGAATTTTCAATACAGCATCAGTTATAATAACAAGCAAAAGTTTAAAGCACAGCAATTAGTTATTAGAAAGAAAAAAGATAAACAATAAATCATGCTATGTTTATTCATTACAGTATATATAGAAGTTAAAATTTAAATGAATGAAAGTTTTGTATATCAGCATGGATATATCTCAAAACATTATACGGAGATGAGCTAACAAGTCACAAAAGGGTATGCCCCACATGATACCACTTATAAAAACTTAAAAGCGTACAAAATAATATGATATGCCTTTATGGATACATACGTGAGTGGTAAAAATATCAACACCTATTTGAAGGAAGTTCAGGATCATGGATACCTCTGGAAAGGAGTAAAAAATAGGTTTAATATGGAAACATGAGATTTTAAGTGTCTCTGTGATATTTTATTTCTTCAAAACAACTGGTGGGAGACAAATAGAATAATGGAAGAAAAGAGAATTCCCCCAAACCAGAACAGCTTTAGATGGTCACCAGACTTAGGACAGAGGAGACGTTTCAGTGCTATGGGACTAGGGTTGTCTTTTCTCTACAAGATATGTACTGCATGAATTGATAGCTATATGGGACCAAGTGAATCTTGAACTCCACATGATACTAGAAACAACATCAACTCTAGATATATTGTAGGCCTAAATGTAAAACAAAAATAATAGAACTTTAAGAGGAAGACGTAGGAAAATATGCTTATGACCGTATGGTAGGTAAATATTCCTAAATATGATATCAAAAAAAACTCTAATCATAGAAAACATGACACATTGGACTAAGAATTTATGTTTATAACACGCTCTCATGAGAGTGAAAAGGCAAGCCACAGAAACAGTACTGGAATGTACCCATTTGCATATATCAAAATGCACGTGTGTATATACAAAGGACTCCTATCCAGAAAATAAAAAGAACTACAATAAAACAATTTTTTAAAAGACAGATGACCTCACAGAAGAAAAAGGGGGAGGACAATGAAACTTAACAGGTGATTCACAAACGACAATATCCAAGTGGCCAAAAAAAACAAAAGTAGAAAGGACTCATGTTTATTAATCATCAGGGAAACACCAACTAAAACCACAAGGCAATAGTATTTCATACACACCCAAATGGCTACAACAAAATAGAGACCGTACCAAGTGTTGCCGATGATGTGAGGGGGCAGGAACTTTCATACACTGCTGATGAGAATGCAAATCAGTTCACTTTGGAAACTCTTTAGTAGGATTGATTCAAGCTAACTCCTCCAGGACCTACGAATTCCACTCCTAGGTATATTCTTAGCCGTTCACTGAAAGACACATCCAGGAATATTCACGGCTACTTTATTCATGACAGCCCCAATGGAAGAAACCCAGATGTGCATCCACAGCAGGATGTTAGATCAATCTTACATATCTGTGCGGTTGCGTTGCATACAGCAATGAGAAGGCGCTACCCACAGGCCCTCAAGGACACACCGGGACAGAGATGAATCTCACAAACATAATGAGCAGAAGAAGTCACGTAGAAAACAGTTCCTCCTCTACGAGTCTAATTATACCAAGTTCAAACACTGGGAAAACTAATCTTTTGTGCCACAAGTCAGTCCAGGATGTAGCCAGGAAGCTGCTGGGAGGGGAGGGGCCCCAGTGAGTGCTACACTGGTCCTCTGAAAGGCTCTCTCTTGGTCTGGGTGTGGATTACACGGATGAGTTCACTTTGTGAAAATTTCACAAGTTGATTTCTTGTCAAAAAGTTTTCAAAGTCTTCAGAAAAGCAAAGACAAGGGTAAAGCTTGTGGAAACAAAAGAAGGAATGCAGGCTGGATCCCGTGAGGACCGAAACAAAGAGAAAGGGCCAGCAGCCTTGGGAAAAGGGCAGGAAACTTGTACCTTTCTCCTAGGCCCCGTCATCCACAGCCATGAGGATGCTGGCTCCAGCTCTTGGAGCGCCCGGCAGACGGAAAGAACACTTTAAGTTCATCATGAGAACTAAAAGATTTTAAGGTGCATGTGTCTCTAAAGTACACTCCATCTTTGTATCTGATGCGGGCAAAGTGTATACGGTGGAAGCTCTTCTCAGGCTCTTCACTAAGGCCTGTGGTTTTTTCTTTCTTCTTTTTTTTTTTAAAGATTTTTATTTATTTATTTGACAGAGAGAGAGAGAACAAGTAGGCAGAGAGGCAGGCAGAGGGAACGGGAGAAGCAGACTCCCCATTGAGCAGGGAGCCCGATGCGGGGCTCGATCCCAGGACCCTGGGATCGTGACCTGAGCCGAAGGCAGCGGCCCAACCGACTGAGCCACCCAGGTGCCCCAGGCCTGTGGTTTTTTCTATTGATATTGAAATGTGGCCTTGGCTCTGTTTGGCTCTTAAAGGAGCTGTTTTAATTTGCTCAGAGGCAAAATGGAACACTCTCCAGGCTGAGTTGTTAAAGCTCTGTTTGGGATGAACCAGAGAAGCCTATTCTCTGTGCAGTTCTCCAAAGCTGATCCTCTGCCACATGGTTCTGTTTGTATGTCGGTTTAAGCAAAGCACTAAATCCAAAGCTCTTTCTGCAACTTCTTTGCTCTCTTTGCAAAGGATCCTGAAACACTCTACTGGACCCCCAGGTCCACTGCAAGGGATTTGAAAAACCATAGTGTAGATCAACCACAGTATTTTACAGATTCAGACACTTACTTGCTATTACACCAAACACCTACTGGATGGCTGCTGTGCTGGATTATCTCCCACGGGCCTGGCTGAGGAGAGATTTGGGTAGAAAACTCCGTGGCATACAGGAAGGGGGCCACAGCATCCTTCCCAGAAGGGTTGTTTCCAGTACCACTGCCCTACTTCTCCTCCACGCCTCTGAAATTCAGGGTACCTGCTTAAGTGACTTAAAATTATTAGGCACAAAGGAAAAGTTCAGGAAAAGACTCCTCATCTAGTTGCCGAAATGACAAAGATTTGGACAAGATAGGAGTAAGATGTGGCAGGGAGGATTTTTTTTCTTCTTTCACAACTGGGAGAAGGTAGGAAAAAAAAAAAAACAAACCTGTTTTTCTACCATTCTTCACTTCCAAAATACAGGTCAGATCTGCATGATTGGCACCAGGAAAAAATCAAAGAGACATATGGTCCTTTCAAACGAAAGATAAATAGGAAGGCCATAATATTAAATGTTCACTCTCTTAGACTTAACTTTCTCCAAACAAGACAAATGTGGTTTCCAATCAACAGCCAAGTTCCTGCAAGGCAGACTCACGTGTTATACTAGATAATTAGAATGTCAGAGATGCTCTGGGCAGGAAGGACATTGTCACCTTGGAGGACCATCCTATCACAGAACATTCTCTCCATAGTACACTGGACAAGTGATCATGCCATTGTTGAACAAAATTTCTTTCACAGAAGTTCTCTATTCAATTAAGCCAAAATGTCCCTCCCTGTAATTTTTGTCCTCATTCTGAAATTTTGCCTTTGGGAGAAGCATATTACAAGTGTAATTCCTATCTACTTTGACAGTTCTTTAAGGATTTAAAAACCACAAGTGTATTACCTACCCCTAGCCTTCTCTTGTCAAAATTAGAACCTGATCCCTATGATTATGTTTCACTTGCCAGTCAGTATAATCTTTTTTCAATGACCAGTTAAGTGATAAGACCTAACCTTTATTTTTGGATTATAAAATTAGTAAATGTTCACTGTAAAAATAATCTTAAAATCCACATAAACATGAAGACATAATAAAAATCGCCAGTAGCTCTATTACTCTAAAAAAGCTACTATTTTGTTATGTATTTCTTTGAACAAGTTTCTATGCATATTTGTAAGTAGAACCTGCATATTTTAAATGGGCCCATATCATACATGTTGTCTCCAACCTTAAAAGTTCACTTTTTACATAATGGACATTTTTTCTTTTCTTTTTTTTTTTTTAATTAACCCATCTTTAACTGGAGTTGGGGTTTTTTTTTTGTTTTTGTTTTTGTTTTTTTAGTTTTTAATTTTATTATGTTATGTTAGTCACCATACAATACATCATTAGTTTTTGATGTGGTGATCCACTATCCATTGTTTTCATATAACACCCAGTGCTCCATGCAGTACGTGCCCTCCTTAATACCCATCACCGGGCTAACGAATCCCCCCTTCCCCCTCCCCTCTAGAACCCTGTTTGTTTCTCAGAGTCCGTAGTCTCTCATGGTTCATCTCTCCCTCCAATTCCCCCCGCCCATTTTTCCCTTCCTTCTCCTAATGTCCTCCATGCTATTCCTTATGTTCTACAAATAAGTGAAACCATATGATAATTGACTTTCTCTGCTTGACTTATCTCACTTAGCATAATCTCCTCCAGTCCCATCCATGTTGATGTAAAAGTTGGGTATTCATCCTTTCTGATGGCTGAGTAATATTCCATTGTATATACGGACCACATCTTCTTTATCCATTCATCTGTCGAAGGGCATCTCAGCTCTTTCCACAGTTTGGCTATTGCGGACATTGCTGCTATGAACATTGGGGTGCATATGGCCCTTCTTTTCACTACATCTGTGTCTCTGGGGTAAATACCCAGTAGTGCAATTGCTGGGTCATAGGGTAGCTCTATTTTTAAATTTTTGAGGAACCTCCACACTGTTTTCTAAAGTGGCTGTACCAACTTGCATTCCCACCAACAGTGTAAGAGGGTTCCCCTTTCTCCACAACCTCTCCAACATTTGTTGTTTCTTTCCCTGTCCATTTTTGCCGTTCTAACTGGTGTAAGGTGGTATCTCAGTGTGGTTTTGATTTGGATTTCCCTGATGGCTAATGATGATGAGCATTTTTTCATGTGTCTGTTAGCCATTTGTATGTCTTCTTCAGAGAAGTGTCTGTTCATCTCTTCTGCCCACTTTTTGACTTGATTATTTGTTTTTTGGGTGTTGAGTTTGAGAAGTTCTTTATAGATTTTGGATACCAGACCTTTATCTGTAGTGTCATTTGCAAATATCTTCTCCCATTCTGTGGGTTGCCTCTTTGTTTTGTTGACTGTTTCCTTTGCTGTGCAGAAGCTTTTTATCTTGATGAAGTCCCAAAAGTTCATTTTTGCTTTTGTTTCACTAGCTTTTGGAGATGTATCTTGAAAGAAGTTGCTGTGGCCGATGTCAAAGAGGTTACTGCCTATGTTCTCCTCTAGGATTTTGATGGATTCCTGTCTCACATTGAGGTCTTTCATCCACTTTGAGTTTATCTTTGTGAATGGTGTTAGAGAATGGTCAAGTTGCATTCTTCTGCATGTGGCTGTCCAATTTTTCCAGCACCATTTATTGAAGAGACTGTCTTTTTTTCATTGCATGTTTTTTCCTGCTTTGTCAAAGATTATTTGACCATAGAGTTGAGGGTCCATATCTGGGTTCTCTATTCTGTTCCATTGGTCTGTAGGTCTGTTTTTGTGCCCGTACCGTGATGTCTTGGTGATCACTGATTTGTAATATAGCTTGAAATCGGGCAACGTGATGCCCCCAGCTTTGTTTTTCTTTTTCAACATCTCCTTGGCAATTCGGGGTCTTTTCTGATTCCATACAAATTTTAGGATTGTTTGTTCCAGCACTTTGAAAAATGTCATTGGAATTTTGATCGGGATGGCATTGAAGGTACAGATTGCTCTGGGTAGCATAGACATTTTAACAATGTTTATTCTTCCGATCCATGAGCATGGAATATTTTTCCATCTTTTTGTGTCTTCTTCAATTTCTTTCATGAGTGTTTTGTAGTTCCTAGAGTATAGATCCTTTACCTCTTTGGTTAGGTTTATTCCGAGGTATCTTATGGTTTTTGGTGCTATTGTAAATGGAATCGTTTCTTTAATTTCTCTTTCTACAGTTGCGTTGTTGGTGTATAAGAAAGCAACTGATTTCTGTGCATTGATTTTGTATCCTGCCACATTACTGAATTGCTGGATGAGTTCTAGTAATTTGGGGGTGGAGTCTTTTGGGTTTTCCACATAAAGTATCATGTCGTCTGCAAAAAGAGAGAGTTTGACTTCTTCTTTGCCAATTTGAATACCTTTTATTTCTTTTTGTTGTGTGATTGCTGTTGCTAGGACTTCTAGTACTATGTTGAACAACAGTGGTGAGAATGGGCACCCTTGACGTGTTCCTGACCTTAAGGGAAAGGCTCTCAGCTTTTCCCCATTGAGGATGATATTCGCTGTGGGTTTTTCATAGATGGATTTTATGAGCTTGAGGAATGTTCCCTCTATCCCTATACTCTGGAGAGTTTTAATCAGGAAAGGATGTTGTATTTTGTCAAATGCTTTTTCTGCATCAATTGAGAGGACCATATGGTTCTTCTCCCTCCTCTTATTAATGTGTTCTATCACATTGATTGATTTGCGAATGTTGAACCACCTTGCATCCCGGGGATAAATCCCACTTGGTCGTGGTGGATGATCCTTTTAATGTATTGTTGGATCCTATTAGCTAGGATTTTGTTGAGGATTTTGGAATCCATATTCATCAGGGATATCGGTCTGAAATTTTCCTTTTTGATGGGGTCTTTGCCTGGTTTGGGGATTAAGGTAATGCTGGCCTCATAGAATGAGTTTGGAAGTTTTCCTTCTGTTTCTATTTTTTGAAACAGCTTCAGTAGAATAGGTATTCTTTCTTCTTTGAATGTTTGGTAGAATTCCCCAGGGAATCCATCAGGCCCTGGACTCTTGTTTTTTGGGATGTTTTTGATCACTGCTTCAATCTCATTACTGGTTATTGGCCTATTCAGGTTGTCAATTTCTTCCTGTTTCAGTCTTGGCAGCTTATAGGTTTCCAGGAAGGCCTCCATTTCATCCAGATTGCTCAGTTTATTGGCATATAGTTGTTGATAATAATTTCTAATAATTGTTTCTATTTCCTTGGTGTTAGTTGTGATCTCTCCCCTTTCATTCATAATTTTATTAATTTGGGTCTTTTCTCTCTTCTTTTGGATAAGTCTGGCCAGTGGTTTATCAATCTTATTAATTCTTTCAAAGAACCAACTTCTAGTTTCGTTGATCTGATCTACTGTGTTTCTGGTTTCTAATTCATTGATTTCTGCTCTAATTTTAATTATTTCTCTTCTAATGCATGGCTTAGGCGTCGTTTGTTGCTTTTTCTCTAGTTCTTTAAGGTGTAGAGTTAGCTGGTGAATTCGGGATTTTTCTATTTTTTTGAGTGAAGCTTGGATGGCTATGTATTTCCCCCTTAGGACCGCCTTTGCAGTATCCCATAGGTTTTGGACTGATGTGTTTTCATTCTCATTGATTTCCATGAATTGTTTAAGTTCTTCTTTGATTTCTTGGTTGACCCAAACATTCTTGAGCACAGTGGTCTTTAGCTTCCAAGTGTTTGAATTTCTGCCAAATTTTTTTTTGTGATTGAGTTCCAGTTTTAGAGCATTGTGGTCTGAGAATATGCAGGGAATAATCTCAATCTTTTGGTATCGGTTGAGACCTGATTTGTGACCCAGTATGTGGTCTATTCTGGAGAAAATTCCATGTGCACTCGAGAAGAATGAATATTCTGTTGTTTTAGGGTGGAATGTTCTGTAAATATCTATGAGGTCCATCTGGTCCAATGTATCATTCAACATCAACGTGCTCTTGTTTCTTTGTTGATTTTCTGCTTAGATGATCTGTCCATTGCTGAGAGTGGAGTATTGAGGTCTCCTACAATTAACGTATTGTTATCAATATGACTCTTTATTTTGGTTAACAGTTGGCTTATGTATATGGCTGCTCCCATGTTGGGGGCATAGATATTTACAACTGTTAGATCTTCTTGTTGGATAGACCCTTTAAGAATGATATAGTGTCCTTCTGTGTCTCTTATTACAGACTTTAGTTTAAAATCTAATTTGTCTGATATAAGAATTGCTACCCCAGCTTTCTTTTGAGGTCTGCTGGCATGGAAGATAGATCTCCATCCCTTCACTTTCAGTCTGGATGTATCTTTAGGTTCAAAATGAGTCTCTTGTAGACAGCATATGGATGGGTCCTGTCTTTTTATCCAATCTGCAACCCTGTGCCGTTTTATGGGCGCGATTAGGCCATTCACGTTGAGAGTGATTATTGAAAGATATGAATTAATTGTCACCATGTTGCCTGTGAAGACGTTGTTTTTATGGATTGTCCCTGTAAATTTCTGTTGTAGATCACTCTTGGGGTCTTTCTCCTTTTATAGAACCCCCCCTTAATATTTCTTGCAGGGCCGGCTTAGTGGTCACATATTCTTTCAGCTTCTGCCGGTCGTGGAAGCTCTGCATCTCTCCAACCATTCTAAATGAAAGCCTTGCCGGATAAAGTATTCTTGGCTGCATGTTCTTCTCATTTAGTACCCTGAATATGTCTTGCCAGGCCTTTCTGGCTTGCCAGGTCTCTGTGGATAGGTCTGACATTATTCTGATGTTCCTCCCTCTGTACATAAGGCATCTCTTCCCCCTAACTGCCCTTAAGATAGTTTCCTTGGTTCTAAGATTTGCAAGTTTTACTATTACATGCCGGGGTGTTGGCCTGTTTTCCTTGATCTTAGGAGGGGTCTTCTCTGCCTCTAGGACGCGAATGTTTGTTTCATTCCCCAGATTAGGGAAGTTCTCAGCTACAATTTGCTCAAATACATCTTCTAGCCCTCTCTCTCTCTCCACTCCCTCCGGGATTCCAATTATTCTGACATTGGAACACCTCATGGTGTCACTTGTTTCTCTGATTCTATTTTCATGGATTCTGAGTTGTTTTTCCCTGGCCTCCTCTTTTCCCTTTTTATCTATTATACTGTCTTCCAGATCGCTTATTCTCTCTTCTGTCTCAGTTACCCTAGCTGTTAGATTATCTAGATTGGATTGGATCTCATTGATAGCATTTTTAAGTTCTGCCAATTCACATTTCATTTCTGCCCTTAGAGACTCTGTGTTGCCATTAATTGATTTCTCCATTCTAGCCATTGTCTTCACAATTGCTAGCCTGAATTCCATCTCTGACATCTTGGTTATATCTGCATCCATTTGTAAATCTGCAGCATAAATCATAATCTCTGAGTCTTTTCTGTTCTGGGGGCTCCTCCTCCTAGTCATTCTGTTGATGGGTGTTTGAGGGAATGTATAGAGTCCAAATTATTGACCAGAACCCGAGCAAGATGCACCTGTTTTCTCGGGACCTTAGGGTTGCTGGCCTCTTGTTTTCCCAGCCTGTCTTCTGGGGGAGGGGCCTGCCGCGCTGTTACTCAGGTAACCCTGTTTGGGCGGAGTTGCCCTGCGCCCCTGTGGCGGGGGATGGGCTCAGTGGGAATCAGTCTTTGGGGCTTTTGTTCTCTGGCACCTTTCCCTGGCGGCTTTCCGCGTCTCTTCCACGAGTCAGAGCAGAAGAGACCGTTTCCAACCCTCTGCCTCAGAGCAGAGAGACCGCAGTCTGTTCTTCAATGAGCTCTCCAGGCCACACCGTCTCTGTTTCTGTCCGTGCTGCTATAAACTGCAGCGGCCTGGGTTGTGCGCCCCTCCCCCCCCCCCGCAGCGCTCCTAGTCCTGCCTCCAGGTCGGGGCACGTCTCTGCCCTTTGTGCTTCTAAAACCTCCAGCCGCTCCTAGTTCGCGCGCGCGTGACTCCGCCGCTTGGGGTCCTGTCCCGGGGACTGCAGTTCGCGTGCGTGCGACTCCGCTGCTCAGGGTTTCCACCCCAGGGGGTTGCAGTTCACCAGTGGGACCCGGCGCACCGGGTTTCCATCTTGGAGGCTGCAGTTCGCGTGCACGCGACCTTCGCTCCGGTTTCTGTCGGGGGGGCTGCGGTTGGCGTGCGCGCGACCCCGCCGCACTGGTTTTCCACCCCGGGGGGCTGCCCTAAAGTCCTTTCCCGCCGCTACCGGTCCGCGAGTCTGTGCCCCGTCCGCAGCGCGCGAGGCTGTCACCCCCCGGCGGTGTAGGATCCCCACGGCCAGGCTCCCTCCCGCCGCCGTTTATCCTCCGATATCTGCCCGCAGGATCACGGCTCTCCGCTTCCTACCTCAAAACCAACCGCCTGCGATATTCTGTTTGTAGAGATCCAGATCTTCTTACATCTCAGGCTGGTTTCGTGGGTGCTCAGAGTGGTCTGGTAGTTATCCAGCTCAATTCCGGGGACCAGTTGAAATAGGGTCCCCTACTCCTCCGCCATCTTTCCCCCTTCCATAATGAACATTTTTTTTTATCAAAAGTGGTACATTGGATAGACTTCAGTTCTGGAAAAAGATGACATAAGACTCAGTTTTCCTTGTTCTCAGTTCATCTTAATACCCTGGAAATTATTCAGCAGACAATGATAAAAGGACTTTGAAAACTGGAAAGAAGAAGGTGGACTGGCTTGCGATCCTAAGAATGAGGAACAAAAAGGTGGTGAGTTCACTAGGTTATAGTCTTATCTCCCAAATACCCCAGTGTGGGCTCCGGAGAGACCACAACCCAGAACCACACAGACAAAGAGAAAAACAAACAAACAAACTGGTAAAGAGAAGCCCTTCTCCATTTCTCTCTAAACCAGCAAGTGGTCTGACCCATGTGAACCAGAGCGGAGAATCCCAGGCCATCCTAATTCCCACCCACAACCAGGCACTGGCGAGCAGATGACGGCAGCATCACCATAGAAGCCTGTGTCTCCCTGATCTCCACCCAGAGACATAGGACACAGGACACTCAGATCCAGTGGTTTCTGCCTTCCCCCCTTCTAAACAGAAGGTGGCCCAGTGACTCGGGTAATTCAGGTAAATGCCTTTCCCCCCCTGCACATGTCACCAGCTGGGATTGAATTAGAAGATCCATCAGTGCCAGGAAAAGAAGGAGGAGGAGGAGGAAGGAGAGGAGAAGAGGGAGGAAGGAGAGGAGGAGAAGGAGGAGGGAGAGGAGGAGGAAGGGGGGGGAGGAGGAGTGAGAGGAGGGGAGAGGAGGAATGAGAGGAAGGGGAAAGTGGGAGGGGTGAGGAGGACCAGGGGAGAAGGAAGATGAGGAGGAGACAACATTGCAAGGGTTCTGAACCCTAACATGTCACTGGAAATAAAGCTCATAAAAATAGGGTTAGAACTTAAAATAATAAACCTGAACAAAGCTACTGCTGGCTAAAATGGACTATTTAAATAGGATCCAGCATCTCCTAACATAATAACCAAAGTGTCCAGAATAAAACAAAGCATTACCTGTGCAAGAAACCAAGAAAATGACAACGTGAATTAAAGAAGACGATCAATGGATACCAACACTGAGATGAATCAGGTGTTAGGATTATCTAAGGATTTTAAAGCAGCTGTCATAAAAATGTTTTAACAATCAATTATAAATTCTCCTGGAAAAAATAAAGGAAAATATAGCCAATCTCAGCAAAGACATGAAAACTGTAAAAAGGAATCAAATATGGAAAGATATAACTAAAAAAATAAAATAAACAAAATTTAAAATGATCTGGATGGACTTACTAATAGAGTAAAGATAACAGAAGATAGAATCAGTGAGCTTGCAAACAGATCAATAGAATGTACTCAATCTGAACAGAGGGCAAAAACAGACTGAAAAAAATGGACAGAGCCTCAGGGATCTCTGGGACAATAACAAAGAAAAAAAATCAAATATTTGTATCAGTGGAATTCCAGGAGGAGGAGTGTGGGATTGGAAAAACACTTAAAAAAAATCATGACTTCAAATGTTTCAAAATTGCCAGAGGACATAAACGTACAGATTTGAGAAGCTAAATGAACTTCACATAGGATAAATTCACATGAATAAATTCACGTGAAGACACAACATAATTAAATTTCTTAAAACTAAAGACAAAGAAAAAAATCTTAAAAATAACCAGACAGAAGAGACACATATGCATAATGAAACAGCAATTCAAATGACGGTGGATTTCTCCCCTGAAACCATGGAGGTCACATGATGTGGCACCACATTCTTGCAGATGTGGAAAGAAAAGTAACTGTCAACCCCGAATTCTGTATCTGGCAACACTATCCTTCAGGAACAAAGGGGGAAGAAAGACATTCTCAGATGAAGGAAAAGTAAGAGAATTGGTTGGTGGTCCACCTACCCTTCAAGAATGGCTCAAAGAAGCTCTCCAACAGAAAGTTAACAATTACGTAAGCAGTCTGGAGCCACCATAAATAAAAGAGGGATAACAGAATGGGTGAAAATAAAAGTAAACATAAAAGGCTATCCTCATCTCATGAATCCTTTTAATCACATTTTATTTTTATATTATTTATATTATAACAAGATGAGATATATGCTCAATGTACATAGAGAAAATACTTCAGACAATTTTATTTTAAAAGTAGGGAAGTAAAGGGATCTAAATGGAATATATGGTATATATATATATATGCAGAGATATGTGGTAATACCTAGAGCAATTAGTAAGAAAAGTATGGAAAGTGGTATGTTCACAAATACACAGGTAAATCGAATCTAAATATTTTTAAGTAGCCCACATGAAAGCATGCAAAAAATACAGAGGAACAGGGACACCTGGGTGGCTCAGTCAGTTAAGCGTCTGACTTGATTTCAGCTCTCATCATGATCTCATGGGTGGTGGGATTGAGCTTCCCATCAGGCTACACACTCAGCAGGGAGTTTACTTGAGATGCTCTCTCTCTCTCTGCCCCTCTGCTCACTTGCATGCTCTCTCTCTCTAAAATAAATAAATCTTTTGTGGTATATATATACAATGGAATATTATGCAGCCATCAAAAGGAATGAGATCTTGCCATTTGCAACGACGTGGATGGAACTGGAGGGTATTATGCTGAGCAAAATAAGTCAAACAGAGAAAGACATGTATCATATGACCTCACTGATATGAGGAATTCTTAATCTCAGGAAACAAACTGAGGGTTGCTGGAGTGGGGGGTGGGGTGGGAGGGATGGGGTGACTGGGTGATGGACACTGGGGAGGGTATGTGTTCTGGTAAGCGCTGTGAATTGTGCAAGACTGTTGAATCTCAGATCTGTACCTCTGAAACAAATAATGCAATATATGTTAAGAAAGAAAAAAAGAAGAAGAAGAATGTAGCAGGAGGGGAAGAATGAAGGGGGGGAAATCGGAGGGGGAGAAGAACCATGAGAGACGATGGACTCTGAAAAACAAACTGAGGGTTCTAGAGGGGAGGGGGGTGGGAGGATGGGTTAGCCTGGTGATGGGTATTGAGGAGGGCACGTTCTGCATGGAGCACTGGGTGTTATGCACAAACAATGAATCATGGAACACTACATCTAAAACTAATGATGTAATGTATGGGGATTAACATAACAATAAAAAAATCTAAAGTTCAGAAACAAAAAAAAAAACAAAACAAAAAATAAAATAAAATAAATAAATCTTTAAAAAAAATACAGAGGAACAGAAAACCAAAGGAACAAAAAGAATACAAATAATAACATGGCAGATCTGAGCCCTAACATATCTATACTTACTTTAAATGGGGAGAAGCTGTTCCAATTTCAAAAGGGAGAAAGTGTATTCTGATTAGCTTCATGGTGATTCTGGGCAAAAACTTTATAATTACCTAAGTACATGTCAAGTCAACTCAGTGGAGACAGAGAGCAGTGCATTTGATGGGGTGTGATGGCATAGCCCATTTTGTGAAAACCTACAGCAAGTAAGTATCAAGTTAGTAATTATTAATAACTGTATTTTGGTTATATAAAAATATATAGTAGGAATTAACTAGTTATAAAACTCACTAACTCCAAAGTACTTTACATATTTACCTAGTATCTGTACAGGTAAATTAGTAACTAGTGTATGTAACATTTTTAACATAAAAACTTTCATGTTTACTCTTTTGAGCCTCACATCAAAACTATAAACTAGGTGTTTATAGTCCTCAACTGAAATTTAAAGAAATCTCTACCTAAGATCACGCTGCCAGCAAGTTACAGTCCCGAGACCCCCACCAACATCTTCTAACCCAACATGCCATCATTATTCTACCATACCATGCACTTACCCCAGAGGTTCCAGGAAATATAGTAACTCTCAGAATTTCTTGCAAGACTCAAAAGACATGAGAAATCCCAGGATATAGAGTTTGTGGTGTTATAAACAATAACCCCGCAGGTGTAATTAAGCCATAGCTGGAGAATAAAACCTTCCAGTTTTGGAGAAGGACTTTCTTAATATCTTAAGTGCAATGGAGGGGCTTTCACTAGGTCTTCAAAGAGGACTTTTTTCCACTTCTGAGTATCTGAAAAAAAAATGGAAACACCAGTTCAAAAAGATATATTCACCCCTATGTTCATTGCAGCATTATTTACAATAGCCAAGATATGGGAGCAACTCAAGTGTCCATCAATAGATGAATGGATAAAGAAGATGTGGCATATATATACCGTGGAATGTTGCTCAGCCATGAAAAAGAATAAGATCTTGCCATTTGCAGCAACATGAATGGACCTTCAGGGCATGATGCTAAATGAGCTAGGTCGGACAGCAAAAGACAAATACCATAGTATTTCACTTCTATGTGGGATCTAAACAACAAAACAAACTGTTGGTACCAAAGTGGGGAAGGATTGGGGGGGCAGGTAAATTATGTGAAGAGGATTAAGAGGTACAAATTTCAAGTTATAAAATAAGTCATGAAAATGTAGTGTAGAGCAGAGGGAATATAGTCAACAAGATTGTAATAACCTTGTATGGTGACAGATGGTAACTAGATTTATCATGAGGATCATTTCATAATGTATGCAAATATTGAATCACTATGATGTATACCTGAAACTAATAAGATACTGTATGTCAGGAGTACTTTAATAAAAAATTTGAAAATTTAACACACATGTATTGAACGTCTGCATGTTAGGAACTGTGCAGGACATTGTGTGGAAGGACAGAATCCCTTCCCCCAGGAAGAATGGAAAAGACAGAATAAATGCATAGGTTGCTGTAATAGTATCAGTCAGGAGATTCAGTCAGGGAAGCAGAGCAACTCTGTGTGCTGTAGGGTAGGGACTGGTTACAGGACTTTGACATTCACAATTGTGGAGTTGCTGAGGGAAATGAAGATGTGGTAGGGGAGCAGGAGAGTCAGAGGAAAGGTCACTAACCAGCGTGCCTGACGCACTGGTGTGAGTGGACAATTCAGAACAGGAACAGGTGTTTGGGGGCCAGCAAAGGGGGAGCTTCTGGAGAAGGTCTGGGGAGCCGTGACCTCTGCAGATCCACCACCAAGTGTCTGGTGGGAAGCCTGGCATGGCCACTGGTCAGCAGCATCAGCAATCAGGAAGATGAACTGGATGCAGAGCAGTAGCGAGCAAGGATAAGCCGGGACCTGCAGATCACCCTGGCCCCCTCAGCATCATTCTGATAGCTCTATTTAACCAGGTGAAGACATTCAGAGAATACCAGCAGCTGCTTTCCTTCTACTTCCAATATATTATAAGTTCCTCTTTGGGCCAACTTGAACTCGGAACGAAACAGCAAAGGAGATTCTGGGAAATGTTGATCCCAGAGTCACTATGTTAACAATAAAAATCTAGTACAACAAGTTAGACCAACAGTGTGCTAGAGCAGGGGTGCAAATAACACATAATAGGAGGAGCGAGAGGGGAGAGGCAGGGGCTCAGGAGCCAGGTTTGGGGAAACTCTCGGACTCCACATTTCTTATCTCTTGTCTTTATTAAAATACTTTGCTCTAGTGAGAAGAATGTTAGATCTTTGTTACAGCACTTACTGTGTGATGCTGGTAAGTTACTTAACTTCTATGAGACTCAGCTGTGAATGGAGAATAATAAAACATACCTCAAAGAATCACAAAAATCACATGAGAAATCATAAGCAAAGGCTCCTGATACACAGCAGCTACTCGACAAACACCACCTTCTCCCCCACTTTACCTTCCACCTCTTGTTTTTCCGCTTCAGAGGCTGACAGTCAATCTTTGGCCGTGGGTCAACTCTGGTCTCCACCAATGACCCTGGTGGATACATAGAATCTTGCTAAATGCTCTAATAATTCTTAAATACACCATGCCCTCTGAATTTCCTTTTTATTTTATTTTTTTAAGATTTTATATTTATTTGAGAGAGAGAGAGTGAGCAGGCGGAGGAGCAGAGGGAGAGAGGATCTCCAGCAGACTCCGTGCTGAGCATGGAAGCCTGACATGGGGCTAGATCTCAGGACCCTGAGATCATGACCTGAGCTGAAACTAAGAGTAGGAGGCTTAACCAACTGAGCCATCCAGGCACCCCTCTGAATTTCCTTTTTAAATAATGGAAACTATGTTTTAAAACATTCCAACCTTCCATTTCTAAAATAATATCTAAAATGTATTAAGCCCTTAGAGGGTGCCAAGATCTGTAGAATACATATGATTATAAAATGCAAGACCTTAAATGTTCCATTCCAGGTATCTTTGTCAAGCAACGATTTCCCCCATTTCTTTCCACATGACCCCTTTGTTCATCACTGAAGTTTTCATTTTTACACTGAGTCTTTGGGAACTCCCCTCCACCTAGTCTTGAGCTATTCAAGATGTCTGGCGAAAAGATTTCCAAGTGTAGGTGTACATAATTAGGATCAGGTGTGTTGTCCTCTTTACTCACCCCTCTTTCCATCTGTTTAGTTCCTTGCTTGTCATCTATCATACCAGATAATTGATTCCAGATTGAAACAGTTTTCTTCTGCATCTCCCCAACCATAGGCTGAAACTGAGAAACTAGCTCTCACTGGCTTTCTCTCTCTCTCTCTCTCTTTCTCTCTCTCTCTCTCTCTCTCTCTCTCTCTCTCTCTCTCTCTCTATATATATATATATATATATATATATATATATCCCATTTTATATTATGACCATTATACCCCTTTGGGATAAATCAACTATAATCAAAAATAGGATTTTTTAAAAATGTCAATGGGGAACTTGGGACCAAGGGAGCACATGATGGGAAATATTAGCACATATGCAGCAGGCCAGTTGGAGAATATTGCCTAGCACCACTCAGCCAAGTTGAAGGGAATTGATGAAGGGATTCCAACTGGCCAGATTTCTCCTGGAATCCATAAAAATTCAAAATGACATTTTATGCATGAGCAGAGTAATCCACAAGTCAGAGCAAAGAATGGATTTGCAAGTGCAGTTTTTTTGTGGCTGAGGAGTTAATGCTCTCAGAACAATTGTGTAACTCTGGGTTGGTTGTGGTGGAAGAAATAAAATGCACAAAGCACTTAGAAGAAGAGGATGAGCCAAGGGAGCTTTTCAAAGCCCATACCCCACATTTGACACTAAAAATGGAGCTCATACTACCACCCTGATGCAGCAGAGGTTTCAGAGAATTACATGAGTCAATGAATCTAAGAATATTTTAAAATAATAAAACACTCCAAACTCTAAGGCATTTTTAGTAGCACAAGATTTAGGTTATTTACTTATTATTTAAATTATTATTCGATCACTAGTCCTTACTGTCTTTGGAAATGTCAACATCAAGTAGCATTTATTTAAACATTGCCTTTTGCATCTCTCCATTATTAAGCTAAAGTCAGGTTTCATATAGGTCTAGTTTCTTCTCTCTAAGATAATACAATCTAAACTGAATCCACTAATGCAGATAAACATGTAATTAGGATCGGTAACTGTACAAAGAACTGTGGTTACACAACTAATGAAGTATTTTCAGATGTGTTTCCATTTTAATACTATGTTCTGAACCAAAGCAACTTGCCAAGTGCCTGCCCTCCACTCTCTCCGCCCCACCTCACCCCCATCAGACCCTCAGCCCAAAACATGCATGAGGAAATATCATACAGATGAGTTGGCAGTAAGCAGCTTAGCTTCTGGGCCCTGCTATATTGTGCTAACATTTTTTTAAGCTGCTACATGGCTAAGGAGAGGGTGAAGATAAGCAAAGTAAAACAAATTTAGGTTTCCACTGATGTTTTATTGGCCCAAATCAGCCAATACATTATTTCTCATGACTGCTCCTATTATGGCCCTGCACCTTTTATACTTATGCAAACAAGTGTACAAGTGCCATATTGCCTCCAAACGGTTGGCCAATTGCCCGTGTTCTGCCTTTTTGCAAAATTGGGTTTGGCTGGTCTCATAATTGAAGGGCAGTCATTTCTAGAAGCCCCTCAAAAGTCCTTGCTGCTGAGGAAGAAGGGTTCCATATACAGAGTCCAATAGTTCAGTTGGATAAAGAAGCATTTTGTGCTCTACCCTAACCAACCAGTGTTGTCTTTAAAAAATCATAGCATGACAGCTTGTGCCTTAATAGTCTCTGCTTGTTTTAAGAAAGGTTCGAGGTATTTCAGCAGCATGCTAAACCCTTCTTGACTTGAGTCTTACTATGCTACCTATGTCATCTCTCCCTATTCTCCACTCTAAGCTGTGGCCCTATTAAACCCGAAATTCATTGGTATGACCTGAATCCTCATGGATTTGCTTATGTCTGGGACACTCTCCCTCTACTTCATCACTTGGAGATTTTCTACCCAACTTTTAAGGCTCTGGACTAGAGAGTGTGCCTGGGCCTTCGTAAGGATTGGAAAAAAGTGTTTGATTGCGCATTTGGTACTATCTTCTCTCATAACCCTATTTACATTTTTTTTTAATATTTTTATTTATTTATTTGACAGAGAGAGACACAGCGAGAGAGGGAACACAAGCAGGGAGAGTGGGAGAGGGAGAAGCAGGCTTCCCGCGGAGCAGGAAGCCCGATGTGGGGCTCGATCCCAGGACCCTGGGATCATGACCTGAGCCGAAGGCAGACGCTTAACCGACTGAGCCACCCAGGTGCCCCATCTCATAACCCTATTTACATTTTGTAGTCACCTGGCTTTTTTTTTACACTTATCTGCCCAATTCACTAGACTGGGAGTTCCCAAAGACCAAGACTTTTGTTATTAATTTGATTTTGCTAAAGCTTGCTCTTTGCCTGGCATATAGTAGATACTCGATACATATTTATTAAAGGACTAAATTAATGGATGCGCAGATAGAGAGATGGGTGATACCAAAGCTATAATATCTATTCCCAAGCCAGTCACCACCTGCCTTTCATAGTAAAGTGGTCTTGTGATGTGCTGCGGGAAATGGGGCTGAAATGATCCATCCCCCCACTTTCTCCAGCCATCATGGAGCTGTTGGACACTTTAGTGAAGAGGCACGAAAAATTTGAGAATTTTTGAAATAAAAATCTAAATAAACATCAAATCAGTGATCTTCTCAACAGTAGAAAGGTTGCTTCTGTGGTACTGTCATAAGAAGCAACAATCACCACTAATGGTTTAAAATTCAAAATATGTTGTACACATATGTTAATGTTGTTTTGATTTCCTACCTCTGCCCATTTGTGCTTGTGTGATGAAGGTAGAAAGTGACTTCCATTGTTATCATTGAACATCTTCCTTGACGAAGAATGCCAGACAGCTTGGGACATCTCCCCTCACTCTCTCTGTGACAGATGGACTTACTCTACAGGCAAATATTTCAAGATACAACTATGTTAACTTGTAGAAAAAATTCCCCCGTCATCCAAAGGATGATTTCATTCCAGTTAATATTTTGGCAGAGTTAAACCAATGAGAATCTTTATTTTGAAAAATGGAGTTAAAGAATGTTAAGACTGGAAGTTACATACACAGTGCAGTAACAGTTTTTAAGGATGCTGAATTCATGATCTAACCTTTGTAGGTAATCTGAGATCTTTGAGTGCTAGTGTCCTCCTCTAAAGAACTAGAAATAATAACGATAATGGGCTCCTAGGGTGATTTTGAAATTGAATGAGACTATGTGTGTATAAGTGTAGGGCATTTTGGTTGGTCCTGGCACGTAGCAAGCATTGACTTAATTCTAATAGTTAAGAAAAGGAGAGGGCAGTATTACACCTTCATTATAAAGGCAAGAATATGAGTTAAGAAATAAAGTGAAATTACTCAAGTTTACCATGGAATTTATCTTAAATTTCTCCTGGTTATCTCTATCATAGACAGTACTTATTCATGAGCCTGCAGATTTTTAAAGCAAAACAAATAACAACAAAGAACTATGGTCATTGTATTAAAACTGAGAACTGGATGAATTTGAAGCCTACTTTAGACCCTATCAGAATCAGCATGGCTGCAAAGCCCAACCAAACATGAAAGAGAATATCACACAAAAAAAGCAATATTAGAAAGCCTTTCCAAATGCCCAGCATGCACTTTATAATAGTTCTTCTATCTAATTGAAGAAGGTAAGAATAAAAGAGGCAAATCTGAAATTTCAGAGGACGGTTTTGTAAACACACACTTAAATGGGGTTATTGTCATGTTCTGATGCTCTGTTTTCCTCTGACCTCAACTCAGCTACTAATACCTTCTCTGGCCTCATCACAAAAACTTAGTGCAAGAATCTATACTGTTTCAATCCAGAGTCCTCCGCAGGTCAGCAAAATTGGAGCTTTAATGGTTTTCTTATAAGCTTTCCCACACTCTCTGCCTTGGCTCAAACCTCAATATAGTATCATTTATCATAAGTTAACTATTTGACCTTCAAATTTAAACCAGGACCAGGCAAAGCAGCCAAACTACAATGGTCAGGAGAGCTGAGAACCTTGCCTTCCTCTCAAAAAGTCTCGTTTCCAACGGTTTCTTTCTAAGCAGACACAGAAATTGGTTTTAATTTTTACTGGCATTAGATGTCTTCTCCAGAACAATAAATACATTGGCGAAATTCCTGCAGCTGTGTTGTGCTTGCTTAGTATTTCTGCATTTAATAAAAGAGACAGCTTACCCATTTTCCAAATGACTGATCAGGAAAACTCCAGATAGAGAGATCTGATCCCAGAATTAACACAATATTTATGATGGGTTCTTCCTGGGACAGGACTGAGAAATGAATAAGGTGTCCTGAGAGCCTGGAGCAGATGCACTTCCTATCTTCCCATCACAGCGAATGGGAGGGGCAACAAGACTGAAGGGAGACCCAGGCCACCTTTGTTGAGGATGGACCCAGGGATGATAACCCAGGGGCCGGGAAGGAACAAAAGCAACCTTTTCCTAAGCAGCGTGGACTGCTCTGCCAAAGCCCAGAGCTGGAGATCCTGATGCTTGCATATAAATATTTCAAATAATGGTAATGTTTCAAATAGCAGAAATTTCAAGAGCCTCAGGATCACCTATGCACCGGCAGCTCAAAGCAGAGATCTTTGTTAAAAAACCTTTCTCACGGACTCATCATTCCTTCCTGTGAGCACCTTCCTGATTGTCTGAGAAGGGCTCAGAAAAATCAGAAACTGACTCCTCATAATTGCTACCTCAAGGGTTGCTGTGAAAATCCAATCAGATACTGTATGTTGAGAATCTAGCAGAGCACCTGGCCCAGGGAAACCATGTAACTGTTAGTTCTCCTCCTTGCAAAGATATCTTTGTGCATCTGTTGTTATAAGATGATGGCCAAAAGATTATATTTCTGGGGGGTTCTTAAGTATAAAATTAACACATGACAAACTCCAAAGATCCTGCTGCAGTTTAGATGTTTTATTTTAACTGATGATACCTGCTTTCAAAGAAATAGCTTGTATATATCTATCTTCGATGGTACTAAAGATGTAACTCAGATATCAGTGAATAGTTTTATTTGTTTTCCTTCCCATCATATTGTTAAATTTACCAGAACATTCACATTCCCAGAGTAAATAAAGCTAAAAAAAAAAAAAGAAGTCATAATTAAACTGAATGAAGACAAAAGGAAGCACCTGTTAATGAAACCTAATTTGCATACTGTTCTGTGTGGTATTCAGACAACTAGGAGAACAATGGATTTAATAGGAAGATTATACCAAGGATTGGATTTCACATGGACCATTTAATATTCTACCTGTGCTGTGAGCAAGTCATGTTGCATTAGATCAAATTCTGATTTCATTCCATTGCTGAATATCCCATTGTCACATCCTCGCCATTTGCCTCTTCATTACCAGGGACGTAATGGCAGGATGAACCCCTCAGAGCTTGTTCAACTGCCCGTGTGTGCGTATTTCACAATCTGCCGTTGTTACAAGGCATTCTGGTTAATAAGCAGATAATGGGATATGCAAATCACGTGTACCTGATGAGGAAGGAAAAGCATGCCTTCTCACCTCTGCATAAATACTCACAGACTTTTTGTGACCATGGAAGCATCCCAATCTGGGTGATTTATGGAATGTTCTGTCCAGGCAGAAAGAAATGCCCTTTTGCCTTAGGAAATACAGGTAATGGAATAGTTTCCTTGCAATTTACAGAACTTGGAGTATGGGCAACTCAGAAAGGTCTGAGGACAGGAGGATCTTTTTTTAAATGGGCATATTGAACCATAACATATAACAAGTCCCACATCACATGTTTTCAACCAACCCCAGAAGAGTTGTAAAATACGATGCCAAGGTCTGAACAACCTCAGGGATGTTCACAAGAGGTCAAATTGATATTGCAACTCATTAGAAGCAGAAATGATGGTGATTCAAGCCCTGGCACCGAAGAAAATAGGAAGATGATATAGAGATTTTTTTAAACACCGGGAGTTACTTGATTTTCTGTATTGGTCCCCTTTGGGACAATGCTGCATTGGACATGGCGCCATAATGAGCCAGCCCATTGTTGTTCTGAAGCATAAGAAAGAGTACGGGGTTTGTAGAGAAAAGATGTGGGCTTGGTGGGTGACCTAACTAACATGTGTCTTTGGCCCCAGTCTCCTCATCTATAAATGGAGTCAATAACTGTATAGCTTTTCCACAGGATCGTTCTAAGAGTTCAAAGTTGGGATAATTATGGACACTGTATGCTGAGTAGCTTCTCTCTGCCTCTCCACCCTTCTCCAGCCTTATCTCTGCCCCAGGAGACCCACCCGGAGAGATTTCACTGGCCTTGTACCCACTGGCTTCAGGTTGGGTTTTGCAGTGGGGAGCAATAGCCGGAGAACAGAAGGAGAGTAGGTGTGGAAGTGTATTCCTTTGGCTTCCTCCTGGTAAGGTTACTCAGGCTAGTCATGCCCTTTGACCCAAGGTGGTAGGTAGCACCTACCAGGTCATGGGCTCCACCTAATGTCTGTTCATGGGTTCCAGTAACTCTTTCCTCCCCTTAGCTCTTTATGATAGGGGTGGTCATGATGTCCCCTACTGTTTTACTAGCCCAGAGTCCTGCTTTATCCTTTGTGGGTTTTTTTAATGTCCCACTCATACAATTTTAAGAGGTCTTTCTTTGAACATTACTCAGGTTATCCTAATTGGAATGTACCGTGTCCTGTTGGGGGTGTCAATAATGCATGCTTTAAAAATATTCTATTGGCTAATACATGTAACAGTTCTAATTTAAAATAATAAAAAGAATTCCAAGGCCAACTGTCAAATCCTCCATTTTCAATTCCTCATTTATAATTCCTTTTTACAGTTAAATAAAGCAGCTACAAAAATGAAAAAAAAATTGCAAGCCAATAACAATGTATGTAGGGGGAAAAATGAGATGAATCATTTCCATTATCCCCTGGGTTACTCGTGAGCAGGCTGGATGCTAAAACCTGTATGACCAAGCAAACAAAGCACACGCATCTATCTACAATTTACCTGCTATCAAATACTGTCCGGAAAAAAATCCCTATAAGGACCAGGCTGTCTCTGTACAGATCTTTCATGTCTCAGATGAAGACGCCTCAAACTTCTTGTCTCTGTTATGTGATCACCATTCCCTCCACAGGTGTAACAATGACAGTGAGTCGGGTCTTCTCTTTAGACAGTGGCTCTCCCAGCCCCACTGGAAAGCCAGGGTGAACCCCTGTATCTGAATCCATTTTCCCAGGCTCAGCACTGACATAGTGGGCCTTGGTCAGACCTTGTTCCTCTCTCTCCACCTGCTTCTGGCTATAAGAGCACACAGTGGCCTCTTGCCTAAATCTCAAGTTATCAGACACGGGAAATTCTCCCAATTGGTTCGAGGGCTCCGAGGCCATGGAAGATGGTAATAAAAAATAATGAAACACAGTCATTTTATCTCCACCATAGCTAAGACAGGGGACGTTTTTAGTAGTTGTTGTGGAACTAATTTAGAACTTGACTTTCACATACAGATAACATAAGAATGGAAACACCACCATTACACAGATAAAGACAAATATTTTATTTATTTATTTATTTATTTATTTTTATTTATTTATTTACTTTTATTTATTTGAGAGAGAGCAGAGCCAGAGAGCAATCACAAGTGGGGGGGAGGGGCAGAGGGAAAGGGAGAAGCAGACTCCCCACTGAGCAGGGAGCCCAGATGCAGATGCGGGGCTCTATCCCAGGACTCCAGAATCATGACCTGAGCAGACGCTTAACTGACCCAGGCACCCCAAGACAAAACATTTTAAATGATGCAGGGGCAGAACGTACCCAGCGTTTGGAGCATTCCTGGGTTTGAGGCCCCAGTTCTCCCCCTGATTATTGGTCACTTTAAGCCACCTGTGCCCTTTTTGGAGCCTAGTGTTTTTCAAGTACAGTTTAGAGTTGCTAATATCTTTCCCAACAGGATCTTCTTATGGGGGAGATCGTTATTATTAACAAATGCGATCATACAGGTAGCCTTCTGCAAAATCAAGTTGCCTGTAAATGCACAACATTGTGGTTATTAATAAAAATGGGAACACAAGCATGTACAAATGCATCCAGACTGGAAGAGTCCCCAGGGGCCCGCTCACAGATAAAAATGTTCCTAGAAGGCAGAACCCCCTAGTGATTCCAGCATTAGGATGGATTAAGGAGAAAGGCACTGAAGGTAAACTTCTTTTTGAGAAGCTGGGAAGGCAGGTGGAGATCACCGGGAGGGGAGAACAGAGTTGAAGAATCTAGACAACAAAGAACCAAATGAACTGTTTCAAAACTTTCCTTTTGGTGGCCCTTCTTTTGTAGGGTGACCAAACTTCACGATTTGCCTGGGTCTGGGGTGTTTTCTGGGACCTGCGACTTTCACTGCTGAAACCAAGAAAGTCCCAGGTAACCAAGACAACGTGGTCACCCTACCAATACCCAAGCGGCTCTATTGGTCAAATCCCTGTGACTTTCAGTTCTCAGGGGCTAGAGGTCCATTTCCATCCACCTGCTCTTTACCTTCTCTGCTGTTAAAGCTCTGTCACCCCTTCACTTGCCTAATTCTTCCACTAAGGAGGCATAAGAAAGAAAGGCACTGGGTGACCTCTGTCCCTTAAAAGAATAGTCTTCAGGAACCCATAAGAATGCCATTTTTATTTTATTTTTTATTTTTTTTAAAGATTTTATTTATTTATTTGACAGAGAGAGACACAGCCAGAGAAGGAACACAAGCCGGGGGAGTGGGAGGGAGAAGCAGGCTTCCCGCGGAGCAGGGAGCCCGATGCGGGGCTCGATCCCAGGACGCTGGGATCATGACCTGAGCCGAAGGCAGATGCTCAACGACTGAGCCACCCAGGCGCCCCCATTTTTATTTTTTTACTTATTTAACTTTGAACACTCCCTCTCTCCAGTTACTTCCAAACGAGAGCAGCAGAAAACACCAGCCCACCTCCAAACAAGAATTTTACCATTTCATTCTTTATGCTTCAAATGGAGACACTTTTGCAGAGAAAATACGTTTTTTCGTGATTCCACAAACATTATGCAAAATGTGTTCTCCCTTCCTCTTCCTAGCTGCTATGGCCTGGACCTGCTGGGTGACTTCATCTGCTTAAACAATTACTTTTCTCTGAAGGAGAGTTTGATTGGGTGCACAGAAATACTGCAGAGAAGCTGTGATTCTTTTTTTTTTTAAAGATTTTATTTATTAATTGAGAAAGAGAGAGCAAGCATGAGCAGTGGGGCGGGCAGAGGGAGAGGGGGAAGCAGACTCTACGCTGAGCAGGGACCCCCCCAATACAGGGCTGGATCCCAGGACCCTGGGATAGTGACCCGAGCTGAAGGCAGGCGCTTAACCGACTGAGCCGCCCAGGCGTCCTAGAAGAGCTCCGATTCTTGAAGACCGATGGCCATGGGCCTCTCCTTAGCCAGAGGAGAATATTGGGCTCCCCTCTCCAGAGCCAACAGTGCATTGGCAGCAGCAGAAACAAGACACCAGAGCCAAATTGTCCCAACTATTCTCCAGTTTGCGTCCAATCTAATTTAATTCTATTTAGATCCTTGGCTGGGCCCTGGTGCGAGGCATGGATGGCAAGGATGAGCAAGACACAGCCCTTAATCCCCCAGGAGATCAGAGTCCACTGGGGTACAAGTGGGGGTGCCACACAATTAACCAGCTATGCAGGGGGTAACAAGTGCTGTGCAAATGTCCTGCTAACATGGGGTCCCCAGACCAGCATCAGCAGCATCACCAAAGAGCCTAGGAGACATGCAGAATCTCCAGTCCATGCCAGACCTAGTGAATCGGAATCTACGTTTTAATAAGCTCTTTGGTTGAGTTTGTCATGCACACGAAAGCCTGAGAAGCACAAGGAATGTAAAGGCAAAGTTCTTGCACCCAGAAGGAGGGATGCCAGCATCCCAAGGATTGATGGAGGAACCCCAAAAGCAGAATTAGGGGACCACCAGGTAGATACAGATGGCAGCAAACCAGAGCACAGAGCTGAGATTGAGATGAGTTTAGGATGGGAGCATCATAGGACTTGAATGTAAAGCTAGCCAAAAGAAATGAAGTCAATGATGGTTTTGAGGAAGAAATGGTATGATCAGGACTATGCTTTAGAAACAAAACCCCAGTCACAGTGTGGGAGAGGGAAGTAAGGGAAGAAATGAAAATCATTTTGGGTAAGTATTTTGAAACAGCGTTGTATATTACCACCTGCATTGTCAGGGAGTCTGTTACTAGATTTTTTTAAGGTATAGCATATATTTTTTATTATTATTCCATTTATTTAAACTAAAAAAAGACACACACACACATCAAAAACAGTTCACCTATTTCTCCCCCCGCCGACTCCCACCTCCGGTAACCACAAATCTGCTCTTTCTATCTATGAGCTTGGTTTGTATGTATATATGTATGTATGTATGTATGTACTTATAGATTCCACATATAAGAGAGATCATGTCTTCCTCTATCTGACTTAGTTCACTTAGCATAATGCCCTCGAGGTCCATCCATGTTGTTGCAAATGGCAAGATTTCATTTTCTTTAATGATTGAACAATATCCCATTGTATATATATATACCAAAGTTTCTTTATCCGTCCATCCATCAATGGACACTCAGGTTGTTTTTATATCTCGGCTATTGTAACTAATGCTGCATCAAACATAGCAGTGTTATTTCTTTGGGAAAATGTCTATTCAGATCTTCTGCCCATTTTTAATTGAATTTTGGGTGGGGGGTTTTTACTTTGCTATTTAGTTATACGAGTTCTTTATATATTTTGGAAACTAGCCCCTTATCAGAGATATGATTTGCAAATATTTTCTCCCACACAGTAGGTTGTCTTTTCATTTTGTTGATGGTTTCCTCTGCTGTGCAGAAAACTCTTCGTTTGATGTGGTCCCACTTGTTTATTTTTGCTTTTGTTGCTTCTGTTTTGATGTCAGATTCAAAATATTATTGCCAAGACCTATGTTTACTGCCTATGTTTTTTCTTCTAGGAATTTTATGGTTTCGGGTCTTATATTAAAGCCTTTAATGCATTTTGAGTTAATTTTTGTGTACGATGTGAGATAGTGATCCAGTTTCATTCTTTTGCATGTGGCTGTCCAGTTTCCCAACATCATTTATTGAAGAGACTGTTCTTTCCCCCATTGTATATTCTTGGCTTCTGGTCATAAATTAATTGACCATATATGCATAGGTTTACTTCTAGGTCTCTATTCTGTTCCATTGATCTACGTTGTCTGTTTTTATGCTGTTTTAATTACTATACTTTTGTAATACCATTTGAAATCAGGGAGTGTGATGGCTCTATCTTTGTTCTTCTTTCTCAAGATTGCTTTGGCTATTTTCATCTTTTATGGATCCTTACAGATTTTAAGATTGTTCGTTCTATTTCTGTGAAAGATGCCACTGGAAATTTAACAGGGATTGATTTGGGCAGTATGAACATTTTAACAATATCAGTTCTTCTAATCTATGTATGATTTGAATCACAAATCAGTGGGGAAGGAAAGAAGTAATTTTAAAATGGTATTAAGACTATTTGGATCATCATATGGGGGAGAACATTTGAAAGATAGTAAATAAGTAATCCAACAGAGGGAAAGAATCAATCTGGATTAAAGTCTTAATTAAGAAACATAACTATAAAGCTAATAGAAGGATAAAAATTATATTTTTTGGTCCTCAGAGAGAAAGGATTCTGTAAGGAAGAACTATTTTAAGAGCATATAGGGTACAAGGAAAAATCTGACTCTACCAAAGTTAAAAATTTCTGCTTAGTTATTAAAGCCAAAGATGAGAACCAAAATTAGTAACAAGTAAAACTGGTATGGTAGTAATATACAATATACATAAAAATTTCTTCAGAATCAGCAAGAAAATATAAGAAACCCAGTAGGAAAATATGCAAGGAATATGCAATTTACAGAATGGAAAAATAGTGGCTAAATAAAGATAAGATCTTAATTTATAAATCTCTAATTATTAGTGAGGTTAAGACACCAATAAAATAATATTTTATATCCATGATATTGACAAAATCACGACCTAATAAGTGATAGGGCAAAGACTGAAAAGATATTACATTTTACCCCAAAGCCCCATATGTCCTCATTTTATTACTATGTTGTATAAGAAAGAAAACAGAGAACAGAATTTACTCCAACCCAATGAGTAGAACTCAATTCTTCACAGCGGGCCCTGGAGTGGGGTGAGGCATTCACCTTGGGCACAAAATTTAAGAGAGTGCCAAAAAATTAGTAATCAAGATAAATATTATTTTAATGAAGTATTTTTAAAAAACAAAATTAATGGGGGAAATGTGCATAATGAACCAAATATCAAAATTTAAATTAAAATAAAGAATCCAACAGTACCTCGTCAATCTATATTGGAGCCTGAGGTAATATACTGGGCAGCCCTCTATATATATGTCTTTATGTATTTTTAATGGTTCTTTTTCTTGGAACATTAAATAGTTGAAAAATTATTGAAATGTCCAGAAGCCCATGTATTAAAACTCATATTACTTTGTGTTTAAATATTTATTTATCCTAAAAATAATTTATTGAAATTTTGTTTCCCTGGCTTTCATAGAAGCAGACTCACCCATAATATTTTTATCTGAAAACAAGATAGGCCAAGAAGTAGATATTGAACACTTGTTACTGGCTTCAGGAGGATGCAGCTCTAACCTGGGAGAAGGCACTGCCTTGACATTTAGTTTGAATCTGCACTTAACTGTTTGAAATCGGCATTACCTCTTCCTGGCACTTTTGGGGGTCCCATCAGATTAAAAATCATGTTTTGGTTGTGCCTCCTTGTTCCTGAACTTTGCAGTCCATGTCTACCCACAAATCAGCCCTCGCTTGCAAAACCCTCCTCTGGATTTGACTAGGGAATGACATTCAGACTGTTCAATCTGAGACCAGGCAACTTTTTTGAAACATCCTTTGTAAATCATTCAAATCATTCAGTTGGAACATCACATTGACCTAAAGTGGGTTATTGACCCTGTGCAGAGTCTTCTCACCTAGTTGTAGCGAAGGAATGCTTATGGCAATCTCTGTGACATCCGCCAAAGGCTGTCTCCCTGAGTAGGGAGGATATTACAATTAAAAATGAAAATCTAGGTGTTGGCCAAGTGTTTAGCCGAAGGATTTTTAAAATTATTGAACCTATATATTTTGCAATTATTTTTAAAACAAGAATGTAATGGAGCCATATTATTACCAATTCTCCCTTACTCATTCAATTTCTACCCCTTCAAATCCTGGTGCATTGTTTTGTAATGACAAGATGGTCTGCTTATTGGAACAGCTAGGAATGATGGTAGCAGGCCTCAAACTTTAGAAGCCATCAGAATCATCAGGAAGGCTTGTTGAAACAGATTGTTGGGCTCCAATCCCAGAGTTTCTGATTCAGTAGGTCTGGAGTGGGGTCAGAGAATTTGGATCTCTAACAGATTCCCAGGGGCTGTTGCTGCTGGGGCCCAAGAACCTCTCTTTGAGAAGCATTGTACTAGAGTGATGTGTATAAATAGAGATATCTTGCTAAACAGCAAGATTTACCTAAGAAGCAATAAGTATGTCTGTTCCGTATCATAACTAAGTGGACACTTGTAATGAGGTAAACCAAAAATACACACACAGACCACACACTGGTCTGGGTGTTTGGAGTAGCACTTCTCAATCCTTAACGTGCACTCAAATCACCTAAGGATCTTGTTAAAACACAGATTCTGATCTAGTGGATGTGAGAGAAGGCCCTGATTTTTCACTTTTCACCTGTGATGCTGCCATTCCACAGACCACACTTTAAGTAGCAAGAGGCTAAAATAAATCCTATTTGATACAGCCTTCCTTTCATTCCTTACAACTAATTCAAAACAGAATGCTTTTACTCCTGTGAACAACTTGTGGAAAATACTTTAAATTCAGAAACAGGGTTGGTCACTAATGTTGTGTTTATTAAAAAATAAATTTTTATTTTATGGCTTCTGTCTTAAACAACTTCCTTAGAATTGTAGAGGAGGAGGGCGCATATTCCCTTCAATGAGAAAGATGCAGAGAAACATATAGGACATAGGATAGTATGAGATATGGTCTCATCTCCAACTCTTTGGTGTCAGTGTCTCCTGTGTCTTTATTTTTACCTCGTTCTCAGCACCAGCAGCTGTCTTGAGCTTCATCCAGATTACATGCTTCCAAGAAGATGGCTTTGATAGGGCAAGGTTGCCACTATGTAGTACAAAGCAACTTTACTGTAAAGAGTTTACTCCAAGTAACAGAAGGAGGTGCTCTTGCCTTTGGGCGGTACACCACCTGTGGTCAATGAAATGTAATTAGGTTCAGCTCCAAGGTAACCTCAACGCAGCATCACCAGCAAGCACTTTTATAGATTCCTCTGTCTAGCACACCCCAACTATACATATACTGGAGGTAGGGTGAACAGTACTTCTGGTATACCAGGGGTTGTCTGGATTCTGGCCCTGAAAGTTTTGCATCCTAGGAAACCTCTGAGTCCCAAGCAAACGGGGACAGTTGGCATCCTATATGGAGCAGGGTAGCGTTCTTTGCTCTACTGAATTCTGTGTGCACACTAGTTTACATATAGGAAAGTACAAACCCCTGCCAGCTCCATGACTTTTCACAAAACATATTCCATTATGTAATCAGCATTTCGAGTAAGAAACAGAACATTACCAACACCCCAGAAGTCTCCCATGCTCCCTTCCAACCACTATTCTCTCCCAAAGATAACAAGTATCTATTTTTTTAAAGCTTAATGAATTATTACAAAGCAAACACCCTTCTAACCACAATCCAGGTCAATAAATAGAGCTTTTCCACTCACCCCAAAAGCCCTTCTACCCGCTAAGTCTCAATAACAAGCCCCCTCCTCTCCTCCAAAATTAACCACCACCCTGATCTTACAATATCTAGTTTCATTTTTTCTGAATTTCACAGAAGTTTTCTTGAATTATAATTTTTAGTATTTGTTCTTTTACCTTGCTTTGTCTTTTCCCCCTTTGAGAATTTCTATTATCTGCAAGTTGAAACTTCTTTGCCTATCTTCTACATGTATTGCTTTCTTTCAAATTCTATCTCCTTCAGCTCTTTTTGTCTCCAAAATTTTCCTTCTTTTACCTCCTACTTCTTTTACGGTATTATTTGTTATGTTTATTCATTCTTGTATCTCTTTTAGCTTAGCCATTAGTTCCAAAGTGACTTCTTCATTGATTTCCAATTCCTTCTGGAGTTCTTCCACATTTCTGAGGTTTTTAAAAAAAAAAATATGATTGATGTTGTCGTTTTATGTCTTGAACCATTTTCTATTTCTTTTAACTTATTTTCAAACAGTCATTAGAGTTTTGACCCTTTTATGAGTATGACTTTCTGGTTTCCCATTGCCTGTAGGGAAAATTTTCCACTCTGTTCTCTCTTTTTCTTATAGGGAATTTGTATGGGAGTAGACCTTCACATTTTTCTGTAGTTCATTTTTATATATTTAAATAAGCTTTTATTCTAAGATTCATAGAAAAGTTGTGAAGATATTACATGGGTTTCCTTTTTATCTTGTACCTAATTCCCTCTATTGCTTAGCATCTAACATTATTCTGATACATTGGTCATTTTTCAGTTTAAGATGTTCCCAAATTTGCCTGTTCTCATTCCAGAAAATACCTGTTGCCTATTTTTCCAGTTCCACTGACTCAAATCCATCATACAGCCTCTGTATCACTCTGATTTTGCCCATACATGCATGTAGCTCTTGTGGTCATTGGTGGTTGGTTCTACCAGCCTGCATATTGGGGTTTGTTGGGACACTCATCTCCATATTTGTTTTTTGGGTTGTCCATGAGGTTCTCATATTGCTATCAAATTGTCCTGTCTGTTTTTGTGTAGGAATTTGAGAGACCTCACAACTACATTGCCATTAGACTCTTTCCAAAATTCCTGGAGGTTTCATTAAGCATCATAACTCATCAAAATTTGTTTTGAGAAAATTATATCACCAAGAGAGAATTTTTTTTATCTTATGAAGTATTGACTCTCAGGAATGTGAAGGAGAATGAGAGGGAAGGAGAACTTCCAAGACTCCCACATAAGATGGTCTTGTCACAGATAGAAAGAAGGGAGACTCAAAGAGAATAATAAAGAAACATCCACCACTTTAACTAAGTGATCAAAATTAGCTTCACTAGCAGATGGGCAAACTAACATTATGTGCCTCCTGATGAGGAGCATGCACCACTTTTGTGGAGTTCTGCCAAAACCTGTTATCTCAATCTAATCTTTAAGAAGTATAAAACAAATCCAAATGGAGGGATATTATATAGAATAACTGCTCTGTATTCTTCAAAAATTCAAGATTATGGAACAGAAAGAATTCTAGATTAAAGGAGGAACCATTCTAGATTAAAGGAGACTTATAAAAAGGCATGACAACTAAACACAATGTCTGATCATAGGATGCTTATTGAACCAAAAACTTTCTCCTCTCTTTCTCTCTCTCTCTCTACCCCCTCCTTTACCTCTGTGTCTGCCTCTCCCCTTCTTTTGTTTTGCTCTGAAGGTTATTACTGAAGATATTGAAAATAAATAAGGTTCATAGGTTATACATTACCATCAATATTAATTTCTTGATTTTGATCATTGTACTGTTGTCCTATAGGAAAACATTCTCATTCATAGGATATACACAGTGAAGTACTTAAGAGAAAAAGGGCATAGTGTTTGCAGCTTACTCTCAAATGGTTCATAAAACAAGTAATATGTATACCACAGAACTATAAAACTCCTAGAAGATAAAATAAAAGAAAAATCTGGATGACCTTCAATAAGGTTATGCCTTCTTAGATGCAATGTCAAAGACAAGATCCATGAAAGAAATAATTGATAAGGTGGACTTTGTTAAATTAAAAACTTCCACTCTGTGAAAGATAATGTCAAGAGAATGAGAAGTAAAGCCACAGATTGGGAGAAAATTTTTACAAAACGTACATCTGATGGAAGACTAGTACCCAAAATATATAAAGAACACTTAAAACACATCAATAAGAAAACAAACAACCTGATTAAAATACAGGCCAAAGATCTTAACAAATACCTCACCAAAGAAGATACAGAGGACAAATAAGCATCTGAAAGATGCTTGAAGTCATATTTCATCAGGGAAAAGCAAATTAAAACAAAATGAAGTACCACTAGAATAGCCAAAATCTGGCACACTGACAACACCAAATGCTGTTGAGGGTGTAAAAGAGCAGGAACTCTCATTCATTGCTGGTGGGAATGCAAAATGGTACAGCTGCTTTGGAAGACAGTTTGGTGATTTCTCACAGAACTAAACATAATTTATCATACTCTTATCATACTATCCAGGAATCGCACTTGGGTATTTACCCAAAGGAGCTGAAAACTTTTGTCCACACAAAAACTTGCACAGAGATATTTACAGCAGCATTATCATAATTGCCAAAACCTGGAAGCAACCAAGATCTTCTGTAGATGAATGGATAAACTGTGGTACATCCAGACAATGGAGTATTATTCAGTGCTAAAAAGAAATGAGCTATCAAGTCATGAAAAGATAGGCAAGAATCTTAACTGCATTATTAAAAAGAAAGAAGTCAATCTGATAAGTCTACATATTGTATGATACCAACTATATGACATTCTGGAAAAGGAAAACTCTGGAAACTATGAAAAGATCGGTGATTGCCAGGGGTTGAAGCTTGGGAGCGATGACTAGGCAAAGCACAGAGGATTTTTAGAGCAATCCAAGGGCTCTGTTTGATACCATAATAATGAACACATGTCATTATGCATTTAGCCAAACCCACAGAATGTCCAACACCAAGAGTGAACCATAATGTAAACTATGAACTTTGGGGGATTATGATGTGTTAGTGTAGGCTCACCAGTTGAAATAAATGTACCACTCTGGTGAGAAATGATAGTGGGGAAGACTATGTATGTGTTGGGGGCAGGGGTTAAATGGAAATTTCTGTATCTTTCCCTCAAATTTGCTGTGAACATAAAACTGCTCTAAAAAATTAAATTAAGAAGAAGGAGGAGGAGGGTGGGGGAAAAGGAGGAAAGAAAGAAAGAGAGAAGGAAGGAAGGAAGGAAGGAAAAGGGGAGGGGAGGAGACACAAACACATACATAACAAAAAAAAGGAAAAAGCAAATATGTTTCAATTTTAACAACTGGGGAATGTAAAGGTTAATCATGAGTTCATAGCACTATTCTTGTAATTTTTCTGTAAGTCTGAAATTATTTAACAGTACAAAGTATTTTTAACTATATAACCTTTTGCCTCTAGGACTTCTTACCGCATCTTCACTTCCCTGCTCTGCTAACTCACATTGAATAAGAGTCTTCAGTTTTGATCCTCATTACTCTGTCTCAAACACCACTGACTCCATGCTCAGAAGCTAGAGATAAGAGGACCTCTACCATGTACCAAGAAATTGGAGAGCAGTTTTCATTTGTTGAGTAAAGTTCATAGTAAGACAAAGGAACATGAGTCTTAATTCATGACCATGTTTAAAAATTTCTTAGCTTCCTGAAAACTGATTCTTGGTGATTATTCTACAAGTGAACTCCTTCAGTCATTTGTCAACATCGGTTTTTAATGGAAAGCTAAATGATCCACTCTCAACAAAAAGGCTGGATGGGCCTATCTTGGGCTTTCATTATAGAAGACAAGAAGAAAAGCAGGTATTAGTTTGGGTTTTCTAGTAAATTGAAATCATGATACCAGATCTTTGTTAAATGAGAAGGCATTATTTATCCATTCTCTCTAACATCCTGGCAAACTTAATGAATGTAGATGGTTCACCCAGAGTCTGAAATGGCAAAAAGCAACAGCCCTCCAACAGAATGTATGGACAGCATTGAAGAGCTGGACTACATTTGTCAAAAAGAGGCAATCAGCATTCATTGAAAATACAAGAGGTTTCATCACCTCCCCATTTTTTTCTAAGATGAAGCCAACCTTTCAATGTATCTCAATCTTTACCATTCAAGAATTCTCTAGCAGTTTCTCTGGTTTCAGTCTTATGACTTAGATTCCTTGGAAACTGGTAGGAGTTTGAGGAGGAAAGAAATTATGCCATGATGATATTTGACAGAGGACATAGCTTTGAGCTATTGCTGCCCAATTCATATCAAAAACCTTGCCAAGAAAACTGATATTTATACTGGATGGTTTGAAAATGAGATAATCCATTCCTCAGTATAGGTCATGCTTCATCTATAGATTAAGTGAGAGAGAATCAGAAAGCTGCATTAGTTTGTAGAAAACTGCGCTGGCTCTCAGGATGCCTTTTAGTAAATCACACACTTGTATCATGCCTCACTGTTCCCTGGGAATGCTACAGAACTGGGATTATTAAAGCCAGTATCAATTTTATTAAAAAGCCATTGCTTCACACACTCCATGATGCTTGGCTCCTGTACTGTGTAGAGTAACAGATGGTAGCTTTCAGAACAAATGCCAAGAACATTTTACTTTTCTAGGGTAACTGGTATGTGTTCTCTGTGTGGTCAAAGGGACCCATATGACTGAAGATGATTCTCTTGCTTTGACTGCTGGGAAGCTCAAAGCCAAATTTTCAGTTCAACTTTAACAACAATGTAAGTGTCAGCGAGGTTGCCTGTATTGGGATCTTTTTTTTTTATTGTTATGTTAATCCCCATACATTACATCATTAGTTTTAGATGTAGTGTTCCATGATTCATTGTTTGTGCATAACACCCAGTGCTCCATGCAGAACGTGCCCTCCTCAATACCCATCACCAGGCTAACCCATCCTCCCACCCCCCTCCCCTCTAGAACCCTCAGTTTGCTTTTCAGAGTCCATCGTCTCTCATGGTTCGTCTACCCCTCCGATTTCCCCCCCTTCATTCTTCCCCTCCTGCTATCTTCTTCTTCTTTTGATCTTACTTATATATTGCTCTTGTAATTCATCTTTTCATTGGTTGTGATTTTTTTTTATTCTTTATGTTTGTCTAAAGGAGGAAAGGAGATAAGAGGCAGTGGAGGGAGGGAGGCAATCCATTTGTTGAAATGGGATTGGACTGCTCAAGGAAACAAGAATGATCAGTGTATCCTATTCCCCTGCTTGACAACACTGGTAAACAAAGAGGTTTGGTAATTTTTAGTAGCACCAAATGCTTCTTAAGAAAATAGGAAGGATTCTTGGGGCACCTGGATCAGGTCATGATCCCAGGGTCCTGGAATCGAGCCCCACATTGGGCTCTTTGCTCAGTGGGGACCCTGCTTCTCCCCCACCCTCTGCCTGCCACTCCGCCTGCTTGTGCACACTCTCTCTCTGTCAAATAAATACAATCTTTTTAAAAAATAGGAAGGATTCTTTAACACAAACTACATGGCTTGTGTTCACCAAATGGCAACAGAGGGCTTCACCTGCACCAAAGAGGAAATTTCTAAGTTAGATAACCGGGACAGGGGACCTTGGCCAAAGGGACAGAGGAGCTGTTCAGTTCTACGCAGAAGTAATTATGAAACTCTTCATTTGGCACGCTTGAGAGACAAGTCATGGAAGCAAAAAAAACTTTTACTCCTTCTTAATTCTCAAGCTAGCAGCTCACACAAGCCGTGGAGAGTGAGACAGCAACAGACGAGGCTACTGCATAGGGGACATCTTCTTGAAGCCGCCTGCATCCACCACAGAGGGGACTTGGGATATGCCAGGTGCCTCAACTCCCACCTGCCATGCGGCTGTCCTTCTGGGCCAATCCTCCACAATGTCCTCACAAGTTTAAACAAAAGCAACAGAACCGGAGTAGAGCATACTAAAACATAGATTTAAAAACATATTAGGGTAAATGAAACATTAGCAGGCTCCTGAGGGACACAAATAGAATAAATAACATGCTTTTTCTTTTTCTCCTACTTTTTAATTTTTTTCCCACAGAGCCGGGGTTGAGATGGGCATGAAAATCCCCAAGGAATTCAGATAATATCCCTTTGCATGTAGGATTTCATGGGAACATTCCCACAGTTGTTAAGGTTCTAGCCAGATTATGAACGAGCTAATAAATTATATTTCAAAAAAAGAAAGAAAGAAGAGCCCCAGTTCCCGGGTCCAGTTGATGGCTACCATTTTGCAAAGGAAGCCCCAGCTGCAGGATGCAAAAGCCAGGAGGAGAGTTCGACCAACAACAATGCTATTCCCTGGGGTCCACGTTTGCTTGTTCCTTCAGCTGGTGTGTTATCTTCCTCAGACAGGAACATAAATAAATGTTGCCTCAGACAGGAACTGCAGCATCAAATATAAAAGCTGCGTATTTGAAATTAATTGTTTTCTGGCACAATTCCGTAAAAAAAATGACATGCTTTCAGCTGAAGCGCTTCCATGTAAAGCCAATTAAGCAAGAGAAGCAACAACTGGGCTGAGGTCAATAAAGGATGTTGGCTATTGTTCAGCAGTGAGGCGGGCCGTGCTGGTCACCATCTGTGGAAGCAAGTTAGGATGCCGTTTTCAATAAAGGTTGTTGGAACCTGCTGGAAGCAAGATAACAGATGGAAGGAAATTAGACCTTCAGAAGAAAACCTTCCCATTCTCATAGTTCTGTCCCCTTTATTCATCAGAATCACCTCCGTTCTTACCAACTCCTATTCTTGGGGGAAGAATTGACCATTTGACAGATAGAGAGACCTTGGTGTGAAGGCACCTTGGGGCTTTATTCTGCCCAGGGATAGAGATCACTAAGCCAGATTGTAACGGCTTCCTTGAAGTATAATTTGCATAAGGTAGCATTCAATCATTTTAAATTGTACATTCAATCATTGTAACATCATCACCACAGACTAGTTTTAGGATATTTCCACTGGCCCCCAATGGTCCCCCATGCCCATTTGCCCAGTTTGTCGATCCCTGTTCCCCACCCCACCCCACCCCCCAGCACCAGGCAACCATTCATGTATCTACATATTTATGACATTTTATACAAATGGAATCATGCCGGGAAGGAAAGCAGCGAACAAATATCCAGCATGCTAGGTACAGAAAAATCAAACTTATAAAAGATTTCTCCTCTCTCTTCTTCTCGAATTGTTATGGATTTCATTTTTCACACTTAAATCTTTGATCCATTTTAAAATTTATCCAGAGTAAAGTTTCATCTTTTTTTTCCAGATGGTGACCCAGTTGTTTCAATCCCAGTCTGTAAAGAGCCCACACTTTGCCCACTCATTTGAGATGCTACCCGTATTAAATAGTAAAATCTTACTAGTTCTTGCTTTTAGTTTCCTATTGTATTCTAGATTTTTCCATTCCACCTATGACTTCCTATGCCATGACCATACCTTTAAAATTACTTTCCTCTCTGATAGGAGCTAGTCTCTACTGCTTGCTCTTCTTTTTTGAAAAAAAAAAAAAAAAAAAATTCCTTGCCATTTTTGATTGCCTGTTTTTTCCCAACAAACTAAGTTTCTCTTTGGTATGAAAGACCTTTATAAATCCAACTCAAAATGCAGAAATGATTAAAAGATTTGTGCATTTGTCTACATGATAGTTGTCTACATGATAGTAAGTTCTTCTGAATGACAAACTAAAAGAAACAAAAATCTATAAGGGGAGTCAAAAGACAAATGACCAACTGGGGAGCAAATATTTGCAACTCATACCATAGATAATGGGTTAATCTCCCTAATGTATAAGAAGTTCCTAGAAATAAAAAGATCAACAGCTCAAGAGACATAGGCAAAATATATCAATAATTCACAGGAAAGGACTTTGATAACCCACTCAGTCTTGCCCTCTCTTTCTTACCTGGAAGTGGCCCTATGAGTGAGCATAGTAAACAAACTCAACACCCTTTGGAGGAACACTTGTCCCCAAATTAAAATTGAGCTTTGGGGGCACCTGGGTGGCTCAACCGGTTAAGTGTCTGCCTTCCGCTCAGGTCATGATCCCAGGGTCCTGGGATGGGGTCCTGTGATGGAGTCCCGCATCAGGTTCCTTGCTCAGAGGGGAGCCTGCTTCTCCCTCTCCCTCTGCCGCACCACCCCCCCCCCCACGCCACTTGTGCTCTCTCACTCTCTCTCTGTCAAATAAATAAATAAAATCTTAAAAAAATACTATATGTTGGTGAATTGAACTTAATAAAAAAATTAATTAAATAAATAAAAAATAAAACTGAGCTTTGGAAGAAAAATGCTTCAAAAGGGAAGTAAAAAAGACAATATTGGTACTCCAGGGGCTCTTAGGAGTTATTGAAGCAAACCCACAAAGACCACTAGGGAAATCCATAAATCACAAAAAGTATCAGTAGTGTCTCAAAATGGGGAATTAAGAAGGGAAAGTTATAGACTGGCTTTAGGACAGTTATTAATCAAGCCTGGGCAGGGACTGATCAGAACTTATAAATTAAACCAATTTATGGCACAGCCAGTGGTATTATCTTTGGAACATCTGGGTCCATACTGGGTCCTGGGAAAGCACTTTCTTATGGTCTAATCTCAGAACACACTGTTCTGAAGGAGCTGGTATTTGAACAACTTAAATTTTAATAGTTTTGTTGCACATCGTCGTTTGAGATATTTTATCTGTTTGTGAGTTATAGAATAAGATTATGAGTTGTGATTTTTCTGTTTTCATTTCTCATGGTTTATATGGCACTTTGATATCCTCCGTAACTAATCCATTAGGTGTGTGCTAAAATATTCATTTTCTCAATGAGGACACTGATGTGCTATGATTTTAAGTATTTTGTCTAAATTCCCACAGTTACTAAGTGGCAGAACTGAGTTGAAGAATCAACTCCGTATAACTGCAAATCCTGGGCTTTGACCATCTACTTCAAATGCCTCTAAAGCAGGGATTCTGCACTTGGTGTGCATCAAATAACTTCAAGAAGATTTATAACCCCTGCATACTGTATGCTAAATTTTGGATATATGTGTATCTGCGGGGAGAGAGAAGAAAATGCATCTGATCCTCCATGGGTAGGTAGGTGAGCCAACAAGATAAGTTAAAAGTTTTAGCCCTAAAGGAATTGTCTCCTTAAACCAAGGATATTTCAGTCCCACATTAAGGTGGAGAGAGGACATCTACTTATTTTAAAAACAAAATGGGCAGGGTGACCTCTTTTGGAGCCATTACATGGATTGAGTTTCTCATCTGTAGCTTCTCTGGAATTAAAATAAAGAGCTAAAAGGAAGCAGACAATTACCTTGGATTGAGAACCCATGGAAAAGAGAATCCACGAGTTCTCTCTAGCCAGTGCAATTGCCTTGGAAAGTCAAGCAGTGCGTCTGAAAGTCATCAAGTGCCTTGGGCTCTCTAAATCATGTCCATTTATTCCAGACAGATCCAAGAGGAAAGTGATATCAGAAGGATAGCTCTATTCTCTACACAGCACATGCAAATTTGAAATAGAAATTAAACTTTCAGTTTCTTCCCAACACAACCTCATCCCAGAAGGTTTTAAATCGAAAACTGAAGTTTGATTCATAGCATAATAGGTAAGCTTGTTTTCCCAAGAACAAGAAAATTTGCTTTAACTCATTTGTTCACGGGACTATTTTTTCAAGTACAAATAGTGAAGGAGTTTGGAAATGAACAAGACATGATCATTCATTAAAAAAAAACAACAACAAAAAACAGAAAACCAAACAAAAAAAAACTCTGTGAGTTTCTCCCTTCTGGCCTGTTACAAACTATGCCCTCCAAAACAAAGTGAATAAAATTTCTTTGGGAGTAAGATCATAAGCTAACAGCAACAGCAAAAATCCCTTTACAGACACAAGGATTTAGCATCATATTTTGAAAAGGCAGAGAGACAAAACAAGCAAGCAGCTCACAAGACACAGCCCAAGTGAATTGTCTCTACTTTGAGAAGCCTGACAATTCCATCTTTTTGAACACTTCACATTTTTTTGGATGCTTATCTTTTTTTAGTATGCTTATATTATTGCAGGCAACCTGCAGCTGTTATGCACGTTTCTGAATAAACGTTAGTTTATAATAAGGTATTGTTTGTCACAGAAGACAAGGGAGAAATTGAACTCTTTCTGTCCATATGGAGATGGTGAGCAGCTGGTTAAAATCAGGAATCTGACGTATTTCATTTTCTAAGTATCTCACCACCTTGACACACCAGCCCAGCCATAACTGTTCCCTGGAATACATGTTGGTCTCTATCTTCTAAACTTCCCCATTATTCTGTGGCCATCTGGCTGGGGGTTTGTCCTAACCCTTGGAAGTTGTGCCTTCTGTGAAACAAGTGTCTGAGAATTCCTGAGAAGAAACTCTGTGCCACACTAGGGCAGAGTTTTCTCAATAGTCAGAGTCTGAAATGAACCATAACCAGACTGCATGCATGCCTGAAGTCAAATTATTCATATTACAGGGGAAACACAACAGCAATTCTGTGGCTGAAAAAAGATTGCCTCGATCACGCCTGTGGCAAAACCATTAAAACGCCTAAGAGACAAACAAACAGAAAAGGCGAATACAAATCTGCTTTATATCCCTCTGAGTGTTCAGCTGGTGGACGGTCACATCCAGATTACATGCCACTGAGAAACTCTGAAGTGGATCTTCACCAAAAGCCCTCTGTGAGGGCCAAGAAATGAACCACTAACTTTAGAAATGTGCAAATGTCTATCAAGTGAGAGCATTCTAAATCTTGCCCGAGGAAAACCATTAAATTGGACACCTATCTTGTCCCGAAGCTTTATGATATACACTTAGCTCATTTATTTTACTCTACTGTTACACTAATATATGTAATTTACATTTTCCCTAGACCCACTAGCCAAAGGGAGATAAAATTCGTGACACAAGGAGTAGTCATCTGGTTATTTCCTCAACATCAAAATCATTTCATTGTTAGTCCATAAATTCCAAGTATTCAGAGTTTAAAGTCATTTCTTCATGGTCATTATGGGCTTCCAGGTTTGCTTTTTTTTTCATATTAGTTTTATGGTCCATGAAATTATGGGGCACTGTAAAATAATTAAGAATCTTAGCCTCAGAGACCACAATCATACAAATGACCAGACTTTGTAATTCTGGGGAGAATTATTAGACTATCATTCCAAGACTAGCTTACCAACTTCTGCCAAGTCTTAGAGTGAAAATAAAATCTCAGGGCATCACCCAGAATTAAGGTCAAACCAAAAATAGACCAGGCCTGGATCATAATAGACCATGATTAGATCATGATAATTGGCCAATATCTTAACTGCCCAACAGAAAGTTTAAATTCTGTAGGAATTTTACATCATCCAAGGCCTCTAGAATACTCCATAAGCAATTCCTAGCACTCAATCAAAAATTACTGAGCATGACAGGAACTGGAACAAATGACCAAAAGAGACAACAGAAATAGATTCACAAGTGATAGGGTGATTATAATCCTCAGACAAGGACATTAAAAAAAAAAGAAACTATAATGAATATATTAAGAAAATAGATAAACAGATGCAGAATTTTATCAGGGAACTGAAATGTATTAAAAAGAACCCAAAGAAGTTTCAGAACTGAGAAAATGATTTACTGAAATTAAGAGCTCAGAAGGTGGGTTTAACAGCAGAACAGAGAACTAGTGATTTGGAAAATAAATCAGTAGATAAATTAGATTGAAACACAGAGAGAGTGGAAGTGGAAAATTCAAAAAATAGTATTAAAAAACGTATGGGATATAGTAAAAAATTCTAATGTACATGTAATTAAAGACCCTAAGAAAATGGAGGATAATGAAGTAGCATTTAAATAGATAACAGCTAAGGAATTTCTAAAATAGACATAAGACATCAAGTCATAGATTCGAGAAACTCCATAAAACAAAGCAGAATGAATTCAAAGACAACCAAGCCTAGGAACTTTGTAGTAAAATCTCTCAAACCAAAGACAAAGAGAAAATCTCAAAACAACCTGATTACATGTTTCTATCAAAAAACCTACAGATATCATCAAACTAAAGGATCAAACTTTAGAATTTTCTTTAATAACATGAAAAACAAAATTAGACCACCCCATGTTTTCAAGTGTTTGATAATTCCAAATTATTTCTTTAGGCCGATTATGGCCTTTGAGTTTGTATTTGTGTGTGTGTGTGTGTGTGTGTGTGCGTGTTTTCACATTTGGGATATGGTCCAAGAGGAAGTTAGAATATCTAAAAGTCTCACCTCAGAATCCATAATGAATACAAACACAAACAGATATTGTTACCAGCCATTATAGTACAATAAGACAAAGAAACAAATTATAAAATTTTGAAATTTGAAAAATATTGAAAGATTGAGATTTCCTCTCCTTATTTAGAGGCTACTGACTATATATAAATCTTTTATATATATAAATCTTGTTTTGATTACATATATATCTTTTATATATATAAATCTCGTATGTGTATAAATCTTACATATATAAAATCATATATATATATAAATAATAAATATTATATATATAAATCTAATGGCAAATTATTAGACAATCTACTGGCAATCTACTGGCAAAATATTAGAACAATTATAGTGGGAAGATTAATATACAACTGATATGCAATATATAAACTGATGTACAAACTGATATATACAAACTGATCAAATAACAACAAAATTTTTGTGAGGCTTGACAAACTGACATTAAAATTGATATGAAAAAGCAAAGGCCAAATATAACTAAGATAATTTTACAAAAGAAATACAATGTGTAGGAATCCAATAACCCATTCTTTTTTAATTTTTTTTTTTTATTTTTTAAATTTTATTATGTTATGTCAGTCACCATACAATACATCATTAGTTTTTGATGTGGTGATCCAGGATCCATTGTTTTGGTATCACACCCAGTGCTCCATGCAGTACGTGCCCTCCTTAATACCCATCACCAGGCTAACCCATTCCCCCCGCCCCCAAAACCCTGTTTGTGTCTCAGAGTCCATAGTCTCTCATGGTTCATCTCGCCCTCTGATTTCCCCCCCTTCATTTTTCCCTTCCTTCTCCTAATGTTCCAGTAACCATTCTTAATTCATACTGCAAAGTATAATGATTAAAATATGTGCCATGAATAAATTAAATATGGAAAAAATAGACAGTATTAAAATAAATCCATACACACATTAAAATTTGATATATGATTGAAATTCAAGTGAGAAGGCAGGATGATAGCCTCCAGTTTCTAACAAACCATTGTGAGAGGCACCTGGGTGGCTTAGTCAGCGGAGAGATTGATGTTCGATTTCAGCTCACGTCATGATCTCAGGGTCTTGAGATCAAGCCCTGTGTTGGGCTCCTCGCTCAGCAGGGACTCTGCTTGAGAGTCTCTCCCTCCCTCTCCTTCCACCCCTCCCCCCACTTGTGCACACTCTGTCTAAAATAAATAAATAAATCTTTAAAAAATTAAAAAAATTAAAATTAAAAAAAATTTTTAAACGGTGGAAAAATAACCAAAAATATAGAAACATTCATGTGTATGTAATACACACACACATGAACACACACATGCACAAGCATACACTCATATTTAAACAAATCACTTTATTCTCAAGAAGGTAAAAAAAATTCTTCAAAACCAAACATGTAGAAAAGGCAGAAATCCAAAAAGGCAGAAATCCAAAAAGGCAGAAGTCCAAAAAGGCAAGTAACTTCTGAATTTATTTCTTATCCTGGATTCATCAACGTTGATGAATCAGTTTTTATCTCCACATTTATATGCAACATGGACAACAGGAGAATAAGCCCAGGTTTTCCCAAATATTGGCCATCAACTACAAAATGCCTGCATAAACATGGGATTCCTAAGACCTATCACCTCAGTGTTTAGGTGAACAAGGGGAAAAAGTCATAAAGCAAAGAGGAGAGCAAGAAATGGGAGGAAAATAAAGCTTCTGTAATTATTCTAAGTCTTTTGGGAATATACATGTTTTATTTCTCCTAGGTAAATACTCAGTAGTGGAATTTTTAGGTTAGGGCATGTTTAAGTTTTAACTATCAAAACTTTTTAAAGTAGTAGTAACGTTTTCCATTCTCAACAGCACTACATGAAAGTTACAGTTCTGTGAAATCTTATTAACAGTTTTTGTTTAAGTCTTTCATCATTCCAGGGGTTGAATTAAGAGTATCTTGTGTTTAATTTGCATCTCCTTGATTCCTAAGGATGTTAAGCCCATTTTCACATGCCTTTCAGCCTTTGATTGTCTTCTTCTCAAGCCTTTTGGCCATTTTTAATTGGGTTATTTGTCTTTATTATTGAATTGTAAGGGCTATTTACATATTTGTACAGATACAAATCCTTTGTCAAATGTGCTGTGAATAATTTCTCCTGGCCAATTCACTTTCTTAGTGATGTCTTTTGATAAGCAAAATGTTCTAAGGTTGATAAAGTTCAATTTACCAATTAAAATAAATTATTGTGAGTGCCTTGGGTGCTTTAAGAAATTTTTGCTCACTTTGAAGTGGTAAAGATATTGTCCTGTGTTTTCTTCTAGAAACTTTGTAGTCCTAAGTTTTACCTTTCAGTGTCTGACCCATCCCAAATTAACACTTACCAGTGCCATAAGAAATGACTTGAGGTTGATTTTTCTTTCATATAAACATCTAGTTGTTACAGCAACATATGTTCAAAGGCTTTTCTTTGCTAATTTTCATCAGCCACATTACCATTGTTGTCAAAAATATTTTGATCATATCAGTGTGGTTCTATTTCTGGAATCTGGAATTTGTTCCAGTGATCTATATGTCTATTTTAATGCCAATAGTACCCTGCTTTGATTAATATAGCTTTAAGTAAGTCTTGAAAATTAATATTGTAAGTCCTGAACATTCTTCTTTTTGAAGGTTATTTGGACTATTGTTTCTTTGTATATCCACATAATTACATACCCATATAATTCTTGCGTATCATATAATTTTTTCATTTTTTATTTTTTAAAGGTTTATTTATTTACTTGAGAGAGAGAGTGAGAGAGAGTGGGGGGGGCAAAGGGAGAAGGAGAGACTCTGAAGTGGAGTCCCCACTGAGTGCAGAGCCCCACATGGGGCTAGATTTCATGACCCTGAGATCATGACCAGAGCCAAAATCAAGAGTCAGACACTTAACCAAGTGAGCCACCCAGGTGCCCCTCCATATAAATTTTTTAATCAGCTTGTCAATTTCTACAGAAAAGCTTGCTGAAATTTTGATTAGAAGCATATTGAATCTCTAAATCCATTATAGGGAAAAGATTGTTAAAATAGCCATCCAAAATTATGGATTTGTCTATTCTTCTCTTCAGTTCTGTCATTTATTGCTTCTTGCATTTTGAATCTCTGAAACTGAATGTTTATATACAATTACATTTCACTTCTACTGGTTTTTAACTATAACACTTTGGGTTTTTTTTTTTAATTTGTTTATTTGCTTCCTTGTATCATGGTTACTCAAGGGATTACAGTTGTATCATCAATTTATCTTGTTCCACATCAGATTAATAGATTATTAATTATATCCCTTCATATATAATACAAGACTCTCATAACATACTTTCATTACCACCTCCTGTCTTTTGTGCTATTTTTGTTCTATAATTTTTCTTCTACATAGGTTATAAACACCCTAATACTTGATGATTATTTTCACTTAAAATAACAAAATGCCTCTTAAATATATTAAGAAATTAACAAAAAGATTTTTTAAAATCCTTAGCCACATATTAACCATTTCTCACACTCTTCATTTTTCATGTAGATCTGAACTTATATTTGACATTATTTCTATGAACTTCCTTCAGCATTCTTTACAGTGCAAGCCTGCTGGTGACAAAGTCTCAGTTTTTATATGTCTAAAAATATCTTTCTTTCATATTTTTGTATTATAGGGTGACAGTTCCCACTCAGTCCAGCACCATTAATGAATCATTGCTTTAGAGACTCCCTTATGTTTTAAATGAAGTCTTTAGAATTTTTATTGACTTTCCCATATATTAATCTCTTCCACACCACCTCACTCCCTACTCCCAGGCTGCTTTTAAGAATTTCTCTTTATCTGTAGTTTTGGGCAACTTGACTATATTTTAGCTAGAAATGGTTTTCTTGGAGTCTATCCTTCTTGGTGTTTGTTGAGGTTCTTGGATCTGTAGGTTGATATTTTTTTATCAAATTTGGGGGGAAAATGTGCTCTTATTTGTTCAAATATTATTTCTGGCCCAATTTATCTCCTTTTCCTCCAGGTCACCAATACATCCTCTGATATGTTTTCAGCATTTGTTTCTCTCTTTACTATCCTTTCATGGTTTTTGCTGTCCTTTATTCAAATTCATTAATTTTTGTTCTATAGTAGCCAATCTGCTGTTGATCCCATCTAAAAATAGATATGGTATATTTCAGTTATATTTCCATTTGGTTCTTTTTTAGATTCTGTTTTTCTGTCATTATTCTCCATCTGTTCATTCATTATATTTTCCCTTAAATTTCAAGCATATTGTAATTGTCCTAAAGTCTTTGCCTACTAATGCCAACATATGTCTTATCCTTGAGCCTATTTCTACTTGTGTGATTTTTCTTTTGGTTTTGGTTCACATTTTCTTGTTTCTTCTCATGTCTAGTAATTTTTCTTTGTATACTAGACATTGTGTATGTGAAGACATTGAGAATCTGGATTTGACACCCTCTAAAAGAATGGTGAGTTTAATTCTGGCAGACAGGCAGGTTTTTTTCAAAGATAAGCTTGATCCAGCCATGGTTTATTTTTAGGCCTTCTTGGTAAGGTCCAAAGAAACCCTTATGCTAGGGAAGGTGTAATCATCCTGAAAAGCAGGATTTGAGGTGGGGGCATCTCAGCTAACAATCTGGCTGAGATGCCTGGCTAGTCAGAAACTTAACATCTCTCAATACCGTGTGATCTTTAAAATCTTAGCTCAGCTTTTTCTGCTAAGATTCAAGGAATAGCATGTGCAGCTCATTATTTGGACAAAACTTGAAGGGGTCCTCATGAAAATTTATGAAATCCTTCTCTGAGAATATCTCTTCTCCGGTACCATGCTCTTTACATTCCAACCTCATAGCAGCCCTCAACTCTGATCTTTGTCAATTCTACCCAGAAAAAAACTCTCTCTGTTTCAATTCCAATTCCCTGTATAGTAGTTTGGAATGTGCACCAGGCAGAAATCCAGAGTGAATGTGGAGTTTCCTTGAGTGTTTTCATTCTTTCAAGGATTAAAGTCCTGCATTGCTTGTTGTTCAGTATCTGAAACAATTTGCTTTATATATTTCATCTAGTTCTATAATGGTTTATGGTAGAAGCATAAGCCTTATGACTGTCCCTCCATCAGAGCCAGAATAGGAAGTTTCTCTAATGTTTTTAGCCTTTTCTACATTTACAATTTATATTGATCTCTCTCTGTTGTCTTTCCCATTGTATCTGTTTCCCCTTGAGCACCTTTTAATTTACCCTTTATTCTGAGATGGTTGTTATATTTTTCTTTAGTTTCTTTTCTGAGTTCTATCAATGCCTGTTTCATAGTTTCTGTTTTTTATCTTTTCTATTCTGTGCATCATACCCCTTCATATGTGCAGTGGCTCTTTTAATGATATCAAATTCACAATAGAGTGTTTTGTTGCAATGTTCCTCATTTCATGACTTTTTTTCAGTATCTTCATCTGCTGAAGGTTTTGATACTAATTTATGTTTTCTTCTTATAACAACATTGCACAGGTACTGATTTCTTATTTGTTATTGTAATTATTAATATTGAGTTTCCCCCATATTCACAATAGCAGGAAATTCCATGTAGAGAGATGCTTTCTCTTCCAGGGAAAGGAAGGGTAAGTAGTTTCATAATTCAGAAGTCAAAATTTCCATATTCTGTTGTTACAGTAAATAACAGGCTTTTCCCCTTTTGTTTTTCTTATTTTTTTTAATTATGTTATGTTAATCACCCTACATTACATCATTAGTTTTTGATGTAGTGTTCCATGATTCATTGTTTGTGTATAACACCCAGTGCTCCATTCAGTATGTACCCTCTTTAATACCCAACACCAGGCTAACCCATCCCCCCACCTCCTCCCCTCTTTCTTACTCTTTTTTTTTTTTTAAGATTTTATTTATTTGAGAGAGAGAGAAAGAGTTTGTGAGAACATGAGCTGGGTGAGAGGCAGAGGGAGAAGAAGGCTCTCTGCTGTGCAGGGAGCCCGATGAGAGGCTCAATCCCAGGACTCCAGGATCATGACCTGAGCCAAAGGCAGATGCCCAACCAACTGAGCCACCCAGGGGCCCCTGTTTTTCTTATTCTTAAAAGCTATTTTGTTTCAGTAAGTTCTTTATTTTGGACTACTACCTTCATTATCTTTCTAATAAAGGTAGAAGCCTGAAGACACACCATTTATATAATAGGTCTCCTTTTCCCTGAAGAGAGACCTTACCAGAACCTCTTTTTTCTTTTGACTTCCCATGGCTCTGATTCACCTGACCTAAAACTTTTTCACAACATTTGCCCAATCCTGATGGGACCATCCAAAAGGAAATTTATAATTTTTAAAGTGAAAGAGTCACATCAAAGATTTTTAAATATTGGCAATCTTTATATGACATTTCCAAATCCATTAGCTTAGTGTTCAGTAAAGTTTTGATTGTTTGAAATAGTGTCAAATCTCTTAGACATTTTTTATGTAGAAGAATATAAGCACATTGCACTAATCAGTATTAAGAGACTTCCAGACTTCCTTCAAGTGAAAAACAATGAGTATAAATAAGGAAATGACATGGAGTGTTATTTAGCACAAGTACCTGGAGAGATTTTTCTAACAATGTGTTCTTGTTCCTTAACTCCACTCCCACAAAGGAAATATTATAATTTGAGGTGGTTGAAGAAGCTGGCGTGTATGTTTTGAAATAAATAAAGCAGGTGAGGGGGAGGGAGGAAGAAATGAAGGAAGAGTAAGGGGGAAGAAGGAAGGAAGGAAGAAAGAAAGGAAGGAAGAAAGAAAGGAAGGAAGGAAGAAAGGAAGGAAGGAAGGAAGGGAGGGAGGAAGGGAGGGAGGGAGGAAAGGGAGGAGAGAGGTGGAAAGGAAGGAGAGGGGAAGGGAGGGGAAGTAACAGAGAAAGGAGGAAGGAAGGAAAATACTAACTGGGTATTTCTGGAAAACTCTCAACCACTACCATTATCAAGAAAACAAATACCAAAATGGAAGGATGTCGATTTTTTTTTAATTTTTATTTAAATTCAATTTAGTCAATGTTTAGTGTATTACTAGTTTCAGGGGTAGAATTTAGTGATTCATCAGTTGCATAAACACCCAGTGCTCTTTACATCAAGTGCCCTCCTTAATGCCCATCACCCAATTACCCCATCGCCCACCCACCTCCCCTCCAGCAACCCTCAGTTTGTTTCCTAGAATTAAGAGTCTCTTATGGTTTGCCTCCCTCTCTGTTTAAGTAACCTAGGAAACACAAGGAGAGAGTTAGACATACATCAGTAGTTAGGGACCACTCAGAGCCAGAGGAGAAACTCGGTGATACTAGAGAGCAGGAGAGGTCTTGTGGGGGTGGGTGGGCAGCTGATACACCGGAGGAGACAGAACGGGAACCTGGAAATGCAGACAACACTCACCTGACAAGAAGCTACGTGTTCTTCTCCTTTCCCAGCAAACCAATGACTCTGACCTCCCTGAGCACAACTAGTCCTTGAACTAAAGGGAGTTATGTGCTATGATGAGGGAGGCATGATTAGCTTTTGGAAGAGTCCATAACTAACTGCTGGGGAAGTGGTGTTAATGCTTCATTATAAAGCACACAGGCAAACTGAGGGTATCCGATGCAGATGTGCAGGTTTGCAAAGGCATTTAACGTTCAGATATACACAGACTAGATGTACTAACTGGGGATCAATTAGGGGAAAAACAAGCCTCAGAGGTTTTGAAATCTGTGCCCAGGAAGAAAAGTTAAATGATCCTCCCTGATCCCAGAGGGCAGAACCTTATGGCTTTGACATAAGGATGGCCCTTTCAACAGGTAAAGGTGGAACAGCATAAATAAAACAGATAGTCACGGATAAAATGGCCACCTGGTGGGAATGTTGGAGAAGAAATTGAAACATGGAAGAAAACTTAGATTCCAAGGCATCTCTCACTCCTACTGGGATCCCACGACTGCACATCAGAGGCAAAATATCACGGTGAGTGAAACTGGCTTGTTGTAGCTTCTACCACTCAACCTGGGACCTGGGGAAATGTCCTTAACTACTTTCAGCCTAGTTTCCTCAGCTATGAATAGAACCATTGATAGTCTCCATCTCATAGTGTTGTGAGCTTCTTTAATGAGACGATAAATGTCGCAAGTTTACTCCGAGCACAGTCAGCCCCTAATGACATTTGCTGCTGCTATTATTGAGAATGAATGTGACACTGTGACACAGCCCAGTTCATCTGCACTGTGCAGATTCAGACAAAGGAGGGAAGATTCAGCAGATATTCCACGAGGTTCCTGTGTGTGTGGACACAGCGAGGTCAAAGACAGAGAACGGAAAATCAACAACGATACCAGATGGTATGTTCTCTGGAAGAGGGGAAAATGTGTCAGTCAATGATCAACTTACAGAGCAATTCCAAGCCTGCCCCCCTAAGCGATAACTATTTGTAAGAGGCATTAAATAGAAAAAGTGCCATTTTAAAATAAGTATACAAAACATGATCTAGGAAGAAAACTTCTTCATTGGCAGTCTTACAAAGAGAAGTCATGTGTGGGAATTCATGGAGAAGGAAAGAGACAGAATGATGAACTTTTTTCCCGGGTTCATGACATGTCAGAAGTGCAGAACAAACTGAAATTTGGAACTAGAGGCGGTGAGGAAACCACATGATTTGGACCTGCACAAATGTATTTTAGATTTTGTTCTGCCACTGGGTATCATTATTTCTCAAGGAAATTGCCAGGAAGACACAGGCTGTCTCGGATAACCCCTTGGAGTGTTCATTCATCCCCTTCAACATAAAATGGTGCAACTGGACAGCCTCCATGATCACTTAAAGCTATAAACCACAACAAATCACCCTTAAGTTTCCAATTTTGCAGGAATTTAACTTTGCATGGAACAGCTTCTAAAATTCCAGCAAAGGAAGCGTGTTTCTTTCTGTCTCTGACATGAATGGTTGGCACTATCCTGAATAGAGCATGGGCAAAAATACGTGTGAAATTGAATCATTCCAGCATGGGGAGATAGATTATAGGCATATACCAAGAGGATTAAAAAGGAGTTAGATGCTGAGTAAAGAGCCTTCAATACTTCCCCTGAAATCTTGTCAATTGCCTATAATTAGACATAAAATAATTTTTGTTTTATTTACACTTTCTCTTTTCAAATGCATAATCAATTCTATAATTTTGGCTGAACTGTCAAACCTGCTTCAAATTTAATTATACTATAAATAAAAATGCCAGGAAGAGAAACTTCCATTAAAAAAAAAAAAAATCTAGTATGACTTCATTCTTGGCTTCTGTTGTCATTTGTGACGTTCGAAGCTATAACTGTTGAAGGGAACATGCTGTGTCATGATCCTCTCTGGCCTCTTTAATAACTGGGATCACACCAATAATGAAGGCTGGTGGACCCCGAAATGAGGCTCACCAGAGCAGGAAAGGGAATCATTGATTTAATTCTGCTGGAAACATTAGGTGATACATTTTTGGTATTAGAAGTGCCTTTACTTCTTGGGCTCTGGTTGGTGCTACCCTCGGAGTGATGCGATTCATATCTGAAAGCTTGTTTTACCATTTAGCAGCTTTGTGTTAATGGGAAAGCCAGTTAACCTCAGTGAACCTATAATAATAAAACTGCAAAATCAGAATAATAATTCAGACTTCAGAAAGTCGTCATGAATATTAAATGGGGATTTATACCAAAATGCTTGAATAATTATAAATCAGCTTATAAAATTAAAGTAACAGTATTATTTTGCATAAATTAATTTTGTTACTTTGCATAATAAACAGAATGCAAAGAAGCACAACGCCCTGCCTTCATTTCAAACTTCAGTTAGGAGGTTTATTTTATGCTTGATTCCAGAGATACTGCATACATCTCGTTTGAACTTTCTGGAAGTGATTTCTGTTGATTTCACTTGAGTCTCAACTCTAGGGATGTGTTTTGGGAGGGTCACTGGTTTCTCAAGAAATGTGGGACCAGAGAATCCATAAGGCCCTTTCCAGCATTGATTCCTGTGATCTGAAACCCACAAATGACCTTAATTATAAAATGTCATTTCTCCATTTGCTTTTCTTCAGTTCTGCCCTTAGATCACCCCAGCTTGATGTTTCTGCAAGCCCAGAGGAAGGGAAGGAGTGGACCACGGGAAGAGAAACAAGCCTGGCAGAAGTGGGACACCAACATGTTCCAGGAACTTTGCTCCTTGTTGCTACCCTCAATCCATTCACTGGGTCTCTCCATTTGTTCTGAATGTAAGAGAGCCAAAAACTTTAGTCAATGCAAATATACAGTATTGAGTTGGCAGGATTGTTCAGAAGGGGGCATCTGTTGAAAAGGAGGGGGGGATATGTGTCAAGGTACATTAATAGAAATAAAATGTAGACAACGGTACAGGCTAAAAGAAACGCAATGCTGCAGAACTGTGGAATGATATGCATAATTTCAAGTACTGGAGAGGAGTGTGCCGAGAACCCAGTGGGATCTTGATCAGGTAGCCTTAAGTTTCCTCGGTGGTGAGATGTTATTAGCCCCACCATCTCATAATAATATAAAAGGGGGGACCTCTGGGTCACCTGGGTGGCTCAGTCAGTTAAGCATTTGCCTTCGGCTCAGGTCATGATCCCAGAGTCCTGGGATCGAGCCCCACATCGGGCTCCCTGCTCAGCAGGGAGTCTGCTTCTCCCTCTGCCTCTGCTATTCCTCCATCACACCTCCACTTGCTCTCTCTGGCTCTCTCTCTCTGTCAAATAAATAATAAAGTCTTTTTTTAAAAAAGATGGGGGGAACAAACATGAAAATGGAAGAAACAGCACAAAACAGCAGAGCCACTAGCCATAAAGCTGGTTCCTACTTAGAGCATTTCTCTTGGTTTGAATTTTTCACATCAGTAAAGAACTGTGTACTGGTATCTATTCCTACATGGGCAGGTGTTCCTGTAGGATAAATTATTAGAAGTGAATTGCCAGATCTAAGGGCAAATACGTTTAGAATTTGAATAGTGTGGATTTTCTGTCCAAATAAATGAGCCAAAACAGATTCCCATAAGCCACAGAAAAATGTCCATTCTCCACATCCTCACCAGAACGTACATCGTTTTAAAATATTTTTGGGATGCCTGGGTGGCTCCGTCGGTTAAGCATCTGCCTTCGGCTCAGGTCATGATCTCAGGGTCCTGGGATCGAGTCCCACATCGGGCTCCCTGCTCAGTGGGGAGCCTGCTTCTCCCTCTCCCTCTGCTTGTGCTCTCTCTGTCAAATAAATAAAATCTTTAAAAAAAAATAAAATATTTTGCTGGTATAACAAGCAGTATTACTTCAAGTTGCATTTGTGTGATTAGTAACAGAGTTAAACATTTTTTTTGCATGTTTCTTGGCCATTTGTATTTTCTCAGCTTGCTCGCGGTATCTGCTCCTTTTCTCATTCAGTTGTTTGTCTTTTTCTCATTAATCTATAGGAATTCTTTACTCCGAATATGAATCTTTGTTTATAATTTTTCATGCTGATAAAAATATCTCAGCCATTGGTTTATCCGTCATTGATGAGGTTTTTCATCATATAAATGTTTTGAGTTTTCATAGTGGTAAAATCTTTTTATCTTGTTCTCTATACAATTTCATTTTTATAGTTTTCTTAGGAAAGCTTTTCCTGCTCAAAACTGTTTCAAGCAAAAAATCTCCCTTTTTTTTCCTTCTAGGATTGCTACTGCTGTTTGCTTATTTTTTTAAAGATCGTATTGAAAATGAGCTAGATTATGTTTGCGTATGTCATGGGATATTTTTTCAGATAGATAATGAATTGCCCCCAAAATATTTATATCAATTCAGAATTTTTCCTCCTAAGGCAAAATACTATTCTTCTTGTACACCAAATTCCCATAAACATATGGGTTCATTTTAGTCCCCCCTGTAAGCCGCTGGAGCAATTTGAAAGGGCACAGAAATTCAGTGGAATAAAACTGCATATAGCAATTACTTTATTCCACGATATCATTAAACCAAAAATAATATATACTTCATCTCCTGGAATTTTCTGTTTCCGCTAAGTCAATGAAACGTCCTTTAAATAACTTCGACCAGCCATAGAGAAGGCAGATTTCCTGGAGACAATTCAGCTGTAGCGTCCCAACCACCTAAGCCCCCCAGATCAAGTCAGCAGCAGAGAAATATGTCCACAGGTAATTGAAAAGGCTGTTGAAATATTTGTGTGGGGTTCAATAAAGTCAGAAAGCTTTTTCTCACTCAAGTAGCCCAGAGCCAGGCATCTCTTCTGAGAGCGCACGAAACCTTTTTCCTTCTGGGTCCGTAGGTGCTGGCTGAAGCTGGCTCTCACCAGAGCATGCCGAGGCTCTCCTGCTAACAGCTTTTGAAAGTGAGAACATTCTCAGCCAGGTCTTTCAGATTCGGCTCCTCTAAATAGAGAACTGAGCCAATGGGGTTGCAACCTCCTATATGATCCAAGGTAAGGGACTCTTTGACAGACATGGATCAATGTACCGTTGGAAACAGACCCCTTGGGAAAGCAAAGCCCAGCCTCCAGCCAGGTTTTGTGCAGCCAACGGGTTACAGGAAAAGAGAGGATAAATACATTTCTTGACTTACCACCTACTGAGTCAGGCTTAGAGAGAGGCCAGGATTAGCAAGTGCTGTGTGACCAACATAGGTCTTTTATGCTGCAAGATAAACATGTGCTCTTTCAGCTTATAGCACGTTAAGGATATCCTCCCCGTGCAGGGAACTCACCCGGTGAGGATTTGCTGCTTCCTGGTGACTCAGGGGACCACACCAACATACTTGGACTGATGATGGTCTCCTTGTGCCAAAGGAGAGCAGGACCCTATGCAGGGGTGAAAGAAGCTGAGGCTGAGCTTACCCAGTTCAATGCAATAGGGTTTCACTCAGTGTCACAGAAGACAGCAGAGCCTATTTGAGAGGTGACAAATGTCCTCCTCCTGCTTTCAGACCAATCAGGCTGGAAGGGCCCAAGGTTGTGTGGATTCGTGTGGATGAATGTATATGTTAGTATGAAAAATGCAAAAATATCCTATTTGATGGCTTTGACTCTCCTTTGCTTCCACACCCAAGCACTCACCCCCTCGCTGATGGTGGTGTTCCATCCACACCCCTCCAGCCGAGTTCCCAGGCAGTGCTGTCCAATACAGAAGCCACATGGGGCTATTCGAACTTACATTCAAATGAATTAAAATTAAATAGAATTAAAAACTCTATTCCTCAGTCTTCCTGGCCACATTTCAAATACTCAACAGTCTGTGGCTACCATAACAGAGAGCACAGATTTAGAACATTTCCACGATTACAGAAGTTCTATGAAACTCACATAGAGTCCTTATATACCCGTCTTTCTATGTTTTGTTCTATGCTCCGCCTTCGAAGAGCATAGGACCCAGTAGGGAAACAGACAAGAGCCAGTATTCTCTCAAATAAATCAGCAATCCCAGTTGATGATAGGGATACAAAAGGAAGGTGCTGGGTGCTTGGAGAGACTGCAGTGTGTAGTCCGACTTTCCTGGAGTGCCCCAGACTTCACTTTGAGACATCACTTTGAGAAGTGAAGTTTCAGTGGAGGACTGAAGAATCCGTGGAAGAAGGTGTGTATCTACGGCATGGTGAGGGTGGAATGCATATAAAGTGTTCAACGTACAGAGATAGACAGGGGAGAGAGCTGTAGGAGGACAAGATCCCAGAACATCTCCGGGTTTCCCTGCATCTGTTTTGTTTTCAAGCCCGAAGATGCCACTCTCTGATTTATCCTGCTCCCTGCTCTATCCCCAGGCCCTCAGTCAAAATTAGGTTTTCCCCAAGGTACCCCAGCCTAAAAACAAAATAAAAACTTTTAATCGCTAAAATGTAGATTAAAACTGCCACCCTTTGCACATCTGGTGGAAAAAGTCAGGCTCAGTTTGCGAACTGCCTCCCCCCCAACCTTTCTTGAGCAAGAGAGGTCAAGTTTGCGCCACTGTGCAGGCGGGTCTTGGTGAATGTACATAGGGAATCATGAAGCCCCATGGAAGGAGGAAGGGGAGCATTCGGAAAACTCAGATTCCCTCAAAATGAGGAAAGTGATAGGAGTCCAAGATGCAAGTGAAAATCATTAAGCAGAATGTGGCTCTAAAATTAGGCTGAGCCAGCAGTCTTCATCTGAATATTATTTATGGAATTCTTTTATGACTTACATGCTTCCTCCTTAAACAGATGCTTCAAGAATAAAATTGTAAGGGAAAGCCAGCATTTAAAACAAAATTTCCAAATACTATGCTAGGTTGCCTAATTGAAAGAATAAATACAAGTGTGGAATCGCATGTCTAATTTTAATAAGCAAATAGCTCAAGTTGGAAAACAGCTACTATTCAACGTCCCTTTCCAAAATAGCAGAATGAAAATGAACTTTAAGCTAGCTATTCTAATGATGGAAACAAAAGGACTGATTAAAAGGAGATTCTTAAAATAATCCCAACTTTGTTTGAATTAATGATTTAGGAAAGATTTACACATGGAATTATTGAGCAAGAAAAGGAAAAAGGGAAGAATGTATAATGTCGATTCTTGAAAAGCAAACATTGAGAAAACTCTTACATAAATAAGGAGAAAAATCTCAAAAGATTGATACCAGTTCATGATAATATGTTAAATACATATTCTATTTCAGTAAAATCAAACAAATAGAAGCCCTATGTGTGTGTGCGCACTCATGTGTGTGTGTGTGTGCAACTGGCTTATAAGACCTTCAGTTCACTTTATTTGCACATCCCACATGGTGGTGTTGTTACCATGTTTAGTTAGTCCCTTTCTTGAGACCAGGTCTCTCCTCTCATCTGTGTATTCCTAGTGCCCTATGACAGTCTCTGGCATGCATTAGGCATGAGATGAATTGTTGTTGCATAAATGACTCCAAATAGACCAAACAGCGTGGTTGGCGGAGGATGCATGGAAAGAAGTAGAAAAGCATAAGAGTTGAGGTCAGAGAACTGTAGCCAAGGTGTTCCCTGTGAGAGGCAGTCACTCAAACCTTGAAGACTCTTTACTGGACTTGGATTCTACACCAAAGACAGGACCAGAGATATAATTTGTGGAGCCCAGTGCAAAATGAAATTTCAGGGCTTCTCACTTAAAAATTATTAAGGGGGCTCCTGGGTGGCTCAGTCAGTTAAGTGTCTGACTCTTGATTTCGGCTCAAGGCATCATCTCAGGGTCGTGAGATCGAGCCGCACCTAGGGCTTCAAGCTCAGCACAGAGCCTGCTTGTCCCCCTCCCCCACCCGGTCCCTCTCCCCTTCTCCCCCTCCCCCAGTTCATGTGCACACACACATGTGCTCTCTCTCTCTAAAATAAATAAATAAAATCTAAAAAAATAAAAGTAAAAATAAAATTGGTAAGAAGTTCAAGATGGCGACCATGGAGCATTAAATCCATCAGGAGGCCCTGTGCCCGTGCACAGTCACACACCTGTGGCACCAATCCCAATAAAGGCAACCAAGGGTCCTTGAGAGATCAATTTAAGAAAGATCTTTAAGCACGATCACTGCAGACGTAGTGGAGACAACTGTTGGCAGAAGGCCTGGGAAAATCTCTTGGAAGAAGGGTGCACCTGCAGTGAAAGAGGAGGAGGAGAGCCTGAACAAAGTGGCCACTGGCCGCAGGGTCGGAGAGGTGCAGACAGGGTCCAAGAGGAAATGAAGGAACTGGGAACCAATAGCCTGATTGCACTGAGGGTGGAGACTAGGGAGGAAAGCTGAAGATAATGGATAGATCAGCACGGAAAACTTGCAAGTTTCTGCCTCTGGCAAGCAGGTAAATGGAGCTGTAGCAGACGCAGGCCACCCAGATGTCCGACATGCTCCTGAAAGTAACAGTAAACCGGAGAAAGTGGTAACAGTGATACGGCCAGGAAATGGTGGAAATAACCTGCTAATGATTTCAGGGGAGACTGACATCATTTCCTTTACAGGACCTGGGAGAATAGGACCTGTTCCATGGTAAAGCAGCATTTGTGTTGCATCTCAAAATATTGTTAAGTGGGGGGGGGGGGGGTCCCTGGGTGGTGCAGTCAGTTGAGAATCTGCCTCCTGGTTTCGGCTCAGGTCATGATCTCAGGGTTGTGAGATCGAGCCCCCAACTGAGCTCCACGCTCAGTGCAGAGTCTGCTTGGGGATTCTCTCTCTCCCTCTCCACCACACCCCACTCTCCAAAATAAATAAATAAATTTAAAAATATATATATATATTATTAATTTTTGAATAAAAAGTGGTGGGGAGGAGAGTCCAGGAGTCCAGTCAAGTGCGTGGGGAGGAACAGGGTATGTATAAGGAACCCCTGATGTTTTGGATCACAGTACTTCTGTGAGTCAGGTGAGTTCTGTTTATAGGTGATAAAAGGAGGTCATATGGAAGCAAGGTGATACTCTCAAGGTTATGAGAGCTAGAAAATTATGTCACCAGACTCCTTTTCCAGGGTTTTCTCCAAAAGACCACACTTTCTCCCCTAAAAGTCTTCTATGGTTTAGACTGTTAATAACTGATTGGATTAGCAACATGGTAAATTCAGTGGAAGGCAGGATAGATGCCAGATGTTGCAACCACCAAGGATTTGAAGGGTAAATAATCAAATGGTTGGAAATGAGCTGGGCTCCAGGGTTAACTCATTCAGGGTAACAACATGCTCCTGGCAAAGACTTGCTTCCTGATTTTTATGATCAAGGCAAACTACTCAGCCAAATTCAGTGCACAAGTGCTCACAAAATGGCAGGTTTGGGTTTTTTTTTCAAGTTATGCTTGAATGCCTAGCATTGTCATGAGAAAGTGCTGGTTGGAACATTTGCTTCTCTCTTATTGATGAGCAGCTGTGGATGACAGAAACGTAAGACTCAGAAGTTTCTGTCCCTTGGCCCCTTCAGTCCATTCTGGCTTAAGATGATTACACAGCTATTTTATATAACAAGAGCCAGATGAAGGAGAGAGACAAATGGTTGTATTTCTCAAACCAGCTCTATTAAGGATTACTCAGAGCATGGTCTCATCTGTCTTTGCAGACTTTTACTCTCATTATAGCTTGGAAATGGTAAGTCATTTTTCACAAGGCTGATCCTTAACTAGTTAGCAGTGGAACTGTTAACATTGGTGCATCCTGCAAAACTGGACATTTGTTTTCTGACCCTTCTGGCCTCAGGTGCCCCGTAAGTTCCCATCCATCATAGCGACCTCTTGGATAGCCTGGTTCTGCTCTTCCAGAGCCCTTCATGATGGAATCCCAGACCCTGAAGAAGGGGAAATGGTCAAGGAAACTGCTTCCCAGAACCTTTCAGAAGGAGCCACAAAACCACTGTTCCTGAGCGAAGACCATGTAATATATCATCTCCCGGAATACTTTTGAAAGTAAAGAAAGGTTTTATTAGAAATTACGTCAAGTCCATAAATATAAATCAACTGTAAATGAGAAAAATCAGAATATATGTCACTCTTACTCTTATCAATGTAATTTCATAGGTAAGCCAGAAAACCTTCCCTACTAAGATGGCACCTTACCTTATACATAGATACATGTTCATCAAAAGTAGAAATTAAATATATCAGTCAATTGACAACCAAATTTTGTGTTAGGTTTTTCTTCCTCTATATGGTTGAATCTGTTGATTCTCAAAGATAATCCTGGATGTTCAGAAAACACTAGAATTTATTTACTTAGAGTTGAAGGCACTTAAATCCCAGGACTAAAGAAATTACTATGGCAAGTCAATACATTTTACTTTGGCTCACTCAATTTACTGTATCTGGAGTTAATAAATATTTATTGAACAAATAAATGAAGTGATACATTAATTTCATCAAAAGCTCATCTGGTTGTCTCTGATGTTCTTAAAACATTGTGTTTCAGAATCAAGTGGTGATTACAGCTATTATGAGCACTTCAATGTAGCAAAGAAGGAAGAAGAATGGCCATTTCAACACGTACTGTATGCCAAGCAGGACCCCAGGCCCTTTACATAAACTCTGTATTTTAATCCTCAGAACAATCCTATTAGATAGATATTGATATCCTCATCTCAAAATTGAGAACACAAAGATTCAAGTTAGTGAAGTAACTAAACAGAGCAATTGCATGTTGGCCTATCCCTATGCCTATCTGATTCCACAACCCAACCCTCTTCCTTTCCCATTATAGATAACTCCAACTTTCACAGATAACCCAAAGGAAAATCCAGCATTAATAAAAATGTTTAAATATCACAGAAGACATAAAGGAATTACAGTTTTAGAAGGAGGAGAAAAATCAGTTAAAAATTATATGTGTAAGTACACGAAACAAAAAACAACGTTCTCGTTATGTTAGGGTCTTAAAAACCTATGTGTCTCAATATGACTGGTCATCTTCATCAAAGAGCATTTATTAAAGGAGAGTCCTCATATGCTCTGCTGTGTCACTCACAAAAGGAACTATACATCCCTTGTCCTGTCCCTGGAAGGTGGCATCCCCTGTGCACTGGGTCCATGAGGGGAAATCATTTCCACAACTCACAAAACGTCCTAATCAGTGAATGGTGAGAGGAGAGGCCATTTGAGGAGAACTAAAATTAAAATGGTCTCAATAGTGTCCCTGTGGATTTCTACAAAATCTTTTAATAAAAGCAGCTGGAATTTCATCCTGGCTCACTCACTTTCGTTATGTGTCCCAAGTACTTCGATCTAATTTTTTTTCTTTCTTCTTTTACTACTTGTGCCAAATATCAGAGTCTTGAAAATACTGGAAAGATTGTTTGCTTTTCATTTTGTTCCTTTCTCAGGTTCCTTTTGCAAATGGGTTTCGGGCTCAACATTCCTTAGACACATTTCTTTGCAGTGAGTTATTGAAATGAGTGTTTCCTTGTGGCAAAGTTTAGCTATGAAGGCCACTAGGCCATTAAGATATAAAGCATAGTGCGGTCCCCCTGAGTATCACTGCCTTTCCTTATGTGCTGCAGACTCAGGAGAGGGAGGCAGGGAACCAGCCATGTCCAAGGTGGCTGATACTTTGCACTCACTGAAGGCTTGCTCTCATCATATCTCCTAGAGAAACCAGGCAGCCGCCAAAGCCCATCCCAACGTCCCCAAAGTGTCCAACCGCCAAGGGCAGTGTTCTATCAGCAGCACTGTTTGCCCGGTGAAGCCTAATGAGCACTATCCATGGACATCAGCTGGGCTAAAGCTGATGTCTTCCTACAGACCATGCAGCAAATGGGAAAATAATGCGTCTTGGCGCCCACAACCTTGACTCTCAGTTCCAGTTCTATCTTTAGTAGTAATTAGTATCATAATTAGCTGGGAAGGTTGTTTAGATTCATTGAGTCTCTGGGGTTTCTTGTTTGTTTGTTTTCTAAAGTGGGCTATTCATACATAACTGTAGGAAAAACTAACCAAAAAAGGACATTGTTTTCCATAAAAAAATAAAAATAAATTTTAAAAAATACCTAAAAAGCAGGCACTTCTGCTTCGTGTGGCTGGCAGAATGATTCTCTGGGTTATTTAGAAAAATGATCAGTCTGGTCTTGATCAATCATTTGGGGTTGATAAAGATGATGCCCAAGTAGACCAAGACTTGGGAAGACCCAGATTTCTATGCCCAAAAATGTGTGAGGAACGCTAGTAGTCCCCATTAACCCTACACCAGGGAGAGGGGTTTCAGAAACAGAGAGAAAAGAGCAAGGGAGAGAGGGTCAGTGAGGGGCACCCCAAGGTTGTGTGACAGGCAGTGACAGGCCCACTAGGGAAGCGTAAGCACATGGGTCCTGCACAAAATGGCCAGCAAGGGGTTGTGAGGCAACGCGACCTGGAATTGTGTTCAAGTCAATCCAAATCATACGCCCTGGATGATGGGCTACCTCCTCCTTCAGGCCAAGGCACCTAAGGTTGCCACAGCCTTGAGCAGGGGCTACAAAAAGACACGGCCCCAGAGACAATTCCCGATCAAATCAAAGGTCAGGTTTGAACATACTTCATGCCCTGTGCCGTCCTATTCATGCATACCTCCCGCTGTGTCCTCCTCAGGCTCCCAGGAAATGTTTGCCACGCCCAGTGGACCTCGTGTTAGCAGGATTGCAGGGGATGAAAAGAAGGGAGGAGGGACTACTGCGGGGTGAAGCAGCGTGGGGAAAAGATGGCGGTCCAGGAAATGAGAAGTAATGGTTACACTCCAGGTACAAAAAAAGGAAAGAAAAAGAGAAAGAGCTGGAGCAAAATAAATAAATAAATAAATAAATGACAATACCACAGCTGGAAGTAACTGAGTTGGGGGAAACCGTCACCACCACCGGAACAAAATCCGGGGAGATGCTGAACGGGGCTCTGGACTGCCTGAGTGACAAGTCATGCCCCCAGCTTCTGGATGGTGAGGGGGGAGGGCTTGAGGACGTGGGGGACACTCCTCACAGGGTGGCCGCAAGAATTAAGTGACTTAAAGCTTATGAAGCATCTAACTCCTGGCCTTTACCTATTTCAGGTCACTCTCCTTTCTCTTTGTAATTCTCTCACCTCTCATTTTGTTCACTCTGAGGGCTTCCCTGTCCCCTCCCCAAATCTCTGGAGGAGTAAAAATATCCATGAGGCTGGACCTGCTCTCAAGAAGACCACCTCTGTTTATGACTCCTAACATGGAGTCCCTGGTGGGCTTGGAAACCATTTAATTTCTGATTTTCCAATCACCTCCTGGACTGTTGGCCTCTTCTTGGAGAAATTTTAAAGGCAAATTTACTTCCTCTTCTCTTGAAGAAGCCTGAGATTCATTGTGTCCATAACTAATATCCACTTTGTAAAATTTCCAGAAAAAGAATTCCATATTTCAAGGAAAGTTATTAATAAATTAGGTATAATTAGCAGCTGTATGGCTCCTCACAATTAGCTCTCATATCCTTTTTAATCTTACTTAATCGTAGTTGATTCTACCTACCTAATCTTATTTAATTCTTACCACAACCCCAGTGGTATCAGAAGTGTTGTTAGGGAGGCTCAAACCCAGGCCCTCGCATACAGTTTCATTACACTACAAGTGAGGTGGCATCCTTTGCCAGATACGCCCACTCTTGAACTATTCCATTAGCCTCTCCAGCTTAATGGGAAAACTGGGATGATGGTACAAAATTAAAAGGAAAAAACCCACAAGAAGTAAGAGTCTGTGCACTTGAACTTCGTCCACTTGCCTTTCCCAACCTCAGGTGTAGCCTGCTCACCCTCTCCTTCTCCTTCCATCTCTGTTGGCCCATGTGTCTAGCCATGCTGGGGCAGTTATCTCTGTTCCTGATGTGAAATAGTGAGGCCATGATTCAGAGAAAATGCTCCTCTTTGGAAATATCCTCTGAAAATAAATCAGACATTTCTTTTTTTCAGTGAATGGCTTTATTTCCAAGTGTTTTCTGTCTGCTAGAAGTATGAGTTCCATTTGGGGTGTGAAATCTGCCACAATCCCATGGGCATTCTGTGGGCAATAATCAGCTGAGGCTTAAGCTCCTTATTGTAAAATCTGCAAGAAGCAAGAGGCCCTTCTGTGTTCCCAGAGAGCTTCAGATCTGGATGGCATAAGAAGGCAAGCAACTAAACCTTTCATGGCTGTGCCAAAACTCAAAGACCTCTTGTAGATGACAGGAGGGATGCCACAGGGTTTTTTAATGTCATCTCATTTGGCTGAGCTGCTAAAGAGAAGTTGCCAAACGTATGTGCCTTATGACATGTAAGGAGATATAGCCAATGCCTTTGAACCAATAGTTTTTTAAGCTAAGAGAAAATGAAAAGCCAATAGCTTGGCTCCATGTGCACCTGTGGCTTTCCATTAGTTCCAGCATGCTCAGGCCTGGCTTTGCCTTTCTATCGACAAGAGAAGGGGACCAAGGACAAAGCTGATAGTCAGACTACAGGACACTGTTTGCTATAGTTTTTCCATCCTCCACCTGAACATCCAAAGAAATTAATCTCATCTCAATGGATTTCAAGATTCTAGCATGGTTGGATGGCCTGGTAGTGAGAGAAGCTGGATAAATACAAAAATATCCCCCAAGTCAATTTTTCTTAAGCAGCTTGTTCTTCATTTGAGTTAATCAAAAAGTAGATAAATGGTAATTTGAGCAATACACTCCATTTTAGGCAAAGGAAATGATGTACATGAAAAATGAAAATAATTCTTCGGCAAAGAATAGTCAGGGAAGGAGGGAGAGAGGGAGGGAGGGAGAGGCAAAAACAGGGAAAGGGAAAGACAGATTAAGTGTAATAACCACACACAGATTAAGTTTTTCCTCTAACTCTGCCCCCCTGTTGACTGTGCGACCATTAGTATGTGTGGATGATTATGCATGTGGGTGCGTCTGGGTGTATCTGTATGTCTGTGTGTGCATGTGCATATGTGGGGGGAGGGAGAATGTGTATGGGCATAAGGGATGTGCAGGAGACAGGTGAGAGGGATGGGTACAGGTGAGTGGATGTGTATCTATGTAGGGGGATACAAGAATGAGGGCTGTGGAGCTGTGAGCTTGGACAGATTAGAGAACATGCATATGGGAGTATGTAGGGGATATGTGTAAACCATAAAGGGGATTGTGTTTGGTAGGGTGGTAAATTGTGGGTGTGTGGACATCAGTTGGGAAGTATGTGCACAGAGCTGTGGGTACATGTGAAAGGTGAGGGTGTGTACATAGGGACTGTGTGTAGGTACAGTGTATTAGAGCAGGATGGTGCATCTGTGCAATTAAAGTGCGGTACGGACCCTCAGAAAGCCAACCAAGCCTTCCTTTTGCCTCAGCTGCCCTGTCTCTGGGTCCTGGTACAACACTTAGAGTGTCATCTCCCAGAAATGTCCCTGCATGCTTTCAATATTCGGTCCCCTGGAGCTGCTTCAGAATCCAAACCACACTTGGAAGTCCACACCCATGTCTCCTTTGCTGGGACTCAGAGGACTGCTTTGCCATGATTTATGTGACGACAGAACCTTTATTTCCCCACTGGACTGATTTGGGAAGAATGCCTCTGGGCCAGAATTCCTGCTGATAAATCATCTTCATCATGATCACCATCGCTGTCACCATCACCCCCACGTGTGGTGAGGCACTCGGCAGTTAGGATGCATCATCGCCTCCTTGTGCTGCTACGTAAGTCCGCTCAGGACACATTATCCTTTGTGAAAGGTTAATTCTGTAGCATAAAATACAGCTGGATTTGCTCATGATTCCATGCTAGTAGAGAAAAAAAAATGTTTGAAACCCTAACACTGGGGAGCCCTAGAGATCTTCAAATCAACATACAATCTCCATTTCTTGTCCAAAGCCTTAATCCATTCGGACACCTTCTTGTTTGTCTCTACCTTCACATGAAACTTCTTTTAATACAGCTCCAACTTATGTGCCCCTTCTCTCACCTCCTAAAATACAAAATTAATAATCCATACTATTTCCCTGGACGGTTGCGCGGAGAAATATTCCTTTGGTGGCTGTTGTCAGTATGTGAATAGACGCATCGCAATACTCCTAATGACGATGATGACAATGCTGTGTATCTGTTTTCCTGAATGGAACCCCACAGAGAGCAGTTTGTTACAGCATTTGTCCTGGGGAAAGAGCATTTTCACAGGCCTCCATATTTCCATTTCACAAACACCCATTCCCAGGAAAGCAGATAAAGAATTTCTCAAGGACGGCACAACAGGAGCAGTGGGGTAATTTGCCGGTAGAGATATTGCAAGTGTTCCAAACCATTGATATTGAAGGCAGAGTTCAATCTAGTTAGGGCAGGGGAGCCAACGGCATCTCAAGTTTCCACCTGATATTTTCTCCAAGGTAGGGAGAGAAGGAAAGAAATTCCAGGGAGGGGTGCACCCTGTCTCTATCTGGGCAGTGAAATTCTCTCTGATTGCAGCGGAATGAAAAGTGGAGAGGTTATTCAAACACACAGAGAATTCAGTTCTCACTTTTCTGGTCCAGTGAGTTCCATATCTTTCTGCACGAGGAAGAGCAGTGACAGTGTCCTTGGAACTTGCATCTCGATCCACCCAAACCTCTAGCAGGCAGCAGGAGGGAGAGCAGGTCCCATGCCTGGAGGCAAAGATCTGCAGCACCCCATGTGGCTGCTGGCCTAAGTCCTTCCGAAAGCCAGAGGGCTGCTTAGCTCTTCCAGAGACCCAGATGGCAGATTATGCTGCTGCATTCCTTTGGCATCAACCTCAGACCATGGCCAGGGCGGACACAGATGCTCCAGCGTCACTAAAGTTGGGTTCATCCCCACCAGGGGACCGAAGCCAAGAATATTATGACTGAATTGAGAAGGTAAGGTCATTTGATTATAATGTCAGGCAACCTGTTGACAGGCTGGGATACTACTCTTCCCTTGTGGAATAATTTCAAAGACTGATTAAGACTTCACAGAGTAACAATATTAGTTTCAGGTGTACAATATAGTGATTCACCAATTCTATGCATTACTCATTGTTTATCACAACAGGTGCACTCCTCAATCCCCTTCACCTATGTCACCCATCTCCCCTCTGGTAACCACCAGTTTGTTCTCTATAGCTAAAATTTTAGGGATTTTTTTGGTTTGTCTCTTTTTTCTCTCCTCACTTGTTTGGTTTCTTAAATTCCACACGTGAGCGAAATCACAGGGTATTTGTCTTTCTCTGACTGGCTTATTTCACTTGGCATTATACCCTGTAGCTCCATCCATGTTGTTGCAAAAGGCAAGATTTCATTTATTTTTTATGGCTGAGTAATATTCCATTGCATATAGATACCACATCCCCTTTATCCATTCACATAGAGTAACGATAATCAGCTCGTTCATGAATGTGGCTACAATCAAAATGTGGACACAAACTGTATCAGAGCCCATGTTTTAACACCATCCATCCGTTCATCTAGCCACTCACAAGCCTTTGTGGAGAGACTCTAATGGCCAAGCATAGGTCTTAGAGTTGAGCCTCCAGAGACAACTATAGCAGATCCCACACACTCAAGAAATTCAAAGTCTGCAGACAATTCAACCAACTATGAACAGACAGAGAGGTCAGTACTTTAAACGCAGCTAAAGGAACAGGGTGAAGGGACACTGGGCAGAGTCTAGGTCAGGGTGAGGATTTCTTTTGAAGTCATGACACTTGAGCTGAGTCATGAAAGATAAGCAGGAGCTGTCTGGGGAGAGGCGAGCAATTCTCCATTTGCAGAGTAAGTGGTTCCAGAATATCCCCTTACATGATCACCAGAGGGAGTGGGGGGCTGAGGAATGTTAGGCCAAATGTTTCATGCAGGAATCAGGGAGACCTCAGAAAATATCTGACTTCCCTATGTTGTTCTGTAGAACTCTTAGTAAATACCTCCCCTCTCTCTCTCTCTCTCTCTCTCACACACACACACACACATCAATCATGTGTTTTAACTCCCTCTTCCTAGAAAGCAGAGAGAGAATGCTGTGGGAAACTGGAGGCAAGATTACAGTTTGTTGTTTGGGGAGGAGCTGGTAAATGGGACTTTTTTTTTTTTTTGTCTGTTGATGCCAGTCCTGAGGGTATACAGCTGCATAATTCATGCTAGGATTTCCTGGGAAAGAAAATCACCTAAAGACTATAAAATCTTGCCTTGCATTACTTTCCAAGGGATTAAGCACCATCCTGTTTACAGGGGCCTAAATCCCTCCCAGTCCCACACTTTGCATCTGTCGTTGAGCTAGCCCCCCAGTGCCAGCTACAGTCCTGAAACACAGACCCACTTCAGATGTAGTGTGGATGGAGGTACATGCAACACCAAAGTGGGCACAAAGTATGGAAGGCCAGAAATCTATGGGGATCCTATGCCTTCCCTTCAGCAGGATAGCTAGTTATCGAGACTTCTATGCATGGTGACTATGTCATAAATACCTATTGATTTTACAAGATGGAAACAATGTCAACCTTCCCAGCTCTTGCACCCAACCAAGCCCTCCCCACCCATCAAGGGCAATGCAACTTTTCAATGTCTCTAAGAAGAAGTCATTAATTCCCTTTTCCCCTAAATTCTACAGCAAACAAAGTGTGCCGTGCCCATTTAGCCCTGAATTACATTCTCTGTATTGTTGCTGCCTGTAAAGAACTGCCTTGACCTCACAAGTAGATTTTAAGCCCCCTCTGGGAAAAAAAAAAAAAAACTAGACCTTATAAGGTACCTGGACCCTTCACACTATTATCAAAGGTTGTCCCTCCCCCATGTCTAATACCTGGTTGCTGCCTATTGTATTTCCCCAGGTGGATGGTCTATAAGAACCAGAACCTCAATACATCTGAAGGTGAAATCATCTTTCTACCACAATAAAGTCAGCTTGTTGACTGTCCTCTATTTCTTTAAGCTCTGACTTTTCCTTGGGTTAACCTTCCCAGCAGCCATCTTTGGTATTATCGACTCTTTTTCTCTCTCCTTCAGCCTTTCTGTTCCAAATCCAGTCACCCATAGGACTCAGTCAGATTAATTTTTCCATAGCATCACATGAATGGTGTCCCTCCTATGGCTTCTCATTGTCCACTTCACAAAAAACAAAAATTTCTTTAGATAGTGTTCAAAACCTTCTAGATCCTGACACCCATTTTGTCAGCTTTATATTTTACTACTTCTCAGCCCATACCCTTTATTCTAACAAGGCCATTCCTGCTGCCTGAACCTCCCTTGTGCCTCTCTAGCTCCACACCTTCATTCAAACCATTATTTTCACATTAAATGCTTTTTCCAGCTAGCATAATCTGGCTCTGTCTTCAAGGAATACTTAATGTGTTATGAACTCTTTGTAAGTGAACCCATCAAGAATCAGGCATTGTGTTCTTTGCTGAGGGCATTTTTAATTTAAGTGACTTTATAATGCATCTACTACACTAAAGGCACTATGCTAAATGCTGGAGGATTATTCTAGAAAGTCCTACTTCCATTTAGTAAGAGTTCTAAAACATAGAGACATGAAAAGAAGAGACTCATTAATCAATTAATATCAGAAAAAAATGTCCTTGACATGAAGAAAATTGTGGCTCTTCATACTGCAAAAGCACACTGAATAGCAAGTTAATAAATTTATAGATAATTCACATAAAATATATCCTAGTAAAACACTGGAATTCCATGGATAGCAACAAAAGCATAATATTTTTAAAGAAATGAACAGGGGCTCCCCAAAAAAATTTACATTTTGCTTTCCATCGGCATCGCTAGATAATTACTACAAATCAGAAGTAATATGTTTGAAGTTTCAAGGGTAAATTTTTGGAACCTAGAATTCTATACACTGTCAAATTAACATATCAGTGCAAGGGCCAAAGATATATATACATTTAAAAAAGCACACACATACATATACACGCACACATAAAAGGCCAATAAATGAGGGAAATGAAAAAAAAACAGAGAATATAGAAAAAACACAGGAGTGCTTGGGTGGCTCAGTGAGTTAAGTGGCTGCCTTCAGCTCAGGTCATGATCCTAGGGTCCTGGGATCAAGCCCCGCATTGGGCTCCTTACTCAGTAGGGAGCCTGCTTCTCCCTCTCCCTCTGCCTGCTGCCACCCCTGCTTGTGTTCTCTCTCGTCAAATAAATAAATAAAATCTTTCAAAAAAAGAAAAGAAAGAAAAAGCATAAAATATGAAGACTGTGATATTAAATGTAAATGGCTTAAACTTTCTCATTAAGAAGTGATTATCAAGATTTTTTTTTATTTTAAGATTTTTTATTTATTTATTTGAGAGAGACAGAGATAGTGACAGAGAGCATGAGTGGGGGAGGAGAGGGAGAAGCAGGCTCCCCACTGAGCAGGGAGCCTGTTGAGGGACTCCATCCCAGGACCCTGGGATCATGACCTTAACTGACGGAGCCACCCAGGCACCCTCAAAATAACATTTTTAAAATAAACAAAAATCCAGCATTATGTTACTAATGGCATGTCTAAAATAGGATGACATACAAACCTTAAAAATTTATAAAAATGGAAAGGATGAACTACATAAAATAGAAAAACAAAATAAGCACAGAAAAACTCTATGTGAGACAAAAGTGATACAAAATCGAAAGCAAGAACTGAGGCAAAGAGAGAGATTTTGTGATGATAAAATGTAAAATCAAAATGATGTTAGTAGTAGTACATGAACTTTATGTAACTAAAAATATAAAATCAAAATATCTGGGCAAAAATTTTGGAATGAAAGAGGAATTGACAAATTCGGGTTCAAAAATTATTCCCTTGGTAAAAATAGATAAAAATGAATAGACTTACAGGAAAATTTAATAACTCAGTAGAGATATGTCATCTGAAAGTGTGTGTATGTGTGTGTATGTGAGAGAGAGAGAGAGACAATTGTTTGTAAAACTTTGTACTTGACAAACAAAATATGCTTGTTTTATAATAGATATGAACATTCCATAATCCTAAGTATTAAGCCACAAAGGAACTTTTAAAAGTTCCAAAAGTCTGCATTTACTGAATATAAAGTTAATAATAAAAAGGGATAACCAAAAATGTATCCAGTCTTCTAGAAATCAGAAACAAACAAATGAAAGAAACTTCCAATATGCTCCTTGGTAAAACAGGAAGATGGGACTAAAATAATATATTTTGAAGTGAACAACAGTGAAAGCATCGCATTTATAAACTCATCAGATGTGCTTATTTAGAATAATAAGTGTAACCTTGAACATACTTCTTATAAAACAAGTAATACTAAGGTAAGAATTATATATTAAACACCAGAAACTAAAAAATAAGCCACAAATTGAACCTAAGGGAAGTATCAGAAATAAATCAATAATTATTAAAAGCTTAACTTGATATAGGTTACAAAACAAACACCTGATTAATAAAACCAAGAGTTTATTCTTTGAAAAGATCCTTCCCCCAAAAAAACGAATCAATCTTTGTCATATATGCTAAGTAAAAATGAGAGATGATCCAATTAAAAGCATGAAACATGAGAAAAATACCATAGATAAAGAAAATCTGAAGATTTTTTAAATTATAAGATAATGGTAGGTACAACACTCCAACAACACACATAAAATATAAATGAAGTCAGCTATTTCCTAGGGAATATATGTTATATAGTACTGATTTAACATGTTAGAAAACATGAGTGAACTTACACTCATATTTTTTTAAAGTACCAATATCATTGAAATTCTTCTAAAAAATCACTAAGACCAGAGTTTTAATACAAATTTGACAAAACCTGTAAGAAAGGGATACTTCCAATATCATATAAGCTAATACAGACTATTTTTTGGAAAAGGATAAAAAAGTCCTCAACTCTATGAGTCCAGAAAAATCCCTAATTTAAGAAAATCCCCAGGATAAATATACACAATAGTTGTATTAAGTCAGGGACAACCAACATAAGAACAAAAATAGAATGTATAATCTTCAAACTAGTAGAAGAAAATAAAATCTATCCAATAGAAAATAGAAAAATACATATATGGAGAGAGAGAGGGAGGGAGGGAAGGGGTGCTATAAATGGAGAATATGAAATAAAATGGCAGAAATAAACACTAACATAATGGTATTTATGATAAGTGTAAACAGGTTAAACTTACCAATTAAAGACAGAGATTACTGAATTGGCTAATAAAAATAAGGTCAAAATATTGTAGAAGCACACTACAAACAAAAACACACAGGTTCAAAAATAAAAAGTATCAAAAAATACACTGGACCAAAAAAATTAAGTTTTAAAACAAACATAAGTTGTCAAGTAATATTTAATAGGAAAAAAAACCCATAAGATATTTGTTTTAAAATCTGCTTTTTCAGGTATTCTCTTAACAAAATAGTCTCAAAATACAAAAATCAGTAACTCACAGAAATATAGGGGTACATAGTTAAATTACCAAATACAGTTGAAGATTTTAACTCATCCATCTCGAAACAAATGGAAGAAAAATAAGAAATTTCAAAGAGCTGAAAAATACAATTAATAATAGCAAAGAAACAGAGTATATCTCTTTTTGAGAGCAGTAACATTAATAGAACATGTAATAAGTCAGAAAAGGAGGTCTCAATTAATTCCAAAGAATAGACATCATACATACTATGTCACTGATTTTATTCAGTAAAATTAAAAATAAGTAACAAACCAAAAGATAAAAAGATCCTATACATTCAGTAAATATAGTCACAGTAACAAAATAATTCAGATTAAAAAAGGTAATTGAGAAATACTTAGAATAGATTGTTAATACAAATGCCCACAGAGCTAAATTACAGAGAAATTTATAGTTATAGATATTAGAAATTCACCTCCATACCTAAATGAGAACAGGAAACTTGCAGAAACTTCATGTTTCTGAAGACTCAATTAAAAAAATCAAGTCTCTATAAATTAATTTATCTATTTAAGACAATCTCAATCATAATCCTCCAAGGATTATTTTTATGTAACTTGAGAAAATTATTTGAATTTTTATCAATATGCAAGTATCTCCCCAACATTTTCAAATGATAAAAAGGGCCTTCCTCCATCAGGGGTCAAAGAATACTGAAAAGGCCTGGTAATTGAAACAGTGTTGGGTGGGTTTCAGAATAGACAAATCTACTTATTATGACTTGGGTTATTACTATTATATAAGCTAGCCTAGACTGAGGGAGAAAGTGGTCTTTCCAGTTATCTTTTCACCTTTATATTCTCTTATAGCACTTTATATTTCAGAGAAATGTATTTAGACTTCCTTCTAAAATTAAAAAAAAAAAGGGACACCTGGGTGGATCCATCTGTTAAGCATCTGCCTTGGGCTCAGGTCATAATACTGGGGTCCTGGGATTGATCCCTGCATTGGGCTCCCTGCTCATCAGGGACCCTGGTTCTCCCTCTCCCTCTGCCACTCCCCCAGCTTGTGCTCTCTCTCTCTCACTCAAATAAATAAATAAAATCTTAAAAAAAAAAAGACAACAATTTTCCCATGTTGGGCTTCCTGCTCAGCGGGGAGCCTGCTTCTCCCACTCCCTCTGCCCCTCCCCACCATTTGTGTGTTCTCTAGTGCTCTGCTCTTTCTCTCAAATAAATAAAATCTTTTTTAAAAAATTAAATTAAATTAAAAAAAGAATTGTTACCAAAAGCTAATTAAAACAACAAAAAGAAGATATTAGGAAGAGGCTATTTGTATATTACTATAATAATTCATTCTTTTGAGTTGAAGTTCTCCCAATGTACTTTACAATAAAACAGGGCTTTACAGAAATTTAGGGACTTTTAGCAATCTGAAAGATTGAAAGAATCTCTTATCTTAAAATAAAATAAGCAATAATCCTATTTCCCACCCAAAATTCTTAACATGGGGGTAGGCAGATATCAACTGACCAGCAGTGGGGGAAAAGACATAACACACAGAAATGTTGATTCATCTACGGTGTTTCAGATAACCAATGAGAATAATTATGAGCAACACCTTCTTTGCTAAACTGTCATTTTCAGAGCAAAAGTTAAAGACAGTGGGTTGATAGCAATAGCCAATTGTCCATGGAATCCCCCAAAGAAAAAATGGCCCATGATGGACCTGATCTCCGACCATCACTGACACTTTGCTTAGAAGAATTCTGAACAATAACAGAAATAGAGTTTTTGTTTTCAGTGTTAATATCATTGTGAAACTGAACAAATTATGGCCCATAATTTGCATAATGCATCCAGTTATCTTAGAACTAAATCTCTCTTTGTAATGTCTCCCCTTAGATTATTCTTTGGCTTATCAATATTAATATCTCAAAGCTATTGGTCCCAAACCAATCTGTTTAAAATCCAGCTAGATGGTAATTGTAATAGAAGTGAACTAGCCACAATACATGGATATGGAATTTTATGATGTGCAAATATTGCTACAATACATACAATACATACAATCAACTGAAGGTAAATTCCATTGAGCAAAGAAATCTGATGTACTTGCTCGTGGCCCATCTGTTTAGGTAAAATGACAAGAATGCTAGAGAAGTCTAGTTCTTTGCACATGCCATAAGAATTGGAAAGAAGCTGGACATGTCTAATCCACATTTAGATCCTGACTCAAGCATTTTGTGAGTTCTCCATTAGTATACAGAATTAGTGGTTATTGCTGTCATTGTACAGAAATCATCTGGAATCTCAATCGTGAGAAATGGAAAACAAGGCTTGACTATTTCCTAGGTACAATTCTCTTGAGATTCTCCAAATAAGACTATGAGACTATCTGCAGGACCCTTCCAGAAAATTTGGTTCCATCTACTTATTTGTCTGAGTTGATTCTAAAGCCAACATCATTTCTCTTTGCCTGGTCACTCTGGTTTCTTCGCAGTTAATTAAGATAAGTTACTACGAACGCCTGGAGAGCGGCAAAAGTGCTCATGGTACAGACACTAAACAAGATTAGAAAAATGAACGTTCGAAATGGCCATTTAATCTTGAAGTTACACTACAAGGGAAATGTCTTTGATTCCCAAGTGATATTTCACAGATGTCTATGTGGGATAATAGATGGGGTAAAGAAGGCAGAAATGACTAAAATTAATGGAGTTGCTTTCACAGAGAGCCAGCTCTTTGACTTTGGATCTGATTTTTCTTTCCCTGTGGTGTATAAGGCGAAGGCAACCACAGAAGAGTGGAAGGAAGAGAATTTGCAGTCAGAAGTTTGAGTTGTTGAGACTCTGAGCAGGATGGTTTGCCCTTCTTGTGCACTGGTCCTCCCCTGTGAAGTAGATGACACGACCTTAAAAACAGTTGCACAGGGACGCTTCGGTGGTGCCATTGGTGAAGCATCTGACTCTTGGTTTCAGCTCAGGTCCTGCTCTCAGGGTCCTGGGATTGAGCCTCACGTTGGGCTCTACGCTCAGCACAGGGTCTGCTGGAGATTCTCTCTCCCTCTCCATCTGCTCCTCCCCCTGCTCTCTCTATCTCTCTCTCTCTCAAATAAATAAATAAATCTTTAAAAAAAAAAAAAGCAGCTGTACAGAGTAAACAAGGCAACAGGCAAAATCTTTCATCAATGGCGAAGTGTTCCCCAATTCACAACAAGGATCTGGTGGATCTATGGAAGAATCCTAATACCATGAGCTGCTCCACATTCTAGGCAATGATAAATTAAACATTCATGCAAAGGAACAGACAAGTGAGAAAAAAACAAACTCCGAGTCCACTGCAAGCAGATGAGGCTCTCCAGCAGCATTGTGTGGTGAGCAGCAAGCCAGGCAGTCTAGCACATGCAGCCTTCTGAAGTCAGAAGCAAGGCCAGCAGAGACCTGTCTTCCCTCAACACACCAGGTCCCGGCCGGCAGTGTTCAACTTTGCTGGTTCTTATTGATCCTTCCCTGGTCCAAACTTATTTCTCCCTTGTTTTCCCATTTCACCTCTTACTGCTTTTCTGAATGACTTGATTGGTAAATTATTCAGTAAAGCAACCATCAATTATTCTATTTCATCAATTTCACAACCGCTGGAGGAAACAGTTGAAAGCTTCTCCGTCTTGGCGGCTGCTTGCTGTGTACCTGGAGCCCTCTACCAGAGCTCAACTTCACTAGGGGTCAGCCATGCAGGAAGCCTCTGTTCAGCTCCAGCCAATGTGATAAGAACATCTAATCAGAAGCTGTGTTTACTGTTTGCCTTGGCTAACAAACACGTACTAGCTGTGTGACCTTGACAAAGTTATTTAACCTTTCTTTGCCTCCGTTTCCTTGTTTGTAATATAAGGCTAATAATAGCACCTATCTCCTAGAACTATTATAAGGATTAAATGAATAAATACTTGCAAATCACTGAAAATAGTGCCTGGACATGGTAAGAGCTATATATATATATATATATATATATATACATATATGCTTATTAAGTAAAGAAGTACATTATTTGTGGGAAAAATCATGTATGAATACAGAATAGCCAATTTCTAGGTGAAGATGAATATATAATAATTTTTATGGTAAAACAATATTCCCAGAAAGAAGACACTATGCATTTGACAAAACCCATAGAACTTTATAGCACAGTGAACCTTAATGCATGTAAATTTAAAAAATCATTTAGGAGGTCAGGGGACCCCAAGATGGAACGCAGACTGTGGCAAGTAAATCTAACTGTATGACAAATGTATGAAACGACCTCAGCAAAGAGGGTGGAAGATAAAGGTGCCAAGCCAAATAACTTTGGAAATGAATGAAATCAGAAGACTATAGGCAAAAGAAACTATACATGGCCCTGTACCTAGTTGATAAAGTCGTTTTCCAAGGGAGTCGGTGTTGATCATTCTCATACGGCAGAATAGGACAATTCCTTAAGGGCATGGTGGAGGGTGAGAGCCAGGTTTCTCACTACTGAGTGAGAGGTTATGGATAAGCACGGGGAGGAGGCTCCAATGATCCATGTGCTAACGATTGTAGTTGGAGATATGAGTGTGAACTCAAATTTAGCTTAATAGTGATACAGATCGTCACATGTAGCCATGTGTATATACCCCCTTGTATTTCCTTGCTCTGTCAACAGAGAGGGCCTGAAGGAACAGCAGCCCAGTAACTATAAGGACACCTAGCACCAAGATCATGGTTTTAAATAATACTCTCAGTAAAAGAACTAGGGATCCTTGGAGAAATGGCTGATTCCAGGACTGAGGCCGAAAATGCTCAAGATGAACCTGGGACATCTGTAGTGCCAGAAAAGCAGGACACAGTTAAAAGAGAGAAAACAAGAGAGAGCCAAGCAAGTGGTAAAAGAGAAAGGGAGGAGAGAGAAGTTGTATGTCATAAGGACACAAAAGCCAACCGAACGCATTCTCAGAGGCCAGCTAAAACAACTTAATTTGAGCGACAAAATAAAGTAGCATCGGATTATAACCCAACGTTTAAAATACATATTCATGAGCTGATATAAATAAATGATTAAATAAATAAACAGAGGTGAGGAGAAGAGATAATCTCTCCTGAAAAGAATTCCAAATAGTTTATGTAGATGCTCTACATCAAGGGGGTGGAATACAACCTCCCGCTCCTTAACAGCGGGCTCTGCATCAGGACAGCTTTCCAAAGCAGACAGCATGGAAAGAGAGGAAAAAGAATAATTTTACAGTGAGAAATCTGAGAAACACAATCTAGGCCAGGTCATCAAAGTCAACATCAACAGTGACGAGTCATGTTGATAGTACGTACCTTTGATACCATGGGATGAAAATGATTTTTCCTCTGTGTCTTTCCTCCCTAAAACCCATTACCCAGATCTAATCACAAGGAAAATATCAGACAAATCCCATCTGAAGGACAGCCTATAAAATACCTGACAAGTATTCCTCAACACTGTCAAGGTCATCCAAAACGAGGCAAGTTGAGAAACTATCACAGCCAAGAAGATCCTAAGGAGACATGATAACCAAATGTAGGTAGGATCCTGGAACAGAAAGGGAACATTAGGTTAAAACTAAAGAAAAGAGCAGGAAAGGGTGAGGAGGAAGCAGGAATGACCATTAACCATGATAACGGTGTGCTGTGAGCTGAGAAGAATGGCTAACTCAGCCCTCTGCCCCAGAGACAACAAATCCAACATATCAACTAACAACTAACACTTGTAAAACTGAAGGACGTACCTGAAGAAGTTAGTTATCCTGAGAAGAGAAGCAAGAAGAAGTGGCAGTTACATCTGAGATGACTGGCTTTCCTGGAAAGACAGCTTCCATGGGACTAGGGACACTTTTATTTCAAGGGTGACCTGGCATGAGAAATCTTTTACTAAGATTCTCTCTTCAAGTTTTTTCTTTTCAGGGAGAAGTGCTATAAATAGATAAGGGCATCTATTAATATAGCACTTGACACAAGTAGATTAAAGAAGAAAATTATGATCTAAATATAGATAATACCTAGCAGAAGTGGATTAATGTTCCTAGCATAAGTATAAAAATGTTAAAAATTGGTGACATTCTTTTGATAAAATACTAAAATACAGGAATAGAGGAAAACTGCTTTACCATAATAAAGGCCATCTATTTCAATCTAAAAGCTATATCCATGGTAAAATAAATGTGTCCGATTTCACTATTATTAATATTATAGAAATACTGTTCACTAAAAGCAAAAATAAGATAGCATGAAGGGTTAGATTATTGAAAAAGAAGTGATGAAACATGTGGGGCGGTATGATTTTATTGTCAGATAGCCCAAGAGACTAAGCTAAGAAACTGCTTTAATTAATAAAATTTGACAGGTAACCTGGAAGAAGATAAACACACACACACACACACACACCAATTCTTATCGTGCGGCTGAAGTTGTAATGGGAAAAAAAATCTCATTCATCTGAGAAATATGTGTGGTCTACATGAGTAACTCCGCAATATTTTAATAAAAGACAAATAAAGACTCGAGTCGGTGAAAAAAAGCACCCTGCCTCAGGTGGGAGACAACATATTTTAAAAGGACCAACTTTCCCAAATCACTACATTTCAAATAAATTGAATCTAAATCCCAACATGAGTTTTTTACTTGAAAATTGCTCTAAATGTCACAGGAAGAAAAGCTTACAGAGTATAATTTTGAAAATGTATAATGAAGAAGGAAGGATCTTACCAGAGAGCAATGCATATTACAGGAAAATAGTACTAAAAATTGTTTCATACTGGCCCTAACTGGATAGATGGAAAAACTGAACAAAAGAGTCACTTTGTAACAAAGAGAAATGGTTAACTACTCACACACACACACACACACACACACACACACAAATATTTAGTCCATAAGAGGTTTTCAGACTGATTAACAATTTGGGGGAAACAGACTTTCATGTTATACTTACACTAAAATAAATATAGCACTGTACCCAACACATAGTTGACATGCAATATTTATTAATTGTAAGAGTTACAGACAAAATTGAAAATTGCATTTAAATAAAAGGATATTATATATGATATCTATCAGATCTCTGGAAAGGGATAATTTTCTATCCTGGAAGAAAAGAGATGGATGGATCTCCTCCTAGGAACAGAAGCAACATAGTGATAGGGTTTAGGTCATAAATATTTCTGGCTTTCTCTCTGTCCTCAGTAAATGTTTGTTAAACTGAATTGGCCTTGGAGTAATGTGACAGCAGTAAAAATAGCAAAGGGCTACGGAAGGTGAAGCGGGCATCATAGGGAAATTTTGAACATGAACTTCTGCTAGGTCACGCCTTCTGCCAAGCTATGGCCAGTCCCGCTATGCAGGACATGCCTGGACCTTGATGATGTGGCTGTTATGGTAAGGGACCACCACCGCTGTGGAGTCTCGGCTTGGCTCCTGGTCACAAGGGAGCTCGTGACACCAGCTGGTCACCTTCCTCCCCAATGGCTGGCCAGAAGCCCTTCCTCAGCCATTGCCTTCTGTTCGTGGCAAGGTTTCCACTGCTAATAATAAAAGTCATAATGTTAGTTCTTTAGAACAAGGTAACATTTTGCAGTTTATAATGTGTTTTGATATGAAATGGCTTATTTAATATTCATGCTAATCTTATTACTGTTATTCATCCCCTGAGGGGACTGGAGGCTGTGCTCTCCTGAAAACCATGTCCAGTCCTTGGTGAGGTCAGGACTCACAGCCCAGCTCAGACTGCATGTGCAGTGTTTTCTCTGCTTTCCCTCATTCATTGCTTTCTTTTTTTTTTTTTAAGATTTTATTTATTTATTTGGTCAGAGAGAGAGAGCACACAAGCAGGGGGAGCTGCAGGCAGAGGGAGAAGCAGGCTCCCGCTGAGCCAGGAGCCCGATGTGGGACTCGATCCCAGGACCCAGGGTCATGACCTGAGCCAAAGGCAGACGCTTAACCGACTGAGCCACCCAGGCACCCCTCATTCATTGCTTTCAAAAGGGTCATGGAGAAAGTGGTCAACTGAACCAAATGTGTCATTCAAAGAACGAGCGCATGGTGGCCCAAGAAAGAGCACAGGCAGATGCTCTAAGACATAATTCCACCTCTCCTCATTCATGAGATTTTACATCTATCTATCTATCTATCTATCTATCTATATATATATATTTCTATATATATAAAAAAAATCGCAGCTTCTGGTAATGTACAAAAAGCAGTCTCTGCTAGTGTAAATGGGATCTACCTCTTAGATTTCAATTACCAGTGTGTGGGATAGGCATTGGATCACAGAACAGGCATTGGATCACAGAAAAGGGATAGGTCTATAAAAGCACACAAACGTAGGTATTTTCTGAAATGATGCGGCCCCATTGTCTCTGACAAAACGAGCTTTCGTTGATTCCCACACTCATCTATTGGGACAATGGTAGTGTGACAGACACTGGGCAGCATCTCCATTGTGCACATAGCTCCACGAAGTTCATGGACCCCAGTTTAAGAACCTTTATCTAGAAGGCGAAAGTATATCTTGTCCTCATTGAAGTGATAGAAGAGAGGATTAACTAAGCACTGATGTTAGGTAACAGCTCATACATTAATACAGGGGCTTCTCAGTAGACAGTCCAAACATCTGGAGTCAGTTTATTTACATAAGTGATTCTGAACTGAATTAGCTAATGAGCCACCTTGCAGGGTTATGATGGAACTGGCTTCAGGTCAGGTACAGGATGGAGAAGGAAGGAATTAATTCAAGCGTTGCTCCTAAGACTTGGTGCTAATGTATAACCACCAAACTAGATCCTTAACCTACCTGCCTCCCCACCAGGAGAACTTCTGTTCTCTTTGATTAAGTTATTCCAAGTACCGCCATCTGAAATCATGGCCTGACACTCTAGGGAGCCAGAGTACAAAATTGCTTATTGGCAAACGTTTGGTCTCCCATCAGTAATCACTGGCAGACACAAAATAATGGTTTTTACAAAGTGGGATTGTCTGTCCTTGTATTTCACCTTCAGGACTTGTCAACATTTTTATGCTGAAAAGCAAACACTGCATTGCAGACTTTCTCCAAAAGGATCCTTGTGACCATCACTACCACACCCCTACCTTATGAAATTTCCCCCAAATTGATGGACCTGTGGGGCAAATTTGGAAGGAACAAGCCAGGGGGTTAGCCGACTACCTTAGCCGAGGGAGAAAAATAAACCCATGGGAAACTAGGAGTTAGAGTGTAGGTGGGAGCAGGGAAATTCCCAGGATTCACTTGAGTTCAAAGGGACAGACCAGAGTCCCTGTGAGGACAGATTAGGGGAGCAGCTGGAAGAGAAGCACGAGTCCCACGAGACTGTTGGAGAAGTGGAAACAGAGGTCTGGGGCTCACCATTGGTGAGCAATCCATTCTGACTGTGGTTCAGCCTGAACTAGGAAGAGCTGGGGCAAAGTGATAGAGATATGGAGATAAAGGTCAGTCCATCCCAGGATGAGGACAGAATGTGGATAAAATTAAGACTGTCTTCCACTGAGGATAATTAGAGAGAGAGAAGGGAAGTGTGTTGGAAAGGGCTGGATTTAGAAGGTAAACCAGAGGCCCTGGCATAAAGAATCACTTTTTAAATCTAACCTAGAGTGGACGTAGTTGCCCTTTGAATCTAGTGGAATACGATTTATATTCTGACAAATATTAAGCTGAAATAAAGGGGCTTTGTTCATTCAAGACAAATGGCCAGAGAGAATGGCTCCCAGTGTTTCATGTGAAGCATCAGATTTGGTACAGAAATATACCAAGTGTTCATTAAATATTTATTGATTAATTTTTGTATCTGCTAGAAAGGACCTATCTGTCCAAATTATTTTTACCTGATGATGATCTGACACTCTCCCATTTAAGTATCAGACAGGAAGGGAATAAAAATTAAATCTATGTCCCTTTTTTATTTTGACCTAGATAATTTAGATTTTGTTTAGCCCTTCTTATTCTAATTTTTTCATTGATAATGTGGCAGGTATTGCATGTCACCTCATTTCAGACATACCCAAATTCTCCTTTTTTAGGAATTATAAAGCAAGGGGGGCCTGGGTGGCTCAGTCGTTAAGCATCTCACTTCGGCTCAGGTCATGATCTCAGGGTCCTGGGATCGAGCCCTACATCGGGCTCCCTGCTCCACGGGAAGCCTGCTTCTCCCTCTCCCACTCCCCCTGCTTGTGTTCCCTCCCTTGCTGTGTCTCTCTCTGTCAAATAAATAAATAAAATCTTAAAAAAAAAGAAATTATAAGGCAAAATATTCAAATCCCCCAGCATCCCTTGCAAGTCAGGGTGATCATGTCCCTCAGGTAAATGCAAGGAGAAGTTCTGGGGGTGGAGAGGCTATGCCATTCTTGAGTCCTGGACTGCCACCTAGCTCTGGCTTTCTGACAACATGAGAAACATTGACCCATTTGCTAATTTGACTCATTGTCAGGTTGTCTATACTTTGCAGCTTGGTGTATTCCTAACTGTCACAGATAGCATCTTAATCAGCTCAGGCTGCCCTAGCAAAACATCACAAACTAGGTGGTTTCAACAACAGAGATGTATTGTCTTGCACTTTTGGAGCCTGGAATTCCAAGGTCAGAGTGTGCCAGCATGGTGCAGTTCTGGTGAGGGCCCTCTTCCTGGGGAGGGCTCCCTTCTCACTGTGTACTTACATGTCCTACAGAGAGAGAGAGAGTCCTGGTATCTTCTCTTATAAGTACAATAATTCCATCATGAGGATCCTACCCTCATGATCTTATCTAAACCTAATTACTTCCCAAAGACCCCATCCCCAATACCATCACATTGGGGATTAAGACTTCAACATATGAAGTTGGGGGAGACACAAATATTCAGTCTATAACATTCACTTCTCATGGCTGATTGTATGTGTCAGTTTGACTGGACCATGAGGTACCTAGATATTTTAAAACATTATTCTGGGTGTGTCTGTGAGGGTGTTTCTGGATGAGAATGATATTTGGATCAGTGGACTGAGTAAAGCAGATTGCCCTCCCTAATGCAGGTGGGCTTCACCCAGTCAGTTAAAGACCTGAATCAAACAAAAGGCTGAGTAAGAGGGAAATCCTCCTGTCTGACTGTTTAAGCTGGGACATTTGTCTTTTTTTAATGCCCAGGACAAGTGAGAATTTTACTTTACTATTTATTGTGAGGAAAAAATATTTGTCTGAGGAAGTAGTACACTTGTGTGACTGTCCTAAACTTGATATCTGAAATTCAATGCAGACTTGCTTTAATACCCTGCCACTTACAAAGTGATAAATCCTGGGATTTTTACTTTCTTCTCTGTGAACCATCTTCCTCATCCATAATGTGGAGACAATGCCTATCTCACTGAGCTACCAAGAAGCTCAGAGGGAATTCTCCACATGATGAGGACCATATTCACACTAATAAATGATTTTTTGTGTGCTTTCTTGACTGATTTTTATGGTACTATTCAATTCACCTTATCCTTCAGGTCATTCAAGGAACTGTAAGAAATAATTGAAGAGGTAAGTATGTCCTTCTATAAATGTAGTTTGTTAGCAACCAAGAATTCCAGAAAAAGTCCTCAATTACTCTTTTCATGTTATTTGGCACAAGAATAAATTTTAATATTATTCTAAATGTCCCATTTGTACATCTTAGTACTCAAGCCAATGTGACCGTATAGCTATGAGGATAGATGTCCTGTAGTTCTTTGTTCACTAAACCAAGTGTTTCTTCCAGGGTACAAACACAAAAGAAGTGATTCATTCAAAATCCCGAGTATACCCCCATGCCATTTTTTTTTCTAGACAGTTCTAAGTCATTCTGAAAAAAAAAAAAAGTGTCTTTTGAAACAGCATGGAGTTCCTGCTCTCAATACTGTTTACAGAACAAAAGTTTCCGGGCTGTTGCCTCTTGAAGTCAAAGGAAGATGCCAGAGAGTGTTGGATGTGTGGAAAGTGGGTGAAAAGAGAGATAGGTGGAGGAAAATAAAACTTCTAGTGACCTAACTCAGGGACTGTAATTGGGTGAACTTTCAAAGTACAGTGAGGTATGGAAGAGACAGTTCCCAAAGCAGTTTGTCAGGGTTTCTTGTGCTAAAGTAATGTGCCGGAGGATTTTTCTTTTTGACGACAGAGATCATACTTACTTCAAGCATTGATGTGGGTAATTCTAGCATTTTCAAATACACAACACATTAGCTTGCCTCCTACAACAATATCTAAAGGAGATCCACCATAGATAGAAATGGCACTAGTACGTGGTAGGGGTCATTAGCATTGGAAACTACCACCCACCCCTCTGAACGGAGTGTTTCAAAGGAATAATTTCAAACCACAGAATATAAAGTTTCTATCTCTGCTTTGGAGTTACCTTCTGTCTTGTAGTATCATTGAAGCAGAAAGCCTGCAATAAATCATCTTTCTTATTTATCTGACTTCTGCTAAGGAGAGAAAAGACACACAGTCAGTTTCTTTGAATACTATTTTGTTGGTATTAAAGGTAAACTCTCAGGAAAAACTCTGTGATACATCTCAAGCAAGTGAAGAAGAGGACATAGTAGAAAGTATAAATAAACCAACATCCTTCATAACCTGCTCATTCAGACAGCTCGGGGCCATGGCTCACCTCCCTGAGGATGATAACCCCACAGTAGGGGTTTTCTGTCTTCTCCAGTTCCTTCCCTGGGTTCTCTCACCATTCACAAAACCGCCATACACCCCTGTGTATTCCCTGAAGATTGAAAAAAGTTTCACTCCTCTTAAGTCACAAAAGTCCAGAAAAGGAGATACAAACCCAAGCAATGAATTCCCTTCCAACTCAAACACATGTGAAGAAGTCATTTTGTCCTTAAAGTCAATTTGAAAAAAGGGGACACTGGGACTCCCCACCCACCTCCACCCTTGGAGGAGAGAGCAGCACAGCACATCGCATGTAAGGAGGTATGAGGAATGATGATGGGGGTCCAAAGGCCGTAGACCAGGTGCTGGCTCTGCCACTTACCTTTATGTTCTCTGTCAAGTTCCTTCCCCCCTTCAAGCCTCAGTTTCCTTATGTCTACATTCAGACTAATAATAAAAAAGATCATGATAACAATAATGCACTGAGGACTTCTATCTATTAGGCAATGTGTGAGGCACTTTTTTGAAGTATCTCCAATTTTCAAAGCAATGGTAAAAAGGAAAGGTTATCATCACTGATTTACAGATGTGGACATGAAGGATCAAAAGCAATGGACAAGTTTCTCTACCATATATGTGGTACACATGGGAAAAGGCTTGAATCCCCACAAGTCTCTCAAATGCCTATTCTCTCCAAGACTATCTCTTTCCAGAGATATCATTCTTCCTCCTTCCCCCAGGACTGTCATGAGAATCACATCCGAGGATTTGTAAATCTGCCCCAAATGCACAGTGTGAGTGTAACAGAGCATTGGAGAATGCCTTTCATATAACAGGCTTATCAATAATTGTAGGGAAAAGGAAGAAGGGAGGAAAGGGGCACGTATTCCTATAGGTAGAAAGAGATACATATAAGCAAGGGAACTCAGGTCAAAGTGTTCTTCAATCCCAAGGATGAGTATACAATTACAACTATGGGTTTCTTAAGGGGTGATTTGTTATTCTAGAATCCAAAATCTTGGAAAGGGAAGAGAAATTCACAGAGAGAGTCATGGAGAGGAGAAGCTGGGTGCCACTGTGGAAAATGGTCCCCAAGGCAGAGTGTCCCATGAGCAACCTCACAGGATCCCCCGGGAGCTCCCTGGAGAATACTGTGTTCAACAACCCCATGATAGGATTCCATAATTGCAGTGAGCCAATGCCAGAAGGGAAATTCTTCCTTCATGCAAAATTGGTCCTGACTCACACCCAAAAGAAAAGCTCACCAACTGCAATAATTGACCTGTGGCTTCTGTCCCAAAGAAGAATGTGGCCTTCAGGAGCCAAATTATAGGGTTACAGTATTTCCCAGCCATAAACATCTAGTCGATGACTCATGATGAAGGTTCCCTCCTTCTAGAAGAGACCATTACATGTCTTTAGTATTTAGCTAGTTGTCCAAGTCTCTATTTCTAAGGGCTCTTATGAATCTACACAGTGCGCCCGATGGTTCAGGGCAGGGGCATGGAGATGGAGCGTCTCTGTGCATGTTTTGCTTTTTGTTATTTTAATCTGATGACCTTCTAAGAGGATTAACTATGAAAAAATAAATGCCTTTGTCATTACTGATGTCATTGCCCCTTTCTTTCTCTGGTTTTGGTATGGTAGTTTGTACTGAATTGATTACCAATTTCTCATTTTCACTAATCACTCAAAGAAGAGTCTTTTCTTGGGATTTGACCACAGAAGTGAAACTCATATACTATATTTACACACACACACACACACATACATCTAAACACACAACAACAAAAAAAAGTATTTCTTAAAACCTAAGAAAAATCGGGTATTCCTAACTCCTTTTCAAATAAAAAATATGTATGTGTCTGTGTCTGTGTGTGTGTGTGTAATCTTTTTTTTAAAAAGTAGCCAGCATGGTGGTCCCATCTGCATGACAAGGCAGCCAGAGAGGCTGCCTGAACACCCACCCAGTGGCTGAGCACCCAGTGGCCAAGCCCGGGGCAGCTCTGAAAGTCCCAGGACCCAGAATACGACAGGAGTGCTATTATTCTATGTCATTCAGGAGTAGGAGTAGCTAGAGGGGAATGAAACCAAGAAACTTGAATGTGTGAAGTCCAAAATGCAAACTTGTCCAAAACTAGAAATAGAAGATTAAGTTTCTTTTCAAAAACCCATCTGGCCCTAGAATGGAGTGGTGTCTATGAGCAAAAGGGACGCTGAGTGAGAAGATCAAAATCATGGAGGTCAGCTGAGGTAGAATGGATGCTATGCTCTCCTTTACCTTCTTGTAGAGTTGAAACAATGTTTTTATTTAGGAACTGATGTTTCATTGAAGGTATAGGTCAAGTCTATGCCAAGCCTGAGCTCTAAGATTTATGAGCCTTTATACAAACTGAAACAAGCATGTGCTTGTGGCACCTGTGTGGCTCAGTTTTTTAAGTGTCCAACTCTTGATTTCAGCTTAGGTCTTGATCTCAGAGTTGTGGGGTTAAGCCCTGAGTGGGGCTTTGCACTGTGCATGGAGCCTGCTTAAGATTCCCTCTCCCTCTCCCTCAGCTCCTCCTACCTCTCCTAAAAATAAATAAATTAAATAAATAAATAAGCATATGCCTAATAGGAGCTCCAGAAGGTAAGAATAGAAAGAATAGAGAGAAAGACAATGTTTGGAGAGAAGATTCTTGAGAGTTTTCCAGAACTGGAGAAAGACATGAATCCTTATATTAAAAAACACATTTCAAGTTCTGGGGAAAATAAATAAAAATAATTCTACCCCTAGATATATAATAGTGAAATGCAGAAAACACAAAACAAAGACAATCTTGGAATGCCTGGGTGGCTCAGATGGTTAAGCATCTGCCTTTGGCTCAGGTCATGATCTCCGGGTCCTGGGATCGAGCCCCACATCAGGCTCGATCAGCGGGGAGTCTGCTTCTCCCTCTCCCTCTGCCTCTCCCCCTGCTCAGGATTTCTCTCTCTCTCTGTATCTCTCAGTCTCAAATGAATAAATAAAATCTTAAAAAAAAAGAAAACAAAGACAATCTTAAAATTAGCTGGAGAAGAAAGAAGACCCATGAAGGAGCAGAACTGATTCTACCACCGTAAATCCCAGAATGCTGAGGGAAAATGTGGTCAGTCCAGAGGCTATATCCTCAACTACCACTGCAGAATGAGCAGACAATGCAGGCATTTCAGACAGATATGCAGAGTTTACCCGCATCCTCACATGAGGGCAGGAGCTTTCTCTTCTCTGTCTCCTTCCCACCATAATCCTTGTTGCCTAGAATACTCCTCGCACAGAGGAGACATACAATCGATATTTGTTGAAAGAAGAAAGAAATCAGCTGCTAAGGGATGTACCTCAGTAACGTGAAAACTGAACCCAGAAAGATGGAGCCAGTTCCGAGCGGCAGTGGTGAGCCACCATGTTGCTAAATCAAGATAAGCACTGAATACAAAATTGGCAGCAGCAGCCGCCAAAGGGAAGGTTAAAAAAAAAAAAAAAAAGAACAAAAGGACAGAGAAACTGTTAAGAGGATGATAAGAACTGAAGGAGCCTAAGGCTTCTGCATGTTTAGGGAAATGATAGAAAGATCAGTAACTTGGTATCCCATCAGTCAAATGTGCATGGCAAAAATCCAAGGGCAATCTGACAGAACAGAACGAACACACGATTTTCAAACCAGTAGAAAGGGTGAAAAAGAAGAAGGAACATCCAAGCAGTTCAAAAGAAAACAGACGGGGGGCGGGGAGTTGGGGGGAAGGAAGCACAGAGGGGACAAAAACATAGTAAATAGAGGACAAGAGATACAAGACGAAAAGAAATCCAAATATATCATGGTAGACAAAAGAGTGGCAAAACATTTTGAGAATGCCCTAGTGTTTAGCAGATAATGATATCGGTGTTCCAAAATAAAGTTGGTGCTTCAGGTCTCTCTTTACCATTTTGAGGCACGCCTTGACTCCAGTGTATTTTTGCTTCCAACAGCAACACCTTTGGCTCTTTCTCAGAGGAGCCCACTCCACTCCTATGGGTGGAGAGCCTGAGTCCCTGGGAATGATGGGCAGGAGCAGGAGTCTACAAGGCCACCAGCTTTCAGGCCTTGCTGGAGTCCTGGATCACTCTGAGGTGAAGCTTACTCTCCACCTTTCCCCTGAAGGGCCAGGCCGAAGTTACCGCTCATGGAGTAGACTTCACCCACAACTCCTTTCTTGCTGGCATTCTTGTCCCACCTCCCTGCTCCGGTGCGTTAGGGATTTCCCTGTGAGCACATGCTGAATAAGCTCTTGCATATGAAGCCTCAAGCTGGGGTCCACTTCTAGGGAATCCAACCTCAGATTCAGAGTTCTTTTTTTTTTTTTAAGATTTTATTTATTTATTTGATAGAGAGAGAGAACGCATGTGCACCTGCATGCACAAGGAGGGGGAGGGGCAGAGGGAGAAGCAGACTCCGCTTAGCAGGGAGCAAATCCGGGGATCATGACCTGAGCCAAAGGCAGATGCTTACCTGACTGAGCCACCCAGGTGCTTCTCAGATTCAAAGTTCTAAGTAAGTACAGAACTTCACATTTTCCCAAAAATTAGTCAGTATCACAGGGTCGAATATAAACAAAACTTAGAAAAATGTGTGAGTGATTTCAGTGCACAAGAAAACATTTAATTATGAGAGGAGAAAATTCCAGACTATTTGAACTACCTTAGCTAATAAGCGTTGGAGTTTGCTAAAGAACTTTCCTTCTCATGTTCTTACTGAAAAATAAATTCTTTAGTATGATTTTGGTGGAGAAGACATTCTCCTATTGGTTTTATTTAGCCTTTCTTTATCCTAACCAGTACTCCCTTGCTCTGCTGAAGAAAATTCCAAAGCCTTAGGAGGTAGTGTACAAACCAGGAACGTAAGTGCATCCCTACCCAGAGTTACTTAGCTGCTGGGACATTTGGTTTTTTTCTTTAATATCTTATCTTTAAAAGTTTGACTTGACTTCCGTACTCATTTAGGAGTGGATTGTAAAACTGTCAACATGTTTTTAAGGCTGGCCCGATGATAAGTTATTTTTCTTATGTCTTTCTCTGTTTTAAAGTGTCCTTTTAATACCTTCCAATAATTATATTTTTTAGGGAGCTCACAAAATTATTCTTAATAGATTATGATGGTTTTCATACTCATTATCTTTTTTTACACAAAAGGAACATCTACCATTTATGACATAAAGCGTGGGTACTTATCAAAATGATTGAGGGTTTTTTTGTACACAAGCTATAACTTAATTTGTTTGGATAAATTCATATACATGGGTAATCCATATAAGATATAGGGTATTTCTGTCACTCCAGAAAGTTCCCCCACTTTTATCACCTATAGATAAACACTGTTCATGTGTCTTTCTTCATAGTGTAATTCCTGTGTTCTAGAATCTCATAAATAGAACCAAAGTGTATGTACTGCTTTATGTCTTCTCTTCTTCACATACTGCTTTTGAGATTCATTTGTGTTGTGTCATATTGTGCTCAGTAATCTATTCCTTTTTATTACTGAGCAGTATTCATTAAATGAATATTCCACAATTTATTTATTCATTCTCTTGAGGATGGACATTTTGGTTGTTTCCAGTTTGGGACTATTACAAATAATGCTGCTCTGAATATTCTTCTACAAGTCTTTTTGTGGACATCTGTTTTATTTCTCTTGGGGAAAAAAAAAACATGGATTACAATGTGGATATATATGACACTTGATAAAAAAATTATCGAACAGTCCTACAAAGTGTGCTTTGTACTATTTTCAAGTCCCACTGGCTATATACACAAGAGATCTGGTGGCACTATGTCCTTGCCAACCTTTGGTATTGCCAGTGGTTTTCATTTTTTTTTTCACTTAATTTTATTTTATTATGTTATGTTAGTCACCATACAATACATCATTAGTTTTTGATGTAGTGATCCATGATTCATTGTTTGCATATAACACCCAGTGCTCCATGCATTACTGCCCTCCTTAATGCCCATCCCATTGCCCTACCCCCCCAAAAACCCTCAGTTTGTTTCTTAGAGTCTATAGTCCTCAGGGTTCGTCTCTCCCTCCGATTCCACCCCCTTCATTTTTCCCTTCCTTCTAATGTCCTCCATGCTATTCCTTATGTTCCACAAATAAGTGAAACCATATGATAATTGACTTTCTCTGCTTGACTTATTTCACTTAGCATAATCTCCTCCAGTCCCATCCATGTTGATGTAAAAGTTGGGTATTCATCTTTTCTGATGGCTGAGTAATATTCCATTGTATATATGGACCACATCTTCTTTATCCATTCATCTGTTGAAGGGCATCTCGGTTCTTTCCACATTTTGGCTATTGTGGACATTGCTGTTATGAGCATTGGGGTGCATATGGCCCTTCTTTTCACTACATCTGTGTCTTTGGGGTAAATACCCAGTAGTGCAATTGCTGGGTCATAGGGTAGCTCTATTTTTAATTTTTTGAGGAACCTCCACACTGTTTTCTAAAGTGGCTGTACCAACTTGCATTCCCACCAACAGTGTAAGAGGGTTCCCCTTTCTCCACAACCTCTCCAACATTTGTTGTTTCTTGCCTTGTCAATTTTTGCCATTCTAACTGGTGTAGGGTGGTATCTCAATGTGGTTTTGATTTGAACTTCCCTGATGGCTATTGATGATGAACATTTTTTTAAGCACTGATTTCCAAGATCCATAAAGAACTTCTCAAATTCAACATCCAAAAAACAAATAATCAAGTCAAAAAATGGGCAGAAGACATGAACAGACACTTCTCCAAAGAAGACATACAAATGGCTAACAGACACATTTTAACCTTTCCAATGAGTATACAGTGCTATATCACAGGGTTTTTTGATTGAGATAGAATTGGCATATAACATTACATTAGTTTCGGGTGTATAACATACGATTTGTGTTTCTATAATTGCAAAATGATGACCACAAAAAGTCTAGTTAACATCTATCATCATATATAGTTACAAATTTGTGTGTGATGAGGACTTTTAAGATGTGCTCTCTTAGCAACTTGCAAATGTGCAATACAGCATTATTAACTACAGTCACTATGCTGTCTATTACATCCTCATGACTTATTTTATAACTGGAAGTTTGTACTTTTTAATGCCTTTCCCTCATTTCACCCACTTCCACAGCCAGCCCCCAGCCTCCTGCTTCATCGGGTTTTAAATGGTCATCCCCTGAGACTACCGATGTTGAGCTCTTTTCCTTGGGCTTACTGGCCATGCTTTGTGACATGTCTGTTGCCCATTTTTAATTGTGTTTTTTATCTTGCTGTAGTTCCATTGTAGGAATTATTTATATATTCTAGATACAAGTCTTCTGTGACTTATTTGATCTGCAGATATTTTCTCCTACTCAGTGAATTCCCTTTTCATTCTTTTAACGGTGTTTCTCAGAGCAAAATTTTTGGTCTTGATGAAATCCAAATTCTATCTTTTTCTTTTTCAGTTGTGGCTTTCTGTGTCCTGTCTAATCTCTGTCCACCCCAAGGTCACAAACATTATTCTTTTTTTTGTTTTCTTCTAGAAATTTTATAGTTTTAGCTTATATGTTTAAGTCTGCAATTCCACCTAAATTTATGTTCTTATGTGTTTTGAAATAGAGGTCAACCCTTTTTTTTCTTTTCCATGTAGAGATCCAGTTATTCCTGCATCCTTTGTTGAAAAGAATTCCTCTTCTCAATAAATTGCTTTGGCATAGCACCTTTCTTTGAAATCAATTGACCATGGAAGCTTGGGTCTATTTCTGGACTTTCTATTGTGTTTCATGGGTCTGTCTATCCTTAAGCCAATACTACAGACTTGATGTCTATAGCTTTATAATAAGTCTTGAGATGAGGTGGTGTAAGTCCTTCAACAGCGTTCTTATTTTTCAAAATTGTTTGGCTATTACAGGTTCTTTGATTTTTATATAAATTTTAGAATAGGGTGTAAATTTTGGCAGCATTCTTTATTGGAGTGTGTAGAACCTATAGCCAGTTTAGGGTGAATTGACATTTTTACAGGATTAAGTCCTCCTTCTTTTCTTAATACTACTCTAAAAGTAAATAAATAAAACACCTGGACTTTAAAGCTCAACATAAGAAATCAATGTGGGTGAAACATTTCCTAATTTTTAGTGGAAATTTTATTACCTGTTCAAAAGTCACCTCCTAAAAGCAAAGATTTTACATTAAAGGGAACCAATAGAACTCACTGCCAAGATACTTTAAAATAAATATCTTAGGATTTTTTTCTTTGGACCCGTGCTGTTAACTGCCCTTTCCATTTTAGAAATATTTATTGAGTCCCTGCTGTGGGTCGGGCACTACTCTAGGCACAGAAAACATCGCTGTGACCAAAACAGACAAAAAAAAAAAAAAAAATCCCTGCCTTTATGGATCTCACATTTTCTAGTGAGAACTGTTCAGTGTCTTCATACTTCCAGCCTTTGGAGGAGGTCTCAACGTATCAAGAGTGCCCCCAATGCTATCCACTATTAAAAACTGCATTTGTGAACACAGAAAAGGAAAGCCTGAACATCATCTTTGTGGGTGTATGTATAAGATTTCCAAACTCACTTCCATATGATTTTTAGAATAGGAAAGCTTTTGACCTTGGCTCCTTGTAGAAGAGCAAAGCTTCAGTTCAAGAAAAAATAGAAGTAATTTCCAGAAACCTTAGACATTCGTGGCTTTATTGTTTTCATGTAGAGAAGGCATATTTATTGTGGTTATTTGCATATAAACACTGCTTTTTGCTACCAGACAATCCCTGTTCTGACAACTACTTCTGGTATTCTATGTGGATGAAAAGGACTATAAAGGAGGAAAGAGATTTCACAAAGGTACTAAATCAAAAGAGAAACTAGGCAAGGAGGAAAAAAGACAGAGAAAGCTGCAAACTGAAGAGAATAAATTACTAGCAAGAATCAGAACTATTTTGACTTCAAATACTTTTCAGGGACAAGGCTTTTGTTGAGCCACATACATAGTTCTCAAATTCGTGCATACTAATTTTTCTCTTTCTTCCCTCAAAGAATATCATTCTCTTTATTAGCCAAGTGCAAAATAACTATTTAGTCATTATTTATTCATTTCAGGGCATCCGATCTTCAAACCTTTAAGAAAGACGCATTTTCCTTACAAATATGTTTGCTTGCTTGTTTTCTGATAGATGAGAACAATCATCTTGGGGGAAAACAAGCCCTGTAAAGCTACTAATACACTCAGCATTGAGCACAGGCAATCTGTTCTGTGCTTTTAGAAATGAAAAGGAAAGATACAGCCATGCATATGTGTAAATTTTCCATAAATAATCTACTAATGGTGGTATATTTATAATCCAGAGAAGATATGATTATCCAAATCTCCATTCTCTCTAGCAAATGGTATAGGCTTCAAATGGAAAATAGTAATCCATTTCTAATAAATTGGCTTTAAACTCACTAATTTTAATAAGACTGTAAGCTCAGACTGATTGATTTAGTAGTATAATGTACTTGGGCTCCAATTTTAATAATTAATTGTTCATTGCAAGGGATTTCTTTTTGGGTCATCCCATCCCATTTTGGTCATCACCTCGTTACTGCTGGGCTCCTCACATCAATTCCTCATTCATTCCACATGCAGAAATTAATGAACGACTCAGAACATCTTTTATTTTCTTTGGGGGAAATAGTTACTTTGGCAGGAAATGGGTATGAGCGAATGGAACAACAGTCTAGAGCAAAGTAGCCCTTTTCTGTGTGGGATAAAAGACCAGAGATGAATCATGAAATGCCTCGGACTGGAACTTCCAGAGCAAGGCAGCCTTCCAAGGGCCAAGAGGGAGGAAATTTGTAACCCTTCCCCTATTTCCAAAATGCAGAAGCTAGAGACGTCAATCGGAGCGTCTTGGGAACCTGATGCAAGCTTGCAGGGAGGCTCAGGCATGGAGCAGGGTTTTCTTCCGTGACACGATACGGGGTCTATTTTGGTATAAGGAAAAGGCAGCACACTGTTACATAAAACCATCTGAGTGCCAGGGATGACAAAGCATACGGCAAGGCATGCCAAACACATTTTGCTGAGACAATGTCTGTTTCTATCTCTAGCTCACTTCAATGATCCACTGGGAAATCAAGGCGGAAGATAGAAAATATCCAGTACACTGTGAGCTACAGAATTAACAGTGAAGACTTTTGTAAAAAACAAAAACAACAACAACAACAACTTGAGGTCATCTGTTCCAACCATCTAATTTTACATATTTGTTGAACAAATGAGACATAGAAGAGAGATGTGACCTGTTTAGTGTCAAACCAAGTCCATGGAAAGATTGTGTCTAGAAATAATGCAGGTCTCCCCATTGCCTGAGGTGTGATGGTGTTTCCCCTTGCTTTGTGGCCCACTGTATCATGTTCCAGGACTACTCAGTTAACTTAAGGTTCATGTTGTTAGGAGTTAATTGGACACTTAGGTAGTCAGCGCCAGGGTCCCCAACAAGAAAACAGGGAGCCAGGACAGCTAAGATGAAACCACACTAGCATCCTGTTTTACAGCTTAGACAAGACCACAATAGCATCTTGTCTAGCAGCCTCTGCAGGGCTGACTTGTGCAAAACATCCTGAAACAAAACAATTAACCATAAAACCTAGGTCACTATCACAAGGTGAGGCAGTTAGTCTCCAAAGGTCAGCCCAAAACACCATCAACACGTGAACAATAACCCAATAGGTAGACAGGTGCATGATCACAGCCCTGATTGGCATACCTTAGCAGCCAATCCACAGGAGGCCTACATGTTTGGAAGCCAGGACATGTTTGGCCTTGATCCTTAAAATAAAGCTTAAAACTAGACTTTCTGAGAAACCCTGATTGGAAAGATTAATGAATGCCTAAGAGAAAAATTTGGTCCAGAGATTTTCAAAGTTGTCTTGGAAGAGTGAATTATTTTTCAATCCTAATCTCAGGATTTAGAGCCACTTTTAGGGCATTAAATCTGTATGTGGTACCAGTAGAGAAGTAGTAATTGTCTTGAGAAACCATATTCATATTAATAAGAAAAAACTGACTGGAGAGAGGGTGCCCTGAAAGACCCAGTTTTTGGAGTTCTTATATTTATAAATGGTTGCCTTGCCCTCCACTCTGCCATTATTATTCCCAATGCTAAAGTTCCTTGGGATTCATGGAAACATGTTTAAAACAGACAGAGCTTTATAATATCTGAGAACCCATACTTTCTTCCCAAAGAACTGAGCAAAAGTTTGTGTTGTACCCCGCGACCCTTAGACGAAGGATCGAACAACCCCCTAAAGAGTAGCTGAAAGGAGACGCCTGGTTTACAAAGATTGGTCAGGCTGTGAGTGTTCAGCTAGGATTTGTGATACAGTAAATTGAAGAACAGAGCAGTCTGAAGAACAAAAACTAAAAGTTTTGAGAGATTCCAGACACTGACAGAGTCTTAGAAGTCATGACAGTCTTCTTTTATAAGGGAACGAGATAAACCATGAGGAGAAAAATTCGGTCTGGAGAAAGATCAGTGATGACTTGCACAGGATGGGGGTTGGTTAACAAGTAGGCTGGATCACAAGTCATGACTACTGTTTAGACTTTTGATTGGCAGCTCATGTTCAGAACCATTGCTGGAGGAAGGGGTGTTTCCCTCCGAAAGAGAAAGAGCAAAGCCAAGTCAGCTTTGGGAGAGGCCACAGTCCATTATTTGGCAATTCCTATTCTGGAGTCCATCACATTCCCGTTGTGCTCACTGCTGTCCTGTCCTTCTCCAGCCCACTCCTCCCTCTGCCTCCTGCTCCCAAGCATCCCTTCCTTACTTACACTGATTTATAGTGTTGTCTAGCTTTGTTCGCTCAATGTGGTAGAACCTCTTACTCATTCTTGATCCCACCCCAAATCTGGATTCCATGCCAACTTTCCCACCAAAATGATGCTTGCTGAGATCATAAATCACCTCGTGCTGCTAAATCCAAACAGCATCATTTAATTCTCCTCTTTTTAAAAAGATTTGTTTATTTATTTCAGAGAAAGAGAGAGAGAGCAAGCATGAGCAGGGGAGAGGGGCAGAGGGAGAGGAAGAGAGAGAATCTTAAGCAGGCTCCAACCCTAGACTGCAGCCCGACGCGGGGCTCGATCTCAAGACCCTGAGAGCACGACCTGAACCAAAACCAAGAGTCAGAGAGTCAGATGCCTAACCAACTGCACCACCCAGGCGCCCCAGTTCTCTTACTTGACCTCTCAGTAGCATTCAGCAATGTTGATAATCCCCTCCTTTTTGAAATTTTATCTTCCTTTGGCATTCTTACCTCTTAGTTTTTCTTCTACTTCTCTCTCTCACTCATTTGTTTTCTCCTCCTCGGGGTAAACTCCTCTAAATAGCATCAAAGCTTGGAGCTTGTATTTTTTTCTGTATGTTGTGCCCCCACTTTTGCCCAATGACCAACAATTACCATCTAAATCTCAGGGACTCCTGAATTTATCTCCTCTCTCCTGAGCTCCAGACCAGTGACCAACAAGACACGCCTACTGAGCAAATGCACTTCTGAACCAGTATGTCTAAAATTCATAATTTCCCTCTACAAACCAGATCTTCCTCCAGTGTTTCTTGTCTCTGTCAACTTCCTCCCCATCTACACAGCCTAGGTGTCATTCTTGCCACCTGATACTCCACCATCCTTCACATCCAACCACACGAGACCAAGGCCTGCCCATTGTACCTCTGACATTTTTATGTTAAGTCTTTGCAGGGCCTCCACCTGCACCATCATCCCTCAAGTCCAAGCTAACATCATCACTCATCTACATCTCTTCACTAGCATCTGCCTTATCGCCCTACTCTCCACTCTCACCCACCCTACTCTCACTATTAGAAACGAAACAAATAGAGGGGTTCTTTAAAACATGAATTTGATTACGCTGCTCCCGACTTAAGTAACTTCAATGGCTACTTATGTTCCTAAAATCAAAATCAAAATCCTTAATGTAATTCCAAGACTCTATGGGATTATTCAATGCAGGAAATATGATCTTTCAAGGTATTAAGTTGTAATGTCAGTACTTGAGGCAAAAACTTTATATAACAAAATTAGTCTTAAAAATTCCTTTACCTAACCACAAAGTATTAGTTCAATGATTTTGTGTACATGAACTTATATGTTAATATGTGTGCATGCATTCAAACATGCCTACATATTTTATTTGCAATACAAGTAGAAAATATATATATATAATTTTAATTATATAATAATTATGAAAAGAGAGTGAGTGTTACTGCAACTCTTGAGTATTGCATGGTGGTTAATATCAATAACCCTAGAGTCTGATTATCTGGTTGTAAAACTAGTGCTACCACTTAGAAACTGTGTTGCTAAGGCATGTTATTTGACCTTTCTAAGCCTCTGTAAAATGAAGCCAATAATAGAACCTAGCTTTATTTTCCGTTTTCAATGAACTAATTTACACAATGAAGCTAAAATTGTGGAAAATGAGTCTCCAAAAGGGACCATGCGATCCTTGCTTAGATTCACAGTAACCAAGAGATCAGAACTTCCACCATCCACAGAACTTCATGTTGTGTATTTTGAAAGTTAAACTCAAACAAACACCATGACCCCTTTAATATAGGGTGATTCTAGCTCTCCCTGTTACCCTGGAATAATTATTAACTGGTTCCTTCCATTCTCAGAAGTCTGCCTGATAAATTATTTGCACGATAATTATTCCTGATCTTCAACGTCAGTCTGCTCTGTTTTCTTCTGAACAAATACCATGGCCACCTTTGTTTTCAAGTGTCTGTGTTGCGTCTTTTCAAATATGTGTGTACGTTTCTCTCTTTCTGAGTGTGTGGCACAAGTTTTTCCTCTCAATTAGACTTTGATGGCTTTTTCACATGTGGGTCCCAGGCCCCCTCTCCTAAAGGAACTCCTAAAAGGGGTGTAAGTATTGATACTGAGAGGTTGGGGGGAAAGGCTTGTATTCATGAGTAAAAGAAAACTGTAAAAGCAATTTTCTAAGAACTAGAGTGTGCACTAACCCAACTTCTGGCTAATGGGTGCATCTCTCCCTTTGCCCTGCATAAAGATCTACATAAGCCACAAAAGCTGTATTTCCAAATACTGAATCTGTGTTCCTTTTTCCATAAGAACTATTAATATCTACAAAAGAGTGATGCATGGGACCCAATGTGATGATAGGTCAGCCTTAAAGACTCTGAACATTCGTCCGGTGAAGAAACCTATTTGTTTTGGTTTCAACCAGAATTTCCCAGACTGATTTGTACACAGACAGACAGATTTTTCTTAACTTGCGTTCTTTGTTCTTTAAGTGAGAGGCAGTGTGGTGGCCTGGAAAGGACTTATAGTAGAGTTATTACAAGTACCAAATCTGGAGGCCGACTCTAGCTCCAATCATGGCTGCATCACTTATTAGTTGGGTGGCTTTGGAAAGCCTACTTAATCTATCAGCTTCCTCCCTAATAAAATGGAAGAAGCAGTAGCCTCTATCATATATTGTTGTTATAAAAATTGAATAGAAGTGGAAAGGTTTATTTAATAAATAGTATTGGAGTAGCTAGTTATTTATTAGAAGGAAAACACGTTGGCCTCCAAATCTCACACCATATACAAACTATACATTTCTAATGGATTAAAGATTAAATACAAAAACAGGAACCACAGCTATGATTACAACAACTAACAACCTTAGAAGGAAACCCAGGAGGGCTGCCTGGACAATTTTTAGACCAATAAAACATGTTAATCAAGGCAAGAAACCTAGAAACAAGAAGTTATACACTTTTTTGAATATATGAAAAGTTGAAAATATTTGTCATAAATATATATCAATATACAAATGAAAGAGATAGAAAAAATATTTCAATGCAAATGACAGATAAAAAAGTAATGTCTATATAATGTAAAAAGCTTTTACAAACTGACATGCAAAAAAAAATAACTGAGTAGAAAACTTGGCAAAAGAAATGAACAGCAAGTCACAGAAGGGTGAATCCAAATGGTGATTATATAAAAAGATGCATAAACTCTTTAAAGATCAAGAATATGCTAATTAAAGTAACAGCAAAATAACAGTTATAATCATCAGATTGGCAAAGTTTATTTTTACAAAGTTAACATTTACTGCTGGTGAATAAATAGAAGGGTCCATGCTCTCATACTTTGCAGGCTGAAATATACCTCATGTAGACTTTTTAGAAAGGTAACCAAGAAAAATCTATTAAACTAAAAACAAAACAAAACAAAACAAAACATGTTTCTCTTTTGACCTAGCGATCCCACTCCTGGTCTTCTCTTTTGAAAAAGCAAGGCACCAATGTGTTTATACACCTAAACACATACATAGTGGCAAAGGAATCAGAATGAAGTCAAGGGCAATCAATAAGACAATAGTTGAATTAATCTTGGTACTTCTGTATCTTAGAGAATCAAGCAGGCATTGTGAAAAATGAACTGAAGCCAAAACAATTCACCCAGGAGGATTTCTACAAGACTTTGTTGAATGAGAGAGATATAGTGAGAAAGAATTTTTTAGCAAATTACTACTATTTTCTGGTTGAGATAACAGTAAATGACACTCCTATTTTGCCCACGCGAGTTTCTTAGCATTCTATTGGCACACAGTCTACATTCTTGAACTATCTGGAAGGACCACTCAGCATTCACAATCTGTCACCATCCCAACCTGATCTTAGAAATACACAAATTGCTGTTCATCCATGATCAACTCTTCAGAAACAAGTTGGTCATTTGTCTTCTTCCTGGAAGAAAGCTTGGTGCTTCTCTAGTAATCAAGGGGATGAACGGTGATTGAATTCAGTTTGGGTTGTTCTTCCCATTTGAGGCACAAAGAAGTTGGTTTCTTGGTGTCCCTTGTGAGAGGCATTTGAAATAGTAGGCATTGCAGCTTATATTACAGACAAATAAAGCATTATTATCCCAAATATATTAAAAGCTTCTAAAATGGGAAAGAAAAAGCCATAGCTTTATTTTTAGGAAATGAGTTAGAAATAGATAAGAGAGTGAATCCATGAATAAAAAAGCAAGAGGTCCCTGAACTGCAAAAGAAAGATACTCACCCTTGCTTGGGGTGGATTTGTCTTATGCTAACTTAGATAAGGCCGAATGAGGTGTCCCAGAATTCCCTTTGCTACATAGCTCCTGGTTAGTGCAGACTGGAAGAGACATGGTACCTGGAACTTGGAGGAGGGAAGATGAGCCGGAGCCAGGTTCCTTCTATACCCAGAGGGCCAGTGCAGGGCACCAGGCGGGGCAGCTGCTCACATCTATTGTCTATTGGCTGACTTTGTGGTAGGTTTGCAGCCAGCCTGCAACCATTCCCACTCCCGCTGGATCCTCACCTTCAGCTTCTCACCCTCCTGGGCCAAGTGCCTTTTAGCTCGGTGTCAAAGGGAAGCCGTTGCCCCCCGCAGCTAACTCACCACTTCACCATTGAAGTCAGAGGCTTAAAAGAAATAATTCAGTTTGCAGTCCAACCTCCTAGATTCTGGCTCAGCCTCCCAGGCCCCTGCTTATCCTTGCTTTCCTACTTCACATTCTTTATTTTCTCAACTGCCTGCCCTCCTGACTCCAGGCTCCAGCACCACACACAAAAGCAACAGTGATATATAAATTGCCTAACCAGCTCTCACAACTGCATAAGGTCAGGTACATCAAATTGTGGCTTATTATATATATTTGCTACTGGTTCTGATTTTTAAATTGGACTCTGGCTGATGCCTTACTCAAAATAAGGCATATTAAAATTTCACTGAGATAAAATTGGTGACTATCCAAAAGCTTGACCACAAATTTTTATTTCGGATCAAAGATGGGGGGAAATGGTCTTAATCATATATTGTTAAAAGAATTTAAAAATACTGTGATATCTATGGAGAGGAATTTGATTAACATCAAGTGAAACTGTATATAAACTGACTTTCAGATCCCGAGGTACTGCTTCTGGAATCTATCCCAAATATACACTGGCAAATATATATATAATGATGCATGCTCAAGCATATTCACTGAAGCACAGACTTAATAACAGAAGACTCACAATCCCAAATATGCATCAATAAGGAACTGGCTAAAAAATTATGATAAATCAAACCAATGAAGTAATATGAAACCGTCAAAGGGAAGGAGATGTATCTCCACATATTACATGGATTAATTCCAGGATGTAATAAATATAGAAGAAAGTAAAATATGCAAAGTGGAAAAAAGTGTAGGTAGTGTGTGTCTACCATGTATCTAAGAATGGGGAATATATATTTTTTCATATATATGTGTGTATATACATAAATATATATATATGTGCATATATTCATTCACTGCTGGAACAGTAACATAAAAATTGTTAAATATTACCAAGGGGAGAAGGAGGATATAAGGGATAAAGATAAAAGCCACACTTCTCAGAATATTTGCTGATTTGATGTTGACATCATAATAAAACTTTATATTATTATAAAACCAAATTAAATTCAAAAAGTATTTCCTGGGAATTGAAAACAGAATAAAATAAATGTGCCAAATTGCGTATTTAGTTGAGTACATAACCATGCAAAGAACTATTCCAATTGACATTGAAACATAGCAATTTAAGTGTTCAATCCTACTGTAATACTCTAAACACAAAAGGATTTTTTTATCTTAAACTGCTTTCTCCAAGCATATTGTTGTTGATAATAGTGCTATCAGTATTCTGAGATTCCTTTACATATATTGTAGAATAAATCTACAACTATTTTGTTCCCATTGAGAATCCAGATTTTTGACATGGAGAAAAGAGATGCAGATGTAAGTTGATGAAATTAAGTTAAAAACTTCTATTTCTAAATTTGAATTGAAATATTAGACTTAATGTATCATTTATTTTATCCTTGAAAACATACTTCCTAGCTCCAACCTAGAAATAATAAGCAACTCAATAGCAATGAGCACTTCTAGGACCCAGGTTGTTGGATCTGTGGCAAGAGTTCCACAGTTGAGAACCAGAGCTCTAGCCAGAGTGTTTAGGAATAAGAGACAAGACACAAATTACCAATCTCATGAATGAGAGGGTTGACATAAATACAAAGCATAAAGATAGCAAAAGGATGATAAGAACAATAAATAACAATAATGAATAATTATAGAACAATAATAATTATTATGAATAATTATAGAACAATATTTCAACAACTCAGATGAAAATGAAAAAAAATTTTGAAAAACACGAACTAGATAAGCTCCCTTCAAAATAAATAAATACATAAATAGCCAGAAGGGCCCCATAGCAGTGGTTCTCAACCAGGACCTATTTTGCCAAGCAAGGGTCATTTGGCCATTTCTGGATACATTTTTGGTTTTTAAAACTCAGTTGGGGACTATTGGCATCTAAAGAATAGAGGCAAGAGATGCTACTAGTCATTCTACAATAGATGGGACAGGTCCCCCAAGACTGAACGCTTTAGCCTAACGTCTGAAATAAGGCAGGTATGCCCACTCTTACCACTTCTATTTAATGATATAGTAGAGATTATAGCCTATGCAGTAAGGCTGCATAAATAAATTCATACATACATGAATACATAAATGACAGCCAAGCTGCAACGGAAAATATAAAACTGCCTTCTTTCCTAGATGACATGATTCTGTATGAATAAAATCTTATGTAATCAACAAAAAAGCATCTCAAACTAATAAGTGAGCTTAGTGAATTTGCAGGATAGAGGGTCAACATGTAAAAATCAGTTGCATGGGGGCACCTGGGTGGCTCAGTCGTTAAGCATCTGCCTTTGGCTCAGGTCATGATCCCAGGGTCCTGGGATCGAGCCCCACATCGGGCTCCCTGCTCAGTGGGAAAGCCTGCTTCTCCCTCTCCCACTCCCCCTGCTTGTGTTCCCTCTCTCGTTGTGTCTCTCTGCCAAATAAATAAGTAAAATCTTTTTAAAAAATCAGTTGCATGTCTCCATACTGGCGACAGGATAATCAGAAATTGAAAATATTTTTGAAATTACAATTTTTACAGCATGAGAATATATGAAACACTTAGAGACAAGTTTAACAAAACATATAAAAGACTTCTATACTGAAAACCCCAAAACACTGCTGAAAGACTTTAGAAAAGATGTGAGTAAATGGGGAAATATATCAAGAAGATTTTTATAAGAAAATGACAAGCTGACTCTAAAATGTATATAGTATAGGACCAATTCACAGGAAATTTATTAGACAAACAACCCAGACAAACCAAAACAGCTTTGAAAAAGAAAAACATAGTTGAAATATTATCACAATGTGATTTAAATCCTTACTAAAAAGGCGTCATGAGTCCAATATTGGCATAAAGATAAACAAATAGACCAGTGAAACATAGTAGAAAATGCAGGTTAACTTCACACTTACATGGATAATTGATTTTCAACAAAGGTACAAAGACAATTCATTGGAGAAACAGCAGTCTTTTCAAGAAATGACACATTAACAATTGGATATTTATATGCAAAAAGAGAGAAAAAGACTTTCAATCTGCACGTCATTCCTAAAGAAAAATGAACTCAAAATGAATCACAGACCTCAATGTAAAACCTAAAAATATAAACCATCTAAAAGATAAGACAAAGCATTTGTAATCTTAGGCTAGGCAAAGATCTCTTAGATATATCAAAAGAATGATTGAAAAAAAAATTGGCCCCATAAAAATTCAGAACCTTGGGGCACCTGGGTGGCTCAGTTGGTTAAGCGTCTGCTTTTGGCTCAGGTCATGATCTCAGGGTCCTGGGATCGAGCCCCTCATCGGGCTCCTTGCTCAGTGGGAAACCTGCTTCTCCCTCTCCCTCTGACTGCTGCTCCCCCTGCTTGTGCTCCCTCTCTCTCACTGTCTCTCTCTCTGTCAAATAAATAAATAAAATCTTCTAAAAAATGGTAAAAAAAAAAAAGTTCAGAACCTCTACTCTTCAAAAGACAGTGCTAAGAAGTAAACATAAGCCACAAAGTGGGAGAATATATTTGCAAATCACATAGTTGATAAAAGGCATGTCCAGAATATACAAAGAACTCTCAAAAAATATAACTATAAGGAAAAAAATTAAAGATGTATGGAAGATTTGAATAGTCCTTTCCTCCAAGAAGATATACAGGTGATAAGCATGTGAAAAGATGCTTAACATCACTAATTATTAGAGAAATGCAAATTAAAGCCACAATGTGATGTCATTTAGAACATGTCAACTTAAAATTACTGAACATACAAAGTGTTTGCAAGGATATGAAGCAACAGGAACTTTCATTCTATACACTGCTGGTGGGAATATAAAATGTTACAACCACTTTGAAAAACAGTTTAAACGTATACAAAGTCTATACAAAGACCTATAAATAAATGTTCACAGCACTTGACTTTTAATAACAAAAACTAGAAACAAACCAAATGGCTATGAACAGATCAATGGATAAACAAATTGTGATATATCCATATACTAGCATACCACTCAGTGATAAGAAAGAACTGTTTTTACAGTTCTTCATACAACTTGGATGAATCTCAATATAATCATGCTGAGTGAAAGAAACAAGATAAAAAGAGTACACAGATTCAATGCAATCTCTATCAAAATTCCAGCAAATTTTTTTGCAGAAATGAAAAAAAAATGACAGTAAAATTCATTTGGTGTTGCAAGTGACCCCAAATAGTCACAACAAGCTTGAAAAAGAAAAACAGAGTTTGAGGATTCACACTTCCTGACTTCAAATTTTACTACAAAGACACAATAATTAAAACAGTATTGGCATAACTAATGAATCATTGAACACTACATCAAAAACTAATGATGTACTATATGTTGGCTAATTGAATTTAAATAAAAAATGAAATAAAATAAAATAAATCTTTTTTTTAAAAGGTAAACAAAACAAAACAAACCTGGAAACAACCTAAAGTTCCAACAATTTCATTTGTTTCAATAAATCCTGTTAAAAAAAAAGTTTTGCCATAAAGATAGACAAAGAGATAGAATAGCATTGAGAGTCCAGAAATAAACCCATGCATCTATGATCAATTGATTTTTGTCAAGGACGCCAAGAGCATTCAAAGGGGAAAGGACAGTCTTTTCAACAAATGGTGGTGGGACAACTGGATAGTCATATGCAAAAGAATGAAGTCAAACCCCTATCTCACTCCACATACAAAACTGAACTCAAAATGGATCAAAGACAAATGCAAGAGATAAAACTATAACATTCTTCAAAGAAAACAGGAGTAAACTGTCATGACCTTGGACTAGGCAATGGATTCTTAGATACGAAAAGCACCAAGCAATAAAAGAAAAAATAGTTAAATTATGTTTGATCCAAATTAAAAACTTTTGTGCATCAAAGAACACTTTTTTTAAGATTTTATTTATTTATTTGTCAGAGAGAGAGAGCACAAGCAGGGGGAGCAGCAGGCAGAGGGAGAAGCAGGCTCCCCGCTGAGCAAGGAGCCTGATGTGGGACTCGATCCCCGGACCCTGGGGTCACGACCTGAGCCGAAGGCAGATGCTTAACCAACTGAGCCACCCCGGCGTCCCTCAAAGAACACTTTCAAAGAAGTGAAAAGATGACCTACAGAATAACAGAAAATATTTGCAGGCCATGTATCTGATAAGGGTCTATAATCCAGAATATAGATAGAACACTACAACTCAACAACAAAAAGACACACAACCCAGTTAGAAAATGGGCAAAGGACTTGAACAGACATGTCTCTGAGGTTATACAAATGTCACCAGTACATGGAAATGTATTGTTAAAGCCACAATGTGATGTCATTGTGGTTTTACATCATTACTCATCAAGAAAATGCAAATCAAGACCACAATGAAACACCAATTCACACCACTAGAATGGCTATAATTTTTTTAGTGGAAAATAGCAGGTGTTATTAGAGGATGTGGAGAAATAATAAGACTCCTACATTGATGATGGGAATGTAAAATGATGAAGTCACTATGGAAAATAGTTAAGCACAGAATTACAATATGACCCAGCAATTCTTTTCTAAATATATGCCCCCAAATACTGAAAGGGGGTATTCAAACAACACCTTATCCATGAATATTCATAGCAGAACTATCAGAAGAGCCAAAAGGTGGAAACCATCCAAATGTGCATCAACAGATGAATGTATAAAACATATCCATACAGTGGAATATTATTCGGACACAAAAGGGAATGTCATACTTCTATGTGCTGCAACATGGATATACCTTGCAAACATTATGCTAAGTGAAAGAAGCAGACACAAAAGACCACATAGTGTATGATTCATTTCATATGAAATACTACAAACAGGTAAATCCATAGAGAGAGAAAGCAGATTAATGGCTGCCAGGGGCTGGAAAATGGAGGGAAAGGGGATGTGCAGAGTTTGGGGGTGGGGGGAGCAATCAAAATGCTTCGGAGCTAGATAAAAGTTTTGGTTACGTAACACTGTAAATTTACTAAATGCCATTGAATTGTCCACTATAAAATGGTTCATTTTATATTACATGAGTTTTATCTCAATAAAAGAAAAAGTATATACTGTTTGATTTCATTTATATAAAATTGTAGAGGATGCTAGCTCATCTGTTGAGATAGAAAGCAGATCAGTGGCTTTCCTGGGGTAGGGGTAGAGGGTATGCAGGGAGGGGGATTGCCAAGAAACTTTAGCTCATGATGGATATGTTCATTATCCTGATTGTGGTGATGATTTCATAGTTATAAATATCTGTCAAAATATATGTGCAGTTTATTGTATAATACAATTTGCAATTAATCATAACTCAATAAAGCTAAAAAAGATTTAAAAAAAGTAATGGAGTTTTCTATAGATTAAAAGGTAAGAAACACATTAACAATGGTACTGTGAAAATCATGTATATCTTTATTATAAAAAGCCCATTATAATACATCAAATATACAAGGGAGGTGCACCAATCTGACTCAGTCGGTAGAGCATGTGACTTGATCTCAGAGTGGTGAATTCCATATATATATATGTATGTATGCATATACACACACACACACACACACACGCACACACATATGCAGGAAAGTATGAATGCTGACAGATAACTGATAACACTAAGAAGTTGCTGTGAATTTTGTTAGCATGATAATGGCATGTGGTTGCATATTTTAAAGCCTACGTCTTTTGGAGTTACGTACTGAGATAAAAATATATGAAGTCTATTGTGGACATTGCTGCTATAAACTTTGGGGTGCACGTACCCCTTCGGATCACTACATTTGTATCTTTGGGGTAAATACCCAGTAATGCAATTGCTGGGTCATATGGTAGCTCTATTTTCAACTTTTTGAGGAACCTCCATACCGTTTTCCAGAGTGACTGCACCAGGTTGCATTCCCACCAACAGTGTAGGAGGGTTCTCCTTTCTCCGCACCCTCGCCAACATCTGTCCTTTCCTGACTTGTTAATTTTAACCTTTCTGACTGGTGTGAGGTGGTATCTCATTGAGGTTTTGTTTTGGGTTAGCCTGGTGATGGGTATTAAAGAGGGCACGTATTGAATGGAGCACTGGGTGTTATACGCAAACAATGAATCATGGAACACTATGACAAAAACTAATGATGTAATGTATGGTGATTAACATAACATAATAAAATAAAATTTAAAAAAAATATATGAATTCTGAGATTTGCTTTAAAATAATCCAGATGAGGTGAAGGGGGAGTGGGCAGGTACAGTGTAGATGAAACAAGATTGCCCAAGAGTTAATCACTAGAGAGCCTTGGTGATAGGCACCTAGTGGGTTTGGAGGAGAAGGTTATCCTCCCTACTTGTATATATAGATGAAATTTTCTATAATAAAAAATTTAAAAACAAGGTAAGCATACATGTATATTCTCCTCACATAGTACCAGATATAAAGAGAGTATCTCATACTTTTATTCCCTTTCCTAGCCATAAAGGAGATTTTACTCCATAGAAAGACTCAAACCTTGTTCTACCATGCTGTTTCAGTGACAGTTTCACTTCTATACTAGAAGATAAGCGAGGAACTGATACAGGAATGCCCAAGGTCTTGGCCTGATGAGACAAGATTGTCTAGGAGTCTCCCAACATAATTAGGAGGGAGGAGGGATCACTACACTTCACTGGGATTTCCAGACCCTGAGTTTCTATGTTTTCAATATGACTCATCTCTCACTTAGCCATCATGGCAAAACACCAAACCCTTAATCTGAGGTTAATCTGAGCAATTTCTTTAAAACACTATTTCTACTTTTATTTCTGAATGATCAGAAATAACTGGATCCTTCAGGGAATAATATAAACTATTTGTCCCCTTTTCTGGGCAGAATATTGGCATTTCTGATGGATGGGAGGAAGTTAAATCCATTTTTTGGGAGAGAGAAGGAAATTAGTGAAATCAGTGTCTCTAAATGTTCTGGATTGTTTTTTCAAAAGTATAAGAATTTTTAAAAACTGTTAGCCCTTCTGAGGTTTTATTTATAAATATACATGTGCTTCCCTTCCATTTAAAAATCCCTTAAATATTTCTCACGCTATTCTTAATCTATTCTATGCAATTGTCATGAATGGATTTACTGAGGACACCACAGACCCCACAATTACACTGGAAGTTTCTTGCTCAAGTACACCCAGATGTAACAATGGAATATACCACAAAACTCTGGGCTATCCCAACAAGACTTCTAATATATATGGATGCTAAACAGAGATCTCTGTTATAAGTAGCAAATGGAAATTGAATCCTAACATACAAGGTCACTAAAACAATATCCTTGAGTCTGTTCAGCAAAAGGTTTTGGTCTAGCCATCTTCTACCTCTGCACGGAAGATGTAAAGCACATTACATCAAATCCCTATGCACGTGTCATTTTTTACCCATTCTGGTTAATCAAAGTACGTAACTTGTGGACAGGACAGTGAGCTAACAAACCTAGAAAAAGAAGCATATGTACATTATTCGGCCATACTAGTCTTATTGGTCCTGGCCCGTCTGACACTGACCAAATTCATTTTAATAATGATGCCTCCCTAAGGAAAGATCTGAAATTCTACCCCCCTCCTCACCCTCCCTTAGCTCTGCACAGAGACATTCTTAATAGCTGACAAATAGATCCTCTTCTTGGTGATAACACCTGTGAAATTGTTCAAACACAGAGACACAAGGATATGCATTCATTCCTTCTTCCCGCTTATCCTGTAACTCACTTTTCCCTAGTAGACCCTTGTCATTTCAATTCTGAATAATATATTTATTTTCTCACACCCTCCAATCCTGTAATAATCACTACCACTTCTTGAGTGCCTTCTTTAATCCTCACACTTAGCAGACATGTGTATATACCAGACAAATCTTCACAATTACCATACAAAGTAGACATTACTTTTTTTTTTAAGACTTTTTATTTATTTATTTGACACAGAGAGGGAGGAGGAGGGAGTGAGCACAAGCAGAGGGAATGGCAGAGGGAGAGGGTGAAGGCTCCATGCTGAACATGGAGCCCAACGTGGGGCTTAATCCCAGGACCCTGGATCATGACCTGAGCTGAAGGCAGACACTTAAACAACTGAGCCACCTGGATGCCCCTAGACATTGTTTTTTAAAAGAAGGAGCCAGATGCCCAGAGAAAGTAAGGCCAGTTCACTCAGCAGTAAATGATAGAGCTAGAATCCTAACCTTGGCCAATCTGGCTTTAAATCCTGTGCTCTATCTACTAGCTCCTCACCTACCCCTTCCCCTTCTCTATGTATCTCAAAATGACTGCATTCCCACTTTTCAGGACTTTCACTTTCCTTGATAACTTCAGCATTGACTTCCCAATATGGAAAGGGTGACCCCACCCAGAACCACCCATGCCTGGACCATAGAGGTCAGCCAGCACCAGAGGTTTGTAACTGAGAGGTCCATTTTGCTCTCATTCTCAAGCCACATTTCATAGTCACCACTTTTGCCACTAATAAGGGTAATATTTTGTTTTCCACCTACCTTTTTCCTTTAGCTTCTTTCTCAGTTGGTTCAAAACCCAGGTGGGGAGGAGGAGTGTTATTTACTGGGCACACTCCATGATCTAACACCCATACTTTAGAATATGTGCTCCTAAGCTGGGGTTTTGCCTTTGCTTATTGAGAAAGAGTGTTCCCCGTGCAAATCAATACTGTAAGCAAATATGGTAGTTTTTCAATCTGCATGCACTCACACACGTACATGCATATAGAAATTTAGTTAAGAACACACATGTTAATTTGCCTCCAAGGAACAATTTTAATTATAAATAAACCTCTTTTATTCCTTAACTAGTCCCAGTAGGACTTCTCTTTGGCAGTACCAACTTTTTTTTTTTATTTTTAGCAGCTGGTTAGAAATGTTCTTTGTAATCAAAAGCAATAAAATTATTGTTATTAAAAGGGGTGGGAGGGAGATTCAATAAATCAGATTAATATCCTCCCCCCATAACAATGAATCATTAAAATTTTATTCAGACTTCTCTAACTTCTTCCCCTGTTTAATTAATATGAGGAACACTTCCAACTCGCAAGTGGAAAGCAACAGAGCTTTCTGTACTAGTAAAACCATGAAGCCTCACAATGCAAATATAGCCCACGGTATACACAACCAAACAAAGCCTGCTCAGCCACTCCAGGATTCCCCTGAATACAAGTCCCCAGCCAGCAACCAACATATTTTCTTAGCAAGAGGAAAAATATTTCACAGCCTGTTCAATTAGTTGTTGCTTTTTTAGCTCTTAAATAATAAAAGTCAATAATCAGTGAAGTCAACACAATGACTTTAAACATATGCAGGGGCAACTAGGTTAAGACTCACCGGACCAGGTTACCAGTTCCCGCAAAAAAAAAAAAAGAGAGAGAGAGAGGGTTTATGATCAGATGGTCCACAGCATGAATTAATAGGTGCAAAAGCAATAATAAAGGATTCATTTCTGTGCTTTATGACTCACATTTACATGTTAACGACCATATGGAGAATCGGAGTAATTGTTGAGAATAGCATCACTGTACTATAGGAGACAGAGCAGATTACCTGGCTTCTGGGGTTTCACAGACAGCAAATGCATCATCGGGGACCATGACTGCATGTCTCACAGCTCATTTCAAGATGCATCCTATGTGTTACGGCCCCAAGCTCAAGACTTGCCAGGTCAAACACATAACAGTAGTAAGTGACACCCACATCCCAGGGAAACCGGTTCACACACCCTATCCTTTAAATTCTCAGCAAGACTGGCTGCATAATTTGTGGAGTCCAGTGCAAAATAAGAATGCCAGCCCCTTTGTTCATAAAGCAGAAAAAAAGTGGTATGAAAGGTACTAAATTATAAAGGTCTCTCCTTCTTCCTCAGTCTCCTCTCTCTCTCTGTCTCTTTCTCTGCCCCCCACTGCCAACTCCTTCTATTCGGCAAGATGTTTTCCATTTGTTATTTAGTGTTGCATTTCCTCAACACAGGGATATTCATGCAGTGAGTACAGACCCTGTGGTGTGTGAGACTTCAAATCAAGGTTCACTGCCAGGAGGGCTTCAGGTGGTCTGACCACAGGTTCCCCCCACCCTCTGCTCCTGCAGATAAGGTCTCCTGGCCAAACATCTTTCTTTATCATGGGGCCAGGCACAGTGACTGCTTATTCCTAAGTCGTGGGTCTCTGTTTCCCGCCATCCCACTGAAGTGTTCAAATAAGCCAATCCCATCCTCCTGCGGGAACCAGGGTCATCTCTACCTTTTGTTACTACAAAGCCTGCCTCTCTGAACTCCTGCTTGTTCATTCTGTTCCTATGTGCAACCTCCGGATGGCCCTGGGTGGCATGTGATTTCTTCCTCCCCAGAGCTGTGAGTATATGGGATTAATAAACTGCTGTCCATCTCATCTGTCCAGTGTCATGTGTTCATCCAGCCCCATAATCCCAGGGTGGGACTCTCCCCCTCACCATGACTTCAACAGGGTGAAGAGGGGGCAATCAAAATAGACTCTCCCGCCTTATGACTCCATGTGCATGATCCACGGATTGCCAAGATCCTCCTCCTGTAAGCTGCTGGGCCAGCCCACTGTGCCCCCACCATGAAGGAGGAAGCTGAGCCATGCACCTTCTCTTACCAGAGCTTACATTCCAACTCATGGGAGATGGGCAACCACCAGGGCTATTGCAATCTCTAGGCCACAACCTACTAGGTACCCAGACTGAGGATACATGAAAGCCTCACTCTTGCCAAGTCACTCACCAAAAGCACCCTGGCACTGCCGTCCCAGGGTGGAGACAGCCACCACCATGCCCTGCTCCAAGATGCTCTAAGACATGCATGTCAAACCTGACCCTCCCCACATCCCTACTTGGGTTCCTACTAGAAGTAGCAGGTGGCAGTAGTCATGAGGTGGGGATAGAAGGGATGCCAGGCAAGGCCTGAGGCACCAGGAAGTGGGGAAGTAGGTGACCAGGAATCCTTCCCAGGGGTGGAGGCAGTGGGTCCCTGGAGATAGGACTGCCCATGAGCTGAGGCTCCGAACTTGATGCAGGGCTTCATTAGCCCATCAGACGTCATTTACAAATCACAAGTTCAAAGATGAAATTCTGCAGAATTTTAAGATAGCAGCCATAGAACATTCAACCCTAAGCATGGAGCCATGCCTATGGAGTTGGTCCTGGTTCCCAAACATTCCACACACTAGTGGCAGTATTTCTAGTTCTACACGTTTACGTTTCTTCATGACACGAGATTTCTGCCATACCTCTGTTATAAACTGCTCTCTCTTAAAAGCTTCAGGGCCCAGGAAATTGGTCCACTCTTACTGAATTCTACAGCATCCTTATTTTCATTCAAACGTAAAACCTATTTAAATTCTAGTAATTTTATTTTTAGTTCAGCCCATGGCTCTTGATGTGATTATTTCCCAAGGATGTCTTCGATGGTGATGTCACTTTGCACAGACATGATTGGTTTGCCCAACTAGGAGTGTGTCTCATATCTACAGAGAAATTGGCTCCCTCCTTTTTTTGCTTGCAACATAGTGCCCTCTCAGTGTATCTTTCATTGTTCCAGTTTAGATGGAGTTGGATAAAGGAAATATTTCAACTCCCTTGTAACTTTATGACACGGAAAGAGTGCTGGAAGCTTAATTGTTAGTGGCGGCCAACAGCACCCACGATGCTGAGGGGCTGACAGGGAATGAGCTGGGGAGCACCTGCCCCATCTGAATGGAGCCTCCATCATTCAGCCCCCAAATCACTGCCATATGGAAGTGTGCGCCCAGGGATGCCAGAGCTTCTGAATTTTCAAGAAAATTCAGTAATTCAGATTTTCGCAGGAAAACGAAACTAATCTGCACATGCCAACTACAGATTTAAAAAAATGTTTTTTTCATGCTGAGTTGGCCAACACTGAAAGAATTAAAGGCATTCAGGCTCAAGCCACCATCTGATGGTCTGTGATAAAGAAGAAGACCTCTGCTCTCATCAAAATCCTGTTTCTTGCCCTGTCATGACATGTATCATGTCACACAGCCTTCATCTGTTTTTCTGCCCGTCTCCCCCACAGGACCCTAAGCCCTGCCCCCAACCCCGGTTGAAGGGAGTATGTTTGCACCTGGCACAGTGACGTGCCACGCACCAGGTACTACAGAATTATCTATTAAATAATTGAAATTCAGCTAACACTTATTGAGGACTTATGCCCTCCCAGTGCCAGGGTGCATGGAACAGATAGTAAGAGGACTCATATGCTAGGAATGAACCTTTTCCTTTAAAGACTTTCTTCTTTGATTCTCAGGAAGACTCTGAAATCTCTAAGTTTGTTTTAAAATCACATCTGTTAACTCAGAGGGTCTGATGTCAGGATTTCATTCTGCAGAACTGGGCCCTCTAGCAAGAAGTACGTTAAAGATCACTGCTGAATTTTTTTTATTTTTTTTATTAACATATAATGTATTTTTTGTTTCAGGGTTACAGGTCTGTGATTCATCAGTCTTACACAATTCACAGCACTCACCATAGCACATACCCTCCCCAATGTCCATCACCCAGCTACCCCATCCCTCCCACCCCACGCCCCACTCCAGCAACCCTCAGTTTGTTTCCTGAGATTAAGAGTCTCTTATGGTTTGTTTCCCTCTCTGGTTTCGTCTTGTTTCATTTTTCCCTCCCTTCCCCTATGATCCTCTGCCTTATTTCTCAAATTCCACATATCTGTGAGATCATATGATACTTGTCTTTCTCTAATTGACTTATTTCGCTTAGCATAATACCCTCTAGTTCCATCCACGTCGTTGCAAATGGCAAGATTTCCCTTTTTTGATGGCTGCATAATATTCCATTGTATATATATACCACATCTTCTTTATCCATTCATCTGTTGATGGACCTCTAGGCTCTTTCCATAGTTTGGCTATTGTGGACATTGCTGCTGTAAACATTGGCTTTGTGGACATTGCTGCCCCTTCGGATCACTACATTTGTATCTTTGGGGTAAATACCCAATAGTGCAATTGCTGGGTCGTATGGTAGCTCTATTTTCAACTTTTTGAGGAACCTCCATAATGTCTTCCAGAGTGGCTGCCCCAGCTTGCATTCCCAACAACAGTGTAGGAGGGTTCCCCTTTCTCCACATCCTCACCAACATCTGTCCTTTCCTGACTTGTTAATTTTAGCCATTCTGACTGGTGGATCACTGCTGAATTTTGGTGGAAATCCCCCAGCGTCCTTTAAGTTCCTTACTCATGCAAAACGTACATAGTACATCACATAGTGACAAAGGGCTGGAGCCTCTATTTGGTCTCCTGACTCTTATTTTAAAGGCAAAATCCTCTGGTTATGCCCCATTCCATAAGGTTTAAACAACAACCACAGCTAAGATTGCCAAACTACCCTCTGCCCTGCTCTGCTACTTGGGGCCCATTCATCATTATCTGTATCCATTCTTGTGATAATCATTAGTTGAGGGCCCAGTGGGTACCTAATACATACAGGCATGTGTGAGCTTTTGGGAGCCACAAGACTGAGTAAATATTGTCTCTCACCTCAAAGACAGTTTTATCCTCACTCCATCTAACAGGCTTCTTTGACCCACAAATCCCTCCTTGCAAGAGAATCAGCTTCATCTGTCCGTCCTCCTTCCCCAGTCCTTTTCCCAAAGTGCAGCCCCACCAAACCCCGACATGCCATGATATGACAAGTTGGGGCCAGTCCAGGGTGTATTAGGCCCATGAGTTTACACTAGCCCGGACTGTCTCTGGATACGATGCCATGTTTACCCTCATTGGTGCATTCATGAAGACATCACTACCTTTATCCCATACAGACCCTCCCTCACACTCCCACCTCTTATTCACCTATGGCCAACCAAGCCAGAATTGTTCTTAACCTAATATATCTTTCAGATTTTTTTGGATGAAACCCCCAGAGTAACTACACTGGTACTTTCCAAATCAACCACCACCTGCAAACCAGTGCCCATTCTCCATTAGTAACAATAATGTTAGATACCATTTATTGACTACTTGCTCTATTCTAGACCTGCACAGGATCTAAAGTAATCCTTACACATATACACACGTTGTCTAAACTAATCCTCATAAGAGCCTGGAAAGAAGTCAGTTCAGATGATCTAGGTTATGGCACCAACACTTGTTTGGAATGCATACTGTTTATATTTATTGAAGACACAGAATCCTAGTTCTCCACCACCTTACAGACCCCTTGCCCCAGAGGATCTCAGATAAGGATCTCTGAGGGACCACACACAGGTCGTGGGATCAGATTCTTTCCACCTTCCTTACCCAAACCTGTTTGTACTCATCGACACCCTCATCATCATCTTGCTCTGGGGCATTCTGCTAGATGGTCCCCCAGAAATTGACCAGGAAAAAGGGCACAGAGGTAGAACATCAATGCACTCTGTTCCCCCAATCCTTTACCTAGACTTCCTTCCTCAGTCTTACTTCCTTATCTGCCCCACCTTCTTCCAGGTGACAGAGTCACTGAGTCCCTCTGAGTGATACCATAAGTATTTCACCCCTGATTCTTGCTGCCTTTGGCTCGGCTCCTCCTTTTCACATAGAAGAACTTTCTATCATTTCCATCTAATAGGACATACCCTTAAATCTTATATTTGCTCCTCTTTGTACTGTCTTGTCCATTCATGGGGGATATGAATGGGATTTAGTTAACCATTTTCTCTTTCAACAAACCCTAGCTTTCAACAAAGACTCAAGAAAATCTGTTCTGAAAACTCGAAAGTGAGCACTGATCTCCTCCATCTAAGTGCACCCTAAAAAAAATTAATGTTTTGGGTAAATGAGTTACCCTTGGGACAAAATCATTTGTGGAGAATAAAATATATTGGTGTAATATATTTTTAAAGTATTAGCCCAGGGTCACTAACACTCACAGTAAAAAAGAGGTTGAAGCTACATTCATTATTTTTCCTTCTCAAAAAATGTTCAAAAGGAAATAATCTTCAGCCTGAATCAAATGCATTTCATCACCTTCCATCTGTGTCTACCTTCCTGGATGCCAAGAAGTTGGAAGAGGTGGATATGGGTCCTCTACCATTCTGCCTTCCCCTTTACTCCCATCCCTAATTCACTCCTTTCTCCAGTTAGTACTTTTACCTAAGTTTCCCGAGACCCATTAGTCTTACATCAGGCCAAGAATTAACATTTTTAAAGTAAGAGTGATTGATGAAGACTCTTATTGTGTCTTCATTACTTATGACAAGCTTATTAAATGACATTTATTCATTTCTGAGCAGTGTTGATGAATCGAACTCTTGGACCGTGGGTGTCTGGAAATGTATATACACTTTCTAGCATTGATTTGTGTTAAAACTAGCCATTTTAAATGTTTTCACTCTAAATTACATTCTTCTGGAAATTTGCATTGAGGTATAACACAGAAAGCCTATCTTTGAGCTGATGAAATTCAATGTCTTACCTAATGCAACTCAGCTAGTGAAGTAACACAGCCATGATTCAACCTGTCTTACTTTACTTATAGCTTCTGTTCCTAACCACTGGGATAGACTTCCTCTCCATAAATAGGAACCTGGTTCATATCTACAGGGCCATGCTTTGGAATAGCAGGACAGTTTGGTTCTGATCCAGAGTCCTGATACAACAATACAACCCAGAACTGGGTTGACTGACCCAGAACACCTTGTGCCTATGCTTTCTTAGTTGTTACTCTACTTCAACACATCCTCCAACATGAAGCCATTTGGAAATGATGACCTGGCAGAATTCTGCAAATCCCAACCTCCAGACGATGTATCAGAAGACAAGGAATGAACTGTCCCAAGGGCATCATAAGTAGGTAGTCTCCAGGTCAGAGCCACATCTAGTATCACCTTAAGCATGGAAACAGGCCCTCAGGACCTTTCTGTGCCAACATTTATGGTATTCAATGATGAGTCTTTGAGTGTTGACTTACTCTTACCTTCATTTTATTTTCCCATTATCCCCCATTTAATCTGCTGTTTTTGCTATTATTATATTCCAAAAATGGCCCAAGTCCTTTCTGAGGATGAAATTGTAGTTAAACATTAACTAGACCAGACTAGACTGCACACAGAAAATTCTAGTAACTACAAACCGAATGTTAGTTAGGAACAAGCAACCCAGTTGTGTAATGTCCCTACCTTGATCACTGGGTGCCATTTACCCACCCCATAAAACTCAGACCCTTCCTCAGTGGGAAGCAGGGCAGGATGCATGGGGACAATAGGTAGAGCCTTAGATTCACCACCCCATGCCTGCATCCATCCTGTTTTCTATTGACACAGTCAATAAAGACAGCCTTCCTTCTGGGAGCAGGGATAGCAAAACTCTCACTTGTCTTTTTTTAGTATTGGATTGATCCAATTAATCGGTCCTAAGGAACAAATGTAACAGAACCTGGTTCTGTGTACGGACTCGTTAACAGGAGATAGATGCACCAGTATCTCTCAACCACAGCACTGCTTATCCATGGCACTAAAGGTGTTATCTCAAATATGACATTATAAACGTTAGATGTTCCTAGGTATACTCTGTGTACACTATAAATGATGGCACCTCCAACTACCCCTTACATCGCACTTCAATTTCTTTTATTTCCCAAGTTCTGTTAGATTTTCCCACCAAGTATCTCTAGAATCCCTCCTCTTCCCTTCTTTCTTTCCGCCATGGTCCTTATCACTACTTGCCCAGATCAGAATTTCCTTATGACCAGACTTCCTACTTCTGTTCCTATCTATCCTCCCCTGGTACCTACAATGCTAATCATATTATTTCTCTGTTGAGAGACTCGGAGCATACAATCTACAATCACTTGCTGCCGTCAGTATTCATGCTGATGTTGGTGAGATGCTATATGCCTGGTGCTACCACAGGGGCTGCGGATACAAAGAAGAACAAAGCAGAACTCCTTCCCCCGAAGAGATCACCATATTTTTGAGGATAAAATCCACCTCCAACTCCTGCCATCCATCCCTATTCACATCACATTCCTGCCACGGTATCTCAAATCCACACTCTTTCATATCTTCTTGCTTCTGTCTGTCACTCCTCTGCCTGAAAATTTCCTCCTTATTCTTCAACACCCAACTCATTTGTCAACTTGGGCATAAAATTTTTCTGGATTCCCTAAACAGAATCTGTTCTGTGTGTGTTCCCAGAGTGCTTTACATTTCTCTTTGAATAGCGCTGATCCTATTAATTGTAAATATTTGTTTCAAAATCTTTCTCTTCCACTAGACTTCAACAGTTTCTCAAGTACAAGAACCCAATTCTGTCCACATTTGCAATTCTCAAGGGCTAACAGAGTGCTGAAATATATAGGGCATAAAAAACATGGTTTAAAAAATTAATTTGTTAATTAATGCATGCCTCCAGACGAGGTCTGGGAAGTCAGATTCAAATTTGACCCAAAATAACCACAAAAGCATCTGTATTTCACTTAGTGTACTGAAGACTGAGGATGGAATGCCAGGGGAAACACCCAGAATGTTTGGCAGGTAAATGGTTGATTCTTAGTCTTAGGAATGTAACAGTCATATTTTTAAATGATTTGAGAGGACTCTATCCACCCCATAAATAAATTATTTCCTCAAACATATTCAAGTCATATTTCTAATCCTTATCAGCAAGATCGTCTATTTCTGTCTACTTAATCTCTTCATTGGCCTGGTGTTAAATTTATTTGATTAGATGATATCCTTCTATCTAATTAAAGGCACATTTCAGAGAGGTGGGAGAGGGTTCAAGCTCTCCCGTGAGCATTCCCCGGCAACAAGAGCTTGGATACCAGAGGCTGAGGGAAAGTCGATAACTGACAGCAAGAAAAGAATCTGAGGCATTGATCATCCTCAGACATGGGAGTTGAGACAAAGCCACAGAATTCAGCACCGCATTAACTCTGCTTGCCCGAAAAGGGAGAAATATTCTTAAATGGGTTCAGATCAGAAATGTAGGAGAGATTTTGAGGCAGATTAATTTCACCCGGGGTTTCTTGGCACGACTGACATTCTGGGGCCAGAAAAATATCCTGTCGGGCGGGTGGGGGGGTTGCTGTCCTGTACACTGTGAAATGTTTAGCAGCACCCTGACTTCTACCCACTAGGTTCCAACAGCAAGCCCAAGTTGGGAAAACCAAAAATGTCCCCAGACATTGTCAACTGTCCCTTGGGATGCTAAACTGACCCCTGTTTGAGAACCACACACATATAAAAATGCTTCTGACTCCATTATAGAAAGCTACGTTTGCAAATGGTTTACTAATGACAAAATGTAGAATAGCGTCCAATTAGTATTTAAGCAAATGGCATCGTTCATCTTATTCCAAAGAGATCATCTTTAAACCCCACTAAATGGGGAACAGTCAGGAGCGTGGAACAGACTTTTGCATGGGCTCAGTCAAAGGTCTATTTTGGATGAGAAGTGGAGGCAATTTGCCAGGCAGTCAGGTTTCTCCTTCCTTGATATTTTTGAAGGGCATATTGTTGCTTGCTCTGCAACCAAATCGGGAGCATTCAACACGAGGATTTCTGTTTTTTGTTTTTTGTTTTTTGTTTTTTTCCATTTCTTTTTTTTTTTTTATTGTTATGTTAATCCCCATACATTACATCATTAGTTTTAGATATAGTGTTCCATGATTCATTGTTTGTGCATAACACCCAGTGCTCCATGCAGAACATGCCCTCCTCAATACCCATCACCAGGCTAACCCAGAGGATTTCTGTTTTAAACAAAAAGCAAGATGCAAAGGAATGTTTCTCCTGATGAAGCAGGCTGTAAAAATCCATGACGTTCGAATAAGAGAACTCATCCACCATGTCAGTGACTCAAACTTTCTTCGTCCTTTTCACCTGAAATCAGGAAAACCAGAAAAAAAAGACTAAATTAATATTAATTCACTAGAAAAAGTATCCTTTTTCAAAATGACCATTTTATAACTTCTCCAGGCCTTAATTTCCTTATCTCTAAAACCAAGTAATAAGACCTGCCTCGCAAACTTATGAAATGTATGAAATTTGAGACATTTACAGGAAGGCGGTAGTTCATATGGAACATAATCAAAATTGTTTCAATGATCAATTCAAATATGATTTTTCAGTCGGTTTCTCTAACATCATATGAGTACTAAGACTAGAATTTGTTTTCACCTCCTGTTGCCAACTGAACAATTCCAGGGGTAAAGAAAAAGTGAAAGAATTAGGATACTGATTACTTACCCCTGTATGTAGTTATGTTTATGCTTTAGGAAAACACAGAAGATATGGAACAATAGGCTCATAAGAAATAAATTTCTAATCCTAACTCCTTCAGATTCGGCAAGCTTTGGTCTCTAAGTTGCTGACTGACCTTTTTTTTTTTCTTCTGATCCTTCATGTCCTAAAATCATTTGGCTTGTAGGATGTGCATTATCTTAAAGAATGGCAATTTTAGACTTTCAAAATCACACATCTCCGTCCACCAAATATTAACACTTACCAAATGTATGAAAAATAAATCAAAACCAAGTCTAGAAGAGCCAACTCAATGCAGAGAGCACCAAATAAAAATAATCATGCTGAAGAGTTCATTTTTTTCAGTCCGCATCAGGCACCAAACCAAGCCTTCTACATAAATATTCTGATGTTCTATGATATGTCATATTGTGATCTTATCTCCCATGGCAATTTTTATTATTCCCATGTTATAGATGAGAAAGTTGAAGAAGAGAGTAAATAACTTGCACAAGTTCACACCCCTTAAAAGAGCCAGCACTGGAATCCAGGCACTGCGACTCCAAAGTCTGTGCTCCTATCCGTCAGGAATTATGCCTCAGGACATTTGGATAAGGTGTGTGGGTTTCTCTTGCCTCTAAGTTAGCATAGAAGCTATGAATTAGACCAGTCCTATGAAACATATGACCACCTAGGGATTGTGCTGTTTTCAGCACCACACAAATTAGTCTCAGGCTGGTCCCAGGTAATAAAAATACAACTCATGAAACTTGACTTCTCCTAAATAAGCCTATCTTCCCCATAGACAAGTCAGCAAGCAGAAAAATCAAGATGGAGTCTTCCTTCTAAAAGATTTTTCTCCATCAGAGATTTCTAAGTAAGTCTATCTCTTGCATACGCTTTAGGAAATCTATGGACACTTGATTAATATATTCAGAATTATGCATGCATCAGGACCCCAAATTTTTGGCAACAAAAAAAAATTAAGAAGCACTGCTCTAAACCAAAGGAAGTACAAGGATCTAGAAGCCTATTAAGAGACTTTTAATTCCAGGATCCAGTAGGATCTGATTCTAAGATGGCTATCTCTACTCAACCCCCAAAGCAGTAGCAATAACCAATAAATATCGATGTCACTATGTCATATTCTTGGATGGTCAAACCCAAGGAACACATGTGCCTCAAATTTGAAGAGTCAATCCAGACTTTTGTCAAAGCACCTATTAGACAACCAGCAGGCACAGATGGGCACAAGAAATTCAAACATGAATTAAGGTGGAGTTCTTGCCTTCACAGTTTATTATGGATGATTTTATCAAAATAAATATTAACAGCAAAACTATACTATGATCTGATAAATAAATATATAAATATATTACATTTATAAATATACTTTATATTTATAATTATATTGTATTAATTTTATATTTATTAATATATCAATATATTTTAGATAAATAAATATGTTTTCTTCATATTCTGTAATATGGGTTATATAATGAATATTATGAATAATATCTAAATAGCACTATAAATGATAAGTGTTACTATAAAGGTACACGTGAAGCATTATTGGATCAGAAAGGGGTAGAATGACTAATTCTTCATGTCAAGGAAGCATGAAGAGTTATAGAAATGAAATGGCATTTGAGCAGCATCTTGATGGATGGAGAGGAGCTTGTCCTACAAGTGAGCTAACAGTACAGTGATGTCTGGGATCGGACACGCCGTCCTACATCCTAGAAAAGAAATTAATGGAAAAGAGAGGTCAGAGACAGGGCTTGGCATGGGGGCCAAGGCAAAAATGAAATGATCCAATTCAAATGTTTTTGGAAATACTCTACAGATGATAATGAAGGGCATTAGAGAGCAAAACTGGGAAAGAATGGTCCTATCTGTGTTAGAACAAACACTCTGAAAGCACTGAAAGCAGAAAAGCCTGAAAGCAGAGAAGGCAGAAGAACTTGGGGTCAGAAAGACCAGTTAGGATGCTCCGTTACCATAGTCTAGAACTGTCAGCCTCAGGACACACCAGATAAATAATTGGGGGTGCTGGGAGTTGCAAGGGAAAAGGATCAGGGAGGAAAGGGGGTTCCCCAGCCCCACAAGGGAAACCCATTGCTAACTGGCCAGTGAGAAGTGCCAACAACAGCTCCCTACCTCATAAGGATTCAGGGGCCTTATGTATATCTTGTTTAAAACGAGGACACACCTATTTTAACTCCAATAAAAAAACTTTGATGTGACAACATTGGAGGGGGCTGTGATGCTCAGGAGCATGGATGCTGCGCCAGGCTATCTCAAGGAATGCACACCAGGACATCATTGGCGTCCTCAACCCCTGGTGTCCTTGCCCACTGGTGAGGACAGACACCCACTTATTGCGTGGCTCCGCCCTAGCGATCTACCAAGAGCAGCCCGTTTTGCTTTATTTCTCTTGCCTGGCAGCAAAATGCATCACTCTTTTTGTGACATCAGCCCTACAAATCAATCCCACAATGAATTAAAATAGGTCCTGGTAGCACAAAACACAAGCCAAGAGTGTAATGTCCTCCCGCTGGCTTGTGCAGATCAAAAACTGCTCCAGGATTCCCAAAGAGAACAGCTCAGGCTCCCCCCAACCCAACACCACATTGGGCTTGCACAAGGCCAGACCACCCCTGGGGACAGGCATGATGCTCTTGAAATGTCAGAAGCAGCCCTGCAAGCCTCCTGTCCTCCGCCATGTTCTGTGCGATGGGTATTGATTTCAGACACTGTTTCAGAGCAAAACGGAAAGCATGTGCCTTCGCAACTTGTCAAGAACTCAGCCAGCCTTGCACTGGGGGCCCGGCACCGGCAGCCTGGGGCTGGTGCCTTTGAAAGCAGAGCTAGGCCCTCTGAGGCTTGTTTCCTTCCTCCCTGAGATTCGATCAATGACGCAGCCAGTCAACATTTTCATTATTTTAACAAGCATACATCGAGGGCTCAGACCAGGAAAAAGGCAGGTTGAAGGAAGGGAAAAGGGAAAGCCTCCAGGCATGGGTGTTGACACGATTCAAGCAGAATAAAAATGTCAACATTCCCCTAGTCTTCTGTCTTTGGTACTTTTGGGGGAAGTCTGTTATCCTTTTGAGAAAGTCTGTGTCCACTGAGTAGACATTCATTACACATCATGGTAGGCTTTGGGGGAGGGAGAAGAAGATGAATAAGGAATTGTAAGTTTTCCTTGTCTCACGGAAACTTACAATTGGGAAAGGAAAGCCGACGTGGGTATGAATACCGTGAGGAACCAAATCAAAGTGGGTGAGGAAGTGGGAAGTGGGGAATGTTGTCTGAGCTGCATTGGTGCTAGGGGAGGACCCATTTTCAGTCCCGTCCCAGATAGATCATTAAAGGGAGAGAATATTAGGCTCGGAGGCAAGACTTGTTCTGCCCTCAAGTCAATGTAGAAACACTAATAGCAACAGAAGGCTTGAGTTTGATCTCATCCCCAGAGAGACAGATCATCTACTTGAATATTCTCTTCATGTTTTAAATCCAAATGATACTTGAGCAGGTATGCATATCTCAGAGCTTCAAATTTGAAGCACCCCAAGTTTTAAGTATACAATACGATACTGCAAACGATCTTTTCACGAGAAGGCGCAGAAGGCGAGAATAAAGTCACCTATTAGTAGGAAGGTGGGGCCTGAGCAGGGAAACTGTCTGATATTGAAAGTGACCTTGAGGTTTCTCTCTTCAACCTCAGAGAACCACAGGAGGAACCAGCAAAATTAATGGTGGAAATAATGTAAGATAGGTGTTTAAAATGGTCTAAAATGCTATCTATTTTTAATGATCTCGGATGCTAGAAACCCAAGGAAGGAAAGTCAGATTTAAAAATAACCAGTGAACCTTTGCTTGGTATGCCATATTTCACAGTTTCTAAACTTCCCTGGATCACCGTTCACAATATCTTAAGAATTAGTGTCCCCAGTGCTTAGGAATTAGACAAAGACAGGGAAAAGAAATGCACAGGGGAAGACATATAAAAAAGACAGCTAAACATAAGCTAAATGAATGACCAGATGAAGCCAAAGGTCAACCTACAGATTTGCAGGTGCATCTCAGACCATTTGTTCATGCATTTATCTCATTCAGTCAACAAAACCTTACTGAACTCCCGGTATTTGGCAGCAACTGAACTGGGTTGCTGATATTCCAGAAACTTGTTACCCTGTAGATCATGCTAGGAATGGCCATTGATCTAAAATTGTGGGTAAAAATAATACATTGTATGTTAAAAAAAAAAAAGAAGAAGATAGCAGGAAGGGAAGAATGAAGGGGGGGAAATCGGAGGGGGAGATGAACCATGGACTATGGACTCTGAGAAACAAACTGAGAGTTCTAGAGGGGAGGGGGGTGGGGGGATGGGTTAGCCTGGTGATGGGTATTAAAGAGGGCACGTACTGAATGGAGCACTGGGTGTTATACGCAAACAATGAATCATGGAACACTACCTCAAAAACTAATGACATAACATAATAAAAAAAAAACTAATGATGTAATGTATGGTGATTAACAACATAATAATAAAAAAGAAAATAAATTAATTTAAAAAAATAAATAAATAAATAAATAAAAATAAAATTGTGGGTAAATCCTGTCATCTTTTTTCCGAAATCAAAAGTACATAATGGTCATTCTACTTCTGTCTTTCATTCATTCGGTCCGTTGATTGCATACCAAACAAAGTATTTGTTTGATTTAATCTGTACCAGGCATTTTCTATCCCTTTGGAGGATACCAAGGTTAATAGAATCCAGGTACTGCCCTTAAAGAGATCCAGCCAAAGATTTCTAGTAATTCCAGTTAATAGTGACCAATACAATAATGATTACATAAACAAAATGCTATAATGGATACCAGTCAAAGGTGGGGAGGGAGGGAGGGATTTTTAAAGTTTGGAGAAGAAAGAAGAGGTGGCATTGCTCAGGGTCACCACATATGTGTGTAGGAGTTTTCCAGACTAAGAAAGGGCATTCCTGGCAGAGAGCATGACATACGAGGGGCCAGGGGACAAGAGTGTACGAGGGAGCTTTTAGACACCTGCACCCAAACTTTACCAAGCAAAGCTCAGACACTTAGGTCTGGTCCAAGAGCAAGTCTGCCAACAAGCAAAGAGCTATCTCATTTTACCAAGAGAATTAAACCCTACAGTCCTTCAGGTTGAGCTGCATTTTGAGTGGACGTGGAAATGTCTGATGTCTGGAGACACACAGAGCATCACTATAATGCCATACTTAAGGTTCCTTTGTCATTCCCTTGTGCAAATATTTGTTCAATAGCTTTATATTAGTCCCTGCAGGATGCCAGGCACCGTGCTAGAGCCTCAGAGTATAAATCATGATGAAAATGGACATCCGAGGCTTTGAGAGAAGAATCGGGAGGCCACACAATACAATAAGTGAAATGTCAGAGAAACTCCAGAGCAGGCACTCTAGACCTGGCCTGGGAAGCTGGGTCCAGGCCTTGGAAATGAGTTGCCTCATGGTATTGCATTGGGCAAACCTGCTTGGATGAAGTCCAAGCAGACCTAATACGCGGCATCCCCATCAAGCAGGTCTTGTCACCCGGAGTCGCTACATCTCCTATAGAATGTTTTTCCATCTGAAAGCACATTGACAGCAAGGGATGCAAGTCCCTCCTGCATGTGACAGAACTAATTCCAGAGTCACCGTTTTCTCTGTCAGTCTAGAGCGACCCTTGAATCTTGTTCATAAGACTCTAATTGGAAAGGAAAACAAATGTGTTTCATGGAAAGGCTGTGACTTGACTCCATCATTTCTGTCAGTAGATAGGAAATTCAAGTGCAACTCCTGTATGTAATTACCCATCATGTCTTGAATACAAAATTACTGCTTTCACAGGGCAAACACATTCCACATACAAATACTGCAATAATATAGAAGGATAGTTAGGCAATAGATTTCATAAATGAAACAGACGAGTAGTAGAGACTTTTTTGCCACTATTTTATTTTATGCCTCATGATGATATATACACGAGGATAGGATTCACATTCTTTTCCTATGATCACAAACTCTCCCATCCTCCCTTATTCCCCATCATGGCTTCCTGGGGACCTGGAAGGAGCACTGGACGAGGAGTCAGGAAAAGTGGCTTCTTGGACTCCATCACAAATGACCTTTGGCGGGCAAAGTGATTTCATCCCTGCTCAGGGCTCTCCTCTCCAGCACGTGAAAAGCACGTGAACGGCGGCACCTAGCCCGCTGGGCTCCCAGCCTGCTGGGGAAAGCACTGGATTTCGATGTAAGAGGTTAACGTTGGTATTCGGTGTTGCTGCTGACCGGCGTATTACCTTGGGAAGGTCACATAAACTCGCTAAGACCAAGTTCATTCACCTGCAGAGGGGGCCTAATTCCACCTGCCTCATAAATTTGTCCTGAAGGAAGTAATCTGAAGTGTTGCATAAACCACAGCTACTTATGGTAGCATAAGGTATTATTAATTAGGATCAAGTAAGACCACGAGTAAGATCTTATAACTACCGTGCTCTGAAGAGCACACAGTATGTGTGATATTGAATTTCTTATGCAGCCAACTGTGCTGTGTGCATTTCCCATAATCGAACTTTAAGTGCTAGGATATTTTAGGGCCACCTCCTTTTATCACCAGCAGGGGAAAGGTTGGAAGATCCTGAGCAGTAGGATGCTCAGGAAGCCCACGTTGCCTTGCATTGGCCTATCCTAGAAAGATTAGATGACTCTATTGTTATAGGGATTTTTGTGTTCCCTTAGTGCCCACAGTTCTTGGTCACGCTGCTTCAAAGAATGAAGAGGTAGACCAGAGGAAGAATGGTGGGCAGCAAAGCAAAGTTTATTGAGCAAGAGTATAAAGCTTCCAGAGAGGGATGGGGTCCTGAGTGGGTTGCCCCCAGAGTTTCTAAGTTTAGGGGTTTTAATGAGCTCTTTCGCGGAACTTTCTTAAGCAATCAGGGTGTGCTGAGTCGTGCCAATCAGGGCTTTGGTCACGTATCTGTCTACCTATCAGGTTAATGTCCGTGTCTGATGGTCTTTTTTTTGCCGACATCTGGGGGCTTATATCCTAACTGCCCCTTGCCCGTGATATTGACAAATGCTTTGTGGTTAATTGTCTTACTTTAGAATGTTTTGCCGAAGGCATTTCTGCAAAGGCTGCAAAGCTGAATGTCAGTGCGGTCCTGTCTAAGCTGCAAAACAGAATGTCAGCGCTGTTTTAGTTGAGCTGTCCTAACTCCGTATTTTCTTGTTGGGGACCCTGGCCCTGACTACCGAACTGTCCAACTCACTCCTAACACTCAGACTCAGTGACTAACAAGTGATGGCCTGACGCTACTCCAGGACTGGGGAAGGTGGGAGGGAAGAACGAGGGGCTCCTTTCTGCCCCAGGGATTCTAAGGTTCAATAGCAAGGCGGGGGGTGGGGGGGGGCACTCATGTAATCTTCCCCTTGCTCTGGTCAAACCAGTTCAGTGCTCAGGCCCAGACTTGTTCAACAAGAATCAGGTGAAACCCTTTTAGGCTAATGACACACGAGACTGAACTTCAGAGTGGCTTCTGTGGAAGTCTCTGCTTCTAAACTCAAGTGCGTTCACTTCACTGCCTCCCTCAATCTGTCAGGCATTCTAGAAGCACTCAGCCTTCTCCAAATGAACCCACTGATCCACAGCACACTTGGCCAAAACGAGAGAGAACATGCCGTCGTCCACGTATGGTCCAGCATCCCCAGCATGTGGGACATCTTGAGCAGGTGCAGTAGAAATAGCACTGGTACCTTCCTGCTTTTGGTCTTGGTTTGGGGCACGGGCTGGGCAGCATTTACGGCACCCCACGCCAAGCCAGAGCACCAGGACGCCTGCATGAGCTCTGCCCACTAGGTTCCCCAGTGTAACTTTTATAGCTCTGCTATAGTAGTTACTTTTTTAAAGGTCAAGATTTACATGTTTGTTTTGACTGGTGTTTCTTGGCCTAATCCAGATTGGGGGACCAAAAAAAAAAAAAGAAGAAGAAGAAGAAATTGACACAAATAGATTAATAGTTTGCAAGTGAAATCTACAGCTCATTTTGGGAACTCTCCCAGGAGAGCCTTGCTTTATTTCATTGAAAAGGTCAAGAAAGAGCAACATTTCTGTTCAGCTCAGGGTGCCCAGGGGGGTAAGAAGCAAGTCCCTGAGAAGAACATCTGGTTGGCAAGCGCAAAGGACCGGAGCACCTGCGCGCTCCTCATGTGTTTACTCTGTGACTGGTTGTCCATTATCTACATAAAATAGGTTTCGGGGCTGGAAACAGGCTGTTTGTGCCAAGAAAGTCGGGAATGATAAGGCAGCCTGTTTAGCTTGGAATTCTCCCCATCCCAGCATGGGCGGGCCCCGCTGAGCCAAGACAGCTTTGGAACATTTTTCTGCCTCGTGCCTCTTTGCCGAAACCCCTACAGGTTTGGAGCTGGAGAGTGGAGGAGAGGCGTTGGGGGGCGAGAGTGTGCAGAAGGACTATGGGCCTCAGGATGCGGTTATGGTATTATTTATTCCTCTGTGATGATTTTCTGGCAGGGCTTTTCATTTCTTAGCCTCTGGAAGGAGTTGCACATATCAAAAACAACACCAAAACAAACCACTTGAACACCCACACTTACAGGAAACTTTACTCCAGGGGCCCAGCGGGCTTCTAAAGGAACAGGGAGGCCTGCCTCTGCAGCTCTGCCCTTGGCAGCCATGGATGTCAGCCCTGAGAGCAATTTATCCTGCCCTTCTTTGAAGCACTGTTGGTCTAGAAGGAAGCATCCCCCATGCAGACCCTTCTGGAAGCAGCCAAGGGTGCCCGCGCAGAAGAGGCAAACCCCCTCACTGCCGGGGGGGCCCCAAACCCAACACGATCGCCTGTTACTGCCCTAAGCCAAAACTGCAGCAGGAGTCTGGTAGGTACCCTGAAGGTCATCAGCTTGGGGACCATCTGAAGCCCAGAATGAAGACGTGAGAAGTGTGTGGAAAAACAAGAGTCTCATTTATTTGAGTCCTAGCTGAAGACCAGTCTGGACAATTAACACTTTACATGCTTTTTTTGGTACGTTCTCCGGACAACTCTATTCTCCTTATTTCACAAGTGAGGGAAAGAAGGCTTTGGGAGGTGAAGCAATTCTTCCGGGGTCATGTTCCTCCGCCAGAAGGAAGCTCTGGGTTTCAACCCAGGTCTCTCTGACTTTTTCCCACTGCATTGAGTGGCCTGCCAAAGGCTGCCATGCATAGATATCCCGTTGGCCTCCAAATTTATTCTGAAAGGCCCAGAGTGGTGCTGAGTTACTTGTCTGTTTCTAATGGCAGAGGTTGCTCTCCATTTCTTCCCTCAAGCACCCTCATCTCGATTTGAGATCAAGAAGATTCCAGAACAATGCAGGGTGTGCTGCACTAAAAGAGTGAGAAGTCCAGTCCTGCCTCTCCCACCCTGTGCTTAGGTTCTCATTCCAGGCCTGTATCACGCAAGACTGCAGTGCACGATGCCATATATGTTTGCTGCATTGGTTAAGGATGTTCAATGCGACTCTAGAAAACAAGAGAAACAGACCAATGAGGACAAAGGAGATAAAGTAGAGATGCAAGTAGCCGGTGAGACCCACTGAACACAGATACGGTAAGCGGAGCATACTCGCACATACTGGTGGTAGGTGGGAGGGATGGAATACTGAAAATTGAACTAAGTATATTTGAAGCACTCAGAATTCACCAGGCCTCGGGGCGCCTGGGTGGCTCAGCCGTGAAGCGTCTGCCTTCGGCTCAGGTCGTGATCCCAGGGTCCTGGGATCGAGCCCCGCATCGGGCTCCCTGCTCCACGGGAAGCCTGCTTCTCCCTCTCCCGCTCCCCCTGCTTGTGTTCCCTCTCTCGCTGTGTCTCTCTCTCTGTCAAATAAATAAATAAAATCTTAAAAAAAAAAAAAAAAAGAACTCACCAGGCCTTAAGTTGGCCACTTACTGGGTACACCCATCTTGGCTCTCCCTGTGCTCTGCCTAAAACACACCCCACTTTCTCTCTTTCTCTCTCTCAATCTCTCTCTAAAAAAACAAAACAAAAAACAAAAACAAAAGGGAAGGCTTGTGTGTCAGAGAAAGAGAGAGAGAGAAACTGTGATCCTTTAACCTTGTTTGCACCCACCATGGGTGTATTACTTCTCCATTCCTGTCTCTTTCCCCTCGCTTCTCACTGTGCCTTCGAAACCAGTTTGCTAAACCATATGATGCAAACAGCTTAATTTGGCACGTGAGCCTTTATGTTCCTGACTCTGCAGTAGGCGGCATGGTAATGTAGTGGAGGGTACCATCGCTTCAAGGTGATCTCCCACTTACCACGTGACCTCCCAGACTCAGCCCACCTTTAGCATTTTGTGCTTCTTAGTCTTCCAAACATAGGAAATCCTGATGGAGTGAGTCAATGGCAAAGAAAAGCAAGTAAACCCAGGAAGATTAACGTGATTTTTTAAAAGGACAATACTTATGAATGACTTCCTGAATGTAATCATACCATTGGAATTTGCATTCCCTTGTTTTAAAAAAATCCATTCAGTGTACTTTGAACTCAGTCTCTCCGTAGGTACTTTTACTATTCTCAAAGCCCTCTCAGCCACGGGGAGCCTATGTGAGTGTTACAGTGACCTTATGAGGTTCTCCCAACAGGTATGATTCAAGTCAATAGAAAGAATTGCCTAAAGCTAAGTGTGCTACTAAAAGATGAGTCCCGACTTATAATCCTAAACAAATATTCTTTCTGCTATGCCATGTACACATGAAACGTACATGGATTCCTATTCCTGTGTGGTAGGAATTGAAAGCTAGGGAAGATAAAGAGAGGCAGAGAAAGGCAGAGAAAGAAGATGGGTGGTAACAAATGATATATTTATATTTTACATATATGGTATATATAGTACTGTTTACTGAAGTCCTATTTGGGCTCCAGTGATATTGTGTGTCTTATCCACAGTATCTCTTTTCCTCAAAGTGCCAGGAAATGCTATTCTCAATTCACACTTGGTGAAAGGAAGATTTAGAGGTGTTCCTGTTATAACGTGCCTGCTCACAAGTAGAAAACCCAGATGTCCAACCTAGGTCGGCTGATCCTAAGACTTGCTTTCTGAGATGCAATCATTGTAAATATAGTTTCCAATTAAGAATCCATAAACTTTTTGAGTTTTTGAGTATTGTCTGTGTGTCAGGTGATGTTAAGCATTCTCTGTGCGCCATTTTAGTTTTCCTCATACCAATCTTCAGAGAGCGCCTCTAACAAGACATTTCCTTCCCAGAAGAATAAAGTTTAGGTGTTAAACTATAAATGAAGGGCTTTAGACTTAAGAAGATGCAATGGGGGGCAGGGAGGGCCTGGCTGGCTCAGTCGGAAGAGCATGTGACTCTTGATCTCAGGGTTTTGAGTTCAAGCCCCATGTTGGGTATGGAGGTTTCTTAAAAATAAATAAATAAACTTTAAAAAAAAAAGAAGAAGATGCAATGGGGAATGATCAAAATACCCTGCTAAAATGAGGATTGTCTTTAATCCTTGATGTTGCCTTTGGATCTCTTCCCAAGCAGGGTCAAGAAGAAAAAACTATGAACCCAGAGACCAGGACTTGTCTCAGCAGAATGAATTAGAGAAGGCAGAATGACCCAGCGGACCAAATACAGCATGCAGACCTTCTTTAGATTCTGCTTCTAACAAACCAAACATAAAAAGACATCGAATGTGGAGTAGGTATTAGAGGACTCTAACAAATTATTTGGTTTTTATTTTGCAAGGTGTGATAATATTACTGTGAATATTTAATAAAATATCTTCTTTTTTTTGGTAATGCGTATGCACAAAATGGACAAAATTTACAGACAAAATTCACGATTTCTTGGGAATGCTCTAAAATACTTAAGCAAAAAAAAAAGATGAAGGAAATATAGCAAAAATGCTAATAATTCTAGTTGATAGGTAATATTCTCATACCATTCTACTTTTATGTGTTTGAAATTTTTTATTATAAAAAGGAAAGAAAATATGGTGGTGGGTGATGGGGTTTAGAGAGGAAGGGTAGAGGAGAGCTTGAGAAGGAATGGTCTGGAATGAAAGTGTTGGGGGCACCTAAAAAGACAGGAAAAATGCTAAAACCAAGACATGAACTCTGTGGGGTGAAGGGGATTTGTCTGAAGTTGCTATGTATGCATGTGATACTGTGACTTATAATAAGAAATATATATTTGGTCTCCATCCCTATTCTTAGTACAGAGCTCCTAAAATCCTGAAAATTTATGTTAATGAGGTGACTTTTGGAAAGCTCCTTTGTAATCCAAAGATGAGAGCTGGTTGCCAGGGGAACCAACCCTATGATTAGAGGGCTGAAAGTTTCAGTCCCACCCAGAGATTGGGTTCAATCACCAACGGGCAATGGTTTAACCAATTGAGCCTTTGTAATGAAGTCATCATAAAAAAACAAAAGGACAGGTTTCTGAGAGCTTTCAGGTTGAGGAACAAGTGGAGGTCCTGGGAGAGTGGCATGCTCAGGAAGAGTAGGGAAGCTCCACACCCTTTCCCCATATCCTGCCCTCTTCCATTTGGTTGTTCTTGAGTCAGATCCTTTTACAATAAACTGTTAATCTAGTAAGTGAGATGTTTCTCTGAGTTTTGTGAGCCTCTCTAGCAAATTAATCAAACACAAGGAGAAGGTTATGGGAAGCTCCTATCTATAGCTGGTTGGTAAGAAGCCCAGGAGAAAACTTGGACTTGGGATTGGCATCTGAACTGAGGGGACAGTCTTGTAGGGACTGAGCCCTCAACTTGTGGGATCAGACCCTGCCTTCCAGATAGATAGTGCCCTGAATTGAGTTGAGTTGTAGGACACCCAGCTTGTGTCAGAGAATTGTTTGGTGGTGTGGGAAAAAAACACACATCTTAATACATCATCTCATTAAACCTCATCATCATGGGTCCCCTGGAGTATGTGTAATTGTGCCCAAATGACAGATAGGAACACTAAGGCCCAGAGAGCTAAAGACCTTGGCGTCACGTCCCGTGGGGCCCTGAGTCACAAAGGGGTGCAGATGGGTGGGGAGGAGAATGGAGAAGCCGATCAGGCAGGGATCCAATGGACTTTCTATAAAAGCAACACCAAGTGTTTGCATGAATCTTCCCTTGAACAAGACACAAAAATCAAAGATTTAGAGAATTAAAGATGAATGTATTTGCTTGAAAAATGTAACCCAAAGGTTAATGAAAGCATGAAGGAGAGTCACAAATGAGAGTACCCAAAGGTGCTTTTCAAAGTTTCTAAACTTGTTGTCAACCTCAACCTCACTACAATTATTCCTAAGATCTCACCCACAACTGCATGCAATTTGCACCCAGAAATTCTGTCACATTGTAGTAGTTTGGTTATGAACTTGAAATTGCTTGCAGGAAGGGGGGGGTGGGGACATGGAGAAGCAGCCTGGAAAAGAAAGGATAATGTAATCAGGCAAGGCTGAGCCCCTGAGGTGTGGTCTTTGAAGAAGATGCCAACCCAAAATGCTGCAGCCTTGGAAATATGGCATCCGATTGAGGCAGCCTTCAAGTCATGTGCAAAATGGCCTCTTAATGGGGGGGGTGCATTTCCCTGCTTTGTCTTCTCCACTCGGGAAACCAATTCATACACACTCCTTGAGCCAGATGCAGAGTTCTACACTGAAGCTCTTGTGTTAAGTTATCAGTGAATGTGATTAGCATCCCATCTGCCGCAACGTCAGAGCTTCCAGAAACTGTGTGACTTAAAAAAAATAATAATAAGGTTGGGTTTATGTTTGGCTGGACCCTTTGCTCACTGTGTGGCCTTGGGCCAGTCAGGTGACCTGCTTGCGTCCTGATAAGTCAAACCAGCTGGGAAATTGAGTAAGAGAAGGGGCCTCACTGGAAAACACATGCTACAGCGGAGCTGAACTTTCTTTTAAAGTAAATAAATTGGGGGGAGGCCCACGGGGAGGAGGGAGTGGTGAGTTGTTTGAAATATTCAAGAGCAGCTCCAAGCTGAGGAACAGAAAGTGTTTATTAGAACCTCTTTCCAGCATGGTCAGCAGAGGTAGGGTCTTGTCTGGTCAACCTGGCTGCCCACTCCGGAGACTTCGCACACAACCCCTTGGCACCCTTAGGGTCCCAAAAACCTCTGCAAACACTATTAGATCACAGGGGCCTCCCTTCAGACGACTTAACCCTTGAACTGAAGGTCTCAAGGATCATGTCTGTTAAAATACCATTTCATCGAAGCTGTCCTGGTACCTTCTGAGGTTGCAAGCCCCCTTCACCCCGACACTCCCTACTATCCTCCAGGATGTATCTTTGGCCAGCACCTTCCTTGCTACCCAGCATCTCATGTGGATTACTTCCATTCTTCCCCCACCCCCACAAGGATGTACGCTCCTCCAGGGAAGCGGCTGTAGTCCATTTTGTTCACGCCTGTGTCCCCAGTGCCACACACGATCCCCAAGACTCATCTGTTTTCTCTGGGCTGCAAAGCCAGGAGGATGGAGGGTCACAGTTAAGATACACGGGAAAGCCACTAGCATGTTTATTGAACAATTTGGTCCAGTCGATCTTTAAGTAAGTGGAGTACATCCTGTCAATGTTCTCAGTGTGACAGGGTGAATGCTCCTGACATCAGAGGAACAGGCCTACCAGAGGTCCCATTGCTCACACGTGAATCACTGCGACTTTTATAGCTTTGTTCCTACCTCCCTGCTCCCAGGCTCGCCAGGCTCCAATCCACTGCCAACCTGCTGTCTGCAGGCTCTTCCTAAAATGCAAACCTGACCCTATGGTTCCCCCCAGGTGGTTCAGCAACTGTATGATAAACTCCAGCTTCACATAAGGCTCTTCTTGATCGGAGCCCAGTCTACCCTTCCTGCCCTCGCTCCTGCCCCTACCTCCGCCATACCCTCCCTGCCAGCCACACTCCCCCCCACCCCTTCCACTTCACTGGACATGCCATGCTCTCGAGGTCTTCAAACATTTTTTTCTGCTCTTTCCTGCTTGAAACTCCCTTCTCAACTGGCCCATGACTACTGGCTTACCCCACTGTGCTCCAATACCAGCTCCTCTGTGGATCCCTCCCTGTTTATTGCTCCTCAGCCCACCCACCCCCACTCCACACAGGTCCCTCCAGCATCTGGGGAGAAGCCCTAGGACACTGCTGCACTGTATTAGAATTGCTTGGATTTTCTCTTATCTACTAAATGGTTAAGGTCTCGGGACAGGAATAGAGTCTTATTTATCTGCATGCCAAGCCCAGAACTGGGCAAACGTACAGGCCCTCTGCAGCTATCAAATGAATGAAAAATCAAGTCAGTCTCCTTTCTCAGGTTTAAGAGTTCCCTAGCTTCCTTCACCTTTATAGATCATCTTAGTACACCGAATGGGTAGTGAAAAGCTGCCGCACCACAGAAAAACTAGCTCTTCTGCCGTCGGAGTTTCCAGCAGGTGTGATAATTCTGTCATTCTCTAATTTCCAGATAGAAAGTTAAGATTAGGGGTGTTAAAAGATAAACTGGGGCATATTAAAAAAAAATTTAAGAGTTTATTTAGCAAAAATTGATTCCAATCCGGCAGCATCAAACCAGAAGTGGTTGGGAGCACTCCCCAAACACGAGCTAGAGAAAAGACTTATAAAATACGGAAACAGGGGCGCCTCGGTGGCTCAGTGGGTTGAGCTTCCAGCTCTTGATTTCGGCTCAGGTCATGATCCCAGGTTGTGGGATCAAGCTCCATGTCAGGCTCCGCGTTCAGCGGGGAGTCTGCTTGGGATTCTCTCCCTCTGCCCCTCCCCCTGCTCATGCTCTCTCTCCTTCTCTCTCTCTCTCAAATAAATAATAAATAAATAAAATCTTTAATAAATAAACTATGGAAACAAAGAAAGGAAAGTATTTGATTGGCTAGACTTTGAAGCCTAATTGGTTGTTTGTGATTGATTGTCCTCAGTGTTTAGATTTCATAACATTGAGGCATTTACAGGCTCAGATTTTGGTGTGCTTATGTAGGCCGCCATGGATTATTAGAGGCACCTAGGTCTAATGACCCTCCTTGTTTAATTTAACAGGAGTCTTGAAGGGCTAAGTCAGGCAGATGCTTACAACCCAGGCGTATTGCTAGAAAGCACAAATGTGTAGGTAACAGAGGAGGTGGAGAAGGGAGAGGCAGTGAGAGGAGGACTCAGACCAAGTACCACACAGCCCAGGGGAAATCAAGGCCTGTCGTGGGGTCTGGATTCAGCCCCTCCCAGCTTCATGCCTTTCAGAAGTCCCAGAGGGCTCTTGGGCCTCCTGGTGGCTTCTGAAGATTTTCCCAGCAACCCCCAGACAGGGAGAAATAGAAATCTGAGGGTAGTTCCATGCTTATAGTTCACCTGCATAGTGGGCCCTCCATTGAGAACTGGTCCCTTTGGGCTTTCGTAGAGCATGAGGTAATGCCGAGCCAGGATTTCATGAAGCTCACAAGTATCTACAAGATTCTTCAAGACTCCATTTTCACGCCTGAGAGTGTACATATTACAACACATTTTTAAGGGCTTGTCTTTGTTTCAAGATAAAAAGCTGCTCAGAAGAAGGAAAAAACATACACACACACTTTTGAAAATTCATTTTCTTTACAGTGGGAGGAGAGAACAATCTAGAAACAAACGAGTAAACTTTACTTTTCAAATGAAATATATCAAAGAAACACTTGCTTTTCCTCCAGTCTTGGGGCTCACACGTTTCCTCCTGACACACAGGGAAGACTCAGCAATGGGAACAAAGACATGGCTATTCAAAGCCCATCCCTTTCTTCCAGAATTCAAAATTGATTAAAGATGAGGCCAGTTTCCTACAGGGCGAAGCTTGGGTTGCTTTAAAGGGCAGTTAGGGGGGCACCTGGGTGGCTCTGTTGGCTAAGCATCTGACTCTTGATTTTAGCTCAGGTCATGATCTCAGGGCATGAGATCTGACATGGCAGCACGTGGATTCAGAAGAGCCTGAGCCGACTCAAAGACGGGCTAGGGGCCTTTGTCTTGCCAGCCTTCCAAACCTTCTCCATTCCTTGGTCCCCAGCCTGACACCACTCAGATTACTAAGACACTGTCTCTTCTTGCCTCTCGAGCCTGAACTCCCCCCCACCTCCCATGCTGCTCAGGTCCAAGCTTGCTTCTGAAATAATGGGTCCAAGTGCCACGTGAGCAGGGACTGTGTGTTTCTTAGTCAACCATGCATTGGCCCCCAGATCCGGGCCAGCACCCGGAACGGAACAGGCACTCCAGAAATGTTTGTTAAAGAATGAAAGCTAGACTGTATGGATTTTCTTTAGGATTCTTGATCACTTTGCTGCATCTTTAGACCATGAGAATGTAGCCCTACACCCCAGTGTGCATTCTTCCAAAACGCCTCTGCAACTGTTGTTTTCCAATGGACTGTGGAAAAGAATAAAACCCAGGAACCAGAGAGAAAGTAAGAGAGAACTTGCTTACATAGCCCCAGGCTCAGCAAACCCACTGGTGCAGTTGGAACAACTCCCAAAATGCACGTCCCAGAAGGGATTACTATGACCTTCGTCATTCTTTTTATACAAAGTGGCAGTTTTGCTTGGGCTGGTCTTGACTCATTGATCTACCCAACAGATGATATCTCTTATTTAAAAAAACAATCCGTGTTTTCAAACTTCCTTTATCTATTCCATCTCCTTCTTTTTTAAAGACCTTAATTAATTTAGACCAAAGTTTTCAATATTCTGTAGTCTTCTTTAGGTGCCGTCATCAAACCCCTTCAAAGGTCTTCGTATTAGGGCTGCCGTAACAAAGTACCACAGACTGGGTAGCTTAAACAACAGACATTGATTTCCGGGCGCCTGGGTGGCTCAGTCGTTAAGCGTCTGCCTTCGGCTCAGGTCATGATCCCAGGGTCCTGGGATCGAGCCCCACATCGGGCTCCCTGCTCAGCGGGAAGCCTGCTTCTCCCTCTCCCACTCCCCCTGCTTGTGTTCCTGCTCTCGCTGTCTCTCTCTCTGTCAAATAAATAAATAAAATCTTTAAAAAAAAAAAAACAGACATTGATTTCCTACGGTTCTGGAAGTTGCAAGTCTGACTTCAAGGCGTCCGCGTGGTTGGCTCCTCCCCTGCCGTGTAGACGGCCACCTTCCCTGTCGCTGCCTAGTACCTCCCTTCTGTGCCTCTGCCGCTGGGTCCAGATTTCCCATCTGCGTAAGAACGCCAGTCATATGGCATGAGGGTCCCCCCCTAAAGACCTTATCTTCACGTGATTGCCTCTGTAAAGACCTTATCTCCAAATGAGATCACATTCAGAAGTACTAAGGGTGAGGATGCCAACGTATTTGGGGGTGACATGATTTAACCTGTAAGAGTCTTTCCATAGATTTGAAACACCCGGCTTGAGAATTAGATGGGCAGCATAGAGAAGCTGTTTTTTTTTAAATCCCCACAATGCTGAAAATTAACTTATTGTACAGATTACCAACGCCTTCCTCTCCAACTCCCAAACTAAAAAATAATAAATACATACATACATACTACATCCCTAAATCCTAACTGCCCTGTATTTTTTTATTTCTTTTTAAGGCTGTATTTATTTATTTGAGAGATAGAGAGAGCGTGAGCGGCAGGAAGAGGGAGAGAGAATCTGAAGCAGACTCCACGCTGAGTGCAGAGCCCGACACGGGGCTCGATCCCTCAACCCTGAGATCATAACCTGAGCTAAAATCAAGAGTCAGATGCTTAGCCAGCAGAGCCACCCAGGTGCCCCCCTAACTGCCCTTTAAAGCAACCCAAGCTTGCCTGCTGAACTTCCCCATTCCTGATGGATCAATAACCCTTTCTCCTTGCTTCTGTGTTATTACACCCAGTTTCTCTACATTAGGCCTATCAGCTTAAAGTAAACCAGTGGGTTTGACTATTATTAGGTAAATCCAAGCAAAGACGAGTGCTTTCCTGACCGAGGTCAGTAAATTAGGCATGAATTGCAGTATGCAGCCCATGAAGCCAGAAAAAAAAAAAAGCAGGCCCACCCCCAAGAGTTCACACAGAGAGTAGCCAACACATCACATCTGGACTGAGAGGCACGAGCCAAGCTGAGGGGGTGACCTGAGTTCAGTGGTCACAGAAAGGCACTGACCAATGACGTGCAGCATTCCAAGATCAGAGGCAAGCTCAACCTTCACTTGGAGAGAGGTTTGAAGAGTTGCAGTGGAGACCTCCAACTCGTTCATCCTGCTAGACGGAGTTCTGCCATCTTGGGCTAGTTTAAAAGACCATCGGGATGTGCCAAACATCTCTCAGATGTCCTTCTGTTTCACCAGGACTTAGCCACTTAGCTGCTGGCCACAACAAAAGTGCACATTTTCGTTAATATCACAGCCCCAGAGAGGAGGTGTCAAGGGAATAGTAACAATGCTCCTGAATCTCTCAGGCACTCAACAGGGCAACACACACACTGGGGGAAGGTGTGCTGTTCCCAGCTATTATGATAGCAAATAAAAGATAAAAAGCAAGACTGAACCTACTAGTCTAAATATCTTTGCTGAACCCTCAAAGATTGCTCAGAAGATACTTGAAGACATCACAAATGGCTCTTCTTCCAAAATACTAGTTTCATAAAAAACTTTAGGACAGCAGGAGAACACATTTCACAGCGTGTATCTTAACAGTATAAAGATGAATAACAGAAGAAAACACTGACCATGGTCTAACACTTTGCAAATGTTATCCTTTGCTCTTCAAAATAGCATTTTGAACTGAGCAGAGCTGGTATTATTACTATCAAACTGCATTCACCAAAAGGGCTATTTCCTGATCAACATAATTTCTACGATAGAAGATGCAGATTTCATAAGCCTGAAATGTCTCCATCATTCAGAAAATGCTAGATGCTGATTTTTTTAATTTATTTTTAAAAATCTGAATGAGAGATTAAACAAAGGAATATGAGCACACAGATTTTCTTGCATAGAGACAATAATAAGAATACTTTGAAATTTCACCAAGTCTTCCCAGAAATTCAAGATTTTCACCTTAGATTGGACCAGTCACCATGAACAAAAGTCTAAAAGCGTAAGAGAGAGAATCTCGCGACCTTTTAGAGGGGAGGTAAGATTCTGCAGCACTTCTAGATGCCTTAAACACAGACATTTTGCTTTGACAAGAGCTGTTTTTCCAGAAGAATTCATTTTTAAAAACTGTCTGGCTTTCAAAATCTGCATTTCTATTTTGAGACTAGGGGAAGATATTTTTATCAAAATTTTCAAGTGTTTCAATGTGGGTTCAAGTGCAGGTGAAGAATCGGTATAAGATGGGGTTTCTGCTTTCTCTCCTCTAGAAGGAACCACGGGCAGCAATATCGGATGTTGTGTGGGTGTCCTCAGCTCTCTATAAAGGGTCTCTCCCCCTCGGCTTATTGACTTACATTATGGAAATATCTATATCTTTGGGCTCTACAGCAGCCTTCTCATTAGAATTATTTACTGCTGCCAAGTCCGCACAGCTTCTGTCACCAGGACCCCAATTCAATCACTGAATACAAATAAGCAGGCATCTGCCCAAGGGCCAAAGGGGAAGCTCTCATCCCCATTTGCAGAGTCACAGTCTGAAGTTTTCATGCTCGGCTTTGATTTATGTCTCATGATTCAGGAAAATGGACTGACCTTAGAATCCTTGTCTCATTCAGTTGACCACCAGTGCCAAATGGATTTGGAAGAAAGGGCAATCTGTAATGACCACCCTCTTGTATTAAAGAAAAAAAAGTTCATCCTTCTCTGCATGGGTCAACTCAGGCCCATGCCAGCTATTATTTCCTCATTACTGCCCTACGCCTAACAGTAACCTTGTAGCTAAACAAAACCAGCAGGGCAATTACATTTCAAACTTCTCTTGGAATCTAGACTCCATGGTAACCCTACACCTCTCACCACTGACCTCCTAGGGAGGAAATTGGTGTCCTCTGCTTTTGGAGGAAGTGAATTACACCCTAGAGGCCCTGGGTCACAAGCTGACATTCCATTCTGTTTGTGGGCAAAATGGGTTCTTTTTTCATTATTTTGCTACTGACACCAGGAGGCAGTGATTTCATTGACCTAAAAGTGAAGTCACCAGCATTGCCTCTTTCAGAGAAAACGATTGTTAAAAATGCATTTGACTTATGGCCGGTAAAGCGATGCCAGGCGTATTGCTGATTGCCTACAACTCTTTTTCAGCATGTGGCCTGACTTCCTATTAAAGATTTCATCAAGACGTTTGCGAGGATACACGCCATGTATTGAAACATACATCCTTAGAGAGATTTAAAGAAAATAAAAGTCTTTAACTCCCCAGTATGAGCAAAATGGAAGGAAAGGGCTTGTCGCTTTAAGCCAGGACTGATGGCATCAGCTTCAGAGGTTTGACTTTTGTTCCTGTATCCGACAACAGCTTTTTCGGAGTGTTGGGCAAGTCACTCTCTCCCCATATTTGTAATCAGATCACAAAAAACACCCAAAAACTATTTCAGCACCCATAAAAAGAAAGTATTTGTGAGGATTTCTTTTTAAAATAAAGGAATTAAGTCACACTGCAAATGGGTACTGGGTTTCTGTTTAGGGTCATGAAAATGATCTGTGATTATGTGTCCGCAACTCTGTGAATGTGCAAAGAAAATGAATTGTGTGACAGTGAATTACAAGTCAATAAAGCCACGACATTAGCAAAAAGAACTAAGTTGTAAAGATGCTGTCATTATCATACAATTATCTTTAAGAACTAAACAATTCAAACAACCCTTTACATAATAGGACTACAATTTGGCAAGGAAATATTTGAAAAAATAACTTCAGTTTGACCACCTCAGCAATAATTTTTTTATATTTTCCACTGAGGGGGTGCCTGGCTGGTTCAGTTGGTGGAGCATGCGACTCTTGACCTTGGGGTTGAGCCCCACGTTGGGTGTAGAGACTACTTAAAAATAAAATCTTTAAAAATAATAATAATTGGGGCGCGTGGGTGGCTCAGTCGTTAAGCGTCTGCCTTCGGCTCAGGTCATGATCCCAGGGTCCTGGGATCGAGCCCCGCATCGGGCTCCCTGCTCCGCGGGAAGCCTGCTTCTCCCTCTCCCTCTCCCCCCTGCTCGTGTTCCCTCTCTCGCTGTGTCTCTCTCTGTCAAATAAATAAATAAAATCTTTTTTAAAATAAATAAATAAATAATAAAAATAATAGTAATAAAAATAAAATTTCCCACTGAAATGAAGAATAAATTTTTGATCTGTACATGGAGGTAACACTATATTGTATTATTGCTATAATTTTATTCAGCCAGGCCTACCTGCTTATTATAATCTGAGTGAAAAACATGACCCTTTTTGTTAATCAGGTCAGTATCTGCCTGTGAGGCCCAGGATAGTGAAGGAACAGCCAGCACCCTTCTTCTGGGGTAAAGGAGTCATTGCATGTGGTGTATATGTCCCTGCAAGACTTGTAACATGATTTTTAACTGCTACAGCAGATCTGTTATATGTCAGGTGGGACTTTAAATTGGTCCAACCGTTTGCAAAAGAGAAATAGCAATAGGTATAAAAAAAAATCCTAAAAGATATCCATAGGCTTGACCCTGTTGTCACATGTGTAGAGATCTATCCCAATGAAATAATGCAAAGAACAATGACCAAAAATGTGCATCCAGCATCACTTCTAGTAATAGACTTTAGAAAACAACCTAAGAAGGTATGTATATATGTAGAAGTATATACTGGGGAAAATTATGAAAATCCACTTTATGGTGTAGTATGCAGCTATGAAAAAGTTTTTTATTATGTTAAAAGAAAAAAAGATAAAAAGTAACTGTATATGTCCTACAACAGTACATATTTTAAAGATACAACGCGCTGGTTTTCAAGGTATAGCCACACCTTTGCTACTCCTTCCTTTTAAGGAATGGAACGTAATGCCTCTTTCCTGGAGTGTGAGTAGCGCTCAGTGACTTGCTTCTCATGAGCACAACGTGGTAAAGGTGGTGGAATGTAACGCTAAGTCTAACTGCGGTGTCCATGTGGAGTTCAGTCCCCACACTTTCTGCCTCTCATCACTCACTCTGGAGGAAGCCATGCCAAAAGGCTGCCCTGCAGAAATAGAAGGCTCCTGCTCTGTGGGGACACTGAGGCAGCCTACAGAGAGGCCCACATGGTGAGACAGAGGCCAGCCAACAGCCACATGCATGAGCTCAGAAGCAGATCCTTCCCCCATTTGAGCCTTGAAAAGATCGCAGCCCCGGCCAACAGCTTGGCGGTGGCATCGGGAGAGAGGCCGCCCAAACCCCACCCCCTGCCCCCACTAAATCACTCTGGGAGGCTCCCCCAGCAGAAACTCTATGAAAAATTCTTCTGCTGACTTGCACCTAGAGCTCATTTGTCTCTCATGGGAAATGGTTACATGAACTCAAAACCTGTGTCCATCTCCATCTGCCTCGATAGGATTTTATTTTTTCAAAAAATCCTCAAATTATGGCAGGTGTTAGTGGCTGTTATTTTAAGCCACTAAATTTAGGACAATCTGTTATGGAGCAATAGATAACTAGTACATATAATAGAGGAAAGAATTACGGGAAAATATACTAAAGTGCAAACAGGGGTATTTTAGTCAGATGACAAAACATTTCCCCTCCTTTTGTCTCTGCTTTCAAGTAATCTATAATTGAAAGTTTTCAGTCCAGCCTGGTTGAAAAATATTTTAGTTCCTTTATGATACAAACAGCAATTTAACTCCTCCCCAAGCCCTGTGTATCTAAAGGATGTAAACTTCATTATTTTGGAGAGGGGAGGGGGATGGCTGTCCCTTTAAGACGTAGCTGCTCCCGACGCAGACATGGATGCATATGCTGTTCCATGCTGTTCCTTTCTAAAGATGCTACTGACTGAGCAAAAGCAGGGCAATCAGTGAACTGTTTTCCTTGCCCCTTCTGGAGTTTACACTGATGCAGCTATATTCTGTTATCCAGCACTTCTTTTGACAAATGTTATGGATTGGTAAGCTAGCCATTTACTAGCTTTGTAATCCTGGGCTTAACCTCTGTACCTCGGGTTCCCCATGTGTAAAATGGTAATAACCGTACTTTTCTCATAGAGTGATTGCGTGAATTAAATGAAATAAAACACGCCAACAACAGACACATGAAAAAGTGCTCAACGTCGCTTGGCATCAGGGAAATCCAAATCAAAATCTCAATGAGATACCGCCTCATACCAGTCAGAATGGATAAAATTAACAAGTCAGGAAACGACAGATGTTGGCGGGAATGCGGAGAAAGGGGAACCCTCCTACACTGTTGGTGGGAATGCAAGCTGGTGCAACCACTCTGGAAAACAGTACGGAGGTTCCTCAAAAAGTTGAAAATAGAGCTACCATACGATCCAGCAATTGCACTACTGGGTATTTACCCCAAAGATACAAAGGTAGGGATCCGAAGGGGTACATGCACCCCGATGTTTATAGCAGCAATGTCCACAATAGCCAAACTGTGGAAAGAGCCAAGATGTCCATTGACAGATGAATGGATAAAGAAGATGTGGTATATACATACGATGGAATATTATGCAGCCATCAAAAGGAATGAGATCTTGCCATTTGCAACGACGTGGATGGAACTGGAGGGTGTTATGCTGAGCGAAATAAGTCAATCAGAGAAAGACAGATATCATATGACCTCACTGATATGAGGAATTCTTAATCTCAGGAAACAAACTGAGGGTTGCTGGAGTGGGGGGGATGGGAGGGATGGGGTGGCTGAGTGATAGACACTGGGGAGGGTATGTGCTATGGTGAGTGCTGTGAATTGTGCAAGACTGTTGAATTACAGACCTGTACCTCTGAAACAAATAATGCAATATATGTTAAGAAAAAAAAAAAAGAAGAAGAAGAAGATAGCAGGAGGGGAAGAAGGAAGGGGGGAAATCGGAGGGGTAGACGAACCATGAGAGACTATGGACCCTGAAAAACAAACTGAGGGTTCTAGAGGGGAGGGGGGTGGGAGGATGGGTTAGCCTGGTGATGGGTATTAAAGAGGGCACGTTCTGCATGGAGCACTGGGTATTATGCACAATGAATCATGGAACACTACATCTAAAACTAATGATGTAATGTATGGTGATTAACATAACAATAAAAAAATTAAAAAAAAAAAAGAAAGAAAACACGCCAAACATCTAGTACAAGGCCTGACATGGAATGGCCCCTTGGATGGTGGAGACCGTGGGCTGAGGAATCAGAGCAGAGGGCAGGGGAGGCGGGCTGTTCTGTCCTGGCAGGTGCTACCAAAACAGGCTCACTGGGTTTGTAGACACCTCGATCCATAACACAATGCATGTTTCAGGAAGAAGTCTTCTGCTGACTTGCACCTAGAGCCCGTTTGTCACTGCTGGAAAATGATTACATGAACTCAAACTTGTGTCCATCTCCATCTGCCTTGATAGGATTTTATTTTTTAGAAAATCCTCAAATTATGGATATTTATTTTGATCCTATCTAAAAATCGATCTCTGTGCTTAGGAGGGTGCGATTCCAGCTCTCGCAAAGCCAGGAGGCATGATGGATCAGGCGCTCAGGATGCAGTGAAGAAGTAATTGGGTGAGAGGGCTCATTGGCTAATAGGCCACTGAGGCTAATTATTCTTTAGCACCAAATTGCATTCAATCACAGCTTGGACTGTTTCCCTCCAAAGGTGGGTGTGTTCATAATAGGGCCTTTAGCCCAATTTGTCCTTCAGGGCAAAGGACATTTTTGGTGTTTAATTAAAGACGCACAAAAAGGTATAAGTGTGCAAACTTGGCTAAAACGGAGTATTTTTAAAGAATCAGAAAATGCTACTTTTACTTAGGAAATCACACATATTTGGGCTACACAGAGTGGTAATAATTATAATCATGATGACATTACCAGGAAGATGGGCTGCAGTGTCCACTAGGGCCTAACCAAGAAAGACAACCAACACACGAAGTAAGGAGAATCTCACCAACTGCATTTTGGAGAATCGTGCCTTCTGTCCCCCAGAAAATAGACCATCTGAGCCCTGTGAGTGCTGAATTCTGACTCTCCACAATCAGGAAAAATGAAGATAAATCTAAACTCCTAAACAAAGTAAATATTATCTTTGGAGGTATAAGCATCAAGCTGCTCATTAAGACAGATAGTATTGATATCACTGGAGTTAATCAATTCATTTCATTGACCAGATAGACCTCGGTCTAAGCAAAGCAGAAGACAAGGGAACATACTGGAAAGAAAAACCGCTTCGGGATTCAGGTAACTCAGGTTCTAGTCCTATTTCTCACACTGACTAAATGTATGATGTCAGTTAATTCTCTTTACCAACTCTGCTGGAAAATGGTTAAATGATCCCAAAGCTTGGGACCATTACCATTTGCATTGATAGGATTTTATTATTTTAAAAATCCTCAAATTTCTAATGCTATTTTTGTCCCTAACTAAAATCGACCCCTGAATTTGGGAGGGTACGATTCCAACTCCTAGCTCTCTTCTGTCCAACATGTAGATGGTACACTAGTCCAGAAGGATTTAATTAAGTATAAGAATCAGAATCTCCTGAAAATATTGTCAAATTCTCAAGCCAAATGTTATTCTAGATACCTTGAGTCTAGCACTTCTGGGGCTAGGGCCTTGGCACCTGTTTCTGGAAAACTCTCTCCACAGGGTTCTGAGACATGTTAAGAATCAAAGGCAGGATGAACTCTGGATGTCATCCATTCCCATCATCCTAAGGGTCTAGACCGCCTTGCCCATTAAAGTTCTCGACAGCTCACTTCCCTTCCTCCAAGATTGGTCCTGGAGCCCTCCTATCGGGAAGAACTTCACAGGTATAGAGAAGGCCACTCTCTCACAGCAAGGTCAGGCAAATGTCTGGTGTTGCCCTGAAAATGTGCAGTCTGAATGAGAACCGGTAGCAGGGAGCATTCTGCCCACGTGTGTCCATACATACATACGCAGAGCTGCCAGGAAACATCACTCTGCTCCTCAACACTGTTCTGATGCTCAGTTCCTGGTCAGTTAGAAGATCCAATGTCCTGTTCCACTGTGAGTAGGGATCTAGGACCAGATGACAGGAGGGCAACATGTGAACAATTCCGGAACATCCAAACATGGCAGGAGTTATTTCTTTGCATCAGTAATACAAAGCCTGAGCTGCCCCTACTTATCATGCAAGGAAAATGACAAGAGAATGATGGTGCCATTTAACCAAGGTAAATCGCTCCCACTATGCAAACAAAGAAAAGACCTGAAATGTTGAACCAGGGCTCTCTTTGTTAATACTGAACATCTGCATACAGAAAGAAACATGAAGGACTGATCAGCAGAGAGAAGCCTGGGACTCTCAAACCTCCATCCGTAACACATCAATCTTACCTGTTGTTCCCTATTGAATGAATATTAGCCAAGCACCCATCTATGGGAAAGGGACCCACGCCTCCCAAGTAATCAAACTGGAAGAGGTTATTACATTTGAAAATAAAGCGACTCACAGTATTCAGGAACACAAAGAAGCATATGAGCTTAAAGTGCTCTAAAGTGGTCCTGACTACAGCAAACTCCACGGGCATGTGACACGTTCAGTCACTCAGGGTGCCGCACTCAGAAGGCCCCACGGTTGGCTTCATGCTCTGTTGTCACTGTCTTAAGATTATTAATACTTTTTTTTTAAAAGATTTTATTTATTTATTTGACAGAGAGAGACACAGCGAGAGAGAGGGAACACAAGCAGGGGGAGTGGGAGAGGGAGAAGCAGGCTCCCCACTGAGCAGGGAGCCGGACGTGGGGCTCGATCCCAGGACGCTGGGATCCTGACCTGAGCTGAAGGCAGACGCTGAACCGACTGAGCCACCCAGGTGCCCCAATACTTTTTTTTTTTTAAGTAGGCTCCATGCCCAGTGTTGAGCCCAACATAGGGCTCGAACCCACGACCCTGAGATCAAGACCTGAGCTGAGATCAAGAGTCAGAGACTCAAGGCACCTGGGTGGCTAAGTCAGTTGAGTGTCTGCCTTGGCTCAGGTCACCATCTTGGGGTCCTGGGATCGAGTCTTATGTGGGGTTCTCTGCTCGGGGGGGTCGGCTTCTCCCTTTCCCTCTGCCCCTCCGCCAACTAGTGCGCGTGCTCTCCCTCTTTCTCTCAAATAAATAAATAAATAAAATCTTTTAAAAACAAAAAAGAGTCGAGGCTCAACAAACTGAGCCACCCAGGCACCCTGAAATCGTTAATACTTTTTTTAACATGGGGCCCATATTTTCATTCGCACTGGCCCCCAGAAATTACATAGCTGGTCCCAGTCATGGGAGTTGTTCAGAGGAATAAAACATTAAGGGTATTTTTCACTAGATGAGATCTTAGCTCTTAGAATATATAGTATAAGCTAGATTGCTTATGTGGAGGGACTGCTTTCACCATTAGCAGTTTGCACGACTAAGATGTGGACTCCAGGCTGACCAATCCCAAAGCCTGAGACCCCAAGGCTGGGAGGTAATGTGACTTCCTGAGACGCAGAACGACCAGCCACCCAGACTTAAGGTCTCAAGCTCTCTCCTAGTGGGAACTGGGTCTGCCAAGGCAGCAAACACCAGCCTTAGAAAATGACTCTGGCTGCCAGAGGGGAACCTGCTAACATTTCTACCCCACCTGGAACTGGGCAAAGAACCACACCACAATCAGACAACAGTTATATTCTTCTCTGCCAGATTAACTCCAGTCCACAGCATTGGCCAGGATGGCTTTCTCCATAAAGCCCCACAGCCCTTGAGGGCTAACCACAGGAAAAGCTGTGAGTGCAAAGGCGGTTTGGGTGAAGGGAGTGGAGAGCTGGATGGGAATGCAGAGGCCCAGGCTCAGAGTGGAGATGAAGGTGACCAAGTCCGGGCTGATTCCGTTCCTCCTCTCCCCTTAGGAAGCATCTAAATATGAAACACAAACCTTGAGTCAAATCTATAAGGTCCATTCTGGGGAGAGGGGCAAAAAGAACATCTGATGAACACGAGAACCAGGGCTTCATGAGGAGAAATGGCGGCAGATGCCACACAGCGTCACAAGAGCAAGAATGTGATGGTCACGTGCTCCGGGGGAAGGAGGGTTGACATAACACCCTGAGTGGGCAATTCCCAGAAAGAAAGCTGCAGAATTCACAGCTCCTAGAAGGCATTCCCCCTCACAGCTAGCCATTTTGGAGGGCTCCATGTCAGGGCTTGGCCCTGGAGCTACTTGCCCAAAAGAATGCCCCATGGCTACTACTGGAAAATGCCCTTGAGGTAACCCAGAGGAGCAGCCCCTTTCAATGCATTTGAGCAAGAAGACCCTGAAATGTCTGTGAGACTCCTCAATAAAGTTGCCAGAAAAAATACGGGACGCCCAGTCAAATTTTAATTTCAGACACACGATGAATGGTTTTTAGTAGGAGGACGCAATATTTGGGACACACTTATAATAAAAAATTACTTGTTACTTCCCTGAAATTCAAATCTGACCACATGCCCTACATTTTCATTCATTACATCTGGCAGTTCTACTCAGGGAAAGCATCCTACTGTGGCCCTTGACTCTCTTCTCCCTTGGCCCATCTCATCCCTCAAGTCAGAGAACAGACTTGGACTCTAGTATAGCAGGATATTAAAAGCCTCTTGGATCCAGGCAGGAGAGGAATACACACACTTCTCTCTCTATCCCCCATCAGTTATTGCCATACCTCCCCACCCAGTGTCTAGTGCATGCCTACCGCCGAACTGTGACGCTACCCTCCTTGCTTCCCTCCCATGGAAGACTGAAACCAGCGCCCAAGGAGGGGCCACTCAACAGCCAAGGCATGACAAGCCACTGGCTACAGCATTCATGCTTCTCGTCGCTCATTTCTTCAACAATGACATTAGAGACAAATGGATGGAAAAGACAGACAAGATCCCAGCTCACACGGCTCAAAATCTAGTTGAGGGAAGAGTCAAATGAATAAACAAGACATTTCCTAAAGCGGTGAGAGAGAGAGAAAATTAAACAGAGTGATGCAACAAAGTGAAGGGGGGTGTGGGGTTGGGTGAGAGTGGAGGCTACTTTAAGCCCTATCGTCAAGGAAGACACCCTGAGGAGGTGGCAGGCTGGAGCCTAATTAAAAGAGTCAAATATATACGTGGATCCAAGACAGACTGCTCCAGACAGAGAGGTTCATAAGTGCAAAGACACTGGAGCAAGAAGCTTAATACGTCCCAGAAAGACTGAAGACCAGCACATCTAGAGGAGGGAGAGAGGGAACATTTACAGATGCAAGCAGAGGCCAGATAAACTGGAGGCTTGGGTCCCCAAGACATCCGAAACAACTATCTTCCTACACCTGAAAGACCAGCTCCCAGAGAACCCTTTATCTACCCCTTTCACAGGAGCACATAAGTAACAACTGTAAGGTGCTGTGCCCATTGCCTCACGGGGAAGGGAAGGGCCAGGCAACATCAAGGCATCTGATTCCATCCTGAGCTGCCGTGATCCTCACTCACTGTAGCACAGCCTGCTTCCCACCAGGCACTCTCCCAGCCACCTACAGTCTCACCCCATTCCTCCAGCAGTCCTGAAGATGGGTGCTGCTTTCCCATTCTGCACATAAGAGCACTGAGGCTCAAAGAGGTCAAGCTACAGAGCAAAGCCACCCAGCCCTCAAGTAGCAGAGTCAAAGTTCTACAATCCATGCAAGTTTGCAGCTCCTAAGCTCATATTCTTTCTGCCAGGCTACACCCTGATCCTTCTGCCCAGCTGCAGGCTTTGACCCCACACCCTACAGGTCCCACTGTCCCCGTTCACATTCACTGCTATCAGGTCCCACCACCTCCGGCAATCACCTCCTTCCCCCACCCCCATGCCTTTTCAGATCCAAGAACCTTAAAGCAATGGAAGAGTTGTTGGAGACGAAACAATGGTTTTCAAGCAACTTTGAAACTTACTTTCCTCAACTCTTTCATGACCCAAGGTGGATCATTAATTTCATGCAATTTTAATGATGTGGTTTTTAGCTTTTACCACCTATCAAACGCACCATTTATATGTGAGCCAATTTGCCTTGGTGAGGGATCTTATCTCTCTTACCAATGATGTCCCCAACCCGAGGATGCTTCCCGAGGGCTGATGGAAGAAACACTCCCAGCCTCCATACGAGCTGTTACCTGACCAGGTGCCGAGAATCTGGAATAAAGTAGGCTACTGGTGGTGATCCGCACATATAAGGGGTGGGGATGCAGAAACCTCATTCTACGATGTCATTGTGTTCTCATCACAATGGGCCCATTTGTTTGGCGCTTTTGTGTCCTAAAGTTTAACAGTTGCAGTCTGACAGAAAGAGCACAGTTCTCAAATCAGCACACATGGACGCGTGTCCCCACTCTGGCCCGGTGACAACCCTCGAGTCCGTTCCACGCACGGAGCCTTACTTCTCACTGGCCAATAATAATAGCAGCTTCCTTCCCTGGGCCAGTGCACTGAGCCATAGCGGGCTAGACTCGGTGTGCCTTATGCCTGAAACTTACGAAAACTCTCCCAGGTGTTATCTGCTATTTTGCCCCCATTTTAAAGATTAAGAAACTGAGTCTCCAGGAGATGAAGTAACTTGCTGAGGGTCTCCTACTGAAAAGGTAAATGAGCCAAGTTTCAAGTTAGGGTCAGTTGGCCAACCAAGTCCAACCCCTTCTCAAATTCATGACCTCCCTTACAGAGCCTTGCAGACGCCAGGTTTTGGAGAGAAACAGAGGCACACACAGGGAAGGGGGGAAGAGCTATAGTAAAGGAGCCAGAGGAGGCCTGTGTGGTCCTCCGAGGCCAGACCCTGAGTAGTGGATCCCCATGTATGGGCCTAGCCTGCAAGCAGACCCTGTGTACGTAGGGCCCACCCTCCGCAGACGGCCTGAGCCGGCCATGCCAGCACCACCACCAGGCAGACTCCCAGGCCTTTCTATGGCCTTCTCCTGCGAGATCAGCAAACACGCTTCCCCGAACATGGCCGGACCCACAGAGGGTCCCAGGACTCCGTGCAAGGGAGACAGCAGTCAGAACTCCTAACGCGTCCACTTGGGCTGCAGAAGTCCTGCCAGACTGATAAACTACTCTGTTTCTCGTTGCTCTTCATTTAGAATTCATTATGTCTCTCTTTCCATGAAAGATAAACCAAGAGCTGCCCTTCACAGCTGTTTTCTCCACGGTCATTCCTTCTCGCCGCCCAGCTACTCTTTCTTTGGGGATTTGAGCGATGTAATGTTAGTCCTATCAATTTCATTCAGTCCCTCCAAGGTAGTCTACCGGGACTGGGGAGGCAGCCTAGCCGAATGCCCTTAACCATTTGTGCACTGTGCAAGCCAGAGGGGGCAGGGAAGGAAGGACATAGAGAGCAAGGTTCCAAAGAAGAAGAAGAAGAAAAAAAAATACCTTCTGGCACTGAATCTGTGGAAAGTAGACAAGGAAGAATGAGGATGGCAGCAACTAGGAGTGTGCAAATCAACTTAGAGCAGACGGGGGTCAGTGGGCAGCTTACAGTGGCCCGCCTCCAATGGGACACTCAGCCTTAGAAACACAAACAGTAGATTCACCCAGCAAATTATTTGCTTGTCAAGAGGGAGTCCACCCTTTTGTATTTTACGTAGCTCTGTCTGGCCATTTCACTGTACATAGGCTTCGGAGGCCCTATATGCATGACAGAAAGCGTTACTACACCATGGGTTAGGGGTGGGGAAGATAGACTTGGCGTTCCTGAGAACTGAGTGAAGTGGTCAGCATTTGACAAGCATTAACTCACAGCAACCCTGAAAGGCAGACACACTGATCACCAGTTTTCAAGAGGGTGAACTGGGGCTTCTTGGGGTTTTGGCAACTTGCCAAAGACCATGCAACTGAGAAGTAAAGTGGCTAGGTTTAGAATCTAGGTGAAACTAGTGGTTCTCAAACCGGGTGACTTTGTTCCCTGGGGAACACCGGCAATGTGTGGAGATACTTTTCATCATCACGGCTGGGGTGCTGCTACCAGTGGCTAGTGGGTAGAGGCCAGGGAGGCTGTTAAACATCCTACAATCCACAAGACAGCCCCTGCAACAAGGAATGATCCAGCCTGCATGCCAATCGGGTCATGGTGGAGAAAACTGGGTCCAACTGGCTCAAAGTCCATGTAGCCACAAGGATTGCGGGTGTCACCGAAGGAACAACACGAATCATTCAAAATAATTGTTAAAATTGCACATGATGTTTGATAATTTTCATTTCTGATCAAGGTGGCCTTGGTGCCTCCCCAGTTTAATGGGGCACATGGAGAAGAGAATTTCCAAGGCTCCACAGATGGTTTCCATACATAATTATAATGGTTTGTCTTGTAGAAACCATGCAGACAAATCCTTAGGCAAAGCCTAGAGATTTCATCTCCAAGCTCTTCCCTGGCCTGAATTAAATTTTCTCAACATGTGGCATTTTTTAAATGGTGGGGGGGGAAAAAAAACAAACAACCCTCCCTGCATGGAAAATGAAACATTTTCAGGTGTGGCCAAGGAGACCTCACCCAGAACTCTTCAGAAGCCTCTGCGCTTTATCAGCCCTGCGGGCTCGAGTCAGCCTGACGGTTGCCCAGGCTCTCCTTCCTCAGCAGCCCATGCACCCCCGCGCAGGTGTGGAGCTACCAGGGCATGTCCTTCTCTCCTTGGAGGAAACTGCCAACTTAGAGACTAGGAAGAAAAATCACCTGGAAAGAGATTAAGGTTGGAGAAAGGAGTACTCACACAGGTGTCTGGAAATAGAAGGGCCCATCCAGTGAGGTAAGCCACACACACCTATGTGATCTAATCCCCTCCGCACCTAAAACCCCACAGAACACTTGTTAAAGTTGAACCCCCATCCTGGCAAAGGGGGGGACCCTTCTTGATAGGGCTCCATGCAGCCCACCCCAGATCCCCCCATACAGACTGTCTCCCGGCCCCCTGCAGGGCCTTTGGCCATGCTGTGACTCTCTGGAAGGTTCCTTGAGCCACCCTGACTCATAGGCCTGGGCAGTCAACATTCTTTCCTCCGTGTTCCTATAGCACTGGGGTTTTCCGCGGTCGTAGTGCTGGGTTCAGCTCCCTGCCAGAAGCTTATGTTCCTCGGGCACAGAGCCTTCCCCTTACACATTTCCGTCCCCAGCACCGGCAGATGGTGGAGCTACTTTAGGAAGATGCCTGAATGAAGAAGAGGCCATGGGGACTTGTCACAACTGGTGACAGACACCAAATACTAACTCGATGACACTTTCATGTCAAGAGGCTTGGGAGTCAGAAAGCTTAGGTTCACACCTCAGCTACGCCACTTACCTTATGCCTGTGACTTAACCTCTCTAGCCCTCAGTTTCCTTATCTGCAAAACAGAAGATGAAAAGCAATGCTCATCTGGTAGGATTACGGTGAGGATCAATGAGATCATGCATACAAAGCATTTAATCAGCACTAGGCCTGGAGAAAACACTCCATTTCAAAAAAAAAAAAAAAAAGCCTCCTTTTTGGGGAAAGATGACCCCATGGACAGTAAGGGGTATTTTGCTTGAGTTCCACATCCATGAACAGAGAATTCAACAGACTCGCCCAGAACCCCAAAGCCCCCCTCTCCTTCGCCACCCAGGGGAGAGGGGTTTGCAACAGGGTTCGGTGCGCTCTCTGTGGCCGGAGCTTGGCTCTCAGATGCCCTCAGTAACCAGCTGCTGACTGAAGGAAAGAGAAGGTCCCACACATTTTCTAGCAAGGGCAAGCCAAATGTGAGCAATGACTGGGGTAGCTGAGACATGGGGGGGGAGCCACAAAAATGGGCATGATCTGTCCCAGAAGAAAGAGAACCTTATGTCCTTCAAAGACAGGGCTCATTCCTCGGGTGTCCCCAGTTTCCCGCGAAGCAAGCCATTCCATCTCTGTTCAAGGGAATGACTTGAAGCAAAACTACACAACGCTGTCTCTGGAGTCCTACTGTGCCCCTTCCCTCTTCCTCCCTCCCCTGTGTCCCGGCCACCCCTGCCTGCCCCGCTCCCTGGGACCACCTTCTCTCGTATCCGCCGGCTTCTCAGGAGCGCTTAGGGGGAGGCAGGGCGATGTAAGCAGACCAGGCAGGCGGTGCCATCCGCTGCCCCCGGTGACTGGCACTTTGACTAAAAGCCTCCTCCCTCCTCCTGCACTGTGATTGAGTTTCCCCCTCCCGGCCCCCACCCACCCCCCTCCTTAGAAGCAGTGTCTGTGCCAAAGCGCCGGGAGCTCACCACCCCCAGCCTCGCACCTGCAGATGTGAACCAGCCAGCTTGTCTGAATTAGGAAATCTCTCCCAGTTGGGCAGGCAGCCCTGTCAGCCCTGGGCGGCCTTGGGAGAAGGACCAGAGGGACCTGCCTGCGGGCAGTTCTATGTCCTGAGTCCCTGGGATTCTGGGGTTCAAATGCCCCAGGAGGAGAGAGAAGCCTTCACAGGGACCTCTCCGCTGATAGATATCGGGGCCGTGCTAAAGGCAGTCCTCAGTGCTGGGATCTGAAGGAAGCAGGAGGCCCAGCGAACACAGAGCAGCCCCAGAAAAATGGTGATGAGGGTGGGGAGGGAGACCAGTGCTCTCAGAGGAGCCGGGGCCCTAAAAGTCACCAAGAACCCCCTACTGCTGATAATCCGCAGGCAAAGGAAGCCTCAGGGAGAGAGAGGGTTGCCCAGGACAGAACCAAAGCCTCTGCTTTCAACCTTCCCCCAAAAGGCTAAAGCTGCTGCACCATCAGATACAGTGTTTGCTTCTTACCATTTCCCCCAGTCTCCTCATGCCAATGGACTTGTCAGCCAGCCAGTGTGGCCACTTACAAAAATGGCTTAGCCCAAGCTAAATCACGGCTGAGGACGACTTCAGCACAGCCTTGCTTTTTTCGCCAAAGACAGCTCAGCAGCATTCCACCCGAATTTCAACAGAAAACCTCGCCATTTCATAAACCTGATGTCTTCATTTTATTTCCACACAATAATAAATTTAGAACTGATGCCTCCAAGGAGAAAATAAACCACCATTTGTTGAGATCCTGCCGTGTGCTGGCCCATCCCATACACCACCTCATAGAATCAGCACATTGCCTGGGGCAGGGGAGGGGGGAAGGGGGTTTCTCTCTCTCCCCATTAACCCCAAAATTTCATGGCAGCCTGGGAATTGCTTTCCTCTCTGTTGCTTCTACAACATTTCAAAACACAGCGTAATCAACCCCTCCTCCAGGTGGCCCACAAAGAGGTAGCCTCAGTGTTCATGTCCAGTGTGAAGCCCAGCATGATTCTTAACCTCCCCTTCCACAGGCTACTGGAAGGAGTCGGTGGTTCTGTGACCTCTGTGATACGGAAATGTCCCCAAGGCTGCAAACTGCAACCTCAAACGACGGCACCACCGAGCGACTGTTAAACTGTATCCGACGGCAGGTGCTGTAATTCAGCAACAGCGTTGATTAAGAAAGTTTTCATAGGCTATCCTACAAAGGTAATCAACCTTGTTTCTGAATTGCAAGTGATTAAGTCATAGAATTTTAGCTCCCGAAATGTTCTCCGTGCTTGATGAACTTGACTTGAACAAGATTCGCTTGACTGATCTTCATAAAGATCCTATGCAGTGATATTATTACTATGCCCACTTTAGGGGTGAGGAAAGTGAAGCAAAGAGTAAGTGACTCATCCAAATTCACAGGATTTAAAGCCACAGAGTTTAGCTCCGAAGGTCCCTTAACCTCTATGCAAAATTTCACCTTCCTAAGATGTTAACATATTTTATTCAGAAGAAGCTTAGAAAATGTTCTCTGGAAAGGATCCAAGATAAAATCTAATATAGCTTCCACTAAATTTGAATGAGAAAAAGCAGGCCCTCCTTCATAACCTATTTACTCTTAGTTTATACGTTAATTCTAACAAGTTGCCTTGCTTCCTGATCAACACACACAAAATGCAGGAAACTATAGAGAGTCAGGAAAGCTGTTATATAATAGCTAACAGCCTAATATAACAGGGAAAAAGAAAAATCAACATATAATGGCAGGCTGAAGATGCACAGCAATGGGGATATGTGTACAAGGACAAAAGCTCTAGAATCACTCAGCACAAAACCTGATTGATGTCCATCACCGTGACCTCCCGTTATCAAGAATATAGCACGTTATGTTATATTCTATTTAAGAAGGCAGGCATGAATGTACAAAACACACTTGACAAAGATTTCCATCAACAAAGTTAAGATACAAAAGAGTTTTTTATTTTAAGGGAGTGAATTCGTGGATTATAATCATAGAATTCGATATATGCCATATAACATACGTTGAAAAGAATTAAATAAAAATAAAACTTACATGGATGATGATTTTCTAGACAAAAAAAAAAGAAAGTATTTAGGGAAAATTACCTGAAGTCTTCAGCTGGGCTAAGATTTAATGAAGATTGCTAGGCTGAAAAGAAAGTTTCATCCAAAAGAAATGGTCTACATAGCTCACTGCATCTCTCAGTACCTATAAAAGTAGACAAGGAAGGAAAAAGAACAGCTTGATCAGGCAGGGGATTTCAAGAAGCTTGTGAAGGGGCGCATCACAGCATAATGTCGAGGGGATTCCCACCCTTACTGGATGATTCTGGTCCTAGTGGTCAGTGGTATCTTAGTATGTTCATTTTTAGGTATTAAAATTTATGGAAATTTTGAAATAGAACTTATGATAAAACTACCTGGCAAATATGCATGAGGGAAACTATGGAAAAGGGAGTGAACCGGAGGGAAAGGATAAACAGCTGGATTGTGAAGCACTATGCCGGCTTTTGTGGGACAATTTGATCCTTACCCGTGTTTTTGCAGACTTAACCCTGAAGATAGATAAGGGTGTTTTAGGACCTCCATGTACTCATTTCTGATACAAGAATGTTCTGAGTTCAGTGTTCTTGGCTTTTACAATTGTCCACTGTACCACTTGTATTTTAGACTTTAGCTCCATTATAAGATGGAAACTAGTCACTGATTCTTACAGGGGTTTTATACCAAAATAGAATTTAATCTGAGAGGCCCCTCCCTGCCATCTCCTCACCTTCCTTCAGCCCTTCCTCCCCATCCCAGGGGCTTCTCCTGCACTGATCTGGCCTCTACTCACGTCATCTTTTCATCAACCCTAAACCACAGCGCACCCCATCTGGTAATTGGGGACATTGGAAATGACATCTGAATGTTCCAGATTCCCTGGTACTTTTAAATTAAAAATTGAGGGACACCTGGGTGGCTCAGTCAGTTAAGCGTCTGCCTTTGACTCAGGTCATGATCCCAGTGTCCTGGGATCGAGTCCCGTGTCGGGCTCCTTGCTCAGCAGGGAGCCTGCTTCTCCCTCTGCCTGCCTCTCTCTCCCTCTCCCCCTCTCTCTCCCTCTCTGACAAATAAATAAATAAAATTTTTAAAAATAACTAAATAAATTTGAAATTGATTAACAAAATAGGATATGTATATACCCAAAATACACATAAGAGACAAAGAACCCTAAACTAAAGAACACCCATGGACTCACCTCCTACTTTCAGAAAATGAACAACAAAATGGTCTCTGAAATCCCTTTTGGCGCTTTTGAGATACTGTCCATTCCTTCCTCACCAATGTAGCCATTATGCTGAATTTTGCTGTTCTGAATCATTTTACCACATTGTCTATATGCATACTGGCAATTTCATTTTGCATGTTTTTAAACTTTAACGACGTGAATGATAACAGTATATATTCTTCTATCACTTGCTTTTTTTTTTTTTTTTTGTACCTCAATATTACTTTCTTGGAGTTCAACCAGGGTGCTGCACTTAGCTATAATTCGTGCTGTAAAATATGCCATCATATGACTATCCACACATCCATCCTATTATTGATGAAGTTAGAGTTATTTTCAACTTTTGTTATTACACATACTGCTGTCATGAACATTCTTGTTTATTCCTCTTGGCTCACACATGCAGGAATTTCTCACAAAACACTTCCTCTCCCATTACTGTAGAATGTTCTAGTTTTCTCCTTGTCTAGTCCCACGGGGTTTTATTAATTTCTTACATAGTCAAAGATTGCTTATATTAAGCCACATATTTTTATACCCTTAATTTGCTCTTATATCTCAAATCTTCCACCTGGGATCATTTTCTATCTGCTTATGTTATGTTCTTGATAGTTTACTAATTTAGGATACGTCTATTAGGGGGAAGAAGTTTGTGTTTATGTTTGTATGAAACATCTTTCATTTGTCCGCCATTTTTATAAAAGGTATTTCGCTGGGTATATAATTCTAGTTTGTCAATTGCTTTTCCATAGCCCACAAACTTATATTTTTTTCTGTTGTTATTAAGTAGAAGTCCGACTGTCATTCAAGATATTCAATACATTCTCTCATGCTTCTTAAAGATTCCTCTGTCTTAGGTAATATCTAATTTTTCTAAGATGTTTCTAGATGCTGGTTTGTTTTCTTTTGCTCAGAATTCATCTGGATTCTCACTGTCTGTGCATTGATGTCTTTCAAAGTTCTTGAAAATTGTTAACCATGTCAAATATTGATGCTCTCTGATTTTTCTCTTCTCCTTCTGAAACTTGAATGAGTAAGACCTATACTGCAAGATCTCAGCCTATCCTGCATGTGTATATGTAATCAGCATTAGTGAGGTACAATTTATACACAGTAAGATTCACCTACTGCATGTGCATCTTTCAGTGAGTTTTGAAAAATGTACACAGTTGTGTGACCGCAATCATGAGAATTATGGAATATCCATCACCACCAAAAAGTCTGTGGCCCTTTGCAGTTAGTCCCCTACTCTGCCCCTTGATGCTCTGAAGCCCACTGATCTGCTTTCCGTCACTATCATTCTGGCTTTGATAGAGTTTCACAGAAAGGGAAAACTTCACATACTATATATATTCTTTGTGTCCATGTTCTTTTCCTTACCATAATGCTTTTGAAATTCATCTATGTCATTGTGTATATCAGTGGTTCCTCTTAACCTTTTTATTTGAGAAGAATCCCTTTTCATTGTTATACTACAACATGTTTACCTATTCACGCATTGATGAACATGTGGGGGTTTGGTAGTTTTTAGCTATTATGAAAACAGCTGCTCTGAACATTCAAGTACAAATCTTTGTGTGAACACACGGTTCCATCTCCATTGGGTAAATAAACTGTTTTTCCAGAGTGCCTGTGCCATTTGGCATTCCCACGGTCATGTATGAGAATTCCTGTGGCTACATAGCCTTACCAACACTTGCTGTGGTCAGTCATTTTAATTTTAGCCATTCTAATAATGCATAGTGGTATTTCATGTCATTATGGGGTTTTTTTTAAGATTTTATTTTTAAGTAATCTCTACACCCTATGTGGGGCTCCAACTTACAACCTGAGATCAAGAGCCACATGATCTACCTACTGAGCCAGCCAGGCACCCCATTTCATTATGGTTTGATTTTGCATTTCCCTAATACTAATAATGTTCAGCATCTTTTCATGGGGCTATTTTCCAACTGTACATCTTCTTTGGTGAAATGTGAATTCAAACTTTTGTCCATTTTTTAATCATGTTTTTCTTTTCTTGAGCTGTAAATGTTCTTAATTTATTCTGCATACAAGTAGTTCATTGTTTGGCATGTATTTTCTCCGGTTTATTGATTGCCTTTATGTTTTCTTAACAATGTCTATTTAGGAACCAAAGTTTTTAATTTTTTTTTTTTTTTTTTTTTTTTTTTTTAAAGATTTTATTTATTTATTTGACAGAGAGAGACACAGCGAGAGAGGGAACACAAGCAGGGGGAATGGGAGAGGGAGAAGCAGGCTTCCTGCTGAGCAGGGAGCCCGATGCGGGGCTCGATCCCAGGACCCTGGGATCATGACCTGAGCCGAAGGCAGACGCTTAACGACTGAGCCACCCAGGTGCCCCCAAAGTTTTTAATTTTGATGAAATGTGACTTACCATTTTTTTCTTTTATGGTTTTATGTCCAAACTATGAGTTCTTTGACTACTCCAAGATCACAAAAAAATCTGCTGTTTTCTTCTAGATGTTTTGGGACCTTTGCTCTTATATCTAGATTTGTTTTCCACTTTGAGTTGATTTGGTGCACACTGTGACATAAGAGCCAGGGTTCACTTTTTTAATATGGATATCCAATGGTTCAAGTAAGCATTGCCAAAAAATTGGTCCTTTCCCTATTAAATTACCTTGGCAACTTTGTAAAAAATTAACCAAATGAGTAGGTCTATTTCTAAAATCTCTATTGTGTCTTATTTTTCTCTATGTTTATCCTTATGCCAATGGCACACTGTTGACTACTATAAATTTAGAATCAGTCTTTAAATCAGATTGTGACATTTTCCCCCCTTTGTTCTTTTTCAAAATTGTTCAACGTGATTTGCATTTTCCATATAAATTTTAGAATTTGTTTCTTGACTTCTATTTTTGAAAAAGCTTGCAGGGACTTTGAGGTTGCCAAGAACATACGGATAGGTCAAATTATCTCTAAGTGCTTTATATATTGGTAATATTTTAAATATTTTTTTAATTTCCATTTCTGATTGTGCATTGCTAGTATGTAGAAATACAATGGATTTTTTTGTTTCCAGGGACCCTGCTAAACTCACTTATTAATTCTAGTAATATCTCTACAAATTCCCTAGGTTTTTCTACATAAACAATTATGTTCTCTGTGAATAAGGACAGTCTTATTCCTTTGTTTTCAGTCTGTGTAACTTTTATTTCCTTGCTTTGCCTGGTCTACACTGGCTAGGACCTCCAGAATAATATTGAATAAAAGTGATGGTAAGAATGAATAGCCTTATCTAGTTACCAGTCTTAGAAAACATTCACTCTTTCACCATTAAGTATGATGTTAGCTGTAGGGATTTTATGGTAGATATCCTTTATCATGTCGAGAAAGTTCTCTTCCATTACTAGTTTCCTAAGAATTTTTATCATGAATCTATATTAAACTATATCAATTTTTTCAGTATCTATGGAGATGACCTTTCTTTGTGCTCTGTTAATAGGATGAATTACAATGTTTTTTTGAATGTTAAACCAACCACGTATTCTTGGCACGAGGTCCACGTGGTAATGATGTCTTATTCTGTTTATATATTGCTAAATTTGATTTTCTAAAATTGGTTAAGGACATTTGCATCTATGTCCATGAGGGGAATCAATCTGTAGTTTACTTTTCTTGTGATGGATTGATATTGTTTGGTCTTGAGGTCATGCTGGCCTCATAAAGTGAGTGAAGGGCTGCACCCTCCTCTTCTATTTGCTTAACAGTTTGTGTAGAATTGTTCACTAAAGGAGACAGAGAAGCCCCTCTGGGCCAAGAATTTTCTGTGTAGGAAGGTTTTTCACCATAAATTCACAATTATTTAATAGATATAAAACTGTTCAGGTTACTTATTTCTTCTTCAGTGAGCTCCGGTAGATTGCATCTCTCTAAGAATTTGTCCATTTCATAGAAGTTGTTGAATATGTTGGCATAAAGTTGTTCATGGTATTATCTTATTATCCCTGTACTCTTTGCAGGATCTCTGTCAATGTTTTATCATTCCAGATATTGACTTGTGTTTTTAATTTTGCTCCTTGATCACCCTGGCTGGTGTTATATCAGTTTTATTTTTCTTTTCAAAGAACCAGCTTTGGTTTTATTGGTTTTTAGACTTATCAGTTTTATTTACCTTTTCAAAAAACCAGGTTTGGGGTTTATTGATTTTTCTCTATTGTTTTTCTATTTTATAGATCTCTGCCTATAATATTTCTTTTTTTATTCTGCTTGCTTTGGGTTTCCTTTGTTCTTCTATTTCTATATTCTTAAGGTGGATAGTTAGATCTTTGATTTGGGAACCTTTCATTGTTTTCTAATAAAAGTATATTGGTTTTGCTAGAGCTGTCATAACAAAGGACCATAGAGTGGGTGGCATAAGCAACTGAAATTTATATTCTCACAATTCCGGAGGCTGGAAGATCAAGATCAAGCTCTAGGGCGCCTGGGTGGCTCAGTTGGTTAAGCGACTGCCTTCGGCTCAGGTCATGATCCTGGAGTCCCGGGATCGAGTCCCGCATCGGGCTCCCTGCTCAGCGGGGAGCCTGCTTCTCCCTCTGACCCTCCTCCCTCTCATGCTCTCTGTCTCTCATTCTCTCTCAAATAAATAAATAAATAAATCTTTAAAAAAAAAAAAAAGATCAAGCTCTAAGCAGGGTTGGTTCTGAGACCTCTCTCCTTGGCTTGCAGATGACTGTCTTCTCCCCATGTCCTCACATGGTCTCCCCCTGTGTGGCTGTGTCCTAATCTCCTCTTCTTACAAGGACACTGATCTATTGGATTAAGGCCCACTCTAATGGCCTCATTTTAGCTTAATTACCTCTTTACAGATACTATCTCCAAATATGGTCAAATTCTGAGGTATACAAGATTAGGACTTCAACCTATGAACTGGAATGGGCGGTGGGGAGGAGACACAATTCAGCCCATAGCAATAAGTATGCAATGCCACACATTTCTCTCCAAATGTTTTAGCTCCATACCTCAAATTTTGATATGTTGTATTTTTTTTTAATTCTGTTCAGAACAAATGCAAATTTCCCTTGTGACTTTGTCCTTGACCCATGGTTTATTTAGAACAATTTTGTTTACTTTCTAAATATTTGGAGAATTTTTTTCAGACATCTTTTCCTTTCTTATTTGTAGTTGCATGTTCTGTAGGCAGAAAATGCACTTTGTATGATTTCAATGCCTTAACTTTATTGAGAGGTGTTTTGTTCAGTATTATGGTACATCTTGGGGCATGTTCCTCGTACACTTGAAATTAATGTGTGTCTTTCTGGTTTTGATGATTTATAAGTGCCACTTGAAGCACATTGGTTGATGGGGTTGTTCAAGTCTTCATTTCCTTATTGATGTCCTGTCTACTTGTTCATTCAGTTCCTGAAATATTAGTATTGAAATCTCCAACAATAATCATGGATTTATCTATTTCTCCTTTCAGTTCTAATAGTTTTTGCATAATGTATTTCGAAGCTCTGTTCTTACGAGCATGCACATTTGGGATGTTATATTATCCTGATGAGATGACTGCTTAATCAATATGAAAATGGTCCTCTTTATCACTGGTGATATTTCTTGTTCTGAATTTTACTTTGTCTGATATTAATATACCAATCCCAGTAGTTTGATTAGTGTTTGCACAGGATATATTTTTCCATCCTTTTGCTTTTAAACTATCTGTATCATTATATTTGAACTGTGTTTCTCACAAACGGCATATAATCAGGCATTGTTTTTGTTAATCCATGACTATCTGTCTTTTGATTGGAGTGTTTACATCATTTACAGCTCATGTAATTATTAATATAGTTCACCTTAAATCTGTCATCTTGCTATTTTTTTCTTAGTTATTCTGTCTGCATTTTGTTTCTATCTTTATTCTCTCCCTGCTTCTTTTGCTATTTTTATGCCATTTATCTCCACTTTTGGTTTCTCACCTTTGGCTCTTTGATTTTACTTTTTTTTTTTTTTTTTTTTTTGGTTGCTGTAGGGTCCATCTCTAGCTTAGCACTGATCATCTTTAAATAATGTTGTAACACATCACTTATCATGCAAGAACCCTACAACAGTATATTTTCTGCTCTCTTACCCTTATGCAATGGCTGTCACCTCTTTAAATATATACTGTAAACCAGAGCACCTGGGTGGCTCAGTCAGTTAAGCATCTGCCTTCAGCTCAGGTCATGATCCCGGAGTCCCAGGATGGAGTCCCTCATCGAGCCCCTCATCAAGCCCTTCACTGGGCTCCTGCTCAGCAGGGAGTCTGCTTCTCCCTCTCCTTCTGCTCCTCCCCCCCCCTCCACTCGTGCTCTCTCTCTGACTCTCAAATAAATAAAATCTTTAAAAATTATATACTGTAAACCTAACAGTGCATTGTTACTTTTTAAAAAATATTCTTTTAAGTAATCAAAAATGGGAAATACCTTTTTACTTTTTTTTATAGTTTTCCCATCTTTTTCTGGGACTCTAGTTATACTTTAGACCAGTTGGCATTTTCCCACATATCATTCTCTGTTCCCTTTTTAGGAGGAAGGTGTCTTTTATTTGTTCTCTGTGTATTTCACTTTGAATAGTCTCTAACACCACGTATTCAGGTTCACTGTTCTTTTCTTCCACAGCATCTAATCTTCTATTAACCCCACCCAGTCTACAATTTTTCCTTTCAGAGATTTTTCATTTCTTAAAGTTTCATATGAGTCTTTTTTCTCTCTTCCATTTCTCCCCTCAACATGCTCATGTTTTCCTCTACTTTCTTGAACACATGGAGTGTCATCGCTGTTTTCATTGTCCTTCTTTGCTATTTCTATCATCTCTGTCATTTGGGGATGTGTTTCTACTCAATGACTTTTATCTTGGCTATGGTTCATATTTTCCAGCTTCTTACATGCCTGTTAAATTTGATAGGATGCCAGACATTATAAAATTTAAATTGTTGGTTGCCGAATTTTTTTCCTTTAAATATTGTGGATTGTAGGGGGCACCTGGGTGGCTCAGTTGGTTAAACGACAAGACTCTTTTTTTTTTTTTTAATTTTTATTCTGTTATGTTAGTCAACATGATAGGTATTAAGGAGGGCATGTACTACATGGAGCACTGGGTATTATACAAAAACAATGAATCACGGATCGCTACATCAAAAACGACCAGACTCTTGATATCAGCTCAGGTCATGATCTCAGTGTTGTGGGATCAAGCCCTGTGTTGGGTTCCATGTGCTCAGTGCAGAGTCTGCTTGAGATTCTCTCTCTCCCTCTTCCTCTGCCCCTCCCCCTCCTTCTCTCTCACTCGCTCTAAAATAAATAATTCATTAATTAAAAATAAATAAATTTCACAGGTTGTATTCTGGTTTACAGTTAGGTTTCTTGGAATCAGTTGCATCCTTTCAAAACTTGCTTTTAGGCTTTGTTAGGGAAGGTGCAGGGTAGCCTTTAGTCTAGCATTAATTTAGATCCATTATTAAGGTGATGCCCTTTTGAGGATTTATCTGATGTCTCATGTATCATGAGGGCTTTCCAGTCTGCTTGATGGGAACCAAATTATTCCAATCCTTGTTGAGGCTGGGAGTCCTTTCTGCCTATTGCTCAATGCCTAAAACTTGTTTCATGTGTTTTGCCTGGTCTTCTAGTTGGAAAAGTATAAAAATCTGGTACCTGTCACTCAATTTTGACTGAAAGCAGAAATATCTAACCCTTGAGTTTCAAATTTCAATTACTTTTAACTTCTATAATATCTGGTTCTTTTATAAACCTTTTTGTTCTGTATTCAGTTTCAGGTTGTTCTTTTATATTTTGAAATTTAACAGATTTTTTTTTCACATCTGATAATTTCAATATCTGAAATCTTCATGAATCTGATGTTTCTCTGTGTCTGCTGGTTTTCACTCAAGGAGTTCATTTCTTTGTGCGTTTTGTAATTTTTTTTGTGAGTGGCTGATTTTTTTTCCAGAATTTAATTGAGAATGAGGATAAATTCTTCCAGATGGAATCAGTGTTTGCTTCTGCCAGGCATTTATGAAAATTGCCAGAATCATTTAAGCTAAAGTTTGAGAAAATTGAGATTTTTGTAGACTTCTCAGGTGGCAGGTTTGGGAGGCAGTAAACAGGCAAAAGGTCTAGCTTGTTACAACTTTTCAGGGAATATTCCCATCTCCTCAATTTTATTCCAAGTTTTATCTCCCATGGTTATTTTTTGCACTCCCCTGCAGATGTGGGAGGTGGGTTTTTGCCCTTAAAATGATATATTTCTTTAGAATCCCAACTGTATGGAGAGTGTCTCCTATTCAGAACTCCAACTTGCATGGATGCTGAGCACTGAGTCCTACCCATGACATTTGAAACTATACAAGCAATGCCTAAGCCAACACCTAAATCAAAAGCCAGATAATAGAGGTGCCTGGGTGGCCCAGTCGGTTAAGCATCTGCCTTCGGCTCAGGTCATGATCCTAGGGTTCTGGGATCGAGCCCCACATTGGGAGGCGGGTGTCCTTGCTCAACAGGGAGCCTGATTCTCCCTCTCCCTTTGTTCCTCCCCCTGCTTGTACTCTCTCCCCAAATAAATAAAATCTTTAAAAATAAAAGCCAGATAATGAGTTCCACTTACTTTTCAAAGGTACCACTTTCATTTTATTTTTGCTTTACGTTCTTTAATATTTTGTGTCATCATGTATGCATTTGGGAATTTTAAAAAATATATTTGGTCCAATATTTCTGTTTTCAGTGACGGAGACTGTCTAGGTGCCTCTTTCATCATACTGGCAGAAACCTAAGTATCACCATATTCTCAATTTTGACTGTAGTGTGTTTAACAAAAATATTTCAATGAAGTCAATTTTAGCATCCTTTTCCTTTATATCTGCTATAATTGCTTCATATTGAATGATCTGGAAAAAAATTCATCACTTGTTTGTCTAATATTTTATAGCTTCATTATTTATATTTAAGTATTTAATCATTTGGAGTTTTTTTCTGAAAGATCCAAATTTATGTTTTTCAAAATAGTTAACCATTCATCTTGGCACTTTACAGTGAGCAATTTGCTTCTAGTTTGTGCTATTATCTGTATATCCTTAATTGTCATATAAGCTGTTTTCTGTCCCTGCACTATCAGTATTGTTTCGCCAAACCATCCTTGGGTCCTTGCAGCGGTATTCAGTTTCTGTAAATATTTACGATGTTTACATACCCTCTGGCAGGTTAAGCTTCACCTATTTGTTCTTTCCTGCAATTTTCCTTTCTTCTTCAATGAACTTTGCAATGGTATTTCTAAGCTCACAGAAAGATTTAGACTGAGAAGTCATCAAAATGTGTAAGTCCAAGATCTGATGTTGGACTCAATCACAAAGGAACTGTACTAAATTCTCACACTAGTCCTTTCATGAGGGGTCATTTTTCACTATCCCATCAAGAAAAGTCAGCCATCCCATGACTTTTGTGGTCACTCTTAAGTAACACAGAGTCATGGGGTCAGTTTGTCATAAAACAGTCTCATTCCAGAAGTTAAAATGTTGTTTCATAGAATACCTTACATTTCAGTCTTCATCCGTATTGACACCCGTCCCCCGTCACCCCTAGCCAGGGCCTGTAGTGAGGCAGAAACCCGTGGACAGGACAATGGTGTTCTGCTCCTTCCCTTTTCCTGGTTCACCCCTCCCTCTGCAAATACATGCAGTGCTGACCCCTCCAGAGTTGGCTGGATGAAACAGAGGGAGAAATAAGGAAAGTTCTTACTGACCTGGCATTGTGAGAAGGTGCCCTTGTGTTCTGGGCGTAGCTTATGTTTTTACCTGATTCATTCTCTGATGGGACATTTTCATGATCCCTTAAAATCCATCTCTGGACCATCAGGAGGGGTCTCTCACTTTCTTTCATGTGTTCAGATGCTTGGCTTTTTCAGGTGGCCCATCTACTCCTTCTGTGGTCCCCCAGAAGCTAGCACCCCCTTCATCCTCTCTCCACTGAGTTCCGGTTCCCTTCACAGTGAGGCCTTTCAAATGAGTCCGTAGACAACCTCACATCTTGTTTCACACAGGTCCCACCTCCAGTCCACAGAAATATTTTCTTTGCCCCAACACACTCTGGAAGTGTTCTGCATACAAAGCAGCCACCTTGCTTTGTGGATCAGCTCATCCACCCACCCCTGCCCGGCTCATTTCTCACCCTTTACTCAAATAGAGGAGTGGTTCTTACTGAAAGTGACATGTATGAAGTTTTTTACGTTTTTGTTGACCTGAAGTGATCGACACCACACACACACACGCACACACACACACACACACACACACTCCTTGCTCTGTATGAGGAAGTAAAGTGTTCTCAGAAAAGTTTTCAAAAAAACTTCTCAAAAAAATTTCCTTCAAAATCCCTGTCTTGACTCATTTATACTCTTGAAAGGTTTAAGAATCATCTAACCAGTTGTCGATCAGCCACTTCGAAACTCTTTAAGGTGGTCTCTTTGACATGTAGTACTTTTTTTTTTTTTTTGGCTACTAGGTCTAGTACATTTATACTGCTCTACCTGTCCTCTTTTCCTTACCAATCTTGGTGTGTAGATGTCCTCTCCATTTGAAGTTGGGTTCTTGAAGTCTTCAAATATTATCATAAAACTATTTCTCCTTCAATTCAGTCAATATTTACTCTTATATTTAGGGGATTTCTTTTCCTAATGTTTGTTTATTTTTAAGTAATCTCTACACCTAATCTGGTGTAGAGACCCCAAGATCGAGAGTCCCATGTTTCTCCCACTGAGCCAGCCAGGTGCCCCCCATTTAGGAAATATTTTCTATTATGTTTTCAAATTATATAAAAATGTGCTAAATTCACCTTTATTAATATATAATGCCCTTGTCTATTGTAAGGGTTTTTGACTTAAAGTCTAGTTTTTTTTTAAATATTATAGACTCCATGCCTCTCTTTTATTACTACTTATATAGAACATTTTTTTCATACTTTCATTTTCATCCTTTTTCAATGTTACATCTGAAGCAAGTTTTATGTAGACAAGATAAGGTTGGATCTTGGTTTTTCCCTCCATTCCATCAGTCATTGCATTTTGGAGAGTTTAACCCATTACATGTAATTACTGATAAGGACTTCTGTCATTTTTCTTTTTGATTTCTGTATGCCTTGTATTTGTCTACTTCAGTACCATATTCTTTGGAGTTTCCTTGAGTTTGTTGTTATGAACGGTTTTGATTCTCTTCTTCATTTTCTATATATTTTTGAATATACATATCTATATACTTATTTTAGATATTTAGTTATTTCTTAAATGTCATGCAGATTACAACTGATCTCCTGAGTTTATAACAATCTAGTTTGGATTGATAATATTTAGCTTCAAAACACACACACAAAAACCTCTGCTCCAATGAAGTACCTATTGTCCTCATGCCTCAACCAGAAATAAGAAGAGTCCCCTTGGAAAATGGTGGTAGGCCAGGTCAGGAAGTGAGGTGAAGGGTGAACATGTCACACAGGCACTTTGAGAATGATGTGTTTGATCCTCAAACTGAGGATCATATCACTTAAAATTGTTAACTACACCTGCTCCAAGAAACCCTAGGCTCTTATCGATCTCAAACATCCCCCTCAGAAGCCTCCTGACCACAGTGCATGCTGTCCTTCCATACTCCCCAACTTTATCCTATTATATCCTTCCTATGCCCCCCGGCCACCAGCTCCCATTTTCACCCACTATTTCCCACTTACTGTCATATTTATAACACTGTCAGGTGACCCTGCCTCTGGAATTCCTGCATGCCTCATGAAAGAGGCTCCTAAGCATTTTATAAACCTCTCCTGACTGGGAAGGGGATACTCAGCTTCATCATCAAATGACTTTCCAATGGTGTTCTCCTTCCACATCACCAGGTTAAGTATCCTCTCCCACAGAGAACACTCATGACCACATCCCATCAAGTGTCACAGTTATCTGAATGGCTGCCTGGCTTTCTACAGACTTGTGACCTCACCTGTTACAGAACACAGTTCCAGGGACCCCGAGATGAACAGAAAATCTGGCTCGACCTCCAGGCCCAGGTAGGAGAATTCATCCACAGAGTAAATAAGAACTCTCCTTTATTTTTAACTTTTATCCAGTCCATATTTAAAAAAAAAATAGGACACTAAAGACCCAAAGAGTTCTGATCCTAGCCCCACATGTCCCTGGCCATCAAGAAAAGAAACGGTTGTCCTTTGCAACAACATGCGTTTCCGACACATTATCTGTAGACCAGACAGGTGTGTCATGGGGATAAATAGACCTCAGATTAGTCTGTGAAAAACAGGTATCAGTGGAATGTTTTCTCGGGTTCCTCCCCCACCTAAAGACCCAAACTTCTGATCACAGATACTTTAATTTTCCTTTTGTCTCTTCAGTTGGGCCATGAATGAGCATTGGCCTGGAGCTGAAAGAGAAGGACAGGGGGCATTTAAAGGTGAGGCAGTGAGTTGTAGATGCTCCAGAATCTCCTGGGGTCTCAAGTTCCATACCATGTCATTCATTTATCTCCATTCAAATCCAAAGACTTGGTGAAATTCTGAAGACGTATTTTGTCTTCAGATTCCTTTCACTTCTCTGATCACTTGCAGACGGTCTTCTGTGTTGGGAAAAAGTGAGCAAAACAACGGGACAGCAGCGCTGGAAAATCTCCTCCCCAGCTGTGCTTATCAGAGGCCTCTTTCCTTCCATAAACAGCACCAGATGGAGTTTAATTAGGATCTTAAAATGTAAATAACACAAAACCCAAGTTGGTGTTTTTCCTGTCACCCAATGGACAAGAGGCTGTGAGTAAAAAAATAAAGAACACTAAACAAGACTGCTTTCCCTGCGGCTGACAGAGAAGCTGAGGATGTCCTGGCTGGGCAGAAGTGAAGCTCTTCAGTTAAGGCTGATTTCACACTGCAGGCCATCTGAGGCCCTGGAACAGAGTGGTCTCCACTGGCGACCAAAATCTCCTTTTTCAGAGCACACATTTGTAAACATATTTTTCTAAAGAAAAAAAAATTATTTTTTAAATAGCCTGGGTTTCCTTCAAACCCTGTGGTCAGAGACCCAGCCGACCTGGGGCTATTTTCCCAGTATACTCATATTCGGTAACTCAAGGATCCACCTAGAAGTTGAGGCAAGTTCTGTCCTCTCAGTTGGCTTATCCCAGATCATGCAACATTCAACTTCTAAGCAAGCAGACCCCTATATATAAAAATAGGATGTATAAACCCTTCATCTTAAAGCCAACAACAACTGGACATTATAGAAATAGAGCAATCACAGCATCCCCTGAGGGTACCCAGTTCAGTCATGTTCCAGGGAGAGGCCCTCCATTAAAGACATCGGCTACCGCCCCCTGTGAGCAAGCTGAGGGGTAATGTTCTCGGGAGCTATCGTCTCTGTTGCCTGCAAAGTCATGAAGAGACATAAAGTCCCTCTTAACCTCATCCCTTCCAGCTTCTCCCCAGTGGAGGCACTCACATAAATTATGGTTCAAGAATGATTTGATTAGGCACCCAGGACTTGTTTAAAAATGGCAAAGGTACACTGTCCTGTTCGCCTACTAAATTCCCAAGCACATGCAGACACATATTACAATATGATGGAGAGGCAGATTTACTTTTCTTCATTTCCCCTTCATTTCTTCATTTCACCAGCCACCTATCAAGTTATATGTTGGTTGGTTCTTAGTCCATTGTGTCTCTCCTTCCCTAGAAACTCACTGCTCCCTGGGACAGCAAAGACGTTTTGTTCACATGCTGGTTTTCAGCACCCAGAACCTTGCCTGGCCTGCCCCCAAGAAGGCACTCGATAATTACTCATTGAAAAATAATAATAATTCGGTGATTTCTGGGTCGATTTTTGCATGACTTACATTTTACTCACTGACTTGGAATGCCACGTTTATTCAGTAAAATCACTGACTCAAGATGCTCAAGGATAATCTAGAGGGTGGCCATGTTGGTGGTGGGGTAGAAAGAGATTGGATGAATTTCAGAAAACAGGAAAAGCATTTGCAGTAGCCACAAGTGATTCTGGAGACACTGCATTCGCTCCTCCAGCACTGCTGGATGTCAGAGGCTTCACACTGCCCTCCTTCGCCTTTGTCTTCACACCTTTAAAGAAAACCGAGAGCACCAGCAAGTCAGCATTCACAGAACTTGGACAGATCTCAGGCTTCCAGCTATAAAAAGCATTCAATACCAAAAGGAAGATGGCTAAGCAACTGGATACAATGTGAACTGACATGAAACAAAGGGGAACTTGGGACCGAAGAAAAATGGCACTCTTGGCTGGTGATACCCTCATCCCCGTCCTTGCACCACGATGGCAACGAATGGGACATTTTGCTTTGCTCCAAACTGTGATGCGTCTCTATTACTCAATGTCCTAAATGGAAATGCCACTCCTCTAAAAGCAGATAAGGCAAAAATAAACCCGTATCTGGGCTTTCTATTCTTTGTCATTGACTTATTTGGCCACCAGCTTCATATTGTTCAAATGATTTTAGATTTAAAATATGCTTCAAAATCTAACAATGCAAGCTTCTACTTGCTACTTATTTTGTGTGCGTGCGAGTTTTACTTGTTCCTCCAGAATAAACTCTTCCAAATAAATATTAGAAATATCATTCTAAGTTCAAAAAACTCTTATTGCAGTTTTGACTGGAATTGTGTCAAATGCCAGGATCCATTCCGGGAGAACTGACCACTTGGCAATGTGAGGCCTTCCTTCCACGAGATGCAATTAGTTCCCTCCATTCCTGCTGAGTCTGGAGCCTGCCCGTGAACTGCTGACAGGTGGCTGTTAATGGAAAAAGAGACACGTGGAAGATAAGAAATAGTCAAACCCTTTGCATCTGGGTCCCTTGTCCCTGCATGTGCTCCCCTACAAAACCAAGCAGCTCTGAGCTGGCCTCCTGGCTTCTCCTTACCTCTGCAGGAAGCAGAGAGAAGCTCATGCCTGACCCTCCTCCTGATTATCATTGCCAGTCTGTCATTTCTGCTAACACTGAATAAGTTTGGCTTCCTTCTGTGAGATGTTAGGAATCTGCTCCTCAAAACTCTTGATCTATCTTGACCCAACTCCCCCCTCCCTCTTATTCAAAGCCCTTAGTTTCTCTTGGCCCCTTCTATACTTTTCTATTCCAAATGCCTTCCTTCGTCCCTCCTCTTTACCTATACAAGGCCATTCATAAAAATTAGCATTTACAGTTTCAAGAGTCAAAGTCTCTCTTAGCTTGAGAAGGTGTTTTCCATGGACCTCTTTGGAAGTGGCCTTGAACATGGGGTTCAAACTCAGCAGGGAATAGTCTCAAAAAGGCTATAGAAAACCTGAACCCCATGGCATCACAAAAATCAGTACCTTCTCCTTCTGACCTTCCCCTCCTGGATGAAACAGACTCTCCCTCTCCCTGCTGCCTCCTTCCCTCCCAGAGGGTTCTTATCTCACCCCCTCACCTGAAGGCCACCTGAGAGCTCCTCCACTAGAATGTTTGCTTCAGCACTTCTGTTCTTTTGAGATGAACAGCAGGGCTGAGGAAATGTCTTTATCAGGATGTGACCTTGCTATGTCTTGCTATAGGCAACTTCAACTGATGTTTCTTTCTCCAAAACCACCAGTACAGTGACAGTCAGAAAATGCCACTCAGAAGGTGCAGACTCACTGGCTGGCTGGTCGCCCATGTCCACAGTGACACTGTGAAATAATGAGCAACGTGGCATAGTCCATGGGTTGCAGATTGAAGGGGGAAACATGGCAATGGCTGATGCCCCACTGTCCAGCCTGGGGAGATGCTTCTCCCCAGGGCAGAACACTTCCTGGATTCATTCATTTGTAGCCCTTGTCCTGCTTCCCTGTGCATGTGAAAGTCTTGATCCTGATCCCATGGGATTCCCTTATAGCCCAGAAATTGCAGGGCAGCCTGGCAGTACTCTCCTCGGATACTTCCCATTTTGGAGTATCCTTCAATGCATCAAACATTTGTTGATGATCTACTGGATAGAAGTCACATTTCTGAGCACCCAAGGAAAAGCAATGTCTGCCTCTCTGTTTCTGGAATTTAATGGCTGCTTGGCAAAGATTAAGTAACATTAACTATGACATTCCCCCAGGATGGGACCCAGAAGAGTTTGTGTTTCCTGAACACTGAAATACGTACCAACATCCCCCACTAAAATTTTCTCCAGATTTTCAGCTTTACAAAAACCTAGACTCTCCCCACTCACCTCCTGCGGCTCAGCTCAGCCATCTTCTGTCCAGAGAATCACCCTTGTCTCCCTTCCACACCCTTCTCTCCTTGCACTGCTATTCATGACACCAAGGTCATGTCTTCTCAACATGACCTTCAGCCACTGCCCCTCCCAGAGAGACCTCTGTGTACTATAGTCATGTTATACACGGGAACCAAATTTAATGAATAGAAAAAGTGAAAGGAAATGATCAGTGAGTTCTTTCCTCATGGATTCTTTGTCTGTGCATCTGTCTATAGTTAACAGAATTCTTTCACATCATTTCATTCTATCCTCACACCAACTCTGTTGTGGTCAGTTGGATAGGTAGGCTTATCCTCATTTTACAAATGTAGAAATCAGTGCTCACAGAGTTCCCTGAGATTACCTAATTGGAAAAGGAACTCACTTTCCAATCCAGAATGCTCTCCTCACCTCCCAAACACCTCCATAACCAATTTTGAGTGGCTGATCATTGGCTTCATGTCAACTTACCAGAGATTTTCATGACCTAAAGTTAAGTACCCTCCATCCTCTTATTACCATTGGGGTTTTTCCCCTTCATAGCATTAATCATCATTTGTAATTATTTTTTAAACTTGTGTCTGTCTCCCCAACAGAGTCATCAGCTCTGCTAATGTAAGTACCATTTCTATCATGATGGTCACTGAAGTCTAGCATATGGAAGATGCTAGAACAAACATTTGTGGTCTTCTGACACCTTACTCTTCACCCTTTCCACTCTAATAAGCATTCATGGAAAATTTCTTCAAACTGATCCTAATATGTAATCTTAAATTTGAATCTTATCATCATTTATTTAATCATTAAATTGGAATGCCTACTTTTTGAGCAGCATAGAGTCACATCAATAGGAGATGTAGTTTGTGCCCCCAAAGTCCAAGAATTTCATGTAATTGGAAAATGCCTCGTGAAATCATGATAGTATTTACCAGCATTTGTGATGTGTCTGGCTTTTCTAAGTATTCTAAACAAAAATTAACTCACAGAACCCTCAACAACTCTCTGAAGTAGAGACTATTCTATTATCCCCATTTTACAAGTGGGGAAATCGAGGCCTGGAGGTGCAGTGCTGCCTACTCCCCATCCTTGGGAGAACCACTCCAAAATTATCGCTTCAGGGTAATGGTGGCCACCTCTGGTACCCAAACTGAGTTTCCTGTTTCCCCCTGAAAACCTATTTCTTTGTCCCAACATATGTCTTGCCTTGGAAGGCATGAGGAAGCCACACCCCAAAGGGGGTCTGAAAGTGCTCTTTCTGCTCTGCCGCCCCCCCAGCGCCCCACCTCCTCTCTCTGGCCATGGCCTCAAGCCTGCACCTTGGCAGGACTGCCCTGCCTCTATGCCCTAGGGCTTTACCATAGGGGATTCTAGTTGGGGGCTATCTGGAAAAGCCAGGCACAAAATGGTGGCCAGACCCAGTGCCTCGGCGGGGGTTGAAGGAGGCTGCCTGCACTAGCTGTGGCATGCTGGCCCAGAGAGTGGTGGAGGGGACCTGATGGGATGCCTCTATCTGCTGAGGTTGTCTCAACCTGTGGCCCACATTGACCCTCCCGACTTCTTTCAATCTGCCTCTCCACTGACCCTTTTTCTCTGGGCCCTGTGCATGCTCTGTATACTCTGAGCAGCTCTAATAAGTCTGAATGGGCTTCAGAGATTTTCTCAGAGCTCACATACATTTGGAATAACAATCCTGTATCCTTGACCTGTTCCCTTCAGGGACCTCCAAAGCCTCACTGGTTTTCCTTATGGTATCCTCTCCTCCCTGCTGACTGTTCTCTTACCTTTAACAGTGCAAACTCCTCCTGCTTCTTGCTTCTCTAAGAAACATGCCCATGCAAGGAAGAAAAAGCACTTCTCCCTATCTCAAGACCAAACAGGCCATGGAAGCTGGCCTTGCTCTCCCCCCTGACAATCTCCCCCAAATCAGGTTTCTTAATCCCCACAACCTCCCAAGAGACTCCTCATCTCCTGTCCCCCTGGTCTCCTTGTTCCCTTTCTTTATAATGTCCCTGAACTCACAGCCCATGGACCTGTAGAGGGTGAAAATGCTCCCACCCAGCCTTGAACTTCCACAAGCTTCTCCATGTCTATCCCCGATTCTCAGATGTACCTGTCCCTGCCACCAAATCTAATGGAGTTTGCCAGAGACTTCCTTGGCCCTCCTGCCCAGACTTTGAGCACCTGCATACCCCTCCTAGAGGGCATCAGCCCTGGTTTCCCACTCTGCTCCCTACGTGCCACATTCAGGAGGAAGGAGATGTGTTTGTCACGAAGGCAAATAGTTGTGGAGAGAAAACAGAGATACTCTCTCAAGTTGTGATGCCACAACTCCCCAGCGTCCCTCCTACTTCTCTGGCTGTTCCTCTTCAGCCTCCTTTGAGAGATCCTCCTCTCTGCCCCCAAGGTGCCCTCACTTTTGTAGTCTTTCTCCCTGGCTAGCTCTGCCATTCCTATGGAATTTAACCACATAAAGCAGAAAATTCACCAATGGCTATCTCCAGGCCACTTCTCTCCCAGGAGCTACCAACCCGAATATCCCTTCCCTTCAAAGGCAACTCAACTCAATATGCCCCAAACCTATCTTACAGTTGTGTCCCTCCTCCAGCGTCTGCATTCGGGCTTCCCCAACCCCCTTCAGCAATCTACCCCCATGGTCTGCCATCCCCCTCCACACAGGTTACATTTTCCACCACTTCTCCCTAAGCACTCCCAATCCTAGCCTCGAGCATTGCCCAAGGGGCTCCTTGACCGATCTCCACTCCCCTTCTGCTAACTGGTGTTCCACACAGCTACTAGTGTCTTTTTCAAAAAAACCCAAATGTGACCATGTCTCTCCTCTGCTTAAAATCTTTCCATGGCTCCCCAAGGCTTCTAGGACAAAAACTAAAATTTTAAACCCGGTCTGCAAATTCTCATGGTATCTTGGCTTTTGTCCCCAGCCTCAGATTGCACCATTAGCTCACGTACCTCCCTGCAACCTGGTGTCCCCTTCACAGAGGTGGCCCATTAGACTGGATGTTCTCTAAGGGTGAGCATCCGTTTCTGTTTGCCTGACACTTTTGGTATCCCCAGTACCTAGCTAGTGCCTGGCACATCAGTGTTCAACAGATATTAAATCAACGAATGGGGCGCCTGGGTCACTCAGTCGTTAAGCGTCTGCCTTCGGCTCAGGTCATGATCCCGGAGTCCTGGGATCGAGTCCCACATCGGGCTCCCTGCTCCGCGGGAAGCCTGCTTCTCCCTCCCCCACTCCCCCTGCTTGTGTTCCTGCTCTCGCTATGTCTCCCTCTGTCAAATAAATAAATAAAATCTTTAAAAAAAAAAAAAATCAACGAATGGATGAATGAATGAATGAATGAATGAGAGAAGAACAAACGATGCCCAGTTCCAGAAGCACCAAGAGTGGCCAGAGTAAGACCTGGGGCCCAAAGCCAGCTTGCATTGGAAGGGCCTTTAGCTCCCAGGTACAAACCATCAGGGTTTACTTAAAGACACAATCAAATAAGAGAGGAAGCCCCAACTTTCCCAGTTGAGACAGAAGCCCAGAAGAGAGTTGGCTAAGCCTGAGTGATTTGAGGGGAGATAAGGGGCACAAGATCATATTTCTTAAAGATAAACACATTGGTGACCAAGGGGAAGCCACTCTTAAGTGACACTTTTGCACTGTCTCTTTGAGCTATGCACATGGCCTGCCCTCCCCCTCAAGGCCTGGCCCTAGCCTTGGTGGGGTAGAGAAGCAGAGGTGGTTACAGGCTTGGAGTGGGAGGGGCTTTGGGACAGCTGCAGCCTAGGGTCAGAGTTGCCTTGGGGGCCGGGCCAAGTGAGGTGTCACGAAGCGCTTTGGCCCCCAATTTCCCTCAGCTGGGTCTGCCAATGTACCCACGAGAGGGTTCTTCTCAGCTAAGGCAGGGAGAGTCCAATGAGGTTGTGAAACCAGGCCAGAGGGGTCGGGCAGGCAGGCATAACTGCCTTGAAAAGTTGGTAAGAATTTGGTTAGAAAATCGAATCACCGTGCATTGCTGTGTGGTTACTGCATACTGAAGGTTGAGCCAACTCAGAAGGTGAAAGCCTGGACCTTGTGCTCCAAGTCTTGTCGTCCCCCCGGCTGCAGAGCCCCAGCTCCAACCCCTGAGAATTTTAAGGATAGAACATTCTGATGGCAGTTGAAGGCAACAGTTGAAGGCCAGGCCCGGGGCAGGACAGAATTCACAGTCCAGGGAAGGACACAGACACCCCAAAGAGGAGCTCAGAGATGGGGAGGCCCCCCGAAGCCCTGCAGCCAGGGCTGGCCAAGGGTGCTGGAGACAGAATAGAACAGAGATGCAGGCATAGGAGCCTATCAGGATATGAAAGAAGATCTGAGGGTGCAGGGCACCTGAGGGGGTGAGGACCTAAAGGGGCCAAAGGGCCAGGAGACAAACTGACCACTCTAGGGGTCTGCTGGGGGCCTACCCTGGAAAAGAAAAAGGCTCAGCCTCTTCCCCAGCCACTGAGCTAACAGGTTCTTTGCTCAAGGGGCAGGAACCACAGCTGCTTCTGTCTCTGAAGTTTTGCAAAGGGTGTTCATTGGGAATCAGGACAACATCAAGTCCAGATGCTTCCTCTCTTAATAGGCACAAAGCCAAGTTTCAAATACTAGACGCATTCATTCATTCATTCAACAAATACTTATTGTGTACCTATCGTGTGCTGGACATTAGGAATCTGATAGTGAGCAGAAGGATGGCCCCTGCCTGATGGAGATCACAAATAACTCTATCATACTTCTCTGTGATGGGTGTTTTGAAAGGAGCCGCTCACGACACTGGGAGAGCTTAAAGCCCTAATCTAATCTAGGTGCAGGGCTTCTCTAGAAATGAGTGAGCTGGAATCTGAAAGATGAGTAAGAATTGCCTAGTTGAAATGGGCAGGAGGGGAGGGAGGCCAGTGGTGTTCTAGGTAGAAGGAACTGCAGGAGTGATGCCTAAGAGCAGAGCAAAAAACATGGCAGATTTAAGATGCCCACAGTGGGCCAGGGGCCCGGAGCTCTGAAAGGCTTGGGAGAAATGAGGCTAGAGAGGCAAGCATGGGACAAACCATGAACACTCTTTAAAGGTCAGGTGGAATGTCTATTTTGGGAGTTCATGCTGAATTGTTCTGGTCTTGATGCTATAGGCAAAAGCACAGAGCTGGAAATGTATTTATTGCCAATGGCAAGACCATGGCAGGAGCCAAATACAGAAGGTCCAATAATGCACATCATAGGAAAAGATGAGTGTGTGTATCTTCATAAGCAAGGGGGCCACCAACAGTAGTAAGGAGTCCTTGTTCTTTCCCTTGATGCCAATTATGACAGGCATCTCAGGCACAGAAGCTTTGTTGTGTATGTGTGTATATGTGTGCACAATTCTCCAGACCAAATCAAGGTAGAAGAGATGGATTGCCATCCCATTTTCAAATAAAGAACTAAGGCTTTGGACAATTAAATGGCTTGCCAGAAGTCACAGAAAAAGGGACAGAATGAAGACGATTCTCTTCTAGTTCATCTCATAACATGTGTTCTCTAAATACATAGGCCCAACAATGCTGGAAACTGATAGTTGAGAAGAAAGTAAAGTAAGATAAATGTGTTTCCGCAAAAATGACTGCTTTCCTAGATGCTTATGAAACAGTTGGATGGTATATTGACAAAGTTCCACTCCTAAGTCTGTAACTAAAGATATTAAATACTGGATAATTTATCCATCTTCAAAGTAAAGTGATTTGCTGAAAGCAAAGACATTCTCAAAATTATAAAAGGAGAAAAAAGAATCAGAGATCCTTGGAGAGCTAAATGCAGTAAATTATAATGATGTAAATGCACTCAACTATGACTTGGGTAGGTGGTACTAATTTATACTCAGACTTGTCCATTAAAGAACTTGAAAACTTCATGGTGGAATTCATCTGGAAGGCAAAGTTGTCACATCTATCAGAGACCGGATTCCCTGGCCACTCCGGTTGCGGACTAGGAAACATGAACATGACGACCACCATTCAAGCCATATTTAAATGGGTTGATGAAGGAAGGGGAGGGGACAGGCAATGGTTTGAAAAAGAGAGTCTGAGAAATGCAGGTGTGACAGATCGTGGATGAGAACAGGTGCTAAGCAAAGCCCTCTACTCCCGATCCCAGGCCCTCTTGCTCACTCCTACCTGACATCCCACAAAATATGTCCACACTGTCACCTGCCAGAGCTTCTTAGGACAACTCTCCAGGGGCTCCCTGTCTCCCAGCCCCACACAGCCCAGGGTTGTACATCCCTCAGATTTTGACAGCTTGCCTCATCTTCCCCCAAATCTAACCAGTTGCACCTCTCCACTCTCCCTTCAAGGACACAGATCACTTCTTTTCCTCCAGCTTACACATACCAGAACCTACGATACCCCAAGGAAACAGATTCTGTGGATCACGTGTCCATTCACAGCTAAGCTCGAAGGTCCCCTAAAGCAACCAGGGCATGGCCCTTTCCAACCCAGGCTTTCTGCAAGGGTTCACGGCTGGCTCTGAGTCCTAGAAAGTGGGAGCAAGAGAACCTGTGGGCCCAAAACAACTTAGCTGTTCCAGGAAGAGACAGAGGTGCTGTGTTCCTCTGTCCTGACACCTTCCCAAACTGGGACCGACCCCACTCTTGTGTTACTCCAAAATGAGCTGGACTCGGCTGGGATGCTCAAGGAAATGAAGCACATCACTTTGACTTCTTTTAAGAAATAGAGAATCTCACTTGATAGGAGAGGCCCTTATCTCCCCGTTCTATGTCTCCCAGGGGGGTGAGCTGGGAGGCATCTGGCTGTTCTGTAGTGTAGGGAGCTGGACTCCCAGCAAAGTCTCAGGGAGGCCAGGCTGGGCATGGGAGCGTTCGGTCCGCATCCCTCTCCATGGCTGTCTCCCCTGAACTTCTCCACCGGCCTCTCTTCCTGATGTTTAAAACTTAGTGGGGTGCCCGCAGCTCTGGTGAGAGGGGAATGGGCAGGGAGAGGTGGGCGCGAGATGGAGGAAGGGAAGATGCTACCCCATTTCCCAAGACCCCCATCCTCCCACCAGACAGAAGACCCTCATCTTTCAGATCCCAGCCCCTTTTCTGCACCCAGACAAGCCCTTCCCTAACAGAGGCCATTCCTGACCCTGAGAGTCCAGAGAAAGAGGAATTCTCACCCATGCCTCTGCATCCTCATCGATCCTTTGAGTTTCTTTCCCCAACCAATGAAAACCCAGAATCCTGCCTATGGAGCTGTATGTTCTGTTCCTCACTCCCTGCTGTTGGATGAATATCTTCCCCTCCCCTTTCCTCTGCTTTTATGAGATGCTAGGACTCAAAAACAATGATATTGATCTTGCTCATGGCTCTTCTTTTCCTTGGCACACATCCACAGTGGATCCCCACCCAGGCTTCACTGCCCCCAAGGAATATTCAGCATTGAGCAACATGACATTACCTGCCAAGGCCAGAGCCTGGACCAACCGACTCCTCTAGAAGACTTTGGGTCCTTGCTTTTGACATTCCTTTAGTCTCAATCTTCTTTCAAAACCCATGTATGTGTTTGCAACGCAGGGCACAGTGAGAATTTTAGCCATCAGACAGAGTCTGTCCTATAATTTCTCTTACCTATTCAAATGGTAACATTCTTCTGTATGTCAAGTTGAAATAAGTCACCTAGACATTCTAGAAATTCTTTCATTCCTCACGCTATCCTCCACAAACACTGATTAAGCACCATGCCTAGTTGTGAGAATTCACCGAAGGATCTCTTAGAGAACTCAGATTGCTCATCACACAAGTAGAGAAACTCTGGGGTTTCTAAGGAGCAAGGGTGGGCGCTGTATTCACATTTTAACTCTACCACCTGTAGTTAAAAACTTCAGTGGGGCTTAGTTTAGCAACTCAAACACTTGTTTTCTGAGCATGTGCAATGGACAAGGTACCATTTTTCATTTTGAAAAGTATGAGGCCTTGAACGTGAGAATGCATATGTGTGTGGACAAAGAGTCATAATTGTAAAGTCAAATACATAAATATTTTTACCTGCCATACAGAAATCTCCTGGCAGAGGGAGGGGGGAGAGGGGGCTCTCCTCTTTATTGGTTTCAGTGTTTTCATCTCGTGGTTGAGTAGTGCTCCCCTTTGTCTTAAGGGCAATGGGAATGAGACACTGTCAATTCAATTCAATTCAATCCTTAAATGTTTGAAGCCCGTGAGCAACGCTCAGCCACATCTCCCAGATCCAATCCACTGGCATGATTTGTCCTAATGCCAACATCATGGTTCTTCCCAGGAAAGTGGAGGCCCCTGAAGGTCTCCACTGGCCCCAGGAAGCCAGCCCTCTATCTTCCTGACTCCCTAGCCACCCAGCTCGGGGATGGCCTCCAGGGCCAGGGCCCCCCAGGACTTAGGTCATTGACAGAGGTGCAATTTGGCAATTGCCATTGGGCAAAAAGTGGGGCAGGAATGGGGGACAGGGGAAGGTAGAGGCAGAAGGAAGTGACCTGGAAGAAGGTACTCTTGGATGAGTCCCTATCCCCCTCGCCCAGGGATGCACACCAATCCCTACTCCTCTGTTCATGAGCTGCTCTTTCCAAGGCAAAGTATCTTGGGGGTGGGCTCCTTTGTGTCTTTTCTGATGAACTTGACTTTGTTGATATGTTGGTCCTCTTTATCAAGTGTGGGCCTCGGGTAATACCTCCAGCATCTTGTCATAAAACAATAGCTAGAGCCTTCCTCTTGCTCCCTTGGGGGGAGGGTTCCACAGAAGTGTGTCCAAGCAAATGATGAGGAGACCCAAGCAAATAGCAGAAGGGGCTACCAGCTGGGAGCAGGCAATCCAAGCTCAGCTCAATGCATCCTGTGCTGAGCCTAGGGGAGGAGGTCCAGCCTTCAGATTCTTGGTCCTCCTGAGTCAGGCACCTTTCTAGAAAAGAACTCGGGCTGTCTTCCTCCAAACACTCCACCATACACATCTCTCAGGATTGTTTTTATATCCGAATGGGCTCAACCCCTTGCTGGCGCAAAGATCCCATGTCTCTTGTCACCCTCTGAATGAAGGGGATGAAACCACAGGTGTACACGGTAGAGTTTGAGAAGGAAGGAACTCTCCAGCCTGGATCTTCCTTTGCACAATACATAGAGATCAGATTGCAAATACTTCAGGCTATGCTGGGAGTTGCATTTTTGCAACTGAGGGAAAAAAAAAATGAAAATCACAAAAACCGTAGGTCCCTTTTCCCCTCATGTAAATTAGAGGGTTTGGGGTCTTGGACTCCAGGTTCCCCTGCAACCCAACACCCAGACGGAGAAGGCTGCCCTGTGGGGACCTCAGCGGCCCTCCCTTTCTCCACGCGGGGATTCTCAGAGATGCCTCTGGGGGCAGGACATGTCAACATATGTCAAGGTCAGGACTTAATGCTGCCCTTCATAACCAAACTTTGTTGGAAAATGTGTGTTCTCTGAAGCAAGAAGCCAGAGCTTCAAACCCAAAACTTGTGGAATTCGCAAAGCATTTTCATTCCACCAACACTTACCGCATACTCTTATGGGCCATATGCAGGGATGGACAGTGGGTTTAACAAAAGTCCCTGCCCCCGAGCAGTTCACAGGCTAATTGTGAAGAAGCAGGAGCAGGAGGGTCTATGGAAAATGGATCCATCTCGGAGGGGCTGACCCAAGGCAGGGAAAAACACCCCCACCTTTGAATTAGCAGGTAACACAGAGAAGTCGCCACGCTGGACGGAGGTTTTGGGAATGACCATTCCTTCCATAAATGTCTTTGCCATTTGCTATGAGCTACATGAAGGTGTGCTCTCAAGTCTTAAGGTTTTGACTGATTAGAATATTTTCAGTAAAGAAATGAGAATTTAGATTTAATAGGGAAAGATATTTGAAAAGCTGGACTCGATTCTCTTTTGTTTTTCCCAGAATACAAAACAGTGTATGATCAGCAATTGTCCTTTTGCACCAAGGATAGGACAACACGAAGCTTGGATGGCATGGGTTTTATTAGAACCAGGCCACTGAAGCACTGTTACTACCAAACATTGTTGGAACGGGGGCAAGATGGTTTATGCAAAAACTTATAAGGAATTTACCCCTAGCTCTGAAAACAGGGTTTAGGAATAAATTCTTACACACGATTCCGACATGAATGAGGGTTTCTGCCCAACGTTCAAGGATGCCTATCAGAGCAGGAATCACAGACCTTAAGAGTTATAAATGCTTTTGCTGGTTTTTTTCTCTTTTTATTCAGATTCATCAAATGAAGGCATTAGTCCAACTTAAGTATATTTCAGAATCCCAAAAACAGAACTAGAAAATTCGCAGAGCTGCCCCCACGCTTCTCTCTCTCTCTCTCTCTCTCTCTCTCTCTCGGTCTGCAACTTTCCAATCCCCCCTTAGGATTTCCCTCTGATCTGCTCCATCAGAGCCTCCAAGAAGCTTTAGGGTTCTGTCCTCACTGGGAGAGTGATGTTGGTTTCCAATCCTTCCCGGGGGATGTCTTTCACTCAGAACTTTTTCCTCATTCACTGTTCCAGCTGCCTCGATCATCTTACCCAGGGTTGACCTCCTGCTACCCTCCTCCTCAGCCCGATTTCCTGACAACCCAGGGCCTGGTGGGGCTGCTGCCTCTGGTACCAGCTCAGTCTCTCATGTCTGCCCTTCCCCCAGCCTGGCTTCCAGGGGCCTTTCCCCACCCAACACCCTGCACACAGCAGTTGGGGGCAGAGCCTCAAGAGAGTTGGTCTTACGACAACTGCAAAGCACCTGCTTCTGGAAGCCATCCGCATCTTCATTTCCAAATGTCACAAACCAGGCTCCTCTTGGCCCAACGTCCTGTCTCTGCAGCAAGCTCTGTTCTGGCTGCCCTCTCTGCCTGGCCGAGCGCCCAAGCCAGGCCTCTTCCTGCTCAGCAACACAAACTCTGGGAAAGCATCCGTCCTGCTGTCCAAACGTCAGACCTTGTGATGGCCCCCACGACAGGAGTCTTGCCCATGGGCCTCATCTTTCTAGAATGAGGGGGAAATAAGAAGACCCCATGAGAGACCCCACTGCCTGCTCTTAACAACAAGTAGCAGTCAAGCCCAGTAACCATTGGCCTCCCTGGTGAAACCGGGTCTCCGTAGGCGGAGGAGCTCTCTCCAGGGAGGCCCTGGCGGCCGCCCAGTCCAAAGCCCCACTGAGGCCCTACAAATGCCTTAGGATCCCGAACCCACCACCCAGAGCCCAGGGCACATGGAGGATGCAGGGGGCCGGGGCGAACCACGAGGCTAGGGCACGTGGGGCCTTGGGCAGGGTTCAGCGTGGTGATAGAACGAGAAAACCGAAAACCAGCCAGACTAACACTTGCAAAAGAGGGCTTGCTTTTAAGCAGAAAGGAGACTATCACAGAACAGAGAACAGAAACTGGAAGAGCAGACTCAGCATCTCCGCGTCTCTCACTCGAGGATTGCAGGTCTGCCCCGAGGCCCCTCTGGGCAGCAGAGCTGTGTTTATTCCCTGCCTGCTGATTTCCGCATGGGCAGCCGTGGGGAGGCCAGCAGCAAGGGGTCTGTATTTCTCAAGTCAAATTCCCCAGCAAGAGGCACCGAGCCCCGGCAGCACCCCCCAACAGACTCTTCCTCCCCAGGGATCAGATATCGGCCCCAGCAGCCTAGGCCCTGGGGACAGGAGAACGGGATCACCTGGTAGGCATGTGGCCCAGAGGCTGACACAGGAAGGGTGGGAGATGGGAGACAGGAGCTCACCTCTGTTTGGAGGAGGTGAGCATATCAGGTCACCCAACTGCCACGTGGCCCGACCACACAAGGCCTGATGCTGCCCCCCGCCCCCAGAGTTGTGGGGCCGAAGTCACAGGCAGGGCTCGAGAAAGGAGGAGCCACCAGGATGAACTGCCACCAAGAAACTGAGGAGCCTGAAGACCCAGGAAAGACCTCAGAGTCCTGGCCCAGAGAAAGTCTCCCTGGCCTTTGATGGTGGCAGGCAGAGGCGACCGAGGGAAAAAGAAGGAGAGGGGCTGTCCACCTAGGCAGAAACCCCGCAGAGGCAGGAAGGAAGGGGTGACCTGAGAGGCTGAGTGAGACCTTTCTGGAGAAAGAGGGGATGGAAATGAAGGCGGGAGGTGTAGTGCTTTCCCAGAGGGCAAAGCGTCCATCGGAGGAGGGACAGGTCTTAGGTTTGAACCTCGGTTCTGCAGCCAACTCTGAGGCTCCACTCCATGCCTCAGTTTCCTCTTCTGTAAAGCAAAAGCAGCACATATTTCACGGGGATGGTATGAGGATGATATATGTCCCTTGCTTGGCCTACGCTGGCTTCACGGTAAGGGTTCAATAAATGGGGCCTCTTAATAGTCCAGAAGCTTCCCCCAGGTGAGGGGAAGCGATTCCCTCCTCTGGGTACACATCACCCGCGCTGATTTTCTCTCAGACCTTAGCACAGGCTGCCCCAGGCTCTCCCAGCTCCCCATCTAGCTGGACTGAGCAGGAAGGTCTCATCCTGGGGGCCGTCCCACCCTCAGCCAGTGGTCAGTGCCGGGCACCTGGCATATGCACATGGCACTTAGTAACCTGCCCATCATCCCTAAAAGGTGATCTAGATGGGGAACTGTGGGAGCCTCTTTCTGAGCCCCAGCTTTGGTCCAGTCCCTGGCCACATGCAAGTAAAGAATGCATGTCAGTGGACCTAAGTGTCCTTGTCTGTTAAATGGGACGCTTGGCCTTCAAGGCCTCTGGAGGCTTCTCTTAGAAAGAAGCTGATTTCTCTTTTTTTCTTTTTTTTTCTTTTTCTTTTAAGGAAACAGACTGCTCTTCTGGATTTAATACACGGAGAAACATGGGAAAGTTACACTCACAGAAACGTCTGTTTCAAAGGTGCCGTTAGATTACGAGAAGTGGTAAAGTTGACCCCAAGCTGCTCCCCCTGAGCTCGGAGTAGCATTATAGTTAAAAACAAAACAAAAACAAACAAACAAAACAAAAAAACTACCCCAGAGCAGGCGATGTGCATCAAGAAGAACAACATTCAGAAGTGAAGCTGGGTGGCTTTTAGTGAGCCCAATCATGGTGCCCTGCTCTCCCCGGTCACGCAAACCTCTGCATGGGAGGGGGGCACTTCAAATCCCATCGGGCCTGTGCCAATGTTGCAAATGTGGGCTTCCAACGGCTAGGAAGCCCCCAGTCCACGGACAGCACTGCCTGGTCCTCAGAGAGGCCTTGCCTGGACAGAGTGACTGTTTGCCTTCCTAGCCTCCCTTCCCCCAGCCATGCTCGGCCCCACCACCCAGGTCCCGCCGTTGTGTCCCCCCTCAGGCTGGCATGTCTGCTGTCCCCGCTAGACTGTGAGCTCCTTGAGGGCGGGACACCATCTTCCTCTCTCCCTCCAACGAGCACACACACTTTCAGACAGCTGACCTAGAGAGATGACTAATAAATATTTGAGACGTTGTTTAATTAGGTAACTGACTTTGAGAAGTAGTGGTGCCGCTCATGGGACTAAAGATACAGACAGAAGAGAAGATTTGAGGGGCGAAGACCGGGAGTCGACTGAGGGACCCTGAGATGGGTGTCCCAACCAAAGGGGTCCAGCAAGGGGAAAGCACCTGCAGATACAGGGCAAATGCTCAGGGGAGCAGCGGGGAAGATGTTTGGGGGAACCGATGCATTGGCTCAGCACCACGGGGCCCGTATGAGATGAGCCTAGGAGAGAAAGGAGACCAGGGCACTGAGGCTGTGATTCTGGAGAAGTCCCATCTCTCTTAAGGACAGAGAGGTTGGCTTCCAAGAGCAGAGAAGCAGAGGGAGAACCAGAAGGATCGTGGAAGCAAAGAGAGGAGGGAGTTTCAAGAAGAAAAGGCTGAAAATTGAGTCAGGGTCTTTAACAGAGTGGCTTTGAGAGAGATGTCACGGTCAAGGGCACGGGACAAAGGCCTGTGAATGGGCAGCGCCAGTGGTAAAATTCTGCCCATCAACTCAAGAGAGAGGATATAAATCGAGGCTGATAGTAAAACAATGATGAAAAGGGGATGCAGCAAAGATTTCTTACAAACAAAAAAAGCAAGCATGGGAGCCTTAGTAAGCCCTCTGTTTTACCTTTCTTTTTACAGGGAAAATAAGATTTTCCACACTCTAATAACCAAGTTTTAACCAGGAGACAAGGAGTTGAGGTCTTCCAAGACTTCCTTAAACCCCTCAGTGGTCAGCCCCCTCTCCTTCAAGTGTGACACTTATCTCATGGGAGAAGGGCAAGAGCCAGAAACTCCCAATTATGCAAAATCTCCCCAAAAGGACTAATTGGAACCCCAATGCCCCCTTGGGTTCTGTGTCTCACTGCACAGGGCACAAGGAAGTGTGGGTTCTTCCGGAGGCTAACATGGAAAAGCTGCCTTCCCCACATCACAAGCATAATCTAAATCTACAGACCAAAAATCGCCTCCCGTGCACTCAAGAGATTTCTCAGAGGAAATTGATCAAGGGGAGATGGGGGAAGTTGGGACAACAATAGAGCACCTGCCCCCACCAAAACACAGCACACATGTGTTCTCTGGACCTCCATGCAAAAGCTCCAAGGTTCTCTTGAGTTTGGGAATCATCCAGACCTGAATTTGGGGATATGGGACCCACCGACTGCTAGCCTTGAGTAAGAAACATTAACTCCCAGGGCCTGTTTCTTTGCCTATAAAATAAGAGGAAATGTTCACTTTTTTGTGAGCACTGGAATAAGGTACTCAAAGGGCTTGGCACGGCGGCTGGCATACACTCTGAAGGAAGAGTTGCTGTTATCACTATGAATACAAGGTGGGGAGGGAGTTCAGGCCAAATCTGGCAAGGTGGGCAGAGGAAATGAAAGGGGCTTCTTGGAGGAAGTGGAGATTAAAATTAGCCTTTCAAAAATAAAAATAAAATTCGCCTTTAAAGATACACAGGACTTTACCTAAACAAAGTGCTGCTTGGAAGTTTCATCTATTCACGCATCCATCCATCCATCCATCCCTCCCTCCCTTTGTTCATTCATTCATTCAACAAACATTTTTGGAGTGCCTAGAATTTACCAGGCACACGAGGAGCATTAATAATATTCACAGCGAGTCTTTCATTTAATCTGCGTTGCGCAGACATTAACTAAGGGAGTACTTGGTCCAGGTAACACAGTTAAGCAACCCTGGTTTTTCAGTAAGGTATCAGAAAATAAGCCAAACTGCAAGCCCAGGTAATTTCTAGTCTCCTTTTCCTTCCACATATCAGAAACACCATAGAGAAATGATCTGTGGCCGGGATCTCTAGGGCCAATCATAATTTTTCTTAGTGGAATTTTTCCTTTTCTTTTCAGCAGGCCTGGCTTTTCACAAAGAATCAAGTGTACACATTGTAGAATTTCTGCTTAAAACATCTTTCCTTCTCACGTATAATGGCCTTTGGAGTAATTCTTGAGACATCCTTTTGTTGGAGTTCTTCACTGGAGAACCACACTTTGCTCCCTACATGGAGCTTATTCTCCACAGCAGAAGCAAGAGCAAATGAACATGAGACTGGGGATGATTGGTGGAGGGGGTGTTAGAGATTTGGGGGGTCCCTTTCTGGCCAGAACCTCACTTTTGAAGATAAAACTCAAGTACTTAACAAAGTTTGATTTGTTCTTTGTTATCCAGTCTCATATGCCCGTTTTTTTTTTCCCCAATTTCTCTGCAAAATTCAAACCCATGCTTTTTCGTGGGTTCCTCCCTATTCTAAGAGAAAGCCAGCAGGTCGCCTATTCTAACCCATACGATAGGCATAGGACCTATACCTAAAATTCCTGCAAAGAAAATGGGTAGAAGCTCCTCGAGGGTGTCCTGGACCTGTTGAACCCAAATTCTAGGGTTTGAAAGGGTCCTCAACTGTCCACCTACCTCTTCCTGAAGCTTTTTGCACATGGAAATCCCATGTCCTACTCAGAAAGGAGAGGCTAGGTCCTGTCTTCCAACTTGCTGTGGGACCTGGAAGAGCTGCAGTCCTACTTTTGTCAACTGGAGAATTCTTTTTCCTGTGGCTGGATCGTATGGCCCATCATTGTGGGTGGCTTGGATTCCCTTTCCAGAACGAAGCCACACTAACCCTCTGCAGGTATCTGGCCAGAAAGGGAGTTTAGATACCACATAAATGTCTTTAGAGAACTTTCTAGTGGGCAAAGCACATGTAGAGCTACAATTGAGTCCTATTTCTAGTCTTTCTTATGGAGCCTCATAATGGCTACCCTCTTATTATGCCAAGTGTTGTTCTTGGGTGTTTATTACATGTGTTGATTCATATCATCTTCAAAACAACCATTAAGAGCCTTATCACTCGGAGGGTAGTCTGTGAGCCAGCACCCTCACCACCATCTGGGAGCCAATTAAAGATGCAGAATCTCAGGCTCCACTACAGGCCAAGTAAGTCAGGATCTGCTTTGTAACAAGCTGATGGGTATTCATATTCCAGTTTGAGACATTCTGCTCTAGTAACTCCTCGTGTCCCCATTTTATAGATAAGGAAACCAAGGCACAGAGAGACTAGGTAATATGCATTAAGAATATGGGAACAGTAAAGTGGCAGAGCCAGGATTCAAACCCAAGAAGTCAGGGGTCAGAACCCATGGCCCTCACACTACACAACACTGGCATTTGATCCCAAGTGAGGTATCTTCCCAAAGTAATTTCTTCTTCACAGCCCCTGCCGTGAGTCAGAACCCCCTCCCCTTTGTTGCCAGAGTCTATCCAAGATACTGCTCTCATCTTACTTCCCTGGATAGTATGCTCGGTGTCTCCCCAAGACTTGCAAGACCAGGTCTAAATCCTATCTCCCAGGACAAGACCTCTGACAATATGGCCCCAAGGCAACACCTTGCGAACCTCATCTTTCAGCTCTTCCTGCCTCCCCACTCATGTCACCCAAACTTGTGGTACTTTGTATCTTCTCACTTACTGGGTATGCTCTCTACTGAGAATGCTCCTCCTTCTACACCTGGCAAAAGCCAGATCCATCAACAAATGCCAACTGCCTAGACCAAATATGACCACCTCAGGCCCTCTGCTCTCATAGCATCTTGTTCATACCACTCTGGTAAATCTCACGTGTGTTTACAGATCTAGGTCTCTCCTCCAACTCCAAGATGTGATCTCCACATTCAGAGGCCACACTGTATGTGTTTTTGAGCTCATTGTACCCACCAGAGTGCCCTACCTACATGGCGGTGAAGGTTTCCACTTCTAAGAGTCCATGCAGTGCACCGACTGCCTGGTTCTATGGATAAAAGGGGGAATCAGAGCCTTTTATAACAATGAAACCTCTGCTTGGTAGAGAAAAAGTACCACCTTTCAGATTGTGTTTTCACTCTAATGAGGCCTGGAAGAAGTAGCCCAGACTGGTCAATGAAGAGCCTCATCTTAAAAGGCACCGAGCCGTAGAGCAGAGGTTGGAGAGGATGGTGTGGCTACCATAGCCATTCCCTCTGGCTCAGATACCAGAGGGAATTCCCTCAACGTCCCTTCAGATCGCAATGTTCTGTGAGTCAAGTGACATCTCGTATAAAGCCAACAACACCCAGGCCATTTGGCAGGGGGTGACCAGGCCCTTCAGGACGGAGAGGGAATTATTTCAGTTGTTCATAATTGGGGGTCGCTGGTTACTCCAAGGTACATTTCCTTTTACTAAATTCCAACATCTTATGCCAAATCAACTTGCCCTTCACAGTAGGTTTTGGGGAAGTCCGGGCCCTTCTAGAAGCTGTCCTGAACACAAAACCAATTCCTTGACCATATCCATTTGCATGGCAATATTTGGTGTTTTGTTTTTGTTTTGTTTTGTTTTTTGAAAAATCTCAGATGCCAACACTTCCTCTAAAATACTTCAAAGAAAAGCCAAAACATAGGCCGAAGGCTGTGTCAGAAGGTGGAGCCTGAACAGCTTCCGCACTTTTTCTTTAGCACCAGAGAATATGCCTATTTGGAGAGAATCTCTCCCCTCCGTCTTGTAAACGACGTGTTCATTACCTCTTGAATTTTCAAGCCTACATTATATTCACACATGGCCTCAAAAGAAAGTGATCCTGGAGGTTGTGCAAGATGAATTTCTACTTCTCACCTCCTACTGTGTAGAGACCACAGGAGGGGTCTGTGCTTGTCTGCCACGGAACATTCCCTTGCCCAGGGCCACTCCAGGCCCTCCATGCTGTCAGCCCCCATCTCCCCAGCTCTCAGCCGGGTGAAGACAGACTGGACAACCGACTCCAGGCCTTTACCAGCACTCCTCTAGGTACCCGTGGCGCTGCCTCACGCCTGCCTCTTTGTCACTATTTTAAATCCAACCAGTCCCTCAAAGCACAGTTCCTCTGCTGGCATGGAGTAGGCTAGCTGGAGATCTGTGCCATGGAAGGCCACCCCCACGTGCCCACCACCAAGCTCTCCCTGTCCCCTCCCTCACTGGTAAAGAACTTTTGAAACTCAGTGGTAATTGACATTTAACATACCTGACCCCACGTTTCCACCATTTTGATGGTGGGAGCTAAATTATACTCCCATTTGTCTCTCCCCACAGTGCCTGGCACTTTAGCAAGTACTCGATAAATGTTTGTAGGATTAGTTGGATGAAGGAAGTTCCCTGCACTTATATGAGTACGAGTTTGTGACTATACAAAAATATATGTTTGCATATTTAATAGTCTTTCCTAAGTGCAAATTTAAATTTTGCTGTATTAAAATGAGGCAAATTCAAAAGAGTGAGAATAGTCACAAGAGTCTAACTCAAAATCTTTTTCTGTTAGTTTTAGGAAAGTGGTAGTAGTTTCCAGTAAAATGGTGCTTATGTCCCCCATGCAATGGGTATGGAACAGTAAGGCAGAAAGATCCAGGTGAGCCAGAATTTTGCTACACAAAGGAAGCTTTTAACCTCCATCACTACTACTGACATGGGGCAGGTGGGGGGGGTAGGGCGGGGATTTGTAAGGATATTGAAAAATTTCATGGAGAAAAAGGTTTTGAATTCGAGTGAACGAATCTTTTATGGGCAACCCTCAGACAGAGGGTCTCCTCTTTTTTTATTTCTTTTTCCTTTTTTCCTAAAAGAAGATTACAAAGCGTTTCTTAGTACCTACAAGAAGCACTGACAATTTGTAAGGGACTTGAAACACTTACTCACTGGGGACTTCGAAAGGTACGATTATGAAAATACCCATAACCGCGAACATCAATGGGAGTAACTATGAAAATAAAAATAAAGATCCTACGTTCTGGGTGTCTGAACCCCAATGCTCCTGTTCCTATAAAATTTTGAAAATTCATTTTGAAAAACTGCAGCAGAGTGATTGAGATCCCTTGTAGCATCCAACTTGTAGTGAGAAGAGCACATAGGGGTTAAGAGTTTGGAGACAGGCTGCCTGGGCTGGAATCTGGATCCTCCATTGACCATATGATTTTTAGCAAGTAACCTAGCCCCACTATGCCTCAGCTTCTTCCTCTGTAAAATGAGGATAATACCTTATAAGGTTGCTTTGAGAACTAGAGAGGTTAATACTGAGGAACCAGTGAGTTAACATTGTCAAGTGCTTAGAACATGTTTGGCACATTGTTTAACAAAGAGCAATTTTTAACACACAAGGGACAAGGCTGGATCAGAAAAAGATACAAAACCTAAGATACAGTATTCATATTGTCTTCTTTTGTGAAGTGTCTGTTCAAGTCTTTTGCCCATTTTCATGGGGTGCTTTGTCTTTTTATTATTGATTTCTAAGAGTTCTTTACATATTCTGAATGCAAGTCCTTTGTCAGCTGTGTATATTTGAAATAAATGCATTAAAAGGGCTTGATATCATTAGTCATTAAGGAAATGCAAATTAGAACCACAATGATGACACTTGCCCACTAGAACAGCTAATATTAAAAAGACTGGTGACGCCAAGTGTTGGTGAGGATGATGAGCCACTGCAGCTCACAGTGGACTGCTGGTGGGAGTATAAAATGATATGACCATTTTGGAAACCAGTCTGTCAGTTTGTCACAGAATTAAACATTCACCTACCATATGACTTGGGTATTTACCCGAGAGAAATGAACACATACGTTTACACAAAGGCTTGTACCAGAATGTTCACAGCTGCTTTGTTCATAATAACCAAGCACTGGAAACAACCCAAATGTCCATCAGCTTGGAAAAGGATGACATCCCTTGGTATATTGATATAGTGGGACTGATTCGCACAATGACTGAGATGAATCTCATGGACATGATGTTGAGCTAAAGATGCCAGACACAAAACAGTAGATACTGTGTGCTTTCATTTATGTAAAGTTCAAGTACAGGCAAAACAGATCTGTAGAGATAGAAATCAGCAAGTCGTTACCTCTAGGAGAGAAGGAGATTAATGGGAAAGGGCCAGAAAGGAATGTTCTACGGCAGTGGTTCTAACCGGGGGTAATTTTGTCTCCCAGGGAACATTCAGCACCGTGGATGTTGACATTTTGATTATCGTGTTTCTGGCAGCTAGTGCATGGGATGCTGTTAACTGTCCTACAATACACGGACAGCTCCCCACAACAAAGAATGATCCGGCCCCACATGTCAATAGTGCAGAGGTTGAGAAATCCTGCCCTAGGGTAATGGAAACGCTCTACATCTTGGCTGGTTACATGGGTGTCAAACATACTGGTCAAAACCCATCAAGCTGTTTATTTTGCTTTACGTAACTATACCGCAACTGAGAAAGACACTGAACAAAATGACCGAAGACAAGGAACCAGACCAGGAGAGAGGTGTTCCCTTGGGCACATTTGGCTTCTTGATTAACCTCCTGAGAAAGAATTGTCAGTTTTACTACACCTATGTTGTACTTATACCAATATTTTATGTATTTTTTTTATTTTGCTTTGGTTAACCATTAGTAAATGTATATAATTCACATAGAGTGTGAGTTCATTTACTCTCCACTAATCTTTTTGGGCGGCCCCACCAAAGCCTGCACTAACCACCATTCCCTCTGGGGTTGAGAAAAGATCTTAACCAGGAAGAGCCAGCCTATCAATATCCTGGTGATTAGAAACCTCACACACGATGAATGGGTAACTAATGTATGGGACACATTCCCCTAGCAGTTTGGAAGATACTGATTTAGTTTTTGGTAATTTCAAAACATTTCAGAAATAGGTCTATAGAAGAGGACAAAAAGCTCAGAAGAGAGAACTTTTTGAGAAAACAGGGCGCGAGCAGATCCTACCCCAGACCACACCTTGATATGACAACAGTCGGGGAAGTGTTCATAGTAACAATCCCATCAGACTGCATATAGCTGGAGCATTTATTCCACAAGTGTTTTCAGAGATAATAATAAGTGAATTGTCACAGCAACTCTCCAAGATAAGCCAGTTATTAATTTTGCCATGAATAAGCTGAATCTTAAGAGTTTAGATGCTATGCTGAAGTCATAATGGAGGTTTCAGAACACAAATCCACACTCCTCTGGATGGGCATGGATGGGGCAAGGAGTGTATGGGGCCAGGAAAACATGCAACCTGGAGCCTGAGCCTCTCGTTTCACTTCTGGGCACCTGGGAGTCCAAGTTCCTTGTCCAGTGGACCCCAAGCCCACTTCTGTGGCCAGCGTGAGTCTCTTCCATGGGTCTGTTGTCCTGAAAATAGACCACACCACTAGCACCAGTGTGAACATGCCATGTCCACAGGGCAAGAGAAAAAGGTACAGATAAGACTTGGGTTTGTGGCTGGGTCATCCACATGCAGGCACTCCCATCTCAGCTGTGTGGGCTGCAGTTTGGGGTGAGAAGAAAAGGGGCAGTCAGGTCGGTGGCCATCTCTCCTTGCGCAGCAATGTTCTGATATGCAAATACAAGAGTCCTGAGAACTCTAAATGTGAACCTAGCCTTCCAGGTGATCATTAAAGTAAGTAAGCATTAAAAGTTTGCTAGCTTGGCTTATAACACATTTTGTCAAATAGTATATGAGCCTCCTTTGGTACTCTTGTCCTAGGCCCTACAGATGCTTGGGCAGGTCTGCAGTTAAGTACAAATGGGAAATTCAAGGACATATAGTTGGGCCATAATACCAGGGGCTCTAGCTTCAGTTTGGGGAGTGAAGAGATTTAAAGACTTCCCATTTGCCTAGAGAGTCCCACCCCTCTGTCTTGGAATTCTTTTAGATTATGTACTATTATTTTCCCTCCCGACTCCTCCCCTACTCCTCCTTATACCCCTGGTAAAGTAAAAGGAGTCTGGGGTGACTACTTCATTTCCATTATTTCTAAAATACCTTATGCTCCTGAATTTAATGGGAATAACATTAATGCCTCACCATTAAGTTTGGATACAGGATATTTCATGGAAAAACTCTTTATCATGTAAGTACCCATCCCTAATTTTCTTAAGTTTATTTGATATGGATGCTCAGTTTTATCAAATAATTTGGGGCATCAACTATTATTGTCGGGGCACCTGGGTGGCTCAGTTGGTTAAGTGCCTGCCTTTGGCTCAGGTCATGATCTCGGGGTCCTGGGATCGAGCCCCATGTCGGGCTCCCTGATCAGCAGGGAGTCTGCTTCTCCCTCTCTTCCTCCCTCCAACTTGTTCTCTCTCTCTCAAATAAATAAAATCTTTTAAAAAAATTGTCTGCTCTGTTGATAGAAACATTCAACAATCATTATGCATTGCCTAGAGTAAATCCTTCTTAGTAAAATGTTGGTATTTTGTTTAAGATTTTGTATCTTTGTTGATAAGCAATATTTTTCTATAGTGTTATTTTCCCCTATTTTTTTCTGATCTTTTAAAGCCAACGATAGTTAACAGAAGATGATGTGGGTTGTTTTTTTTTTTAATTTGTGAGAATTTGCTTATAAATCTACTGGTTTTAGAGATTTTTAAAAATACCTTGATTTTTTTTAAGATTTTATTTATTTATTTGAGAGAGACAGAGATAGCGAGAGAGAGCACAATCAGGGAGGAGAGGGAGAAGCAGGCTCCCCACTGAAAAGGGAGCCCAATGTGGGGCTCAATCCCAGGACCCTGGGATCATGACCTGAGCTGAAGGCAGACACTTAACTGACTGAGCCACCCAGGCGCCTCTAAAATACCTTGATTTTTTTTAACTTTTTGCCTTAGATATTTGTCTTATCTATTGGTTCCTTGAGCTCATTTGGGTCATGTATATTTCTCTCAAAATCACACATTTCATTGAAGTTTCAAAAGTATTATAATTGTATATGATTTTTATAATCATTTTAAAGCTTTTTTTCCTGTCTGACCAGGATTTCTTTTTGTCATTCCTACTTTGGTATATTTGTTCTGTCTTCTGTTATTCCGGCGAGACTTGCCAGTTGATTTTCTAGTTGAACAGTTATCAGTCCCAGCAACACACTAGAGTCCTAAGGGGAAGTTATTTTTTTAATTCAAAATATCTTCTGTTGTGTTTTGATTCCATCTCCAAGTATTTTCTAATTTCATTGTGATTCCTTCTTTGACCCATTGTTAGTTGTTTAAGAGTAAGTTGTTTAATCTCCCCAATTTCCTTTTCCTATTTTCTTGTGTTACCGATTCCTAGGTTCATTCCACTGTGGTTGGAGAAGATACTTTTGTATGCTTTCAATTTTTTTGAGACCAACACATGGCCTATCCTTGAGAATGACACTGGGAAGAATGTAGATCCTGCTATTGTTAGGTGGAGCATGCTGTCTAGGTCTTTTAAGTCCACCTGGCTTATAATATCATTTAATTCTTCTATTTCCTTATTGCTCGTAAGTCTAAATGTTCTACTCATTGTTGAAAGCAAGGTATCCAACATTCTACTACCACAAAACTTTCTATTTGTCCCATCAATTCTGTCCATTTTTGCTTCATATTGTAGAGCTCTGTTTGGGGGTACATACATGGTTATCTTCATCATAGCTTCTTGGTGGAGTGACCCTTTTATCAATACATAATGTCCTTTTTTGTCTGTTTTAACAGCTTTTTACTGAAACTCTATTTTGTCTGATACCAGTGTAGACACCAACTCTCTTTTGTGTGCTACTTGCATCCTTTCACTTTTAACTCATTTGTGTCTTTGGATCTAAAGTGAAGCTCTTGTAGAGAGCATTAAATGTCTTCTTCCATTTTCTGCATTTTAACTGGAGAGTTTAATCCATTTACATTTAAAGTAATTGCTGATAAGGAAATATTTGCTGTTGCCAATTTACTATTTAGCTTCTATATGTCCTATTCTTTTTGTCTCTCAATTCCTCCACTACTGTTTTCTTTCGTGTTTGATTTTGATCCCCTAGTTTCTATTTCTGTACATTTTTTAGTTACTTCCTTATTGGTTACCCTGGGGATTACAATTAATATTCTAAATTTATAACAAGCTCATTTCAATTGATACCAATTTAGCTTTGATCATATACAAAGACTGTGCTCTTACACAGTGCTGTGCACCCCCTTCCATTGTGTTGTTCTTGTCACAAATGACATGTTTGTATATGGTGTGCCCATGGATCTCTGGTCTTTGTTCTACTTAGACTTCCTTGAGCTTCTTGAATGTGTAGATTCATATCTTTCATCAAATTTGAGAAGTTTTGAACATTACTTATTCGAACATTCTTTCTGCTGCTTTGTCTCCTCTCCCCTGGGGTTCCCATAGTACATATGTCATTGCCTGATGGTGTCCCACAAATCTCTTAGCCTTCATTAATTTTTCTTCTTTTCTCTTTCTGCACCTTACACTGGATAATTTTAATGGACCTATCTTCCAAGTTTGCTGATTCTTTCTTTTATTTCCTTAAATCTGTTGATGGAAGCTTCTAGTGAACTTTCATTCCAGTTATTATACATTAAAACTGCAGAATTTCTGCTTGGTTCCTATTTATAATTGTTTTTTCTTTATTGACGTTCTGTGTTTGGCGAGACATCATTCTCCTGGTCCCTATTAGCCCTTTGAGCATACTTAAAGACAGTTGATTTAAATTCAAAGTCGTTGTCTAGTAAATCCAATGTCTGGGCCTCCGCAGGAGGAGTTTGTGTTGTTTTTTTTCTGTGACTAGGACATACTTTCTTGTTTCTTTGCATGCCTTGTCATTTTTTGTTGAAAACTGGACATTTTGAATATTATGGTATGGTAATTCTGGAAATCAGATTCTGCCTACTCTCCAGGGTTTCTTGTTGTTGCTTGTAGTCATTTTTCATTTCCTGTTCAGTGATATTTTTAACTATTTTTGTAAAACCTGTGTCCTTTTTGTGGTGTTGCCACTGAAGTGCTATTAGCTTAGTGGCCAGCTAGTGATTTGACAGAGATTTTTTTTAAATACCTGAAGCCAAAAGAAAAAATTAATTTGTCTTTGCAGATTGATTTGGAGTTGTCCTCCTTCAACGCGTGGCCAGATTGCTTACGATTCTGCCTTAGCCTTCACTTCCTGCTATGCACAGCCTAAAAATCAGCCAGACATACAAGCTCAGGAGTCACACTTGAAGCCCTGGGCATGCATACTGCCTTCCAGTTTCCCCAGTCTACCTGGAGCTCTTCAAAGCCTTTACTCACCCATGTATCTCCTTCCTCAGTCTCTTCCTTCCCAGGCTTTTTGGTCTGCCTGCTGCCTGATCACCTGTTGTCCCCAGCCCCAAGTTCTGTCAGGTCATGAAATACTTTTGACAACTACAGGGGCCACCCAGGTCCTGAGAGTGTTCCAAGAGGATGAAACAAAGGCAGGACCCTGAGCTAATCCCTCAGGGTGCCACAAACAGGTCAAAACCCACAGTCACAATTTTTTTAGAACAAAGCCCTAATTGCCCCCTCTGGCACCAGCAAGTCACACCAAGCATATAAGCTTATGTAGGCCCCATAGCTGGTGCTTCACAGAGCTGGGGAGGGAGGGATTATAGGGAGATAAGTCAAAACACCATGATGCTCTCCCCAAAATTTAGCAGCTTCTTTCTTTGAAGCACTCCCTTGATTGTCGTATTTTTATTAGATTCCAGACTTCTGAAAAAGTGGGTTCTGACAGTTTTTGTCAGCATATTCTAGCTTCAGTGAAAAGCTGAACTCCCTTTTCAATGATGGCACTTTTAAAACTTTTTTTTTAAGATTTTATTTGTCAGAGAGAGAGCGCACGCACAAGCAGGGGGCGCAGCAGAGGGAGAGGAAGAACCAGGCTCCCTGCTGAGCAAGGAGCCCAGTGTGGGGCTCGATCCCAGGACCCTGGGATCATGACCTGAGCGGAAGGCAGATGCTTAACTAACTGAGCCACCCAGGCGTCCCATTAATTTTTAATTTTTTTAGCAGAATCACTACAAGGTCCATTTTTAACATACTGAAGTTTCATTTATTGCCTGGGATAATATCAACTTTTCTTAAAATTCTGGTGGTAGTTTGAAAAAATATGTATCCTATAGGGCACAAAATATAGTTTATATTAAATCAACTAATATATTAACTATTAACTAATTGAAATATTTTATATTTAAGCTTTTATTATTTATTAGAGATGAATGATACATTTCGATCTCTTATTGCTACTACATTTTTTACTTTTCCTCACATTTCTAAGTTATTACTTTATATTTTTACACTGTTATTCATCATACCAAAGTAAATGATTTTTAAATGTTTATTGTGGCTTGTACTCTTTAATTCTTTGTTCCATTTCATTTTTTTGCCCCAAATTCTATTTTGTCTAATATTAAAAATACCATCTGTGCTTTTTCCCTTTGTATTTTTCACATCTATTTTTGTCATTTCTTTCACTTTTAAGTTGAATGTATAATTTTTAGTCTCTAAAGTAGTGTATACCTTCATTGGATTTTGTTTCATAACCAATTTGTTATCATAATATATGCTGACACTTCAGTCATTTTGCCTTATGCTTTTGTTTTTTTATCCTCACTTTTTTCCATTTTTTTCTATGCTAAATAGTATGTTCTCTTTCACTCACTGATTTAAAAGTTGTGACTGTTTCTGTTCTACAAGTGATTTCTTTAATTAAAAATATGTATCTGTGTTTGAACTCCTTTTTCTCTAACTGCCAATGTCAAAAATTCAATGGCACTCATAAGCCCTACCTGTGAGCAATGATATTTGGCCTGCCTTTTCTTACTTTCTTACTTGCTTTCATAATTTTCTGGATTTCATTTTAATAATCTAGGACACTAGATGCATATTATTTAATATATTTAACATTATTTATCTGTTCTTTAAGGAATAATTTGTGGTGTTTGCACAGTTTTATAACTATATTAATTGTTGTTTGAACTTATTTATTTATCTTGTAAGCTTCATTGTTCACTGACAATTCTAGGAAACCACAATTCCCTCAGTCTTGGGATGATTATATGTCTAAGCTAGAAAGCATTTCAATTTTTTAGGAAAAGTTAATAATCTTTGAAATGTCTGTGTCCTCCTCATGGCACGTCTAAGGATTTCTGTTGTAGGAGTGCTTATTTCTCCATTATACTCAGTAGGCACAGTGCCAAGGACCCAAAATATTTTAGGGACCCATGAAAATATTTTCTTTAAAAATTGGGAGAAAAAGGGCGCCTGGGTGGCTCAGTCGTTAAGCGTCTGCCTTCAGCTCAGGTCATGATCCCAGGGTCCTGGATCAAGTCCCACATCGGGTTCCCTGATCCGCGAGAAGCCTACTTCTCCCTCTCCCACTCCCCCTGCTTGTGTTCCCTCTCTCGCTGTCTCTCTCTCTGTTGGAAAAAATAAATAAAAATCTTTAAAAAAAAAATGGGAGAAAAAAATTAATATGATACAGTCTGGATTCTATTAACTTTTACAGATATCATTTTAATATCTTTTTGTGGAGGAAGGGACCCACAAAAGCAAAAGTGCCTAGAGCCCATGAAAATCATAATGTGACTCGGCACACAAGGACTTTAAGTCAGCTTAAGTCACCATCTTTCCCCTGAAAACTCTATTGACACCATTCAATTATCTTCAATGTTATTGATTCAGAAAATGATGGCTTTGGTTTATTGGTACCTGACCTGATCTTTTGATCCTGAAATTTTTTATTCTTTATGTTCAAACTATTACTAGTATGGGTCTAGGTGATTATCATTAACTTCATCTAAAATGCAGGACGGACTCCCAACATGTTTCTTCAACTAGGCAAGTTGTCTTCTATTTATTTGGTTTTGCTTGGTGACTGTTTTATGTACATTGTAACTTATTGCAAAGTAAGTGCTCCATGACTCTGATCCATTCTCCCATCATTTTAGATTGACTCCTGGGAGGATTTCTCAGGCCAGCATTTTTTACTGACTCAATTTCTAGAGTCTCCAATCTGCTGTTCATTGCCTCTCTGCCATTCTTTTTTTCTTCTTTTAAAATTTCTTTAGAGAAAGAGTGGACACAAGCTGGGGGGGAGGGGCAGAGGGAGAGGGAGAGAGAGAATCCTAAGCAGGCTCCTCACCCAGCAAGGAGTCCGACTCAGGACACTGAGATTATGACCTGAGCCGAAATCAAGAGTCAGACACTTACCTGACTGAGCCACACAGGCACCCCACCTCTCAGCCATTCTTAAGTCAACAGTCAAGGTTTTCATCCCCTTGCGGGATTTCTTGATCTCACCTCTTCCTTCTTCATAACAATTATCACAGAGATAGAATTCTGTCTTTAATCTTGCCCCATACTTAGCCCATGTTTCCAAAGTTCTTTTCTGCATCTTTTAGTAACTGTAGCATGGGTATTCATTCATTGTGATTCCTCGGTGTAACCATCTTCGCAAATGTAATTTGTTTATATGTTAGTAATGTTTTCCTCCTTTTTCCCATCTTTATAGAGGAAGGTCTTTGATGTCCAGCATCGGCATTTGAGATAAGTTCCATCAGAGACCATAAAGGTCTCCAGTCATTCTGGCCCAAGTTAAGAGGGGACATTTTGAATAAAGTATGTTGTTACTTTGATCTTTTGAAAGCCAGCAAGGGTACAGCAGAGCGATTCCAGAGCCAACAGCTCTGAGAGCAAGGAGCTTCATCAGAGTGATCCAGAAAATCTTGTATGTATTTAAGTGACAAACGGGAGTCACTCAGGCCAGATCACTCATTGTCTGAAAAAGTTGCCCTCGATAGGTGTTAGCCATTCACTGCATGGCCATCCACACCCAGGATTGACAGGAAACACATACTTCCTGTGGCTCCCAGACCATGTGGGCTATAGTGCCTGGTAAGCTTCCAGGAGGTAAGGGTGAGATTGAGATGAGTCTAAGGCTCTGTGGCCTACACTCTGCCAGTCTTAACCTCTCCAAGGAAGGGAACACAGATCTTCCATCCCTTTTCTCATCTCTTGAGGCCAGCTGTGTTTCAGAATTCAGAATTTAGAAAGACAGAGGCAGAAGGAAGGTCACCATACTGCAAAGTATCTTGATGGACCATGGTGGAATGTAAGTTATACCTCATGATGTGCCGCTTGAGACAAGGAAGCTGGGCATCCAGTCAGTGGATGATTAAGGGTGAAGGAGAGGGAAGATAAGGCATAAATTCTCAGGTACTTTTAGCACTTCCAACTATGCAGATGCAAAGTAGACTCCAATAGTCTGAGGGCAGTCCTCTCAAGAAGGGCTTTGGGTCTCAAGTGCTGGGAAGTAAAAGCATATAAAAATGAAATTAAAAAACAGATCCCAGGGTTCTGACCAGAATGCTGACCTTTCCCACCACATAGGTATCCCAGGACACCCCAGGCAGGTTTCAGGCAACCTCTTGAAATCAAATACATTACTCTGCTGTAAAAAAAAAAAAAAAGGAAGATTCCCAGTAAGTGGGATAACGGGTACAAAATAATCACATTGGAGATTTTTTTCATAATTTATATTATTAGACTGGTTGTTAAAATAATGTGACATAGACCATAAATATCATAGCACCTTTTTTTTGACCCCTTTGAGGCATGAGTGATATATAAAAAGCCACACGTGACTTTGGGGATAAGTATATACGCTCTAGTACTTCTCCTGAAGAAGTATTCAGTGTTAACTTCAAATCCATATTGATTAAACTAAGCTAAAGGCCTTTGCCCCAACAGGTGAGGAGCGCGAATGTCATCTGGGGGTTTGTCAGGACTGGGTTGGAGGCAGGCATCCATGAGGAAGGAGCAAATGCCCAGATGAAGACCCAACACCATGAAGGCTGGCTTTTCAGTTGTCCCTGTGCCCTTGCTCTCACTAAGCATGAGTTTCTACCTAAACAGTTTCTCCTTGAGTAAACAGCCACTGTCTCCCATGGGTAAGTGTATGCCTTCCAAAGCCATAATTAACCCTTTGCGCTTCCTCTGTGGGAATGTTTTCCCCTGTACTCACAATGTCATGACTCTGATCCATTACAGTTGAGGTTCGATTTGTGGCCAAATCCATTTTGGTGCCAATTTTGAAGACAAAACTATGCTTTCTCAAATCTGGGGCACCTCGGTGGCTCAGTCGGTTAAGCATCTGCCTTTGGCTCAGGTCATGATCCCAGGGTCCTGGAATCGAGTCCCGCATCAGGCTCCCTGCTCAGTGAGAAGTCTGCTTCTCCCTCTCCCCTCACCCTGCTCGTGCTCTAACTCCCTCTCAAAATCTTTTTTTAAAAAATCTACTCCCATTTTGGAATTGCAGATATGGGACCTCAGGGCTACACTAGCAGTTTCTTTGAGCTCTCTTACACCCCACCCCCTGACTCACCTCCCAAGCAAGCTGTTTCTTTAAGCAAGTGAAATGGCAGGCAAATTCCTCCTCGATCCAGGAATAGCCATGCAGCAGAAATTCCTCAAAGTTTCCAGAATGTGGATGCCACACTACGGCACTGAGGTAGCTCCTGTTTTATTTTCCAGTGGAAATCAGGGAGGGGAGAAATGTGTTTTCTCAGATTGCTCACTTCCCCAAAAGTCCTGCTTATGACATACAACCCTGGAAGTGGGGGCCGGGGGTGGGGTGCAAGAGGCGTGCTTTTTCCAACAAGGTGTCCTGCTTTGCTAATCAGGGTCTTTATTACTGCCAGCAAGTACTAAGTTCTTTCCGAGCTATTTACTGGAATGTCTACCAGTATGTATGTGTGTGCTGTTTCATGTTTCTTGGCCTCATTTCAGTCAAATACCCCCTTCAAGATGCAAACCCTCTTGATGCAGCTGTTGTGTGCCTTCCCATATAGTGGGCAACATTTGGGCATCAGGAACATTTATCCGTTAATTTATACCAACTGATTATTTATAGACCCAAGTATTATAAGCCAATTTGCTTGGGCAATTTGTAAATCACACATTTTTCTGGCTTTAGGAGACAAAACACTCTAGTCCACCACTGTGTCCATCAGATTGGAAATGTCCCCTCTATAGCAGCAGAGTTACCAAAGGACTCTAATGAGAGAAATGTTAAGTTTAGGGAAAATAGAAAATTACTTGTTTTTCTTCCTTGTCCATCATAAGAACCAAACTTTGAATATTTATTGGTGTGTCTGACAGAAACAATGGTCTGGAGCATACGTCGACTCAACTAGTTGTGGAAGGTTTAATCCTCTGTAGACCAGTGTTAAAAGTGTGACCAAGAAGCCAGATTGGAAGAAGCCCCAGTCTGTGCACCAAACACTAACCCAAATCCCACACATCATGAAGAAACAATAGATCATCAGTGGAACTTTGGCTTTTATCTCCAGCTTCCACATCCCTTGGAACCCGAATTCTGGACAACTGGAACGCAGGGCAGCAAGGGCTCTGAAGCCAGGCAGCCCTGACTTCACCGGGTCTGGGTCTAGCTTTGGAAAGTAATTTCACCTCTAAAACCTAAGTGCTCCTTACTGAAGTGTGCCTCTTACCCCATAGATTTGTTGGGAAAATTAAATGAGAGGACATTCTTGAAAGCACTAGCCATATCAGAAGAGGCACTCAAAAGTTGCTATCATCATTGTCATGAGTGAAAAATGCTCACCCCAGCCACTGCCTTTGTCAAAAGACCCAGGGTATGATAGCTATGATGCTGTCCCGTCTGCACTATTTTCTATAAAAGTTGACTAGAAACCCGGCTTCCATTGTGGTGATGTCCAATCAGCCACCCATCTGGAGAAGGTGCATTTCTTGCTGCAGGTGTTGACCAAACCAGCTGCTGGACCAACCTGTCAGAGGTGAGCATGGGCCAGAGATGGTTACTCAGAGCCTCAGGTTGGACTTTCTCCACCTGCATGACCCTGAGCTAGAAGCTGGGAACCCAACTCAAAGAGAGTGCTTATCTCCAAATAGCTACCAAAGGCAACGGAACAAGGCAGCCAATGCCCAGTGCCATAAGAGAAGTACAGAATACAGAGTCTTGGGATAACTAAGTCCAGCATTTGGACTTAGTAATTTGAAGAAGGGTAACTGGAAGGGAAAACATTACAGCACGGTTGGGGGGGGGGGTCAATTCCCTGTCACTGGCAAAATTATCAAAAAAGATAAGAGTTGACCAAACAGCACCCAGTGGAGTCAGGCTGGCCTCTTGGTTTGGGCATGACTCTTGGCGGGGGGGCGTGGTGGGGGGATGTTACATGGGGACACGGGAGCAAGGATTTCTGTGTCCTGTTCCCTCTATGGAACTTCCACTTTGCTTTTTGTTTCCTAACAACATAAATTTAGGGACACATTGAAAAGGAATTTTCTTCTGCCCCCTGAGGGCTAAAAGTAGAGTGGATGAAAATGCATTAAACAGTGCTTTAGCAATTTGTAGACAGGCAGCTTCTAGAGTTTGAAATACGGGGCACAGAATTTCAATATTCTGCCTCCTACGCTACTGACTCAGGAACAGACCTCAGATCATCTCCTCCACTGCCATAGGCAGAATCTGCAGGAGAAGTCATTCCAGAAAGTTCCCCCAAGCTTGAACATCTGTGGCTCTCAGATATTTTATTCCTAGCCCAGACTTCCTGTCTGTGCCAACCCCTATGATTAAAAATGCATCCAAAGTAAACTTCAGACAACTGAACCTTCCTCAGCAACGTGGGGGGCACTTGGTGTTAGAGGGTGGTCACCCCAAGTCATTGCAAACGTTGCCCCAGGTGCTCAGCAGCTGGCTGGAATGGCTTGTGAAATTCTATCCTTCCAGCTCCCCAACATGCTGAGAAGAAACCCAGGGAAGCCAACAACCCTGTCCCACCTGTGGAAATTAATGGTGCCAGCTCAGCATATTGGCAGAGAAAAGAAATTTACACAGCAAACAAACCTGCTGAAAAATTGGAAATATTTGCTTTACAGAAGCACATTGATTAAAGTCACTCCAAGATCAAATTACTCTCCCAGCCCGGGCAATTTCAGCCCAGAGGGCAACGGACTTGTATTGGCAGAGTATTGATGAAAAGCTCACACTATGTCTAGATGCACCATATTAGGGGCGTTAATCTCAGAAGTGGTCCATAATTTTACTCCTACACTCTTCATTTGGAGGAGTTTAATTCCAATACAAACAGTAATTAGGAAATAAAATCATTGATGTATATCTTTCCAATATCCGTCTTTGGTAAGAACTTTTCATTTCTATGGTCAATTAAAACTCATCTTAAATAAAAAGTTAAGCTCATTTCAAATAGACTTCGAAGGTTATTTGGTTTCTCAAATCCTCTACAATTTCAAAGGAAAATAAAAAGGAGAGCCAAAGCCACTTCTTAACTACAAAGGCAATCAAGTCACCAAATAAATGTTTAACATGAGAGTTCTAACATAATTTCTATATGGAGAGCATACTTATATATAAGGAAAACATACATAAGGAGAGATACATACCAAGAGAGAAATTCGCAGTTCCAAGAAAGGTCCCTCACCTGGTACCTGAAAAGAAGGGCATTTGAGGGCCAGGCCAAGATCAGCTAGCTACGTGGGGCAGTTTTTCAGCTGTTTGAAGAGCCGGACTAAGATCTCTCTAGGCCAGAGCAGCTAGCCAGCTGAGAAGCCAATTCTTCATTGAGGCCCTGAAAATAACATTCAATTTGCCACAGCATTTTAAATAATCTGAGAAGGGCAGCCTGTGTGCTTTGCCTGCCTCTGCTTCTTAAGAGCGGCCATGATGACACGAGACCATCTCAAACTCTGGCTCAGGTGTCTTCTCTTGTGACCTCCCGAGAGATGGAGCCCAAGCCACACACTAGAACATTTCAGTGCAGGTCTCCTTGCCCAGTGGGCCTAAATATGCAATAGCTACGAGGCCCAAGGACCTAAAGGTAGCAAGAAAAAGTAGCAGGGTGCATTGGGATCAATAACTACATGTGCCTGGACCTCCTATCTTCTGCTACCCTGGCTCCACCCAGAAGGACCAGGGACTGCCCACCACTCCCATGCAGGGCGTTTGGACCATTTCCAAATGCTGAGCTCGGGCCTGGAATCACCCTCCCTTCACTCCCAAGTGTGAGGCTCCAGGCCACAGGAGCATGCAACTCCCTCCCCTATTCAGGCTACCCATCTCCAGTCTAGGACAGTCTGTGCTTGCAGACTAGACACCCAAGTTACAATGACAGTGAATGCTCCAAGAAGTTCCCCTTGTGGGCAAAGGACGAGCTCCCTATACCCTGCTAGAAATCATAGAATCCACACTTCCCACCCAACCACCTGCCTCTGAAGAGGGTATGGAACCCCACTCAGCACACATGCACTTGTGCAAGACTGTGTGCACACGCACACGCACACATATACAAACATGAAAGCATTTAGATGGGATTTGCAAAGGTTTTCATTTTTGTTCATCAGGAACCCAGAGAGGGCAGGGGGTGGGAATGATGGGATGGAGGATATCAATGGAATGGGGTTGGGGCAAAGACAGTAGTCACCAGAGGAGACAAGGTGAGGGAAGCCACCATGTTTGAGCACCTAGATTCCAGGAACCGTTCTGGGTATGCTTTTTCTTATTTTTCTCATTTAATCCCCACATTATTTCTCTGTGAGAAGCCAGGGTTCAACCCTGCCTGCACATTAGAATCACCTGGGGGTCCTTTATATAATACCGATGCTGAGCTCCCAACTGCATCACTTGAATCACAATCTCTAGAGGTAGGGCCCATGCACCCGTGGGTTTTAAAAGCATCCCAGGAAATTCCACTGTGCAACCAGGACTGAGAATCGCCCTGCCAAGGAACCCTAAGCCCCTTTCCCACTCTTGTATTATGAAATATCCCCCACAGCATTGAAGAAGAGCAGCCCGCACTGAGTGCCTGAAGACAGCCCTCCCAGGGCCAGCCATCTGAGGCTCTCCCAAGGGCTCTAGACCGGCTGAAACTGCAATGAAGTGTCACCCAGAGGAACCTGGGATTTTTGCTTCGCATGATTCAATGAGGGACTGAATTGGAGTTAAATTTTGCTTTCTTAAACTCCTCAAATTCCTAAGACTGTTTCAGTCTTGAAACTAGAATCACTTATCTTAAAAGATTTACAGCTTTTCAGATAAGAAGGGTGTTTTTTCTTTCTTTTTTTTATTGAGATGCAGAGCCACCTTGCAGGAGCTCCCTCTGGTTTGATTATGACATGCGATGAGCCGCCAAATGTCATTTCAAAGAATAAATTTTTTGGTGTAGGAAAAAATGCATGCTCTAGTTCCTGATAATTGATTTGCAAGGTTCCAATTTCAGTAGTAAATTGCTTCTGCTGCCCAGATATTTTGTATCTTATATGAGCACTTAGAAAACTCAATAGTCCTTACGATGACCAAGAAATGACAAGAAGAATTGCAGTTTAAATTTTGGATCATTTCTCTGCTTTTACATATATATGTGTGTGTGTATATATACGTATGTATATATTATATACGTATGTATTTTATATTTATACATATATTTTATATATAAACATTTCATATGTGTATATATACATACATATATATATATAAAATTCTAAGAGTTGCTGGTTACAAATAGATCGGGGTAGTTAAAAAAATGAATAATGTTAATAGTGCTTTTTAAGTGGACTTTTTCCCTGAGAAGAGGCTCAGTGCTCTCCAGCCATGTAAACAGTCCTGATGATAATACCGCCTGAGCCAGGAGTGCACCACACTGGAGGACTCTCATTGACACCCGAGGAAATGGAGAGCCTACGGTTTGCTCAGCTGTCGATGATGGAACTAGGGCAAGAAGCCAGCCCCCAAACAAAAAGAGAAAGAGCAGTGGACCTGGGTCAGGATTCAGGACCCCCAAATCCCAACTCTGTCCAACTGTGAACCTTTAAGGAAAGCCATGCATTTCTCTCTGCAGGCCACGATTTTCCCTTTGGAAAAACAGCAGGTTGGGAGACAGACTCTCAATGACTTTTCCAACACGAACACCCCATGGCCTAAGGACCCCGGTTCCTAAGCATGGTCGAGGCACCAGCCTCAGAGGCCAGCTGACCTGGATGTGGCACCTGGCTTGGCTGCTTCACGGCTGAATGGCTCTGACCATCCTTTTCCTCCTCCTTGCATGTCTGTTTCATCAAATATAAAACTGAAACGAAAAACAGCTGCCATCCCGCGCAACGTTGTGGACACTAAGGGGTTAACGTGCAGGCATGCCTGGCAAGGGGGTAAGCGCCATAGTAAGCTCTCTTACTAACCATCCACTGGGAAATGGGTTGAGCCTGCATACTTCCTCTGTCATTCTAACTGAGCTACCTGCACCTTGTGCTGCATTTGAGAGTTCACCTCTAAATGATCCAGAAATACTCTCGACCACGCTTCAGTAATTGTCCTGGGCAGCATACGAAACCATCCAAGCAGGACCTGTGTTCCTGATGGCTTAGATAAGGGCACTCTGACTGCTAAGGGCAATCCTGCTGTCCGGGGACCACTACCCCAGAACAGAGCCTCTGTGGGTTGCCCCCCAAGCCTACAGGTGCCCAGCTGCTACTCAGAGGCACTGTCTTCCCCTCCCTCCCTTTTTCTCTCTCCCCCCACTTGCCCAAACCCTTCACTTTTACCCACCTTACACTTCATTTTCTTCCTGGTCTTTCCTTTTGTCCCCTTTTCCTCTGAAAAGCCTCATTGTGCTCCTAGGACTTGAGCTTAGCCCTTTGATGACATAAATTCCAGTCTTCCAGGTAAATATTTCGCTGCCACCTCCCAAACACCTCACTCCAACACAGACTATCACAGCCAGTGTCTCTTCCAAATGTACCTCAGTTCCTTCAATAGGATCCGGCCAAAACCATCCCACAAGGACTAAAGAAAAGGCCGGGCAGTCCTGAATGGGGAAAGGGGTGAGAATGACACCAGACGCTAAAATCACTGCCTTGAAGAGTTGATAAGAAATTTAAAACTCCTTGATCCAGCATCTCATCTCATAATTGGGACCCTCCTACTGTAGCTCTGCTACATGGCCCCCGTGTCCTTTTTATCACATCCAATAAGGAAATTTTTGCCTGTTGATGGTAGTCTTCTCATCTGTAGAGAGCTCTGATCATTCAAATCCCTTCCTTAGACCACCTGCCCATGGTTCCCTCCTCTGTAGCTAGTTTGCTGGATGAAGGGATCTTAATTATCTCCCTGGGGGCCTGAGCCCGTTTCTACATGTCAGCCCTTCACACGGATACCATGCCTCTCACCCACAGCTATCACCCCAATTGTCCCTTGATGCTTTACCACCATTGCTGCCCTCAGACACTCATGTAGCTGGACAAGAATTCTAGATCCAGAGATACCAGGCTGGGTCCAAAGTGAAGTGACTGCATTGAGAGAAATGTCTGATTCTGGGGAGGGAATAGAACAAGTGTGATCAGGGAGGTGCTCTTTAAGGTTTGTATACTCCCAAGGTATTATGACATCACACCCACCAAAGGAAAGCCATGAAATCACAGTAAAAAAAAAAAAAATCTGTTCAGTCAATTCCAGGTGCCTTCTGCTCAGGAGAGAGAACACCCCAGGGTTAGGATGCCCATGGTCCCAAGAAAATAGTATGACACCTCAGGGGTGTTAGTTTTAGTAACTTTTCCCCAGTGCTCACGCCTCCCTCTCTCCACCTACTTCTCTTGCGCTCATGTGCAGAAAAGGTAATCGATCACTTCAACCACTTAGAACCCAGATTCTAGGCTGCTGCAAGCAAATAGGAAAGGGGAGGGTAGAGGTATCAAAGATTTCATATCACAGAATGTGAGCTTAAGCAGGTGTGGTCTAAAACATGGTCGAGAGCAACTTGCTTATAACTTTAAATTGGCCAATATCCCATCTTTACCATGATTACTACTGATGCTGTTTATGCACAATACACAAAATAGAGAGAGAAACAGAGTCATACAGACTCACAGACACAAGCACATGAATATGTGTATACATACACATGCACACCACACACACACACACACACACACACACACCCCACCTTTGCTCTATTCCAAGCTTAGCAAAGGAAAAAGAAGATGATGCATCAAGCCATAATCTTAGCCCTCTACTATGGACTTTCAAAGTGTTACACATGTCCCTGCATGGAGGTATCATTGTCCTCATTTTATGAATAGGGAAACTGAGGCTCAGAGAAGTGAAGTAACACAAGTTCTGAACACAGCTGGATTACTTAGAGCCAAAATTCAGATCCAAGTCTGTCAAATCCTCCCTAGCCTGGGCCTCGGCTCCTTCTGTTCTTCTCTTGAAGCAGCCATAAATCACATCACTTGAAGAGGGACCCAGCACACACCCATAAATCTATGCTTCAATGCGTTTAGTGATCTCAGCTGATAAATAACCACTGTTCTGACTGAGCAAAACACACACACAGAGGAAACAGATGAGCAGAGTCAGCAGGAGTTGATCTGGTCCCGTTTGTCACAACCCAAACGATTTTAGAATCACTGTAACAGGATATGAAACACAACTCCTCCTTTTGCCTCAGAGTTTCAGTTTTGGCAGAGGTCCCAACAGCTGAACACAGCCGCGGTGCTATGGGCTCCCATTATGACGTCATGCGGCGGATGCAGCGGGCTCTGCCTGCAGGAAGCACAGCGCCACTTCCGCCTGCATGGGCTGCTCACCCACCTCCTTCCTTCAAAAGGTGGCGAGAGAGAGAGTTTCTTCAGAGGAGTTGAGCAGGTCTATAGAGGTTCCCACACACCTCCGCAGGAGGTGGGGTCTATCCCTTGATCTCAAGCTGAGTGAGGGAACTTCAAAAATGTTAACACAGAGCACTTAAGGGTCATAAGGATTGGCATCTACACCTACCTGTGCAGAGACTAAGGACAAAAGGTTATGATTCATCCTCCCTGCCTGGGGGCACAGCACTGGAACAAGGTGGCTGGCAAAGGTAAGTGGGGTTTTGTGGTTGTAGTTTCTAGGGAAGAGCCAGCCAAAGGTCCCATCCAAGAGGATCCTCATGATATTAATTATTCTAGCTTCATCTTAAATCATTGTATCAGATGAATATCCTCCCAGGTTGCCCTTCTTCAGGGATGACTTGGTGGTCCCTTGATCTTCCACTGAAAACTTCAAAACCAGTTTGTGAGAGTCCAAAGAAAAGGCCATTTGGAATTGTTATAGATCAATTTGGGGAACCTTATCTCCTGTATGATATTCAATTATCCTATCCATAAATATGGTATGTATTTTCATTTATTTAGGTCTTTCGTAAGACCTGAGTGAAGATTTATATATTTTGTCTATAAAAGGCTTAGAAATTGTTTTTAGATTTATCTCCCAGGTACCATACTTATATTTGTTTGTTTGTTTGAAATACTATCACATATTCTAATGGCTGCATAGAAATGCAATTTAAATTGTGTTCATTTTATATCCACATAAACTATTAATAATTTTGATAATTTGCCTGTAGATCTTTTAGGTTTTCTGTATAGATCTTTATGCTTCATTTCATTTAATTTGTTGCTTTGTTTAGGATTTCAGTACAAAGCTTAAAAGATGCAGCTAGGGCAGGCATCCTTGTCCTGTTTCTTATTCTAAAGTGTTTCTAAAAGTTTACCATTAAGTATGAGACTTGCCATACATTATTTAGGGAATTGCCTTTATCAGATATAAAAAATTCTCCTAGTTTGCTAAGAATATTTAGCATGAATAAATGTTAAGTTGTATTGAATAATTTCTCTACATCAATTGCAATGAGTATATGCCTTTTCTCCTTTAATCTGTGTGATCCAATGAATACCATTAATTTCCCATTTAAATCAATCTTGCATTCTGGGTTTACTCTAGTAAAACCTTTTGCTCTAAAGCATATTTTGCATGATATTAACATAGCTTCATGAATGAGCATTTATGGACTACTCTCTAATAAATCCTTTTCTATCCTTATGTTTACAAACTGTGTCCTGATATTTCAGGTAAAAAGCATGTAACTGAGTTTTGCTTATTTTTAAGCCATTTTGACAATCTGTCCAAACCAGCAAGTTTAGAATACACACACGCACACACACATGCACGTGTATATATGGTGAATACTAAAATATTTGAATTCATTATACTCTTTTTGTACTATTTGTATTTCTATGATTAATAATGAGTTCAAGCAACTCTTCATACGCCTATTGGCTTTTTCTATAAATTACCTGTTTGTATCCTTGATCCACTTTTTTTCTGTTGGGATCCTGCCTTATTATTGATTTGAGGGAGTTCTTTGTATATTCTAGATCAGCAGTTCACACATTGTGAGCAGGAGGATGGCTGCTGGTTACATTTTTAAAAATAACCGAAAGCAAGAGCTCTGGTTTCCATTTGTTACATCCATCGATATTTACCATTTTAGAAAATAAAACAAAACATTTTTAAAAACATTTTTAAAGACTTCTTAACTCATTTAGAAAGAATAAGAAACTCATTATATACAGACCTAAGTAACATTTTTATGAGAAATAACTATGCTTTCTAAAACAAGTGATTTAGTGGGGAGAGAAGAAATGTGTTTTCATTTTTCCAAATCTTTTTAATGTGTGACTTAGTCAAAGACAATTGGATACAGCATTCTGTCTGTTATAATGTATTGTTTTGGTTGAAGTATATGAAGATACGGAGTTGGGAAAGAAAGTAGTATTTTAATAGCCTTTGCTGATAATTTTAGATATTCTTCTTTGATAATACACCACAGCTCACACATGGTAGTTTCTTAAAGGCAATTTGCAATGCAGAATCCAAAAAATTATCTCAGTGAGCTTTCTCTGTGTACGCTGTTCTGTAGAATCTCACTGGTCTACCTTGTACTTTCAATGGATCTTTATCCACGCCTGGTATTATAGCACCATTCATTGATCATTTGGGAAATATTAATTCACAGAGTTGTACAGATCTTCCATATGTTGACATATTTCATTACACAGTGTCAACAAAGGCACGTTTGTTAATATCACTACCAATCTTAGCCGAAGAGTCTTGAGGTATCGGGGAAGCTATCAAGCTTGCAACAGTGGATGCAGGTTTTCTAAAATTCTCATTTTTGCCTGAAAGCATGAATTGTTATCATATCACTGACATCCTGTCAGTCCTCCTCTTTGAAGTGACAAGCTCACTTTATTCATTTCGGAGGAAGCAAGGTGGGAGGTGCTGGGATGGGAGGTACGTAAAGTGGTTTACTTTCAGTCTCAAAGACTCTGTCCTGAAAATCTACCAAGGCCAGCCGCCAACACAGGTACTGGAGTTGGAGGGGGCGGGAAGCCCTGGTTCAGACCCCTCACCCAGCAGCAGAGGGCAAGCTCAGCCCGTCCTGTGACCACCTGCCTAAGAAGGCTTCCAGCCCCACAGATCAGGGAGCTGCCTGCACAGACCACTCTCCAGCTGAAGGAACTTCTTAGGCTCACCTGCCTTACCTGTGAAACAGGTAACAGCAGCTTCCAACCACAATTCACTGAGTACTTGTTACCTGCCAGCCTCGAGCTCCCAGCAGTGAACCAGCCAGACAAGGCTTGGCCTGGCGTGTATGTTCTGGTGGTGAACACACGTGGAGCCCTCTGGTGAACATAAGGGGTAGAAAATGAGGGAACCTGGCTCACAGGCCTCGACCTCGTCCTACTGAAGAGACTCGGGGCATCACCTCATCTACTGGCCCCCATCTGCTAATTCCACACCCCCCAATCTCAAATAACCATGACATGACAGTCACCCTGACTTGATCCCCGATAATTCAGTTAGCTCATACAGAAAGATTGCAGCTCAATAAAACATTTGAAACGGTTCCTGCGCATCCCACCCTGAGTGCCCCTCGGTCTGAGCATCACAGATAAGTCATAGAAACCTTATCCTTCAGTATAGCTGGGACAGATCAAAGATGTGAGGAATTCTAAACAAAACCATCTCTGTCTCTCTCTCTCCCCACCCTCGTTCTCACACACACACACACCCTTTATGCCACCATTAAGACTCCATTCTTTTAGGGTCTTCAAGGAATTTTGGTCTCCTAGGAGTGCATTCTAAAATGCAAATAACCCAGGAGGGGGTCACACCCACTGCCATCAACAGTTTACACTTGAGTTAACAATTAACTCCTCAGAAGAGGTTTACCGCTTGGAGAACTCCGAGAGCAACCACCAGCTGTCCCAGCAGCCAAAGGGCCCCCAAACATCTGGAGAAACTCAGGCCTAGAACGGGGATGTGCCTTCCCCAGATCACACAGCCACTGGCAGGATAGTCCAGTGGAGAAGCCCCGACTCTCTCTCCCGGCCTCCACAGCCTCCTCCTTTGGGCAGAATCATAGGCTCCCAAAGGAGAGCGAGGGCTGCTCCTGTCCAGAAGGGCTCCCTCTCCCAGCTGCAGACGCTCAGGGAGTGTTCTAGAACCTGCCTCAGGGCCACTGGATCCTGGTTCTCCAGAGTTCACGCCATGGCCTTCACCCCCTGGCTGCTGCCTCCTGGCCCAGCCCTCAGCCTCCTGCCCCTGGGACCAGCCGCTGGGCTCCCCATCTGTCTTCCCTCAGAGGCTGCCTGTCCCCTCTGTGCTATGAGGGCACACTTGGCCCAGCCTGAGATCCTCGGCTCAGGCCCAGCTTCAGGGGTCCTTTTCTGTCCAGAAAGAGGAATCCAATAGCTATTTGATACACTCCTGTCTCATGGCACACAGGACACCCCCAAGATGGAAGAAACTAGGAACCGAGGAAGGGAAGTGGTGAGTGTTCCTGAAGCAGAGCCTGAAGCAGGCTATATGCGTGCCAGGAAAGTAAAGGAGAGAGAAGAAGAAATATCCAGTCCCCGTATCATCCTGAGCTCCTGGATCAAGCTTGGCTGGGCATCGACCCTATCTCTGGACTTTCCAATTACATGAAAATTCCTGTTCTCTTTTAAGCGAATTTGATTTGGGTTTACTTGAGCTCACAGCCAAAAGCACCTTCCACTGATTGAGAATTTCATGAATCCAGTAGGGTTCCCGGATGGGCTGAGGTGACATCGAAGAATTCCCCCAAATCCTGACATTCAAAACATGTTTCTGGGGAGATGAAGCATGAGGGGTGAATACACCCGCACCCTAAAAAGTTCCTCTCAGGGATTCAGCACTGCTTTCACCACTAACAGACCCTCTCGTAAGGACATTAAAGATCAATGCACACCAGAGCTTCCCAGATTGTTGCTATTTACAACAGAACAAGTTGAGGATGTTCCAGTTTTTTCAGCCACCATTGTCTGCGTTAGGGGCAGCTCACTCTGACCTGAAGGTGTGGCGGTACCCATGTGGAAGTTCACCCTTCCCCCCACCCATCCCCCACCCCTCTTCACCCCTGCGAGCCTTCAAAGGGTTAAGTTGGTCAAGTAGCTTTTAAGAAGAGCTGGAAACAAAGTGCTGCCCCAGGCTGACAGCAACCAATAAAAGGTCAGGGGGTTGAGGGAATCATTTTCCATGGGAATAATTTTCTAAGAGAAGTGGCAAAGTTATTTAAGTCACCAGGTGGGACGTATAAAGGACAGTCTCTCTTGGTTCTCAAGAAATGGATGATGTTTGACCTCACAGATTTTTTCCTGTCTCTGATTTATATAATGAAAGCAAAATCTTGGCAATATTAAGTGACTGTTTATGTATAATGTTTTATATACATAAGATATATATAGATCAGACATATGGCTATGATCTAAATATATATATATGATCTATATGTCTTGATCTCTCGATAGATAGATAGATAGATAGATAGATAGATAGATAGATAGACTTTATTTTGTGAAACAGAATCACCTCTTTAGGAATAAGCACGGGAGAAGGGAGAGAAGGACATAAAATGTTGATACCCTTTGACTCAGTAATCCCACTCTTGGGAGTGCAACCCCAAGAAATATATTCAACAGGGGAAATAAGCTTTATGTGCAAAGATGTTCACTGCAACATTATTTATGATAGGAAAAAAAAAAACCTAATGGCTCAGCGAAAGGGGGTGAGTTAGTAAATTATTGCACATCAGCATGACGGAATATCATGGGCCACTATAAATGCAAAGTAACAAGATGGGAAATGTCATTTTAAAAAAGCAGACATAAAACAATGTGCACAGGTTGATTGTGTCTATGTTGCTCTGTATCCTGAGTACACAAAGACTAGAAAGAGAGAGGTCCTCTTTCTCTCAGCTTTGTTTAATGTTATTTTCTTTTCTCTGAATAAAAACATAATGTTGGGGGCGCCTGGGTGGCTCACTCAATTGAGTGGCCAACTTTTGATTTCAGCTCAGGTCATGATCCCAGAGTCCTGGGATCGAGCCCAGCATCGGGCTCCCTACTCAACATGGAGTCTGCTTGAGATTCTCTTTCTCCTTCCCTCTGCCCCTCCCCCTCTCCCTCTGCTCTCTCTCTCTCTCCAGGATAAATAAATAGATCTTTAAAAAAAAAATGTAATGTTGCTGTGGAAATGAAAATGTTCATAAATGTGGCTTAGTATGTTCGCAAAGGTGACAGTACACCTCTGTGAATATACAAAAACACACTAAATTAGACACTTTCAATGAGAGAATTGTATGGTATATAAATTATATCTCAACAAAGCTGTTATGAAACATTATTTTATTTTTAAAAATGTGAGCCACTTTCAATGAAGAGAAAAAAATTTTGTTTCCAATTTAAGTAAAAGTGCCATTTAAGAGCTGGATTATGCAAGATTTTTTAATAAATTCTCAACGTAATTTATTAAGGTGGTGACAAATACAATCTTGGGCCCTGTTTTAACCAAAGCACGCCCGATGTACTTACGGAGACAGGATCCTCCCTGGTCCTTCTTGAGATGGGATGGACACGGTTGGAAAAGAATTTCCAAAATCAGACAGATGGAATTCAAATCACAAATCAACAGCTTAATCATAGTATCGCTGAGGGCAGCTTACTTATCCCCTCCAAGCCTCTGTTTTCTCTTCCATAAAATGGAGCCAATTCTACCTTCCTGATGTGGTAGTTGTGAAAATCAAAAAGCATCATGCACATAAAGCATCTGAGACCTAGAAGACATTCAGGAGCTGCTATATTTTTATTGGAATATAGAGTATAATATAGAGATGCAACTGGACCAGGTTTTTAAATTACTTTGGGTTTTGTTCAGAGGAAGGGGTCCCTCCATAAAATGCCAAAAAGGTCTTCTGCCCATAGCAAGCCTGGTTAGTAGTCTGCACACATCTGTCTGTCAGAGCCGCGTCTGTCTGAAATACCCCCTGAGGAAGCTGAGGTATTTTCTCAGGGGCTGACCACTGGTCCTGGTCACTGGTCACTCGTCCCCAACAGCCTGACCCAACAGCAACCATGTTTGTCCATACGGCCCATCCCACATCACTCGAGCCTGGAAAGGAGAGAAGAACTTCATCCTTCATCCATGGGATCCCAAGCCAACTGCTCAGTTTGATAGACTGGAATCAGCTAGAACAGTTCCCAACAGCCAACTCGATGCTAATTGGAGATTTTCATCCACAACAAAACTGACTTCCCTCTAAAGTGAATATCCTGTAGCGTAACAGTGATCATAGCCTTGGGGTCATAAAGTCCTGGGCTTGAATATTATCTCTACCCGCCTTCGAACCTTCAGTCAAGTCTCAGATACTTATGTCTAAATTCACTTTACCTCCTTTGGAAAATGGGACTTGCCACAGTCTGACTCATATTGCACAGAAGATTCAATGAGACAAAACACCAACATAAACATTCTCTGACACATGATAGATGCCCAGTAAGTGGTAATATTCCTCCCCCTACATTTCCTCATTATGTTTTCATTGATGGGCTTCTCTTCTGCTAAGATAGGCTCATCCTCTTCCTCGCTCTCTTTCTCCTACTTCTGGGCCCCATGCCCACCCTCTGATTTCTTCTTCCCAAACCAACAAGTCCCAGAACATAAGCCTCCAAATATCCATCAGCACCAACTCGGCCCACGGCATATGGCCCCACACAACCTTGCCATGATCTCATCCAGTTGGACTGTTATTTTTATAGACTGGTATTATGAAGCAGAAGCCAGAAATTTTATATACACTGTCACGCTGGGTATTCTCAGGCCTGCAGTGCAGATGGAGCGTTCCTAAAATTTTATGGTGCAACACATGGGCCTCTACCCTCCTCTTCAGACCTGCCATGCTCTCCAGGGTCCAGAGGTAAGTGTTGAAGCACTCCATGCTCCATCCTGCCCTCTCTCCTCCTTGTTTGCCAACCAAGATTCCCTGCTCTTGTCACAGTCAGCCAAGCAGCCACGGCTTGGAGAGAAAGAGCAGATTGCCCGGGGAAGCAGGGAACGACGCAGGATCCCGGGCTTCCCACCACAGAAGAGCATCGGTTCAGCAACCCATAAACCAGGAAGCTGAGCTGCTTGTCCCCGACAAGCAATCCTGCTCCTCAATGCCCAAGAACTAGGAACATAGCATGGAGGAGGGCTTCGAGGGCAAGTGTTCCTATCCCCCAACCTCCCATTGAGGGAAAAACAAGAATTTCACAACTGCTGGACATGTACTAGAGTGTTCGAAACTGTAATAAATCATCTATGTAAATTATGAAACATAAACCATGGGTGTTTGTTCTATAATTATGTCATATATATATCTTTTTTAATGGAATTTTTTTAAGACTTTCTGTATTTAAGAGAGAGTGACAGAGCACGAGTGGTGGGGGAGGGGCAGAGGGAGAGGGAGAAACAGGCTCCCCACTGAGCAGGGAACCCAATGCCAGGGCTTGAACCCAGCACCCAGGGATCATGACCTGAGCCGAAGGCAGACGCTTAACCAGCTGAGCCACTCAGGCGCCCCCATGGCTTTTTTTTTTCTAAAAGTTAGAAGGCAAAGAAAAAGTAAAATCACTTTGGTCTGACAAAAGGGAGGACAGACACATAAGTAGCAAGAACTTCCCCACCCCTCCCCCACCTCTCCCTCTCTCTCTCTCTCTCTCTCTCTCTCTGACTTGGACTGCTTTTCTTCACTTATTACACACATTTCTGACTCTCAGTCACTCAATAATTTGCTGTCATCAGCTATGGTTTCTTTCTTGGTAACTGTAATTATTTGAAAACAATGTCAGCATGATCGTCTTTCTTCTCCCTCCCTGGAAATTGCTCCAGGCTTTGCCTCTCGCATGCCCCGTCTTGCCCCCTCTCCCACCTGCTCCTTTGCTTCTTCCTCTCCTGTCTCTGCCTCACCCTTCACCTGGTTGAGTACGTCTCTGGAAGAGAAAGGACGGCGTCCCCAGCGTCAGTACCCCTGGAGCAACAATTATTGCCCTCGTACACAGTAAATGGATCCAAGGCTGAGACCAGCAAACATGTTAACCATCCCTCCAAATACTGTGGTGATGCTACGTGTATGTGAGGAACGTGTCCCACCACAGAGGGCCCCAGAAGGGACACACAGATGCCTCTGAGCTCTTTGTCCTTTCCTTCACTCAGACCACAAGGCAGAACAACTTCAAAAAAATAAAGGGCTTGTTCCCAGCCCGAGGTTCAAAGGAAGAGAAGACGAATGTTCACAACTACATTTGGCATTTAAAATGCTCATAAAATCCATGCATTCACCCATAGGAGCACTACACAGGCTGGTGACATTGTCATATTTCTCTGCTTTGGCCCAACACAGTATTGTCTCAATCTGGGATAACTGGCAAGCTCACACAGATCAAAGTCCCGGAGGTGACAAATGTATCTCTTGTTAAAATAAAAAGTAAGGGAAATAGTGACTAGTTAGCAAAATAGCATGGTTAGTGGGAGTAGGGGAGTCTTCCTAAACACAAGACTGGTAGGCAAAGAATCTTGAACAAAATGATCCTTCATAGAGAAATAATTGGGAATCTCTGAATTCAATCTCACTGTAAAAGAAAGACTTCTTGGCCAAGGTCACTATAAAAAATGACCCTAAAGTGACAAGAGCAGCTGTTATCAGTCTGAAACTCCTCCTTGGCTTCCTGGGAAATTATGCAGCATGGACGTCCTCATGATTCACTATCCCAAGCACTGGGAAATTGAAGTGACCATTTCTACCTCTTAATCCAAATCCCCACAGGCCAAGGATGGCCACTAAGGATTTTCTAGTATTGGATGAATTGTCTCTAACAGGCTCCAAAATGAACATCTAGCCTCAGACAACCAAGATGTGGCTAAGAAGGTAGCACTCTCTAAAACGGTGCTGGGGGTCTGGAAATACATTCCTTCGGCTGACCCAGATAAATTTTGCAACCTCCAAAATCTCCTGAAATCTCACCTCCTCCAAAAAGCCTGGGTTCATGGTGATCATGGCAAGCTGTTCTTTCAGACCTATCCCTTCCCACAGATCACATTAAGCCCTGCATATAAAATATGTTCATGTCGAGGGGGCGGAGCAAGATGGCGGAGGAGTAGGAGACCTGGATTTCGTCTCCTCTCAGGAATTCAGCTGGATAGGGATCAAACCATTCTGAACACCTACAAACTCAACAGGAGATCAAAGAAAAGAAGAGCAACAACTCTCTGAACAGAAAAGCGACCACTTTCTGGAAGGTAGGACGTGCGGAGAAGTGAATCCGAGGCGATATTCGGGAGGATAGACGGCAGGGGAGGGGCCTCCATTGGCCGCTTCTGGCAAGTGATAGAGCCGCGGAGCACAAAATCGGAACTTTTAGAAGTCTGCTCCGCTGAGGGACGTCACTCTGGTGGCGAAGTGGGGGGTGGAACCCTCGTGGGACAGTGTGGTCTCAGGACCCTCGGGGTCACAGAAAGACCGGGGGTGCCTGAGTGCGGCAGAGCTCCCAGGTATCGGAGCAGGGAAGCCGGCTGGAGAGACGGAGCCCAGGTGCGGGCTCTCAGCTCGGGGTTGTCATAGACCGTGATCCGCGGCACAGTCAGGCCACTGCTCCTCCAGCAGGGACCCAACAAGCGGCAGATCCGGGGAGACTCACCTTCTTCCCCTGGGAGGAGAGGTGCGGGAGCGCACCGCGGGGATCTGCTGGGTTTGGAGACTCCACGCCGGGTCGGGAGCCAGATAGAAAGGCGCGGTCACAGGCCGGGTGAGCGCGGAGTGCGGCCGGAGACCGGGGAGACGGGAGTGACTGACGGCTTTTCTCTGGGGGCTCGCTGAGGAGCGGGACCCCGAGTTCTCGGCTCCGCCGGGGCGGAGACTGGGAGGCCACCATTTTCACTCTCCGCCTCCAAAGCTGTACGGAAAGCTTGCAGGGAACAAAAGCTCCGGAGAGCAAACCCGAGCAGATTACTTAGCCCGGACCGGCAAGGGCGGGGCAATTTTGCCTCCGGCAAAGACATTTGGGAACCACGGCAACAGGCCCCTCCCCCAGAAGATCGGCGAGAACAGCCAGCCAAGACCAAGTTTACCGATCAATGAGAACGGCAGAACTCCAGCGCTAGGGGAACACTGCACATAGAATTCATGGCTTTTTTACCATGATTCTTTAGTCTTTCAAAGTTAATTATTTTTTTTAACTGTCTTTTTTTCTTTTTTCCTTTTTTCTTTTTTTTTGAATTTTTCTTTTTCCCTTTTTCAACCAACATCTTATCAATCCCTTTTTTAAAAAAAACATTTTTATTTTTCATTTTTAAAGTCATATTCTATCCCTTCATAGTAGTTACCCGTATTTTTGGCATATATATATAAGTTGTTCTCTCCTTAAAATCTTGAGATAGTTTCTTCTAACACATCAAAATATACTCTAAATCTCTAGTGTATGGTTTTTTTCTACTCCCCTGCCTGATCACATTCTCTCCCTTTTTTCTTTCTTTCTTTTTTTTTTTAATCCTCTTCTTTCTTTTTTCAAACAACTTATCAAATCCTTTTTTAAAATTTTTTATAATTTCCATCTTTACAGTCATATTCCATCCCTTCATCATATCAACCCTTATTTTTGTACATATATAAGTTTTTCTTTCTTTAAAATTTTGGGAGGGACTTTCTTTTAACAGACCAAAATACACCCAAAATCTAGTGTGGCACTGATCTATAATCCAGCCTGATCATATTTGATCACATTCTGTTTTTGTTTTGTTTTGTTTTGTTCTGCTTTTGTTTGTTTTTATCTTTATCTTTATCTTTTTTCTTTTTTTCTTTCCTTTTCTTTTTTCTCTCTTTCCCTTTCTTTTCCCACTGCTTCAGGTCTTTTCTGATTTGTTTAGAGTATATTTTCTGGGGACGTTGTTACCCTGCTAGCATTTTGTTCTCTCATTCATCTATTCTCCTCTGCACAAAATGACAAGACGGAAAAAATCACCTCAACAAAAAGAACAAGAGGTAGTACCGACTGCCAGGGACCTACTCAATACGGACATTAGTACGATGTCAGATCTAGAGTTCAGAATCATCACTTTAAAGATACTAGCTGGGCTTGAAAAAAACATGGAAGTTATTAGAGAAACCCTTTCTGGAGAAGTAAAAGAACTAAAATCGAACCAAGTAGAAATCAAAAAGGCTATTAATGAGGTGCAATCAAATATGGGGGCACTAACTGCTAGGATAAATGAGGCAGAAGAAAGAATCAGCGAGATAGAAGACCAAATGATGGAAAATAAAGAAGCTGAGAAAAAGAGAGATAAACAACTACTGGATCACGAGGGCAGAATTCGAGAGATAAACGATACCATAAGACGAAACAACATTAGAATAATTGGGATCCCAGAAGAAGAAGAAAGAGAGAGAGGTGCAGAAGGTATAATGGAGCAAATTATAGCAGAGAACTTCCCTAATTTGGGGAAGGAAACAGGCATCAAAATCCAGGAAGCACAGAGAACCCCTCTCAAAATCAATAAAAATAGGTCAACACCCCGACATCTAATAGTAAAACTTACGAGTCTCAGAGACAAAGAGAAAATCCTGAAAGCAGCTCGGGAGAAGAGATATGTAACCTACAATGGTAGAAACATTAGATTGGCAACAGACTTATCCACAGAGACCTGGCAGGCCAGAAAGGACTGGCAGGACATATTCAGAGCACTAAATGAGAAAAATATGCAGCCAAGAATACTATATCCAGCTAGGCTGTCATTGAAAATTGAAGGAGAGATAAAAAGCTTCCAGGACAAACAAAAACTAAAGGAATTTGCAAACACGAAACCAGCCCTACAACAAATCTTGAAAGGGGTCCTCTAAGCAAAGAGAGAGCCTAAAAGCAACATAGACCAGAAAGGAACACAAACAATATACAGTAACAGTCACTTTACAGGCAATACAATGGCACTGAACTCCTATCTTTCAATAGTTACCCTGAATGTAAATGGGCTAAATGCCCCAATCAAAAGACACAGGCTATCAGATTGGATTAAAAAACAAGACCCATCGATATGCTGTCTGCAAGAGACTCATTTTAGACCCAAAGACACCCCCAGATTGAAAGTGAGGGGGTGGAAAACCATTTACCATGCTAATGGACACCAAAAGAAAGCTGGGGTGGCAATCCTTATATCAGACAAATTAGATTTTAAACCAAAGACTGTAATAAGAGATGAAGAAGGACACTATATCATACTTAAAGGGTCTATCCAACAAGAAGATCTAACAATTGTAAATATCTATGCCCCTAACATGGGAGCAGCCAATTATATAAGGCATTTAATAACAAAAGGAAAGAAACACATTGACAACAATACAATAATAGTGGGGGACTTTAACACCTCCCTCACTGAAATGGACAGATCGTCTAAGCAAAAGATCAACAAGGAAATAAAGACTTTAAATGACACACTGGACCAAATGGACTTCACAGACATATTCAGAACATTCCATCCCAAAGCAACGGAATACACATTCTTCTCTAGTGCCCATGGAACATTCTCCAGAATAGATCACATCCTAGGTCATAAATCAGGTCTCAACCGGTACCAGAAGATTGGGATCATCCCCTGCCTATTTTCAGACCACAATGCTTTGAAACTAGAACTCAATCACAAGAGGAAAGTCAGAAAGAACTCAAATACATGGAGGCTAAAGAGCATCCTACTGAAGAATGAATGGGTCAACCAGGAAATTAAAGAAGAATTAAAAAAATTCATGGAAACCAATGAAAATGAAAACACAACTATTCAAAATCTTTGGGATACAGCAAAGGCAGTCCTAAGAGGAAAGTATATAGCAATACAAGCCTTTCTCAAGAAACAAGAAAGGTCTCAAGTACACAACCTAACCCTACACCTAAAGGAGCTGGAGAAAGAACAGCAAATAAAGCCTAAACCCAGCAGGAGAAGAGAAATAATAAAGATCAGAGCAGAAATCAATGAATTAGGAACCAAAAGAACAGTAGAACAGATCAACGAAACTAGGAGCTGGTTCTTTGAAAGAATTAACAAGATTGATAAGCCCCTGGCCAGACTTATCAAAAAGAAAAGAGAAATGACCCAAATCAACAAAATCATGAATGAAAGAGGAGAAATCACAACCAACACCAAAGAAATACAAACAATTATAAGAACATATTATGAGCAACTCTATGCCAACAAATTAGATAACCTGGAAGTAATGGATGCATTCCTAGAGATGTATCAACTACCAAAACTGAACCAGGAAGAAATAGAACACCTGAACAGACCTATAACCACTAAGGAAATAGAAGCAGTCATCAAAAATCTCCCAAAACACAAAAGCCCAGGGCCAGATGGCTTCCCAGGGGAATTCTACCAAACATTTCAAGAAGAATTAATACCTATCCTTCTGAAACTGTTCCAAAAAATAGAAATGGAAGGAAAACTTCCAAACTCATTTTATGAGGCCAGCATTACCTTGATCCCAAAACCAGACAAAGACCCCATTAAAAAGGAGAATTACAGACCAATATCCCTGATGAACATGGATGCAAAAATTCTCACCAAATTACTAGCCAATAGGATCCAACAGTACATTAAAAGGATTATTCACCACGACCAAGTCGGATTTATCCCTGGGCTGCAAGGTTGGTTCAACATCCGCAAATCAATCAACGTGATACAATACATTAACAAAAGAAAAAACAAGAATCACATGATCCTCTCAATAGATGCAGAAAAAGCATTTGACAAAGTACAGCATCCTTTCTTGATCAAAACTCTTCAGAGTATAGGGATAGAGGGTACATACCTCAATATCATAAAAGCCATCTATGAAAAACCTACAGCGAATATCATTCTCAAAGGGGAAAAACTGAGAGCTTTCCCCCTAAGGTCAGGAACGCGGCAGGGATGTCCACTATCACCACTGCTATTCAACATAGTATTGGAAGTCCTAGCCACAGCAATCAGACAACAAAAAGAAATCAAAGGCATCCAAATTGGCAAAGAAGAAGTCAAACTCTCACTCTTTGCAGATGATATGATACTTTATGTGGAAAATACCAAAGACTCCACCCCAAAACTGCTAGAACTCATACAGGAATTCAGTCAAGTGGCAGGATATAAAATCAATGCACAGAAGTCAGTGGCATTCCTATACACCAACAACAAGTCAGAAGAAAGAGAAATTAAGGAGTTGATCCCATTTACAATTGCACCCAAAACCATAAGATACCTAGGAATAAATCTAACCAAAGAGGCAAAGGATCTGTACTCAGAAAACTATAAAATACTCATGAAAGAAATTGAGGAAGACACAAAGAAATGGAAAAACGTTCCATGCTCATGGATTGGAAGAACAAATATTGTGAAGATGTCAATCCTACCTAGAGCAATCTACACATTCAATGCAATCCCCATCAAAATACCATCCACTTTCTTCAAAGAAATGGAACAAAGAATCCTAAAATTTGTATGGAACCAGAAAAGACCCCGCATAGCCAGAGGAATGTTGAAAAAGAAAAGCAAAGCCGGCGGCATCACAATTCCAGACTTCCAGCTCTACTACAAAGCTGTCATCATCAAGACAGTATGGTACTGGCACAAAAACAGACACATAGATCAATGGAACAGAATAGAGAGCCCAGAAATGGACCCTCAACTCTATGGTCAATTAATCTTCGACAAAGCAGGAAAGAATGTCCAATGGAAAAAAGACAGTCTCTTCAACAAATGGTGTTGGGAAAATTGGACAGCCACATGCAGAAGAATGAAATTGGACCATTTCCTTACACCACACACAAAAATAGACTCCAAATGGTTGAAAGACCTCAATGTGAGACAGGAGTCCATCAAAATCCTAAAGGAGAACACAGGCAGCAACCTCTTCGACCTCAGCCGCAGCAACTTCTTCCTAGAAACATCGCCAAAGGCAAGGGAAGCAAGGGCAAAAATGAACTATTGGGACTTCATCAAGATAAAAAGCTTTTGCAAAGCAAAGGAAACAGTCAACAAAACCAAAAGACAACTGACAGAATGGGAGAAGATATTTGCAAATGACATATCAGATAAAGGGCTAGTATCCAAAATCTATAAAGAACTCATCAAACTCAACACCAAAAGAACAAAGAATCCAATCAAGAAATGGGCAGAAGACATGAACAGACATTTCTCCAAAGAAGACATCCAAATGGCCAACAGACACATGAAAAAGTGTTCAATATCGCTTGGCATCAGGGAAATCCAAATCAAAACCTCAATGAGATACCACCTCACACCAGTCAGAATGGCTAAAATTAACAAGTCAGGAAATGACAGATGTTGGCGGGGATGCGGAGAAAGGGGAACCCTCCTACACTGTTGGTGGGAATGCAAGCTGGTGCAGCCACTCTGGAAAACAGTATGGAGGTTCCTCAAAAAGTTGAAAATAGAGCTACCATATGATCCAGCAATTGCACTACTGGGTATTTACCCCAAAGATACAAAAGTAGGGACCCGAAAGGCTACGTGCACCCCGATGTTTATAGCAGCAATGTCCACAATAGCCAAACTGTGGAAAGAGCCAAGATGTCCATGGACAGATGAATGGATAGAGAAGATGTGGTATATATATGCAATGGAATATTATGCAGCCATCAAAAGGAATAAGATCTTGCCATTTGCAACGACGTGGATGGAACTGGAGGGTATTATGCTGAGCGAAATAAGTCAAACAGAGAAAGACATGTATCATATGACCTCACTGATATGAGGAATTCTTAATCTCAGGAAACAAACTGAGGGTTGCTGGAGTGGGGTGTGGGGTGGGAGGGATGGGGTGACTGGGTGATGGACACTGGGGAGGGTATGTGTTCTGGTAAGCGCTGTGAATTGTGCAGGACTGTTGAATCTCAGATCTGTACCTCTGAAACAAATAATGCAATATATGTTAAGAAAGAAAAAAAGAAGAAGAAGAATGTAGCAGGAGGGGAAGAATGAAGGGGGGGAAATCGGAGGGGGAGAAGAACCATGAGAGACGATGGACTCTGAAAAACAAACTGGGGGTTCTAGAGGGGAGGGGGTTGGGAGGATGGGTTAGCCTGGTGATGGGTATTGAGGAGGGCACGTTCTGCATGGAGCACTGGGTGTTATGCACAAACAGTGAATCATGGAACACTATATCTAAAACTAATGATGTAATGTATGGGGATTAACATAACAATAAAAAAAAAAAATATGTTCATGTCAATAATAATAGGGCATGTTTAGCCATATTTCCCATTCACACCTGATGTGCCAGGATCCCCAGCCAAGGGAGACCCAAGAAGTGTATATCTCAGGTGCTCCATCCCCGCAAAAAACACATGACTGGCCATATCCTTACCTCTTCAGAGATGCCCAGAGGTGAAGCCACCACTGCCTGCCAGGCTGCGCCCTATAACAATGTATCTTTTTTTTTTAATTTTTTATTGTTATGTTAGTCACCATACATTACATCATTAGTTTTAGATGTAGTGTTCCATGATTCATTGTTTGTGCATAACACCCAGTGCTCCATGCAGAACGTGCCCTCTTTAATACCCATCACCAGGCTAACCCATCCTCCCACCCCCCTCCCCTCTAGAACCCTCAGTTTGTTTTTCAGAGTCCATCGTCTCTCATGGTTCGTCTACCCCTCCGATTCCCCCCCTTCATTCTTCCCCTCCTGCTATCTTCTTTTTTTTTTTCCTTAACATATATTGCATTATTTGTTTCAGAGGTACAGATCTGTGATTCAACAGTCTTGCACAATTCACAGCACTCACCAGAGCACATACCCTCCCCAATGTCTATCACGCAGCCACCCCATCCCCCCCACCCCCCACCACTCCAGCAACCCTCAGTTTGTTTCCTGAGATTAAGAGTTCCTCATATCAGTGAGGTCATATGATACATGTCTTTCTCTGATTGACTTATTTCGCTCAGCATAATACCCTCCAATTCCATCCATGTCGTTGCAAATGGCAAGATTTCATTTTTTTGATGGCTGCATCATATTCCATTGTATATATATACCACATCTTCTTTAGCCATTCATCTGTCGATGGACATCTTGGCTCTCTCCATAGTTTGGCTATTGCAGACATTTAGCAGAAATCACAACCAACACCAAAGAAATACAAACAATTATAAGAACATATTATGAGCAACTCTATGCCAGCAAATTCGATAACCTGGAAGAAATGGATGCATTCCTAGAGATGTATCAACTACCAGAACTGAACCAGGAAGAAATAGAAAATCTGAACAGACCTATAACCACTAAGGAAATTGAAGTAGTCATCAAAAATCTCCCAACAAACAAAAGCCCAGGGCCAGATGGCTTCCCAGGGGAATTCTACCAAACATTTAAAGAAGAATTAATACCTATTCTTCTGAAACTGTTCCAAAAAATAGAAATGGAAGGAAAACTTCCAAACTCATTTTATGAGGCCAGCATTACCTTGATCCCAAAACCAGACAAAGACCCCATCAAAAAGGAGAACTACAGACCAATATCCCTGATGAACATGGATGCAAAAATTCTCACCAAAATACTAGCCAATAGGATCCAACCGTACATTAAAAGGATTATTCACCACGACCAAGTAGGATTTATCCCTGGGCTGCAAGGTTGGTTCAACATCCACAAATCAATCAACGTGATACAATACATTAACAAAAGAAAGAACAAGAATCATATGATCCTCTCAATAGATGCAGAAAAAGCATTTGACAAAGTACAGCATCCTTTCTGGATCAAAACTCTTCAGAGTATAGGCATAGAGGGTACATACCTCAATATCATAAAAGCCATCTATGAAAAACCTACAGTGAATATCATTCTCAATGGGGAAAAACAGAGAGCTTTCCCCCTAAGGTCAGGAACGCGGCAGGGATGTCCACTATCACCACTGCTATTCAACATAGTATTAGAAGTCCTAGCCACATCAATCAGACAACAAAAAGAAATAAATGTCATCCAAATCGGCAAAGAAGAAGTCAAACTCTCACTCTTTGCAGATGATATGATACTTTATGTGGAAAACCCAAAAGACTCCACCCCAAAACTGCTAGAACTCATACAGGAATTCAGTCAAGTGGCAGGATATAAAATCAATGCACAGAAGTCAGTGGCATTCCTATACACCAACAACAAGACGGAAGAAAGAGAAATTAAGGAGTCGATCCCATTTACAATTGCACCCAAAACCATAAGATACCTAGGAATAAATCTAACCAAAGAGGCAAAGGATCTGTACTCAGAAAACTATAAAATACTCATGAAAGAAATTAAGGAAGACACAAAGAAATGGAAAAACGTTCCATGCTCATGGATTGGAAGAACAAATATTGTGAAGATGTCAATGCTACCTAGAGCAATCTACACATTCAATGCAATCCCCATCAAAATACCATCCACTTTCTTCAAAGAAATGGAACAAATAATCCTAAAATTTGTATGGAACCAGAAAAGACCCCGCATAGCCAGAGGAATGTTGAAAAAGAAAAGCAAAGCTGGCGGCATCACAATTCCAGACTTCCAGCTCTATTACAAAGCTGTCATCATCAAGACAGTATGGTAGTGGCACAAAAACAGACACATAGATCAATGGAACAGAATAGAGAGCCCAGAAATGGACCCTCAACTCTATGGTCAACTAATCTTCGACAAAGCAGGAAAGAATGTCCAATGGAAAAAAGACAGTCTCTTCAACAAATGGTGTTGGGAAAATTGGATAGCCACATGCAGAAGAATGAAACTGGACCATTTCCTTACACCACACACAAAAATAGACTCCAAATGATTGAAAGACCTCAATGTGAGACAGGAGTCCATCAAAATCCTAAAGGAGAACACAGGCAGCAACCTCTTCGACCTCAGCCACAGCAACTTCTTCCTAGAAACATCGCCAAAGGCAAGGGAAGCGAGGGCAAAAATGAACTATTGGGACTTCAAGATAAAAAGCTTTTGCAAAGCAAAGGAAACAGTCAACAAAACCAAAAGACAACCGACAGAATGGGAGAAGATATTTGCAAATGACGTATCAGACAAAGGGCTAGTATCCAAAATCTATAAAGAACTTATCAAACTCAACACCCAAAGAACAAAGAATCCAATCAAGAAATGGGCAGAAGACATGAACAGACATTTTTCCAAAGAAGACATCCAAACGGCCAACAGACACATGAAAAAGAGCTCAATATCGCTCGGCATCAGGGAAATCCAAATCAAAACCTCAATGAGATACCACCTCACACCAGTCAGAATGGCTAAAATTAACAAGTCAGGAAATGACAGATGTTGGCGGGGATGCGGAGAAAGGGGAACCCTCCTACACTGTTGGTGGGAATGCAAGCTGGTGCAGCCACTCTGGAAAACAGTATGGAGGTTCCTCAAAAAGTTGAAAATAGAGCTACCATATGATCCAGCAATTGCACTACTGGGTATTTACCCCAAAGATACAAAAGTAGGGATCCGAAAGGGTACGTGCACCCCAATGTTTATAGCAGCAATGTCCACAATAGCCAAACTGTGGAAAGAGCCAAGATGTCCATCGACAGATGAATGGATAAAGAAGAGGTGGTATATATATACAATGGAATATTATGCAGCCATCAAAAGGAATGAGATCTTGCCATTTGCAACGACGTGGATGGAACTGGAGGGTATTATGCTGAGCGAAATAAGTCAAACAGAGAAAGACATGTATCATATGACCTCACTGATATGAGGAATTCTTAATCTCAGGAAACAAACTGAGGGTTGCTGGAGTGGGGGGTGGGGTGGGAGGGATGGGGTGACTGGGTGATGGACACTGGGGAGGGTATGTGCTCTGGTAAGCGCTGTGAATTGTGCAAGACTGTTGAATCTCAGATCTGTACCTCTGAAACAAATAATGCAATATATGTTAAGAAAGAAAAAGAAAGAAGAAAAAGAATGTAGCAGGAGGGGAAGAATGAAGGGGGGGAAATCGGAGGGGGAGAAGAACCATGAGAGACGATGGACTCTGAAAAACAAACTGAGGGTTCTAGAGGGGAGGGGGGTGGGAGGATGGGTTAGCCTGGTGATGGGTATTGAGGAGGGCACGTTCTGCATGGAGCACTGGGTGTTATGCACAAACAATGAATCATGGAACACTATATCTAAAACTAATGATGTAATGTATGGGGATTAACATAACAATAAAAAAAAGAATTGAAAAAAATAAAAAGAAAAAAAAAAGAAGAGGTGGTATATATATACAATGGAATATTATGCAGCCATCAAAAGGAATGAGATCTTGCCATTTGCAACGACGTGGATGGAACTGGAGGTATTATGCTTAGCGAAATAAGTCAAACAGAGAAAGACATGTATCATATGACCTCACTGATATGAGGAATTCTTAATCTCAGGAAACAAACTGAGGGTTGCTGGAGTGGGGGGTGGGGTGGGAGGGAATGGGTGACTGGGTGATGGACACTGGGGAGGGTATGTGCTCTGGTAAGCGCTGTGAATTGTACAAGACTGTTGAATCTCAGATCTGTACCTCTGAAACAAATAATGCAATATATGTTAAGGAAAAAAAAAAGAAGAAGAAGATAGCAGGAGGGGAAGAATGAAGGGGGGGATATCGGAGGGGTAGACGAACTATGAGAGATGATGGACTCTGAAAAACAAACTGAGGGTTCTAGAGGGGAGGGGGTTGGGTGGATGGGTTAGCCTGGTGATGGGTATTGAGGAGGGCACGTTCTGCATGGAGCACTGGGTGTTATGCACAAACAATGAATCATGGAACACTACATCTAAAACTAATGATGTAATGTATGGGGATTAACATAACAATAAAAAAAAGAAGAGTAAATTCAGAAGTTATGTTCCTCATGTGGGTCAGCTCAGTGATTCCACCAATGGCTTCATGCCTATCACCCCATTACTTGATAACAATGGATAATCTCTGCCCCTCTTTCTTCTCTCTCTCTTCTTGTCTCTCACTTGTGTGTCCATGGCAGACAACTGGTTTACCATTTATAAGTTTACCATTCCACTGTGGAGTTCAGTTTGGTAACCAGTGACTTTTTCATCTATGTCCCACATCCCAGAGAGTGTTGCTAAATAAATCATGTAGAAACCACATTGTGGAGTCCCCTAAAATTCATATACTGATGCCCTAATTCTCAATGGAATGATATTTGGAGGTAGAACCTTTGGGAAGTAATTAGGTTTAGATGAGGTCACAGAGGTGGAGCCCCCATAATGGGCTTAATGCCCTTATAAGAGGAAGAGACACCAGAGAGCTCTCTTTCTCCATCATGTGGGGACATAACAAGAAAGCCATCTACAAGCCAAGAAGCGACCTCTCGCCAAGAACCTGACCATGCTGGCACACTGAGCTTGGGCTTCCAGCCTCCAAAACTGTGAGAAAATGTCTACTGTTTCAGTCCCCCAGTCAACAGTATTTATTATAGCAGCCAGAGCTGACTGCGACACCATACAATAGTGAACACAAATCCATTGCCATCCCTAGACAAACAACCAAAATCCAGATTAACCTTAAGCTTGAAGACCATGAAAATGGCGTCAACATTTTATGGCCGAGGTCGCAATAACAGCTGAATCGCTCAGAAGCCCTTAGTTAGCAGCTTTCAGATTCTTATTGAGTAAATTGATGGAAAAAGAGAGAAAGGCATTTCCTGTAGTCGGTTCTGCTGACTCTAACCAATAATGATCCGACTTTACTAGATCTTACTGATACGAATACTCCTTAGTCACCTGTACCTTGGCGAGAGAGGGTGAGAGAGAAAAGGGTCCTGGCTGCCCTCAATGGCTCCCCACCCCAGACACCTCTGAGATGCCTCACTGAACACTGTTGTCCCAGAATTCACCAAAACTATTATTTTACACAGCACTAACGTCTGCCTGAGGGGTAGGGGTCTCTACCAATTTAGAAAAAAGAACAAGGCAAGGAATTGAAGATGTGTATCCCTGGGGCCCCCAAAGGAGGGACTTAACTGGAAAATCCAGTAGCTTTTGCTCCTCCTGTTCTAATATCCTGCTTTTCCTCTGCCAAGATGTCCAACACCTGATTCCTATGAGATCCAGGCTGTCCGCTAGGACAAGTTTTGCATTCTTATCTCTGATAGCGTGTGTAGCTTCCTCAAATGAGCCAAAAAATTAAATCACCCAGAAATCTGGGTCAATGGGGAAAGTAGGACATGGTTGCTACTCCTCGCCAATTCTTGTCAGAAAAAATATGGACTTCCTAAGGGCAGACAAGGAAGACTAAAGCCTGCAAAACCTGAACGTACTATAGAAATTCTTCCCCATGCAGCAAACCAGGCAGAGGCTCTTGTGTCTGAATTAACAGTCCCCTAAAAAGCTATGCTTGTCATCCACTCTTAGAGAGGCTCAGGAAATCTTTTCTGCCTTCCTGCTTAAATCTGTGGTGTGCCTGTTTGTAATAAAGCTAGGCAATCTTTTCAAAGGAGCCTCACCGGCTCCTTGAGAAGGGGCTCCCTGCCCCCCTCTACCCACTCATCTGACTGTTAATCCCCAGCTGAGGTACTGGGGAACCCCAACACGCTGTCTAGACCCCGGGTCTGAGAATTGTCAGTAAGAGAAGGAGGCATGGGGAGAAGGTGTGGCTGGATGGTCAGTTCCTGCTGTGAAAAGTGATTGATGAGAAGCCAGGGAGAGTTCCTGGCTGGGTCACTGAACAGAATACGTATACAAACCAGAATGCTCATGGGGGAGTTCTGAGTGCCATGAAACAACCCAAAGGCACAGTATGAGTTGTTTTAGCCAGTATACCCTCTTCCCTGGAGAATGACACTGCCCTGGGACTCAACAAATAGGAAGGTGGCAGAGAGGCAAACTCAGTCCAGGACGCTGTTGATCTTGGGAGTGATTATGGATCCTTTGGTAGTTAGCAAGCTCCCACAGAGAAGCCAGAGCGCAGGTAGCCAAGGGTCTGGAGGGAGAGATGAAAAGAGGGTGCTGCCCCTGAACCTTGCCAGAGAACTGCCAAGGGCATTGCAGGGATAAGAACACAGGGCACGAGTCATCCGTGACGCACCATAAGTTCAAGAGCAAGAATCTACTGCGATGCAGGGAGCCTGCCCAGAAGTCAAACCGAGCAGAGGAGTGACAAGCGACCCAGAGGACTGACACCTCTGGGGCGTCTATAATGCACCAGACCCCATATTACTGGAGTGCATTGTCATGGTCCGTGGCAGGTAACATTTCCCCCCATTTCACAAATGAGCAAGAGGAGCATCAAGGAACATGTCTAAGGTCATAGTAAATGAAGGACTGGCAATTCGAATACACATCTGTCTAACTCCAGAGTGCATTCACTACAACAGCCTGCCATTCTGCTCCAAGAGAAATAACATCTTCCTTAGCGTATAAGAAGTAAGGACTATTTTGGGGCGCCTGGTTGGCTCAGTTGGTTAAGCAGCTGCCTTCAGCTCAGGTCATGATCCTGGGGTCCTGGGGTGCAGCCCCATGGCCAGCTCCCTGCTCAGTGGGGAGCCTGCTTCTCCCTCTCCCTCTGCCCCTCCCCAGCTCATGTGCTCTCTCTCAAATAAATTAAAAAACAAATCATAAATAAAAGAAGTAAGGACTATTTCTTCGCCTCCTTGGCCAGCAAGCCCAGCTCCCCCGCCGCCCCCCCAGGCTGCACAGCCAGGGTGACCCTGTCCCCTCTCCCTCCCACTTCTAGGCACACCATCAGGCCATCTTTTACTAGATCCAGCCTAAACCCTATGCAGGGGCCCCAATCTGGAAGAATAATCCCTGCTAATATACCATTGTTCACCAGTAATTGCCTTCCTCTGGTTCCACCTTCTCTAAAGCCATGGGCAATTTCTCCCAGCTTCTACCTTCTTGAAGCTTTTGTTTAAGTCTTTACAAGACACGACTTTCCAAAGAAATAATTAAGGCTTTCATGCCCCACACTTTTAACAAATATAGTTTGACCTCGTTTCATCCCTTTGGATGGAAGCTGTTTTCTGGCACCTTAAAGGGATTTCCATTCAATTATCCTCCAGAATCCTCTTTTCTCTTCTTCTGTCTTTCAATACAAAAAGCTTCCCATTTGCCTCCAAAGGTGAAATTAGGTGCTTGCCCATTCAGCAGCGGGCAGAGTTTTAAATTGGATGAAGTAATAATGCTTCTTTGAATTTCAGGGCAGCCTTCAGAGAAAGAAATTAGAATCTGTTCTACGAAGTGGCTCCATCATTTGGTACCTTCTATTCTCTGTGCTCTGGGGAAAGGGGCAGAAGCAGAGGGGGGATTCACACAAACAGACAAAGAGTCCTTTTAAGAAGTTTATTTGGGAGTTAGGATAAAGCAGGGGCCATGATCCCTCATCCCTCCTTGCTCCTGGATCCCAGGAGCCGGTGAGGGTCCTTGCATTTAAACAACCTCCCCCTCAGCCCCTGCCTTATGCTGGGAGGAAAACCTTCCAGAGCAGGACCAGAGTGGTGAGCTCCGCCAAGTCATGAGCATTTTCTTTTCAATAGAGGAGGATGAATTCAAAAGAAATGATGATTAAAATCAAACAGAAGGCACTAGGGGGGGAAAAAAAATGAAAACAGATGATTGGGATTAATTTGACCTGAGCCTTTATCCTTTTACTCGAAACAATTTCTCCCCGGACATCAGACCTGAAGATGAACAACCTCCTCACGTTCTGTGTAAAGTATCTAAATGCCTCCCCTCCACTCAGGACGACCCCACTACACGTGTGCGCACACACACACACACACACACACTCAAATCCTAGGCATCTGAAAGAACTATTTATGGGACCAACCTGGCCGATTGGCACCCTCTTAGTAACTGGAAGTATTTTAAGTAACTCTGATGGGAAGAATATCGTCCATATGCCTCCTACGGCATGCCTAAAATACCTGGCATTTACTGTCATCCTGTAATGACTTCATTCCAAGAAAAGTAGGGAGTATGTAACAAAGTGACAGCATGTCTCTGGGATAACCTGCCAAATTTATAACTAAATTGAGGGATTCACCTGTCTAATTCATCCAGTGTCACCTGGCAGAGGAAAGGGCCTAAACAGCTTGCCAAAAAAAAAAGAGCAAGTTTTGATGAGTTCTGGGAGAGGCGAGGCGGGGCAGCAGGGTGACTACAAAGCTCTCAGGAATCCTACCAGAGGTCAGGGGACAGACAGGAAAGAATGAAAAAGCAGAAGCCAGCCAACAAAGGCGGCTTTTCCTGCTTCTCAATTATGCCTGAGAACAGAATGGGTCTTATTCTATTAAATCCCCTAAACGTGGTACATCTGATGCTCAAAAACCCATCAACCCAAGAGCCTTGTGTGATTTAGAAGCATATCTTTCCAGGTGAGAAATATCCACTGATCTAAATGGGCCTCTCCACGAGCTTTTTCCTTTGATAGGCACATCGTCCCCATTGTGCTTCTAAAATTATATTCATCTTCCCACATTGTTTAAATGAGGAAACCAAAACATTTAAAACACAGGTTGTTCCAAAATGTACCAGAATATTTGGACCCCCCGGGCACTCTTTGCTAAAAAGAAAAAAAAAAGAGGGGGTATCCAGACCACTGCCCACCCAGCCGAGAGGGAAAACACACTCCCATAGAATCAGGCAGTGTATATCCAGCCTGCCTTTTGGTGAAAACGTGGACTCCCTCAGCTATTAGCTTAACTAACTGTTCTCAAAAGACACAAGCAGATTGCTGGGTCACAACCCCAGAGTTTCGGATTCAGTGGGTCTGGGTTCGGACGTGAGAATTTACATTTCTAACCACTTCCCAGGTTACGCTGATTCTGCTGGTCCAGGGACCCTCTGTAAGAACCACTGATCTCAATGACAAACTTCTTCATTCCTGTGAAGTCTAGCCTCGGCAGTCAACTTAATTTCATCACTAACATGTCCCAAACTGGGGTATCAACAGTTTACAACCTATGTTTCTTTCTTTCCTTTTTGTCCCTGCCACCCAGATCAAGACTGTTACAAAGAGTCGTGGCATGAAACGAATTCTAAAAATCCAGGCTACAGCACTGGAAAATGATTAAAAGTGAATTTGGAATGATTTTTAAAAGGCACCAAAAACTGAAAACAAGCCAAGTGCTTTTCAGTGGGTAACTGGTCAAAGAAAATCTGGCCCATCCTTACAATGGAACCCTCTTCCGCAACAAAGGGGAATGCATCATTGATACATAGTAGCACCTGGGATGGATCTCAGGGCCATCATGCTCAGTAAAAGAGCCAGTCTCAAAAGGTGGCCTACTATATTCTTCCTTTTATATACCATTCTCAGACTGATGAAAGTTTAGCGATCGCTGAAGAACAGATCAGCTGTAGGGGTTCAACCAGGGGAGGCTATGCCTGTAAAGGGGTTAAGGAGGTTTTGGGGGGATGATCAAACAGTTCTCATGCCTGAGTGTGGTTGCAGCCATCCCAATGTGGTCAAATTTCATAGAACATACACTAAATTTTTATTAAAAGGAGTCCATATAGGAGCTAGTAAAAAGCTGAATAAGATCTGAGGTCAAAGTCAATGTTTTGATCATTGTGTTACTGTGTTAGATCTTACTGCTGGGAAGCTGGGTGAAGGATATGGAAACTGTACTATTTTTGTAACTTTTATGATTATCTAAAATGATTTCAAAGGAAAAGTCTTCGTTTTTTAAAACACCTGGGCATGGGGAGGAGCACAGAATTTATTTGAATAAACTGCTAAATAAATACAGGAGGCAGCAGTTTGAGATGGAAACACTCAGTGAGCTGGAACAGATTATGGTCCCGAATCTGTTACTAACGCTGCAGAGACTCAGGCAAATTACTGAATCTCGTAGACTCTAGTTTTCCCATCTGTAAAATGGGAAGGTGGATTAGACTATGATTTTTTTTTTCCTAACATTTCTAGTTCCCACCTAACACCCTGGGTTTCAAAACCAAAGTGTTTTCAATTATGTAAGCCTGCTGCATCTGAAAAACAGAATCTCCTAAAACTTCCTCGTGAAGTTTCCATTGGTTTCTGACTTTGACAGATCTGTGAGAATTCCCTTCGCCGGTTTTACTGCAATTCCAGGGGTGGTCAACAAAGGTGCCTCGATGCTGCCCATTCAGACTTGAGACGTCCCCTCTCTCATTTGTCTCTGTCACTCCTCAAGCCCAGAAATATGCTGAGCTGAGCCCATGGCAGGGCTCAGACGCAAGAAAACTACTACATCTGGGGAAGAGGCAAGCCAGGACTTAGCAGTCAGAGGCTAAAGTCCATGACCAAAGGACTCAAGAAAATGCAGAGAATCAAGAACGGTAGTGAACAAGAAGTCTTTCATGAGTCTGCAAGCACTGGGCATGCAGGCAGATACGCCAGGTTCCTGAGCAGAAACTACTCCTTGACAGCACACAGGACTAAAACCCGCTAATGCCCAATGCATAATAAGGAAGAAATGCTAGCTACCAGGACACCTGGGTGGCTCAGTCGGTTAAGCACCTGCCTTCGGCTCGGGTCATGATCTCAGGGTCCTGGGATCGAGCCCCAGGTCCAGCTCCCTGCTCAGCTCTCTGCTCATTCTCTCTCTCTCAAATAAATAAATTAAATCTTTAAAAAAAAAGAAAAAGAAAGAAATGCTAGCAAAGATACCTTGAGTTTTTTAATAGCTCAATTATCAGAAGAGTCATATGGGCTCGTAATAGGATATTTTTGATCAGAAGGAACAGACAGTACCACCCAAATTGGCCTTTTTGAAAAAGGAAATTTAATGACATAATTAACTAGAATTATCCAAAGATAGGACATATTACTGTGTTGGTTGCTTTAGAGGTGCACTGTCCCCATTTGGCTATTGAGCACTTAAAATGTGGCTAGTGACAACTGAGGTATGTTTTAAATGTATAATATTCACCAGACTTCAGAGACCTTGTACCAGAAAAGTAAAATATCATTAACAATTTTATATTATTACATATTGAAATTATGTTTTTAATAAACAAAGTTAAGACATGTTATTTAAATTAATTTCCCTTGTTTCTTTTATTTTTCTAACGTGGTTCCAAGAGCATTTTAAATTACATATGTGATTCACATTATATTTCTCCCGGACAGCCCTGCCTCACAGCAATTTTGTCCCCCGGGATATATTTGACAATATCTAGAGACATTTTTGATTGTTGTGACTGGGGCGGGGGAAGGGGGTGGGTATTATTGGCATCTCTTGGGTAGAGGCCAAAGATGCTGCTGAATATCTTATAATGCACAGGACAGACTGAACAACAAAGAATTATCTGGCCTAAAACGTCAACAGGGCCGAAATTGTGAAACTCTGCAGAGGATTCTCTTCTCTGCTGTTGACATGATTTGGTTCCTTTTAAGGCTGGTTCCCCTCACGGTAGAAAGATGGCTGCCTATACCCTTCTTTCTTGTTGGTGCCTAAGGAGAGAAAGACTGCTTCCCTTTGTTCTCTCTCAAGACCAAAGCAGAACTTTCTCCCCCAAGATGAATAAAAAATTCAGAGATTTCTTTTGGTGATCAACGGATAAAGTACTATTTTCATTCACAAATTCCAGCATGATACAAAATATACTTCTATTATGTAATTTGCCCATCACTACTCTCTGAAATAGACCTGGTAATGGCACTTGATTGTTACAAAGAGAAATGGTTACCCGCAAAAAAAAACTTGGGGGATCTCATGCAGTTACTTCAACAGACTGCTTTAAGCAATTCTCAGTATTTTTCATTATCAAATAAAGATGTGTTCTTTTCCACCACTGCATTGGCAAAACAGTATTCTCATCAAGTGATGCTTAAACAATTAGTTTTATTTCTCCCCAAACTAAATATTCAAATATCTATATGCTTGGTTCTGGGGCCAAAAAATCTTTCTTGTTATTATTCATTCTTTACATGAAATTCAGTAAACCATACGTGGCATTTTTAATTCAATTGATTTTTCAGCAAATGTAATAGAAGTTAGGTGGAGAACCAGAGGAACAATGAACTGCAGGGTTTCAGCAAAGACATTCTCCATTTTTAACGAAATCAATATTCAATCACCTTAGTGCCCAGAAAAGCATATCTTTACAAATAAGGGAAGTGACTTAAGGTTCACGTTATGGAGTGGAAAAATATGTGCTTTTCATCTTTTTCTTCGCAGAACAGGACCCAAGATTTGAGGGGAGAAATAAAGCAAGGCAAATAGGCCCTTTTCTTGTCAGAGTCATCAGACATCAGGTCAAAGCCTCTCCAAAAGCCATTTGTTCAGGGTACCTCTGCTCCTTCATTTTCAAGACATTTTAAAGACATCTTCTGTCCATTTTTTCCTTTATCTGAAGTTATCTCCTCTCTGTCTCCAGAGTCTCATATAATTGAAAATGTGCTGAACGGGCTATAGAGAAGAGAGAAGAATCTAGACCTCACTCCCCCACCACTCAGGCCTCCCCTCAACCCCACCTATCCCCTACTCCATCCCGCCCTTACTCTAGGCTCATAGTTAAAATGAAGTCTGGCCATCAATATACTCTTCTTTTTTTTTTTTTTTTAATTTTTTTATTGTTATGTTAATCCCCATACATTACATCATTAGTTTTAGATATAGTGTTCCATGATTCATTGTTTGTGCATAACACCCAGTGCTCCATGCAGAACGTGCCCTCCTCAATACCCATCACCAGGCTAACCCATCCTCCCACCCCCCTCCCCTCTAGAACCCTCAGTTTGTTTTTCAGAGTCCATCGTCTCTCATGGTTCTTCTCCCCCTCCGATTTCCCCCCCTTCATTCTTCCCCTCCTGCTACATTCTTTTTCTTCTTTCTTTTTCTTTCTTAACATATATTGCATTATTTGTTTCAGAGGTACAGATCTGAGATTCAACAGTCTTGCACAATTCACAGCGCTTACCAGAGCACATACCCTCCCCAGTGTCCATCACCCAGTCACCCCATCCCTCCCACCCCACCCCCCACTCCAGCAACCCTCAGTTTGTTTCTTGAGATTAAGAATTCCTCATATCAGTGAGGTCATATGATACATGTCTTTCTCTGTTTGACTTATTTCGCTCAGCATAATACCCTCCAGTTCCATCCACGTCGTTGCAAATGGCAAGATCTCATTCCTTTTGATGGCTGCATAATATTCCATTGTATATATATACCACATCTTCTTTATCCATTCATCTGTTGATGGACATCTTGGCTCTTTCCACAGTTTGGTATACTCTTCTTTTTTTTTAAGATTTTATTTATTTATTTGCGAGAGAGAGCATGAGCAGCAGGGAGGAGGCAGAAGCAGAGGGAGAAGCAGACTCCCTGCTGAGCAGGGAGCCTATGATCCCAGGACCCTGAGATCATGACCTGAGCCGAAGGCCGATGCTTCACCGACTGAGCCACCCAGGCGCCCCTCAATATGGTCCTCTTAACTAGGTAACTAGAGAATTCCTCTGGAGAGGTGAAGAGGCACCCCAACCCTTTTCCGTCTGTCTATCCCCTTCATTTCAGTTCATTTTGTACCCTTGCCTCCTAAAAGAAATACAAAGAACAGTCTATTTTGTCAGGGTCACGTTAACTGTTCTATCAAAGAAAACCCCAAATGGCAATGGCTTAATGATAAAAAGGTAGACCTCACTCGGGTAACACATCAGTGTTTTTGCTCCTGGTTGGGGTGGAGGAGGGGGGTCTGTCCAGGGAGCTGGGCAGAGGCTCCGCAGGCTCCTACAGGTACTTTCCAAACTTGCCCGGCGGTCACTTTCCTGGGGGGTAAGTGGAAGGTATGCACACCGCCTAACCACTCCGGCCTAGGGGCTGCCAACGTCTGTCTACTCCCAGGTGAAACTAAGTAACATCCCCAGCTCAGCAGCCACTTGCCAGGGAGCATCCTGCACTGGGGAAGGGTCCATGAATTTGGGGTGGAGAAACTGAGGTTCTCTCCACGACTGATGTCACACCAGCATTTTCAGGGCCTCACCCCAGGACAACGGACTGGTCTAAAACAGTTATTCTAGAAGCCTGGGGCCTATTCCTCAAACTGCACATTTGGTCCTTGTAGTAGGTTAGAGCAGACACATTTTCCAAAGATTGCCAACGGTAATTTGGGAAGGTAATGGAAGTTAAAAATGGGCTTTGGGTTTCTGCAAGGTGGTTATAAATACCAGCTCTGCTACTACCAGTCTCCTTAAAGTTCCATGGAAAAATTAAGATTCTAACAAGTCTTAAATTAGAATTTGTTGCTGGTTTAAAAGACAAGATTCTCCTCTGAAAACACACATTTTAAATCTCCTGTCTTCCTTTTAATTCTACAAGTCTCAAATTGAAAGAACTTTCGAGGTTTGAAGCAAAACACATTTGTTTGGCTTGGTTTACTCTGTTGACATGATTTATTTGTTATGTATGACTTTGGGTGTGCATGTGTGTGTGTGTGTGTGTGTGTATAAATTACTGTCTTCTTACTCAGAGTTGTACATGCATTTTAAAATGGATCCAGAGATTAGTAATTTATGAGATTTTTATAAACTTAAAATCTGAAGAAATGATAATAGATTATATTAGTATAAATGGGACCAGATGCTTATTCTTCGACGTTCTAGAGGGATTCCATCAGCTCCTGAACATTCTCAGCCTGGGCGGATGCAAAACCATTGCCTTCTTTAGAGACAAATACCAAAGTGGGGCGTTCTAACATAAAACATCGAACAAGTCTACGGCCACTTATCAGTTTTAACCTTTCTTGGGATCGTCTTCCACACTGATATTATTTTAGGTTCCTGTTCAAGTAAAGCACATAGTAAAATTAAGTATTTTTGTCATGACAGAGAAGGAAAAAGATAAATAATAAAGAGAAATAAAATAGGACTAGAACCCGAGCATGGAGTAGCTTTCACCTTGTCTCTTGTCTCAATGTCTCTCCTCTTCCCGTGGTTCAGCCACTCAACACCACTGCCAGTGAACTTTGCCCCTAACAGTCCACCACCAAATCGCAGCGGTCGGCGGACAAAGAGAGATGAGGAATGGGATGGAGTGAGGATGAGGGCAGAGGATGGAACCAGTGTCCTACTGCCGGAAGTCCCAAGTGATGAGAAGTCAGACGGCCAGTCGTTGGTGAGGTCCACGACCTGAGCCAGGAGCACCAGCTCAGGCTGGAAGTTCCAAAGAACTCAAAAGCCAAGAGCTGGCAGAAACTGAGGCAGAATGGAGGTTGTGTGAGGATTAGAGTTAAAAGAGTCCTGGGAGCGACTGGGTGGCTCAGTCGTTAAGCTTCTGCCTTCGGCTCAGGTCATGATCCCGGGGTCCTGGGATCGAGCCCCACATCGGGCTCCCTGCTCGGCGGGAAGCCTTCTTCTCCCTCTCCTACTCCCCCTGCTTGTGTTCCCTCTCTCACTGTCTCTGTCTGCCAAATAAATAAATAAATCTTTAAAAAAATAAAAAAGAGTCCTGATTAACCACCATGACTAGCTCCAAAATACCCATAGCTTGAGTTGGTGGGCCAACAGCTGCATAGCAAGATGGTACATTGGGAAGGCTTCAAGGGTCAAGGCCACGTCTGCCACTGCAGGCTATCTGTAATGTGAACAAATGACTGTGCTTCATGGTCTCTTTCTCCATTTGTCCACTGAGCCCCTCTAAGTTCTGTTCCAGGCCCTGGGGGGGAGATTCCAAGTTGTAAAGGAGACAGTCCTCGTCCTTGAGGTGATCAGGCCAAAGAGAGAAATGGACAAGCAATGAAATGAACAATGAATGCAGTATAATGGGCACAGAACTTTCTGGAAGCACAGAGGAGCCTCACAGAAAACCAAGAGGAGGCTAATAAGGGAGACAAGGGAGCATGGCGGAGGCCTGAGCTGACTTCCCCAGGCCTCCAGATCGCATACACAAAGGGCTGAATGGCAATCAGCTCTAATATCAGTTATCCATTTCTTTACAGGAAGCCACCCAAAATATGTATTATTGTTCCTCATTTTGTGGGTTGGCAATCTGGGCTGGGCTCAGGAGAGCTGTTCTTTGGTGGTCTTTCTGGGGATCATTCATGTCTACAGCCAGCTGGCCGCTCAGTTGGGGCGAGATGGTCCAGTGTGGTTGGACTCACATGCCTGACTATTGACACTGTCTGTTCCCCGGGTTTCTCTCTTTGTGTGGTCTCAGAGAGCAAGTCCCAAATACAAAAGTTTATCAAACTTTGGCTTCTGTCATAACTACAAGTGTCCAATTGACCAAGGCAAGCCATTTGGCCTAGACTGGAACCGTGTGGGGGCAAACCACACAGGGCTGGATATGAAGAGGCGTGGTTCACAGGGAAAATTATTGTAATAATCTGCTGGAGTTCTCTTCTCTGAATGATCCCAGATCTGACGTTAGATGCAGTTGAGGCAGAATGGAGGCTGGGTGAGGACCTTCTCCCCACCACCAGTCTCCATCCTTCACAGAGGAACCAAGCTTAGCTAGGGGCCTGGGGCAGGGGTCACCTCTGCTGATAGCCAAAGCCTCCAAGCCTACCCCAGTTCCTGGGACCAGGATCCATTGGGTCAAGATGGAGCCTGAGCCTCCTCACAGCCTGCCTCTATAAAGTCACAGGAAACAGGGACCTGGGGTGCAGGTCACCCAATACTTCACAATCCAGACACCAGGATAAGAAAGGGAAAAAGAAGATGCTAGAGAAGACTAAACCACAGGGACTTGGTGGATATTTCGGAAGAGAAAAAAAAGAGAACTTGACAGTTTTGGGGGTCCCTCTGAATCCCAGAGATCTAGCTCCTAGGGGTCACAAGTACCCAGCCTGTTTAAATATCAAGACCTTACATAGTGACCCCCACTCAAAATATGTCTCTGCCCCAACCCAATGAAACAGACACACTTAACAATTTTCACAAGAGCACAGAATCTCAATGTTGTGAGGAACCAGGGAGGTTGCTTATCTGACCCCTAATTTTTCTGATGAGTAAACTGAGACCCAACATAATTAAGTGATCAACAAAGTAATAAGTACAGAACCAGGAGGAGAGCAGCAAAAGGATTAAGAACACAGAATCTTAATTTGTGCTGGATATTAAAGATTTGCAATCCCCTGAACAGTATGATAGTTGTGGGTTTTATTCCCATATCTGATTAAATCAAAATGAAATTTTTTTTTTTTGTTTAATCCAATGATAAGAAAAGATGTGAAGAATCTGAAGAATCTAATTAGAAATAAGTTTTATTCCTGGAACTCATTTGACCATAGCCTTTTTTTTTTTCCAGTTTCATTGAGTTATAATTGACATACATCACTATATAAGTTGAAGGCATACAGCTTGATGGTTTAATTTGCATATATTGTGAAATGATCATCACAATAGGTTCAGCTAACATCCATCTTATCATACCGATACAATAAAAAGAAAAAGAAGAAAAAAGGAAAAAATTTTCTTCTTGTGAGGAGAACTCATAAGATTTCCTCTCATCAACTTTCTTGTATATTATACAGTGTTAGCTATGTAACTCTTCACTTAGGAAAGAGTCAGAGACAAATCACAAATCTCCATTGACGCCCATCACAATTCTATTCACATTAGACTTTTTAAAATAGACTTTATTTTTGGAATAGTTTTAAGTGCACAGCAAACAAGTTAGACTTTACAGCAATAACTTGGGTAGGTTCTTTTTTTTAATTTATTAAAGCCTAAAAACATGGCCATTCTGTCACCATTGTCATAAAAAATGCCGAGATGCTAAAGTTAAAAAACTTTTTATGAAGTTCAATATATTTTCTTGAAAGATCATGGGTAGATAGCTTTTCAAAACTCAGGACTAGTCTAATTTACTGAAGAAAAATCCTCCCCTCACACACATAGCCGAGAGAAACCAGGATCCATCTAAAGCCAGGGTTTCTTCACCTCAACACTACTGACATTTGGACCAGAGAATTCTCTGTTGTGGGGGCTTCCCAGTGCATTGAAGGGAGTTTAGCAGCATCCCCAGCCTCTCTGTTCACTAGATGCCAACAGCATGTGCACACATACACACACATATTCGTTCCTCCCTCCTTCATGCCCCCAACCCCAAGTCTTGACAACCAAAAAGTCTCCGGATGTTGCCAAATGTCTCTTGTTAGTAAAAATCATCCCTGATTGAGGACCGCTGATCTAAGGAAATGAAGGTAAATCAGAGCCTCAGATACATTTAACATAGTCTATTCTGTTCATTTCACCTTGGAGAACAAGCTAAAGAAATAATTAGAGGTATATTTGTCGCCGGCTTCTACATGCCAGTTAAAATGTTTGCCATTCTCTTACTTAATCCTCATAATTTTCTAACTTAGGTATATTATTCCTAAGGTCTTTGGTATAGCATCAAGACTGGGGAGAGAAGGGAGAAATCTTATAGACTTCTGAAAATATTGAAATTGAGACCCCTGAGTGGAGCAAAGCAAACGTTACATACCAAGTCATGATTTTTCACCCAGGTTATGTCTTTTGTTTTAAAACCTAGATCATGCATTTTCTTCATTTATTCTATAAAGACTGAGGCCTGACAACAACAGCTGAGTGTTTTTGCAAATAAATAAATGGGTTTGGATTTCGTAAAATGTAAAATGTGCCAAGTCCCTGAACTATTGTTTTCGATGTGTTTCCATCCCAAGGCTACACATGATGGATGCATTTAGCAAGTTTCTTCCTTCCAAGAGAGTAGAGGATCTCAAATTGCTTAGAACACTGTGCACACAAGGATCATGCTATAAAGGGCGGTCAGCATCTTTGCCTAATCTTCCAAGGTCACTGTGAGGGAGACACATCATCCTCAACTTTCTGATTGGCAGCTGAGCCTCGGAGAGCTTCAGCCCCTTGACCATGTGGTGGCAGAGCTCAGACTGGAACTCAGGTCTATGCAATGATAAAACAGGTACACTTAGGATGCTAACACATTCCCCAGAGTTCAGCCCCAGACCAAGCAGAGGGTAGCACTGATTTTGGGAGAAAATGCGCTCGCTATACAGTCAACCCTTGAACAACCCAGATTTGCACTGCGTGGGTCCACTTACATGTGGATGTTTTTCTTTATAAATACAATACAGCATTGTAACTGTTTTTTTTTCTTCCTTATGGTTTTCTTAACATCTTCTTTTTCTCTAGCTGACGTCATTATAAGACTCTAGTATATCATGCATATAACCTACAAAGCACGTGTTAGTCAACTGTTTATATTATCAGTGAGGCTTCTGGTCAACAGTGGGCTATTAGTAGTTAAGTTTTAGGGAGGTCAAAAGTTGTATGTGGATTTTTTACTGCATGGGGGTCGGCGCCTCAACTCCCACATTGTTCAAGGGTCAACTGCACTTAAATGAGACTGCACTTAAAAGAGACACAGGACCATCTGCACAGGAGTACCAATGCTAGTCAAAATCCGCGGGTGGGGGTGGCATGGCATGAGGTTAGAAGTTTACTTGTTTCGGGTGTTTGAGAAGATCTCTAAATGGCACTGGAGGGACACCTGGGTGGCTCAGTCGGTTAAGCATTTGATTTCAGCTCAGGTCATGATCTCGGGGTCCTGAGATCCAGGCCCATGTTTGGGCGCTCAGTGGGGAGTCTGCTTCTCCCTCTGCCCCTCCCCCATTCATGTTCCCCTCTTTCTCTCTCCCTCTCTTAAATAAATGAATAAAATCTTTAAAATAAATACATAAATACATACATACATACATAAATGGCACTGGAGAGAGACGTATGCGTTTGGAAACATTTATATGTGATACTCTGGTGAGAAACAAAGTGGGCTAAGGGAGAAGAATTTAAAGCTCTTAACTCAGTCAGCAAGAGGAATAGGTCTCCATGAAGAAGCAGGAATTATAGAGGAAGAAAAAGAAAGGAACTGAGTCTGGAAAGTAGCTTATGAAAACCTAGAGCATCTTCCTATAAGGAAGGCTTGAACTGTGAGAAAAAAAGGATTGCTTGTTCAAGATTTCCTGGCAAGCCGCCTTTCTCCCTCTGGTTTCACGGTGACCCCAGTAGGTCAACCAGGTATCTATGAGTCCATAATGACCCCACACACACACACTCATCATATTACCTCACAGAGGAAACCATTCCAGCCCCCTGGATTGTAAGAGATTTAGGGAGGACACGCGCAGTCAATTTACTCTTTCTAAGACCTCAATGATCCTCCAGTTGTCCCTAGGAGCTAACATCATCACCAGACACTTGGGTTTTCTTGAAGCGCTAAGGTAAGGAGCTTGCTGTGTTTGGCCTTGGATACACAGTGGTGTCCGCTGGGCTCCAGGAGTGAGGTAAGAACAAAGCAAACTCATAGCCAGGTAGGCTGAGTCCTCACTGTGAAGACAGGTAGTCACAGAACTATTCCCTATGTTTCAGGAAGAAGGGTCTACAGTGCTCAGGGGTGGGGACAGGCCAGGAGCCTCCCCAAACACTCCCCTCTGGAAACTGGGTGTCAAGACAGGAGCATCTGAAACAGCCATCACCTCAAGGGCTGCCAAAGGGTTCCTGAGCCCCTTCCATAAGGCAGCCCCGATCTGATGATAATTCAAACTCTTTCTCAGCTCCAACCGCCTGCCCATCTCCAGGTCTTAAGAGACACAGGACCATCTGCACAGGAGTACCAATGCTAGTCAAAAATCTGGTGGAGAAAAGGTTACTTTTGCTCCTAAAACCAAAATGGATGTCTTATGGAGCAGAGTACCAAACTCACAAGAATTTTTTTAATTTAAAAAAAAAGATTCTGAATAAAAGTCACACTTTAGCTGCACCACTTCAAAGACTGTCCCTTCCTCCGATCCGCGGGTGGGGGTGGCATGGCATGAGGTTAGAAGTTTACTTGTTTCGGGTGTTCAGACTACTTCTGGGGGAACTGAAGAACTCCACATGTGAATCTAGACTTCTGAGTCCACGCCGGGCTGACCTCAGGGCTTGGGCTGGGGTGGGGGAGGGGGAGCACTGGAAAGAGTCTTACTATTTTCAGGGGGTTCAGAGTCCAGCCAGCTGGTTACAGATCCAACCCAGAAAGAGCATCACAAACTCTTCCCGTCCCTTAGAGGCAGGCCGGCCCACTAATCAAAGATACGGGAGGAGGAGTCAAGACTGAAAAAGTAGAATAGCAAATCATAACTTGAGACCCTTTTATTTCTCCCCAGAAGCTCAACTTCTGGTAACAATGGATTACAACCCGCTTCTCTTTCCCTCCATGCTGATTCCAGCGGGTAAGATCAGGAGGTAGCTATTTCCAGTTGGAGATCCTCACCTGGGTTTTATTTCAAGTCTGTAAGGGTTTTCTTGGCGGCGGGGCAGAGCTAGAGAGGACAGATGGAGAATCTTAGGACAATTCATGGGTTTTTGGCTTAGGGGTTTGTTCTTTTTTTTTTTTTTAACTTTTGTTTTGACAAGAGATACAGGTGTTCCCATTTGGAACATAAACTATATTTTAAAAAATTAAAAATGCCTGAAAGTCCCCTTTGGCCCAAAAAAGGAAAAAAAAGCTGACAAACAACCTTTGGGGAGACAATACCTTTCTGGCAGGGATTGAATTGTCTGGGATAACATTGTCCAGATTCCAGCGTGGAAACGCGCCCCGAGGGGCCTGCAGCAGATCCGGGAGTCATGAAGGGCAAGAGGGGCCTTCCACGCTCCTCAGCCCTGCTTGCAGCTGCCGGAGAGAGCTGAAGGCAGGAGGCCAGGTGCCACCGTGAGCGGAGGGCCTCCTCTGCAGGCAACCCCCCTCGGGCCCCCACAGGCCAAGTGCAGGCGTTTTTAAGAGAACGCAGGCCACCGCTGGAATCGAGGGAAACACCCTTCTCCATGGAGGTATGGCAGCCAATTACCAAACCACCACTACCAACGAAATCACAAAAGAACAATTAACTAGCAAACGCAGGCACTGAGAGAGGAGCCCAGAAAGAAAGAAAATTGAAAAAAGTGGAAGGAAGGAAGGAAGGAGAGGGAAGGGGAGGAGGGGAGGAAGGAAGGAAGGAGAGGGAAGGGGAGGAGGGGAGGGAGGGAGACAGACCAAGTCCTGTACAATTTGTCAGGAGCATGTATATGGGTATTTTAAATCATCTCTGTGCTTCTCCATGATGCTGAGAGGGTTCACTTGTGAAATCTCAGGGCATTAAGTCTGCCAAAAGCATCAGCAGTGAATTAAGGCAGTTACAGCAGACAGCAAGTGAAAGAATAACCAAGACCAATTATTTATGGATTGTTCACCTGAAATTCCCAAGCTTCCGCTCGGCTCAGATTGATCTCCAGTCGGCTAGAGACATCTGTTTTTCCAGTTTTGTCAACATCCCCAGAGTTCCTTTGCATAAGGTATGATTTGCCCCGAGCTCCGAAACTAGGGTGTTGATTTCACAGCCCAAAAAAAAAAAAAAAAGTTTATCTCTAAGATGGAGAAACCAAAATTCCTGAAGTTCAAGTCCTTGCACATGATGCAGTTCACAAAAGAATTTTTCTATCCGCCGTGATGAGTTGGAGTGTGCCTCCCCGACCAGTCATTTGTGGGAGCCCTCATCTGCCCGCACCACCCCCGCCCCCACTTCGGTATGTGACCTTATTGGGAAATAGGGTTATTGCAGGTGTACTTGGTTCAAATGCGGTCACACTGGGGTAGGAGAGCCCCTCAATCCAATATGACCAGGGCCTGATACTTAGACACAGACACCCACTCGGGGAGAAGAGCACATAAAGAGGAAGGCAGAGACCGACAGAGTGATGCCCTACAAGCCAAGAACAGCAAAGACCGCCAATAAGTCCCCAGAAGCTAGGAGAAAGGCATAAAAAAGTTATTCCACAGAAGGAACCAACCCTGGCAAACGAATACACGAAATGATTCTGCCTCATGACACCCCTCACACTGGGCCCCTTTCCCTGGTCCTCAAAACAGTGGTAAGAAAAGCAGGCCAAGCTGATGGAGCACCGCAATGTGCCATATAGCATGCTAAACGCTGTCCCCTGGGGCTCCCATAACATATCCCCACACACCTAGTGGCTTCAAACAACAGAAATTCATTCTCTCGTGGTTCTCAAGGCCACCAAGTCCAAAATCAGGGTGTCAGCAGGGCCGTGCTCTCTCCGAAGGCATAAGGAAGGATCCTTCCTCTTGCCTCTCCCAGCTTCTGGTGGCTCCAGGCGTTCCTCAGCTTGTGGCCACATCACTCCAATCTCTGCCTCCGACATCACAGGGCCTTCCTTTGGTGGGTCTCAGATCTCCCTCTGCCTTGCTCCTACAAGGAACCCGAGGCCCCGAGAAGTTAATAACTTGCCCAAGATGACAGGAGCTTGGATTTGCACCCCAGTCTGTCTGATGTCTTAGTGCTCCTTTCAAGGGACTTTCCTCCTCCATGAGTCCCGTAAGAGTGGGAGTGGAGTGGGCAGATCCAGCCTGCAAGGTCAGGGATGGATTTTCAGATGGAGGAATAGCTGAGCCAGCCCTGAGGGTGAGGGCAGGTGAATGAGAAGAAGAAACCAGGGAAGAATGAGAAAAAGAAACTGTCCGAGCAGAGGAGGCCCATCTGCGGAGCCCAGGGCCACCTAGATCACTGTCGAGGAGTGAAACGTGGGGTGCGAGGAGAGAAGTGAGCCCTGAGAACAGGGCTCAGCAGGGCCAGGGCACAGAGGGGCTCAGATGCCCCCTTTGTCCTTCAGGCTGTGGGAACCACTGACCAAGCTTACGCTAAGGGAGGAGTATGCAGATGCCGCACGCCGGGAACACTGACCAACGTGGAAAAGTTGTCCGCCTCCTTCTGGCCATCTGCCTGATGGCTGTGTGCAAGTGTGAGAACTGGTAGAACTTGTGTGACTCGCAGCGGGGGGGGGGGGGGCGCGAGGGGCCCAGACCCCAGCTCCAGCACATCTGTGTAGTCTATGCCTACTGGGCTCAGAAACCTAAGCCTAAGTCTCAAAGAAGCTGGCTTTTTGAAGAAGGCATTTCTGATGGCAATGACAGCCAGGGCAAGCCATTACAACACAAGGGTAAGAAATCCTCTGCTGGGAGGGCTGTAAGCACTCCAAGGCGCCCACCTCTCTCTCCCTGAGACCCAGGAAAACAGAACCAGACATAGTCCCCGCACTCACGGGCAAAGCACCCACAGAATATATCAGGGAGGTACGATAGCCAGGAAGGCAGCTCACTGCACAAAGCGAACAGAGAGGAGGCCCCATCCCAAGTTCTGGCTGCCCCGACTGCACTTAGGTCACAGCTGGGAGAGGAGAGAGGGGAGACCCCGAGAGAGAGAACAGAAGATTCTAAGTAACCTGGCTAGCAGCGGCCCCCTCCGGAGCGCCGGGGAGCCCAGCGCCCCAACTTGCTGCTAGCATACCTGTGGCCGGTGCTGGTTAGACTCTGGGCAGGCTATTTGCACACTGGAATCCTGTGTATTTTGTGGGCAGTGCCACAGTTAGACCTACATCTCACCGTAAAAATATTCGTGCTTCACCCGGGGGACGGCTAGAGGGTGGTTGGGACAGGACGGGCGGTGGAGGGGAGGGCACCCCTTCAGTGAGTTCTGGAGACCAGCCGCGGTGCCCAGCTCCAGCCTCTGAGCAAGCAAGCTCAGGGTTTCCACTGAAACACCAGCCAGGCTGCTTCCCACATGTCTAGCTGTCATCCTTCGTGAACTAGAGGATCTTTCTTAAGGAAAACACGGTTTTTCCTTATTTTTTTCCGCAGTTTCTCTGGTTGAAGAAAATCAAAGACATAAGAAAAATCTGGGTGAACTGGGGAGACAGGGCTGGCAGCTCGTGTAATTAAGCTTGATTGCAGTTCACATTTATCGAGAATCTATGTGTGTACAAGACAATACTGTCTATGGCCTGGGGCGCCTGGGTGGCTCAGTCGGTTAAGCGGCTGCCTTCGGCTCAGGTCATGATCCCAGGGTCCTGGGATCGAGTCCCGCATCGGGCTCCTTGCTCAGCAGAGAGCCTGCTTCTCCCTCTGCCTGCCTGCCACTCCCCCTGCTTATGCTCGCTCTCTCTCTCTCTCTCTCTCTCTCTCTCTGTGTCAAATAAATAAATAAAATCTTTAAAAAAAAAAAAAAATACTGTCTATGGCCTAGCAGCCTGGGCCCCTGAGTTCTCGGGGGCCCTTCCAGGACCCTGTGGTCATTTCACCTGAGTGAGTTTTATGTAATGATTCAAACCCAAACTTTCTCCTCTATAACCTGCCTGCCTTCGAGTTCCTAGATACAGAAAGGCCAAGAATAGGGGCGCCTGGGTGGCTCAATCAGTTAAGCATCTGCCTTCTGCTCAGGTCATGATCTCAGAGTCCTGGGATCTCTCTCAAATAAATAAATAAAATCTTCAAAAAAAAAAGAGTAGAGTGTTTCAGGGTATGGAGCCAGGCTGCGTGGGTCCAATATTGATGCCATGTGGCTCAGTTTCCTCATCTGTAAAATGGGTTAATTGCATCTTCCTTTGACGGCTGCCCTGAGGATCAGTGAACTCCCCCCTTATAAGTGCTGAGGCCAGCGTCCAGCACACGGAGAGGCCTCAGCAAGCTCCCTCTCTTATTATGACTCAGGGAACCTCAAGTGCCCAGTTTCAGGCTCTGTCTGCCAGGTTTCCTTGGCCACATGAGCCAAAGGAATTTGCGCCTCACACAAAATAAGATTTTTTTTCAGTCTCGCACCCTCCCAGAGGAGCCCAGGAGCTCCTGGTTAAGTAGTTCTAGTTACCAATGATCACAAAATTGCTTCACTGGCCGTAACTTTTCATAATTTATTGGATCCATTTAAAGTGATTTTAATTACTAATGCTCTAGTTCAGTTCGATGCAAAATTAAATGCAGGCACCTAATTGTATTTCCCCCATCTATTATGTTCGGAAAGAAATGAGGGTAGCTTAGTGCATCCTCACCGTCATAGGGTTTCTCGGCCCACGTGCTTTCTGCAAGAAAGGAACTTTCCGTTACTTGCTGAAGACGTCAGCCGCCAGTGAGCTGCGGGGACTGGGCAGGGAGTGAATCAGATGCCATCAATCTTGCTGGGGTGACAGACAGCAAACAGTTGTCTCCCTGGGGCTGCACTTCCAACTTGCACTAATCCATTCTCCTCCTGGGCCCTGGAATTCTCTTAGGACTTCCCTGACAAGGGGTCTCCTTCCCCCATTTCCATACTTTCGCTGCCTCCCTTTGTAGCTCAGCTGGGGAAAACAGGAGAAAGAAGGACGAGCTGGGTGCGCACTGGGTTTATGAGACCCCGGGTATGAATGTCTGTGTGCAGTTGATATCACTGGGCGGGGAGGGAAGATAGAAGGAGGTTATTCTGTGGCTGGGAGATTTGCAAGTACCAGAAAAATTCTTCCTATGACAGACTTATTTTATGAGATGGGTTAGGGGAAAGAACTCCGAAATCGGGTAAGCGTCCTGTAAATGGGAACACTCGAAAATGTGAGCCCCGTCCGGGAGCAAGCTTGCCAACATCAGGAGAACCTCCCTGCATGAGCATTTTTTAACTTGGTAATAGAACGTTGAATAAAACCGTGGGTTGGTGGAATGATTTGACTCATTCTCACTTCTTCATTACTTGCAAATAATGGGTCCGGAGGCAGGAGTTCTGGAAACAGAACCACGCACATGTGGTGTCTTAAGTGCCGTCTGACATATTGGGAAATTGGGGTTACCAAAATCTGTAGCCAAGGGCACAGGGCTACAAAGTGACAGAGCTGTACCAGACCAGGTCTGTCTGTGGTCTCTGGCTCAGTCAGGGTCAGGCCTGGGCGTCTGTCCCCCTTTATGTGGCCTGAGAGAAGGATTAAGTCCGATCCTAAGCTTTACCTCAGCCAGGACACTTTCCTCCCGGGCAACAGTGACAGAACACAACGTGTTGGTTGAAAGGATAGTGACTCGTCTCTCACGATGTCCCGATTTCCCATGCCATCTCAAAAAAAGTTGATCTTCCTTTCTCCCCACCTCTGCCTCTTGGCTGGGGCCGTCCAAGGAGGGGAAGTTAGAGATTCCCTTCCGGCCGGGCTCCCTGGTCACCCTGGGCTGCTCTGGGGGACCCCTGTGAAGTTCGCCATGTGCCTTCTTTGGGAGAAGCAGCCTGTGCCGAAAACGAGCCTGCATGCTCTGCCCTGAGGAGGGTTCTGGGGTACAGTCTGAGCCCACACACGCAGCCCAGGTTCTAGATTTAATGCCTCACTTCCATGCATGTCATGCATGAGGCGATTTGGGGTGGCACAAATGGAAACATGGTTGATGGCAGCTTATGCATCTATTGTAATGCACATTAGCAATGCAGAGCCCAGCTAGCCTGTGATTTCACGGATACCGCTGAGGACAAGACTCATTTCGTAGACATCTATAGCGTGGTATCTGATGTATAACATCGGGCGGAGCCACCACCTCCATGTCCCCAATCAGGTGCACACGGCACCAAGCATATGGACAGATTACCCTCCCAGGTCTGAAGAAGAGGGAAGGAAATAACATTGCAGAGGCGTCTTAGCATGTCGGATGGCAACACAAGAGAGGAGAGAAGCAGGTATTCCGGGATTGGAAGTGCTGGCCCTTTAATCTCTCAGCTGTGTGACCTTGGGCAAGTTACTAAACTTCCCCATATTGCTTTAAGTAATTCAAGTGGGACCCAAATTTGGGGGGCTCTCTGCTTTTGTAGCTGGCATTACCCTCATACAGCCAATATGCCAAGCTACAGCAAAGGATTTTTTTTTTTTCTCATCTGTGAATTGACTCTTTTGAAAAGACATAAAGGTATGGAAACTAAAAACCAAAAAAAAAAAAAAATGTGTTTACAACATTTAATACCTTGCTTTTACTGAATAGCATCAAATAACATAATGTGTTGGAGCCTGGGCAATTTTGAAAGAATTCTCTTCCTAATCAAAGACATCGGATGCCCACGTATTGCCCTCAGAGCAGGCCCAGGATGGCTCCCTGCCCTGGGGTTGCTCTGCTTTCTCGCCCTTGATGGGATCGGCACCAAGAAGCAAGCCTTCACCGTCCCGGACCGACAGGCAGAGAAGGTGGAACTTCAGGTAATGAAGATGCCACCTTATAATTAACACGGCCTCTACTATTCTACCTGAAGTTAAGGACATTTCTTGTCAACAAATACGATAGCGTTTTGTTGTTTTAAGCTTACAAAAGTTTTAACAGTGAGCTTTCAAGTTAATAACTCCAAGTCTCTTCTTAAGGAAAAGAATAAAGGCAAAAGATGATATGACCTTTTCAGAAATAGTTCTTTTCTGATTGCAGAAGCAAGACGTGTTGACTTCAGTACATTTGGAAAGTACAGAAAAGTACAAAGAATTCTAAGTGGCTGGTCATCCAACTATATCAAGAAGTGTGTCTATGTGTTACCACTTTACTTTTTCTGCCGCAAATTGAAGTCCTGCATACAATCGATTCTGCAATTTGTTTTGCATTAAAAATATTGCAGACTTTTCCCCATTTTACTATTCTCCTACATCATTTCAAACCTTCTCTGCCAATCCCCCACCAGCCTCCCATCCTGCCTCCTCCCTTCCCATGTGAAGCAGCCAGCCTCACTTCTTCCTTCTCAGAAAAAAGTAGAAACCATCAGAAAGAAGAAATTCCCTAATTTTCCTGTTACTAAAGCTGCAAACCTCCCCATAGCCACACACATGTTCTCGTGTTTCCCTTTGCTACAATCATTTGCTAGCTCGACTTGGCCCTCCCGAATCTACTTTGGGTCCCACCTTCCCCCACCTGGCCAAGATCTTCCCTAAGCTCTCAGTGGAATGATCCAGCAGCCTTCCAGCCTTTTCTCTTGAAAGACTCAAATGCACCTCAAAGCCCACATTCCCAAAACAAACCCATGACTTCTCCCCAAGCCTGGTGCTCATTCAGTGTTCTTGCCATGCAGTTGTAGATGCAAGAGACCCAAAAGCCAGCCTCATGCTTTTCTCTCCCTCACACATGTCCAGTTCATTACTGAGTTCATTCACATTTCTTTTCCGGAGATCTCCTGAGTATGTCTACTTAGGTCAATCTCCAACACCACCACCTCCCTGTCTCTCACCAGGAAGACTTTGTGGTCTTCCCGCACCCACTACACCCTCCTCCTAACCATCCTTCAAACTGCAGGCTGCAAGGTCCTTTTTATCTGCTGAAGCATGCCACTCCCTGGCTCAAACCTTCAGTGGCTCCCCAGGCTCTTAGGATAAATCAAGTTCTTCAAACTGGCTTCCATGGCCCTGCAAAGCCTGGCAGATGCTCACCAGACCCTACACCGCTTCGTCTCTCTGCATCCCCCCACACTAGCCATTTCCATGCCTCATGCTCTTACTGCTCTGGCTCACCTGTTCTCCCTGTCTAGAATATTCTTGCTCTCCTTTTTTCTAGTCACCCCTCTCTCAAGAAACCCTTTCTTAATCTCTCTTACTGGACTGAATCTCTCTGTTGTTGGCTCTCATATTGCTTCTCACTCATAACCCATGTTACACCTGCAACTTTATACTCGATTGTGTGTTTGAGGTCTGTCCCCACTGGGTTCTGAGCTCCTCAAGGGCAGGAGTTTGATTTGCTCGTATCCATGTCCACAGCACTTAGCCCAGCACCTGCTACATGCTGCCGCTTAGTAAACCCTTAAGGATAAATGAATGAGTTAAAGGTACTTCAAACTCAAACTCAAAAGACCTAAGACTGAACTCAACGTCTTCTCCCCCAAATGCGGGTTTCATCCAGTGTTTCCACTCTCACAGACTAGCACCACCATCCACCCAGTAGTATGGTCAGAAGTCCAGAAGGAGTCTGTTATGGATTGAATTGTGTCCTCTTCCAGAAGGACATGTTGACACATAACCCGCAATATCTCAGACTGTGACCTCTCTTGGAAACAGGGTCATGGCAGATATAATTAGTTCAGATGAGGTCTTCCTGGAGTAGGTCATACTAGGTGAGCCCTTGATCCAATATGACCATCATTTTAAAAGGGGGCATGGAGACACATACATCTAAATGTGGGCACGGAGACACATACACACGAGGAGAGGGCCATGGGAACACAAAGCCACCATCTGGGTGATGCTTCTATAGGCAGGGAACACCAAAGATGGGCATCAAGTCACCAGAAGCTAGAGGAGAGGCCTGGAACAGGTTCTCCTTCAGAGATCTCACCAGGAACCAACTTGGCCAACAACTTGCTTTTGGACTTCTGGCCTCCAGAATTGTGAGACAACACATTTCTGTTGTTTTAAGCCACTCAGTTTGTGGTATTTTGTTACAGCTGTGCTCAGAAACTAATATATAGTCCTGGACCCTTCATTCCCTCTTAGGCTGTACCCTCCCCTGACCATATCCAATCCATCACCATGTCCCATCGCTTTTGCCTCCTAAATATCTCCAATCCATCTGCCTCTTACAATCTCCATCCCCACCACCAGTCCAAATGCCCCTGTCTCTCCTGAACTAACCACCCCCTAACTGGCCTCTGCATACCCCCTCGGCCTCCTGTCAACTTTGCACTATGCTGTGCCACAGGGATTTCTTTGCACATCTGACTTTGTCACACAACCCTGACTACCCCTTGCCTTCTCACTCCTGGCCACACTGAAACTGCTCATTGCTCTTAGGATAGAGAGCAGACTCCCAAAATAATCGAGAAGGCCTCCAGGCCCTGGCCCCACCTTCTTCTCCTGCCCTGTGCAGCCCGCCCGGCCTCCCTCTCTCCATTCTTGCTGCCCGCTCACTCTTGGCTTTCTGAACAAGCCATGATCTTCCCAGAACTGTGGCTTGCAAGAGGCATGGCAGTCCCTCTGCCTGGCCTGCATTTCCCTCACTCCAGCCATCCGCCATGTTTCTCTGTCTTGTCCTTCGGATCACAGTTCAAAGATCATCAGCTTTTAAAGAAGTCTTCCCCGTCTCTGGATGAGGCTAAGTGTCATCAATACACCCTCTCTTCATATCTTATCATATCCCATCATTTTCCATATGGCACTTGTCATGATTTGTGATTTGCATTTCTTTCTGCATTATCTGACTATATCTTTTAACTTTATTAGGGCAGGGACCATATCTTTTTTTGACCCCCATTGATCTCCAGCAACCAGCACAGGATCGATATATAGCTGTCGAATGAATAAACAAAAAATAAATCCCTTTGCTAAAGTACAAATAAGCCATGATGTATTTGACCAATCCTACTTCTGGCCATTGTAGACTTTTTCCATTGTTTCACCAATTAAGTGACCCTGCAAGGCATCACAGAGGATTCTTTGTGCAAATATCCTGAGGACAAATTATTGGAAGGAACTGGTTGCTCAAAGATTTTGAAGCTCGACCTCATTGTATAGAATTTCTGCAAGTAGGAGAGTACTCCCAGTAGCTTATGCCAGAGAAGGAGGGATGGAGGCAGGGAGAGAGAGAAAGAGAGGCAAAGAAGGGAAGAAGATAAAGACCACCATCCAAATGAATAAGAGTCTGTGGGCCTGAGAAGTTCTCTCTGCTGAGCTTGCTGTCCAACCCGTTCCCTAGCCCCCCTCTCTCCATATCCCTGCCAAACTGTCCCTGGGAAAGGCCAAGTCAGACACTTTCAAATCCCAGGGTTTCAAATGATGAAGACCCCGAGAGGCAGGGGCCAAGCACTTGGGGGCTTTTTGTTCTCTTGCCCCTTTGTTCCAGCGACTTCTCCAACTCAAAGGATTTTCAACAGCACCAAGAGCCTGACACTTTGCCCATCCTGGTTCTCACAGACTTTTCCAACGAAGGACAAAGCAAAGTTGGCACGGACAACAAGGCGGGCAATAAAGAGGGACTGAGAAGCAAGGAAGCGCCGTGAATCTGGCCGGCCCAGGATCTTCAGTTGCTGGAGCAACTGCAAGTTAATGAAATGGGGAGGAGACCGCCATTTTCTTCACCCCGGCCAGTTGTCATGGATACTGGGATTTGAGACGTAAAAGGGTGAAGGGTTTGCTTTGCACTTTACAAATGGTGCCTTTTTTCACTTACTCGCTCCAGGTTAGAGTCTTACTCAAAGGAGGCTCGAGAAGGGGAGTGACCGGGACGCTTGCTGCACCGGTGTCCGTGTGGCCCGAGGCTCTAAAATCCATTCCTGTCTGACGCCAGGCACAAAGGCCTAAGCATGAATGGAAATTTCCAGCCACTAAAACCTTCCTGTCTACACTGCAGGCAGGCATCTCTCTCCCTGAACCTTTCCTCTCTCAGGGTCCTGATTCTCCCAGCAGTGCTCACACAGGGGCCTAAGGGTTTAGCTTTGTGCCCTCCCCAAGCCCCTGGCTCCCAGAGACCCCCCAGTAGCTTCCCTTCCCCCCCACCCTTCCTCCTCCAGGACCGGGCAGGAGGAATACAGCTCAGGCCCTCCTTAGACATTGGGTCCCACGCTCTCGCCCCGTCACTGAGCCCTTCAGCACCTTATGGCAAGGAGGCCGCAGGCTTGAGTGACCGCGCGTCAGGGCTCAGCTCCGCCACTCCCAAGAATGTCCTTGGGCAGTGTATTTAATCTCCCTGAGTCTTACTTCTGCACTGGAAAATGCAAGCTGTAACACCTACCACGTAGCTTCGTGGAGAGTGTTAGGTGAGAAAAGGAACACCACGTCGGGGCTTCCAGCAGGCATGGCTAAAATGATGGTGCCCTTGCCTGCCTCTTCATTCCCCCCCTGTCTACACACACACACTCACAGACTCACACGCTCAGTTACACACTCAGCTTTCCCTGTTGACCTCTAGTTTAGTCTTTATCAAGCGAGAGGGAGTGCAGCTGTTTGATATGAACAACTCCATCTGTCCATCCAGCCATTCAAACATTGATTTACAGAGGGTCTAATATGTGCCAAACACGGAGGTCATAAAGGGCCACCAGACAGAGCCACCGCCCCCCCCCCGCTTGTGCCTGCCAGGCTGCTCGGCTCCTGGAAATCAGGGTGTCCCCGAGACACTCCCTCGGCCTCCATGTACCTTCATTTCCCAACACTTGAACACAGCCTGAAACCCAGGACACGGCACAAGGGATGTTCGTGTTTGGGTGACCAGGGCAAGGATGGGCTCATGGCACTGTGCTCGCTTCGGGCTTCCGACAGGCTGCCGCTCCCTGGCTCGGAATCGGGTTGGGGGGTTCAAACTGACACCAGTATCTTAGACACATTTGGAACAAACGTCAACCTTTTCAGGACATGTTCTGACTTCCAAGGGCGGTTCAGTTTTTCCTCTGTCCTGCGCTGTGTGGGGACAGCAGGTGCCACGCCTCCCCCTCGGCAGCTGGGAAGTGGGTTCAGGGGCTGCTGACGTGGAGTGGGGGGTCTGCATCAGGTTTGACCATAGTCATGTCGATGCTGCTTCCCAGGCTGGCGGGCCTGTCCAGCAGAGTGAAGAAGGGCTCACATACAAACCCCACCGCTCCCTAAAGCTTAGTTTCCTCATCTTTAAAATGGGATAATAATATACCTAGCTCATAGGGTTAGTGTGAGAACTCAAAATTCAGAAATACACATGAACCATTTTTGCCTGGCAAATAGTAAGTACTTATCAATAATGGACTTACTTTTTCTTAGAATTCCTATTCCCAGCTCTGTTACGGCCTAACCATGCAAAAGTCATATGGCTACCTCTTAAAGGGAATCAGAACGAGTCACAGAAAACTGAAAGCAGTCAATTTGTTTGGAGTAGTGGCATTGCATGCTTTTGACCTTAATTTCCATTTTCACATTATTCCAATATTACTGCAAGAAATAAAAGTTAAAATCATAAACACAGGTATCTGTGTTTACACTGCTTTACAGTAGCCACATAAACAAAATAGTGAATTTTTCAATTGTGCTGTGTGTTTGCATGGCACACAGGATTAGTTTCTCCTAAAAGGACAGAAGGAAGCATCCACTGAATCCACAGCTAGAACTCAGACAACAACCTCAGAAATGTATCCAGACCCCCTTGTCCAAAGGATTAATTCCAGAGTCAGGAAAGTTTCATCTATGAACTTAGCGGGAATTTCTCCTATATGCCTCCCTCTGTCCTGCACCGAGGCTGCCAGATAGCTGCCATCAAGCATGAAAGCCATCCTACATAAAGCAAAAGGTAAATGCCAGGACTGTTCTAGACACAGAAGATATCTGACCTTCGGGCAGCTGGAAGTATAGCTGGGAAGGAAGAAATAGCATGAAGCAGGTAGGTAGAAATTAAGTTCTCACCTGGGTAGTCCTAACGAGGAGCTGTATCATCAAGCAGGATGGTTGGAGACCGAGCTGTTGGAGAAGTAAAACATGTTCAGTCTTGAAGGGTGAACAGAAGCCATTATTACCACCCAGGAGACCACTTAAGAGTTCACATTTAATGTCCAGGCAGCCCACGATTTCCCCCTGTGGGCTGAGCATCAAAGGAGACACAAAATACGTATTGATGAAACGAACAGTATTTCCCAGGATTTTGGAATGAAACAGATCTACACAGCCATTGCCTACCTGCATCCATTTAGAGAAAATACACTTACAGCTATTGACCAATAAAGACGAAATTAGGTCTTCCTTAAAAAAAAAAAAAAGAGTGCAGGGGAGCCTGGGTGGCTTAGTCAGTTAAGCGTCTGCCTTCGCTCCAGTCATGATCCCGGGGTCCTGGGATCGAGCCCTGCATCGGGCTCCCTGCTCAGTGAGGAGTCTGCTTCTCCCTCTCCCTCTGCACCTCCTCCTGCTTGTTCTTTCTCTCTCTCTCTCTCTGTCAAATAAATAAACAAAATCTAAAAAAAAAAAGTGCAGAGATACTAGGGAATCTCTTTTAACACATACAGAACATTTACAGTGAGCCAGCCACTGTCCTGAGCATGTCCCATGGATTATCTCATTTAATCATCATTAGAACGATGACAAATAGATGAGGGAGCAGAGACTCAGAGAAATGAAAAAGACAATATTCGGTATTATTATATGAGGGCAACAGTAAGAATTCGTTTTGCCAGACAGAGTGATTTTTTAGGAGAGACAAAGAAATAGAGCCGGGACAGTAGTTTGTGCCGAAGTTGGGAGGCTCCTGGTTGTGGTTCCCGGGAGGTTGATATTCTGTTGGAAGGAATCAAGGTCTCAGAGCAGGTGAGCAAAGCAGTACACTAAGATTTCCTTCAGATTTTAAGAAATGAGTGGAACTGGAAATGAAGCAGGTAGAAGCACCTTAAGAGGAACCGGAAATGAAGCGGGTCGGGGCCCCTTACGAGGACACTGAGGAAAGTGCTGGCATCACCATGGCCACCTTCACTGTACCGGACCCACTGTCCTCTATTCCTCAAATGGGCCTGCAATGTACGAATTATTATGATTATTTTAAGTTTTTATTTATTTATGTCATCTCTACACCCAACGTGGGGCTCGAACTCACGACCTGGAGATCAAGAGTCACCTGCTCCTCTCACTGAGCCAGCCAGGCATCCCTCAATGTAGGAATTATTCTCTCTCCTTAAAGCCTTACTACCTGTCATGGGGATATTTCTAAACTAGCACCCTAAATAACTGTAAACTATAACCGCGAATCATTCAGACACAGGGAGCTTCTAGCATCTGAGAAACAGCGGCTCTCTGAGAGATGATGGCGGCTCTCCCCGCCCCCCCACCTCCCATTTCTCTTGCCCTCTTCCCTCCTCCGCCCTTGGAGTCTCCGTGCAAACCCCAGCCCCCAGGGGCAGCCCTCCACCCTACAGGATCGCCCTAATCCCTTCTGTGCCTCTAGGTTAGTGAGGCCTCGGGGTCTAAATGATCCACCCAAGTTGATACAGAGAGAAACTGAGACTGGAGAGACTAAATGCTTTCACCAATGCTGCGACCTTCTTATGTCTCCTGGCTCCACGCCAATCCCGCTTTTGCACAGCGGTGCTTCATATCCACCTGGCTGAGAGCTTGAAGCAAGCCCGGCGCGCTGAGCATCTGATTGTAGGCTCAGCCTCCCCAGGACTGGCCCCAGATTACAGTGGAACAATAAGCAGGGCGTGTGGGGCTTGGTCCCCGGGGACTATCCCTCAGACCTGCTCCAAAGACACCCCCCCACCATTAGTTACAGAATGCCCGCTGCTGTGCACGGTAATCCAAATTGGGTTCAAGCCCCCAGCCTCCGTGCTCCATTGTAATGCTATATTTTTTATTCAGCACCAGATCAGAGATCTGCTAAGACCTCATGTTGCCAACATAAAAGAAGAAGAAAGATTCGTTAATCCCAATGAAAATGAATTCTTATTTTTTCCCAGAAGAAAAAGAAAAAGGAAAACATGAGGGTGTTACATCAGCTTTTCAGAAAACAGGAAAATCCTTGCCATGGTGAGACGGTTGAAGCATGCGGCTTTAAGGGTCGAGACAAAGCGCGGTGACACACCCCTTCACCTCTCACAGGCTTGTTTTATTATCCTGGATATTCAGACTGTTTTTCCCTGGGATGCTTTTGGATACGATAATCCCACCAGCCTTGAAATAGAGTATCAGAGAGGAGGAGGGTCAGAGGTGGGGGAGGACGTTCACAGAATTGAAGAGAAGGAACAAGGGGGCAGGAGTGAGCAAGAAAATCTCACCCTAAGAAATCAGATATGTTTTTATGAAATCCGAGAGTTTCAGAGGCAGAAGGGACGCTGGGGCACCTGGGTGGCTCAGCTGGTTAAGCGTCTGAGTCTTAATTTCGGCTCAGGTCATGATCTCAGGGTCGTGAGTTCGAGCCCCGCACAAGGCTCCACGCTGAGGATGGAGCCTACTTTAAAAAAAAAAAAGAAGGGATCTTGAAGATACATAGTCACACCTTCTCATTAAACACACACACACATATGTACACACAAACACATATACACACATATAGACATGTATACACACACTACACATACATTCACATACACAGATACATACACTCATACACACACATACCTATGCATACACACATACACATACAAAAACATGTGACACATGCAGCATGTAGACACATACACACGTACATATATGCAGACCTGTGCACACATACAGACACATGCATACAACCACACACACACACACACACACACACACACACACAAAGAGCAAGTGAGGTCAAGAGAGAAAGTATGAACTGTCCAAGGGAACAGAGGCTTCATTAGACCTATAGGTTAAAAGGAGCGGGGACTGCAATGCGCTCATATGTCTGGGAAGAGCCTTGTGTGAGTTTCAGCAACCACCTCCTAGGAAAGAAGACCATGAGACTCCTCTTTATCCAGTCAATACTCACCATTCCTCTTTCCTCTCTAAAGCTCTCCTGTTGATCCTGTCTGGTCACTTACGAACTGATAAGTAACTGAATGGTGTACTGTAGGGGTCTGCGTACTACCGTCCACGGGCCAAACCCAACCCGCTGCCTGGTGTGATATGGCCCACAGGTGAAGAATGGTTTTTACACTTTTTAAGGGTTGAAAAAAATTTTAAGAATAATGTTTCATAACACACGAAAACTATATAAAATTCACATGTTGGTGTCCACAAATAAAGTTTGTCAGGAACACAGCCACACCGTGCATTCACGCGTGGTCTAAGGCTGCTTTCATGCTAAGTCAAGTTGATGCATGGGTATAGCATGGTCAGCTAAGCCTAGAACATCTACTGTCAGGCCCTTTACAGAAGAAATGTTGCCACCCCCTCATCACGAGGGGAAGTCTTGGACAGCATGCACTGGTAGCTCTACAAGGCCCTCCACTTTCCCCACACAAATATTGAAGCACTCCAGCCCAGGGCCACACTTAGGGGCCATGTGACCTGGGACAATTTATGCGCATCTCTATGCTTTGAGTCCCTCAGCTGTAAAATGGAGATCAAGTTTATTGAAATAGTATCATTGAAACCCAATGGCATATGAGGTCACCCTGCCCTCTGAGATTTAAATAACATTGGTTCAAATTCAACCCCATGTCCTGACAAAGTCCCATGTCCTCATCAATATTCCCAGAGCCTTGCATTCTCTTGGTCACTTTGGCTTAAAATCCAACTCTTTCCAAACTCTGATCTCACTCACCTTCCCTTTCCTCAGCTGGTCTCCACTTCGTGCCAACCAAGCCTTTGTAATTCAGCTAGCTGTCCCTCAAAACAGAGTTGCAGGAGGCACTGTAACAGAAGCAGGTTTCGTTACTGGTTTGGGGCCATGGGAAGGGGATGACATGGCTAAAACCCAAATAACTTAAAAATGAACACCCAGCTTCTCTCATTTCCATGGTCTCATGGCTGGCCCGCCACCAGCAATTTCCAACTGGCCACCTTCTCTGTAGGTTCCAGCCTTCTGCCATGCCAAACTACCCCTCCATAGGTACCCATCCCTCCTTGGGATTCCCCTCACATCTCCCTGTTTCTCTGTTTCCTGGAGTCCCTCATCTGCAAGATACTCCCAGAAGCTCAATCTTCACTTCCATATTATGCAGGACAATCTAGTTTACCACCCTGATGCCTCCAGTTGCAAGGTCCTAGACTCCAAGTTTTTGCTAAACAAAAGGTCCCTTGCTATGTGTCTCACCCTTAGGTCCCCAGAAAAACTGTCAGAACCTCAGACATACTTTCTCCTTGCCCCAGCAACATCTAAATGTATGTTCAGTGTCCCACTGATATAAATTAGGTCACCACCTTGCCCTTAGAAGACAGAAGAACTATCAGCAGGGTTGGGGTTGACTTGCTTTTTTCTTTCCATTAAAGTACACAAAGTATCTATCAGGCTACTTGACACATAAAAAGAACCAATAAATGTTTTTCTTTCCATGACTTCCCCTGTGTAAAAAAAAAAAAAAAAAAAAAAAATACAGCTAAGTACCAAAATATGTAACAATATATACCTCACATAGGGATTGAGAACACATACCTGCCCACAATGGAATTCTCTCTCTGGAGTGTGTATGGGGATAAGGGGGATGGGATTGGGTTGAGAAACACTACCTAGGACAAAATGAAAAAAGTAACAGATTTCTTTTTCTCCACCATTTAAATGTACTGGGAGCTGAACAAAAAGTCACCAGATGAAACTCCTTTTGGGATTTCCATAGCCTTTTCCTTGACAGACAGAAAGGGTTGTAAGACTTTGTATCTACTACACCTGTTACTGCGTAACAAAATATCCTCAAAACATAGCAATTAAAATAAAAACATTTCGTACCTCTCACATCTTTCTGAGGGTCAGGAATTCAGAAAGGCTTAGTTGGGCAGTTTGGGCTTCAGATCTCTTGTGAGGTTACCGTGAGGCTGTTCAGCTGGGTAGCAGTTATCTGAAGGCTTGACTGGGGCCGGAGGCTTCGCTTCCAAGGTGGCTGTTGGTGGGAGGCCTCAGTTCCTCACACAGGCCTCTCCAGAGAGCTGCTGATGACATGACTTCCCCCCAGAGTGGGTGATCCAAGAGAAAGAGAGAGAGCTGAAAACAAAAGCTGCAGCATTTTGTGACCTAACGTCAGAATGACATGCCATCACATCTGCCATATTCCACCTGCCACATAGACCAACCCTGGTACAACGTGGGAAGACACTACACAAGGGTGAGAAACGGACTGACTACCCGCCTTTGGGACTCTGGAGACCCTCCAGGTTGTTCCAACACATTCACCTTTCTTACTTAAGCTAGTTTGCAAGTTTGACTCGCAACCAAGATGGGCTGGAATGAGATGGAATTCTGAGACTAATGCCCTGTATTTCTACCACTGAGAAGGAAAAAAGAAGAAATCCTTTCCACATAATAGTTGGGAAGCTAAAAATACAAATCAAAAGCAAAGCAAAACAAAACAATGAGCAGCTTGTATGAGGGTTACTTTGCTATAACAAATGATCTGAAAACTTAGTAGCTTAAAACAACCATTTTCTTTTGCCCACAATTTTGTGGAATTTAGGCAAAGCCCAGCCGGGTGGTTCTCATTTGAGGTCCCTCATGCTGTTGCAACCCAATGTGTGCAGGGGCTGCGATGATACGACCTCAGTCCAGCTACACGGGGCTGGACATGCGAGATGGCTCACTCACATGGCTGGCAGTCAATGCAGGCCGTCCACTGAGTGCTCAGCCAGGGCTTTCAGACAAAGCACCTATACATGGCTGTCCCAGCATGGCCACCTCAGGTAACTGGACTTCTTATAAGGCTGCTGCTTCCCTCAGAGCAAGCATCCCAAGAACCAGGTAGAAGCTGCATCGCCTTTTCTGACCTAACCTCAGAAGTGATATAGCGTCACTTTTACTGTATTGTGTTGATTAAAACCAAGTCATTAGAGTCAACCCAGATTCAAAAAGAGGGAACATAAACCCCATCTCTCAATGGGAAGCCTGGGTATGGCCAGGGACAGCTGATTATCCCAAACACAAGACCTAGCCATGTCAAGCTCTGAGAGGAGAAATAATATATTCCACATAAGAGTGACAGGGAGGCAATGTTTATAGCAGCAATGTCCACAATAGTCAAACTAGGGAAAGAGGCCAGATGTCCAACGACAGATGTGATGGATAAAGAAGATGTGATACACACACACACACACACACACACGCACACACACAGGAATATTATGCAGCCATCAAAAAATGAAGTATTGCCATTTGCAACGATGTGGATGGAACTAGAGCGTATTATGCTAAGCAAAATAAGTCAATCTGAGAAAGACAATTATCATATGATCTCCACTGATAAACGCAGAATTTAAGAAACAAAACAGAGGATCATAGGGGAAGAGAGGAAAATATAAAACAAGATGAAACCAGAGAGGGAGACAAACCATAAGAGACTCTTTTTTTTTAATTTTACTATGTTATGTTAATCACCATACATTACATCATTAGTTTTTGATGTAGTGTTCCATGATTCATTGTTTGCGTATAACACCCAATGCTCCATTCAGTATGTGCCCTCTTTAATATCCATCACCAGGCTAACCCATCCCCCCAACCCCCTCCCCTCTAGAACCCTAAGTTTGTTTCTCAGAGTCCATAGTCTCTCATGGTTTGTCTCCCCCTCCGATTACCCCCCGTTCATTTTTCCCTTCCTACTATTTTTTTTCTTTTTTTTTTTTAACATATAATGTATTATTTGTTTCAGGGGTACAGGTCTGTGATTCATCAGTCTTACACAATTCACAGTGCTCACCATAGCACATACCCTCCCCAATGTCCATCATCTAGCCACCCCATCCTTCCCAAGCCCCACCACTCCAGCAACCCTCAGTTTGTTTCCTGAGATTAAGAATTCCTCATATCAGTGAGATCATATGATACATGTCTTTCTCCGATTGACTTATTTTGCTTAATCATAGGAAACACACTGAGGATTTCTGGAGGGGAGGGGCATGGAGGGATGGGGTAACTGGGTGATGGACGTTAAGGAGAGCATATAATGAGCACTGGGTATATATAAAATGATGAATCACAGACCTGTACCCCTGAAACCAATAAGACATTATATGTTAATTGAATTTAAATTTTAAAAATGTTTAAAAAAAAAAAAGAGTGACAGGGAAGCATCTTCTCAGTTAGAATGTCTATATCCTTGCCTAGAAGAAACTGTCCCTTTGGTCCAGGACATCTCTCCTGGAAACCTCAAGACATCACCAAACCACATTTATCAGGAAACGTTTTCAGATTCAAATAATAGAAAACTCAAGGCGAACTGCCATAAACAACACGGAAATTAATTGACATACATACCTGGAAGTTCCAACAGAATAGCGATCTTTAGAGTTGACTTACGTCGGAGGCTCTGCATACGTTTTCCAGCCCTTCTCTGCCCTGCCCCTCTTCCATCCTAGCGGGATAGAAAGCACGTGGCACCTGCTTTCGCCCCCCACTGGTGCTTGACTGATTCCAGAGGAAAAAGAGTGGGCTGCTTCTAGACACTGTCCTGAGAGACTGCAGATGAATGACTTCTTCAAATGTGCATAGCTAGCCCCTCTCCACATTTTATTAGACCAAATTGAGTTATATGACCAACACTAGCCAATCACTGGGGACAGAAATGGAATGACTCTTAAACCAACCAGGCTCGCCCCTAATCCCTATGAATGGGATTATCTCCCATGCATGAAGGGAGGATACCCGAACAAAATCAGGATTTTGTTAGAAGTGATGAAGCAGGAAACAGATACTAAGAAAACAATCAAGGATGCCTACTCCACTGTAGAAAACAAAATCCTAAAACATCAACTCAAGTATAATCTGGCTTTTGCTACTCTTTTTCCCCACGTGCAAATACAGAATCAGTTCTCTGGAAATGTGTCCCCGAATCCTTCTGGAAGTTTCCAGAAAGCAATTCCCTTGGGTTTACAGGTGAGTGCCGTGAGTCACCAGTGACATCTGTCACTTTCTCCTGCTGGGATCCAGGGGTCCTGCCGGTCACTGCCACCGGCTCTGCCAAGTAATTCTGTGCCCATCAGGTATACCCACCTGCCTCCAGAGTCCATGCTCAGTGGATAGTTGCAACCCAGGGAGAATGTTCTTCTGTCTATTGGGAAGACAGTAAGACAATGCTGCTTGGCCCCAGGGGAGCATCAGGATTTGTTAAAAGAGCTAATTTTCATATTTTATTTGTCACATCCCTTGCCCCAGGTCCTAGAATGTCCATAGAACACAGTTATTATTCCTTGCAGGTCTTAGCCAGGAGGTAATCTGAGTAACAAAGTCTACCCTGGGCTCAGAATTGCCTCCTCCCGAATTTAATAACCAAGGTTCTTTTCCTATTCGCATTTGTCATTTCTGACTCACTCTTTCTTTAAGGTAAATTCTCTCCTAGGAGGCCCCTCAACCCTCTTGCAAATACACCTCTAATGGATGTACTCACCAGCTTGCCAGGCATCCCAGGCATCTGTGGACCCCAGTGGTCCAGCTTCATCTTGAGCAGGGACTCCCAACTTGATATCCAGCCAAGCACATTCACTGAGATCGATTTCTTCTCTCCTCACCCCTCTGTTTGCAATCTGTGATCCAGTCATACTGGGTCATTCCATCCATGGGGACAGAGAATGCCATCCTCATATGTATGTGCCACCTCATAGGTCCCAACCTTCTGAATTTCTCATACACTGCTGTCTTTACTAGAACTCTCTTTGGCAACCTAACTCCTTCACCTTGCAAATTCCTGCACATCCATCAGGATGTGAGATTCCACTCTGCACCTTCCATGATTGACAGGAGAAACAGACCTGCAGTGTTTATAAAATTCAGGGCAGTAACTCTCAAAGCATTCAGATGGAAAGATATCAAGAGTCAAAGGGAACAAAAAAAGCATTGCCCTCAGGTCTATTCTAGAACAGAGTTCCTGGCCATTTCCCTGCACAGACCATATCCCCAGGACACCAACACCAGCTGGCGTCTGTCAATTATAGTCAAAAAGCAACCTTTCTGCATCTCTTAGCATCCTCAAGGTCCTTCTACTGCCTGAGCTGTCCAACCCAGCATCCACTCCTGGGCCTGCCAGGCAGTTTCTCCCCTGGCTCAGAGTGTGGAACCAGATCTGGAGTATCTCTCAAATGAATTGGGGTTTTGTTCTTTCCAACCTGTGTTGAAATTTACAAGACTAAAACAAAGGCACTCAGTGTGCCCTGGTCTTGGCTTCGCCTGGGACACTAATTACCCAACAACAGCACACGTGGGAGAAAGTGGCCAACTCTGATTAAGGAGCCCCATGGGAAGGCACTGAGAACAATCTTTTCTTTTTCTTTCTAAAGTTGCCTTTGTCTCTATCACCAGTGGCCACTCTGCCTTCTGTGCTGCTAGGCACTTGTACATACAAACGAGTTGCCAGGTGGACACCATGCTGGAAGAGAAGCCCTCAGCGCACTGGGTGCCTGCCATTTGCAAGATTCTCTTTGTGCATGAGTGCTGGTCCTCCAACAATTCTGCAAAGTAAGTGTCATCATCCCCACAGGAAAGATGAAGCATCAAGAGCCCAGAGCCACAAGAGCAGAGAGAGACTAAGCTAGATTAGTCAAAAGCCATGACCCATGCTTCCAGAATAAACTAGAAAGTTTGATTCTTCCCAAATCCTAGACTTGTGGCCCTTTACAGCTGGAAGGGACCTTTCTAATAATCATCATGTTCAGCCAAGGCCCAAGACAACAAGCAGACGTGACCAAGAATACACATCTGATAGATGACTGGCTTGAACCTAGAACCCAGGTCTCAAATTTGGGGGTCAGCAATCTTCGCTTTTCCATATAGTTGCTCACCCATCATTGTCGTAGACTTCCCAAGGGCTTCTCATCACTGACTGCTGATGGGACTGGTCTATGCTGAACAAGTAGAGTTAATTAATTCTAGCATCTCAGTAAATGCAGCCAAAAACAAGTATCAATTTTCCAGCTGCAGAAGGAAGAATCTGTAAGTTTCGACTGGGGGTATTTGTAAGATCCTGTGCATGGAGGAAAAATAGCCATCTGTTGTTTTTTTCCCCAGCTAGAGGAACTCTGGAGTAGTCCTGGGAGATCCTAACATCTCCCACTGACTATAAGGCACTCGGCAGTGCGCTGCTGGAGTTAAGGAGTCTTGTGTGTCCGAAGCTTTGCCGCCATATAGTAGGGAGCCTGCCGACATGCTCGCCGTCAGCCCAGTGCTATGGTGAGGTGGGGTCTGACGCAGAGAACTCAGGTGTATAGAAACACAACTAAGAGCCTTGGGATAGGAAGGAAAAGCCCTGGAAGAAAGACCAAAACCACAGTAAAATACACAAGGATGAGCCCTCTTCCCCAACCTGAGCAAATCAGGTTGAACCAGATGAAAATCAGGCAGCAAGCCAGATCACGGGGACCCTGCCTGTGGAATCCTTCCCTGCTGTGTTTGCATGGAAAGAGGCATCCCAGGCCCCACGCAAGCAGATTTGCTCCCGGCAGATATTTCTCCTCCACAGTCAGACATAATGGGGAGGCCGGCAAGGCCGACAAGGTCAGCAAGAGTGGAGAATTCTGTTTCCAAGACCAGTGCAGAGAATCCAAACCCTCCGTATCAGAGGCAGGAAATGTTGAGGTTAAACTTTATTAAATTCTCCAAGAGAATAAAATATGGGATAAGTAATCCCAAACAGACTTCTTTTTTCAATCCATTAAGGGCAAGAGAAGTGACAAAGGTCTCAAATGATAGTAAGAAATACTGAATTTAAACATCAGTCATAATGGAATGCAAGACCAAGGTTAAATGAGTTCGATTCAGTTAGGCCGGAGAAGACAGGGGCTTATGTTCACATTCTGCCCTAGTGCCCAGATTTAAATTTTGCTTCCAGCACCTACAAGAAGCCTGACGTTAGGTGAGGGGAGGAGCTCCCCACATCGCAGCTTACCCCACCACATGAGCATCACAGCATGGACACTCCTTCATGTTGTTGCTGGAAGAAGGTTCTAGAACATTCAGTGTTTAAGGCACTGTGGTCACTATTCAAAGCATCTCCTTTGTTTATCCCACTCAAGTTTCATGACAACTCTGGGAGGTAGTTACTCCTATAACACACATACACACGCATACACACACACACACACACACACACACACACACACTGCACAGAAAAGGAAACAGAGGCATGACATGCCCACCATCACCCAATGGTAAACAGGAGAGTCAGGATCTGAACCCAGGCAGTCTGATGCTACATCCTGTGGTGAGACATTTGTCATTCATGTAAATGGCACCTAGCAAGCCCTCAGTAGCCTTTGGCTTCAGTTTTGTTCTCTAGGCCCTGACGTTGGGAATCACCGCCAAGCAAGCCCTCTCGGCACATTTGGCTGGGACGCTGAGGGCAGGGCCGTCCAGAGACCAAAGGACTCAATTGATGGCCGCTTTGGGCCTTCCCCAGCCATCAGATGCAGAGTCATGGCTCCTCAAGCCAAGCCTCCGAAGAAGGGCAGACACAGCACATGGAACGTAGGGGCCAACCAGAGCCACAAAGGTGGTTGTATGAAGGCCCAACTCAAGCTTGCAAACTTCACCTTAAATATCAAGTTAGAGTCTACCCAAAGCGTTGACCCCATGTGTTCCTAGGAGTGTGACATGTCTTCTGATGCTCAGACTGACGAGTGGCCCCCGGCCAGCCACCAGCTGGGCTCTCCCACAGACTCTCCCTTCCTTAAAATTCATAGGACCTCAGCTGGTGGCAATGACTTAGCCGAGCACGGGCCACGGTCTGTGCCTTTTGTCCCCCTGGGTAGCCTCAGATGGTTTCACGCGATGACTCAGAGCTGGCGAGGAAGAGCATACCGTGCATGCACACCGCAGCTGTTATTTCTCACCGCGCACCACCACCCACTCGGGCTTACACAATAAGCGTGTTTCACCAGGAGGCCCAGGTGCCTGCCAGCATTGTTTATCAGCCGTGTTATAAAAACCCATGGGAACCTGGCTTTCCTGCCAGCCAGCCAGGCCTGGTTCCTCCTCTTCTTGACTTTCTGACTGAATGTCACGGCCGGGCTTTACAAGTAGAATTTCTAAATCCACACAACTGCAGAAATACAAGAGTGTGGCAGTATTCACCTCCTTTCACTCATTCCTTAGCAGCAATATTCCTTTCTCAGGAGGTACCAATAATAGAGATGAATTCCAAGACACCGGGAAATTATTCGTGATCATTTCTACCGGACTTACGCACCCCTGGCCCCTGGAGTCGTATCCTCGACTCAGAACCATCTGTGCAAGATGACAGGCCTGTGTACCTGTGAACACCTGAGAGGCAGCCCAGGGATCAGGACTGAGGCCCCGGGAAGGCGTGTCACAAGAGAAGGGACTAGGCCAGACCTCCCACTTTCGTGATATAGAGAACCGGCTCAGTTTTACAGAACCCTTGACTCTCCCCATGGATGAACAAGCATTTTGCCTGGCTCTCCCTTAGAAGGAGAAGCAACAAGGGCAAACCCTACCAGCCAACAGGGACTGAGCTTTCTCCAGTATCACTCATGCTTATCCCATTAGTTGTTATTAATCTTCACAACAGCCCTGGAGATAGGTTGAAAGTTTGCAACTGATCTATAACCATGACAACTCTTCCCTTTTAAGATAATGAGGGGTAGGCCCCTAATAAGCATTTTCATACAGAACTTCAGATTTTTCCCTAAGCAATAACTGAAGTTTAGTGGGAGATGTCTGTGTATTGCCAAGTTAAAAAAAAAACGAAGTTTTAAAAAGAATATATTCACCATCACTGACCTCTACCTCTGAAACTAATAATACATTATACGTTAATTAATTGAATTTAAATTTTAAAAAAAAGGAAAAAGAGAACTGTATTCACCATTCCTTTGTTTTTTGAAAAGCCTACATGGAACTTTACATAACACCAACATGAAAGCATGCCTACTCAGAGATGTTCGCCTGAGTTCTATTTGGATGGCTGGATTCCAGTTGGTTCTTATTTTCTTCTTTTTATTTATCTGGATTTTCTATAATAAATAGGTTCTACTATGAAAAAGGAAAGGGATGAAGTTTGTTCTGTGGGTTTCCAGAGGCCAGGACTGAGGTGTGGAGATAGCCATGAGTGGTTCGGCTCTTTCTACCAGAATAATGGGATGGCAAGAAGTGAGTCCACTTTCAGAAGTAGCCAAGCAGAAAGTGGGCATCCACCTTGGGGATATTTTAGATCCTTGCCAAGGAGAAACCCAGTGGGGTTCTCAACTCCAGATCCTCTCTTTAAAAGCTCGGAACCCCGTTTTTTAAAAGATTTTTTTTAAATGTTTATCTTTTAAAGATGAAATCGTTGAGGCATAGTGATGGTGATGTGGGAAAGAGGTGGAAAGGGGGGTGGGGAAGAAGGAAGAGGGAAGAAGCAAGAGGGAGGGAGGGGTGGAGGAGATCCATGTGGGGCTCCCTCTGCATCCTGGTTCCCCCAGGGAAACCCCACTGAGCAGCTACGGCACCAGCAAGCCCTATTGAAAAGCATGAAAATAGGCCAGTGGTAAATTCTTCTCAACCCCTCTTTGTTCCCAGATGGCACAGATTTCTATCAGGATAAACACCTGAGAAGAGCTGACGTCTTGTTCTTTAGAAGGCCTGTCCATAATTCAAGAGGTGTCCTTCGCATGAAAGACAGTGATCATGGATGCATTTGTATATGGCCAAATTCTTTGTTCATAATTGCTTCTAATATAATATTTGCTATGTACAAAGTCCATGGAACACCATTAAAGAAGAAATTCAAAATAACCTCTAATCTCCCTAACACGAAAAGCCATCATCATTATATCTAGTATATTTCCTTCCATCCATTTTATAAATCATTTATTTTCATAAAATCGAGCACATAATTCATTCACCTTTTAATTCTCAATACGAGATTATAAACACTTGTCATCTCTGTAAATATTTTTTTAAAGCTCTAATATTTCCATCTAGTTTTAATATGTATTTCTTTGACTTCTGGAAAAAATTTTTTCTTGTGCATACTAAATATTTTGATTTTTTTCTATTATCAAATTATCTGTTAATATAATTTGACCATTTCTATATTTAAAAATGAGTTTTTTTTCTCATTTATTGTGGTCTTACCAATTTTATTGCAAGTATTTTTTTCAGCTTGATGCTAGCTTTTTAATTTGGTTTTGATTTTCAGACAATTAGCTTTTAATTTATGAGCACTACATCTTATGAACAATTGTGTTTATGATTTTCCTCTTCTTTCATGCCTTCAAATTCTTCTGCGTGCCTTAAGAGTTAAACATTTATTTCTCCCTCTTCCACTTGTTTTTACTTCATTTCTTTACCTTTAACTCTTTTTTATTGTTTGACTTGGTGGTGTTTTTTTAATAATTATTTTTCTACTCACAAAATTACTGAATTTTCAATTTAGAAAATTTGAAAAACATAATCACTATAAAAATCTTTATACTCTCACACATCGGATGACCACTGCTAATATTTTCCTGTACATATTTGTAATTGTTTATGCTTTTATATATTTTTAATAAAATTGAGTTTGTTTTATATATGCATGTAGAGCTTTTATCATCCCTTTTGTTTAACAGTACATCATAAGTATCCTATTTGTCCTTACATAGTCTTCAAAATTTGTATTTATAGGTATATAAATAAATATTTCATCCTCAGGACTGTGTGATATTTAACAAATTCCCAGTTATTGGACCTTATTACAAATATGACTAAAATAAAAATAGTTGTAGGTAAATCTTTGTCTCCATATCTATCTATCTATCTTTTTCTCTAGGATAGATACCAAGACATGGAATCTGTAGGTCACAGAGCTTGAACGTTTTTAGAGGTTTTTAATAAATATCCCTCTTCAGAAGAGCTGAGTTCTTTTAAATTCAGACCAGAAGTCTGTGAAAGGCCCTCCTCACCACACTCTCCCAAAATCAAGTGTTTGTTGTTGTTGTTGTTGTTTTTAATGTTCACCAATATCACAGAAAAAGAAAGTAACATTTCATTTTAATTTGCATTGCTTGATTACTAAAGCAGCAGAATATTTTTGCATTTAAATCTTGACTCCATCTGGAATTTATTTTGGTGTTTGAAGTAAGGAGCAACTCTGACTTTATTTTTCCCACAAAGAACCAATACCATTTGTTGAAAGATTCAATCTATTTCCCATTGTATGATGTGTCCTTGTTTAGGCCCTAAGCTCTTACACAGATTTGAGTTTCAAGACTAAACACTCAGGCTATCACTAATAGGTCTCCTGGTTCGATGACTGTAGCTTTATACATTTTATATATCTGGTCATCATTCTTTTTTATTCTCAGCCTGTGTACTTTAGATTTATCTGTCAAATTCCTCCCCAAAAAATTGCAGTGGGAATTGTGACTGACATTGATAAAGCCTGTAGTTAACTTGGGACGAACTAATATCTTTGTATCATTAAGTCATATAGAATGATAGAGCTCCCTATCATTTGAATCTCCTTTATTATCTTTTTTTTTAAGATTTATTTATTTATTTATTTTAGAGAGAGAGAGAGAGCACGCAGGGGGAGGGCAGAGGGAGAGGGAGAGAGAGAGTATCACAAGCAGACTCCAAGCTGAGCGCAGAGCCTGACATGGGGCTCGATCCCAGGACTCTGAGATCATGACCTGAGCCAAAACCAGGAGTCAGATGTTCAACCGACTAAGCCATCCAGGCGCCCCCTTTCTTATCTCTTAATAAAATTTGGGAGTTTTCATATAAAGGTTCCACACATTTCTTGATAGTATTATTCCCGTAATTTTTATTGTTAGTTTAATACAATCATTTTCCCTATTACGTCTTCCTATTATTGTTTGACCTTGTATATACGGCTAAGTTGGCTATTAATTTTAGTATATTTTATGGGACTAGCATTTTAAAATCCTAAGTGTGTGTGTTGAGTTTTTTCAATTATGATTCAGCATTAACTGATATTATCAGGTTGGTTTTGGCTCACATGGCATGACCAACCAGAAAAATTTCCACATACAAAACTGTCCTTGAATTCTTTACATAAACCCCAGTTTTGAATTTAGCCTTCATGATTTCACATTTTGCATCCACATCATATAGAATATGCATTTATAATTTTCCTACTTGTGTTATCAATGAGAAGTTTTAAGATCCAGATTAAGCCAACTTTATAAAATTAGAATTTTTTCCCATGAGTTTTTTTTCAGCACAGAAATTAGCTCTTCCTTAAAAGTTTAAATAGCAAGAGAAATTTGTCTGGCCCTAGGATAAATTTTAGAATAAACTCCTTAACAATTTTACATTTCTTCCAAGTACATTGATTTGTTTGAAGTTTTTATTCTTAGATCAATTTTTATTCTTTCCAGCAAAACATCCATCATCCATTTCTTTGAAATTTCCCATTTTTTCCATAGTATTGATTCTATTACAATATTAAAATCTCCAAATCTATGATTATAACTGCTTATTTCTCTGAATTTCTGTTTTCTCTTTTGTTTTCTTAAGTTTTCCAGAAATTCAACCAGAAAACTAGCTCTTAGGTTTATTCATTAATTACACCGGGGGGTGGGGGAAGCTCTCCTCTTTTTAAATCAGAATTTCTGATTCAATTACCTTTTCCACCATCTGACTTGCATCTTATTGTTATCTCTTACCTGTCTTCCTGATATAAGTGTGCCATCTATTTCTTTGTATCTTTCTTTTTAAAAAATGAAATCATTTGCTGTTATCATGTGGCCTCTAAGTACTACTTTAGCTACATTTCATATGTTTTTGATAGAAGTATTCCCTTTCTATTAACTTCCAAATAAACTATTAAGTAATGGGTTTGAGTTTTGGAGAGGTTTGGGTGTCTTCTTGTTTTATTTCTTAAGTGATTGGATAGATAGATATTTTTGTTTCATTTTTATTAGTAATTTCGATTTTCATGGCATTGGAGTCAAAGAATGTGGCCTGGACAGTTTCCACAATCAATTTGGAATCTGCTGATATTTCCTTTGGGGCCACATAGGTTTTAATCACCGCTGATAAAGGTTGGTAAAGATGGTGAAAAACATTACACTACTTTACCGTTAACCTCTATTTTAAACAACATTCCGTTGACACATATTCTATGAGGCTGCTAAGTGCACAAAGTGAGCTGTGGTGGTAAAGCATAAGGCTCTGAGATCAGATTCTTCATCTAACCCTGATTAGTTGTGAGATGCTCTAATCCTGGTTACCCTTCATCTGACATGAGGATAATAACAGCACATACCTCAAAGGACTTTCAAGAAATAATGCATGACGCGGGCCCAGTATAGTAACTGGGACATTGTATACACTCCAAAAGTACATCTATTGTAGAACATTCAATTTACCCATATAACATGACTCTGTTTCCCATTTAATGCTTCTTGCCTTAAAGATCCCTTTTGTGAACCTAACATTGCCAACCCTGCTTTCTTGAAATCTGTGCTGCTTATCCAACTTTCATTTGTTATTGTATTTTTAATCTCGCCACATTTTATTACAGTTGCATGCCGTGTTAACAGAATATAACTCACTGGTTTTTAAATACAATTTGAAAGCCTTTGTAAAGAGTGTAAATCATTTATATTTATCATCCTAGCTCATAGTTGTCTCGTGTCTGTCAAATCATTTTGTGCATTTTGGCTGTGAGGTTGTCATGCTATATTTATTTGCTCTCATTTGCTTTTAGGGTCTATTTTTTTTGTTTGTTTTTTAATCTACTCTAGAGTTGTGAACTTTATATTCATCACTTCAAAAATTCTACCATGATGAATTGCTGAACTCTACATCTGAAACTAATAATGTACTATATGTTGGCTAATAGAATTTAAATTTTAAAAAATGCTACCAATGACTGCCTTTAACTTTGTTTTGCTTTGTTTTGTTTTTGTTTTTATTTATTGATGTGAAATTCACACAACATGAAATGAGCCATTTTAAAGGGAACAATTCAGTGACAATTTAGTGCTGTAAATGTTATGCAACCACGTCTATTCCTTTAGATTTTAGCAGGAGGATTTTCACTTTATGAATCTAATTATCAAAGTTGGCATTTCCCTGAGTAAGATGGGGACGACATCAGGTTCTTCCTCCTTCCACTGTTTCTCTATTATAGTGGAATTTGCAACTCCTTCATAATAACTCATGGTGGGTAGGATTAAATTTCTTTAAACTCTATAACCTCTCTCACAAGTTATGTCTGTTACTAGCATTCGATTTTCAATCTCAGAAATTTGTATTCTGTTTCCTCATAGAGTGTTATGGGTTGAATTGTGTCCCCCTCAAAATTCATATGTTGAAGTCTCAACCCCAAGTAGCTCAGAATGTAACCTTATTTGGAGATAAGATATTTTGAGAAGTAATTAAGTTAAAATAAGATCATGAGGGTGGGCCCTACTCCAATATGGCTGGTGTTCTTATAAGAAGAGAAAATGTGGACACAGACACGCACAGAGGAAAGTCCGCGTGAAGACATACAGAGGAGGCGGCTTTCTTCAAGCCAGCAGGAGAGGCTGAAGAAGACACCAGCCCTGCCTATACCGTGACCTCAGATTTTTTAGCCTCTAGACCGTGAGACAGTAACTATCTGCTGTTTACTCCTCCCTGTCTGTGGCACTTTGCTATGAAAGCCTTACCAAATTAATGTATGTAGTAATTGCTGTTCTACCCCAGGATCTCAGGACACTCTTTCCATTTCAACACCACCAGCCCCACGACGGAGCATACGTGCGTATGCGCATGTGCATGTTTGTGCGCACACACTTCTCGTTAATTTCTACCATCAAGGGACCCCTTTTCTGACCACCTCCACCCATCCATATGGGTCTCCTTTCATTGCACTCTGTCCTTTGGATGCCCAGCCATTTGAACAAGCACTTATCCACCTGTTCCCGTGACGATACTTTACTCTAGATCCCCAGTACCTAACTCACCGATTGGCACAGGTCAGGTGCCACCAACAATTGACCAAATTAATAAACGGAGCACTGAATAAATGAAAGACATTCTGATCTTGCTACCTGTGTTGTTTTCAGTTTAACACACGCCTTGCATACTTAGTCCAAATGGTTTTCATTTCCACAGAATAGATTAATTTTCTTCAGTTGCTCTGTTTTGGCCCTTAGCCTATATTTTGAAATGTCTTGTTAATGCCAATTATGACAACAATGCCCACCAAAAATCTGGCTTGCAGGCAGCAAGTGCAGGTTGAGAAAAGCGGACATTTTTTTTTAATATCACTCAGGCAAATGGAAATGAAATCCACATATCATGAAGGTAAATATCCCTGGACGGAGCCACTAAGCCCCAAACCTATATCCGGCCACCATGATTTGCTTAAAATAAATGAACCCGGGTGGGAAGGATTAATAGGTATTTTTACACATATACAAATCTAGATAGTTCATAAAAATATATCCCATGTAGCCCCCATCCTCAGATCCTGTGGATAATTAAAAGCACACCAATGCACTGTGCTTAATTTTCTGCCAGGAGCTTGCAAGGGAGAAAATAATTATTCTGACAATTAGACCCAAAGCAGTGTGTTCCTTGTCAGAGAAGGCCAAAGACGCCTGTGCATGCTTGTGCATCACCTTTTAATAGCTTAATTAATTTGCACACTGATGAAATCTCAAAATCAGTCTAGGAATCCACCTGTATAAAAATGATGAATGAGCTTCCTGCGACTTTTTTATCCTGGGGGTTTCCTACCCAGCGTCATTTGCATATTAGAAACCCTTTGCGTCTCTTCCCCAGAAGCTGCTGGCTTCCAAGAGCCATTCACAGCACACAGCCGTTGCTATAAATTCAATTACTCTTATTAGCACAAAGCCCACATATTCCACCCGGCCGCGGGTCATCAAACCTATACAGACCATTCTCTGCCTTCATTATAGTCTGAGATATTTTTCGGATCCCATATTAAAGAAGCACTCCTTTCGGGCGCCTGGGTGGCTCAGTCGGTTAAGCGACTGCCTTCGGCTCAGGTCATGATCCTGGAGTCCCGGGATCGAGTCCCGCATCGGGCTCCCTGCTCAGCGGGGAGTCTGCTTCTCCCTCTGACCCTCCTCCCTCTCGTGCTCTCTGTCTCTCATTCTCTCTCTCGCAAATAAATAAATAAAATCTTTAAAAAAAAAAAAAAAAAAAAGAAGCACTCCTTTCTAATATGAGAATGAAATCTATCTGAAACCAATAGTGCCTCTCAAAACTCACACGTGGGGACCTGTCTCCCGCCTTAGGGCTTCTTCACATTGTGCCATCCTCCCAGCTCCCTGCCTGGGTTCTGCCCTGTTGTCAATCAGGATTTCTCACAGCTGTCAGGAAGCCAGATAAAACTCTTCACTTTGGCAAGGGTCCTTTCACCCCGCACCCCACAGCTCCGCTGAGCAAGAAACAGACCAGCAGGGCGGGGTCCAGCGGAGGCGGCTTCAGGCAAGGAAATGTGGTAACCAGTCACATCTGTGCACCTTCTGCCCAATAATCCAAGCAAAGCGTCAATAAGTTTTGGTGGGGAGGTAAACGGGGTAGGAGTGGGGGAGAGGGGAGCGACATTACTTTCTTCCTCCTTGTTTAAATTCTCCTCCGTTCCCCTGCTTTGACTACCGTGTCAAAATCATGTAAATGACATGAGCTAGGAATTCTACCCTCCAAGGAAAGAGGGAAGGTAAAAGTGCAGGCAGGGTGTGATCTTTAGGGGGCACCAACTTAGTGCCCAGCTGATTGCGACACCCACATAAATTTCACAACCCCGCGAGATTGGTCTGATCGTTCCCTGTTGACACGTCAAGGGTCGGCAGCCCTGAGATTTGCAGAAAGCCATCCATCATGCAAGAGAGAAGGAGAGGAATCACGGGGAAGACTTCAGAGCTGGGCTCTCTCTGCTCCTCTGGGCACCTTCTCCTTCCTCTCTCCGGCCTGACTTCCAGGATCGGCAGACCCAGGCAAGCCAAGGCTGCACTTGGGCGGCCCCGAAATTCTGACTGAGGCGCCAGTGGGAACAAAAGATACAAAGCCCGCCGGTGGCCTTTGTAATCACTGTTCCTGCTAGGAAACCACTTCTTGCCTCGCTTGTGTTTCTCTGAGGCTGATTGATACTCTTGGAGCGGAAAACCCATGAGAAAGTCCCTTTCCCTCGCAAAATTGAGGGCTTCCAATGGGCTTGGCAAATGTGCCAAGACCACCCTCCCCAGCTTTCCATGGTGAATGCCCACGTGGGGCAGGAAGTGAGCCTGCCAAGCACTGTTCTCAGTGAAACGTCCTCCCCTAACCCCCCACCCCCACCCCCAAGGCAGGCACCAGGTTCCCATGCCATGACTGAGCTCCTCAGCACTTTCTGAAGGCTCTGGGTCTTGATGAATATATGAGAAAAACAAATGTTTGTCCCAGGGTTTGGGAAGGAAAGGAAGGGATCCTTGAAGAAAGACTCCCCCAGGCAGGCCTGGGAAACCCCGAGGAGGGGGGAAGGTGTTTAATCGAAAGGGTTTAAAATAGTAAATATGAAATCTAAACCCAGATGGTCCTTTTTCTAAGGAAGCCAACCACTCCTCAAGCCGATTCCTTCGTATAGATCACCTTAAAAACAACACCAAGAAGCAAACGTTCTCCCATCATGATCTGGCTGCCAAATCCCATTTTGGTCACACAGCTGAGAGGACAAAAAACCATGAGCACAGCAGGGGTCCCTGGGAGGAGGGGAGCGGCTCTCTCCCTGATTTGCTATCGTGGGTCAAGCCGTGTTCTGGATTTTGTTGGCTCCTTCTGCACCCTGGGTTTGGTCTCAAAATCCTTCCCTGAAAAGAGGACCCAAAGGAAAAGAAAGGCCGTGGAAGCCAAGAGGTCTAGAGAAATCCAACAAGACAGATTTGGAAATGGGGGGCAGAGAACAAGGTGAGCAGTGCCCCCACCTCTCCTGCCCCACCCAGTTCAAGCTGTCCTGGTTCGAAGTGTCCTAAAAAGGAAACATGGCCCCAAGAGGGGAGACTGAAACCGTCGAGATGCCTCCAGAGAGGGGCGAGCCCCCTCGTCATTTTTATTCAGCTGTCGTTTGACCCTCCTGTGCAGGGGCCAATGGGAAGATGAGCACCACTCCCAGAGACCCGAGATTCCCCAAATTCCAGCACCCCTCCAGGAGACCTTGTGATCACAACACCGTGCCCCAGGAGCCCTTAGATACCCCGTATTGCCTGGTGTGAGACATCATCTATTGTAAGATGCACCATTGTTTTAGAGACCACTAAGAAGGAAAAAATACCACCATTGAGACCATGACATGCCATCAATTTTAAGAAGCAGACCGATTTCAGAGATGTTAATATGGGGGGGGGGGTGGGGGGAGAGCGTCTTAGAATCAATGAAATACGTTAATAGCTAACACTTCCTGGGAACATAGCTGGTGCCAGGCCCTGTGCCAAATGCTTCCCGTGGATTATCTCATTCACTCTTCACCACTATAATTATCCCATTTTTCAAATGAGAAAAGCCGGTCTTCAAGCACTGAATTAACTTGCCCATATCACACAGTGTGGCTGGTATCACATTCAGGCCAGTCCGAATCCAGAGCCCAAGAATTTATACTTGTGGGGTCCCCAAAATCTCTTAGGATGGATCTTGAAAATAGACACGTTCAGCCCTCACCTCCTTGTGTTTCTGATTCATTAAGTCTCGAGTGCTGTTGACAAAACTGCATTTTATACAAACATCGGGTCATTCTGATGAAGGGGATGAAGGGGCCCTGCTTAGAGAACCTGAAGGAAGTCTCCGTGGGCAGCTTCATAAATGTCAGCCCCAGGGTATGGCCTAGTGAGTGCCGGAAAATACTGCACAATTTCTTGGGCAGGGGAGGGAGGGTTGGGGGGGAGGATGGCTTGTAGCTGATGTCGTGCAATCCGCAGCTTACTGCATTTTAAGAATACTCTTAACGCCTTAAGAGAATTACTTTGTCCTGCTAAACCAGCCTGTGAGCAGCTGAAAAAACACCCCACCATTCCAAAATCAATGTCTTCCTCAATAGCTGAGGATTGGCAGGAGTCATGGCTGGGCGCAGAACATGTGTCACTTTGAGGTTGCTGAACACAGACAAATTTGGGTCTACTGAGCAGAGGACCAAAAAAAAAAAAAAAAAAGTGGTTTATTTTCAATCCTGTCTTCTTTGGAAGCATCCCCCAGGCCACAGTACGACACCCCCACAGCAAATGATGCAGCCTCCGCGGAAAGGTGGGAAGGATGCAAATTCCTTCCTTCCTTCCTCTTCAGCTAGAAGAGTATGGGCCTTGGTTAGGAGGGGCATGTGGGGATGCCTGGGTGGCTCAGTCCATTAAGCGTCTGCCTTTGGCTCAGGTCGTGATCCCAGGGTCCTGGGATCGAGATCGAGTCCTGCATTGGGCTCCCTGCTCCCTCCCCTTCTCCCTCTGCCTGCCGCTCCCGCTGTTGTGCATGTTCATGCTCTCTCTCTCTCTCTGATAAATAAATAAATAAATCTTAAAAAAAAAAAAAAAAGGAGGGGCGTGTGTTTGAATCACAATTCCACAACGCTAGCCTTGCAACTTTGAGAATCTCTCTCAACCTACTGGCTCATCAGTAAAATGAGGGTTACTAATACCTCCCTTAATGTTAAGATAAAGTGAGATATTGGACTCAGGCGCTTGTCCTATTAACAACTCAATAAGTGGGAGTTCCTTGTATTTCCTAAAACTTAAACGTACACAGTGCAGTGTTTTTACACAGAAGAATATGTACATAAGAGAAATCAAACAATAACAGAATAGCGACTCCAAAAAAGAGCTGATCTGGTTGTTGTTTTTTTTTTTTAAGATTTTGTTTATTTATTTGACAGAGAGAGACACAGCGAGAGAGGGAATACAAGTAGAGGGAGTGGGAGAGGGAGAAGCAGGCTTCCCACTGAACAGGGAGCCTGATGTGTGGCTCGATCCCAGGACCCTGGGATCATGACCCGAGCCGAAGGCAGACGCTTAACGACTGAGCCACCCAGGCACCCCTGATCTGGTTGTTCTTAAAACTTTTGTAGCAACGGGGCAGTTGTGAGGGATGCTGGCTCTGGGTTGCGAGGATTTTCATCCTGACCATAAACTAATCCCTTACTTTTTGTAACCCCCTGAGCACCTGGGAAGGACTTTGAAATGGGCAGAAAAAGATAACTGGGTGTTCTGCCTCGTGTATCCTCTGAGTTACGCCTGGACACCTTGCATTGACTTTAAGCTACTTGACAAGCCTATGCTTATCATTGTAAGTTTTCCACAGAACCACAGCTATGTCCTGTGGAAAGGCAATTGATGGATTACTGCCCGGTGGATATCGACGAGTTCAAAAGCCTTCCAGTGTTCCTGCCGACCAGTGTATGTGCTGGTCTGCGGATTCTCCTTTGAACCCACTGTAAGCCCTCCAGCTTCTCTCATTAAGTAATGAGTTAAATAAAATCTTTGACATGTTTGCATGTTATATGCAAGTCATGATTTTATTTTTTGAAAACATGTATCCTTTAATACCAATCCTTCACTTCTTCGTCAGGATGATGAAGTAAGGAAATGCCCACTTCACTGGGGGAGAGTGAGGATAAATGGGATGATCCATGCAAAACCCTTAGCACAGTGTCCAGCCCATCACTAAGCAAGACTATTAAGCTATACGAATTGAGTAATGATTAATGGATAAAATGTTCTCGATTTTAAGTTGCTCTCCAGAAATTTTTTTCTTAAAGACTTATCACCAATTTTTGCTTCTTTTACTAATGAACACTCATGGATCAAACTAATAAATAAATACATAATCAGCAAATAAATATTAATTAAAAAAGCTTGGAGGAATACACTTATGATTCGTTTAAGGGCTTGGATTTTGGAGAATTTGCTTTTTGTTTGTTTTTTTATGGACACACATACATTCCCTTGGATGCGATCTTATATAGCTTACATTCGTTGTATATTCCAGTCATCAGTTATTTCTAGTTTACATGATGAAGACAAGTATATTAATATTTCCTAGTGCCCCCCCAACAAAGAATACAGTAACCTCCCAACGTCCCACCCCTGAACAACTTTGGAGACCACTGATCTAGGGGCTTCGTTAGAAGCAGGAGACAGGGAGTCAGACCACCGACTCCTGATGGAATTATTTCATGAGAATGTGATCACATCATTTTAGTTCACCTAGGATTAAGGACTCTTTAGCATAGGGACTGGAGAAAGGCAGAAAAAAAGAAAGACAGCAGGTACCATTCATATATCACTTAAATCACCTGTTGATCCATTCAGCAATAAACATTCCACATCCTCGAGAAGCTCAGAGACTAGTCCAAGAGAGGGACAATTTTGGGGAAAGCTTTCCAACAAAAAACAAAGAGTATGATGAGCTCCAGCAGGTGTGAATAGAGGCAGACACGTATCACAGAGGAGACCACACTCTGTGATAACCACTGAAGGATGAAGTGCTTGAGAGGTAAGCAAGTCAGGGAGTGAACGGGCAGAGGAGCGAGCAGGCGTAAAGTTACAAAGATGTGAATGAGCCTTATGATGTAGGGAAGAGCAAGGACATCAATGTGGCCTGAGATGCTGGGGAAAATGACACAGGGCTAGAATGGTAGTCCGAACCACATCATTTATAATCAGCCACAAAGTCTGCAAAGTTTGAGGATCTGAGACTAGGTATTTTGTAGTCACTAGAAATGGGTTTTTCCTCCGTCTGCAAGATTGTAAAGACCTAAGAACCACAGAGAATCAGAAAAGACAACCGAAAGCCCTAACGAAAGACAAATTTCGAGAATACATCTAAGTCCTAGAAAAAGGTCCCTTATTTATGATGAAAGACAAAGGGTTGTGCTCTGGCCAGACACAGATGCCCAAGGCTCCTTCTAGCTGTTGCATAGCATGGCCTGTGTTAACAAGTGAAAGCGTCCATGGGAGCGCCTCGCTGTTTCCTACCCAGCTGTCTTTCATTTCCCCAAAGCTGTTCTTGGCCAGGGAAGCAGCAGCCTCTCGCTCGCCCACCTCCAGCTCTTGTTTTCCCCACACCGAACTGTATCTGCAGGCGCTCATACCGGGGAGACACCCAGGAGGCTGGTTGACCTCGGGTCATCATGAGCCTCCTTGCAAGAGATGAAGAGCTTTTCCTTGGTTACTCTTTCCATTCCATGGCCCTTGGGGAACATGGCTCCAGCAAGGACATGGCCAAAAGCCATCCATCCACAAGCACACACGCTCTTCTGTGCAAGTGATGGCCAACAGCTGCTAAAGTCACCCAAACGGCTCGCCAGCCCTCCCTGACATGCATCCCAGCAGAAGAATAAGCACAAATAAAGTCTGCCTTTCCCTTTCTGCTTTCTCTCTCCCCCCTTACCATCCGGGTGAGAGGTTAATCTTTAGACGGCCAGACCAGCAAGGTTGACGGAGAGGCTCTTCTTGATCAAACTCTAGCCAGGCTCCTCTCAATCTTCTTCTCATCTAGACCTCGACTTTTGGACTCCATGTCTGCCTCACTATTGCCCAGCAAGAATCCTGTTAAATCGATTTAGCCAGAATCCCCCACCCTCGATAACTGATCACTGTAGATATCTGATCAAATTGCACACTGCCCATGATTTGCAGATGTCTAATCACCCTGGCCCACCTTCAGCAAGAATCCCTCCTTAACCCTGATGTTTCTTCTTAGTGATTTTCCATCCACTAACCCCCACTTTGCTCATTGACTATAAATCCCCACTTGTCCATGCTGTATTCAGAATTGAGCCCAATTCTTGACTGAAGTCTCGTTCCCCCTGTTGCAAGAGTTCCTGAATAGCATCTGTTTTTTACCACTTTCACTACTATCCAGCTCAAGGTTGGCAGGAACATGAGCTCCAAGAGTCAGCCCCACTCATTCAAGCCATGCTTCCAATGTTCCAATATGGCAGTTGAGATCAAAAGTGCTGACCTTGAATCTCTTCTCTTATTTCCTCTAGCCACTCCCACTTGAGCACAAATTGGAAACGAATGTCAATCCTGCAGCATGTTTCCCAGAAATACCGATTTATATTTAGAAGAGAAGAGTCAGGACTTTGACCTTCATGATATGTGATACCCAAAGCCAAGACCTTACCTTACCGCGAGACATGTTAGGAAAGGGACCCAATTTTAACTCTTAGAGCAAAATCGCATGAATTCAAATAATAGCTTTTAGCGCATTTGGGAAGAAATGTTGGGCAGGAGAAGCTGGGAGGCTTATAGAAATCTCTCAATATTCAAAAAGGGTATGTTTTGCTGTGATGTCCACATGTCCTGGGTTGTCCAGGACAGTCTTCTTTTAAACAGATTGAAAGATATATCCTACTATGGGGGTTGGAGGTGGTTGTACAAAGCAAATCAGCAGAAAGGCTGACTGACATCTAGGAGAAGTTGGGTAAGTAGGTGTAGTCTAGCTTGGAGCACAGGAGAGATAATGATCATTCTTTACTTAATGAACCATCAAGTTTAAATAGGTGACCAGAGGAAAAATTATAAAACTTTATTGTATTTTGCAACCTATTAGTTGTCAGTTGCTTTGTTTCTGAAGTGCCAGAATTCTGCTTGTGGGTTAAAAGGCAAGCATTTTAATTACTAGAAAGTTTTTATTTGTACAACATAAAGAAAAAAATAGGATTATAGTACCTAGGGGGCAAGAGTTAGTTTAGACTTTCAAAAAAATAACTTTGTTGATTTCTTTCTGATTATAACAGGAATACTTATGACAGGAATGTCTAAAAATCAGAAACCACTAGAAATTATCAAGAAGATGATGAATATCATCCATAGTCCTACCACCCCAGACATAAAAATCTGGGTGTCAATCCTTATAGGCCTTTTTTCTAGTCACCTATATCATTTGGTGTAAAGACATAAGAAAGAACTACCCATAGTATTTTATAATCTGCTATTTCCTTTAGTTTTCCTATGGCTATCTTTCCACATCAGCAAATATAAAGCTACAGGATCATTTTTAACAGCTCTATACTATTCCACTAGATGCTGTGCCAACATTTTGTTCTTAACCCTACAGAGAGAAGGTCAGGATGTTTCCAGTCATGCTGCATTGTAAGCACTCCTGGGACAAACATCCTTGTGTTCTTTCCTCATGTACTTAATTGTTTTCTTGGGAAAAAAATCCCTAGAAGTGGAATTACCCAGTCTAGCATTTGCACTTTCTCTAAGGTTGCTGATCTGTATCACCGAAAATCCCGACCCATCCACACTCCCCGAGCAATTTAGGGAAACACCCACTTCCCACACCTTCACCAATGCTGGGTAGTATAAACCATCTCAACCCTAGTGTGCACATTTTCAATAAAGCACATCATTGTTCTGCTGTGTCTCCACCTCTTCTCAAGCGCCTGGACAGAACCAACCAGACAGAGCCAGGCACTCTGGGCACAGGGAGCATCTCTCCCTGGCTTTTCTGTTCCAGGACGGAAAATGGAAAGGCCCCGCAGGGGAGGATGTCTTTGAGTGCCAGCTGGAGGTTGGAGGAACTGGGGTGGAGGAAAGAAGGGGCGAGGGTGTCCTAGCGTGCCTCCTTCACACCCCAGGGTGGCAGGCACCGCACTCCCCGCTGCACCCCCTCCATCCCCAACAACATCTGCTGGAGAAAGCCAGGAAGAAAGGGAGAAGCAAATACAAGGGCCCAAGGGAACAGCTGGGACCTGCAGGTTAGAAGGGCAGTCTGTTCCCACCAGGGACCCCCCTTTCAGCTGCAAAGGGCTGCATTTGACATTTCAATGCGACCTGGGGAGGGGAGTGGGAGGGACAGGAGAGACCTGAATAGGGACGAGGAGACAAAAAAATCTGCATCTCTTTATTTCTGCCACATGTTCTTTCTCCCTTCTCCCCTCCCCAGAATGTGACATTCAGGAGCAAGAGGGTTTTCCCTCCCTCTTGCTTTTTCTTTTTCTTTTTCTCTTTGACATTTAAAAACAATATACACTTGGGTGCATTGAAAGTTGGGGAGGGATGGGGGTGGGGAAGAGGAAGATTGTTTAGGGAAGAATTGAACCTCAGGAAAGCTGCTTTCATCTTCCTTGGGACTTGCCCTGCACTGGATTCCTTTTCATCCCTTTGCAGGGGAAAAGTGAAAAGACTTGGATTTTGCAAACAAAAAAGTAAATTCTAACCCCATCTAGTGAATGTGCTCTCTGGTGGGGGAGGGAGCCGCTTGTTCCTTGGAAAGGATCTTAGAGCATCTAAGGAACAGTATTCTCTGGAAGCTAACTTCAGAGAACAATAGCAACAAAGCCTCAGAATGGGGGTTAGGGTTAAGGTGGGGTCAGAGCCAGGCTTGCCTCTCCCCACCCATCCCTGAGGCTGAGTGGGCACCCCCCAGGCCAGGGAATGCTGCCCTGAGCCCAGACCCTGGGCTCCAGCGAACACCACTGGATAGAACAGAGGACACATTTCATAACCAGGCTTGACTCTTCCCGTTCTTCCTCCACTCTCCCCAGTTTGCAGATGAGAAAACCGAGGTCCAGGAAGATGAAATATGATAAACTCACAGAGCTGGGTGAACCAGGCCCCGAACCCAAGTCCTTTCTCTTCCCTGCAAGGAGCACCCCATCTCGTTGCCTCCTCCCAGGTCTGCTAAGAGAGATTGAGCCACGTTTCTCTAAGTCACAGAGCCACCCGGCAGCAGTGACCTTCTCCACCCACGACAGAATAAAAATAGCAGGGAAATCTAGGGAAGTGCTCCCCTGGGGGAAGGAGGGGCAGGAATATCGCTCACGCTGGAGCGGGAAATGGGCAGGCTTGAAATCGAGGGGAAAGGATAATGTTTTCATTCTGGAGTCCTCAAGGCTTTCTGGTGACTGAGGCTGGAGAGGTTAGGTGACCTCATCGCCATTGGGAAGCCTGTGTTTTCATGGCCTGGAGAGCTGGGTACCTGAAGGGGCCTGGGCCATCAGGGACCCAGGCCATTAGGTAGCCAGGCCACTAGGGACCCAGGCCATTAGGTAGCCAGGCCATTAGGGACCCAGGCCACTAGGGACCCAGGCCACTAGGGACCCAGGCCTGAAGCAAAGCCACACAGATGCCACGGGCCGGGTGGCTCTCCCGGGCTCTCCCAGGGATGGGCAGAGGCAGGGCTCCCTCCTAGGGAGGACAGCGTCAGGCCAGCATGGGACAAAAAGGTTCTCCAGCTAGCCAGAGGAGGATGGGAGCCCATTAACACGTTAGCTTAAAAAGATGTGACCTTATTCTGTACCCCAAGCTGGTGAAGTGAGACATGGATTATACAAGTTAAGGTCTAGACCCTGTCACAGTATTTTAAATCCCTTTAGTCTCCCTGTATGACCAGAAAGGACTAGACTGAATCAAAATACCCTGTTCCTACAGTAGAAAATATTATGTCATGGAATAGACCTACTTTTTTAAACAAACTTTTAATTTTAGAATGGTTTTGGATTTTTTTCATTGCCAATGATAGTACAGAGTTCCCATGTGCCCCCTCACCTAGTTCCCCCATTATCAACATTCAACGTTAGTATGGCTCATTTGTTACCAGTAATGAACCAACATCAATGCACTATTATTAGCTGAAGTCCATGATTTTATTCAAATGTCCTTCGTTTCTACTTAACGTCCTCTTTCTCTCTCTCTCTTTTTTTTTCTTTTTTTAAGAGAGAGAGAAAGAGCCTGGAGGGGCAGAGGGAGAGGGAGAGAGAGAATCTTAAGCAGACTCCACACTGAGCCCAGAGCTCAACTCGTGGCTCGATCTCACAACCCTGAGATCATGACCTGAGCTGAAATTAAGAGTCAGACACTTAACCAACTGAGCCACCCAGGTGCCCCACATCCTCTTTCTGCTCCAGGATCCCCCCCAGGGCACCACATCCCACTGAGCTGTCATGTCTCCTAAGGCTCCTCCTGGCTCTGACAGTTTCCCAGATTTACCTTCTTTTTGATGACCTTGATGGATTCGAGAGATACTGATCAGGTATTTTATGGAATGTCCCTAGTTGAAGTTCATCTTACTTTTTTTTTCATGATTTTATTAGGACTCTGTGTTTTTGAGGAGAGAATCACAGAAGTAAAGGGCTATTCTCATCACGTCACACCAAGGGTAGATCCTACCAGCATGGCTTATTACCGTTGGTATTGACCTTGATCACCTGGCCAAGGTCAGGTTTGTCAGGTCTCTCTACTGCGAAGTTACTCTTTCTTCCTCTCCTCTTTGGAAAGAAATCACCACATACAACCTACACTTCAGGAGTGGGATAATAGGGTGCACCTTGTTAAGAACACAGCATATACATATATTACTTGGAATTCTGCATGGAAGATTTGGAACAGATGATTTTTTAAATGTAGACCAAAATGACTAGTGTAGCATCTGTATTTTTAAGAAATAGGCAATAGAGTATATCAGGGGTTCCCAAACTGTGTTCCACAAAACCATAGGATGCCAGGAAGGAAGGCAGTGAGCAGGGCTCCAGTCTCTGATTTCAATGGTTTTTATTCCGAGTATCCATATAAAGTGGATTGGGGGGGGAGGAATAAGGTTACTTATGAGAAAGAAACAAAACACTCTGAAAGAGAAGGCATTTTGCCTTGGTTGACTGGGAATGCCTCTATCACTTCCGATGTCCTAACTTCTAACAACCTCATTACAAGGTAACAAATTATTCAATTAAATTCCATTTTAAAAGAGGGGAAAAAATATTCTGTAAGAAGACTTTTTTGTGTTTCCCCTGCTTTTCCTGGGAGAATACCCTGGGTCCAAGGGAAGACCATCTTCAGGTCTGAAAACTGTGCATCCAGATGTACCATACACATAATAACATGCAGGTAAAAAGCTAGCTCTTTAAAAAACCCTCAGCTTGCTTGATCTCATTTCCTAATGAGCCAGGTGACATGAATGGCCTCAAGGTCTGCACACACAACAGGTAAAAACCCCACCTCTCCCCCTTACTCAGAAGTCTCCATGCAAATGCAGGTGTCCTCGGGCAACAGTAATCCGCCCCCCATTACTAGTCACCATGATCTTCCAAAGTGCCAGATTTCAGATGATGCAGCCCAAAGAGCCAGCTCAGTGTTTTCCTGAGAATTACCTCTCCCGTCTCTTTCTAAAAGAAGACCTGATGCTGCCCCAATTAAAGCTAATGAGGTCTCAGTTCTCCTGTCTACAGAGTAGAGCCCCTTCCTCATTCACACTTTTAAAATAGACGATTTGGGAAGCAATTAGCCAAATGCAGTAGAACCCACCTACCCTTGGGAAGAGAGTCACATGGTTTATTGGAAAGAACTTTGCTTGGCAGCCAGATTGAAGGTTTCATGCCAACTGGTGCTTACTCATTGCCTCTAAGCATCTAGAACGGTGAGGATCATGGCCACGTCCTACAGTGGTAGCGAGGAGTACTGACAGGCATGCCAAGTCTGGCTAAGGCAGACACGAGGTCCATGATAGCTACTGGTATGTTTAAAGGTTGGGAAGTTCTTTCCAAGTGTACCATTCTCTAGAACCTGCTTCTCCTTCTTAATCAAAATTCTAAGCCACCATTCATGAGGAAGACAGCTGATACTATCACCCTAGAGTGGAAAACAGGTCTTAGAGTAATGTCTTCCATGAGGGGCTACTTTCCAAGGGAACTAGTGACCCAGGGAGAGAAGAATTGGGAGAACTTACTGGGAAGAGGTCACATTATTGAGGAACACAGCACTTACAGGGCATTCAGACAATGGTTCAGTGCCCTTGACAACCATGAACTTGACGAGTCCTGCCAACCATCCACTCAGTAGAGATTATTATTATTATTGTGTGTTTTCACAGTTTGGGAAGCTGATCTTCATGGTGGTTAAGTAACTTGCCCTAACTCAGCCAGTTAGTGGTGGGGCTCAATTCCAAGTCTGACTACAGAGCCCATTCTCTGAGCCACCACTCCTTCTGGTGCCTCTGGGAAGACCATCATCTCCCTGTGCACGTGGAAGTGCCCCTTCGGTAAGGAGAGTTCTGTGGACCAGACCAAGTTTGAGTCAGGACAGAAAGAGATTCAGGTTGGTTTGAGCAGAAAAGGAACTTATCAAAAGTACTTGAAATTAAAAGTACTTGAAAAATGCACCCACATTTCCCACTGGAAGGGGAACTGGCTGTTCTAATATTAAAGAAATGAATACAGGAGACATTTGGGGGAATTGTAGAAATTTGATAAGCACTGGGTATTAGATGATATTATGGAAGTGTTAATTTTCTTAAGAGTGGAAATGGAATTATGTACATAGAGAATGTCCTTAGGAGACGCACGCCAAAGTATTTAGAGAGGAAGGGTCATGATGTGGGCAACTTAGTTTCAAATGGTTCAACACATGTGTTTTGTGTCTGGAGAGAGAGTATGTGCCCATAAATGCTGAAATGTGGAAACGTGGTGCTGTGGAACCTGAATAAAGATATATGGATGTCTACTGTATTCTTTCAATTTCACCGTGGATTTGAAATTTTTCAAAATTAAAAGTTGGAGGAAAAAAGCTCTATCAAGGGGCACCTGGATGGCTCAGTCGGTTAAGCGTCAGACTCTTGGTTTGGGATCAGGTCATGATCTCGCGGTTGTGGGATCAAGCCTCCCATTGGGCTCTGCACTCAGTGGAGTCTGCCTCAAATTGTCTCTCCCTCCCACTCTCTCTCTCAAATAAATAAATAAAATCTTAAAAAGAAAAAAAAAAAGCTCTATTGAATGAATGGATCAACACCCTCAGTCCTGATGCAGAATGGTTGGGGGAGGACACTGTGTCAGCCAGAGCAGCCTGCCTTCTGCCACCAACCCCCCCAGCACTGGTCACCTGTCACTGCCACTAGCACCCCCGTGACTGTAGGTGCAAGACCCTGATCTTATCACAGCCATATGTCACAGCATTGTTCCCGTGCCATCCCCAGTCCCAGTTCAGGCTCTGGGGCAGGTGAGTGTGATGGTGTTGTGCTCCCTGCATGCAAAGGTAGCCGAGAAAAGAGTATGAGCCATTCCAACTTCTATGGTCCTTCCAGGTCCCATGAGGTCGAGGATTCCCCAAACAAACAGAAAAGGGCTCCAAATGTTGGGTGGCCTAAAATACCACAACTACCCCAAGCGGAGATAAACTGTTGTGTACCCCTTTTGTCTTAGCTTCTGAGAGCTCAAAACTAATTGCTTAGTGAAGAATTTTGAGGGACGCCTGGGTGGCTCAGTTGGTTAAGTGTCTGCCTTCGGCTCAGGTCATGATCCCAGGGTCCTGGGATCGAGCCCCGCATCCGGCTCCTTGCTCAGCAGGGAGTCTCTTTCTCCCTCTGCCTGCCACTCCCCCTGCTTGTGCTTTCTCTCTCTCTCTCTCACACAAATAAATAAATAAACTATTTTTTTAAAAAAGGATTTCAATAGTTACCCTTACTATCATTTGGTTCTTGTTCTTATATCTTCATTTCTTTATCTTTTATTATCTTTCTCCCTGTAACTATTAGCCACCTCCAATTCATATTTTTTTTTTTTTTTTGGAATTTGGTCAGTTATCAATAATAAGGGAATAATCAAATTAATAAGAGACAGACAAGAATGGTGGGAAGAAGCGGGGCCACTAAGCCTGGCTGTCCACCACAGCCATCAAACACTGTTCAGGACACACGGCCCCAAGCACCTTCCTCTTGTTCTTGACACATCCAGGTTCCTCCACCACTTAACCCAAAACTGGGGCCAAGCCCTCAATGCCTCTGAGCGCCACTTTCAACTGCCATGACGATATTCAGCATTTACATGCATTTGGCACTTTCCGTGGGCCAGAGGCTCTATGAGTTTGATTTAATTTCCTCCTCCTACCACCTCTCTGAGGTGGGTACTGATCTCATCTCCATTTTACAGACAAGAAACAATCTCAGAGAACTGAGATGCCTCAGTTCCAGAGGGAGAAATCCTTCCACCAGGAGATACAACACTGATCCCATGCAACTGGAAGCTAAGACTGTCATGGAGCCACTTTGAGCCCATCACGCCTCTGAATCCACAGGCCAAGCAGGGACTTCCCTGTTTGCTGGCATCACTGATGCTGGCCATCAAGGGGAAATAGGACTGCTACTCCCTAATGGAGGAAGGAAGTGTATGGAATACAGGAGATGTCTCAGCGAGTCTCTTGTTGTTACCACGTCCTGTGATTAAGGTCGTTGGAAAGACACACAACCCAATGCAGGCCCAGATGCTCGGGAATGAAGGTTAGGATCACCCCACTAGGTAAAGCACCACCACCAGCTGAGGTGCTTGCTGAGAGCAAAGGGAATACAGAATGAGGAAGAGAAGAAGGTAGGTAAAAATACCAGCTGGGACCACGTGGCCAGCTACTACAAGGAAGACTGTAATTGTTACGGATATTTCCTCCTTATTTTGTCATGAATATATCTGTGGGTGGATACACACATATTAAGCAAATATCTTTGTTTTCTTTCCTCTCTTACTCCCTTACTATGTAACATAAGACACATTGGCTTCAAATCAGTATTTAAGGATTGCTAATTTCACATCATAGTATTCAGGTTACTGGTTATCAGGAGAAGAGTAAATATTACTTGAGGACTTTATCTCCTCTTCCCAGCAAGAGATTAGTGTGCTTTTAGTTATACACAGGACAGTTGTGTCATGTTAAGTGGAATTATGATCTTTTTATTGTCTTTATTTGAAGACTAAGTATGGTTTAAGGAGCTGTGTAGAGCTGTCAAGTTGACAACAGGTGGACTTGTGATGATTTATTTTATGTGTCAACTTGACTGGACTATGGAATGCCCCGATAGCTTGTAAAACATTATTTCTGGATGTGTCTGTCCATGAGGGTGTTTCCCGAAGAGATTAGCATTTAAATTAGTACACTGTGAGAAAAAGATCCACCCTCACCCATCCAATCCTGAGGGCAAATAGAATAAAAAGTCAGAGGAAGGGGGAGTTTTCTCTGTCTCCGGAGCTCCGATATCCATTTTTCTCCTGCCCTGGGGCATCAGCATTCAGGGCCTTCTTACTCCAGAACTTTCACCAGTGGTTCCCTGGTTCTCGGCTTTCAGAAAATTACACTACTGTCTGTGTTCATTCTCTAGCTTTCAGACAGCAGATGGTGGGACGGCTCAGTCTCCATAATTGAGTAAGCCAATCCCCCCATAATAAATCTCCTCTCCAACTATCTATCTATCATCTATCTATCTATCATCTATCTATCTCCTATCGGTTCTGCTTCTCTGGAGAATTCTAATATAATGGACCATAAGCTCTATGAGCACTATTTAATATCTTTCTCATATGACCACCTCTGAAGTAGATACTAATTTTATCTCCATTTCATAGATGAGAAACAAACTCAGAGGAGCTGAGGGCCTTGCCCATACCATATGATTTGCAAGCAGAGTGTGGAGACTCTGGTAGGTCTGACTCCAAAGCCAGTGCTCAATTCCAATCCAGGTTCCCATCATTATAGCAAGGACTTAATGCAACGTGTGCTGTGTAAGGGTTAGTGCCTCTCACCTGGAGACTCTCAGAAGCTCTATTCCTTCCAACTAACCACTTTGTCCATGATCTGCAACATTTTCCAGTTTGGTAAACTCTTGAATCCAAACCCATGTAATATGATGAGATGTCAGAAACCTGCTACTTGGTGGCCAACAGACACATGAAAAAGTGCCCAACATCGCTCAGCATCAGGGAAATCCAAATCAAAACCTCAATGAGATACCACCTCACACCAGTCAGAATGGCTAAAATTAACAAGTCAGGAAATGACAGATGTTGGCAGGGATGCGGAGAAAGGGGAACCCTCCTACACTGTTGGTGGGAATGCAAGCTGGTGCAACCACTCTGGAAAACAGTATGGAGGTTCCTCAAAAAGTTGAAAATAGAGCTACCATACGATCCAGCAATTGCACTACTGGGTATTTACCCCAAAGATACAAATGTAGGGATCCAAAGGGGTACGTGCACCCCGATGTTTATAGCAGCAATGTCCACAATAGCCAAACTGTGGAAAGAGCCAAGATGTCCATCAACAGACGAATGGATAAAGAAGATGTGGTATATATATATATACAATGGAATATTATGCAGCCATCAAAAGGAATGAGATCTTGCCATTTACAACAACGTGGATGGAACTGGAGGGTATTATGCTGAGCGAAATAAGTCAAACAGAGAAAGACATGTATCATATGACCTCACTGATATGAGGAATTCTTAATCTCAGGAAACAAACTGAGGGTTGCTGGAGTGGAGGTGGGGTGGGAGGGATGGGGTGACTGGGTGATAGACACTGGGGAGGGTATGTGCTCTGGTAAGCACTGTGAATTGTGCAAGACTGTTGAATCTCAGATCTGTACCTCTGAAACAAATAATGCAATATACGTTAAGAAAAAAAGAAGAAGAAGAAGAAGATAGCAGGAGGAGAAGAATGGAGGGGGGGAAATCGGAGAGGGAGACGAACCATGAGAGACGATGGACTCTGAAAAACAAACTGAGGGTTCTAGAGGGGAGGGAGGTGGGAGGATGGGTTAGCCTGGTGATGGGTATTAAAGAGGGCATGTTCTGCATGGAGCACTGGGTGTTATGCACAAACAATGAATCATGAAACACTACATCTTAAACTAATGATGTAATGTATGGTGATTAACATAACAATAAAAAATTTAAAAAATAATAAAAAATAAATTAATTAAAAAAAAAAAAGAAACCTGCTATTTGGAAAGCTCCGATCATGCAGATATTGTCTCTTAGAATTTTTTTGTCAACCCAATGGACACCCCAAAACTAATTACTCCTCTTTACTGAAGGATGAGATATGGGGAGCCTTTCTGTTTCTTCTGCCTATTGATACTTTTTGAGATATAAGTGACATATAACTTTAATTCATTTCAGGTGTACAATATAATAATTCAATATTTGTATATATTGTGAAATGATCACCACAATAAGTCTAGTTAACATCCATCACCACGTATAGTCATAACATTTTTTTCTTGTGATGAGAACTTTTAAGATCTACTCTCTTAGAAAAATGGCTAACATAAAACATTATTATCAGTAGTCCTATTAATATTGTTTATGGGTTTAAGGTGAAGCTAATGATTTTTAAACCACAGGGACCCTCACTGGGAGGAAATTGAATAAAATCTTCATATAAAATAAAAAAAAAAAGCTACTCTCTTAGCAATTTTCAAATATGCAATACAGTATTATTAACTATAGTTGCCATGCTGTGCATTATATCCCATGACTTATTTTATAACTGGAAGGTTGTACCTTTTGACGCCCTTCACCCATTTCACCCACCCCCACCCCATCTCTGGCAACTCCATCTGTTTTCTGTACATACGGGCTCAGTTTGTTTGGTTTTGCTTTGTTTTAGATTCCATTTAGAGGTAAAATCCTATGGTATTTGTCTTTCTCCGTCTGACTTATTTCACTTAGCATAACACCTCAAAGCCCATCCTTATTATCACTAATGGCAAGATTTCCTTCTTTCATGGCTAAATAATATTCCATTATAGATAGATAGATATGTATATATCTCACATTTTCTTTATCCATTCACCTGTTGGTGGCACTTAGATTGTTTCCGTGTCTTGGCTGTTGTAAATAATGCTGTAATGAACATAGGGGTGCATATATCTTTTGGATTAGTGTTTTCTTCAGATGGCTACCCAGAAGTACATTGCTGGATCACATGATACCTCTATTTTTAATTTTTGGAGGAACCTCCTTACTGTTTTCCATTGTGGCTGCACCAACCTACATTCTCACCAACAGTACACAAGGGTTCCCTTTTCTCTACATCTTCACCATGACATTTTCATTCCAAAATCAGAAAATCACTCATGGGGTCCTAGAACTTTCTCTCTAGCTTTTCTACAACAGATCCCTGAATTCCTTCCAACCTTAGAACTCCAGTGAAAAGGACTCTTGAAAAGCACAGTCTTTTTGCCCAGCAAGGGTAGGACTCAGCTGGGTTGTGCTACCTTCCTGCCCACTCCTACCCATTCTCCTCCGTCCTGCCAGAGTGACCTTCCCGAACTCCAAATATGAGTGTACCTTCCCCTACTTGATGCCCTTCAAGGATCCTGCCCCACTGGAGCTGGAGGTGGGATTAGAGGCCTGGCCCAGCAGCCACTCATTGGCTACATGAAGATTAGCCAGTATTTACTCTGCACAAGGCACAATGCTTTCCTGAATGTTCTATCTTGCTCTCCGCCTTTGTTTCTTTGCACACGTGATTCCCTCTGCCCTCCTTTGCCTTCCTCACTCCTGCTCATCCTACAGGCCGATGCTGCATGTCCCTCCCCTAACGGTCTTCCTTAAGCTGGAGTCTGGCTAAGACCACCCACCTGCCCATGCCCACCCCTGTGGCCCTGGGCTGCACCCATGGGCTCTCCAACCCAAGGCTCATCTTGCTTTCTTTTACCCTTGATTCTTTTGTCTTGTTCTCCCACTGAAGTCCCCTGTCTGGTAGTACTCAGTTTCTGTCCCTGAAATTTGTTCCATGCCTTGGCCTGAGTAGGTGTTCCATGAGTGGTTCATTGAGTGAGCAAGGCTCCGTGCCATGGCTTAGCAGCAGGGAGACTGTGGTGAAGGTATGTCGCCTCTTGAAGCCTCAACTGCCCCATGATTACACTGGAGATGATAATGACTCTTCCTCAGATTGTTGAAAGGAGAACGTCAACATCAGGTCATTTCAGGCCTGGCCCAACCTGGCCCAATTCTGGTTAACGATTTTCAGTAGCTATTCTCCTAACTTGCTAGAGGGCTCAGAAATGGATGGTGTCAGTTATGAAAGAAGGAATAAGCAGGCTCCAGGGACTAATGCCGAGGGGTGGCGATGTGAAGCTGCAATGTCTAGGGAAGAATGGGTCAGAATGCCCTGTTAAGGGCACCTGGGTGGCTCGGTCGTTGAGCATCTGCCTTTGGCTTGGGTCGTTGTCCCGGGGTCCTGGGATCGAGCCCCATGTCGGGCTCCCCGCTCCACGGGAAGCCTGCTTCTCCCTCTCCCACTCCCCCTGCTTGTGTTCCCTCTCTCGCTGTCTCTCTCTCTGTCAAATAAATAAATAAAATCTTTAAAAAAAAAAAAAAAAAGAATGCCCTGTTAAGCCCCCTGGTTCAACCCAGAAAGTGTCCTCAGCTAGCCAGGAGAGAAGGTGATGCTGTTCCCAGGGGCCCTCAGTTTAACTCAGGGTTACAAGTTGATGCTGCTTTTTTAGCCATTTCGACTCTCCAAAGACAGCAGGGGACAAGCAGGGCGTGCAGCACACTCCCCCAGTTCAAACCTCGGCAGCATTGGCTCCAGCCCTGTGTGGCCCCAGCCAGACCAGAGCTATCAAGCTCCCCAGCTAGAGACAGGGTCAGGAGCCACAGAAGGCAGGACGGAGGCTTGGAAGGAGGTGGCCAGGGGTGACAAAGCGGAACCAGCTGGACAGAGAGCAGGGACGGCTGGCTCAGGTCTATCCCAGGCTGAGGAGATGTTCACCTATTCCAGAAGCTTCTTTCATTGTAAATTTGAGGAGAAAAGAGACAAGAAAATGTATGGACCTGGAGGTCCCAAAAGTCATAGAAATAGCTTATTTTTACCAACAAGTTTGAGGATACTCTGTTGTCATCTTCCCAAAATGGAAGCAAAAGTTCCACTATCTATACCACTCCTTTGGGTCAAAGCATTGCACCCACTAAACCCTCTTAATAGGTTAGCATGTTCCCTGAAAGGTGACACAGTGACCAATAACTGCCCATAGAAACAGGGTTTTGTTTTTCTTTTATTACTTTTGATTTAATAAAAGGGATTTCTTTCTGAAGACAGTAGCTAGGAAGGACCAGTTCAAAAGACTGCAGAAAACAGCCTAGCCCCATTGCCTAAAATATCCAAACCAGTCTTAAGTTAGTAGCTGGGCTACTAACTGTTTGTTACCGTTAATAACTGGGCGATTACTACGGCTAGTAGCTGGGCTATTAACAATTCCAAGAATTGTTGGAAAAGTATGTATCTTCAGGGAAGCCCTACACGTTCAACACCAGGGACTGGAATAAAACCCAGAATGAAACCCATGTGGCAAACTTCCTCCCTAGCTGGCGTACACACATGTCTGGACATGCCCAGCCACCTGCCCCCATCGCCTGTGAAACTGACACGGTCAGATGTCATGCTCACAGAAGACTTTAATTGAAGCTGAGTTAAATTAATTACATCATTTCGCTGTCCAGGCTTAATTCCCCTGAAGTTACATCATGAAACCAGGGCATTACAAAGGATTAGGGACCAAAGGAAGGTAGATATGAATAAGGTTTCCACATGGCCATGACTCACGTCTAACAGTCATGCCCCCAGTGTGAGCCCTCGTGACTCACCACTGATATCAGCACCATTTCCGTGTGGCCCCCACGCGCGTGGGACGCTAACGTTGCCTCCTGCTGCGGAGAACACTGAGGGGCCCCTGGTTTAGTCAGAAGGAAGAGAAGCCACAGACAGAACTTACCATCCCAAACAGGGCCTCTCAAGATCTACGCTTATTCTGGAAGACTTCAAGATCACCTCAGTTCACTGTTGCCCCAAAAGTGGGGTTGCCTGGGATGCTAGTTGATGCTATGGGAAAAACAAAGGGTGCCATGGTCAAATAAATTTGGAAAAGGATTGATAAATCGGTTTCCTCACTGCACACCTCCTTTGAGCCTCAACCTGCCCGCGTTCACTCTGAATATCCAGGATGACAGTTGCAGATGTAGCATTCCCCAAAGTTGGTTCACTGTGGACCCTGAGGGGTGACTGCACTGAAGAACACGCTTTGGAAAAGTCTTTTTAGTTGTGGCTTCTCTTTTTGCCACTCTCCCTCACCAAGAAGGCAGAGCAACCTCTAGACACTTGTGTTTCTAAGACAGTGCATTGATGTCCACCCCTACCACACAGCACATTCTCAGCAGTTTGCCCCTCATCCCAACATGCAATAAACATTTTGGCGTCCACCAGAGAAATGCTATGTCATGTAGCATGGAGATGCTGAGGGGGACCTCTGGGATTGCTTGATTCTTGTGTTGCCGCTGAGGAAAGTGTGACCCATGGAGCAAAATTCACCAACTGAAGGTGAGGCAGCTAGAGAAATGTAGAGCTCATCCTGGATGTCTGTTGTCCTAAATCTCAGCCCACAGTTACAGGAACAGCTTCTCATGTATAAATAAATGGACTTACTAGTTGATTAGCTAATGAGTTACTAAAGTCAGTGGTTACCAGGTTACTAAACTGGAGAATCATTCTTGGATCTGTGGATCACTAGACAGATCTAGCAAGAAACTTTTTATCATTATTTTTTTTATTATTATTATGTTCAATTAGCCAACATATAGTACATCATTAGTTTTTGATATAGTGTTCAACGATTCATTAGTTGCGTATAACACCCAGTGCTCATAACCACACGTGCCCTCCTTAATACCCATCACCCAGTTACCCCATCCCCCCACCCCCCTCCCTTCCATAACCCTCACTTTGTTTCCTGGAGTCCAGAGTCTCTCATGGTTTGTCTCCCTCTCTGATTTCTTCCCATTCAGTCTTCCTTCCCTTCCCTTAGCAAGAAACTTAACAGAAGAGGCCGCAACATCCAAGTGGTAGGAGGTAGGGCTAACTAGAGATGAATGCAGATGAACTAGAGATGAATGCAGAGTGTAACAGTTATTTTTTCTCTAGGTTCCCTGGACAGAACTCTACATTATTATTTGGTCTATTTGGGGATCTCCTCCTTGCATTAAACAGTTACAGACAACAGAATCCACTCTAGCTAGTTTGAGCAAAAAGATGGTTTATATAATAGTGCACGGAACCTTCACAGGGAAAGAGGATGACTGAGGTGACACTGAATACAACACAGCAGGGCTAACAGAGCCAGGAGGAACATCCAACCACAGCCTGGGTCTGTTATAGAGAAACTCCACTGCCGCTACCATCCCCCACTCAACACCTGCAAAGACTAGCCAGGACCTAAAAACTCACAGTGGTCCTCAAACAGATACCTCCACCACCATACTTATCAGAACACCTGCAGAAGCTCATCCCCACACCTGGCTCACTTCAGCATCAGGACCTCAAGCAGATGCATCTGCCAGGCAAAGCGAGGTCACATGCTTCCGTCAGTGTTATGGACTAAATTGCATTCCCCCAAAATTATAGGTTTGAAGTCCTAACTCCCAATGTGACTGCATTTGAAGATAGGGCCGTTAAAGTAGTAATTAAGATTCAATGAGGTCACAGGGTGCCTGGGTAGCTCAGTTGGTTAAGCGTCTGACTCTTGATTTCAGCTCAAGTCATGACCTCCAGGTCGTGAGATCAAGCCCCAAAGTGGGCTCTGTGCTTAGTGCAGTCTGCTTGACTCCCCGATCTCTCTCTCTCTCTCTCTCTCTCTCTCTCTCAAAAAAAAAAAAAAAAAGATTCAATGAGGTCACAAGAGTAAGACTCTAATGCAATATGATGTGACCTTGTAAGAAGAAGAAAAGACACCAGGAATATGTGCATTCAGAGAATGGGCCATGTGGGGACATGGCAAGAAGACGGCCATCTACAGACCAAGGAGAGAGGCCACAGGAGAAGGCAAACCTGCCGACTCCTAGACCTTGCTCTTCCAGCCTCCAGAACTGGGAGAAAAACTCCTATTGCTTAAGTTACCCAGTTTGTGACATTTTATTATGACAGGTCTTACCGACTAATACACCTGTGTGCAAGGGAATCTGGGAAACTTGCTTTGCAGCTTTCTAGCGGCAATAATACAGGGAGGAAGACTCGACGAGCCAATCACAGAATCCACACTTTATCTAAACAACAGGCTGTCAACGAAGATCAGAAGCGTGTGGGAGCATTTTTTGTTGTCGGAATTGGGAAGAGGGCAGGCTGCTGGCATTTAGAGGGTGGGACCAGTGATGCTAAATGTCCCATGATGCATGCTCCATCCCAGTAAATAATTTTTACTCAGAAATGATAACAGAAAAATGCTAGACTAGAACATGAGCTTCATGAAGACAGAAATGATGTCTCTTTTCTTCTCTCCGACATCAGCACAGAGTCCGGCATGTAAGAGATGCTTGGTAATGTATTGCTGTCTTGCATAAATGCATAAGAAATGGATGATCGTATGAAGGGGTGAAAGAATGGATGAATGGCCAGAATAAGAATGGAAACCTGGCCCAGAACTAGAAGAAACCAAATATCTGCCCCCTGAAGTACATAAAACTATATTTTTATGTATTTCTTAGCATTGAACACTAGACCTGAATGGAAGTGCGTTGAAGCGACCGGTTGCCTGATTGGATGGTTAGGTGGGTCCATGGGGGATGGAGTAAAGCAGGAGGGAGGGACTGGGGTTGGCCATGGGGAGTCAATCAGACACACTGTGAGTGGGCGTGGGGCCATCCAGTCCTGGGGTCACAAAATTTATGCTCAGCCAAAATGCTCTTTTTCCATGTATCCATCACCATGATAGAGGCCCTTCAATGGTATCAAAATTCCCATTATTTATGCCGTTCTTTTAGGTCAAAGCATTGCCCCCATCAAGCACTCTTTAGTTAACATGTTCCCTGAAAGGTGACGTAGTGACCAATAACTGCCCAGCAAAGCAGTTTTTGGATTAGTTTAGAATAAATGTAAGTAAGTCTCTTCTCGAAGAGTGTAGTGTAGACAGAAAAGACCAGTGGTAAAAATCAAAAGACTTCAAAAAACAGCCTAGCTTGGGTGCCTACAGCCTCCATCCTGGTCCTAAGTCAATAGCTGTGTCAGTTGGCATACCCACACCCCTGGACGTGCCTAGCCACCGGCCACCATCCTCCTTATGAAACTGACACGGCCAGGTGTCACACAATAGGCTCTCTGTGACTTCTCTGGGATTCACCCAAACTTTCCTCCTGGTATGATCACTCCACCTGCCACCTGGACCATGACTACTGCTGGGTCCCCACCCTGCTGGATCTCCTTGGCACCCACCTGCTCAACTACGCTGCACGTGCATCTCTTCTCGCCTGTTCAACATAACTGTGTTTCCTGCCATGCTTCACATATCGGAACACATCCAACGGTGCATTGGAAATACTAGCAGAGATAGAAAATGCAAACTGAAAAAAAAGAGAAACATGAGCAATCCAGCCATTTGCCTCGGTATTTCCTGGAAGCCATGATATAAAGGAAGTCCGATGTGTTAGGTAAATGTCATTAATGGAAAGGAAGCCACACACTTCTCCAGGAAAGCTGTTCTTGCCCAGTTCTACATCAAGAAATGACCCTTCTGGGATTTCATGCAGGGATAATGAGAGATGCTAGGCACAAAGTCCTCAGCAGTCCTCGCTCCCTAAAGATGTACTAGGAACTTTTATATGCTGGCTTCTTCCTTCTGAGCCAAGAGTATAAAATTAAACTGCCATTTAGAGAAGGCCCCATTCCCAACAGACTTACTTTTCTTAAATCTGCATTTATCATGTTACTCTAATGCCCATAACCAATGATGTCTCCCTGTTCCCTACCACTTCTACGTGAGTATCTCTAGCCTGGATCCCAGGCTTTCTCAATCCATGGAAACTCCCTCTCTAGCACTCCTGGCCTGCCCTCGGGCTCCTCCCCATCTCTTGCTACAAAGTTTTCACCTCTTCTTCTGACCTAGCCAAATCCTGCAGACCCTGCCAGGAGAGAGGGGAAAGGATAAGAAAGAAGAGAGCATGAAGTGGGGAATGGCAGGGAGTAGAGAGGGAAGGAAGGAGGAGAGGAGGCAGCCAGGGAAGGGAATGGAGGGAGGGAGGACCCTGGGGCACTGGGACTCTGCCAGGCGCCAGGCAAGTTCACATCTAAGGCTCAGTCCAAGTGCCATCACTTCCCTGAACTTTCGTTTCCCATTTCCGGCACAAGGATTTCCCAGAGCCTTGCCCTGCACTCCTGCTGCCTGACAAGCCAGCACCCATGTTCCTCCCATCGCATGCCCTCTGCACCTTAGGCTCTGGCAACACCAAGAACCAAGAACTTGACGTTCCTCCAGGCATGCCGTGGCAGCCTACCCAGTATCCATTCCCCTCTTCTTCCTTAATAACAGACCTTGGGATTTATTCAAGGCTGCAATGTGCTCAGCGAAAAGACTCTATTTTACTCCTTCCTTTGATTCTAGGCAGAGACTGAGAAGTCCCTCTCTAAGGGGCTGATTCAGATGGAAGGAATAACTTTTGCCCCTCTTCCCTCTCCTGTCTCTCCACTTAGAACACAGACATCCTGGCTGGAGCTCCAGCAGCCATCTTGTGACCTTGAGGATAGAAGTCACATGCCAAGGATGGCCAAAGCAGAGATTGAGAAGTTGCCTCCATACCACCCCTAAATTGCCTGCTTTGGGACTTTTTTATGAGAGAGAAGTAAGCCTTCATTTAATTGAAGCCGCTTACTTGGTTTTCTCTTTTAGACAGCTAAACTTAAATCTGATACAACAACCGTACGATTTCATGCCTCTGAGTCTTTGCATAGCTGTTCTCCCTGCTAGGAACTCTTTCCTTCCAGTCCTCCACTCGTGAACTTGTAGTCATGTCTGAGACTTCCACTGAGGTCTCCCTCCCTGTGTGAAGCCCCTTCTAATTGACCCCTTAGGTACATAATAGTTGCTTAATAAATAGTCATAGAAATCCATAATAGCTGATGAATGAAAACATCTGAGAAAGAAAGAAAAATGAGTCGTTTCCATAAACACAATAATATGCTCTACTCCAGAGCGCTGCCTCCTCCTCAAACTCGACCCTTAGTGGATCTTCTTTGGTCCAAAAGCCCAAGACGAGGATGCGGCCTCTAAACCCTACAGATGTAGCAGGGATTCTAGTCAAGGCTGGTGATGCTATCTGGCACGACTCCCACTGAGGAAAGAAAAGAACAGCAAGAGAGAAAAAAGAAGAAGAAAACCTATTTTTGAGGGTTAAAAGAAACACCTAACATTTTTCATTCTTGCCTCAAATTTTCCATGAAAATTTGAAGATGTTTTTCACCTGCATTAGAATTGGGTACACCCCAAGATGGCTTTCATGCTGGGATGAGCAGCCCAGAGTACCCACTGGTTCTTTGCAGGGAAAAGTGGGGAGAACAGGCACACACATTCCAAGAGATAACTGGGAGAAAGTCCCCATATCGCAGAAACAGGTGGGGAGAATTCGCTGCGGCCCCTGGGAAGTACTTTGAAGCCAGCACTGGTAAAAAGGAATGTCCCTCTCAGCAAATGAACAGATATTCAGCTAAGCTGGGACTAAGATTATGAGCTTCTGGGAAAAAATAAATAAATAAATAAAGCATGCCAACACGTTCTCTATGCTTCTCTCATGTGGCAATGAGAGAAGCAAAAATGAAGCTTGGTTTTTTCCTGCCTATCGATTCAGCTCAACAGACTTTTCTGAGGACCTAATTGGGCCAGGCAGAGAACCAGGAGCTGGTGGTCCAAGATGGCGACAATGCAACTCTGCCATGAAGGAGACTAGCTTGTAAGCAGATGCTTGTAAGGCAATGTGATAAATGCGATAGTGGAAGTTTGTATGTGATGAAGTAGTGGAGAGGAGAGAGTGATTATCTGGGAGGATTAGGAGAGGTGTGACCAAGAGGGAGATATTGAGCAAGGTTTTGAAGGATATATAGGAGTTTGCCAACCTTAACCTGAGGTAAGACACCTGTAGAAGTCTTTAAATATAAATTTGTCTGGGGCAACTGGGTGGCGCAGTTGATTAAGCATCCAACTCTTGATTTTGGCTCAGGTCATGATCTCGGGGTCCTGGGATGGAGCCTCACATCGGGCTCTGAGCTCAGCAGGGAGTCTGCTTGAGATTCTCTCTTTCCCTCTCCCTCTGCCCCTCCCCACACTTGATCTTTCTCTCTCTCTCACTCTCTCTCTCGTAAATAAATCTTTAAAAATACATACATACATACATACATACATAAATATTTGTCTGGTGGATCCATTTAAATTAATTCATCAGGAAGATGACTTAGAACAGCACATTTCAAACATGGATGTGCGTATGAGTCACCAGAAATCTTATTTAAATGATTCTGGTTCCAAAAAGGCTGGGGCTAAGCCCTAAGAACTTACAGTGTGGCAGTACAGAGATGCCATAGGAGCTCCTAACACTTAGTGTCTGTGCTTCTCTTGCTAACAAATTACAAGGAACTCTCAAGCAGCACAGATCCATAGACCATGGTGAGAGGAGAACTGACCCTCAAAGATGATGGGGATCTTTGCCATGTCTTCCCCCAGAGCTGCCTTCAGGACCGTGGTTCTCAACTGCACATAGAAATCCCTGCAGAGCTTTAGCCATCTCCATGCTCAGACCACCAGGGACAGTTCTAGCAGGATGTCTTTGGGAGGAGGGATCCAGGCCTCAGTAGTTTCTGGAGTTCCCCAGGGGATCCCAGTGTGCAGCCAGGGTTGAGAACCAAAGCTTTAGGGCACGAGAGCACCACTGGTAATTTATGATGCCTGTGACATGATCCCTCCCAGGGATATTATTGTCACCCCATCTGACAAGCAAGGAAACAAAGACCCAGAGAGGTAAGTGACTTTTGCAGGGCCACACAGTCAAATGCATCCTCGGACCCGGCCCCTCACTTCCCAAAGCACAGTCCCCTGGCCGGCAGCAGCATTCCCTGGAAGCTTGTTAGAAATAGGTCCCAGATTTCTTTAATACAATTATTGGACCCTCCCCATCATCCACAAAAATGTCAGTCTCCAGGGAACTACCCTTTGTGCTCAGCTGCCCAGCTGCTCCGTGACATCAGAGTCTGGGGCCAGATGTCCAGGGTGTGAACCCCAGCCTGTGTGATTGTCACTGCGGTGCTCTAACCTGGCGTCCGTTCCAGGGAAGACCACTAACAGCACCTGCACCTCTTCGGGGGGCCGTGCTGACCCCTGCCCATCTGGACGGCAGAGCCCTGTGCACAGCAGACTTCAGCAAACAACAGCTACGGACCCAATGGTCAAGAAAAGCATCTCAACCATGGCGTACCAAAGCCAGGCAGGGACAGAGCACTACCCACCCCCCCATCTCTCCTGGCAAAGAGCTATTCCCACGTTCCTTGCGACAGATGTGGCTCTCACTTTTATCCCTCCCTCCATCCTGGGGATCTTCTGCAGGCCCTTTGTTCCCAGAGCAGCTTAGCAAGGAATCCTCCCAGCGAGCTGCTGTGGGAAGCTATCGGAGCATAATCCCTGGTGAAAAAAGCAGCTGGCCCTCCAGCTGGGCCCAGGTGGTGAGGACACAGGCCGAGGTGGGCTGAGATGAACCCACAGCAGCAGAGAAAGGGGTGCTCTGTTGGCCTTCAGCATGGCGAGCTCAGCAGCAGAAGCCTCCATTCTCCCAGCCACCCGGAGAGGGGCTGAGGGCTCGCCACTTCTCTGCCTGGGCTGTGCTGACCCCTCAGTGGGCTAACCTCAGGCACTAGGATGAGAATTTTTTCTCTTCCATAATACAGGTCAGCTGGCATGGGGGAGCCTGGCCCCTCTGGGCACACAGCTTGTGAGTGTCCCCACCTGTAGGGCTCCCCTGGAACCATTGGCGCTCTGAATTAGAATGGCTACCAGGGAGGGGGGAGAGAGAAGATTCTGCATGACAAGCTCCCAAGTCATCACTTAGGCTGCTGGTCCACAGACCACCTTTGAATAGCGAGGACACAGCACCCCTAATCTTCAATACTTCCCTTGACCATTCCTGATTGGGTGACACAGAGACCAGTATTCCACTCTGGGCCTCTGTTCCTTCATCTGCAAGATGGAGTGAAATTCAGCAGCTACTTTGTAAGTTGGGAGCACCCTGAGCTCCCCAGTGAGTGAGGGGAGGAGCTGGGGCTCAACCCCATGCTGTGCGTTCCTTCCGCAAAGCAAGATAAAGACCCCACAAGGATGTTCAAAGAGGCTTTGTGATATCATTACTTCCAAGAAGCCATGTGACAGCACGGGTTTTAAAATCAAACAGACCTAAAAGCCCCTGTAACTTATAAGCAACAAGCCTTAAGTAGGTTTTGTTGTTTGGGCATTTAAAAAAAAAAATCTTTAAGGTTCTGCAGGTAGGAGGCACTCAATAAGTATTTCCTTTTTCCTGTGTTGTTTTTCTTTTTCCTATCTTCCCAAAGAAACTACAACAACAAGCCAACAGGGCCAACCAGGGGCTTCTACAGAAAGTCATTTAAAGATCGTAATCATGAATGCTAGTCTCTAAATCACACATATTAGTCTGGATCCTTTGGTTATAAGTGACAAGAACCCCAGCTCAAACTGGCCTTTGAAGATATTAAAATGGCCTTAACTGAACAGTCTAATGGGAATCAGGCACAGCTGGATCTAGGTGCTCAAGTGATATTGTCCGGAATCTGTCTCTATCGTTATTCTGCTTTCCTCAGTACTGACTTCATTCTTGGGTAGACCTCCAGCAGCTCCAGGTTGAGAGACCTGGCAGAAAAAGAGATCCTCTATCTTGAACAATCTAGAAAAAGTCCCAGAGCTGATTCTTATTGACCCAGATCCAGTGATGGGCCTGTGTCTGAGTGCAGCGCTATGACCTGCTCAAGTCCTGTGTGACGTGCCATCCTGGAGACAGGATGCAGCTCGGCCACCCGATCACTCTGACACAGGGAAGTGTGGTATATTCGTTTCCCAGGGCTGTCAGAGCAAAGGACCACAAACTGGGTGGCTTGGATGACAGAAATGTATATTTTCACACTTCTGGAGCCAGAAGTCCAAAGTCAAGGTGTCAGCAGGGTTGGTTCCTTCTGGGAGCTCTGAGGAGAATCTGCTCCATGCCTTTCTCCTCAATTCTGTGTTTCCAGCCATCCTTGGCGCTCCTTCCCTGTATCACTCCAATCTCTGCCTCCATTTCATTCTATTTGTTCCTCTGTGTCTTCACGTGGCTGCCTCATAATAACACTGGTCATTGGATGGAGGGCCCACCCTAATCCAGTATGACCTCACCTTAACTGATTACATCTGCAAAGACCCTATTTCCACATAAGGTCACATTCTGAGTTTCCAAGTAGACATGACAGGGGGGAGAGAGTGGGGGGGGTGGGGATACTAATCAACCCACTACAGGTGGTAAACCGGAAGAAAAACTGAATATGAATACCAGAGAAGATAGGGTGTGGATGCTCGGCAGGCAAAATCCAAAACCAACAGATGTCCCTAATACCACATAAGTCACCAGTCCTCAAATCATCAAAACAGAGATCTTAGCAGATCTGTGGTCCCACTGCCTAGAAACAACTATACCTAGTTAACTGCACACGAGAAATCCCACAGTGAATCCAATCCGACGGCAGCCAGGAAATCTCTCTCTTTGATGGGAATGCTTCTTAGAAGCTGAGCTAAATTTGTAACAAGTCTGAAGACTGCATTTCTCTTCAGGCAAACTGCAGCCTCTCCAACAGTTCTGGCTTCACATATGTCTAAGCTATCGAGAGCCCTGCTCTCCAGGGAATCGAACTTCCGGTCCTCGAGCCCAGCTGCGTCTAAAATTGTAGAGTCGCTTTGTGAAGACAAAGTCAACAGTTTCTGAATCTCCAGCTTCGGGAAGCAGACCCTCCCACTTGGCTAAACCAGACCCATGTTCTCAGAATTACCATCCCCAAGACTCTCACCCAGTTACATATTTTACTTCTTTTCCCCCATGAAGAAGGAAATTCAACTTTCAATTTGGGGGGCAGCAGGGGTGGGGAGGGGTGGGGGGAAGGAAGGTTTAAGAGAATTTAAGTCACTTAACGGTGATAATCCCTAGATGGTAGGTTAAAGGAGGGTTTCACTGGAGCAGAAATCGTTTTAAAATAAGAAAAAAAAATAGTAAAGATATGTCCTAAATTTAAAATATCTCCTACTGGTTCTATTAAGCTCCCTACACCATGTTGGTGAGCTAACAACTATTGATTTAGGAATGTCTAGGGAATAAGAAAATTCTCCCTCAACAACAGAAACAAAATCTAAATAAAAAGAAATCAGTGGAAACAGAAAAGTACACATGAAAAAAATATATATATCCCAGCCAAGTGACATTTTACATTCTTATTTCTTCAAAGAAGCCCAGATCTCCCATTTGGTGCAGTGATGCTCCCCGGGGACCCAAGACCACGCACACAGGTCTGACTCACAGACTGGGCCACTTCCCAGCTGTGTGACTCTAGGCAAATCCCTTTACCCATCTGAGCCTTGGTCTCCTCATTTTCTAAAAATAGCTCCACCCTCCAACTACTTTATATAGTAGTCCTAACACTTCAAGGGGCTGGTCTCCGTGCAAGAGCTTTGAAAACACTATAAACGTTATAGGACATGATTAATCAAAGCATGTTCTGGAACCCTGCCAGGCCCCACTAAATCACATACTGAACAAAAGGTAATCCTTTTCCTCAAAAAACACAGTCTGATTCATGCGAACCTCAGGTGTGCTGAAATCCACGCACTCCTCAGCCCATGGAATGTGATCAGCATGGCCCACGCAGGTGTCCACCCCTATTACTGATTTATTTCCCTTTAGCTGAAGCCTCCTCCCTGCTTATAGGCAAGTATTTTAATCTGTTTGATATACAGCCTTTTGTCCGTATTCCTTAAAAGCTGTATGCATTTGCACGTATGTGTTTTTAATTTTCCTAAGTGGTCTCACTTCAGGTTTCGTTTTGCTTCCCAGATTCTCCCTAAATTTAAGATCCAGCTGTGGGGTTGTGATACGTCTGCTCTGTTTCCTCTAATTGTGGCGCTGCGTGTGGCCACGCACGAGGCCAGCCTGTTCATCCAGCCTGATGGGTTACTCCCTACCGCTGCAAAGAACACTGCAGTGAGCATCTTTGTTCGGACCTCTGGGTGTGGGCTGGCTCCCACAGTGCGCAGGAGCTCTGCTCACTCTCCCTGCTGACCTCCTTGTCACGGTGCCCAGAGACACCCATCCCTCCCATCCCTACCACATCAGCCTTATCCAGCTTTCTGATAGAGAGAGAATGGGACACCTCTCGCTGTTTGATTCCTCATCTAACCGAGTACTAATGATACTCAGTACCTCTTTGTGTGCTTATTACCTGAGATGAGGAGATTCTTCTTCTAAAAACTGGCTGTCATATTCTTTTCCTGTTTCGTTACAAGTAGATATCTTTTGTCCTGTGGATTTGAGGATTTTCTTGCACAGCCTATGTACATCTCCCATTCTGTCATGTTACCTTTGTCCATGGTAACTTGACCAGAGGGCCTTCCTCTTGATGGAATCATAATCCATCTCTATCCTGCCTTGGAAAGGCACCAAACTCTTCTTTTTTTTTTTTTTTTTAAGATTTTATCTATTCATTTATTTATTTGAGAGACAGAAGAAGCATGAGCAGGGAGCAGGAGCAGAGGAGGGGGAGAGAGAGAATCTCAAGCAGACTCCGCACGCCGAGCATAGAGTCCAACGTGGGGCTTGATCCCATGACCCTGAGATCATGACCTGAGCTGAAATCAGGAGTCGGACAGTTAACCGACTGAGCCACCCAGCCGCCCCCAGACTCCTCTTATTAACATCCCCGTCTGCTCCCCACACCCCAGCCGCCCCTACACACTGCGAGCATCCTGTCCCAGCAAGCAACACCTGTTCTTTGGCTTCAGCTCTCCCGCAGGCTCAAGGAGGAAATCAAAGCACATTACTCTGGTATGCAAGGCCCTTCCTTTACAACCTAATCCCAACCTTTCCACCTCATTTCTGCTACATAAGTCCCCATGTCCATCCACAAGTCTGCCTTGCATACAATGTTCACACTTTTAAGATACCCTCATCATCCTTCTTAGCAGGCAAACTGTGAAGATTCTTTTAACGATTGCTTTTGTTTTTGAGTAGTTGGTTTTTTTTTGTTTTTTTTTCCTACTCAGGCTACCACTGATATATGCACATTTAACAAACACAGTTTCCACTTTGAGAGACAATCCTAGTGTCCTGTGACATGTTACTGTCAGTATAATCCTAATCGGAGAGCAGTGCGAGGCAGAAGAAGCAACATTAATATCTCCAGTTTGCAGGTTGGGAGGCTGAGCCTTTGTGAAAGAAAACCAGTGCAGACCCCGTGATAAAGGTGGCAAGACAGATCTTATTCACCTTAGCGAGCTCAACTCCAGCTAAGACAAAGGTACATGAACTTATAAAGGAGCAACAGACATGGAACAGAAAAAGGGCTTTGGGGACATGAAAAGGGGGAAAGAAAAGAGGGACCAGGGGGCTGTGGAGAAAATGAAAAATTCCAGAAGGGGAGTGAGTGCAGAATTACTGGAGATGGTTTGGCAAAGTGGGTCGGGACAAAAAACATTCTGTGATGTGACAGTATTATACTTTCTCGAGCAAAGACTGACCACGGGGGCTTGGATCACCTTTAGGGACACAACGTAGGGTAGGTGGAAGCCAGGCTGCAGCTTCTCAGCACGTGGGTCAAGCAAGGGCTCTGGGTGGCGTGGGAGTCCACAGTTCATGCCTTCCAGAGGTTAGGGAGCCCACACAAGGCTGTACGATGAACAAGGCAGAGCCTAGACTTAAACACCAGCCCGCCAGACTATGAGGCCCAGGTTCCACTCTGGTTTTCGGTTGCTATTTGTCATTTTCGCTGAGGTGCTGACTTGGGGTGAGTCCTGTGGAGGCTTGTGAGCAGGAGGGAGACAGGTAGCTGGTGAGGCTGCCCCACCTCCCTCGGCACCGTGGGTCTCTCCTGGTCCTGAGGTGGTGGCAACTCCTGAGAAGGGGCATAAAAACCAGTAGAAAAGAAATCACTTGGTAGAATGTGCTGTCCAGTGAGGGGGGCGGGGGGAAGCCATCTTGTGGGACTGTTGAAGGAATGATTAATTTAAGGTATAAGAATATGCAAGAGCTGTTTGTTGCCAAATGGGAATATAATTCAAGAGGAAGCCTAAATATGTCCTTCACAACCATGGGAGCTCTCAGAGGTTTCTAGAAGCTGCTCTCTCCACCGTCACCAGTCTGAGATACAGTGAACTCCCTGACTAGGTTTTGGCAAACAAAGCAGTTTTAAGAATCACCTGGAAGGTGGCCATGAGGCACTTTGCTGCGCAAGCCACACCCTTAGCAAAAAGAGACATTAGCAACAGTACTTTCTGCGGCAGAGAGCATCAGGTTGTAAAACTCAAGTCCCCCTCAGAGTCTAATTTGGATAATTATAGCTTGCCTCCCAGGACTCTCCCTGCAGATCCAACTGGCTTTGGTTGTCATCATTCCTGCTATTCTTCTAAATTACTGGGCAGGGCAGGATTACAAAGCCAAGCCTACCACAGGGAGAATCGAGGAGGGAACGTGGATTCCTCTATCAGCTAACTGGTCCCCGCCTGACAGAAACGATTGTTCCGTACACAGCACAATGCACTTCCATTTGGGGTGAGGTCATCGGAAAAGTGAGCAAGTGTCTCATGGTTTTTCCCGTCCATCCGCTTTTCCCAAGAAGACGGACCTCCAGGGCTGCCCTGGGACCCCAAATTCTCCTCCACAACAGACTGGGCTCTGGAACACCAGCTGACTCAGAGGCAGCATCGCATAGAAGTTAGGAACATCTTTTTTTTTTTTTTTTTAAGATTTTACTTATTTGACAGAGAGAGAGACAGCGAGAGAGGGAACACAAGCAGGGGGAGTGGGAGAGGGAGAAGCAGGCTTCCCGCGGAGCAGGGAGCCCGATGCGGGGCTCGATCCCAGGACCCTGGGACCATGACCTGAGCCGAAGGCAGATGCTTAACGACTGAGCCACCCAGGTCCCCCGAAGTTAGGAACATCTTGTCAGAGTCAGACTGGGCAGATCCAAATCCTGGTTCTGTGTGTGCCTGAGTCTCCTCGTCTGCAACGGGGCGGGTGAGAGAGACACCTTCCTCAGGGGCGGTCAGGAAGAGTAACCGAATTCATACAAGCACCACACGCAGAAGAGAGCCTGGCCCCAGGCCATACTCAACATGCTCTGCTCTTACCCGTCCTCCCGGATCGGGCCCCCAGCCTCTCTGAGCTGGGCCGTGGCCAACGTCACGCATTCATCACAGATGACAAGAGTGGTTAGTGCATATGGGTCCCCACGAAGAGACGAGCTGTTGTGAAGAGTCATAGGCCTTTGCTCGCCTTTCCACCTCAACTCTGCTGCTCCCCCCAGGCACCCCCCACTCACTGTGGGGCACCAGCACCCATCCTGCCTGGGATTCTGCACCCAGGGAGCCATGACTTACACCACTCCCACTCACTACCTGGTCCAATTCCAAATCTTGAGTCCCTGTGAACCCCCGCAGAGCTTTCCAATTCCTGACCTAAGACACCACTCCTTCCCTCGTGCCTGGACTCTTCCAGGTGCTCCCCAAGCAGGTGCCCCCACATCTACTCCTGTCCCCACACATCCGCTCCCCCTACTCTGGCCAGAGTGAACCTCCCAGACAGCACATCCTCCAAAACCCTTCTGCGGTTCAGGACGGTGTCAAAAAAAGGGCCTGGGGAACTTGGTCCCGGACTCCTCTTGGGCCTCATCCCCAAACACTCTCCCCTTTTGCCTCCCTGACTCATCCCAGGGCCTTTTCCTAGACCCTCAGGTGTTTCCAGACACAGTGCCCTCCACCTGGAACACTCCGCCCTCCTTTCTCCACCTGGGAACTCCCATTCTCCTCTCCGACCCACTGTCGATGTCTGCCCCCCAGGGGGGATGTTTCCCTGGCCATGACCCCTGACCCCATGCCATACATGCCCAGCCCTCTGGAGCGGAACTGTGCTCTTAGCACCTTACCTCTTTCATCCTTGCCTCTTATCACAGCTTTTAATTATGTATTCGGGTAACTTTTCCTGCCTCAGTGTCCACCACCAGCCTGAGAGGTGCCGAAGCTAGAGCCGCATCTGTCCCCTTCCCCTCTGTGTCTTCGGAGCTTGGCTGGTGCATGCTCGGCCTTGGTTGCCAACCAAATGATCCTACGGGAATCGAAACTGTCTTTATTTTTACGTTAAAATTTTTAAAAGCCTTCCCATAAATATTTTTATTACATCTGAATGGCCCTCAAGTCAATACACTATTTACCATTAATCTAAGGTGGTGGTTCTCAAACATGCAAGCATCTTATACCAACAGGGGAGTTTTCAAAAAATACAGAAGCCAATCTCCCATCCCCAAAGGGTTTGTTTTAAATGATCTGGGAGGAATCAGGCCCTTGTATCTTTTTAAATACCCCCCACCTGACTCTCCAGCGCAGTCAGGACTGAGAACGCTGTGGTAAAGGCTGCACTGTGGGTCCATCTCTGGCCCAGGGGTCCGTTGGCAGTAGGGCCTTCAGTCTGGGCAGCCCAGCTGGCTTGAGGAAGAGGCCCAGCCTTCAGATGGGAGGAAAGGCAACAGGTCCCAAGTCTCAGATAAGGGACAAATAAGTTTCAGGCTACTTGTCAGTGCTCTTAGCAAGCAATGGAAAAAGTAGGAACCAGGGCAAAGGCCTAAGCCTTCAGATAAGCTGACCATCTGCACGAGCGACAAGGCAAAGAGCCAGCTAGCTGGCTCCCCACTTTCCCCTTCCAGGGCAGACCACTGCTCATATGCTGGCCTCAGGCTCCAGAACAGGCCTGGGCTCCCACCCGCTCAGGAGGACAGGGTCTTGATGCACTGCCATGTGCTCTGCTTTGGCTGGAGCCCACGACCTATCGATCGGACACATCAGCTTCAAATTCTTCAGGACCTTAAGCCGGCAGAATCTGGGGACAGCAGAGACTAACCATGGCCAGAGAAATTCCTCTAGAATTTTCAAGGCCCATTTAGAGTTTGATGCTTAGAAGGCAAACTCTTTATTTGTTCAGAGCTAAAGTACTAAAAAGCCCCCAATAGACAAAGGCGCCATTTATGAGCCTGTCCCCGCCCACTTTCCTCTCCTCTTCTGGCATCTCTGGTCCTCAGCTCACCGTGTTAGCTGTTTTGTCTGTTCGTGCTTTGTTCTCCTTTTTCAAGTCAGTTCTGTGCTCCAAGAGAAAGACAAGATTGACAGCTTAAAGAGAGCGTGGGCCTCTCCTCTTGGGTCTGCAAGGGTCAGCATCTCCTTGGCCATCAGCCAACCTGATTTAGTGTCTTTCCTAATGATGGGAAAGGGCCCGTGATTAACAACCCACGGACCAGGCCCCATCAGGAGGCGTGGCCGACCCAAGGGGACTCCAGGGTCTGCACAAAAGGGGCTACCAGTAGGTGGCGCCCCGGGCAGCTCACATCCAGATGTGTCACCTGCATGGCCCTGCCCCCCTCGAGGGAGCTGCCACCAGATGCCCAGGGCACGGACCCCGGGAGGCATTTGTAGTAAAACCGGGTTGCCCTGCAGATAGCGAGGGCAGTGGGTCAGCAGCCAGGGCCCCGGCGAAGAAACTGGGTGCAGAGGGACACAGCAAAGAGGTGTTGCTAGGGAACACCGTATTCCTCCCCAAGCCGACAGACAGATTTCAGGTAGAGGGGAAGCAGGCCAGTGAGTCAGGAGTTTGAGGGTGTCTAGCTTGAAGGCCACGTCCACACAGGGATGAAGATAGTGTTAAAATGGGGAGGGGGGTGCCGTGCACCTGGGTGGCTCAGTTGGTTAAGTGTCTGCCTTCGGCTCAGGTCATGATCCCAGGGTCCTGGGATCGAGCCCCGCATCGGGCTCCCTGCTCAGCGGGGAGCCTGCTTCTCCCTCTCCCTCTGCCCCCTGTGTGTGCTCTCACACACTCTCTCTCTATATCAAATAAATAAATAAAACCTTTAAAAAAAAAAAATTGGAGAATAGAACAAAGACAGGGGGACACGGAGAAAGGCTCAGGCCCAGCCAGATGGGCGAAATGAATGAGCAAAAATGGCCTGCCCTGTCAGAAGCTGCCTCCAAGAGCCACGTTGGAAGGGAAATGTGCAGAATGACAGCACTTGATTGATTAGCCTTACCCCACCCTCCCCCACCCCCAGCACAGCCTCGCTTGCTGGTTCTGGCGTAATTCCTCATGGCCTACGGAGGTTTGAGGATTTTAGGAATTTAAGGGGAGCAAGTTGCAATTTACTGTCCCTGAGGCCTGGTTGAGAGAGGATGGCCCAGCAAGGGGCATAGGGGTAGGTGACAACGTGCACCAGGCTGAGAGGAGGGGCACCTGGGAGTCAGCCCTGGTGTCCCCAGTGAGCTCAGTAAGACGCCTCACCTGCTCGGCCTTGTTTCCTCACCCATTTGATGAAGGAGTCTGACTAACATTATTCTGTCTTTCGTTGACTCCTGCGTAGCTGCAGGGATGAAAAATTCCATGGCTCCTAGGGATGGGGCCTTCCTTTCTCTTTTGTAACTTCTTTCTCCTCACTGGCTGCCTTCGGTGTTTGTGTCCATGACTGAACACTCTCTCCCCAAGATAAGCTGTGAATGCGTGAAAGGAACAGAACAGAATCGGCCTTAGAACCAACCCCGACTCACAGAAAGTCACACAACCATGAGTATCTACTGAGCAGGACACACCACGGCCACCGCTGATGACCGGCACAGCACAGTGATGAAGAACATCGTTGAACATCTAAGGTAGGTCAGATCCAGTGTAGTTGTCAAGCCATCAACTCCCTTAATCCTCCCAGCAACATAAGAGGTCAAAACTCTTATTTTCTCACCCAACAGATGAGGAAAATGGACACAAAGCTAACAGGTCACACACCTAGGAAGTGTGTAAGCCAGATTTTAAACCCAGAAAGTTAAGCCCCTAAAACCCTTACACACAGCTTCTACCAAACACTGCCTCTTAGTAGTAACAATGCAATAAAAGAAAATATTCATGAGAGATTCATGTATCACTTAGCTTCTGCTGTGTAACAAGTCATCCCAAACCCCAACTTAGCAGCTAAAACATTTATTGTTCCTCAACAACTCTGTGTGTAAATTGGGTGATTTTTCTGGGCTGGGTTGGTTTGACCAAGACTGAGTCATCCAGGATGACCTCAATTATTAGTCTGGTGTTGGACCAATATTAACTGGGGTGACAGGAGCAAACCCAACACCCGGCAGGCTCGCCTGTCTCATTCACATGGCCAATCCAGGATTCTCCAACGGGAGGGCAAGCCTCAATACACAGAAGTCTTGTAAACCTTTATTTACATACATTTGTTTGTATCACATGGCCCGGGTCAGATTCAAGAGGTGCAGAAAGAGACTCCTCTCCTTGATGGGAGGATCAGTGATCCTATTACAAACAGGAGACATGCCAGGACAGGGAAGATTGGGAGCCAGAAGTGAGCATGTGCAGGTACACACACACACACACACACACACAGCACTCAGGAGTTTAATGCAGTCCTTAGCATAGTAGACACTCAGACATTTATTTTGATGACTGCCTCTACCGTAAGATTCAAGTTATGTCAAGTAGCCAGACATTTATAAGCCCAAGGATCATATGAATCTCGAGATTACTTACTACATCAAGATTACTGATTTGTTTATCTTGAACAGCCTTCACTAAGGTAACAGCAGGAGTCACACACACATAAAACTTCCTTTTTTCACTGGAAAGATGCTAAAGCTATTCCTATCATCATGACCATAAAATGCTTTGTCCCTCACTTGCCTTTGAGCTAGAGGAATAAATATACAACTATCTATCCAACATCTGGTCTTGGCTAGAAAAAGCCTCTTAGGTATATACACTGTGCTGGGGACCCACTAGCCATCCCCCTTTATCTCTAATGAACAGAACCTTGATTTTTGTCTGGGGTGCAGTGTGCTCCCCACATTACCTATCCAGAGGGGTTGGCCATGAGCACAGTTATGGCCAATAAGACACAAGCATAGGGTGTAGGGAAAAGTCTGCACTTCCCTGATACAGGTTCCTAGTTCCCACACACATCCCCACTTTCCCTTTCCAGCTTCTTCCTGCCTGCAGCGGGGATGAGAAGCTAGAGGCACAGTGACCACCTATGACCCAAAGCCATAAACATAAGCACAAAGGTGGCAGAGCAGAAAGGTGCAAAGAGTTTAAATTCTTAAAGGCGTCTTGGAGCCACCAGCCCTAGACCTACTACCTCATCCCTCTTGTTACACAAGACACACAAACCCCTTACTTGTTTAAGCCACTTTAAGTGCATTTTTCTGCCACTTGCCCTGAACTCAATACATCCAGAGCCAGATGGGTGATTTCCCCCAAACCTGGTCCTCTGCCAGTCTTTGCATATCTGCAGATCAGAAACCAAGGGCCACTGTGAATTCCCCATCTCCCGCTTCCTCTGTGCTGAGATGGATCAATGATCTCATAGCTGTCTTCATCTCCTCCCCCTCCTCCAATGGACCACAACTCCCCACCCATTCATTTTCTGTTTCCAGCTGCCAGAGTGAATGATCTTTCCCATGTACAGATCTTCTTGGGTCCTCTTTCTGCTTAGAGCCCTCCGTGCCCCGCCCTCAGGAGAGAAACTAGATGCTTCACCTGATGCACACCTCCTCTCCACCCTTCTTCCCCCTTCTGGGCTCCATGTGCTCTCATCTTCTTCCAGTTCAGTGGTTCCCAAACATGTCCCATGTTAGAATGACTCCAAGATTTAAAATTTAACTAAATCACAACCTCTAGGGGTGTGGCCCAAGCATCGATATTTTTTGAGGCCCCCCAGGTGATTCCAGGGTGCAGACCAATTTGGGAACCACCATTTCCTTAACCGGTGGTGCCCTCCGCACCCACCTCTGGACCCTCACACATGGTCTTCCTCCTGCCTGGACCACTCAGCCCACCCATGAAACCTCCCTCCTCCCTCAATGCCTCCCCATCCTTCTCATCCTTCAACTGACACTTCAAATGCCACTGTCTTAAGGAAACCTTGCCAAACCCCCAAACTAGGTCGGGTGTCCCCATTCCAAACTCGGAGCCTGTGACTCTGTCCTCCGGGACACTTACCGAAGTTGGCCTTTATGCTTTTATTTTGTGGTGATTTGTCCAACACCTGTTTCCCCCACCAGGCTCTAAGCTCTCTGATCTCAGGTCCTTTCTGCTTTCACTTGATCATGCCCCCAAGTTGAGCTCACCATCTGGGCTTAGTCGGTGTGCAAGACATATTTGTTTATTCAACAAATAAACAGCATCACATCCACCTTGTAGAGAGAACACTGAGGCTCTAAAACAAAGATCCCACTGCTCAAGTGTAACAGAAGAACATTCAAACCCAGATATCAACACCCTTCTAAACCAGGGGTTTGCAAAATTCTACTATATCCCCATCACCTGGGAGGCTTGATAAGATCAGTAGACCTAAGCTCCAGGGAGTCTGGGGAGGAGCCCAGGGATGTGCATTATTGTCAAGATCCCAGATGATGCTGATGCTCTAAGTCCAGGGTCCACATTTGAGAACCACTGCTCAGGCTCCCCTCCTGGTACCCCCTGGCCATGGGGTGCACTGGGGGCAGGGAAAAGTCAAAGTCAATTCAAAGCTACTTTTAATCTGACAACTGTCTTTTCTCTTTTTCTTTTCTTTCCTTTTTTTTTCCTTAAGTTTTTATACAAGGGTTATATTTATAGAATTAGAATCCAGCGTTTGTCCCAAGCTGTAAGAAGGGCCTCCTTCCTCCCACCGCCCTGCTGACAGAGAGAGCCCAGCTGTGGCAATGCTCAGAGTCTCTCCAAGGGGCTGGCAAAGACTCCAAACATATTTGCAGCCAAGTGGCAAAGGGGTCTGGCAGGCCGACTTCTATCTCAGCTCACCTGACTCAGGTCCAGAAAGGAAACAAGCATGAAATGCTGCCTGGAGAGAAATAGGCAGGCCACAACCCTCCCCACAGCCCTGGAGATTTCCAGAAGATTCCAGGGCCTCACTTTCAGACACCCCACATCCACTTAAGACCCCCTTTCCCTGCTTCTTTCTTCTTCCTTCAGCTTCTATCAACAAATGGCTATGAACAAACCCACACGTATCTTTTACGCACATTTGGGGTGTGTGAAAACAAAAGGTACATATTTTGCATCATTTACAGCTGGTTCCACCCAGATAATTAATATTTTCAGCCTCTGAGGTGTGTTTATAGTTTGGAATCCCAATCCACAGATCTGATGCTCATAACTGACTTCCTTGTCAGGAACAGTGGCCACAAAAAAAAAAAAAAATCATAGCTCCTTAGTTAGTGGTTCATTTCAGGATGGAGATTGCCATGTGAGAGGTATTACAAGTAAAAGCAGTTCCATGGGGAAAAAATTGAGAAATCTGAAAGATTTTGAACAAAATTCCCTGGGTAGAGCTGGGTTGGAGGGTGGGGGCAGGGCTGGGGGGTGGGATGGGGTGCCTGAAATAAATGTTTTTTCAGCTCATTATGAACCAGAACCAAGACCCCCAGAACCCACTCACCTGCATTTCACACACAGGAATTTTGGAAATAATTGTGCTGTGACTGAGGTTTCCCCCAGCACAATTTGAGAAGAAAGCATTTGTATCTATTGTTCTGTTAATTAACTGTGTCAACAAGATTGTAGAGAAAATGTTTTTAAAGCCTCTTAAGAGGCCAAACATTTTTTAAGTCCTTCTAAGTACTTTAGGAATACCCAAGGATTTAAATTGACAATGATAAACAATCACTAATTATAGTCATTTTAACTGGTTCTCACCAAGGATCTCTTTATTAGATAACACTTGTTAACCTAGTTTCAACTCCAGTATGTATTTAAGGAAGATTAAGTTCAATTTAATTCAAATCTGCATTTATCGAGTTTCCTATAATGTGTCAAGTAATGAGACTGATTATTCTGAAATATGCTATCATTCAGATCAGCCCTTCCCCGGTTAGCCAAAAACAGAAAGATTCAACTCTGCATTCAAAACTTATAACCATAGAAATATAACATTATTGTACATTATATTAAAATCCTAACACGTCCCATAACAAGGACTGAGATATTATCTCTGCACCCCCCAGCACCGAGCACAATGCTCATCCCAAAGAAGGCCCCAGTACATGTTTGTAATGACAGAAACAACACGAGCTCCATCACGGATTGTTCTAGAAGATGAAAGAAGAGGAATTAGTGTCACCACTTTTTGAAAACAAGGACTCATTCTCTTTCACGACACGTTTCCGCTGAGCAGAGTTAAGCTGTTCAGTTGTTCTGTCTTATTCAAGTGTCAGGACAACCCATGAGGAACATTCTTCACAGTGTACCCATTTCACAAAGGCAGGCAAGGTCCAGCAGACTGTAAAGTGTGGGAGGGAAAAGAGAACCCAGGTCTGCTTAGCTCCCCACCAGTCCCCTCAACCACGGGGCGCCGTGCCTCCCATGTGAATCCAGCCCTAACCCCTGAGCCTGGGTCCACACGGTCTGGGGCCTGGAGTCTTAGCTCTGCTGACAATTCAAGAACGTAAAACACACTAGAAGCAGCGCGGACACCAAATGTGAGGAAGAAGGAAGGGGTCGGTCAGGGAATGAGAGCCAAGGAGAAGAAAGAGAAGAGGTTTGCATACATCTCACAAAAGATTGCCTCACATTTCTGTCCGTGGTAGCATCCACGCAACATGGCCGAACAGAGTAACGACCCCGAAGAAACCCACATGAGTCCCCCTCACCACTCAACAGTGGCTATCTTGTCCCTGTGATCTTTGAAGCAAATTCGCTGAGTAGGAAACACAACGAGGTATTTAACACGTTGTAATGAGGAATATTATTGTTGTCATTTAAATGACTGTCACCTACCAAGAGTCAAGTAGGTTTTGGAAGGAGAACAGGAAAACGAAGTCAGATTGTGTGAAGATTCCTTCAATGGAAGAAGCTGAGGATAAAACTACATGCAGTTCGAGAAAGGGGGTCTTGGATTTCAGAGGGCATAACCATCTCCAGGGTGGGGTTCCTAAAAAACAGATTTGGGAGTCACATTCCCAGAGATAAGCTAGTGTGATGCCCAGACTTGGCATTTTCATCCGCAACACCCAAACAACTTACTCATTCATTAAACATCTGTTTATTGAGCACTTACTACCTGCCGACAGCGTCCTAGATGCTGGGGACCAGTGGTCATCAAATCCCTCAAGACTGCTGTCATGGCGTCTCCTGTCTGGAGAGGGGAGACAAGCTGTGACTGCGGATAAGGGGCCAGGTGGTGGAAAGGCTTATGACAAAGAACAAAGCAGAGTTAGGAATGAGGGGACATTACCTCTATTTACGGGGTGTTCTGAGACGCTTTTCTAATAAAGAAACAAACTAGATTTCTATATGGATTTTTCCAGAAGAAAAGCATTCCAGAGAGAAGGAAGACCCAGTAGAAAGACACTAAAAATTCTGGGGCAACGGACTTATTCTGATTCAAAGAGCACTTGCCACGTGCAGACACTTTATGGCTATGATCTTTCAAAGACGGAGCAACCCTGCATCGCTAAATACTGTGATTCCCATTTTGCCCACAATTACATGGGGGAGGTGGCCACCAATGTCGCAAAGGACAAAGCTGATGTCTGACCAAGGGGACCGATGGAATTTCCCCCACCGCAGAGCTTTAGGGGAATCGCCCCCGTGGGAAACATGTCCCTCCTGATAGGCGGCAACTATGCACAGGAGTAAAGAAACCATTACTTAACTATAAGATAGCACACTAATACAGCTGTCTAAAATTATATTTAGGGGGCACCTGGGTGGCTCAGTCTGTTGAGCATCCAACTCTTGATTTCGGTTCAGGTCATGATCTCAGGTGGGTCCTGAGATCAAGCCCCATGTGGGGCTCTGCGCTCGTGTGGAGTCTGCTGGAGATTCTCTCTCTCCCTCTCCCTCTGCCCCTCCCCCCATGCGTGTGCTCTCCTCTCTCTCTCTAAAAGTAAGTAAATAAATCTTTAAAATGATATTTAGGAAGAGTTTTCTTTCATGATTTGGGTAAGTGCAATACCATATGAAGCAGAAGTATATACAGAATTGTGTGGATAGAATGAGTTTAACTATATAAAGAAAAATACTGTATAGGAATATACAAAGAGAGGGAAATATGCCAAAATGTGAGCTCTGTGGTTGCCTCTGAATAGTACATGTCTTTAATTCTTCACTTGTCTCTACTTCCCAAATATGTCTGCTATGATAAGCAGATTTTTCTTGATCCTCAGGGGGAAAACCATGAAAAAATATTGTGAAGATGTGCATAGCCTTCTCCTTCATAAGCCCATGCTTGGATTTTTAAGATTTTTATTTATTTATTTGAAAGAGAGAGAGAGAGCAAGAGCAGGGGAAGGGACGAAGGAGAGGGAAAAGCAGACTCCCCGCTGAGCAGGGAGCCCGATGTGGGACTCGATCCCAGGACCCTGAGATCATGACCTGAGCCAAAGGCAGACACTTAACCGACTGAGCCACCCAGGCACCCTTGGAATTTTGACCATGACCTCACCTGCAGGTGTGAGTGGCCATGCCACTCATATTAATTCCTCTGTGTCACACTCCCACCCCACACGTGCCCCCCCTTCAGGCAGGCCCTGAGCCTGGCTCAGTCAAAGACCCTCAGAGCCAGGGTCTGGCCACCAAGGGATGGAGGCAGGAAGGAAGGAAGTCTTCATCCTTCATGTGGGCTGGCCAACAGAGTCATATTTTACAAGAGATATGAGGGCTCCACTTGCAAATCTTTCAACATTTCACTGCTATAAATTCTCCTGGCTCTTATTAATAAAATATAATGGTAATTCCTAGAATAATGGCCTATTATCCAAAGTCACCGAATGACGGAGCAATCAAAATTAGAATGAATTATAGGGCCCGAGGATATAGTGGAAGGGTGGGTAAATTCTGGCTTCTAGTGGAGCAACATTAGGCCCATGCTGCAAATCAAAGAATATTCAAGCCAGTTGTTTAAATTGGTTGAAGAATAACACTAGGATTACAGGGCCAATACTAGCCCAGAAATGGGTGAAAAACCAAGGAGTTAGGTGGACAATCGATGGGCTACAAACTGACCCCCAAATGGCCACTTCCAGTTTACATCTTCTTCTCCTTCCAAAGTCTTTTTATTTCAACTTTGCATTGAATCTAAGTTCCATGTTGATAGTTCTAGATATGGTTTCTTCTTCCATCAGGTAAAAACCATTCCATATGTATGACCAAGACCTGACTGGGCCAATTTGAGGATTAAAGTGAAGTCTTTGAAGTTAAAAAAAAAATTCCCTTAAGAGTCCTCTCTAAAAGAGAACCAGAGTAAGAGGAGGAGCCAGCGTTTGGGGAGCTTTGTGACTCACTCTCCCACCACCAAGAGACACATTGATATCAGAAGTCCTTGACAGGAATTTAGCTGAGAGTACCCTGAACCCATATAGTGAAGCTCTTCTGCCAATGAGGCCAATGTCACCTGCCATGATGAATTATCTGTGACTCCTCCAAGCAAACTTGCAGATCCTTCTAGTTCACTCTCTGACCATCTGCCACGTCCTCACAGAAGGGCAAACGTTCGTCATGGCAGTCCCTCCAAGTTCCTGCATTCCTGTCTTTTATTAGGCTCTAAGGCAATGGGTCTCAACCCTGAAAATCGGGGGAATTTTAAAAATATCTGTGGCTGGGCTCCAACTCCAAGAGATTATGATTTAATTGTTCTAGATCCTTGCTACTCAAAGTCTTGTCCTTGAGTCAGCAGCAACAGCATCACCAGGGGCTTGTTAGACATACAGCATTTCAGACCCTACCTGAGACCAAATTCATCAGAATCTGTATTTCAACAAGACTTCCAGATAATTCTAATGCACAGTAGAGTTCAAGAAGCACTGGTCCAGGATAGAGCCCAGGAATTGTTTTTAATTCCCCAAGTGAGTCCAATGTTTGGCCAAGACTAAAAAACCCTCACTTAAGGTCTATGGCTGATCTTTCCTTCTTCTTGCCGACCACTGCTAAGCCCAGAGTCCTAGGCCACAAACCAGCTAATCCCGACTTCATCCCTCACAAGAAGAGCTATTGTTGACTATGGAAAATTCCCTCCATCCCCGTCCTACTTCCCTGAGGCTTATCCCAGCCAACCACATCTAGGTTGGTCTCCCCGCAAACTCCACACCCCACCCCCTATCTTCATCCTGTAGCTGACCATCTTCCTACCTTGCTCAGGGGATCCAGCTCCTCTCCATTGCCTGGCCTCTCCTCCGCCATTTTTCTTTCTTGGCAGCTTTCAGTACCAGTGTTTCTACAACAAGAAGCACTGAATGAAAGAAGAGTGGGCTTTTCTTTTCTCTTGTCTTCCCAACACCGTCTCCTCCCCTGCATGTGGCTTTTCCACATGACACGAGTGGAAATAACACTAAGGGTATGAAGGCAGGAGAAGGACACAGCAAATGGAGAGCTTTGGGAGAGGCATCATTTGACATCTATAGAGAAGAGCAGAAATGGCAGCTTTTGAACAATCCCAGTAAGACGATGTAGAGCAAGCCGCAGACAGAAACCAGGGACAAACCTTGCATTCAAACATCAGGAGGTCCCACAAAACAACACAAAATATCAAAGGCAGCCAAAGGCCCAACACCTAAGATTATCTGATTTCAAATCTCAGCCCCAGGGCTGGGAAATAGCCATTTCGCAAAAATGACCAGAGCAATTGAGGTGCGCATGGCTGTTGTCATCTCCCTGGGCAAGGGTCTGGGAGCAGCTGCAGGCTGTGGAGCGGGCAGCATCTTTTTGAGCCCTAGACTCCTGGGCATAAAAAAGAAAAAGAGAGACAAAGATTTTCCTATAATATTCAGAGGCTGAGAGTAGCCTGAGAACAGATCCAGGTGTCTCTTCTCAAAAACATTCAATAAGATGAGAACGAAAACTAGGGAAGTGTTCCCTCCTGAAAAAGCTACTCTGCTTCGAGGCACACCGGGTTGGTTGTGAAGGTCATCAGGTGGTACCGGCTCCCTGGTGGCCAGTAACCAGCACACCCAGAAGTTGGTGGACAAGGCAAAACGTTCACTGTGTTGTTTTGTGTTTCACTGGGTCCCTAAGAGTCAGCCTCCCTGAAGCATCTGCCCCCTCATCTTCCCTGTCTCTTCTGCTCTCTCCCTTACTGGGTCTCAGAGCCAAGTCACCGGTCACCAAGGGGCCATCACTCCTGCCTCCACCCTGAGGGCGCCCCGTCAGCCCTTAGCATCCTCCACCTCTTCCCTGTTCTTCAACGAGAAGCATCTGTACAACAAAATGACATTTTTCCCTATGAAATTGCATCGAAGAACATAGTTTGAATGCATTGTTATGGCAAGGGATCCTGCGCGTGCCTGGGGCAGAGATGTCAGAGAGATGGAGTTCACACCGACACTTGTCTCTCAGACGGTCATGCCGGGAGAGGAATGATCCCAACAAATGTCATGTTCCCTGTAGAAGAGGGATTGTCTGTTGTTTTCCGGGACCGGTAAATCAGGCTAAAATTTCTGACAGGACCAGTCATCAGGGAAAGGGAGAGAAGCAGAGAATCCCCAAAGAAAATTCTTTATGAGGAAAGAGGGTGTGCAGCCTCTTGAAAGGCCAGTGGATGCCACAGGGAGCCGGTGAGAGCACCCCTTCCCTGTCTTGTCTTCTCTCCAAGCGGAGGAGACTAAGCCCCCTACAAGCCTAAATGTACTCAAAGACTCAAGCTTTATCTGGAACGTTCGTGCCAATCCTGCCGTCTTACGCTGCGTGTTTTCATATGAAAATAAAGTCTAAAATTCCTTTCCAGTTCAACTCTCAAGCAGACTTCTAGGGCTGGTTCAATGGAGAAGGCACACTCCACTCTATCTCTCCCAGTGTTTACAACCAAGCACCCTGGACAGGATTCATAACACAGTCATCAGAGAAGTCTAAAAAGGAAATCAGAGCAGGCAGATGGAGGGAGGGTAAACCCTCAGAGAGATGGATACGGCAATGAGTGTTCTGGTTGTTTCTTTGCTCCCATATCCCCCAGCTTATACTCGGGGAAAAGGTCAAATCCCAGAATAGCTCAGCAGTCACAGAGGGGAAAAGGCCCAAGAGAAGCCACCTCTTTATGGCCAGAGAACAGAGTGAGGAAAACCCACCATCTTTTTTTCATTCTCTCTGTGTCCCGCCCCAGGCAAATGTCCCAGAGCTGTCCTCCCATGACGGCTGCGGCAGCAGCCAAAACGGTGCCGACAGCTCTGACAGAAAATCCTCCCTTCTGACCAGAAGAATGAAAAAGCAAGTGGGAATCCTGATGATCTTGTTTTCTCTCTTCCCTCTTGCTGCTTCACCTCGGGGCCAGACCCAGTCACAGGAAATGCACACCAGTGCTGGGAAGCTAGAAGCTCACCTTTCTAGCTCAATGAGCAGGAACGGGAATCCATAGACTGGGGGAGTTTTGGGGGAGTCACGAAGAGGATGAAGTTTTCAGACATGGATTGCACAAAGATGTATATGCAGTCCTACACCCATCTCTAACTGTGTGGACATGGGACAGACCTCAAACAGCATACCAAAGACCTTGAGAAACGAACGAGGGTCCAAGTTATCACCCAGGTCCTGAACTTGTCCCTGGAAGGAATGTAAATGCAGAGGGTCAAAGTATGCAACTAAACTAATACACATAGAAACTATTGCAATATAATAATGGTGGGTACATTTCACCAGGCATTTGTCAAAACCCATAGAATGAACCAAGAGGGCACCCTAATGTAAACCATGGACTTTTAATGATAATGATATGTCAGTGTAGGTTCATTGATCGTAACAAATGTATCTCTCTGGTGCTGGATGTTGGTGATGGGAAGGCTATGCATGAGGGCAAGGGATATTTAGGAAATCCCTGTACTTGTCACTAATTCAAATCATACAAAGTATGTTCTTTCATCATAATGGAAATAAAGTAGAAACAATATCATAAAGATATGTGGAAAATCCCCCAAATACTTGGAAATTCAATAAAACACTTCTAAGTAATCCCTGAGTCAAGGGAGGAAATCTCAAGGAGAATTAGAAAATAGTTTGAACTGAATTAAAAGTGAAATTACAATATATCAAAATTGGGCGATGCAGTTAAAGTAGTGCATACAGGAAAAATTATACCATTAAGTTTAAATATGAACTGAATTAAAAGTGAAATTACAACACATCAAAATTTGGGGATGCTGTTAAAGCAATGCATACAGGAAAAATTATAGCATTAATTTTAAATATTATATATATATATATATATGAAGAAGAAAGATCTCACCTTATGAAGCTTCCATCTTATAAACTTAGACAAAGAAGAGGAAAATAAACCCAAAGTAAGCAAAGGAAGGAAATAATAAACAGAAGAACCAAAACCAACAATATTGAAAACAGAAAATCAATATAGAAAACCAATGAAACCAAACATTGTTTCTTTGAAAAGCCCAGTAAAATTGATACACTCCCAGGCAGACTGACAAAAAAAAATTTTCAGGGAATCTACAAAAGACCTCCCATAACTACTGAGTTTATCAAGTTCGCAAGATGCAAAGTCAACACACAAAAATCAATGGTATTTCTATAGAGTAGCAAAGAACTATTGGAAACCAAAATTTTAAAAACCATTTACAGTACCTCAAAAAAAAAGAAGAAGAAAGAAAGAAAGAAAGAAAGAAAGAAAGAAAGAAAGAAAGAAAGAAAGAGAAAGAAAGAAAGAAAGAAAGAAAGAAAGAAAGAAAGAAAGAAAGAAAAAAGAAAGAAAGAAAGAAAGAAAGAAAGAAAGAAAGAAAGAAAGAAAGAAAGAAAGAAAGAAAGAAAGAAAGACAGACTTAGGTATAAATCTGAAACAATATGCACAGAATCTGGATGCTGAAAACTTAAAAGTGTTGACAAAAGAAATCCAAGACAGCTAAATAAATGGAAAGTCTTGTCATATCATGGGTGGGAAGACTCAGTAGTGAAATTATCAATATTCCCCAAATTCACCTTATAGACTTAATATAACCACAGTCAAAATCCCAGAAGGACTTTCTTATACATTTAGACAAGCTGATTCTAAAATTTATATGGAGGGCGCCTGGGTGGCTCAGTTGGTTAAGCGACTGCCTTCAGCTCAGGTCATGATCCTGGAGTCCCAGGATCGAGTCCCGCATCAGGCTCCCTGCTCAGCGGGGAGTCTGCTTCTCCCTCTGGCCCTCCCCCTCTCATGTGCTCTCTCTCTCTCTCTCTCTCTCTCTCTCTCTCTCTCTCAAATAAATAAATAAAATCTTTAAAAAAAAATAAAATTTATATGGAAAGGAAAAGGAGCTAGAATAGTCAGAACAATTTTGAAAAAGAACAAGCCTGGAGGATTCACATTACTCAATTTAAAATTTTACTGTGAGAGAAAAAATAAAAATAAAAATTTATTGTGCATCTATAGTAATCAAGATGTACATTAGCAAAAAAAATGTGCATTCGAAAAATTAATAAAATATAAATGAATGGAACAGACTGGAAAGTACAGATACAAAACTATACAAATATAGTCAGTGGATTTTTTAACAAAGGTGAAAAAGGGAGAAAGGGTACTCTTTTCAACAAATGGTCCTGAAACGAATGGACATCCATATGCAAAGAAAAAAAGAAGGGAAACCTTGACCTATGACTTCTATATATAAAAATACACTCCAAATGGATAATAGATTTAATGTGAGATGTAAAATTACAAAACTCTGGAGGAAAACACAGGAGAACATTTTTGTGACATTGAGTAAAACAAAGAGTGTTTAGGTTTGACACCAAGAGCATGATGAATAAAAGAAAAAAATCAATAAACTGGACTTCATACAAGACAGTCTTAAGAGAATGAAAATACAGGTTATATACTGAAAGAAACATGTTACATATAACTGATAAAGGGCTCGTGTCCAGAATATATTTAAAAACTCAAAATTCAAAAATAAGGGAACAATCAAATATAAAAATGGGCAAAAAGACTTGAATATTCTTCACCAAAGAAGATACACAGATAAAAAATAAGCACATGAAAAGATGCTCCAAATCATTAGTCATTAGGAAAATGCAAATTAGTACCACGAGATGCCACTTCACACTAAAATAATGGCTGAAATTTTTTTAAAAAGTTAAAAACTAACACTACCAATTGCTCATGAGGATTTGGTGCAGTTGAAATCATATATTGCTGGTAGAAATGAGATGTGTATGGCCACTCTGGACAGCAATGACTTATAAAGTTAAATACATGTTTACTATATTGCTCAGCAATCCCACTCCCTAGGCATTTATCCTAAAGAAATGAAAAGTACGTTCACACAAAAATACAGATATTGTAATAGCATTATTCATAATCACCAAAAGTTATCAACCAAAGTGTCCCTCATTATGTAAATGAATAAACAAACTGTTGTACATCCATATAAATGTACTGTGTGTAAATTTTTTAAATAATAAAAACATACCCCTTTGGAAAACTCTTTGGTCATAGTTAGTAAAGGTGAGCATATGTATACCCTACGACTCAACATTTTCACTCTTAGATATAGATACCCAGAGAAATACTTACATATATTTACCAAAAGATATGCTTTATAATGTTCAGACGAGCACTGTGGCGTAGCCAAAACCCAGAAACTACCCACAGGTGCATCAACAGTGGAGTGGACCAATAAAGTGTAGACCAAATCACACACTGGAATACCATAAAACAATGAGAACAGACAAACTACAGCTACACTCAAAACATGGACGAATCCCACAATCAACGTTGAGTAAAAGAACTGGACTCAAAAGAGTTACATAATGTATGATTCCAAGTTCAAACACAGGCAAAGCTAAGCTTCAGTGTCAGAAATCAGGGTAGTGGTGACTCTTCAGAGAGTAGTAACTGTTCCTTGATCTGAGTTCTATGTTACCAGGACATGTGCAGTTTTTGAAAATGCAGTGATATGTACACTTGTGATTTGTGTACTTTTCTATATATGTGTTATACATCAAATTAAAAAATTATAATAAAAAAGTTATTAAACATTTATTCTAAATATTTAAGTCAAGTGCTCCAGGAAAATACCCTGGGAGCTTCAGATAACTCCTGACGTGAGTAGATGTACTGCAGTCTGAGACACACAGTCGTAATGTTAACTAATCCTCATGATCTTCCTGGAAATGACAGATCCTGTCCAATGCTCCATGGCTTACCCAGAAGCCTCTGGATTCCTGTTTTGTTTGTTTTGTTAATTATAAATTTTACCAACAACGAGATAAAGTGTCAGTGCTATCCCAGGGTTGCAAGTGGTTAAGATAGAAAATTTGACAATGCAAAGATTGAGAGCTACCTGTGGTTTAGCTTCCTCTGCTACTTATTCCAAATTAGCAACAAAAAGAAACAAACTACTGATCTATGCAACAACATATATAAATTGCAAATGCATTATGTTCAGTGAAAGAAATCAGACTCAAAGGTTGTGTAGTGTAGGAATAGACAACCACAACTCCCAAGTTCATATATTACAATCCCAGCACAGAGGCATCAAAGGAACTCTCTCTGTGATCACTCTTCTTTTTCTTGCTCACGCATATATTTTTCTCCCTGTGTATCAGTTAGTATAAACTAGATTATGCTGCAGTAACAAACAATCCCACCTGAATGGCTTTAGAGAAACAAAGTTTCATTTCTCACTTTTTTTATAGCCTGTGGTGCATTGGTAGGGGCTCTACTCATCACACCTGCCATGGCACCCCAGCACATTGCCATGTCAAAGGGAAAAATATTTCTGCAGGTCTTGTACTTCCCTGAAATAACCCACTTGGCTTCTGCTCACAACTCTTTGGTTAGAACTATTCAAAGCCTCTATCCAACCACAATAGAACTAAGAAATGCAGTCCTACCACATGTTCAGAAGGAGAACCCGCAATATTTGTTGAACTACATTATTTACTACTATTACCTTCTAAATTCAAGTTCCCAGGAGAAAAAAATGCAATTGGCTCCATCTGACTGAGTTGTCCTTCCCTACTTGAATTAGCCAGCTTATTGGTTGGTGGGGAGAGAAGAGACTCTACACTTCTATATGGCTAGGAATGTGGGATGGACAGATAAGGATGATGAAGGCAATTCACAGGCTCACAAGCCAAACAAATAAACCTTAAGATATAGAAAAAGGACTCATGGATGTAAGCATGGCAAGGGACAGGACTAATGGATTAATGAGCACAAAACAAAGCAGTACAACTGCCAGGATGAAAGTGGCAAAATCCAAAGCAGATAATGCCCATTATCAAGACTCAGTCTCCTACCAGAATATTCCTTCAAGGAAACGTTTCAGCTGTGTAGCCATTGACATGTCTGCAAGACAAAAAACTTCCCAATCTGAGTTAAACCATGTTGAGGACTGAGCTAATAAAAGCACACTCAGATATTTCTGCTGCTCTACTACATAATTTATGTACTAGCCAGACACAAGTTTCATTAAATCAAGAGCTATCTTGTCCAACCTTTCATCTCTGAGTAACTTTGTACAAGATGAAAATAACCTAATCCATCATGATGGTAGAAATTTTTCTATTTCTTCCAGGCCCTTACTGCCAACAAAATGCCAGGAATCTTGCTTCTTTGGATGGTTTATTAAAATGCAGCAGACCCAAATTTCATTAGGGCTGTGTAATAGCATGTTCTGCCCACCAGCTAATGCTTGCCAGATGTGCAAATTCAGCCACATCTGCAAGCACCAAGCCACCTGTTCAGAATGCAGGGAGAATGCTGCTAATCCTTTATTTGCACCCCAATTGATGCACCCTGGAGCAAAAAATATTTAAATTAAAATGGGGAAGAGGGTTTGCCAGAGCAAGATGGCAGTATTCAAGGGTCAATGGTTTAGATGAAGTTATACTTTGATAGATTTTTGTAAGCACATTCCCTGGACTCCTGCACCCATACATTTTGAGCCTGAACACCAAAGTTCCCAATCCCACAACAATGACCTTGGGTAAGTCTCTTAACCGTCCCGAGCTTCAAATTAATAATTTGTAAAATGGGAACAACTGCATGCATTTCCAGGGCCACTGTGAGGATGAAATGAGAGGAAATGTGAGGAATTGCTTTGCACAGTGAGAGAGACCCAGTAATTGCTCAGTAAAAGACCAGTCCACATATGCATTTTTTTAACATGTAGGTAGTAGGGCCAGAAAACCTGGATCTCTCTTCCATTTTCAAATCGTATCATCCTACACACACACACACACACACACACACACACACACACATTTCTCTCTCTCTTCCTATCTATTATCTATCTATCTCTATCTATATCAATCTATCTATCCATCTATCTAACTCTTTCTTCTCTCTCCCTTCCTCCCTCTCTCCCAGCTTTGGCTGGGACTGTACTATAATGCAGGGGTTAGCAGGAGGGGCAGGAGGGCCAAGGAAGTTCATTCTTCTGAAGGTAAAAATTCAGAAACAGGCAAAGAGACAGAGTAATAGAAGCCTGATCTCTCCGTGCCATTCCCATGCCCCCAGAGCGTAGGGAGTGGAAGCATGAATCACCAGCACTACTCACATATACCTAAGCAATATGTTGTTGGTCTGTTTTTGAGCATTATATAAATGAAATCATCCTTATATATCCCTGTATGACTGGCTTTTTACAACCAGCATTGTATTTTAGAGATTTACTCATGTTGATGCATGAGGCTATAATTTACGCATGTTCACTACCATGTAATATTCCACGGTGTGGCTGTAGCCCACTTTGCTCTACCTTTGAGGGGCATTGGTTTCACTATTCATGACAGCACAGCAAATGAACGTTCATGTGTTGGCGTTGCAGGATCAAAAATTCCCCGAGGCATGCTGCCAGGAGAACACTGCTCCATCAGAGGTTGCGCATATTTTTGAATTCAGTGTGTAGTCCCAAGTTAACATTTCTAAAGGGCTTGTTCTAGTTTACACTCTGATTTCCCAATTCTTTTTTTTTTTTTTAAACATTGAAAACTACCTTGGAGAATGTTATTCCTGCAAGGAGAGGTTGCGGGGGTTTTGGAACACTGGCCAGATCACCTCCCACATCTGCCACCTGGAAGTTCAGAGTCACAAACATTCCACCAGAGCAAAGAAAGGTTTTGTCATGTAGACAGCTTCCAACAAAGAGAGTCTTGAGACGAGTGGTTTTGTGGCTCCCTAGCTTTGGGGATAAAACTTTCCCAGGATTAACTTACACCGTTCAGCCCATGAACAGAACGTTCTGTAGCTGCTACTGTTTTTCACATGGGGATGGTGGAAGCTGGCCTAAGACTTCACTTCCTGGGACGCCTGGGTGGCTCAGTCGGATAAGCACCTGCCTTCAGCTCAGGTCATGATCCCAGAGTCCTGGGATCGAGCCCCATGTCGGGCTCCCTGCTCAGCAGGGAGTCTGCTTCTCCCTTTCCCTCTGTGCCTCCACCCCGCTCATGCTCTCTCTCTCTCTCAAATAAATAAATAAAATCTTTTAAAAAATTAAAATTAAAAAATAAAGACTTTACTTCCAGACCACCTTTCCTCCACAGACTCCTCCAGCTAGACTGTGCGAGTTGTCTGGATCTGTAACGCTTGGTAAGGTGTCTGCACATCACAGGTGCTCAATTAAACTTCATGTAATGGAATTAAGAGTTAATCACTTCGGCAGATACTGCTATGTGTTGCCAAAAACCTGTCTCCTCCACCTTCTGGGTCCGGCCCTGGACTATTATTTCCCAGCTTCCCTTGCTGTGTTTTGTGGCCATGTGACTGAATTCTGCTAACCAAAGGTGACCAGGGGGGATATTTGCCACCGCCGGTCCTGGCCTATCAAAACCTCCCATAAGATCGTCCACTCTCTCTCTTTTCCTGGCTGCCAAGCTGGACGCTTCTTTTCCCCCTCATCACCTGTCTCACATCATGAAAGGAGGCGATGGCATCTTTTTTTTAAGATTTTTTGTTTATTTATTTGAGAGACAGAGAGAGATCATGAGAGAGAGCACAAGCAGGGCGGAAGGGCGGCAGGAGAGGGAGAAGCAGACTCCCCACTGAGCAGGGTGCCCAAGGCGGGACTTGATCCCAGGACCCCGAGATCATGACCTGAGCTGAAGGCAGATACTTAACCGACTGAGCCACCCAGGCTCCTGCGATAACATCTTTTTTAAATCAAGCAAGGAAATAAACGTTTTCTCTTTAAAACACACAAAGCTATGTAAGAGTCTCTTGGTGCATTTTTAGTGTGATTGTTTGAGAGAGCAGATGAACACATTCATGCTTCAGACCCTCGTGTGATTTACTGCTCAGCTGCCCAGGAGAGCTGCCAGGTTCCCCTTACTATATAGCCGCTGGTTAAAGACAGGAGGCATAAGGAAAGGTGATTTGAAATTCAACAAGGAAGTAAAAAGGTATATTAATTATCTATTGCAGCATAACGAATTAACCCAAACCCTAGTGAATTAAAACAAAACCCTTCTTATCCCCCATTATTTCTGAGAGTCAGGAATCTGGCCAACCTAGCTGAGTCCTCTGGCTCAAGATGTGTCACCGGCTGCTAGTAAGGTACTGAGCAGGGCTGCAGTCATCAGAAGGCTCAAATGGGAAGGGATCCACTCCCAAGCTCGCTCTGGGATTGTGGGCAGGATCTGGCTCCTCACAGGATATTGGACTGAGGGCGTCAGCTCTTCACCAGCCGTGGGCTAGGGGCCGCCCTGGAGGATGGGGCATGGGGGGGTGAGGGCTTCCTCACAACATGGCTGGTCACTTCATCAGCTTGAGTAAGGGAGAAAAGGGAAGGAGAAGGGGCAAAAGAGAAGTCACAGTCCTTTACAACCTAATCTTGGTAGTGAGATCTCATCTCTTTCTTTGCTAGTAGACAGTCACTAGGTCCAGCCCACACTCCAAGGGAATGAACCTTCTTAGAAGCTGCCTTCCACACGGGGAGCCTAAAAATGGTAATTCTGCCAATTCGATCCTACATTTCTCTGAGCTTAATCTCTAAATCTGACTTATTTCGTCAAAAGTCTCCATAGTCCTTCATGCTATCTCCAAACTTTCAGAAGCCAACATTACGGTGAGAAGACTATAATGTGCATTGTGCTCATTTTAGCTTCTTTCTTTACTGGGAAGGAAGCTACCCACTCCTGCAATGGGAAAATATGGAGAAATAATGGCAAATGGCCTAGTCTCCTCCTTTGTGTCAACACTTAGATATAAAACTCAAAGTTCACATTAATTAGCCAGTTGATTTTTTAAGTCAAAATGCAGGACATCCAGGGGCCCTTGGGAGGCTCAGTCGGTTAAGCGTCCGACTCCTGATTTCAGCTCAGGTCATGATCTCAGGGACATGAGATCGAGCCCTGTGTTGGGCTCCATGTTCAGCAAAGAGTCTGCTTAAGATCCTCTCTCTCCCTCTCCCCCTCCCCCTGCTCACGCACACTATAAATAAATAAATAAATAAATAAATAAATAAAATCTTTTTTAAAAAATGCAGGAAGTCCAAACATGAGGTCACAAAAGCAGGTTTTGCCTATTTTCAAGGCTAATACATAGTTAAATTTCCATCTGCATTTTAAATTTGTATTTCTCAACCAAGTGGGATAAACTATGTAATTTGTGTCTGTTGACAAATCATGTTTCTTACCTAATTAATTTAAAGTAAACAGCCTGCATCGCTTATGAGACGTGAAAACAATGCTTAAAAATTCCTAAATGCAGTTTTTAGAACATACAACGTGCAAAAATGACAGAACAGGTTTTTCTTTTAAATCCTACAGGATGAGGAAAGGTAAGAGATTATATATTCCCAGAAGGAGGTTCCAGGGGCAAATTCTGGAGAAGCACCTCTCTGCATTACATACCCTCCCCAGCTCTCCAACTCCTGTGACCATGGACAAATCGGACACATTGGAAAGGACCCACCATAATCTTCCCATGGCCCCGTGGGCAGCACAGATATGGAAATATCAGTCCCCAGCAAACCCACATGTTTTAATGAGCCATGGCCAGCTGGAGTGACAGAGTCCTTCAGCCATATCCCACGCTGCCACAGCTGGCCCAGGGGGGCAGAAGCTGCCTCCTCCCAGGGACAGCACCCTGCATTCTGTCACAACTGCATGAGATCTAATGCAGAGTGCATTTTCCCAGCTGCTCCCAGGAGAAACTAGGGCTACATTGGAGAGCCGGGAACATGGCATTCTAGCCAAAGTTCAAGTGTGCTGGAGGAACACCAGCTGAGGCAGAAAATGGGGGTGGAGGGAGAGGGCGGGGATGGTAGTGGTGGTAAGAGGCAAGAGCCAAAAAGCAAGCATAATCAGTCCAACAACCTTACGGTGACATTTTAAAGTGTGGGGTCATTCTGAGTCCCAGCACCGGGAACATCTTTCGATATCAAAATGGCTTTTGCTAAAATGGCTGCTTGGCAAATTTGTCTTTCCTTTGGCTCATTACAAGAAAATGATCATTTATGAATTTATGAAAAGAAACATGACCCTCCCAGAGCCGACCAGCATCTACCTGGAGGCTGTCCCAGTCTCTCCCTGTAAGCCAGTTTTGCTCTTTCTTTATGTAAGCAAGTATCTATTTATCAAGGGGCCACAAGGTGCCTGAGAAACCGTCCCTGCCTTCAAAGAGCTTTCAGCCTGGTGTAGGGACAACTAGAATGCAGATGACAGAGATACAACGTGGACTGTGGCCCCTTCTCCCGAATGCTGATCAATATGCTGCTGGGGATCCTGGCTCGGTTGCGCAGGTGGGTTTCTGGGTTACAATTAGCTCTCATGGAACTGACAGTTAGCTGAGACCCCAAGAACGAACAGAAGTGAGTGAGAGGAAGTGAGAGGGAGTTTAAGATACAAAATCTGTGCATACAAAGACACAAGGGAATGTGGCATGGTCCATGCCTGCCTCTGATCAAAGCACGGAGCCTGTGCTAATTATTTTGTCCTCAACAACTCTGGGCAGGTGCTGCTATTATCTACACTTTACAAAAGAGGAAATTGAGGCAGGGGGAGGTGAACTGACTCTCCAGAGATCCCACAGCTAGGGAGTGGCTGAACGGAGTTCAAAGTGATTGCAGCATGTTGGGGGTGGGGGCACACCAGGAGGCAGTGGGAAGGAGGGGGTAGGCACTGGTTGTCCAGAGATATAAAAGCAGGCAGGGGCCAAATCATGAAGGTTCCTACACATCATATAAGGAATTTGCAAGCACCTAAGCAACCCCTGAAGGGGTTCGAATTGGTGATGGTAGGAGCTGGTGTGAGCTCTAGAAAGCTCATCTCATATGCCTTATGGCAAATGTAGTAGAGGCAAGTGAGCTTGGGGAGAAGGGGGGCCTACAGTCTGGTGAGAGATGATGGAGGCCTGACCTAGGGCAGTGGCAGTGAAGAGGATGGCAACTAGGCTGATGCCCAGAGCCTTTGGTAAGTACAATCAACCAGACAATAGCTGCTGGAATGGTCGAGAAAGCAGAGAGAAAAGCATGAAGGTCAACTGCCAGGCTCTTCTTGGCTTGGGCTCCACACAGATGGTGGGGCCACCAGAATTCTCTGAGATCCTAAAATAACAACAATGAGGGCTGGCTCTATTCCTCGACTATTTAATGGCACTAGGCTGGACACTTGGAAGAATGCATCTGCCCCAGGGCTAGTCCTGCCAATGTGACCAGAATGTTCCCAGACACAGGCTTCTTCTCCTTTGCACAGTGTTTAGGAGAACAGGGCCGGCACTGGTGTCCCTAAGTCCTCCTGGTCTGTGCTTCTGGTAATTCCTTTTTTCACAGGGCCTGGCTTTGTTCATCCCAGGAGGGATGTGTGACCCCAAGCATCCTGGTAAAGAATGAGCAGATACATCCAGTTGCCTCTGGACTTTTCTATCTTCCCCCAACATGTATGAATTCTCTTTTGATCCCAAAGCAGGTTTGGCCCCAGGCATATTTTACCAACACATGTGGGTTTTCAGTGAAATTTAATCTGTCTATTTCTGATTCTTCTACACTTAACTCATCCACATGGTGTGAGGAAACAGCTCCTTGACATCCCGAAAAACTTCCCAGACATTTTATGACATTTTAAAGCCTTCTTTTCTTTTGTCTTAGACATAAGAAGCAACAATGTGCCAAGTGTAAACAAACTTCCTCCAAGATGTTTGAATCTGATTTTAAATATCTTCTCATATGGAAGTCAGAGAAAAGAAAACAAGGGATGGGGAAGGGGCAGAAAGTATAGTGAAAGAAAGAACATGGTTTAAGCATTTGAATAAAACAAAAGGACAAAAGGAAGGAGGAGGGGGAAGAGGTGGGGGAGGGGAAGGAGGTGAGGGTAAAGAGAGGGAGAGGGGAGAGGACAGGGGAGGGTGGAGGAGGAGAAGGAGGAGGGGAGGGGAAGGAGAAGAGGGGCATGAAGGGGGAGGAGAAAGGAGGGAAGAGGACAGGGGAAGAGGAGAGGACAGGAGGAGGGGGAAGAAGGGGAGAGGGGAGGACGGAGAAGGGAAAGATGAATACAGTGACCAGAGATAAAATAAGAAGTACCAGAGTCATCACCAGCTCACCACATTTCTTCCCCATTGGCCTTGTCTTATGTCCCTCCACAGAAGGCATTTGAAGATGCTAAGAGAATAGATATGCTGAATGATCGCCATGTGCATATTTCCAACTATCCTAACATCCATAAGTTACCTAAACGTCCTGAATAAATCAGTGCTTTTTTTATGTTCTGGCCCTATAGGTTGCTGTAAGAAAGAGGTCAGTTGATACATAAACTATTTAAGATCCAATTCTTCTTTATTTTGGAGCCCTTCTCCTACTTCTTGGGAAAGAAACTCTGAAAGTCACCCAGAAACCATCATTTTCTCGGGTGGCTGACACATCTGGGGGTTATGAAAGATGTCTGCATTCTTGCTTTCCCTTTCAGCCAACACTTCAGAGAGCTTGCTTTTTCTGCACCGTGCCCCTCTCTCTCTTCTAGAAGAACAGGCTAGCCCAGCCTCTATCCTCTTCTGCTGAGCCATCACCTAGGACCCACCTCTGAAGCAGTTAGTTTATTAACAGTTCTGAGAAGCAAGAGGTCAAAGCAGGTGAAAGCCCATCCAAAGAGGCATTTACAGACGGTGAGACTCAGGAAGAAATGTGCATTCCAAAGAGGGCAGTCTTGTGGTGTGTGTTGTAGCCGGACCCAAGGAAAATATGCCCTCTCCTCCCAGCTCCAACCCCTCCCTGATGGGTTGATCCCAGTCGTTCAGGGTCTGCTGATGGAACCCCAGGGAGGGAAGGGGCTGATGAAGAATTCATCTGGGCTGATTTGCAGAGAATGACCATGGATGACTTTGAGTTTAAATCCGTTTCTCTCTAGACAAAATGTAATCCGAAAGAGTACAGGGTGAACCAACTGAACCCACTGTCAACAAAGGCTCTGTCCACACCCCCAGAAAAGGCAGAAAGGCAGCAGTGCAGAAGGCAGTCCAAACAGGATGCCATCTGCCACCTCAATGACTCCATCTTGTTTTTTGTCTTATCTCTTTGGCTCTTATTCACACTGAGACACTAAGGAGGGGGCTTCCTTAGAGACTTTGACTTCCTAATATCATCAACATTCGTGAAATATTTCTCCCTTGCTTCCCTCCTCCCTCCCTCCCTTGCCCTACTAGAAAAGAAGCAGGGATGTGGCAGACAGTTTTTTCAAACTCAGGAACCGTGGTTGCCATTTTTGTGTTTGTTTGGGGTATTTATTTTATTAATTGGTGCCCAGCCACTTCCACAAAGAATTTGAGGCGGCTGCAAGAAAACCATAAAGCAGAAATTATAAATAAAAAATACTAGAACCAAGCAAACATAGATGGATTGGGAGGCACAGGCTCCCAGTTCAAGATGGCAGCCTGAGATCCACCCTCATCTCTGTCCCTCCCAGACACCTCTGAAATAGAAATGTACAAAGACAGACGTGAACTTGCCTCCAGAGTAGCTATGCCACATGGGGACTCTAATGAGCTAGAATTGAACTCATGTCAGCTTAGTCCTAAAGCCTTTGAGGCTTCCACCCTGCTAGGGGCCCAGCATGCAGGAAGGAAAAACTAATTGGCTCAAATAAAGATAAAGCCTATGAACATACCTACAAGGAATGGTGCCTTCTGACACTGAGCCAATCCACACGCAACGGGATTGACATTTGCCTCTTCCTTCCTGGCCAGTGGAAGAGGAGCATCATCTCTATGCAAATTGAGACAGGCCTCATTAAACCAGACCATGTGCTCAACTGACCATGAGGCATAAATTCCACAAAGACACCCAAAGTCAAGTCAACACCAAGCATTTTTCCTGAGAGGTCCAGCAACCAAGTCTTCCCTGGAGATGTTGAAAGGGAGCAGCTTGGGAACAACTAGGAAAACAATATCAAGCAACTCACCCCTGCCAAAAAGGAAGGATGGAAATTGAAGGCTAATTCCAGACCATTCCATATATTAGATTCTGTCTTCAGGCTAACTAGAGAGACCCAGTTTCCTCATCAATAATTAGCCATAATAATATTGCCCACCCCACAGAGATACTAGAGGGCTCAATCATATAATGTGCATAATTGCTTAAAACAATGTCCGCCATATTGGAAATACCCTCTAAGCAGCTTTTCTCATTATCATTCTCACTGTAAGATATGACAAATGTTATTTTAATTATAATAAATAATAACTAAAAGGTCATCAATACAGAAAAGTGGGGTTTTTTGTTTGTTTGCCTGTTTAAGCTGTGACCTCTGTGGTCTTGCGAAGTCCCACTGATATGCTTTAATAGGCAAAGTAGGTATCTTTGCCTACTTGGTTTTCCCCAAACCAGGCTCCAGGCCCAACCTTGGCTGGAGCTGGTTTTTAATCCCTAAGTATTTTTAGATCCTGGCTGAGTGGTTTCTCTCCTTTTTCAAAAGGGCTGGATGACAGCTTGCCACTAAGAATAGCAGTTTTCCAGTGTAATCAACACGTCTCCAGGCCTCCTAACATGCTGGTACTCATGGGAGGTCAATTGGCCACATTCACCTGCAGAACCTGAGCTGCCCACTCAAACACTGGCCAGGCCTACAGCCTTCCCCACACCCCACTCTGCATAGGCCTGTCAGGACACCAAAAGGAGGTATAGAAGCATGTCCTCTCTGAGGGGAGAGAGAAAGGAGGTCTGGACTCAGAATCTTTGGCATTTCTTCTGAGATGCTTGCACTTGCAACTGACATATAGAGATTGTAGTACATAAAGAATTCAGGCTTAAAACTCATCTTCAAACTACAGAATTGGGAAGTGGATCTTCCTTAGGGAGCACTATGGTCTGAATGTTTGTGTGCCCCCGAAATTCAGATGGTGAAACCCTAACGCCCGATGTGATGGTATTAGGAGGTGGGGCCTTGGGAAAGTGATGAGGTCATGAGGGTGGAGCCTGCATGAATGGGATTAGTGCCCTTATAAAAGAAACCCCACAGAGCTCCCTACCCTGTTCCACTGCATGAGGACACAGCAAGAAGTCAGCAGTCTACAAGCTGGAAGAGGGTCTTCACCAGAACCCACCATGCGAGAATCCTGCTCTTGGACTTCCAGACCCTAGAACTATGAGCGATACATTTCTGTTGTTTACAAACCATCCAGTCTACGACATTTCGTTAAAGCAGCCAGAATGGACTAAGGTGGGAAGCGTAACTGGCGCTTTTGTTCAGAGAGGCCAGGCCAAATGTGATGAAGGAATCCTTTCCCACACCCGGTTCTCAGGGTCATGATTACCCCCATCTTACAGAGAGGACACTGGGGCTCACAGAGATTGTCCCCCGCTCAGGGTCACAGAGTTGGTCAGTGAAAGGGCAGGATTTGAACCCAGGCATTCTGACCTGATCCACATGCATGCTGTTTCCAGCACACCAAGATGCCTGGGACCCATCCCAATCTCAAACCCACTTCTCAGTGGGCACAGTGTATCACCATTAGGTCATCCCAGCCCCACTGCCACATTTCATCCCACCCCTCTATTTGCTTGTCTATCATCTCATGGCCCCAGGGCCCACACCCTTGTCACTGGTCCCAGTACACCCAGTGTCTGGCCATACATCCCTTAGCTGTTCCCATGTGCTCTGTGCCTCCCCAAAACTAAGAACATGCCCCTCACCAGTCAAGATGACAAGAAGAAAGCAATCCCACCTCAAAATGAAGCTCCACAGTTTGACATGTGGATCCAGAACTGAACTGTGCATGCCTTTTGATCCAGCAAGACCACTTCTGGAAATATAGAAAACAAACAAACAGAACTTATGAACAGAAGGTTCATGACAGACTCAAAGAGCAAAGGATTGAAAGCACCTAGGAACAAGGGGATCATGTAGCAAATTACTGCATCTTCACTAGTTACAATGTTATAGTAAGTAAAAACTATGTTAAAGAATATTTATGATGTAGAAAATACATACAATCTAAATTTACATGTAAAAGTGTCTATGAGGTAGAATCTCAGTTACTTATAAGTACGTGAATATGAATATGAATGCGTTCATTGATTCAGCACATATGTATTGTCTCTAGGTGCCATGCAGTGCTCTCTGTTTATATGTATAAACCTCATTACTTGAGCAAAGGAAGAGCAATATAATAAAAAGAAACAAAAGAGAAAATGAAGGTGGGCCAGAATTTGAAAAGTGCTTTGAATTTCTCATAAATATACATCAGATTATATTGTTCACATCAGGTGCAATGCTTTTTGATATATCTAACTTGACTGCTAGCATTAATCAATTCCATTTACTTTGATAGCAATATATCAAAGTACAAAAAAGCACGCACACAAAGAATGCTCTTCCGCATCTTCTGCTGAATTCCTACAATTCCTTCCCAGTCCCCTTGAAGTATTACCTTTGCTACAGTGTCTTCATATTCCCCTGATCCCCTACCACCATTGCATCCACCTTCTGAGGCTATATCAATTGCTTCCTCCTCTGTGTTTCTGTAGAACTTTCTATAAGCCAGTTTCATAGAGCTTATCAGATGATTTCCTAATTTTTTTTGACTGTCTGCTCTGCTGGAATAAATGCTAGTAATCTTTATATCCCCAGTTTCTTGCACATGGGACCCCATTCTCTCCTCCTATGTCTATGGCAGACATGACTAATTGATTGCAATGTTCTTTCCCACTGAGCCTAGGCAGATATTCAGAATGCTTTTTAACACAATGCAATCAACCATCAGGGTTGGCATGCACAATGAAGCCTAATTTCCAATCAGACTTAGCATGGTGCCTGGGGCTGGGTAGCTGCACCATAGTTTTGTTGATTGAATAAGTGAAATGAACAAATATCATTAGGTTTCTGGAAATAAGAAGAGTAAACTGATAAAGTAGTACAAATGCCCAACTATGAAAACTAGGACAGGTTTATGTAAACAACCAGTTGGCAAATTCAGACATGAAACCAAAAATCTTCATGAAACTCACCCAAACAAGCCTGGCCTCGGTGATGTAACTGGAGTTAGGTCAGAAGTGTTACTAAAACCAATTAGGCTGATCAGCTGCAGTGAATCATGATAGAGTGATTGCCATTATGTCAATATGGTTGGTAAGAAACAGCTGTGCCATAATTTTTGTCATGGAAGATCCCACTCGGCTCCCACAGTTGACAAATAAGTATACATAAAAACATTAACACAGGACTGCAAGCTTCTCTAAATATTTTCAAATGAAACAATAGCATGTTCCTGGGGAGAGCCATAAGAACATAACAACTTAGGGGCGCCTTGGTGGCTCAGTCAGTTAAGCATCTTCCTTCGGCTCAGGTCATGATCCCAGGGTCCTGGGATCAGGTCCTGGGATCGAGTCCCACATTGGGTTCCCTGCTCAGCGGGGAGCCTGCTTCTCCCTCTCCCACTTCTGCCCCTCCACCAACTTGTGCACTCTCTCTCTCTCTCAAATAAATAAATAAAAGCTTTTAAAACACACACACACAACAACAACAACTTCATACTGACCAAAATGCTTATTTTTTTCTAAAGTAATAAAACAAGGGGATGCTTACGGATATGGCTCTCGCACCTGGTAAGAATACTAATAAAAATCTAAATCTCAAAACTTTGTAGTTCTGAGAGAGGAGTTTAAAAAAACAGAGTACCAGAAGTCTTCTATTCTGATTTATTCCTGCCCATGTTTCCATGAGTTGCTCAGCCAATAGGGAGCATCATATTGCAATGAGTTAGCCCCAAAGTCATCTCTCGGAGCATCCAGCTGGGGTTGTACTTAGAATCATCTGGGAAGCTTTAAGGAAAATACTCGTGCCCAAATAATCAGCTCCTAACTTCAGTTTTGCATTAATCTGGAATTTTCTTGAGTCAGTAAAATTCCACTGAGTGATCACGTGCTAGCACTCAGCTAGATGCTCCGTATAGGAATTGGTCAAAGCACGATACGTCCACCCGCAAAAATCAAACCTTAGTAGAAACCGAAACTCATGCTTTCACACATGCTTTCAGATTCAGTCTTTCATTTGAGGCTCCAAACAACCTTACGAGTTTTGATTATTATTATACCCATTTCATAGGTGAGGATGCCTGTTGTGCAGGTGAGGACGCTGAGGCACAAAGTCACCTGCCCAGGACCACACAGCTAGCACGGTGAGACCACGACGTTTGCGCTCAGGGTCTTACAAACGCAAATTTTGAGTTCTTTCCACTTTATCACACAGCTTTTCTGAAATAAGTCCTATTCATTAGAAAGTCATTGTACTTGGCTCTTACTTAACTACAAGGCGCTTCTCTGAACAGACCGCAGGTCTGGCCAGCTTAGCAGTTAAGAGTATCAGAAAATTCAGCAGGCAGCTCTCCTCTCCACCTCTGAAAGCTCACAACCTGGCCAAGAGCCTGCGCAATGACTGGGCCCTGGGGAAGCATGTAGAACATTGAGGTGGGCCTCCCCACTGTCTGTTTGCCTAGGGCTTGTGCAAAGTGTAGCCCATGAGAAATGCTTAGGCTGCTGGGGACCAAACAGCGTCATTATCTGATTCTGGATTATTCCAATAAAAATAAAGCTGGAGAACAGAGTTCTGGACATCCCTAGCAAAGCTGTTTCAAAACAGAAAATTGAATGTGAAGGGGTGTCATAAGACATCCATCAGCAGGTCCTTCCTCAGCGCCTACGGGGAGCCCCAGGTCTGGATTAAGCCTTCTACAACCATCACTGAGGAATGTCCAGTTTTCCAAATTCAAAGGTATGGAAATCTCAGAGATCCCCAAGGCAAGCTGAGATAAGTAAAATGTAGCTTTTAGGCATTGCCTTAGGTACAGACAATGGGAATTCAGGTCCCAGAGGCTCCTATCATGCTCTAAGTTGTCAGTTCCAGGCTCTGAGTTCAAGTCACAAGCCCCAGGAGCTGGGAGGAGCCTTGGTAATGCTCAGCGTCAGGCTGGGGTGCAGCCGGCAGGGGCCGTAGGTACCGGACTGCTCCTGCCTCCTCCGGCCTCAGGCTGGACTCACCCAAGCTAAGCCTGAGCCCTCACTGGGACAGGTATCCCACATGACCTGTTCATGTCCTGGTGGCAGAGTTTGCGATTTCCTTTTTCAGGTCACCAACAGATTAGGGACTTCCTGCATCTCTTTCAGTACTAGGGCTTACAAAAAGGTGATGGCTCTCCTTGTAGAAGGTATCTCTTCTAAAATATTGAGCTCAGAGAAGGTGACATGTAATGCGCATGTCCAAGTGAGAAGACTCACAGGTATGCACCTGTTTTCCTGGGTGTGAGTGTGCATGTGGGTGCTCTTACTGATCCCAGGAGCCTTAGAGTCATATAGAGGAATACCTACTACTTGCCAAGTCCTGTGCTGGGAAGATTCAATAAGATCATTTATGGGAAAGCCTTGGTAAGAGAAAATCCCTCTACAAGTATTTGGGCTTGTATTTTTTCTGTTACATTCTGATGATCAAATAGAGAAATAAATTATGGAAAAGAGGAATGAAAGTGTGGGAAAGGAATTCAGATTATAGATTTGAAAAGATGGGTTAGGAACAAAATTGAGAGGCTTTATGGACAAGGGCTCCTTCCAGCAGCAGAGAGAGTTTACTTACACTTTACCAGGCTCCCTGTGGCCATCCGTACCAACATCATGCATATGGGATAGCTCTGATGCCCCTAACTCAAACACCGAAACCAAGGTAGTTCCACATCAAGGTCCTAGACCCAAGGGCGCAATGGAAGAGAGGGTTGATATCGCTTGTGGTAGAACACATCCCAAAAAAGCAAAAAAACAAAACCATTGGATTCAGATGTTCTTCTCAACATGAGTCAACAGGAAACAAGAAAGTGATTGCATTAGTTTGCTGTTGCTGCTGCAACAAATGAACACAAATTTATTCTTTTACTATTCTAGAGGTCCAGGCTGAAAATCAAGGTGTCGGCCAGGCTTATAGGAAGAGTTTGCTCCCTTGCATTTCCCAGCGCGGGGAGGCACCTGCCTTCCTTGGCTGTGATCACTGTCTCCAGTTTCAAAGCCAGCAGCAGAGCATCTTCCAGCTTCTCTCTGCTTCCATTGGCACACCATCTTTTTCTCTCTCATAAGGACCCTTGTGATTGCACGGAGCCCGCCTTGGAGGATCCAGGATAATTGCCTCCATTTCAAAATCCTTCACTTGATCACATCTGCAAAGTCCCTTTTACCATGCAAGGTAATGTATTCACAGATTTCAGGTATTAGGACATCTCCGGGGACCATTATTCAGCCCACCGCAGAGACTGTCATCTTAAGCTATGCCAATAAAGGTATTAAGCCCAGGAAAGCAATGATCCTGCTCCTCTCTGTTCTAGAGTACGTATTCACTACCAGGCACCACATTTTAAAAGAAACACAGACCTCCTTGCAAACATAGTATTATTTTACTATAATATTAAATGTTGGTGAGAGTGGGGAAACAAATCTTCCTACACATCATTGGAAACAGAGTAAAGCTATAAAGTTATAAAGCTTTTGGGAGGGCAAGCTGTACTAGAACAGAAGTTTTTCCAATGTTCATTTCTATCAATCCAGAAATTGTATTTCTCTAACTTTATCCTAAGGTAGTAACCGTGAATACGTGCAAAGATTGACCTGCAAGAGTATTCGCTTCTAAATTAATAGGGGAAAAATTAATTAGAGGAAAAAATAATTCCTTCTAATTCTCAACATGGAAATAAAAAACTCTCAAGGCGAAAAAGATAAATAAAAGACAGAGCAGATTATAAACAAGCCTGCAAACAATGTTGCATATTTGTAAAATCCAGCCATATCCATCAAAGTCCCCACTGGCAATAGATGGCACACTGAAAACACCTGGTAGATGGTTCATGAACAAAGGGGTGGGACCACAAAGGACAGCGCAGCAGCCCAGAGCTGGTAACAAAGGGTCAAGGGCAAAAGCAACTGTGGGCAAGAGGAAGAGAGAGGAGTGCTAGGTAGGCTGCCCCAGAAGGAGCAGTGACTTGGCAAGGGATTCAGCAGCTGCAGGTGACTTCACCAGGGGGAATCAGGGACAGAAGCACCCTGACCTTTCTTCTCTGCCAGATCTGTGCCCTGAGCATCCTGCTGTTTAAACCCTGGAAGTGGGAGTTTGCAGAAGCCCTACTGCAGGTGCAATTCCCTGCAGGCCAGCCTCCCGGGCAAAGAGAAAGGAAGAAAAGGGTGGCAAAGGTCCAGCAGAGCCATGCATGTGCCTGTCTACGTGCATAAAAGGAATGGAGGACTGGTCACCCCAAATGTCAACAAAGGTCATCTCTTGGCAGCTTAATCCCTAGTGAATTTTCATTTTCTTCTTCTTACTTTTCGGGATATTCTACGATGAGCATGTACGACGTTAGACATCATAAATAAAAGCAATCCAAGTTGAATCCAACACATGTATAAGCCAGGTAGAGTGTGTTCACATAAGGCTGGAGATGTGTTTGGTGTGGGAGAGAGATGGCTTCACTGTTTGCAGCAATTTGGAAGCCTCTTCTAGGGAGGAGGGATTTGAGTTGGTGTGCATCCAGCTCGGACCAAAAAGTAAAATGACAGGCAGGCAAATTCAAATTAGCCTGATTAGAGCTGCCTGAGAATGAGCATGTTTCCTCAAGAAGTACTGAGCTGTCTGACCCTGAGAGTATTTAAGCAGAAGCCAGAAAACATCTCAGTGGATATTCCATAGAGGTAGGTGAAGGACGCTTTGGACCAGATAAACTTTGAAGTATCTTCTAGGAAAAAAAGGAGTTAATTCTTATGAATTCATGATTGTTATCATACCTTAATTTCTTTAATATTGCTTGGTCTGCTTTTAGAGGGGGAATAAAATGGAGAGGTGTATGGAAATGAATTCTCATCCTCTCAGATTTTTAATTTCAGGAGAAGGTCTCTGATGAGGAGTGTATCAGTAAAGACTCTTCAAATTTCAAATAATAGAAAACTCAACTCAAGTTGACATAACCAAATAGCATCGACTTCAGGTGTGGCTGGATCCAGGCACTCAAATGACTCATCAGGATACAACCGCTCTCCATCTCTTGGCTGGTTCCTTTATCGGGCTTTGTCTTGTGGCCAGATGGGTGTCAACAGGGTCACATCTTCACAGCTCCAAGTGCAGTGAAAAAGACGGTACTCATTTATAAGTTGCTCAACCATAAGTCCTGAGATAAGCCTTATTTGGGTCTGATTGGTTTATGGGTCAACTACCCATTCCTGAAATATTTTCTGTGGCCAAGAGGATGCCACATTCTGGCTACTTCTGGCTCCTTTGGGAGGAAGGCTATATGGAGCTGGGGAGTAGAAACTGCCTCATTCTAAGTCTTGAGATTTTTTTTTCCTCTATGTGGGAGTTTGACTTGACCTTGTTTCAGCTGACAGATATTTTTTTTTCCTCAAATGAAACTGAAGGCAGAGCTACTCTATCTAGAATAATGCAGAGGAGTGGGTTCCTAAGAAAGAGCTCCCGAATTGTTGATGCCACCATGGAAAAAATAAAAGAAGGAGAAGCTTCAGGAACTCCCACTGTGGGAGTACTAAGCAGAACCCCCAATTTATAGACCAGCCTTCTTGAAGTGTGATCCGCTTTATATTAATTGCTGCCCCTTCCCCACCAAGAAGAGATTATGATTCCCTGGCCAGTTAAGTTTGCAAAGTTTTTGGTTCGATAAAGTCAAAGAATACTTTGGAACATTTCAGAGCCTCAGGTGTTCACATTTTTGTGACTCTCCAGAGGAGAAAACACAACATGCAAAATTTTCTGAACCAGTTTGAACCTTTTGGAGCACCTCTTGGGACTAGTATCCTGAGGAACAAACTTGGGGAGGACATGCTGCTCTGGAGGAAGCAGCTCATTCTCTCACCCAGTCCCACCTTGCCCTGCCCATCATGTTAATTGAGATAAGAAAGCAATAAAAGGTTACTGGGGAAGGCTGGTTTCGTCCCTCCATCACCTCTCTGGAATGTTTAGAAATGAATATAATAACACAGAGATAAAAACCCATCAAATCCCTGGCTTCTCGAAAGAAACCCTTTCTCCATCCAACCTGTTAGTCGCTGGAATCAAATTGCAAAAATCCTGCACTAAACCCAGCTCCGGTGGGAGGACAGACCACTGGTGGGCTACACCAAGAGGAAGTTTGGCCGCTGCGGGAACTCGCATTCACCTCTGGCAAACCTCTGTCTGCAGCTGCAGGAGATCAAGTCAGACTCACATCTGTTCCCCAGACACCCGACACCCCACCCCAACTTCCTGGTCCAACAAAGCCTGGCCAGGTTTTCACAGTTAATTCCTCCAGGGCCCCTGGCTCTTCTCTTCCCTTCTTGCTCCTATGAATTCTCAGAGATCAAAGCAGCAAGTTAGCCAAAGCTTTGTTTGCTCAGAATTCAGCAGAACACCTTAAATTCCCAGCTTGAAAAGAGGCTGAAAGAAGGTCAGACATACCCTAATGTTAAAACGACAAGACATGACCAAACTATTAGCAGACGAAATCTCTGTGATTTCTCTGGGCTTCGGGGACCCATGAAGTGAGGGACTTCCCCCAGTAAATTTAATATAAGGAGTCTAAAATGTTCATTTCTGACTGCCCTTCTGATTCATTCAATCCCATGTTCTGGACCGTTCCTCCTCCCTCTGACCTTAGCTCACAAAATTATATGGCTTTTTAGAACTGAAAAGTCATCTAGTCTGGGAGATTTTCAGACTTTTTGGCGGCAGAAGACATTGTTTTAAACCAAATCTTAAATATGACCCCAATATAAAGCAGATTGAGTTGGTGGCTCCAGGGGAGAGGGAGTTGGGGCAAAGTCTGGCCTTCCCCCTAATTGGCCACACCCTCTACCATTGTGACATTGGGCTCCCATGGTTTGAAAAGTCCCTGATGTGATCCAGGGCCTTCTATTTACAAACCAGAGGTGGAAAGGGAGTTCCCAGCCTCATAAGTGGCACATATTAGCAGAGCTGACTGGAATCCAGGTCTCAATGCTGGGGCTATCTTCATTCCCAGTGACAAGACGGTCCATGGTCACCTGAGTCTCGGGTGCTCCAAACCTTAAGTCCTCATTGACAGTTTGTACCTTTGCTCTTCGCATCAGAACAGTCTCCAAAAGAGTCAGTCCTACCTTCAAAATGCCCTTTTTCTGTTCTCAACACCACTCCCTCCCCTACTGGGAAACACCCAGGGCACCTCCCAACATCTGCCCCACTTGCTTCCATCTCCCGGCTCTTGGGTTGCTAGATCCTGTTCCCTAAACTCATTTAATCACTAGAATCACCTGGGAGCTTGTTAAAAATATAGATTCCTGGGGCCAGCACTAGACCTAGTGAATCAGAATTTCTGAGGGTGGGTCCAAGAATCTGCAGTTTAAATGAGCACCCCAGATGATTTTGGTGATTGACCAGCTTTGGAAAGCATTGTATTGGATGAAGTTGTGTTCCTTCTTCGTATCTACCACCAAAGTTAAGGAATTCTTACATTAAATCACAGCCCTCATTGCTGATAGGGTCATAATTTTATATGACTTTCTCTGGACACCCTTTTGGAATAATAAGGGTAAAGCCTCTGCAAAAGGTTTCAGGCATGTATTCTAAGAAAATAGCCATAGACTTGTGCAAATATTTATCTATGAAGATGCACATCATTGCACTAATGAAACAGAAATGTTCAATATCGCTCTGCATCAGGGAAATCCAAATCAAAACCTCAATGAGATACCACCTCACACCAGTCAGAATGGCTAAAATTAACAAGTCAGGAAATGACAGATGTTGGCGGGGATGTGGAGAAAGGGGAACCCTCCTACACTGTTGGTGGGAATGCAAGCTGGTGCAGCCACTCTGGAAAACAGTATGGAGGTTCCTCAAAAAGTTGAAAATAGAGCTACCATATGATCCAGCAATTGCACTCCTGGGTATTTACCCCAAAGATACAAAAGTAGGGACCCGAAAGGGTACGTGCACCCCGATGTTTATAGCAGCAATGTCCACAATAGCCAAACTGTGGAAAGAGCCAAGATGTCCATGGACAGATGAATGGATAAAGAAGAGGTGGTATATATATACAATGGAATATTATGCAGCCATCAAAAGGAATGAGATCTTGCCATTTGCAACGACGTGGATGGAACTGGAGGGTATTATGCTGAGCGAAATAAGTCAAACAGAGAAAGACATGTATCATATGACCTCACTGATATGAGGAATTCTTAATCTCAGGAAACAAACTGAGGGTTGCTGGAGTGGTGGGGGGTGGGAGGGATGGGGTGGCTTGGTGATGGACACTGGGGAGGGTATGTGCTCTGGTAAGCGCTGTGAATTGTGCAAGACTGTTGAATCTCAGATCTGTACCTCTGAAACAAATAATGCAATATATGTTAAGAAAAAAAAAAAAAGAAGATAGCAGGAGGGGAAGAATGAAGGGGGGGAAATCGGAGGGGGAGAAGAACCATGAGAGACTATGGACTCTGAAAAACAAACTGAGGGTTCTAGAGGGGAGGGGGGTGGGAGGATGGGTTAGCCTGGTGATGGGTATTGAGGAGGGCATGTTCTGCATGGAGCACTGGGTGTTATGTACAAACAATGAATCATGGAACACTATATCTAAAACTAATGATGTAATGTATGGGGATTAACATAACAATAAAAAAATTAAAAAGAAAAAAAAAAGAAACAGAAATGTTCAACAATGAGGCGATTGAGTCAATAAATGTTGGTACTTACACATAATATTGTACATTTACCAAGAAATAATTTTTAGATGCTTTGTATGTAAATATGCTCACAATATATGTAACATAAACACAACATGTTACAAGAACAAATGCAATGTAGGATTCTATTTTCTCATATGCATAAAAATACTAGAAGGATAAACAAGAAAATGTTAATATTATCTTTAGAATGGTGGTGGGGTTTATAGCAATGTTTACTTTCACTTGTGTTTCTTTTAATCTTACAAAATTTCTACAGAGAACATGACTTTCGGAATCTACCAAAAAAAACCAAAAGTCGTCTCAAAACTATCTTTGGGAGGGAGGGGGAAGCAAGAGATGGAATCAAAATGGTGATTTAAGGTATTAACTACTTACACTCTTGCCCTATCTCTTCAAATCATAAAGAACAGCTTTTTTTGTTTTTGTTGTTGTTGTTGGTTTTAGAATAAATTCCTAAAAGCTCTGAAAAACAGAAAGGCACCTTCCATAGACTAAATACGGTAAGAAATTTTTGGAATATAGAAAGCAAATGAAATCCCTAGATACTTAAGGCAGAGCAATCATGTGAAGGATGAAGATTAAAGTAAAATCTCCCAGTACATAGGGAAAAGGCAGATTTTTAAATACAAGAGAAAAGACATTTGAAGAATTTATCTGAAAAGTCCAACTTCTGTTCACAGAGAGGAGAAAAGAAAGAAATCGGCAAAGAGAGAAATCAGGAAACGGGGGGGCAAATGTTCAATGGAAGAAAAGCCCGAGTATTCAGATTAAAATAGCCCCCTGAGAACAACAGAGTAAGTTAAAAAAAAAAAAAATTGATCTCTGGGGCGCCTGGGTGGCTCAGTCAGTTAAGCATCTGACTCTTGATTTCAGCTCAGGTCATCTCTCCCTCCCTCTCCCTCTGCCCCTCCCCACCCCCTGCTTGTGTGTGCACACATGCACATGCTCCCTCTCTCTCTCTTAAAAAAAACATATATTGATCTCTTTCAGAGGGAGGCACTGGGCTAACTGGTTTATGTGCAGTATGTATTTTAATTCTCACAGAAAACCTGAGTTTGAAATCATCAGTCCCCTCATGCTATGGATGAGACAACTATAACAGAGATACTAAAAACACTAGCCCAAGTCCTTAGGACCAGTAATAAGTGGAGTTATATGCTCGATGAAATTTTAGTATACCTAAGATACCTTTCTTACAAATGTCTAGAAAGAAAAATGCCTCACCTTTAAAGAAACAAGAAATGGGACACCTGGGTGGCTCAGTCAGTTAAGTATTGGACTCTTGATTTCAGTTCAGGTCATTATCTCAGGGTCCTGGGATGGACCACCCCCACCCCATAGGACTCTGCACTCAGCAGGGAGCCTGCTTGAGGATTCTCTCTCTCCCTCTCCTTCTGCCCCTCCTCCTGTCCCATGCTCACTCTCTCTCTCTCTCTAAAATAAATAAATCTTAAAAAAAAGAAAAGAACCAAGAAACAAACCGACCTGAAACTCTTCTTCAACAACACTGGACTTTGAAAGAAAAGAGTACCCAAGTCACAAAAAAAGTATTTTGAACCTGGAAATCTATATTTGGCAAAACTATGGCTATACCATAAAATGAAGACTTTTTTTAGTCATTAACTCAGAATGTTTATATCCAGGCTCTCACTGAAGAGTTATTCAAGAATACTGAAAATGATGAAAAAATAATTAAGAAACAGAAAGATGTGGGGCTTAAGGAATAATGGTTAACAAATAAATGGCTATAACTTACTATAACTTAGTCTAAATAAATACTGAAGCATAATGCAAGAAGAAGAGAAATAATAAGCTCCCTTGATCATTATTTTACGGGAGAAGATAAAAGCAGATGAGGAGAGTGATAAAGTTAAAACAATTAAGAAAATTAGAAAATATTTATTAAGAAATGATAATGAAGACACAGCATATCAAAACTCATGAGGCACAGCTATGGCAGTTCTTAGGGGAAAATGTGTATCTCTGCCTATGTGTGTGCATGTGTGAATGTGTGTATTTGCATAACACTCATTCACATCTACACATAAAATTAAAAATTAATATGGAGTGACATCAGCAAAAATCGTGGAATGAGGATCTGTGGAGTTCCTCTCCTCTGTTAAAGAAATGAAAACCTGGCAAAAAATTGTCAAAATCAACTTTTTCAGAACTCTGAAAATTTATCAAAGGCTTGCAACAGTCCATGGAGATTTTATTCAAGAAGAAATGGCTAAATCTCAGTACGACTGGTGATCCTTGTAGCATTTCAACTTGCCCTATTCCTAGACTTCTTTTCCCAGCCCTGCTGTAGCCTTGAAGACCAATATCCTTGAATCACAGTAAAAGCTAGCAGCCCTGCAGCCACTGGAAGAGACGGAATGAGGTTGGAGTTCTTTCAAAGTCCATTCCCAGAGATTTGTCATAATTTGTCCTATCTGATACCTCCCTGGGAAATCCCACTCCCAGGGCTTATCTTTATTTAACTTGACTCAGAGCTTGCCCAGTACAAATAGGATTTCCCTAAGCTTTTATCAAAACCATCAGCAACAATTGTTTAACATTATAGTTGCCCGAAGCAGTAATAACAGTTGGGGCAAACAACCACCTGGCCAAAATCGATTTCAAAAAATTAAAAGGAAAAGCTGTGGAGAAAGATGTCCATAGGAACTTTGAAATAGTCCAATATATTCTGGGGAATCTGGAAAGCCACATGCATGCATAGGACTGGACATGTGCCTGCGGTCATGCACATGTCCAGTAAAGACCTGAGAATGCTGTAAGTTCTCACCTCTGGCTGGCCCTGAGGCTCTGCACAAATAGAAGTTGAAGGCAGGATGGTAAACTTCGTGCCTAAGCATTAAAGCATGCTCTCGATGCACACAGAGAGCCCTTCGGCAAATAGTGGAAGGTTTATTGGTTCCAAGCATTTACAAAAATCTCTATTCAAACCATTAGCTGACCCTTAAGCTGAGTACAAGATTTCAGTGGCCACACATAGCAAAGAAAACAGACTTTATAGAATTATATCAGAAGAGGTTATAAACAAACAACTACTATTACAAATAGCAAAAATAACAAACCCTAGGGAGGGGAGAGAATCTGATTTCCAAAACTGCCACATTATATAATTTTAAATGTCCAGTTTTTAACAAAAAATTACAAAACATGCAAACGAATTAAAAAAAAAAAAAAACAGCATGGGAGCACCTGGGAAGCTCAGTTGGTTAAGCGTCTGCCTTCAGCTCAGGTCATGACCCAGGGTCTTGGGATCAAGCCCTGCATCAGGCTCCTTGCTCAGCTGGGAGCCTGCTTCTCCCTCTCCCACTCCCCCTGCTTGTTCTCTCTCTCTCTCTCACTCTCACTCACTCTCGCTCTCTCTCTTTCTCTCTCAAATAAATAAAATCTTAAAAAACAAAACACTATGGCCCATTCACAAGAGGAAAAAAAGAAGTAAACAGAAACTGTCCCTGAGGAAGTCCGTACATTGGACTAACTAGACAAAGATTTTAAATATGCTCTTTTAAATATGTTCAAAGAGCTAAAGTATGTCTAAAAAACTAAAGGAAAGTATGAGAGTGGTGTCTCATCAAGCAGAGAATGTCAATAAAGAAACAGAAAGCACAAAATGGAACCAAATAGAAATTCTAGATGTGAAAGTTACAATAATTAAAATGGAAATCCACTACAGGAGCTCACTAGCAGATTTGAACATATAGAAAAAAGAATCAGCAAACATGAAGATATGTCAATTCCACTCATCCAATCTAAGGAATAGAAAAAAAATGAAGGAACATGAACAGAGCCTCAGAGAGCTATGGGACACCATTGAGTGTACCAACATATGAGTAATGAGAGTCCCAGAAGGAGAGAAGAGAAAGGAGTAGAAAGAATATTTGAAGAAATAATTACTGGAAGCTTCCCAAATTCTGTGAAAAACATTAATCCACATATCTAAGAAACTCAGTGAACTCCACATGGGATAAAGTCAAAGAGATCCACACCCAGACATCATCATAAAGCAGTCAAAAGACAAAAGAGAGTCTTGAAACCCGCAAGACAAAAGAGACTCATCACATACAAGGGACCCTCAATAATATTAACTCTGATTTCTCATCAGAAACCAGCAAGGCCAGACTACAATGGAATGATTCCAAAGTGCTGAAAGAAAAAAAAAATTGTCAACCAAGAATTCTTTATCTGGCAAAATTATCCTTCAAAAATAAAAAAGACAACATGAGATATCCCTTCCCTGTAAGTCTGTCATTACCAACACAAGAGAATAAAAGACAAACGCTCTATTTACTGCTAGAAGAGGTAGAAGCTGGCCAACTGGTCACCATACTCTCTCCCCTTTCTTCTGGACACACAACCAGATAACCGTGCCCAGTCTTCCCTGCAGTCGATGGGGTCACGTGCCTGAGCACGGGCAAACTGAAGATGAGCAGAAGTAACACAGATCCAACCCATGTGAGAATCTTGTGGTCTTTGCTCTATTGTATGTAGCCAAATGCAAAATGGCAAAGCAGCCTAGGAAACTGCAGAACCCCAAGATCAAAAGAATCTAGGGCTCTGAATGGCCAGGGGAGCTGGGTAGCGGGAGAGCTGCCTCCTCCAAACATTCATATTGGAATTTTAACTTTTATTATGTTAACATAAGTAAACTTCTATTATATTACACCATAGAGATTTCATTATATTAAGCCACAGAGGTTTATCTGGAAAAAAAAAAATTAAAGAGAAATTAAGGCATTCCCAGATAAACAACAACTGAGAGAATTCTTCACTAGCAGACTTGCCCTAAAAGAAATAATAAAGAGAGTCCTTCAGGCACAAATGGAAGAACGCTAAACAGTAATTCAAATCCACATGAAGAAATATAGAGCACTGATAAAGGCACCTATAGAGGTAAACACAAATGACAGTATAAATTTATTTTTTGTCTGTAAGTCCTTTTTTCCCCTACCTGATTTAAGAGGCAACTGAGTAAAATAAATTATAAATGTTTTTTATAAATTGTAAAAGTATATTAAAAGTTTTTAAAAGCATGTAGGAAGTTTATAAATTATAGTATAAAAAAGTTTATTTAAAAAGTAATTATATAGGGGTGCCTGGGTTGCTCAGTCATTAAGCGTCTGCCTTCGGCTCAGGTCATGATCTCAGGGTCCTGGGATCAAGCCCCGCATTGGGCTCCCTGCTCAGCGGGAAGCCTGCTTCTCCCTCTCCCACTCCCCCTGCTTGTGTTCCCTCTCTCGCTGTGTCTCTCTCTGTCAAATAAATAAATACAATCTTTAAAAAAAAAAAAAAGTAATTATATGGCTAAAATTAACAAGTTAGGAAATGATAGATGTTGGCGGGGATGCGGAGAAAGGAGAACCCTCCTACACTATTGGTGGGAATGCAAGCTGGTGCAGCCACTGTGGAAAACAGTATGGAGGTTCTTCAAAAAGTTGAAAATAGAGCTACCATACAATCCAGCAATTACACTACTGGGTATTTACCCCAAAGATACAAATGTAGGGATCCAAAGGGGTACATGCACCCCGATGTTTATAGCAGCAATGTTCACAATTGCCAAACTGTGGAAAGAGCCAAGATGTCCATCAACAGATGAATGAATAAAGAAGATGTGGTATATATATATATAATGGAATATTATGCAGCCATCCAAAGGAATGAAATCTTGCCATTTGCAATGACGTGGATGGAACTGGAGGGTGTTATGCTGAGCGATATAAGTCAATCAGAGAAAGACATGTATCATATGACCTCACTGATATGAGGAATTCTTTTTTTTTTTTTTTTAATGTTTTATTTATTTATTCATGAGAGTCAGAGAGAGAGAGAGAGGCAGAGGCAGAGGGAGAAGCAGGCTCCCCGCCTAGCAGGGAGCCTGATGCGGGACTCGATCCCAGGACCCTGGGATCATGACCTGAGCCGAAGGCAGACACTTAACCATCTGAGCCACCCAGGCGCCCCTGATATGAGGAATTCTTAATCTCAGGAAACAAACTGAGGGTTGCTGGAGTGGTGGGGGGTGGGAGGGATCGGGTGGCTGGGTGATAGACATTGGGGAGGGTATGTGTTATGGTGAGTGCTGTGAATTGTGCAAGACTGTTGAATCACAGATCTGTACCTCTGAAACAAATATTACATTATATGTTTAAAAAAAAAGAAAAAGAAGAAGATAGCAGGAAGGGAAGAATGAAGGGGGGGATATCGGAGGGGTAGACGAACCATGAGAGACTATGGACTCTGAAAAACAAACTGAGGGTTCTAGAGAGGAGGGGGTTGGGGGGATGGGTTAGCCTGGTGATGGGTATTAAAGAGGGCACGTTCTGCATGGAGCACTGGGTGTTATATGCAAACAATGAATCATGGAACACTACATCAAAAACTAATGATGTAATGTATGGTGGTTAACATAACATAATAAAAAAAAAAAAAAGAAGGTGAAGAAAAAAAGTAATTATAAATGTACCACATTGATGGTCATGTAGTGTATGTAATTTGTGGTAATAACAGCATAAAGAAGGAATGGAGATATCACAGAGCACAATTTTTAAACACTGTTGTCATTAAGTTGATATTAATCTGAACTACATTGTTATAAATTATGATGTTAATTGTAAGCCCAGGGTAACCACTAAGAAAATAGTTCAAAAATATATGGTAAAAGAAGCAAGAAGGGAATTAAAATGGTGCAGGAAAGTAAATCAATTTAGCACATCAATAGGAAAATGACCAAATGATATTCAAAATATATATAAATATAAATAGGTGATAAGTAGATGAAAAGATAATCAACCTCACCAGCAAATGGAGAAATATTATTTAAAATGGTGAGATATTTTTAATCCATCAAATTGGCAGAATTTAAAGACTTTGTTGCCAGTCTACAAGAAAATGAGGACACTTGTACCCTGAATATGGGAAATGGTACAGCCTTTGGGGAAGGCATTTTGATTGAGTGCATCAAAATTTAAATTGCATGTGCTCTTTCACCCACTGAGAACATGACCTTGAGCAAGAAACATCTCTGAACATCTTTTTTTTAAAAACCTGATAGTTGACACAAATGAGAAAAGTAAAAATACTTTATTAATTTCTAAGCCTTATAAAAATACAGTAACAATGTGCCTTTTGCTGTTGATGAAGAACCTCTCCTTGCAGAGAGATGTACCTACTTTGAGAAAAAGTGAAAATGCTTGGCTAAAAACCTTTCAGGGTAGGATCTGAGTCTCTAGAGCCTGAATGCAGACAGTCCTCTTCTGCTAACAGGAAGGAAATGTTACAGAGAAGAAAAGGAGGAAGAAAAGGGAAAATAAGGCTGTGTACTTTATGATGTGTCCATTTTCCAGGATTCTTTACTTGCTCACCACCACCACCCCCCCAAAGAAATCATCAGCAACATTACTAAATTTATCTGAAACTGTGGATCCATCCCAGTTTCAAATAAATAATTCTTAGGTCCAACACCAGTCCTCATGTATTCCCAGGGTGTAAGCCCTTCACAAACACACACAGACACACACACACACAAACACTCACTGCCCCACGACATGCCTACCCACCCAACACCTACCCAGCACACAAAATATTCCCCCTCACTTAGTTAAAAATCTAATAGCTAACATGGAGTTTCCATTGGCTAGATTATTCCTATGATATATGGATTGGTAAAAAGATAAAATAAAATGAAAAGATCCTTCTTCTGATGCAGGAGAATATTCTTTCCTTAGTTCATGTGCTGGTGAATTCCTAAGACCTATAGCAAACCAACGTTGGCTAGCCCTGGAGGACAGGATGCTCACTCTGTGCTGTCACTGAGGGACTCTGGGAGAAAGGCCTTGAGCTTGACCCACACAGCAATGCAGGGAGGTCATGTGCCCCATAGAGAACTGGGTGTGGCCAGCTCTCGTTGTGACTGCAAATGGCAGGAACCAATACCTGTTAGACTCACCTGGATCACCTAACCTCCCTGAGGCTGGGATGACCTGAAATACTGTTGGGCAGACAGCCTCATGCCTAGCATATGCAAGGTGCTGAGGAAAATAAATCAGGGTTCACTTCACAAGTAAGTGTTTTGTGGTAAAATCACTTGGTAAATTGCATGAAGAAGCAACCTGGCCTGTCAGCACCAATATCCAAAGGTGAGCTGTTATACTGGAAGAAAACAATCTCAGAGAAAGATTCCGATTTCTTTCGGAAGGCAGGGATTAATCCATTGATGATGGAATCGACATGGTGGAAAGGGTAAGAGAGGCAGAGAGGCGTAGAAAGAGGGGAAGGAAAAAGAGAAGAGAATGGTGAGGGGGGAAGCTCAAGAAAGAATCATACAGCAAACATTTCCAAGGCACTTCCTGAGCACCAGACACTGCTCTAAGGGCCTCATGAACATTGCCTCCTTTGATCCTCATAAAGCCCTATGAGGCCGGGACTCTTAATATGTCCATTACACAGACTGGTAAATTGAGGGGCAGAGTATTTAAGTAGCCTACCCAAGATGCACACAGAGCCAGAACTTAAACCCCTTCCCTCCAGCTCCAGACCCAGGCTCTTTGCTACTACACCAATCTGCCTCTCAGAAAAAAAATGAAATATGAAGGAAATTCCCATTCTTCCATTGTTCTACTAGAAGACGGACTGAGAAACGCACTAGGCTCTCTCTGCTGTGTCTGCTCATTCATGGCTCTAACCACACTTTACTGGAAATCACAGCTCACTGGGCTACCTCCCACTAAACGAGTTCCCTGAGGGCAGAAATGCATCTTCCATCTGTGAATCAGGATCTGCCCCGGGAAACTCTGGCCCACATCCTCACACCTGCCATCCATTACACACTGAATCCAGGGGAGCTGTCCTGGGATCTGGAGGTCTTTAGATCCCACCAGCGCTGCATTGTCGGGAGGCTGGTATATTTGGAACTGTCTTGTCATTCTGATGGAAGCCTCTGGCTTTTCTAGCTGTTCTGGGGAGTCATCATCCATCACTCCCCAGTGCTGATGCAGACTTAGGAATTCTTCGGGACAGTCCCAGTTTCATGAAGATGACTTTTTTCCAATCAAATCAATTTGCTAAGGGTTCCAGAGTTATTACTGCACTTTGTTAAATCAATATAAGATATTTTGTATAGATAAATTCTCAAGTCAGAGGAAATCCTTTGTTGGCCCACAGATCTCTTCTTAGTCACTTTACTAACAATAAGAAAGCCATGACCTTGAAAGTCAATAAGGAAGAAGAAGAGATGGAAAGGCTGTAAGAGATTCCTATAATTTAAAAATGACTGGCAGAGTTTTTAAATTTTGAAGATGGACGATGAATACATGGGGTTCATTATGCTAAATGTATGTTGGATGTATGTTTTAAATTTCTCTTAATAAAAATTAAAGGAATATATGTATTTAAAAAAGAAAGTCAAGAAAGACGTGTGTGTGTGTGTGTGTTTACACATACAAATATATATAAATATATGGGGGGAGGGCAAAGTGAAAAACACATTTTAAATGTTTTTATTTTTTTAATTAAAGATGTATTATAAGTAGGAAAAAATAGAAAATGCCAATAAACAAAAAGGGGAGAAAAAAATCACCCTGCCAGAAGAAACTACTTGAGCGTTCTAATGTGTGCCCCTCCAGACATTCCTCCAGACGTACATATTTACACAGAAGTGTGATCATACACACTGTTTTCAACCTGCTTTAACATTATGAATAACATTGTTCTAGCTTCCCATGCTTTTTATCATTGCTCCGTCTGCACTTTGCTGGAATTTGTCATCATTTGTTTATGACCTCGAAGTATTTTATAAAATGAATGTATTGTATTTACTTGACCAAGCCCCTACTCTTGGACATTAGACTGATTCCAATTTGGGGCTCTTATAGACAATTCCTTAATTGTCTCAACATTTTTAACAAATGCCACTCATCTAAAAGGGTAGAACTCGAAAAATACACTCCCAACAGTGGTTCTGAAACCATGTGGCATCACTCCTGACCTAAATTTCATTTTTTTCTCTGGATTTTTTAAATTTCTAAATTCCTTCTTTTCTGTCACAAAACCATTTTACACATCCAAACACTCCCCCTCTTGATCTTCACTCCCTTCCCAGCTGTTCATCTATCAGTTTTTCTGAAATCACTTTTTCTTTCCCTTTTATGAAGTCCACTTCTTCTCTATCCTCTCCTTTGCTTTCATCCACTCACCCTTCGTCCTGTTGACTCATTCCATTCTTTGAAGCCTACTGGACAAAAGACACACGCAAGGCCCTGTGGGGATCAAAGGGTGAGTGCACCACATCCAGAGCCCTAAAGGAATTCAGAGTCTAATTGGAGATGCAGGGGACATGTACACAGTGGTATGCCAGTAAATTGGCTCTCTGTGGGGGAAAGAACCCTTGATGTATGGGTTTGACAATTTCCACACTATAAAATATTCCCTCCATGGCCAAGCTACCAACATGATGTCACTGACCCCAGAGGTGAGAAGAGATGCCTATAAGCCAGCTCCAGGACAAAACTGCATGTGCTTGAAAGGCTAAAATACATACCTATGTGTACATACATATGTGTGTGCATATGCATGCATAGATGTACATGCATATGTATGTATTTTAGCTTTTCGTGTACATGTAGTCCTGTGTGTGTGTGTACATATAACCAGACAAGACAACCAGAGAAGATACTTATGAGTAGGCAATCACGTCACCATCATCTTCTTCATCATCAATATTTATTGAGCATTTACAATGGGTCCAGCCCTGAGTTCAATGTTTTATATGCATTGCTTTACAACACACTCCTAGGAAGAGATGTCATTACTACTGCCAATTTTGCAATTTCGCCCTTGAAGTCTTGAAGAGGGAGATAATTTGTCCTTGGTCATTCAAGGCAGTTAGTGGTGAAGTCTGGATCCAATCAAGGTCTATCTGATTACAGAGCCCAAGCTCTGATGACTGCCCTCTCCTCCGGCTTCATGCCAGGGAGCGAGGCCTCAGGGCTCCACACCTTGGATTCCAAGGGGCAGATGGGCCTTGAGTCCCTGGCGTGGACTGGCATTCCTGCCCAGCCACATGACTCCCTTGTGTCCCCAATACATCTCCTCTCCAGTACACGGCAAATGCTGGTCAGTGACACCCAAAGTTGCCCTTGAACTTGCTAGATACTCCTCTCTTCACTTAGCTCTCTTCTCTTTCCTACCAGAAGCCTCCCTGGGTCTTCCTTCTTTCTTGTGCCTATGCATTTACATTTGTCTCTTGAACTCTTTTTTTTTATTTCTATCTCCTTATCTATAATCACTGATAATTCTTCGTTATGAACCCGGGACACCAAGAACGAGTACAAGTGAAAGGAATGCGAGAGAGAGAGAGGCAGGTGAAAAGCCCAGGGTGGGGGCCAGATCTCAGTGTGTTAGCCGGGTGAGGTCGCCATTCGGAAAGTGCAAACACGAGTATAACTGGCAGTGTCTATGTAGGAATTTTGCAATCATTCACCCATTCCTTGGCCCTAGGGGTCTGCATCTAGTTCCACAACAGAAAGAGTTGAAAGAACTGGACAGCATTTAGCAGAACACCCACAGAGATGATTAAAGAATTAAAAAATAAGATCAGTGATGGCAGGTTACACACACCAGGTATCTTTTGCTGACGTAGGAGGCTGAGGGGAGAATGAGACATCGTTTTCCACTGAAGGAGGGAATGAGGAATTTCTTGAGTGAACTCCATGTGTTGGGCACCGTGTTTAGCATTTTATGTACATTATCTCCTATAACTTACAGTAACCCTTCAGAATAGGCTGTAGTCATCTCCATGCTTTCCTATGGGGAAAAGGGCGTCCATGGGAGTTGGGAACTTGTTCCAGGAACAGAATGGACACATGAAGAATCAGAAGGCAAACCCCTGTCTCATGGGCTCTAAAGCCCATATCTTTTCCACTTTAAAGACTGCCTCCTCTTGATGCGGCAGGATTCCTCAACTGTGGCACTATTGATATTTGGGTCCAGATAATTCTTTGCTGTGTAGTCTGCCCTGTGCCTTGTAGGATGTTTAGCCACATCCCTGGTCTCTACCCATGAGCAGCCAGGAGTATCTCTCTGTGACAAGCTGTGACAACGAAAAATGTCTCTAGACCCAGCCAAATGTCCCCGGGTGGACAAAATCAACTCTGGTTAAGAACCACTGAGGTAGAGGGAGTTCATACCATGTCTAGAGCCCCCCATTTTCCATTTCCCCTAAGGGTGTTTTCTTAGGCAGTACTTTGGCCAGAAATAGGTAAGAATGTACTGACCATGTAAGCTATTAACTTTGGCACATTTCTCTTTACATGGTGGGTTTCCTGGAAGCTGGAGAACGGACAAGGCAACCAAGGCCTTTCTTTCTCAAACAGAATTTTAAAAAGAGCTAACACTGGGGGTGCCTGGGTGGGGCATTCGGTTAAACGCCCGACTCTTGGTTTCAGCTCAGGTCCTGATCTCAGGGTCGTGAGATCGAGCACCATGTTGGACTCCATGCTCAGTGCGTAGTCTGCTTAAGACTCTCTCTCTCCCTCTCCTCCTGCCCCCCTCTGTATCTAAAATAAATAAATAAATCTTTAAAAAAAAAAAAAAGAGCTACGGGGCGCCTGGGTGGCTCAGATGGTTAAGCATCTGCCTTCGGCTCAGGTCATGATCCCAGGGTCCTGGGATCGAGTCCCGCATCAGGCTCCCTGCTAGGCGGGGAGCCTGCTTCTCCCTCTGCCTCTGCCTCTGCCTCTTTCTCTCTCTCTGACTCTCATGAATAAATAAATAAAACATTTAAAAAAAAAAAAGAGCTAACACTTACAGGCTGAGTACTATTCTAAGTGCTTCATATGTATTTACCCATCTAATCCCCATAACAGCCTGTGGTGAGTACTAAGGGTATTCTCATTTTACAGATGGGGACACTGAGGCAAAAGGAACTAAGGAAGCTGCCCAGGGTTTCACCACTAGTGAGCGGCAGGATGTAAATTTGAACCTGGACAGAAGGCAGCCAGAGCCTGGGCTCTTAACTCTTCCCTGGTCTTGCCCCTTACACCCATAAAGCGCCAACAATTTCTTAGAGCAGCAAGAATGAGACCTATTCTCTGGGAACAATTGTCACCAGAACTAACCTTGCACAGAGGCTGAAGAAGACTTTCCAGCACCCAGCACCCTCCCTCCAGCACACAGCCAAAAAGACAGCACTTAGTGGGAGTTCTGGTCCCTAGGGTGGTGGTCAGCAATATCTGTAGCTTCCGTGAAATGAAAATTCTGAGATCCCAACCCCAAAGATTCTGATTCCACAGCTCTGGGGTCAGTCCCAGGAATCTGCATCTTAACAAGCTCCCAGGCCCTTAATGGTTCTGATGAACTTGTTGAGAAATGAGGCCCTAGGACCTTGGGTCTGGGTCAGCATAAAAGCCCCGCTATGCCTTGAATGTGTGCATGCCCCAAAATTCCTATATTAAAATCCTAACTCCCAATGTGATGGTATTAGGAGATGAGGCCTTTGGGAGGTGCTTCAATCATGAAAGTGGAGCTCCCAAGAAGGCGATTAGTGTTCTTCTACAAGAGACCCCACTGGGCCCCCTGGTTCCTTCCACCATGGAGGACACAGTGAGAAGACACGAGCTATGAACCAGGAAGAGGGCTCTCACCAGGACACAACCATGCTAGCGCTCTGATCTTGGACTTCCCAGCCTCAATAGCTGTGGGAAATAAATTTCTGCCGTTTATAAGCAACCCAGTCTGTGATACTTTGTTGTAGCAGCCCAAATAGACTAAGACAAGCCCCTAGCACCCAGGGGAGCCAATAAATCAGCTCAATCCCCGTGCTAATTTCAGCAGGAGGTGGCTTTCCTGAGAGAGATCATGAGATCAGCAGGTTGATTAGTGCTGCCTGCCACGGGTGCAGGAATGAGAGTAATGACCTGCTTGATATGTATCTGCTGACCCTGATCAAGGGGTAAGGTGAGCTTCATTAGCCATTCCAAACTGCAAGATCTCAGTCTTCTGCAGCTTCTGGCAAGAGGTCTTACCATAACAAACTCTGTTCCTTCCATGAGATACTGACTGTTATTGGCAGGCCTCGTGCAACTTCTGTCACAGCAGTCGTTAAGATTAAAGCAGGATTAAAAGCCTGAGTGTTATTGATGGCAAACATCCCAGACCTGCCTTGACGCTTGTCATGGCCTCCTCTTACAGCTCCTCACTGAATGCCCACGGAGAACTTTACTCTCCTACTGAGCACACATTCAGCAGCCTGGCCCCAGGGCCTGGGTTGCAGGGGGGTGGTGGGACAGACTTTCCGCTCCCCTTGCCCCTCTACAGGAATCTCCCCTCCCCCACCCTCCAGAGGACCTAGACAGCAGGCGGACTGTCCTCCACAGACTGAAGTAAAATAAATGCCTCGTGGAACAAGGAGCTGTGTCCAGCTTGTGCATCTCTCTGCCCAATATCCAGCACACAGCTGAAAGGCCCAGTGCATGGAAGGATTAAGAAATATCTATGAGAGGAAAGAGGAAGGAAGGAAGGAAGGAAGGAAGGAAGGAAGGAAGGAAGGAAGGAAGGAAGGAAGGAAGGAAGGAAAGGAAGGAAGGAAGGAAGATAAGAGTATTTAAAACAGGTCTTGGGAGAAGTTCTGTTCACATGACAAGAAATATGTTCATCATCACCACCCTCCCGATGTCCATGACAATCCCATCCTGTCCCTCCACTCTCCATGGCTGGCCATATGAGGTCTGCCCTTCCCAGGCCAACGGGGTTTCTCTCTGTTCCCTCCTTGATGTTCTGCCTTTCCCCACGCTACTCTGTTCTCCACCCCCAGCTCTCGGCACACATTAATAATCATCATAGTAAAAATTATAGTGAAATTCACCACATGTATCCTTTAGGCCCATTTTACATGGATTCCCTCGTTTTGTCTTCCCAATGGCTCTGAGAAAGAACTATCATCATCCCTACTTTACAGTTTAGAAAACCAAAGTTGAGTTGGCCTCCTCCATGAAGTCTTTCCTGACTGCTCCTGGCTGACAGTTTTGTGCCTTCCTCTCCTTTCCCAGCCTTCCCTGGAGCCCATCATGGCCCCCTGCCTCCCCAGGCACTGGCGTGTCTCTCTTCACCTGTGTCTGGGTATGTCTGGAGTCCTAGTGACGGTCATGACTAGCGTGTTTTATCAGCATCCCAGGGCTGCCACCAAAAGTACCACAGACCCGGTGGCTTCAGTAACAGAAAGTTACTTCCTCACGGTTCTGGAGGCTGGAAGTCTGAGGTCAAGGTTTTGGCAAGATTGGTTTCCCTTGAGGTCTTTCTCCTCAGTTTGCAGATGGCCATCTTCTGTGTCCCAATCTCCCCTTCTTATAAGGACTCCAGTCTTATTGAATTAGAACCTCATGTTACTTTAATCACCTCTTTAAAGACCTTACTTCCAAATACAGCCGCATTCTGAGGTCCTGGGGGTTAGGACTTCACACATGAATTTGATGGGGCGTAAATCAGCCCATCACATGTGAATCATGGTTCATGGCCCACAAGGAAGAATCACATTTGTTACCTCATCTGGCTGTATGGAGTCAGCCGGGGCTGAAGGAGAGCAGGTATGATGATGATTATTATGGTTATGATCATCCTCCTCACCTCAGCCCCCACTTCCTGACGGGAAAGCGACAGCTTCACCCAGGGAAGAGCCATTCCCAGCCACAGCAGGAAACATCTCTTCACAAGGTCTTCACACCTGAGGGGACGGTTACCTCAGGGCTGAGTGAGCTGACCCCGCAAAGTACCCCCAGGAGGTGCTCCTGTCCTCCCCACCACAGCACCCAACACTGCCCTTGAACTGAGCTGGTGGACAGTCGGCCAGTCCCAAGACTGAGGAAGGAGCCATTGGAAGCCAACTCCACACCCAGACCGGCAACTCAAAGTGCTGTTTTCACAAGAGAAGGCAGAGAAGAAAGAGATGACGTGAGGTGCTCACTGCCCTGTAGTGGCCAGGACCCCGTGGATCTCTTCCTTGGGTCACTCCTGGCCGGGAGGTTCTTCCCTAACCCTGTTTCAGGTCTCTGCTCCCCCACACTGAGGCCTGTGGGCCGGAGCTGGAAGCACAGCGATGGGGAGACGCTGGGGGCCTGGCCCCTCTGAAAGGTTCACTCCTCTTTGCTATCAGCTCAGAAGGCCTGCCTCTTAGCAGCCGGGATCCCTCGGAAGCTCCTAGGGGCACACATGGCAAACCTCTTCTCCCGGACCCAGCCTGGCGTGGTTTCTTCCAAGAAATGAGGCCTCAGTGCTCTGTGTTTACGCCCTGACCCGTGGTTGAGGCCTATTTTCTCTCCCCGGGCTGTGACCCCACCTCCCAGGACGCCTGCCATATGTCTGTTGATCTTTCTCCTTCCTGTCTTCTCACAGTTTCTCTGTCTTCCCCATCTGCCAATGGCATTTCTTGGGGTGTGAGAGAGGCCCCAGACCACAGGGATGTGTCCTGTCTCTGCTGGGCCGCAGCCCGTCCCAACCAAAGGCAGAGGCCTGCGGTGCCCGGGCCTGGCGGGAAGGGAGGAACACAGCCTGGGCGTGTGGTCAAAGCAAAACCTTGCTCCTTCACGGCTGCGTGCTTCGGGTGGCAGCTCGCTCCTCGCCTGGGACCATTTTTACTTCGGAAAGATGACTTTCCCTGCCTAGGGAAACAAGGTGATATGGAACCACCAAGTGATGTTGAGCCCAGAGAGTCGTGGGTTCAAATCCTCGGCCATTCCTTCTTAACTGTCCCGAAACTTCCTCCTCTGGAAAGAGGGATGCTCCGTGAGGGAGGGGGGACAGCACAGCCACCCTGGCTGGGCTCTGGTCAGGGTGAGGGGGCAGGGTCCATAACGCCAGGTGCCTTCCCAACCCACACCATAGGGACCAGACCAGCACGAGAAAGAGCCCTCGTGCTCCCACGCGGCACGCCTCTCCCAGTGTGGAGCCGCGTCCCGGGGAGCTGCCCAGGAGAAGCAGCTCTGTGTCACACCACATCACCCTCTGGTGCCCTGGAGTTCCCTTCAGTCACCAAACCACATTGCCACATTCTGGCTTCAGCAGTAAGATCCTCTTTTTGACAAGAACTACAGCCGTATCAATTGGTAAGTAACATTTTTGCCCTAACTGTGGGTACTTTCTCCTGCAGGGATTTGAAAGGCGCAGAGTCTGCAGGACCCACAAAGCCCCCAGCTGCTCCTGCTTGCAAGGACAAGGACACTACCTTCCTTCTGTGCAGCCAGGAGGAGGACACGTTGTGTCGCTGATGCGTGATCAAAGTGGAGGTCCTGTAGCTGTTCCCCACCTCAAACACTCCCTCCCTTGACCTTCCCCCACCCCTCCTTCCCCGTGCCCCCCACCCAGTGCAAATCACTAGGCATCTCTCCTGCAACGCTGTCCTGAGAGGTTCCTGCTGGTGGAATGAGCCGCATTCGTGGAGTTCGAGTCCTTCTGGGTCAAATCCCAGCTCAGTTCCTTACTGGCTGTGTGACTTGGGGAAGCGGCTTAACCCCTCTGAGTTTCAATATCCTCATCTGCAAAATCAGTGCGGCTGGTGGCAACATCCTCCTCCCGGGGCTGATGATGATTAAAGGAGATGCCATTCCAGGGATGCTGGTGCAGGGAAGGAGCTCAGCAGAGAGCCTGGCCCCTCCAGCGGGACGGCGCTCCTAGCGGGCGGGCAGCAGGGCCCTCTGGATCCTCCTCTGCTGGTGATTTATCATGGCTCAGAACCCTAACCAAGCTCCAATTTCAGCAGAACCATGGGTGATTTCAGCACAGTCTCCTAGCTGCCCTTGAAAAGCAGGGGAAGTGGCTGGAAATAACAGCTTCAGGACATATCTTCTCCCCATCCCCCACCCCCCAGGTGCCCCCAGAGTTCACGTTGTGCCCCAGGCAATGCGCTTCGACTCCTTGTGGACGCACCAGACTCTGACATCACCGTGGACCCTGCGGAGGGACACACATCCCCTTCATCCCGCGAGAAGGCCAGGCACACAGAGGGTGCTCAGCAATGTGGTCGCCGGCACCGGGGAGCCTCCAGGAAGGCAGCAAAAACCAGGTGAGGACGGGCAGGGAGCAGGGCCCGTCGGGCAGAGTGAGGGCTTTGTTTGTGCAAGGAATGGGTACCCTTTGAGCCCTCACTGGGTGCCAGGCACTCAGCTAAGGGCTTTATATCTCTGTATATCGAGAGACAAAAACCTTTGGGAATTGACTGGCTCAGGTCCCCAGGGCTAGTCCTGGCTCAACTAGACCCAAAAGCATAGACAGTGAGTGGTACCATCAGCCATGTGCGCTCACTCTGTGTGTGTGTGTGTGTGTGTGTGTGTGTGTGTGTGTGTGTGTGTCTAGATGTGTGTCTCTGTCTCTCTCCCGTCTGTGTCTCTGTTGCTCTCTCTTTCTCTCACTCTGCCTTTATCTCTGCGTCTGTCCCTCTCTGTCTCTCTCTATTTCTCTCTCTCTCTCCCTCCCTCCCTCTCTCATATTCTCAGAGGTATTTATGCTACGTGGGTGTTTTCATAGAGCTTTCACGACTGAGTTATCACCTGGGATCTCTATCAGACTCCATCTGCTTCCAGAACTGTGTGCAAACAGTAACATCCAAAGCTCAGAAAAAGAGGGGGGCATAAAACATTTTTATTTGTTCTGACCCGAAAAGCCATATGATCCAGAATGTGTGAGAGAAAGTCAGAAAAAGGAAGGAAGAACAGATTGTCGGGCCTGGTCACAGCCCACCAGGAGCCTCTCAGACGCAAATACTGTGGCTCTGGAGTACATAAAAGAAGCCCCCAGAAGGGGCCTCGTGCCCCACGGTGGGTCTTTCTGAGCCGCGATGCCCTGCCCATCAGAGGAACAGGCAGGCCTGGGTTGAAATCTTGGCCCTACTGCTTTCCGCTGTGTGACCTTGAGCAGATTCCTGAACTTCTCTGAACCTCAGTCCCCTCCACTGTGACACAGGACTGGTAATTCCCACTGTGGAGGAGCGTCGGGAGGATTAAGTCCCCAGAACGCCGTTAGCCTGGTGTTTGGCACGGTCACAAGGACGCAGGAAATCGTGGCACCCATGTGGCTGGGCTGGTGGTGGTGGTGGTGGTGGTATCAGAGGCAGGGGCAGAGCTGTGGTGGTGGGCGGGGGGATGGGGATGCTGGTGGTGGAGGGAGAGGTGGTTAGGAGGCTGCTGGTGGCGGTGGCCGTCCTGGAACCTGCCTGTTAGTTCCTTCTACACCCTTCTTGCACATTAGGAAGCCCAGCCGTGTGAGCCACAGTGTCCCTGCCTTTCAGACGCACTTCTCCCTCAGGGACTTCCAGAATCACCGTTCAGCATTCCCAACCCCTCAGCCTCATTCCCTCAGTAACTGCCCACCGATGAGTCGCCTCCCCCTGGACAACACCGAGCCAGGCTCCACGCAAAGACACATGCGTCCTCCCGCCTGGCTCCACCCCTGTCCTGTCCACATCCTGCCCCCAAGCCCAGCGTGGCTTCCTTGCCAGCTCCCCTGCTTTTCTCCCCATCCCGCTTTCTGCTCTGAAGACCCGATCCCTTGGTTCCTGTCCAACTTGAGATCTTGCGCTAGGGAAACCAAAGTGAACAAGAAAAACACAGATTTTTTCTCCTCAATATAAACCAAGAACTTCTCCTGCCTTGCCCCAAAGTTACCGGGAGGAGACCCCCTCAACGTTCAGAGAACAAACTCTAAAAATCAAAGTGAGCCTCATAATTGCAAAGCCAAGTTGGATTTAGAACACAAGTATCAAGAATTGAGTGGCATGGAGAAAGGGGAACTTTCCTCTTGCACTGTTGGTGGGAATGCAAGCTGGTGCAGCCACTCTGGAAAACAGTATGGAGGTTCCTCAAAAAGTTAAAAATAGAGCTACCTTATGACCCAGCGATTTCACTACTAAGTATGTATCCAAATGATACAAACTTAGTGATCTGAAGGGGCACCTGCACCCCAATGTTTATAGCAGCAACGTCCACAATAGCCAAAATAGGGAAAGAGCCCAGATGTCCACTGATAGATGAATGGGTAAAGAAGATGTGAGATATATATATATATATGAATATTATGCAGCCATCAAAAAGAAGGAAATCTTGCCATTTGCAATGACATGGGTAGAGCTAGAGGGTATTATGCTAAGCAAAATAAGTCAGTCAAGGGAAGACAAATACCATATGATTTCACTCATATGTGGAATTTAAGAAACAAAACAGATGAACATAGGGGAAGGGAAGGAAAAATAAAATAAGATGAAAATTGAGAGGGAGGCAAACCATAAGAGACGCTGAATTCTAGGAAATAAACTGAGGGTTGCTGGAGGGGAGGGGGTGGGGGGATGGGGTAACTGGGTGATGGGCATTAAGGAGGGCACTTGACGGAATGAGCACTGGGTGTTATATGCAACTGATGAATCACTAAATTCTACCTCCGAAACTAGTATGTGTGTGTGTATATATAAAAGAATTGAATGGCAAACTTTAAAAGACGATATTGGCCCAGAGCTCATTTCACCCTTAAGTGAGCTGAAAGTTCTTGAGAGATGGAGAGACGCCGTCCCATCAAGTCTTACAGAAAACACATTGTCTTTGGAGATTTCAGGAAGTATGATGCAAGGAGAGGAAACAGAAGGTCCAGAACCAGAGGCAGATTTGAGATAAATGTGAAGCTGGCCTCCATGAGGCTGAAGCGCTTGGTTTGTAAACAGCGAAGACCTCTGCAAAGGTGGGCCTTTTTTATTCTGAGGCATTTGAGCAGCCTTCTAGAACAAACTCTCATCCTTTAGAGTGGACCTGTGGCTCCCAGCTCTCCCGGAGCAATGTCCAGGAGCCAGCCTCACTCTGTTTTCAAGCCCCTTCTTGAAAACCTACGTTGCAATGAGGTCAGTGACGAGCTCCCTTGAGAGAGGGTCAGGCAGGCCCATACACTGCCATGAATTGTGGTCTGTGATTGAGTGTTGTTAATGGAAGCCTCTGGTGCATTGAGACCAGTGGGCCAGCCAACGTTTTGCAGGGTAGCTCACATATGTGTATATTGTCTTGGGCCTAGCAGCCTATTCCCGGAGAACTTTCCACGAAAACAGGGAAGGGAGAGGTGTTTTGTTTGTTTTTTTTTTTTTTAATAATCTACTCTGCCCTTCTCTGACAAATTCCATTCCCACCAGCCAAGAAATTTGTATGGGGTAGGGTGCAGCAAGGAGGCTGAGCCACAGAAAAATTTCGACGGAGTCTCATTTAGAGAAGATTGCGGCAACACAACACGGAGGGCAATACCATAACAATTTGAGAAATACTTGGTTTGGCTGGTTGCTGAGTCACTGAAAACCCGCACCCACTCTCCCCTCTACCTACACTTTCCACCTGTCCCTTGCCTTACCTGTTTGTTTGGTTAACTCAATTCACATTTCCCTTTTCTGGAAAACACTTCTTCCACCGGCCTCCTCCCCCACTCCTTCTAAGTGGTGCCGGAACAACTTGGACATAAATCTCTAGACTCCTTTCACCCTGCGCTGGAATCCTTACTTCGGCTACATTCTCTACACCTGACTACCGGCATCTTGAAAGCAAAGACTGGGCTTCCTTTCTGTATACCTCCACGTCCCCAAACCCGAGGAAATTGGAATGAACCTGCTAACTGGTGTCAAGGACTCATTTAGAACTCAGAATCCTCACGTTGCAAGTAAGAACTGCATTGATGGGGAGATAACTCAAAACAAAGGTGGATGTTTTGTCTGGAGATTTTTTTAATTTTAATTCCAGAAATCAGTGGTGACCAGGATACATGCCAAAAAAGGTCTTTTTCCTATGCACGGCCTCAAACACAATGAACATAAAAGAGAATAAATTGGGGGCGCCTGGGTGGCTCAGTCAGTTAAGCATCTGCCTTCAGCTCAGGTCCTGATCCCAGGGTCCTGGGATTGAGAGCTGCATTGGGCTCAGTGGGAAATCTGCTTCTCCCTCTCCCTCTGCCCCTCTCCCCCTGCTTGTGCTTGCTTTCTCGCTCTCTCTCTCTCTCTCTGTCAAATAAATAAAATCTTTAAAAAAGAGAGAGAGAGAGAGAATGAATTGGATCACAAGAGACTTTTCTCTGCAATAACTCTGGCTTTCCCAGTAGGGTGGTCTGGTTACTGTTGAGCCAATCTGTCTCAAAGACACTTGGATTTCATATTTTTCTGTCTTTCTTTCTTTCTTTCTTTTTCTTTCTTTCTTTCTTTCTTTCTTTCTTTCTTTCTTTCTTTCTTTCTTTCTTTTAGAGAGGGAGAGAGATAATCTTAAGCAGGCTCCACACCCAGGACAGAGCTCCACTCAGTGCTCAGTCTCACAACACTGAGATCATGACCTGAGCTGAAATCAAGAGTCAGACACTTAACTGACCAAGCCACCCAGGCGTGCCTCGGTTTCCTTCTTCAACTCACTAATGATCACTGATGCCTGAAAGAACTGCAGGGTCCTCAACAATGCAACAGGGATACTCACTTCTATCCCAGATCTATACGTCGCCTCTTTTGAAAACATGGATTGGATTGTGTCTCTAACCATAGGGAACTATCCTAAGCTTCTCATAGCCAGGTAGTGTTCCCAAAATCTCCCCTGCCACAGTCCACCACCGCCTGCCACTGTCACTGTTAGAAGCTGGGTCTGGTTGCGAACCAAGAAATTCTCATGAGTCCCAAACCAGAAGAATTTTGTACCACATCCTTCCATGTTCTTACTGCTGTGTTTGCAACCCCAAGGCTTGGCCACTGAGGTAAAGGGAGCCTGTGCCTAGACATCCATCCACTGACTGGGTGGGACAGTCTCTTTTAAAATCATGGCACAGAGGAAAGTGATTCAGTTTGCCTTTAGTCAGAGAATGTAGCTGGATGGCTCCCCTGAAAATTATCTGGACTAGATTTAATTCAGCTCTGCAAATGACTTCTCAGCAACTTGTCAAGGCCCCTGCTGCTTGCTGAATAAAGAATTTAAAATTCTCCCAGAGAAAAACAGACAAAGCACCTAAAGAAGCCAGTTACAAAAGAAGAAGAATGGCTCTAAAACATATAAAATGATGTATTACTTCATCAGTAATCTTTAAAAGGCAAATTAAAATGACAATAAGTAACCATTTTATCACCAATCAAGTCACTCCTGATATTATAGAATTATATCATCAGTTCTGGAAAAGAGACACATAAACAAATACCGTTATCCACTGGAGGTAGGAATGTGAAATGGTTTCTTTCTGGCAGATTACTTAGAAATATTGAGGGGCGCCTGGGTGGCTCAGTCGGTGAAGCGTCTGCCTTCAGCTCAGGGCATGATCCCGGGGTGTTGGGATCGAGCCCCACGTCAGGCTTCCGGCTCAGGGGGGAGTCTGCTTCTCCCTCTGTCCCTCCCCCCCAACTCATGCTCTCTCTCTCTCGCTCTCTCTCTCTCTGAAATAAATAAATAAAATCTTTTTAAAAAAAGCAAAAAAAAGAAATATTGAATCAAATCCCGCAAAATGTACCATCTTCTGACTCAGCAGTTCTGCTTCTAGGAAAATATCCTAAGGAAATAATCAATGCTTATCTTTGTGACATATGTTCAAGGATCTATATCCTTGCATTGTTGAAATAGGAAAAATCTAGAAACAATGCAGTTAAACATTATGAGCATAAGAATGCTCCAATATGTATATTTATAGAATATTATGCTGCTCTGAGAAGCCATTCTTATAGCATGCAGCAAACATTTTCTTTCAAGTGCCGGAGAGTAAATATTTTCAGCTTTATGGGGCCAAGAGGCAAAATCAAGGATATTATGTAGCACTTATAACAATGAGAGCAAACAAATTCCCACAAACCTTCATGGACAAATTCAACATGCAAGAATGATTGAGTATGATTATTTTGTAATACAGGCCTACTAGTGAAAATAATTTAATTCTTTTTGGACAAATAACATTTTACTTAATTGGGGTTCAAAGTCAGTTTTTCTTATTGTCAAATTGATTTCTAATGTTCATGTGTAAAAAGCATTCTTAGCTCACAGGCTGAAGGAAAACAGACAACAGGCTAGATTTGGACTGCTGCCCCTGCTAAGGAGGAATGTTCATGAACGTGGAAGAAGCTTCCTGAAGTGTTGGTAAGCAGAGGCTAAAATAGTACGAGTGGTGTGTGGGGTGGTCATCATGCTGTTCACCAAATATTCTCAAGTGGAAATAGCACATGACACTCCAAGCCCAGACTGGGGGCGGGGGGCGGGGGGGGGGGGCAGGTGGGGAAGGAATATTTGCAAATCACATATCTGACTCTGATCCAGAATTAATTTTTTAACACTCTCAATACTCAATAATAAGGAAACAAACAACCCAATTTATTTTAATGGGTAAAAGATTTAAAGACCCTTCACCAAATAAAACATATGGATTGTAAATAATGACATGAAGACATAGTCAACGTCATTAGTCATTATAGAAATGCACAATTAAAACCACAGTAAGATACCATTCCATACCTATCAGAATGGCTTAAATAACTTTTTTGAAGATTTCATTTTTAAGTCATCTCTACACCCAATGTGGGGCTTGAATTTACAACCCTGAGATCAAGAGTCACATCCTCTACCAACTGAGCCAGCTAGGTGCCCCTTAAATAATTTTTTTTAACTGACAATACCAAGTGTTGGGAAGGAAAAGGTGTAACCGGAATTCTCAAATATTGTTGGTGGGAATGCAAAATGGTACAGCCACTTTGGAAAAGTTTGGTAGTGTCTTAGAAAGTTGATCATATTTATCATATGACCCAACAGTCCTGCTCATAGATCTTTATATATTAAAAAAAAATCTATGTTCACATAAAAACCTATATTTAAATGTTTATAGCAGTTTTATCAGTAATCCCCCAAAACTGGAAACAACCCAAATGCCCTTTACCTGGAGGACGGGCACTCAAACTGTGGTATATCCATACAGTGAAATACTATCCAGTAATAAAGAAGAAGAGGACTATTGACAACAGCAACATGTATGAATTTCAAATGTATTTTCTAAGTGAAAGTAGTCACACCCAAAAGGTTGCTTATTTTAGGATTCCATTTGTACTACATTATGGAAAAGGCAAAACCATAGGGACAGAGAAAAGATAGTTGCCAGGTGCTGGGTATGGTGGGGAACAGATTAACTACAAAAGGCAGCATAAGGGATATTTTGGTCAACGGGGGAGTGATAGAACTGTTCATCATCTTGATTGTGGTATTGGTCAAAACTGTGCTCCAAAAAAATGAATTTTACTGTATGTACATTTTAAAATAAATGTTTTAAAAGAGTTTAATAACTGTACCAGAAGAAAAAAAAAAAGAAAAGTGCAAACACTACAGCCTGGACCACGTGGGTGAGCAGCTCAGTCCTGCTCAGTCCAAAGAGCGAGTCTCTCTGGGTCCAACATGGGTATAAGTGGAGGCAGAAGCCCCACTAGAGAAGTTGACGGGGTACTACCTGCCTAGAAAGGCATCTTCCAGCACCTGACTCTGCCCTTTGCACAGTCTGGTCAAGCAACTCCCTGTGTCTGTAGGCAGGGGTTCTGCCACCAGATCCTGAGCTTTCTATTTCTCTTCTGTTAGACCCAAATCCTCTTAAACAGAAGCAAGTGGAAGTCAAGAAAAGAAGCCAAAAACTCATGGTACCATCAGCAACTGGGGTTGAATGCCTAGCTGAGCCCAAGTAGAGTGTAAAGAGGTGAGAACACCTCAACAGAAGTGACCTGTGGAGGTCCTACCCTTCCGTACAGCAGTCTTCTTCATGAGCCCCACGCTCAAGCCTATGCTGCTGAGTCTACATCATTCTGCAGGTTCAATGAGATGAAGCTCAATGCATAGCCCCAGGCAGCACCCAGCCAATGTTGGCTGCTGACTTTTGTCAGTGTGACTTATGTTTGGCCCCTTGATCCTAAGATCTGCATCCTGGGGTGGGAGCCCTGGTTGCAGGTAGAAGATAAACAATAAACTCATGTTACACGACCACATGTATGGCCAAACATCCTATAGAGTGCACACCCTGTAGAGTGCATCCAGGTACTGCCCCCTGCCCCACCCCTCACAGAGCCAACAGGTGCAAAGAGGCTGTGTGCTTCCATGAAGGAGTGTGCAGTCTAAGCTCAATTCTGCACAGAACCAGACCCTCAGCTCCCTGGGGAAAGGTATGGGTCTCACTCAAGTTTCCAGTCAGCTTGGCAGCAAGCATAGGCTTAGGTCACATAGGGTGGTAGATGAATGAATGAATGAATGAATGAGTGAGTGAATCTTGCTGCATGCACTGTAGGTATCAGACCAAATGATCAAAATTGGTGAATAAATAGAGCACAAAGTAGGTGAGTTTGTGATATGTCCCTCCAAGGGCTGTGTGAGGATTAAATGAGGGACTTCATGAAAAGCACTTAGGACAATGCAAGGGACAAAGCAAGTACCAACAAACAGTGGCTATCATGATCATTATCCCAATCATTATCACTATTCAGCTGTATCAAAAGAATAGAATAGCCACAGCAGAAGGAGGGAAATATGGATTCCGCCTGCCCGTAAACCATGGACTGCCCACAGATTTAATGAAAGGGGCCGAATTAGCAGATTGCCCCATAGTGCCTCGATCACTGTAATAACAAGAAAGTCCAAAGGATAGGCTTTTAATGGTGCTTTTTTGCTCCCGAGCCTCCAGGAATAGCAGGGAATAGCCAAACATCTCCTGATCGCCCCATCTTATATATCGTCCCCAGCATCCTCTGAGTGTTGTTGCTATTTGTGTGTTTATGTGTTTCTCCATCGAGCTCTCTGAGCAAATTTGATCTCATCAGCAGCTAGGAAACAACAAGCTGTGATCTCAAGTCTTTGGAAGGTCAGCTGGAGAGGCAGCATCTTCCTAGCAACAGTTGCCAGGCAAGATTCTGAGGGTAGACTCAAGTCCCACTGGAGAAGAAGATAGACGGAGGGCCATATAATTGGTATTTGTTTGAATTGGGGGGGTCGGGGGGAGTTGCCCCTACGAAGCGCATATGCAATCTCCAGTTCATGTGCTGTTCATCCCTTTCATTAGTTCAGGCTGACCTTTTTGTTTTATTTGATGGTCACTCGTTTTCCTAAAATATTCAGACTGAAAATTATCCAAAGTCCAAAGTTCCTACTTCTGTTAGACCCAACATTCCATTTTTATAGTCAATATTTCGCAAATATCCTCCTTGCTATTCTTAAATGGAATTATAGATGTATAACCTACCTAAGCCCATAATTTTAAAAATAATATAATGCCCCATAATAGAAATAATATGTGAGAAATCAAGTAATTTCTAATAAAATAAAATGAGTTTCAAAATGCAAAGGTTTGTGAAAAAATGTACTTAAAAAACATAATGAATAAATCAGATGCTTATATCTAGTTTTGATGTATTATCCACATTCATTCTTTCTAGTTGACATTTTGAAGTAAGGGCTAAGTACATTCCAAGTACAAATAAGTGCATTAACAACAGATATAGAATCACCCAGAATTCAATGCCTACAGGTACAGAGTTAGAATACTATATTGGTCCCTTAAACACTAGGAATGGCATAATCATCAGTGACATGATTTTTTTCAAAATGGTGAACAACTCTGAGTAAAGCTACAAACAAGACAAAGTATATGCTTCTTCCGGTTACATGTTACTTGCCTTTCTAGAAATTCAGTGTATATTAAAACCATGAAACAATGGTGTGAGTTTATATGTAAAACAGAGTAGGGTTTGAGACCCAGGTGATTACAAACAAGTTTTTTACCTAATTGAGAAAACGTGCCAGGACACGATTCAAGATGCCTTATGGCTATAGAATACCATCACTCCCTGGTTCTCTACCCACTAAATTGCCAATAAAACCATTCCTCATCACTGCGACAATCAGAAATATCCCCACAATTTCCAAAATGTTCCCTAGGAGCACCAGGATTTAACCCAATTCCCTTCATTTTACAAAGGTATAAACTGAGGCTCCTTGTTCAAGGAAGAGCCAAGATGAAATTCAGCCTCTTCTAATTCTCACGTTAGGTATTAGAGCATTAGCTGAAACTTTGTGAATCCCCTTCACTCCCTGGATGTGTAAACATCAGTTATGAGATAAGATATGCTGACATTATCCATGATTCTATTTATCTCCACCTCTCTCCATTTTCAAAAGTAACCTTGATTTCTGATTGCCAGTGATTTCTTGTCCGTACTCAGTTGTGAACTCTTTGGAAGCTCTGATTTTGGCAGAAAGGCATTGTTCTTTAGAGAAAAGAATCATTTCTCCACTTGCTTATTTCGCTTGGGATGGCTCAACAATAGAATCTATCAATGTTCAACCAGTGCAGGACAACAGAATAAAACCATGTAGGAGGTCACAGTGAAGAGTTTTTATTTCATTCATATGCCCAAAAAAAGGGTGTGATATTCTGATATATTAGAAATATATATCTGAGGGGTGCCTGTGTGGCTCAGTCGGTTAAGCATCTGCCTTCAGCTCAAGTCATGACCCCAGGGTCCTGGGATTGAGCCCTGCATTAGGCTCCTTGCTCAGCGGGGAGCCTGCTTCTCCCTCTCCCTCTGCCTGCCACTCCCCCTGCTTGTGCTCTCTTTCTCTCTCTCGGTCAAATAAATAAATAAAATCTTTTTAAAAAAATAAAAGAATAAATATATATTTGATTTTCATCCCGAGTTCCTGGACAGAACTCCTTTTTTTTTTTTTTTTTTTTAATTTTTTTATTGTTATGTTAATCCCCCTACATTACATCATTAGTTTTAGATATAGTGTTCCATGATTCATTGTTTGTGCATAACACCCAGTGCTCCATGCAGAACGTGCCCTCCTCAATACCCATCACCAGGCTAACCCATCCTCCCACCCCCCTCCCCTCTAGAACCCTCAGTTTGTTTTTCAGAGTCCATCGTCTCTCATGGTTCTTCTCCCCCTCCGATTTCCCCCCCTTCATTCTTCCCCTCCTGCTACATTCTTCTTCTTCTTTTTTTCTTTCTTAACATATATTGCATTATTTGTTTCAGAGGTACAGATCTGAGATTCAACAGTCTTGCACAGTTCACAGCGCTTACCAGAACACATACCCTCCCCAGTGTCCATCACCCAGTCACCCCATCCCTCCCACCCCACCCCCCACTCCAGCAACCCTCAGTTTGTTTCCTGAGATTAAGAATTCCTCATATCAGTGAGGTCATATGATACATGTCTTTCTCTGTTTGACTTATTTCGCTCAGCATAATACCCTCCAGTTCCATCCACGTCGTTGCAAATGGCAAGATCTTATTCCTTTTGATGGCTGCATAATATTCCATTGTATATATATACCACCTCTTCTTTATCCATTCATCTGTTGATGGACATCTTGGCTCTTTCCACAGTTTGGCTATTGTGGACATTGCTGCTATAAACATCGGGGTGCACGTAGCCTTTCGGGTCCCTACTTTTGTATCTTTGGGGTAAATACCCAGTAGTGCAATTGCTGGATCATATGGTAGCTCTATTTTCAACTTTTTGAGGAACCTCCATACTGTTTTCCAGAGTGGCTGCACCAGCTTGCATTCCCACCAACAGTGGAGGAGGGTTCCCCTTTCTCCGCATCCCCGCCAACATCTGTCATTTCCTGACTTGTTAATTTTAGCCATTCTGACTGGTGTGAGGTGGTATCTCATTGAGGTTTTGATTTGGATTTCCCTGATGCCGAGCGATATTGAACACTTTTTCATGTGTCTGTTGGCCATTTGGATGTCTTCTTTGGAAAAATGTCTGTTCATGTCTTCTGCCCATTTCTTGATTGGATTCTTTGTTCTTTGGGTGTTGAGTTTGATGAGTTCTTTATAGATTTTGGATACTAGCCCTTTATCTGATATGTCATTTGCAAATATCTTCTCCCATTCTGTCAGTTGTCTTTTGGTTTTGTTGACTGTTTCCTTGGCTTTGCAAAAGCTTTTGATCTTGATGAAGTCCCAATAGTTCATTTTTGCCCTTGCTTCCCTTGCCTTTGGCGATGTTTCTAGGAAGAAGTTGCTGCGGCTGAGGTCGAAGAGGTTGCTGCCTGTGTTCTCCTTTAGGATTTTGATGGACTCCTGTCTCACATTGAGGTCTTTCAACCATTTGGAGTCTATTTTTGTGTGTGGTGTAAGGAAATGGTCCAGTTTCATTCTTCTGCATGTGGCTGTCCAATTTTCCCAACACCATTTGTTGAAGAGACTGTCTTTTTTCCATTGGACATTCTTTCCTGCTTTGTCAAAGATTAGTTGACCATAGAGTTGAGGGTCCATTTCTGGGCTCTCTATTCTGTTCCATTGATCTATGTGTCTGTTTTTGTGCCAGTACCATACTGTCTTGATGATGACAGCTTTGTAGTAGAGCTGGAAGTCTGGAATTGTGATGCCGCCAGCTTTGCTTTTCTTTTTCAACATTCCTCTGGCTATGCGGGGTCTTTTCTGGTTCCATACAAATTTTAGGATTATTTGTTCCATTTCTTTGAAGAAAGTGGATGGTATTTTGATGGGGATTGCATTGAATGTGTAGATTGCTCTAGGTAGGATTGACATCTTCACAATATTTGTTCTTCCAATCCATGAGCATGGAACGTTTTTCCATTTCTTTGTGTCTTCCTCAATTTCTTTCATGAGTATTTTATAGTTTTCTGAGTACAGATCCTTTGCCTCTTTGGTTAGATTTATTCCTAGGTATCTTATGGTTTTGGGTGCAATTGTAAATGGGATCGACTCCTTAATTTCTCTTTCTTCTGACTTGTTGTTGGTGTATAGGAATGCCACTGACTTCTGTGCATTGATTTTATATCCTGCCACTTGACTGAATTCCTGTATGAGTTCTAGCAGTTTTGGGGTGGAGTCTTTGGGATTTTCCACATAAAGTATCATATCATCTGCAAAGAGTGAGAGTTTGACTTCTTCTTTGCCAATTTGGATGCCTTTGATTTCTTTTTGTTGTCTGATTGCTGTGGCTAGGACTTCCAATACTATGTTGAATAGCAGTGGTGATAGTGGACATCCCTGCCGCGTTCCTGACCTTAGGGGGAAAGCTCTCAGTTTTTCCCCATTGAGAATGATATTCGCTGTAGGTTTTTCATAGATGGCTTTTATGATATTGAGGTATGTACCCTCTATCCCTACACTCTGAAGAGTTTTGATCAAGAAAGGATGCTGTACTTTGTCAAATGCTTTTTCTGCATCTATTGAGAGGATCATGTGATTCTTGTTTTTTCTTTTGTTAATGTATTGTATCACGTTGATTGATTTGCGGATGTTGAACCAACCTTGCAGCCCAGGGATAAATCCCACTTGGTCGTGGTGAATAATCCTTTTAATGTACTGTTGGATCCTATTGGCTAGTATTTTGGTGAGAATTTTTGCATCCATGTTCATCAGGGATATTGGTCTGTAATTCTCCTTTTTGATGGGGTCTTTGTCTGCTTTTGGGATCAAGGTAATGCTGGCCTCATAAAATGAGTTTGGAAGTTTTCCTTCCATTTCTATTTTTTGGAACAGTTTCAGAAGGATAGGTATTAATTCTTCTTGAAATGTTTGGTAGAATTCCCCTGGGAAGCCATCTGGCCCTGGGCTTTTGTGTTTTGGGAGATTTTTGATGACTGCTTCTATTTCCTTAGTGGTTATAGGTCTGTTCAGGTGTTCTATTTCTTCCTGGTTCAGTTTTGGTAGTTGATACATCTCTAGGAATGCATCCATTACTTCCAGGTTATCTAATTTGTTGGCATAGAGTTGCTCATAATATGTTCTTATAATTGTTTGTATTTCTTTGGTGTTGGTTGTGATTTCTCCTCTTTCATTCATCCTGGACAGAACTCCTAAAACCCTTGGAATTTCTGAGTGATAGTGGTAAGAGGAATGTCTTTTGTTATTCATAAACCCCTTTTAACCACACCTGAGTTTATGCTAATGAGGTGACTCCTGAAGGAAGGGGGCTGGTTGCCAAGGAAACCAACATTGTGATTAGAGGGGTAGAACTTCCAGCCTCACCCCCTCACATCCTAGAAGGGGCTGAAGGTTGAGTTAATCACTAATGGCCAATGACTTCATCAATCATGCTACATAATGAAGCCTCCATTAAGAAAAATCCTTAACTGAAGGGTTTAAGAGAGCTTCCCAGTTGCTAAACACTTGGAGGCTCTGGGAGGGTAGTGCCCCCCAGGCAGGGCATGGAAGCTCCCTTCTCCCATACCTTGCCCTAAGCATCTCTCCCATCCAGCTGTTCCTGAATTGTATCCTTTTATAATAAACCAGTAATCTAGCAAGTCAACTGTTTTCCTGAGTTCTGTGAGCCATTTAACAAATTACCAAACCCGTGAAGGAGGTTATGGGAACCTCCAATTGGTAGCCAAGTTGGACAGAAGTTGTGAATGACCTGGAGACCCACAGGTGGATTGGCATCTGAAGTGGGGGACAGTCCTGTGGGACTGAGCCCTTAACCTGCAGGGTCTGCAAAAACCCCAAGTAGAGAGTGTCAGAACAGAATTGAATTGTAGGATACCCAGTTGGTGTTAGAAAGCTGAGAATTGGTCAGTGTGGAAAACCCAGTTTTTCCTTTGAAAGGTATTGTCATGTCTTAAGAAAAAGAGTTTTATCATCTGATTCACTTTCTTAAAAAAAAGTAGTAGATGTCATGTATTAAGATTATTATCAACAAGGGAAACATTGAGGGACTGATGCAAATTTGAAGGTGATGTCCAGGATATGGAGGAAGTAGAAACTAGCACCAAAGAAGGAGAGAAAACTGAGTTGATGCTGTTGAAGAGATGGGGTGGGTTGGAAAGATGGGTTCACACTTGGAGGTGCTCATGGACATCCATGCAGAAATGCCCAACAGGCCTTTGGCAATGTCGTCTGAGCTTTGTGATGAAGGGGCTGGGCTGGAGGCCCAGACTGGGGGGTCATAATGAAGGATAAGAGAGTGGACACCACAAGATTAGGTTAAATCACCCAAATAGACATGTGGAATAAGGGAGAAAATACAGATTAGGGCTAGAAGAAGCTTTAGGAAAGCCCAAGGGGCAGAAAGAGGCAGAATGCCAAGAAAGGACAATGAGAAGAAAGAAGCAGGAGAAAAAGGAAAAAAGCGTTGCCAAAAAAAAAGCCACCAAGGACAAGGTCTTGTGAAGTTTTACAACACACACTATCTGGTTTAATCCTCACCACGACGCTGACAGGGAGGTAATATGATGAGTCCCGATTTATACTTGAAACTACAGCAAAGAAAGGGTAAGTAACTTTCCCAAGAATGCACAGCTAGTAAGAGACATAACTAGAATTTGAAACCAAGTAGTCAGACCATAAAGACTATACTCTTCCCTCCAGCTAAATTAAAGGAAAACTACAGACTAAAGGTTGTGCCTTGGATCAAGCATTTATAACAAGATGCTAAGGAAAACCCAGGTTTTCAGCCCATACAGTTGAGCCAGGGGCTAGGACAACTGTTCCAAATAAAGCCCCTCAGGTAGAGGGCAGAGCCAAGGATGAGGGTGAACTCTGCCATTCTCCATTCGTAATTCTTACCCTCATGCAGTCCTCAGCACAAGCATGAAGGTGGAAATTTTATCATTGTGGATTATATTGTCTTCTCAACAAAGCAAGAATTACTCCCCCAAATAGATCTTCCCAAATGAGTAAAGGGATGAACAAAGAAAACATAAGTCCAATTTGGTATATAATGAATTTACCAAATGAATTTGGTATGAAAACATGGAAATGAATTTGCTATGAAAACATGGAAAGCGAAAGTGATTGGATCACTGACACTGGTCATTTCTCACTCCTAATCCTTAGCAATCTGGTCATCCATGTGAAACAGCAATGCCTACACTCAGGACCGGTAGTAAGAGTAGAGTCCCAATCTCATCCCATAAAAGAAAACCAAGTTTGGACTAATCGGTCCAAGTCATCCCACAAGAATGGTGTCCTGCCATATTGAATAAAACTATCCTTACAGAAAAAAAGATGAAATTCATGGCTTGTCCTCAAATTTGATGGTTATTTGACTTGGCCAATCTCCTTCAGGAGAGGAAAAACCAGGTGATGCTCAAAATCAAAATAACAATCACAGCCTTAGTGAGGCTGTGGTGATGGAGATGAAGAGAAGTGGAGAGATTTGAGAGAAACTCAAGAGATAAAATCAACAAGACTTGAGCATACATAAGATGTGGGCAGTGAGAGGGAAGGAAGTGTTGAGGATGACATGTAGGTGCCCTCTTACAGAAATGGGGTGAGTCACTGATTTGGGAGAAGGACAGACTGAGGCAGAAAGATCAGTTTGTGGTGATGGACATTCTGAATTTGAGCCAAGATGTCCAAGAGGCTGTTGGCATTGGTCAGGATTTCCAGGGAGGGGTCTGAGATGAAATAGGAATGACTGGGCCATCCTCATGTAAATGGTACCAGACGCCACTAGGGTGAAGGAGACCTCCCAAGGTTTAAGAGAGACAGAGACAGCGAGAGCACCTAGGATCCAGTACTTGAGGAACTCCCAACACTTAATGCAGAATCGGGGAAGTGTTACTTCACAATGGTCAAGTGAAGAGAGTGTTTCAAGAAAGAGGGAGTGATCGTCATTGCGCAACGCTGTGGAGCGGTCAAGAGAGAACTGCAAAATACCCAGTATTTACAGTGACAGGTCATTCATGCTTTCAGTAGGAACTGTTTCCATGGTGTGATAGGGGCAGGAGTAAGATTGCAGTAGGATGCACAGGGGCCGTAAGGAAATGAAGATGTAAGTGCTGCAAAGCACCCTCAGTCATATCTCCTATTGTGCTTAAAGGCGGTCCATTACAAAATTTCTGCGCGTGCGCGAACCCACAGCCAGTGGGCAAGGCTGGGCTCTGCGTCCCGCATCCCGCATCCTGCATCCCGCACCCTGGTCCTTGGTCCTCGGTCCTCATCAGAGAGCGGTTCCTCTCCCAGGGGAGTAGGGAGGACACAACCGTAACATGTCTGGGGGTGGCTTACTGGCAGGAAATGGGGGCCACTTTTTGGGCCCTGTGCTGAGCCCAGCTGACTGGTAGCAGACCTCTGGGCGTTTCCATTGCCAAACTGGGGTTCTTTGTATTTGAATGCAAAACTTCACTGTCTCTTTCCCCAATCCCATTGCCTTAATATCAATACCACTACTAATAATCAACCTTTGGAGCCACTGCTACTCAAAGTGGGGTCCCCCCAGCAACAGCATGGCGTCCCCTGGGAAGTGGCCAGAGATGCAGAACCACAGGCCGTTCCTCAGACTTGCTGAATCAGAGCCTGCATTTCCACAAGACACTAAGTGGTTCGTGGGCACTTTCAAGTCTGAGGGCATTCATTTGGAGAACGCATTATATGCATTTATTCCTGATTCCTCAAGACAACCCTGTAAGTCAGGTGGATTATCCCCCATTTACACTTGGGGAAGCAGGTTCAGGGAGGCTACATGCCCAATGCCACAGAGCAGAGGAGCCAGGACTTGAACCTCTCCTTTTAATCGCTGCAGTACTTGCCTTGCTCAGCTGTGGACGGAGGCAGCTGACAGTGGGCCGGTCCCCACCTAAGGACTAGGTAGCGGGGAAGAGCCAGCCTGCAGGGACTCCTGTTCTGGTGAACACAGCTCTGCACCGATTAAAGCCCCAAGGGCGCTCTACAGTTCCGTGCATTGGAGGGAGGGGGGCAGGACACTGGGAGAGAGGGTCAGGAAAACTGATAGAGGTTGTGGCACCAAGTTGGGCCTTGATAGATGGGAGTCCCCAGGCAGATCTAGAGGACTGAGGGCACAGCCAGGCAGAAGGAGGCTGGCAGCAAAGGCCTGAATGCAGCAAACACTGGGGGAACGCTGGGCTTAGCATGCAGCCAAGTCGCCAGGGAACCTGATTAAAAATTAAAGCCTGCTTCTCTGGCCTAACGACACCGAATGACAACAAATGCCAGCTCTGTAGATCTGGGGAGGAACCTGGGAATATGCATTTTCAGCTATCATCCCAGATCATTTCTATGCAGGTGGTCCCCAGAAGGAGCCCTGAGAAATAAAACTAAGCAGGTGTGCATGGCTGTCCTCCAGGGAGGAAGGAGGAAGACGTAGGAAATGAGAGTAGAGAGGGAAACAGGGCCTTGTGTTCCTGGAGGCTAAGAGATTGAGGAGAAAAATCCAGAGTCAGAGGTCAGATGGCCCCTTAGAGCATTCTGATCAACAGCTGCCTCTCCCACTGAAATACTAGCTCGTTGCTACTCCTTGCTCCCCAAGTGTTAGTGCATAGTAGGTGCAAAGTATTTCTGGAAGGAAGGAAGGGAGGAAGGGAGGAGGGAAGGAAGGAAGGAAGGGAAGAAGGGAGGAAGGGAGGAAGGAAGGAAGGAAGGAAGGAAGGAAGGGAGGAAGGGAGGAGGGAAGGAAGGAAGGAAGGGAGGAAGGGAAAAGGAAGGGAGAGAGGAGGGAAGGAAGGAAGGGAGAAAGGGAGGAATAGCAGCAGAGTACAGAGAGGTTTGGAAGGAGGATAGGAGGCTGGAAGTCTCTTACTGTGGTCTGAGCAGAGGATAGGGACCTGTCCGCGGCAGGGGAATGGGAGCACAAAGGAGGCACAGAACATACTATCATTCTGGCAGATTCGAGGCCATAGAGGCCTCTCAGTGCTCTTTGGAGGCATTTCTATATTTCTGGCATATTCGGGAACGTCTATGAAACTAAAAAATTTACGGGACATAATCAGGACCAAAGTGTATTGCAAAGCCTGCGCTCCACCCCACCCCAACCCTGGGAAGTATTATTCTTCAGGCACAGACAGCTGGGCAGTGAGATGGGGCTCCTGCTTCTTCCAAACCAGGGCACACCCAGACCAGGCGGACACGACCATAGCCGCTCCTGCCAGAGGTTTCGTTCTGGTTTGGCAGTCATTTTGGGGTTTCTGCGTCCTAGAGACATTTAACTCTGTACTTAATTTAGGTTTAATAGGCAGCTGTTATATTAAATAGAGACCAGCTGAACTGATTATTCAAGACCCAGTCATGGCCATTTAACAACTGTGGTTTGACTACTACATCTCAATAAAGGTTTTCCAGTACTCCGTGATTAGTACGATCTTGCACTCAGCCACTGTCCTCACCCCACCACTGATCTTTCTTTAACTGCTGCCTGAGGGCTTGGAAGCTCCCTGCTCTGCTTCTTCCCCTGGTCCCCAGATGGCTGAGCATCCCCATCGGAGAATGAATGAGTGACCACACAGATCAGAAACACGGAGCAGGAGGGCCCTGCCCTGCATACCAGCTCCAGTCTACACTGCTGGTTGTCGCATAAAGGCGACTTTTTGTGGCTTTGCTGGGCAGCTGGGGGCCACAGCTGAGCCCAGGAAGTGACTAAGGCACTTGGGAAGGCTCGGGGAGAAAAGAATCTGTATGTAAGAAAGAGAACCAGGAGGAAAACTGTAAGGATACAAATTCTCTGGAAGTCTCTAGGGCAGTGTTACTGGAAGTGTGATTCATGGATCAGGGCTGGCGTGAGACCTGTTCTCACCGGTCCACAGACTGAGAACGTGGGCAGCCATGTGAAATTGCTGTGACGGCCAGCATGAGATCAATGGACCTGGCTGGTCGAGCAGGGTGTAGACCGGTGTGGGCATCGCTGAACTCGCACGCAGAGCAGGTGTGCGTGGCCCGGCCGGTGACCAGTCCTGGGTGCGAGGACCATGTACCTGTCTGCCAACTTTTGGAAATGGGAAAACTGATCTTTGTGCTCAGTTTGAGACACACTGCTGGGTTGCTGTAGCTCCCATTTCGTTTATTTCACCACACTGTGGGCCCACTGTGGGGCACACAGCAGGACTTTTGAAATCTTCCTGATAGACATTTACAAATAGTTAAAATGGCAAATCGTATGTGTATTTTTCCACAATAAAAAAAAAAAAAAATCTTCCTTAACCTGAATACTTCTGTTTCCAGAATCAAATGGAACCAATCTGTTCCTTTTTTAAAAAATCAAGAAAACTATGTATATACTAAAAATCACCTAATTGTACACTTTTTAAAAGGGAAAATTTGATGGTAATTTTATGTGACTTGTATCACAATAAAGCTACTATTTTCTATTTTTTTTTAAAGATTTTATTTCTTTATTTATTTGAGAGAGAGATAGAGAGAGAAACAGCATGAGAGGGGAGAGGGTCAGAGGGAGAAGCAGGCTCCCCGCTGAGCCAGGAGGCTGATGTGGGACTCGATCCCAGAACTCCGGGATCATGACCTGAGCTGAAGGCAGTTGCTTAACGAACTGAGCCACCCAGGCGCCTGCTACTATTTTCTATAAGAGAGAGAGTACATGGATATAGATGCTGGAGGGATGGATATAGATATCAATAGATATATACATACATATAAAACCATAGGTGATGGATGTATATAGATGATATATAAATTCATGAATATACGGATGGATTGATGGATGGATATAGATGATAGATGGATGGATGGATAGATTGATAGATAGATAGATAGATAGATAGATAGATAGATAGATGATAGATAGATAGATAACGAACAGACAGAAAGTCCATAAATGTCTTTCTGTGTCAAAACAAAATCACAATGGAGAATATGCACAGATGTGCATTTTTTTTAAGATTTTTTATTTATTTATTTGAGAGAGAGAGAGACAGAGAGTGAGCATGAGCAGGGGGAAAGAGCAGAGAGAGAGGGAGAAGCAGGCTCCCCACTGAGCAGGGAGTCCGATGTGGGGCTCCATCCCAGGACCCTGGGATCATGATCTAAGCCGAAGGCAGACGCTTAATGGACCGAGCCACCCAGGCGTCCTACACATCTGTGTTTTGTACAAACTATGCTGGACAGTTTCATTGGCCCTTCCAAATCCACTCTCTACCTTCTGTGCTGTGCCCAGGGGGCTGGTCTCTACAGACTGCATCACTCCGAAGGACACCCTCTGAAGAGTAGAGGTCAAAGAACAGAGAGGTCAGGGCATCTGCTGTCCAGCGCCCCGCGTGCTGGGCCGCGATTGGGCAATGTCTGTGTATGTCCTTCCACAAGAACACTAGTCCCGGTACCTGCATCCTCGGGGGGCTCACGGCTCACTGCTGCCAGCCCCAGAGTGCTTCACCGCTCCCAGGTGGGTCCCCTCAACACGGCTCACATTTAAATACTCCCTCCACTAATGTTTGCCATCCACCCTCTTGGTACATGCTGTCTGCCCCCTTTGCCAGGACTCTGACTGAGACACAATTCACACGGATCGCATGAATTTTCTGCAAGCCACACCTCCTTTGTCCTGTTCTCTTAGAAACAAAACCTTCCTCTCAGTGAGAGACAGAACACTGGTCCACAGACCTAAGGGCAGGTATGAAATAGAGAAAAATGATAGCCATTGTAGAATCATTGGAGAACTTTATCCTGGGTAAATAAAAAACTTCTAAAAGATGTCTTAAATCCGCTTTATGCAACCTTTCAAAGGACAGACTTTTACCCAAGAGCTGCCAATACTCCAACCCAGACATACTGCTGGATGCTCCGCACACACAAAAAAAAGAAGAATATCTCTGAGAAGAGAGGCCCACAGGGACCCCCAAGTTTATCTCCGACATTCACTGCTGAATTCACAACTCATATTTCCGACTGCGTGTTGAACATTTTCGCCTCGATGTCTCGTAAGTGCCTCGGAACGCCACATACACAAAACCGGCCAGGAACCTGGACTGCCCCCTCCCCTCCCCTTACCTAAAACAGCTGCTTTTGTCAGGCCTTCCTAAACATCTTAAAGTCCATTAAATCCAAAGATCCCTATTTCATGGGATTGGGGTACATTGTATATGCCCGGAAAGCGGGCCACTAATGGGAATGGGGAATGCACAAAGGGGTTTAAATATTTGACAGTTCTTCATCTTATTTTTAAAATAAAATTATTTTTTATGATAAAATTTTGTTTTATTTCAAGTATATTTTTAATTGTCTCGTTTGAAAACTTGACACTGTGTAACAAACCATGGTAAATAGCAGTCCTGTCATTGGCAACTGACTCAGGAACAAGCACGTGGACTCAGTTCGGTCAGTCACCCAGCTGTGAGAGAGGATGTTTTCTGGGACTTTGGGGGAAGTGTTCTTGTCCTTAAGGAAGATCAGAGGGTGAAGCGGTCCCTCTTTCTCCCCCTGGATGTGCATTTGGCCCCAGTTACTCCTGGCAGCCTTCTTACAAGGGCCTAAGAAACAGCCTCAGCATGAAAGCATCTGTATTCATTTCCTATTGCTGTGTAACAAATTGCCACAAATCTAACAGCTTATAAGACAAATGTATCATTTCTTACTTTCTGTAGTGTGGTTATAGTGAGGCTGGAGTCTCTGCTCTGGGTCTTACCAGGCTAAAATCAAAGTGATTCTAAATAAGCCAACTGTCTTTGATGATGATGCTGCTGATGATTATAATATAATAATAAAGCACCAGATATCAAGAACTGTTCTGCACCCTTACCTATATTAACTCAATCTTATGAGGTGGGTACAATTCTTTTTTTTTATTTTATTTTATTACGTTATATTAATCACCATACATTACATCATTAGTTTTTGATGTAGTGTTCCATGATTCATTGTTTGCATATAACACCCAGTGCTCCATGCAGAACATGCCCTCTTTAATACCCGTCACCAGGCTAACCCATCCCCCACCCCCCTCCTCTCTAGAACCCTCAGTTTTTTCTCAGAGTGAGGTGGGTACAATTCTGAGCCCATTTTACAGATGACAGAATGAAGAGAAAAGTCAGGGCACTTGCCAAAAGCAAGACAACTAGCTAATGAATGTTGGTTCTGGGTGCAAACCCAGGTAATCTGGCTCCAGAGTCTATATTCCTACCACAACTCTGTGCCAGTGCATTTCCTTACTGCTTAAGCTGACTCTAGGTGAATTTTCTTTACTTGCAGCCCAAAGCATTCTAATCAATAACAGTGGCATCAAACAAAATCTTCACAATTTGCCCCCTCATGCATTCCCTATTATCCCTTTTACCTACTTTCCCTCACTGGAAGATTTTATTGCTTTCTTTTCTAGATGATCCTGAGTCCATAATCAATCCTGTCTAGATGTTTTGTGTGCCCATCCAGAGCAAATATTCTCAACAAGGGCAGAAAATCCTACTAGGAGACATGCTAGAAATGTGGGGGGTTTCCATTGTCCACTATTTAGTGGCCAGGATCCCGGGATGCCAAAGGTCTCAGTGTGGGGAATTGGAATTGTCCTGCATCCTCCACAACTTTCAAATGTACTTACGGACATTCGTGTGGGGGATAAAAAATCTACTTAAAATAACTGACCTTAAAACCTAACTCCAGTTTAGGGGCGCCTGGCCAGCTTAGCCAGTAGAGCATGCAACTCTTGATCTTGGGGTGGTAAGTTCGAGCCCCACATTGGGTGTAGAGATTACTTTTAAAAAATTAAAAATCTAGGGGTGCCTGGGTGACTCAGTCGTTAAGCATCTGCCTTCGGCTCAGGTCATGGTCCCAGGGTCCTGGGATCGAGCCCCGCATCAGGCTCCCTGCTCAGCGGGAAGCCTGCTTCTCCCTCTCCCACTCCCCCTGCTTGTGTTTCCTCTCTCGCTGTGTCTCTCTGTCAAATAAATAAATAAAATCTTTAAAAAAAATAAAAAAAATAAAAAGATCTAACTCTAGTTTAGATATAAAAAACTAGGTCATTTTTAAACAGTTTTTCCAAAAATGCAACTCTAATAAAAAACGTTCTGTTTAAAACTTTTTAGAAGATGTTAAAACATTTTAAAGTAAAATGTTAAAACTTAAAACATTAAAATGTTTTAGAAAATCCTATCACCTCTGGCAATACCACTCACAGCGTCTCCATTGCCAGTAAACACACCTGAAACAGGTCCACAGTCTGAAGTAACAACACTCACAGTAATCCTATGAATGTGCACAAATAAATATATATTTAGCCCTTACTTGCACAACTAAAAAATCGTTGAACACTACCTCAAAAACTTATGATGTACTATACACTGGCTAGCCCTTACTTCAAAAGGTCAAATATTCTTTAAGTTTCAAAATTATTTAGTTGAATATTATCTTACATTTCAAACAAATAGAAGTTACAGTCTCCTGTAAGTTTTGTACTTCATTATTAAATATAAAATATTCTCTTATAAATATTTCCCATTATCTCTCCTTCATCTGGCAGTGAAAGCCATATTTTTTTAATTATCTGAGTAAATAAGTTATATAGACTATGAATTTCATTTCAGGAGAGTAGACAAGGCATTGCAACATGATTGTCATGGAGGGGAGGCTGGCCCTTTAGGGTTGCCTGTCACTGGTCCGGTTTACCAACCACCACTGTCTCATATACACCACTGTGGGGCACAGACAGATAATTTCCCTCTCTCCCTCTGCTTTACAGGAATATTAAAAAAAAGAAAGTAAATGGCCAATGAGTTCTTTAGAGGACTCACTGTATTAGGATTCGGTGAAAGAATCTTCTATGAGCTCCTTTTACAAATGAGGGAATAGAGGCCCCGAAAAGTCAAGATGAAGAAGTAGGTGTTACCTGGTGCACTACTAGAAACCCCCATCTCTGTGCCCTTAGCCCTTGGCAGCCTGGCCCAGCCCCTGATGGCCCACTCAGACCCTCCCTGGTTTGGGATGAGTACCAAGGGGGGAAAACAGCATAACAATGACCTTGGCCCACAAGCCAGGGATGGATCATTCACTCTCCACTAGAGTTCTCCAGAGAAACACAACTAATAGGATAGACAAATGGATATTTATTATAGGAATTGGCTCACACCATTATGGAGACTGAGAAGTTCCATGATCTACCATCTGCAGGCTGGAGAACCAGGAAAGCTAGTGGTATAATTTAGTTGGAATCCAAAGGCCTGAGAACCAGAAGAGCCAATGGTGTAAGTTTCAAGTCCAAATGCTCAAGAATCAGGGGTGGGAGGACATAGTGTAAGTCTCAGCCCAGATCTGAAGGTCAGAACACCAAGAGCACCAATGTCCAAGGGCAAGAGAAGATGGATGACCTAGCCCAAGTAAAGAGAGCGAATTCACCCTTCCTCCACCTTTTTGTTCTGTTCAGGTCCTCAATGGATTGGTTGATGCCCACCTGCATTGGTGATGGTGATCTTCCTTACTCAATCTATTGATACTAATGCTAATCGTTTCTGGAAACACCCTCACACACATACCCAGAAATGTTTTATCAGATATCTGGGCATCCCTTAGCCCAGTCAAGTTGGCACATAAAATTAACCATCATATACTCCCTCAGTCATTCAACAACCATCTATCGATGCCAGGTATTCGTCACTCACCAGCCTGAAGATTGGGGATTGGCCTAAAACACACACCCTGCACTCGGGGGCCAGTATTAGCCAGCAGAAGAGAGAAATGTGTGCACAAATAGTTGGGACTCTCTGGGTTGAAAACTCACCCGAGCTGTAGGAACAAAGAGCACGAAAGCGAGAGTAATAAAAATTTGTCTTGTTCACACCAGGGACGCTACACAATTGCAGACAAAACTTTGCTACTTCTCCCCTTCCAGTAAACATAGATCTATTTTGACAGGCTTTTTGGGTACAACATTTTTACCTCCAGGCACTTTGCCCGGGGTCCATCTATGAACCGAGGCTGCTCAGTAGTGCACGGGCTCCCCCACCAAATGAGTCCACACCCCGCACCCCCCTCTCCCAGATTGGAGGTCTGGGGTTCTGCTGACTTTGACTGCAACTAGCTTTGACATGCTAAAGCCTGAGACAAATCTGGGGGAGGAAGGCCTCCCTGTGGGGATCCTCACAGGCCAAGATACTGCGCATCAGAAACACATTTTTCAATCTGAGACTCTGGAATGAAAAAAAAAAAACAACTGTATCAGTATAAATCCCAGGAATTGGAAAAAAGAAAAATCTCAGAGGTTAGGATAATAATGCTACAATAGGATCTTTTCATTCATTGTCCAAAAAAGAATCATGATCCAAACTGAACTGTCAGCTAGAATTGAGAATGAAACTTTAGGAAGGACTTTACCAGCATCTTCCCAGATGAGGGAAATCAGACTTTTGGAGACAAGTCCTCAAATGTTGATTTGGGGCCTTGACAATGAGCAGGTAGCTTTCCGAATGCCTGGGAACAAATCAGAAGTCGAGTTGGAATTACAGTAGGTCCCCCTTCTCTGCAAGGGCCATGTTCCAAGACCCCCAGGGGGTGCCTGAAACCACGGATAGTATGAACCCCATATTCGCTATGTGTTTCCTATATATACATACCTTTGATAAAGCTTAATTTCTAAATTAGGCACAGGAAGAGATTAACAACAATAACTGATAATAAAATAGAACAATCATAACAAGATACGTGAATATTATAGTTACGTGAATGTGGTCTTTTTCCCTCTCTCTCTCAAGATCTTATTGCCCTGTACTCCCCCTTCTTCTTCTTCTTGGGCTGATGCGAGATGATAAAATGCCCCCGTGGTGAGATGAAGTGAGGGGGATGACGTAGGCGCTGGGACACAGCATTAGGCTATTAGTGACCTTCTGACGTCAGAAGGAGGGTCATCTGCTTCCAGACCACACCTGACCTCAGGTGACTGAACGTGGAAATCGAATGAAGGGTCAGGGGACAGACTCCTGTATTTACGCTAATCCAGGCGGGCCTAGTGTGGATGATTTCAGCCTAAACCCAGCCCAAAGCATCCGTCCCTCTCCCCTTCCACTAAACTGACCCTCCCTCCCCAGCCCGAGCACATTTCTCACCAACCCATTTACCCACCGCAAAATGACCCAATTTCGTTTCCATCTCCTGCCCAGAAAACACTCTCTACCCAAAACTTTTATTTAAATGTTGTCCCAAATATCCCACTTTGCATTTTAAAAAACAAAGTCGCTTTCGCTAAGGCAACTTGTAACTGAAACCACTATTTCTAATTTTTGCTAGAAAGTTATTGACTAATTTGTGAGTCAAAAAGCTGGTTTCAGCCAGTTCCAGCCCAAGTGGAATGCGCCTTCCCCACCTCCCTGCATTACAAACACAGGACTGTTGTCCATCACAGACCCCTGGCTCTCAATCCAAGTTTTCACCATAAATTCTGAGAGAAGAGACTGGCCTGGGTGTCTACATCACCCCAGCCCGTGTTCCCAGACAACTCACAGGCATCTGGGCCTACGTATGTCTCCCCAGAGGCCCAGCGCTGCAGACCTGCCAACAGCTGAAAGTTATAAATAGGACAGTTTGGGGGGGGTGAGGATTGAGAAGCAAAATCTAATAAGTATTCAGATGCAATAGGCCAAGAAAGCTCTTTGGAGAGACAAAGAAGAAAAAGATCAGTGGTGTGTTTCTAAAACCAAATGAAATGGTTCATTCCTGCGAACTTCATTGATTAAACCCATTGGTCACGGAGAACCGACTGTCCAAGAAAACCTGAGGAATTTCCCTAACCCAGTGATATCACATGTGGGATGTCACTTCCTCGGATAAGATCCTACCCAGGTTAGTGCCTGGGGGGGGGGGGGGGGCACTGGCAGGCCCCTCCAGAATAAGAAATCTAGGGGACCCCTGAACCTTGGCATGATGGCGCACAGTAGACATGAAGCATGGCCTGGGCCATTTTCCATCTGTTGGGTGACTCACAATGTCTCCCCACCTGGATCCTGTCTCTGTCCTACTCGCCACTCAATCGCCAAGCACCTAGTACAGTGCCTGGAGCAGAGCAGGTGCTCACGCTGTCACGCCTTCACTCCCCGGCCTGGCCCACCTCTGCCCTGAGCGTGGGCTCACCTCCCCACAGCGCACTGTAATGCCGCCTCCCCGTCTGCCTCCTCATGGGCGGTTCGGAGGCCCACCTTGGGCAGCCACATGGCCCTAGCGTCTCGCATGCCCTAGCACCTGGCCCACCAATGCTATGGCACAATCAATTGCTCCCTAAGGAAGACACACAATTTAAAGAGCCCCCCCCCCCCGCCCCACTGCTTGTGATCCTTTCTTATTATAATGCATTAACAATTTAGGACTTCTCTGTTTATCCATGATGTCAAATATTCCATGCTTAGAAGTATCTTCGGCTGGGGAGTTATGAGTAAGCTGTTCCTTTATAAAACAAATCAGGGGAGATGAGAAACCACAGGAAGGGAAGCAATCCTTTTTGTATCATGCACGAATTACTTCCTTAGTGATGCTTCCTTTTCTGATGTATCAGGATTGGCAAATTTTGTGTGACTGCAAACGTCCCCACTTAGGGACTACTCACTGATTCCTCTTATAAGGCTTTGAATCTTGGGACTTTAGGATCCACCCTGAACACACAGGAAGCAGATGTGTCCTTTTGTGCACTGATCACACTTAGGCTCCTTCCTAGGGCCTGGATGGGAGTGTTCACTGAGTCCCAGTTTGCCCACAGTCCAGCGAGTCAGTTTCCTGTGTGTCAGGGGCCCTCGCTCCGGGCGGCTGACCTCATGCCTTTGGAGAAAGCCGAAACGTCCAGCACAACTGAAATAAACATCAGCCCCCTGGCTTCTCTCCCAGGGCCCGAAGGTCTGGGCGTGTGGGACAGAGGAAAGGGGGCAGATCTGAATGTATCCCCTCCGCCAAACAGAGGGCAGGAGAAGGTGGTAATTTTCCCCCTGCATCTTCAAATTATATTTGACACCAAGAAATTCACTTGTAATCACCATCCAGTATAAACTCACACTTATTCCGATGGGCAGTTTCATGGATCACTATGTCCAAGCTAGAGTCCCCAGCAATTCAAACACGAGGCTAAGTGTTGCCATGAAGGCATTCCGGAGGTGTAATTAAGGACGATAATCAATTTGCTTTAAATAAGGCAGATGATCCTAGATAATCTGCGTGGGCCTGGTTTGATCAGTTGAAAGGTCCTACACGCAGAGCTGAAGCTTCCCTGAAGTAGAAGAAATCCTGCCTATAAACAGAGCCTTCAACTTGGGACCTGAGAGGTGCCTGCGAGGTCTGGCCTGTTCTCCCTCCAGGCCTGTGCTATGGATTTGCCTAGGCAGCCCCCACAATCACATAAACCAGTTCCTCTCAATAAATCTCTCTCTCTCTCCCTCCCTCTCTCTCTCTCTGTCTCATATATATAGATCTGTATATAATATATGTATGTATATTCATGTACACAGATCTGTGTGTATATATATGTTTCATACATAAATACAGATATATATATAGAAAAGACACCTTTCCAAAAGGAATTTTGAGGGAAAACGCAAACAGACTATACTTAGTGGTCCTGCCCACTTGGCATGAGCAAGGCCCTGCAGGGCAGCCTCAGGAGAAGTATGGACGCATGGGAAGCCCCAGGGGAGGGGAGGAGTGGTAACAGAGTCAGTAACCCTGAGGTCACCTGAGAGACAGAGAGAAAGAAGACCACACTGACGGGCTCCCCTGGTGAGCGCCTTAGACAGATCAGGTTGTTCCTTCCCAGGAGCAGAGAACAAGCCAAGAAAATCCTTGGCAGAAACCTAGTGGGAGAGAGCATCATGGAGCCACGGGACACAGCTTGGGCGGTGGGAACAGCGTGGGTCTTGGTGGCAGGCTTCCCCTAGAGACAGTGACTCAAAAGGACCTCACCTGCTGGGTTGATGGACCCAATGGAGGGGAGTTAAATTGATCTCAACACGCCCAGAACAGAGGATCCTCATCCTGAGCATATTCCTGGGGAAAGAAATCTGAGGGCTTTAGCTCCTCATGAGCTCAATCGGAACAAATGGTGTTTAAAAACAAACAAATCGGGTGCCTGGGTGGCTCAGTCGGTTAAGTGTCTGCCTTCAGCTTAGGTCATGATCCCGGGGTCCCGGGATCGAGTCCCACATCAGGCTCCCGGCTCATCAGGGAGTCTGCTTCCCCCTCTGACCCTTCCCCATCTTCATGCTTTCTCTCTCCCGCTGTCTCTCTCTCTCAAATAAATAAATAAAATCTTAAAATAGAAAAAAAAATCCATCACAATAGATCAGCAACAAGTTGCAGAAAACATGAAACACTCTACCTAGGTGACACGGAAAAGGGGTCGGGTCCTTACAAAACTGGTGGCGGGGCTGGAGGAGCAGGCCCAGAGCTGAGCTTCCAGAACCACTGCGGACAAGCAGCCACCGCCTCAGTCATGCTTGAGAAGCCAGGTAAGGAGGAGGTCACTGTCTCGGCTGCTGGCACGGGGGGGTCCCCACACCCAGCTGTCACCCTCTCCTTCCACATGCCATGGGGCACGTCCATTTAGGGGAAGCCAGAACCAAGCTGCAAGGAGTCCATTCGAATGTGGAGGCTGCAGCTCAGCAGCCTCCCAGGAGGGATGCAGGACTTTAGTCTGAAGGAGCTGCCCTGCCCCACTTACCACGTCTGTATCTGGGAACACACAGAAAAGCAAGCAAGCAAAGAAAAAACCCAGAATCCATAGCACCTCTGAGAGTCTGGAACTCAGAGCAGACCTGCTTCTGAAATCTTGAAAGAACTGAGATCAGTGACAATTGGGGGGCCAATTGGTGGCAGGCAGGGGGCTTTGTCATGCACAAGAAGCAAGTATGTGGATTAAGAGAAAGTAAGGAGATTGTTCCTGGTGATCAGAAAATAGCATAACAATCTTGGACTCTGGGGTCCTGTTTTTAAAGATAACCAAAATACTGTATGTTTACCCCAAAACCGTCCCTCCAGCCCACCTGCAAATCATCAGCACGAAGTTTAATAGCACAGGCTCTAGAGGCAGACTACCTGAGTTTAATTATGGCCTCACCACGTATAGCTGTGTGACCTTGGACAAATTATTAACCTCTCTGTGCTTCTGTGGCCTTTAAAAACAAAAAAGAAAGAAAGGAAAGCATAGAAAAGAAAAGATCATTGTGCCCATCTGCTTAGGTGGGTTAATACGTATAAAGCTCTACAAAGCGTGGTAAATTGTTAGCTGTTGCTGCGAGAGATTATGTATGAGATTATATTTGAGAGCAAACCTCGCAGTCACAGAAAGGCGGTGACGACAGTTGGGTCGGTATGGGAGCACCATCACACAACACACACTAGGGCCATGTGGTGCAGACATCAAACCGGGTTCTTTGGGGGAAATTTAGGAGCCGGGGACGTGGTGGAGCACATGGGATCCCAGAAACTCGCCCCAGCCTAGGTCAGGCAAGGGCGGACTGCGTGCCCCAAGACCAAAGCTCCAGGAGGAAAGAAGCCACTCCCCATTATGTCCCACATATTTATCGGGCCTTGGGCAGCTCGAGATATGCACTTTGGTAACTATGTGGCAAGAGAAAGTTCCCGCTCAGAGAAAGCAGACAGCACCCAAAATTCATTGGCTGGTCCCAGCGGTTCTGCCACTGACCTAGCTCGGCCCACTGCTGAGCCCACTCGCTGCTATGCTGCCGAATGGGAGGAGGAAATGAGCTTCCCGCCGTGCAGACTTGTCTCCCCTCCGTCCACTCCTGGGCTCTTGGAGATTTATCAACTCCATGTTCCTCCGTAGGCTCTGGCTGACACAGGGACTAGTGGTTTCCTTAGCTTTGTCTGGGAGCAAGGCATCAAGAAGGTTCCTCTCAGTTATGTCAGATGGAGGGTGGACATAGCCACACTCAGGAGCCGATGACACTGAGTCTCTGCCTGGGGCATCCATGCCTGGACAGAGAAGACTTATTCGTATATCCCCATTAGCCCTTCACACACTTCCCCGGGACAGATATGCTCATATCTTTCTAATCAAGTTCTCTCTTCCTTAGCTTGGGCGATGAAGCCAGTCTCTCCTTTCTCCCCAGCGCTAAAGTCTATAAGGATCGGGGGGCCACCATTTGTCATTGTAAGTGATCTTAGGGGCAGGGGAGGGGACTGCAGAACCACCCAAGGCAAAGTCAGTTCCAAGTTCATGTCTATTCAGATGTTCTCAGTCTGAGCAATATGAACCCTCAGATGTCATAACATAAATTACCATCTATCTCCTGAGGTCAAAGCAGGTACAAAAAGAAAAGCAAGAAGTGTATGGTTCTTTAAATGTGTCCTGTTTGAAAGAAAGGAGGAGGATACAGTTGTCAGAGCCAGGCAGACCAGCAGGCTCTGCGGAAGCTGTCACCAGAGATGCTGGCCCAGGTGACATGCGGCCATCTTTGCAGGGAACAGCGACTTTCTCCTTCAGCATCGCAGTCCACAATGCGGGCTCTGTTCCCACCCGGATCCCAGCACAGATCCAGAGGGCTGGAGTAGAGGCAATCTTCTCCTATGCTGACTGGTTGCTTCCCTCTGAGTACAGCTGCTTCACATACTTTTAACAGGGGCAATGTGTACATGAGTAACACAAAGGTCCAGGTTGTGATCAGCTCCTTGCATTCATTTCCATAGGCAATTGCCTCCGTGGGTGATGATCTTAGCGGTCCGATCCCGGATGTCTGGGGGCCTGGCCACACAGTTAGGTCATTAGCAATGGTCTATGCGATGGTTAAAGCCGGGTTTGGGCATTAACTGGAGGTGGCATTTCCATCTCACAATGGAATCTTCCAGAGTGTGTGCCACCTTCTGAGAATCTAGTTCCACCAAGCATCGCTACAGAATCCAGGACAGTGAAGGCGTGAAGTATGCTCCTTGCAGGAGGAGCTGACCGAAGAAGTAGAGATAGCACAGACAGCTCAAGTGCGCCCAAGGCCACCTACCAAGGGCAAGAGTAGCCACCCCAAAGCAAGGGTCATTAAAGTGACGTGGATTCACGAGCAAGGGGCTGCTGGTAGTCTGGGAAGAGGAGGATGGGCTTTGCTGAGTCTGGGGAAAATCTGCGAGATTATATAAGCTTTGCAGCTGAAAGCCAGGGATCAATAGAAAGGGACAAGATTGTAGGCTGAGAATAAAGACATAGATTTCAAAGTGTCCATTAATTAAAATAATACAGAAACTTAACATTCGACTTGAGAACGTTTAAGCCCAAGGAGAGTAGATGAGAGGGTATGACAAAGATAAAGCAGAAATCAAGGAAATTAAAAAAAAAAAAAAAATCAAGGAATTAACAGCCAGTAGAAGTGATTGAAAATTCTAAGACGAGCTCCTATAAACATGCATTTTAATAGAGAAATGTCTGAAAAACCCTAATACAGATTTAAAAAGGGAAGAAAAGAGTGAGAGAGATCACACACAAAAAAAGAGGACTGGAAAATAAGATGTAAGAACAGATATGAAGGGGTTTTTTTTGGTTATAAGAGAATACAATGGTACAACTTCATGCTAATGTATTTGGAAGTCTCAATGAAATGAATCACTTTCTGAGAAAACACAAATTACTAAATTTGTCTCAAAAGGAAGTTAAAAAAATCTGCGATGACCAGCAAGCATGGAAGAAAGCAAACCAATTTCAAAGAACTGCCTCCGCCCCAAAAGGCTTTGGGGTTAGACTATTGTCACAGAGTGTTCTTTCAAAAGCTCATGGAACAGATAATTCTCACGTTATGTAAACTGTTCCAAAGTACAGAAAAAGATGGAAAACGATCCAATTTATTTTATAAGTCTAGCACAGCATTAGGAACAAAAAAAATGGATGTAGCAGAAAAATGAATAGATTAATTTCAGTAAGAAATAAAGATACAAAGACTCTAATTAAATCCTAATTCAATATTAGCACGTTGAATTCAAACGCACAGCAAAAGACCGTGGCAGCTTCTGGGGAGACATGGTACGGTGCACGCACTCTTGCCATTTGCCCCAGCAAGGAGGCAGGAATCTCCTGAGGGCCATACGAGGGGGCTGGTGCCTTGACCAAAAGGACAAGGGCTCCCCAGTTTCCCCCAAATAACTCCTCTGTGTGCCCAAGGTTCTCAGCTCTCAGAGGGGGAGCGCTGACAACCAGGTAGAAAAAGAGACAGCAGGACTAAGCGACAGAAGGAAGATTACTGTCCTCTCTCTGCTCCCTGTCCCAATGCACTGAAAGAATTGCCCCAAAATGGAGGGGACGGTGGGGGACAGTAACAGGACCAAGAGCCAGAGGTCCCTGCTTGAGTGTGTGCAGAAGAAGGCAAAGCAGCAGGATTTAACCTGAATTTGAGATTGAAGTATTAAACTGGGCTGAATATTGGTAACTCAGAGGGACCAGAAGGCCACTGCAGGTCCGGAGAATCCCAGAGTTTGGCTGAAAGGAGTGCCCAACAGACTGGTCATATTTTTTCTCCTTCTTTTTTTAATTGTCTGTGTTTTCCTAATTTTCCACAACAAGCATATATTACTTTTAGAGACAGAAAGAAAATGTTAAGATGAAAACTGACACTGTGGTGTGTATGGAAAGGAAAAGTTTGCCATTTAAGGAATGTGTGAAGGAAGCTGTGATATTTCACCCAGGGAAGACTTAGAAGGCACTTATCACACATCTACAGAGGTATCCTTTGTAACCGGAAGCTCCCTGCAAACGTAAGCCATAAATAATAATGTAATAATTGAATAAAGGATGGGCTTATTCTGGGATCTTGCCAATGCCAGAACAAAGCTCACTGATTTCCAACCTCAGGGAGACAGATTTCAGTTCCACATGAGGACACTTTCTATCGGCTGGGGCAGCCCCGCGTGGATCAGCTGGTGGTCCACATTCTGCACTAAGCCGTATTACCAACTTCTAAAGAGTGGCCTCAGTGGCTGCCTACAGGGCTGGCCAAAGCTGACCATTTAAAGCTAAATCCAGCAGAGAGGGGCGAGCCCACAGCCGGCATCATCAGCAAATAGTGTGGGCCTGAGATCGTCTCAAACTCGCAACCACGAGGCCATGTATTTAAAATATTCACTGTGGGGTCGCCTGGGTGGCTCAGTCATTAAGCATGGGCCTTCCGCTCAGGTCATGATCCCACGGTTCTGGGCTCAAGTCCCGCGTGGGGCTCCCTGCTCAGCGGGGAGTCTGCTTCTCCCTCTCCCTCTGCCCTTCAACCTGCTCGTGCTCACACACACTCTCTGTCTCTCAAATAAATAAGTAAAATCTTTAAAAATAAAGTAAAATAAAATATTCACTGTGATATGCTTGTAGGATATGCTATTCTAAAAACCTGGCTTGGGGTCGTGGGGATAGATGGAGTATGGTGGGGGCAGGGGGAAGGCAAGGGAACCTAGGCTTTGGAAAAGTTTAGAAGGCAAAGTCACCCTTCTCCCCAGAGGTGGACAGTGGGGCCAGCCAGTGCTGCTGGGAGCACTCTTCTCTGAAGCGAAACTCAGGGCATCACGCCCCGCTGAGTAGCCCCTGGACCATATCAGAGGCTGGGCCTGCAGAGGCCCAGGGACCCTTCTTCCTTTATCAGCACCCGGAAAACAAGAGCCCTGGACTGTGCCTCAAAGCCCTCAACAAACAGCTCTCAGCCAAACCCTGGCCACCTTCCAGCACAAAGAGAAGGGACCCGGCGGCCAGGACCGCCTCCTCCCCCCAAGCACTTCGGGCTTCCCAGGCAGGTCCTTCAGCAGGGGTGACCCTCGATTGCAAGGACATGGGGAAGAGCAGCACAACTCTTACTCCCTCTGTTCTTCACAATCGGGTGGTGAGATTATTCCGGAAGCCGAAGCAGCTAGGAGGAACCTGGACATCAGGTGCACTACGCAACTGTGGCTCTGGTTAGCAGCCGCAGAGCCCGACTTCACGGGGAGCCCTTGGTTCTGTGGGAGACAGCGAAACAGACTTTCCTAAAGTAATGAAAGGACCCTGCCCGGGATTAGAGGGATCAAGCCACCGGAGTCTCCAAGATAATGGTGAGGGTGCCCTGCCGGCGTCTTGACAGCCACGGAGACTCGGCGCTAGCCCCTGGCTACCTGTCCAGTCTCAACTCCAGCCTCCCTTCCTCCAGCCCCCACAACGCCAGGCCTCCGACACACCTGTGCCTGGGCCTGGCCCCAGACGCCCCCCACCCTGCTTTCTGCAGCAGCCCCCCAGTCATCCCTTCACTTTTCCTGAACGTCTCCGTGCCCACTCAAGACGCATTTTGTTGCCCCCTCCCCATCCTCTCCTAGTGACTTGGGCATGCCTCCCTCCCAGCCTTGAAGATGCTTCATTGTCGTTCCCTGCCTGCTGCTAGGCTGCAGGGCCCTGGGGGTAAGACGTCTATCTTCTCAACTCTGGGTCCCTAGCACCAGGCCTGACCCAGGTAGGCACTCGGCAAGCCTGGATGACTGATGGATAAAGCAACCACACCTGCCAGCGTAGATGTGTCCCTTTTTTAAAGAGGGACAGCTGCATGGGCAGCAAAGAGTACTCTGAAGCCAAAGTGACTGCATTTGCGGCACTGCTTAAAATCCTGATGGCCCACCATCCCTTTCGTAACTCTCTAAAGCACACTCTATGCCCCATAAATCAATGTAGGGAGACATGATTATTGTGCGCTTTGGTTAATTGCAAACCCAATCAGCTCCCATAAAAAGCTGGTATTTTACATAGAGCTGAAACGGGCCACTGGTTTTGAAAGTGCATGTGATGTGGTTTCCTGATGGGCAGAGGAACTTCAGGGAACTATTTATCGTGTTCACGAATGACATTCGAGCTATTGTCCATGTTCCTTTTTATGGCATCATAAAGATTACTTTTTACGGTCAGGCTGGCTGACATCTTCATCAAATGCCCTAATGTGCACATTCACCGAAGGACCATTTGTGCCAATGAGTAACATGCAGCAACATTCAACAAAGGTTTATTGAGTGCCTGCTATGAGCCGGGCTCTGAGGAATGGGATCTGTCTCCAAAGCTTTCAAATCCGCTAAAAATACTCTCAATTTCACAAGCAGTGAGGACAAAAAAAAAAAAAAAAAAAAAAAAGTCTGCTCTAGTCTCCCCCCTGGGGCCCACTGGGTGAAAATGCACCTAGAGTTGCCCAGGGAAATAAAACCTCTCTTCATGGACCTTTCAGGTCTCCTGCAAGGTTTTGTCTCCAGCTGGCTCTGGGGAACTTTCTGTGGCATTCCTTCGGCAAGCCCTGTCTCTAAGCAGCTGAGCAATGCCTCAGCCCCAGGAACTCGCTAGTCCAGTCCCAGAGACTGGGGGAAGCAAGGACACTGGCCAATCCTCTTCTCCCCCCTTGTCAAAGTTCAAAGGCACCTTCAAAGCTGAGGGAGCAACATGGTTAGTTAACCCCTGAACCCCCAGGCTTCCCCCCAGGAAGGGTTATGAAAATTAAAGATAATACATTTAAACCACCTAGAATAGTGCAAGGCATCAAGTAGGTACCCAAAAAAGGTTCATCTCTTTGCATTTCTTTGGGCCATGCAATGGCTAGACAAGATCCCCCACAAGCCCACTCCCCTCACCCAGCTACCATGCAGAAGTGGCAGAAGAGGTAGAGACGAGGGGACCGACCAGGGGAGGAGTGTGTCAGAAGGAGACTCAGTGACAGACCAGGCATGGGAGGGGAGGAAAGGGGATGGGTTGACGATCATGCCAAGGCTTCTAGCCCAGTGACCATGTGGATGGTGACACCATGGACACGGCCAGGGCAGAGCCCCACTTGCTTTGAGAGCTCTTGGCTCTGGCTTTTGCTGTAACTTCTGGGCCACCTCCCCCGCCTTCTTCACTACTAAACTCTGCCCCCCCCAACCTTATAGCTGCAGCGCCACCTCCTCCAGGAAGCCTTCCTTCACATTAGAGAAGGAAACAATCTCTCTCTCCTTTAGTGTTGTGGTTGTCACAGCATTCCATGATCATTGGTTCCAATCCCTCTCTGTTAAGGGGGAGCGATGGGCCCAGGTGCCTAGGACAAGAAGGTAAGAAGTACTGAAAAAAAACGTGAATGAACAAGTTGTACCCATCAACACTCCAGCAGAAAACAGAATCCAGCACGGTAGATCAGATAAAGAGACCCTCCTGAGGGAGAGTTTCAGAGGTGCTGGCAGGGTTTAGGGAACATCAGATGATGCCGAGGCGCCCAGAGGCAAATACCAAATGCTGGGTTAGGGGGGCTCTTACCACCTCTGGGCGAGGGGAGGGAAGGAACGTACAGAAAGGGAGCAGGGGAGGAAGAGAAGCTGCCTTTGCCCGTTGGAGGCACAGGAGCAGAAGGGGCGGAGAGCATGTTGGTCCCCTCCTCCTCCTCTGATTTCCAGCCCACGGTTCATATACTGCTGCCGGCTGAGTTGTGCCCCGCTCCCCACAAAATTCATATGTTCAAGTCTTAACCCCCAGCACCTCAGAATGTGCCTGTATCTGGAAATGGGGCCAAAAGAGGTCATTAAGGTAAATGTGGTCTTTGGGGGGGGCGCCCTAGTGCACAGGACTGGTGTCCTTATAAGAAGAGGAGATTTGGACACAGGTACATGGCTGGGGCTGGGGGCAGGGACCATGTGAAGACACGAGGAGGAGGCAGCATCTGCAGGCCGACAAGAGAGACTGAGCAGAAGCTAGCTTTGCGGACACCTGGATCTCGGATCTCCAGAATTGTGAGAGAAAATCCCCGAGTGTTCTAAGCCTCCCGGTCTGGGTGAGTTGTTAACTGAGACCCGAGCAAGCTCCTACAACTACCCCACTGGAATCCAGCAGACAAAACAACATGGCTAGCTGGTCCTTAGGGGTCAGCCTCCTGGATGCCGGAGCAGAGAAGGGCAGAGCACAAATGGGGGCTGGGGCAGGGGGCAAAGGAAGAATAACCGATACACCACCAATCATTAGCTCATACTGGATATTGAGCGCGGAGCTCGGAGGCCATTCTGCGCTGGGAACTCTGCATGACTTTGGAAGTGGGAGCCATGTCGGGGTGAAAAGCCTCTGCGCGGGAGCCAGGTCTTCGTGCCCTGGCAGAGGGGACACCAAGCGTTCTGAGAGCCTCGGTAGACAGGAATACAGAGATCACAGTGAATCACAAGCCCGGAAAAGCAACACGCAGACATGGCTTACCCTGCAAGTCCAGGACACAAATGGTGGCCACTGGCGGGTCTCCTCCACGGACTCGGTGAGCTGGTGTTTCCAGGAGCCGTACAAACCGCAAGCACCATGTCATACCTTCCATGTGTCCCACGGCACGCTTTGTTTCACGTGCATTACCTCATTCCAGAATCCCACGATTTCCCAGCAAGAATTGAGCTCTAATTTGCAGGTCAAGAGACTGAATGAAGCTCCCGAGAGGACCTGGCATGTGCCGGGAGAGAATCTTGACTTTGTTCTTAGCACCGGATCCAAAATCAGTGAACCTAAGAAGCGCCTGAGGAGCACATTCAAAATGCAGATTCCAGGGTCCAATTCCAGGAATTGTAATTCAGCGGGTGAGCAGCGGGGCTCCACCATGTACCGGCCTCGGAGTGCACGCATAGCCCCGTGGCCACCGTGTGACTGACGTCTTGGGCGTGCTGTCAGTGCCGGGGGGGGGGGGGGGGGGGAAGGCGGGGGGGGGCGGTGGGCAGAGCGAACCGCTAGTGAAAGCCGAGCAGAGCAATGCCCGCGGAGACTGCAGGAGCGGAGAGATGCAAGGGGTCGGGGGGGCAAAAGTGACCCCGGACGTGTCGATGGGGCGTGGCAGTGGGAGGGGCCCGCTGCCGTGGCCTGGCCACTAGCCCCATTGATTGCCGAGGTAGCGAGCGTGGAGGGGGGTCAGGTCTGGGGTGAGTGCTGATGAGGGGTTGTGGTGGCTCCACATTTGGAGACAGAGGCTGGGCAGAGGTGTGGGCTGGGCGCCGGTCCTGGCAACATCAGGGCGTGAGGGCAGGTGACTAGGAAGAGGAGGGGACCATCCAGGGAAAGAATAGGCAGGAAGGAACGCAGTTGCCATAAGGTCCAGAGAGAGGGAGTGCAAAAAGCCAAAGGAAGGAGGTAACCGTGTCATATGCTCCCAAAAGGACTTGCAGGACGCCCGAGGGTTGGAGCAGATTGGACATTCCACGCACCTCCCAGGAGACGGTTGGTCTCTGCTCTGCAGCAGAGCAAGGATGGGGAAAACCGGGAACCTAGGAGCCCACCCACGGGGGATGTGGTCATAAATTACACTCTGGAGTCCTTTGTAAAGCAAGGGAACAACCTGTAGAAGTTTAAAACGGTGAAGTAGGTCTGTATGTGCTGGTGTGGACAGAGATCAGAGCCATCTTAAGTGAAGAAGACAACTTGCACACCAATATATATAATATAGAGGCATCTTCCAAATATCTCTAATAGAGGGAGAAAGAGAGAGGTGCACCAATATACATTTAGCCGCATGCTGAATGGCCAAGAGTGAAACAAAATTAAGTCAGCTGAAAAGGGGTCAAATCCAAATATCTCCACGTAGAATGAACTTTGGGGCACAAATCAATCACGAAGTCTGTAAAAATTCATTACACATACTTTTTTACTGTTAAAAATTTAATAACTGGGGCGCCTGGGTGGTGCCGTCCGTTAGGTGACGGACTCTTGGTTTCCACTCAGGTCATGACGTCAGGATCCTGGGATCAAGCCCTGTGTCGGGCTCCACGCTCAGTACGGAGTCTGCTTGAGATTCTCTTTCTCCTCTGCCTCTGCTTGTGGACTCGTGCTCTCTCTAAAATAAATAAATAAATTTTTAAAAAAATTTTTTTTCATTTAAAAATATAAACATTTAATAACCAAACTGCAAGAGTTAGACATGATATCTTGTAGGTAAATAATTATTAATCTATATGTCACACACACACACACACACACACACACACACACTAGAGCTAGCAGGAGGGCAAGTTAATTTTTGTCCAGTCCGACCAGGACGAAATCCTGCAGGTGGTGAACCCGACACCAACTTGCTGAGTCTCTTTTCCTCCCTAGTAGTAACCTGTCACCGAAAGGACGTCTCTCCTCTTCTGCCATTGCGGTCCTCCTGGACCATCTCCACCAGCACTTCGCATGACCTCCCTCCAGAGCAGCCCCGCCCACCGATGGAGCCAGGCCACGTGACCTGCTTTGGCCAATGGCATGTCAGCAGGCAGCGCCCCGGGCGGAGGCTTTGAATGTGCTCCTTTGTGCTCATGCATAAAATCACTATGACCTCCTCCAGGTAGTGGCAATAACTCCAAATTTGCTTCAGTAGCAACCCTTCTCCCCTGCCTGCACTGGAGGGGCTGCTTGAAGCATGATCCTTCTTTTCTCTCCCCTTTGTCCAAAGTTTCTCTCCTTCTCTAGGTCCTATCTGGTTAGTGACCTTCCTGGGCAAGGCCGATTAGGGCAGAAGGGCCTAGACCTATTTTCTGGGTGCTTTTGTCCAGCTGCATCACTCCTGCATCTCGCAACTCCAGGGACGGAACTCAGTCCTCAGTCCTCGGTGTCCTCAAATCCAGGGGAGGATGGATTCTCCACGCGTCCCTCTGAGGCCTGCCCTTGCCATCCAGGCTTGAGACAGGGAGAACTCCATCCTTCTTGACCCTCTTCTTGACCCTCTCCTCCAAGGACACCCACCTCACAAACCTTCCCCTTAGGACTGTGCCCCTGTCCACATCCTCGGGGCAATCACGGAGGAGCGCAGGAGTCTGCCATCATTCCCGAATGTCTACCTGGAAAAATCAGTGATGCAACTGAGCACCTCCCTTTGCTATGGAACATCCGTAGTAGCTGAAGTCTCCGTAGAATTGACAATTGTATCCCCCTGTTGATCACACCCCCTCCAGGACAGTTGGGTGACTTTAGCAACAATGTCCTTTCCCTTTGCTCCCTGTTCTTTTTGTTTTGATAACATTTATTTATACTGCACATCCTTCCTGACCATCTCTGGAATCCAGGAAACCTTCCCCTTATTGAAAGATCAGGCTTCATTATCTCTCAACCCAAGACTTGTGTCTGCTTCCAGGCCCACACTCCCCACCCGAGTCCCTCCTCCTGCCACCAGTCAACTCTACTCCTTGGCTTCAAAACCTTCAGTGGCTCCCCACTGTCTGAGAAGTGAAGCCCCTGGCTGTGTCCAGTTGTGTATAACACCCAATGCTCATCACATCACATGCCGTCCTTAATACTCATCACCTAGTTACCCCATCCCCCCACCCACCTGCCTCCAGCAACCCTCAGCTTTTACATCCCACCATCATTGTCTCTATCTTACCACACAGCAACTCTTTGCTAACACGTCGGTCTCCCCTCTGGGCGGTAGAGGACCCAGGCTAGGAGGCCCGGATGTGTCATCTCTACGTGCCCAAGACCTAGCCCAGTGCCTGGTGATAAACACGTTTGACATGTGGGGGTAGCTGGATGGATGAACGGATGTACAAATGGGTGGATCTTTTTACAGAGTCACCTCCAATATTTTTAAAAGACAGAAATAAAGGAAAGATAACAATACAACAATAATGATAATAAAAAGCCAGCTATTGGACAAGAGTCTTCTGCGCCATCGGGGGGGGGGTCCCAATTTCCAAACCCCTCCTCCACCTTTCTGGCTTGAAATCACAATTCTTGGCAAATCCTCTGCAAGTGGCAGAGGCCACCTACGGGGTTTGTTCTCCGACAAGTGTCCCCAGGAGCACAGGGGACACGAACCTGTGTACACAGCCGCTCACCATCCCTCCCCGCCGCTAGGGACACTCCTTAGGTCGCAGCAGCCCCTGCCCATCTCTCGGGCCTTTTCTTCCTCAGCCGGTCACTCCTTCAGGAGCTACCCTAGGGCCTGAGGCTGTCATGACAACAGCTCGGTAAGGTGGACAGGCCTGGGTCTGGCATCTGAAAAGCAGATTCCCACCACCCTTGTCCAGTGGATTTTGGAGACTTTTTGGACAATGACATCCTTCCTTTAAATGGGAGCCTATTATGAAGCTGGATACAGTTGCCAGATCTACCCCCCCCCACCCCATTTAGCAGCCATCCCTACCCTGCGACATTACCAAGCCACAGGGCTCTGTTGGCATGAAGTTTAAAACCCACTGCCTTCATCCTGAGTCTGGGCTTGAGCCTTGACCTCCTCCTACCCACTGAAAATGCTCAGGCATCCTTCTGGCTATCCTAGGCCCTTCTAAAACCAGTGTCCTGACTGAACCCCAATAACTTTGCTGGGCACCAGAGGCCCTCCTACCCCCAGCAGGCTCCTCTTCTCATCACACTAGGTCCCTACCATGAATGGAGAGATTGTCCAGAATTATAATGCCACCTGAATCTTCTGCTGCCAAGCCCTATCTATCTCATTGCAAGACTCCTATTGTTGTGTTTTACTGATTCGACTTGTTCAGAGCCCTGAAATTCCTTGGGGCAATGTCCCCCCCACCACCACCATTTCCAGTCCAATGCCATACCATTGGGATGGGGCTGACTCCATCTCTCCCCATCTCAACATGGAGACATGCCACCCAAGCTGGATCGATCAGAGCATCCAGCCCTGTAACCAGCAACATAAATGAGATTCAGTTCTGGGACTTCAACCGGAACTTTCTTCCAAATGATATTGCTAGCTGCATGTAAGGAGCCACAGCTGCTGGTGGCCAATGCTTGAGAAAAGCCCGTCCCACAGTGGAGTCACACAAAGGAAAGAGGAAAGTGATGGACAGTGTCCTATCTCGGTGCCTAGGAGCATCTGTATCCCATCACGCCTGATGTTGGTCCTATCCCCGGGCTTCTCAGTAATAGGAGCCAATAACATTACTTTCCTTTCCTTAAATCAGTTTGAGTTGGAAATGAATACAATCCTTCCTAGCAGCTGAACTCTCCCTGACCTCCCTTAGAGGTCAGGTGCCCCTTAGAGCATATGGTGGATAAGCGCCCTTCCTTGCCTGGGCAGCTTTTGAGCTCAGTGTCCACAGCATCTTGCCTCCCGGGCCACTGCCCATCGGGGACATCCTCTGCCCTTTCATCTTCCGGGGGCCATTGTCACAAGGTAGCTGAGATCTTCCTCCGGCCACGCTCTTTTCACAATCAACAATGCCACTTCTTCCAGCTCTTTTCTGGTCCTATGTGATCCTGATGGCTGAAAGGAAAATGCAACAATCACTCAAAAGCAAATAGCAACATTCTTTCAATGTGTTTTTTTTTCCTCTGCCCGCTACCCCTGTCACTCCAGCAGAAACATCTGAGCCAGAGTTGATGGGGCACATTTAACTGGTGAGAAAAACTATTGATTGTTGACACGCTGCTGGGTCCAGCATATCAATAGCTCATTGGTGCCTCCTCCTGAGTGTTTAGCAACTTGCCCCCTTCCCTGCTCAGACAAAACAGGGGCATGCCATTCCCACCCTGGGAAAGAAACTGGAGCTGGCTACATGGCAGTGAAACATATTTTCTTTGTTTTAAATACTTTGTCTCTAATGATCTGCGTCCCAAGGGCCCAAAATTGAGCCACCATGATCTCCCAGCTTAGGTATTCATTCATCCCACAAATACCCGCTCTGATAGTAAATACACTAAATTCAGACCCCCGGCCTTCTACCCAGAGACTGTGGCCCTGCTTATGCAGGCGTCCTGTATAAGATCTCCATGTGGGTCCAGGGGCTGGCGCTTACACTCTCAGGTACAAGGGATTCCATTGCCTCTCTCAATGTCATCAGGGCAATGGGCATGAGAAATATTAAATGCAAACGCTGTTGACCAATGAGGTTCGGTGTCCATTGACCTGTAACCTCCCTGGACAATCTCATCCACCATGGAATCCATTTCCTCTCTGAAGCTCTGTTGCTAGGTCTGAACGTCTCTGATGTGACAAGGTCTTTGAGCCCCAAACTGCAGCACCCTACTGTTAGGGCATTTTCCGATAACCCGCAGATGCTTCAAACTCGGTCTGTCCAAAACCGAACTCAGTATCTTCCCCTCCAAACCTGATCATCAGTCCATGGCTCCTGTTTCAGTCTACCGAACCACACATGAGTTCAAGGCATATTCATGAAAATCATCCTCAACTCTTCCTTTCACCAACTGCCACCTCCAGAGCCTGCTGGTGTTAAATGCTTGACATCTCTCTGCCACTCACTTTTCTCCATCCCCACAGCTGGGCCAGAGCCACAGCCTTCCAGCTGATCCCTCATTTCACCTCCAACCCACCTTTCGCCCTCTAGCTGGCGTAATCTTCTCTGCCAACGCTGACCTTCTAGCGTAAACTCTGCTTCCAAACCTGGTGGTCCAGCCGGGTAGATCTGCCTGCACTTCCCCAAGACGTTTCATGCCTGCAGACCCTCATTCAGGCAGCCCTCCTCTGGGCCACCTACCCTGACACCTGTCCCCACCTTCAGTGTTGATCACTCCGTCTTCTGGGTCCCCCATAACTCAAGCCTCCTTCTGACATCGTACTTGCCGTGTTACTTGTGGTCCTTCACTTCTAGGTCAGTCTCGCTCATCAGGAATGTGAGCTCCATGTTTTACCCCCGGCTGGATCCCCAGCATCTAAGCAACATTCAGAAAGTCCCTTCCAACTAAGGATCGGAAGGAGAGTTTCTGCCTTATCAATAATGTTGCCCTTAGTCTTAGGATGGCCCTCCAACTGACCTCAAAATGCCTCCAGTCTTGGCACATGGGCCCCTGTGGACAAGGATCCATGGGGCAGTTCAGACTACTGGGCTGAAGGAAAGTGCCCCAAAAGCTTACAGCAGGCCCCAAAAGCCTGCCCTTTCAGGGAAGAGAAAATGGTGCAAGCCCCTTCCCTACTCCCAGCAAGCCCAGTATGCCCCCGGAAAACACCTCCTGTCCCCATGCATTCTCTCTAGTCAGCTAGCAACACTGCTTGGTATTTATGGGTGGAGGGAATGCTGCTATTAAGGTCTTTTTCCTTCTATTAAAACACTTTATGGTTTAATGCTTGCTGTTCTTCTCAAATGCAGAAATGTTAGTGGCTGCTTACCCTGAAGACCAGTCTTCTTCATTCGTAGAGGATCACTTCACCCGAAAGTAATCTACAGGATCCAGATCCCCAGCCTGACTTCTGGAAAAGCCACCAGGATGTGGCCCTCAAACCCCAGAAGCCCCAGCTCCTAAGACAGCTCAGCTCCCGGGTGAAAATGAGGGAAAGGAGGAAGAGAAAGGGTCCACACTTCTCAACAAATTCCAAACTACCAAGTGATGGCCTATCGAGAGGCATCATGAAACACACATACTTTGAACTAAAATTCTCAAATGAGTGCTTTCGTCACAGAAGTCACCACACCACCATCAGCCTTTGCTCAAAACACAGGAATCCCAAGGCCACAGTGAATTTGGAGTCCGATGGTCAGACAGAGCAGCAAGGAGGCTGAGGCAGGAGTAGAACCAGTCCATCAGTCAATCAACAGCAACTAAGCTCCTACTACATGGCAGGGCCTGCAGGCTCAGCGCCGCCCGGGACAGAGGGGTCCCTGCTCTTATTCTACTGAGAGGTGGCAGACAGTGGACAGGGCTGGGAGGGGCCTTAAAGCCAAGAGGAGTCTAGATTTCATTCTAGGGGCAACTGGAGGTCATCAGGGGCTCTTAAGCTAGAAAGTGACATTCTCTTAAGCTAGAAAGTGGTTTATACTCTTTTAAAAAAGATTCTATTTATTTATTTGAGAGAGAGAACATGAATGGGGAAAGAGGAAGAGAGAGAGGGAGAAGCAGACTCCCCGTGGAGCATGGAACCCAACTCGGGACTCAATCCCAGGACCCTGAGACCATGACCTGAGCTGAAGGCAGACGCTTAACTGACTCAGCCACCCAGGTGCCCCTGGTTTATACTTTAAATGGGCCATCAGGCAGTTAGGAAAAGAATGGATTGCTGGAGGACAACAGTAGAAGCAGGAAGATAAGTGAAGAGGTATTATAGATCTGGCAACTGAGGAAGTTAGTGTAGGGGTGGCTCTGGAGATGGGAGGAGACAATCAGAGTCTTCTGTTGGACATGTTAAGTTTGAGACCTCAGCATAGCTATGTCAAAGAAGCATTTGGGACACACGAGTGTGTGTTGTGTGCTAGTCTGTGTTGTCTACAAGGGGGGAAGGTTGAAGAAAATTACCTGGTAAGTCCTGATTCCTTAAGCTCAGAGCCGGGCGTAAGATCCAAACGGCTCGATCATCACTCAGTGTAAGAGTCTGGTCCCCACCATGGGGGATGGGGCAGGAGAAGGGGAGGGCACAGGATGAAGGGGAGACGATGCTGCTGCTGAAACTAATGATAAATATTGATTGTTTCAAAAATAAGATAAATATATGCACGCACATGGTCTGGAACTAAAATCCAACTTTACAAGTGGCAAGGCGATAATGAGGGAGTAGCGGGGTAAAACTGGCTGACATTCGGCCATGACAAGGAATGAAGTGTGGATTCCTGCCCCCGCCCATGAGCATTATGCAAAATGTAACAAGCCAGCTACAGAAGACCAGATGCTGCATAAGCCCATTTACATGAAATAATTGAAATGTCTACAATAGATAAATCCACAGACAGAAGGTGGATACATGGCTATCTGGAGCTGTGCGGGAGGGGGACTTGGGGGGTGGGGGATGACGAAAGGGTCCAGGACGTGTTCTGAGGGGGATGAAAATGTTCTAGAACTGATGGTGGTGATGGTTGCACAACTTTGGGAATACACTAAAAATCATTGAATCGTATACTTTGAAGGGTAAAGAGTATAGTGTGTGAGTTATATCTCATGAAAGCGGTCATATATTTTTTAAGTGCACTGAGGCTCTTGTTCTTGTTGCACTGGGTTGGGGGGGGAGGGGGATATAGATCCTGATTAGTTCTAAGGGATTCTAGATGAAATGCCGACTGTTAATTCAATTACTGAAGCAATAGCCACTCCTCTGTCACAGGAGAGCGGAGGCTAATCAAGAAATATGGCTCTCAAAAACTACTTGCCGAACTCATTCTATTCCTAGACTCATCCGGGGGGTGGGAGGAATGTCATGGCTGTTGGTGGGGAGATGGGATAAAATGAAATCCATGTTTTGTAACAGGCGTCTCTTCTGTCAATTCTGGCAGTTGTAATGTGTGCCAAACTAGACCTTTCCCTGTCAGGTGTGGAGGAGACGCGATGCTTGGGGGTGCTGGGGTGCAGAGCCAGAGGGAGGCAGCCTGCCCTGGTGGAGATGGTGCTGGAAGGACGCAGTGGTGGGGGGGGGGGATGGCGGAGAGCAGGGCGGTGGGGGGGCTGTTGCTCACTGGCTGTGAGAGAAGAAGATGCATACGTCGCAACTCATAATCCTGCGGGCCATGAGAAAGCAGACTTGCTGGCAATTAAAACTGAATTCTACTTGCACTTAGCTTTCCCATCATCCAGTGGGTTCTCAAACGTAAGTGTGCATCAGAATCATCTGGAGGGTTTGTTGGAACACAGCTTACTGGACCCCATCCCCAGAGTTTCTGCCTCAGTAGGTCTGGGGCGGGGCCCCAGGATTTACATCTGGCCTCCCAAGGGCCGGATGATACTGATGCTAAAATGGAATCAGCCACTCCGTGAACCACACTGAGTAGCCCAGTGAAAGGAACCTACCAGATGCATCCCAGTGCTGGATGGGAAGATGCTGAGCGCTCTGCAAAAGGCATTTGGTAAGACCACTCTGGGGATGGTCCAGGAGCAGAAAGGGTTAAGAGAGAGGCGTTGTGTCCCTAGATGACCAGCTGGGTTAGTGGAGTGCAGTGGAGATTGGATTCTAGGCTTCTTGCTTATTGATTGCCATCGGTCAAGGTACCCCTGTAACAAATTGCCTTAAATTATTGAAATGGTAATAGACGCAGCTGGGTAAATAATGCACAGGGTGGTGCAAGTCTATATTCATTAAGAGGTTGCCCACACAGCATGGCTCCCACTGGGTCTGACTCAAACTGATTTGTTCCCACCTACCTGATATTTCTCAGTGCTTCGCCCACCTGCAAACTTGCCGTTTGAGGGGATTGAAATCCCTCGTGGATTTCTTACCGGTCTATGAACACACACTTCAAGGCTTCGCTGCACATATCCGTGGGGTGGTCACACAGACACACATCCTCAGTATCTTCAAGCTGTTTCATAGTATGGATGCTAAGTGTTTACGATCTCCTGACGATGATACCAACTCATAACTAGAAACACAGTTACTCTCAGTTACGGAAGGCATTAGAGAGAGGCAGATTAGTGCATTTGAACCTGAGAGGTCTTTGCTTCCAAAGTGCAAATTTTATTTTTTTTCACAGCTTTATGGAGATATAATTGACAAATGGAATTATATAAAGTGTACAACGTGATGATTTGACACACGCGTATGGATTGTGAAATGATCACCACAATAAAGTCGGTGAACACATCCATCACCTCAAATAGCTTTCATCGTGTGTGTGTGTGTGTGTGTGTGTGCTGAGATCATTTAAGAGCTACTCTCAAAACAAATTTCAAGTATATAGTACAAAATTGTTAACTCTAGTCACCAGGCAGTACATTGGGATTTTTGCCCTGGTGAAAGAAGCATTAGGAAAAACACTGTTTTCTTAAGGAAACTTCCCCTGTAATGAGATACAGCAGAGACTAGTCTCGGTAGGGCTGACGAAGATTAAGATAGGCTCCTTAGAAAGCATCATGAGATGCAACATGCAAATCACCATGGAAACCAAGCCATGTTTTTATTGTATAATAGGTTTGCTAATTATCCTAAAAAGGTAAGAAAGCCCACTGCCTCAGGGGAGATCAGGGTGAGTAGTAAAGAGTAAGACAGCAAGCAAAAAGAGGAATGGGGCAGCTGGAGAGCGTCCATCTCTCCTGGACCCGCCAAGCGGCTGTGCAGGGCTGGGCGGTAGAGTATCTTACTGTCCCATTGGAGGCAGGGGCGTGGGGATCAGCCGTGGATTAATGCCTGGTTTCCCCAGCCTCTAAGGCTGTCAGCTGCCTCTCTGAAGTTTCCAGTCCCCAGAGAGCCTCCCAGACTGTAGGGGAGCAGGCCAGTCAGAATAGCTGCCCCAGAAGGCGAAGACAGAGAAGGAGGGGACGGACCCATCCTGGGCACCTGCCCCAGGAACTTTCACCCACCTTAGTTCATTGAACGCTCTCTTAAAGCCTAGTCCAAACAAAACTGAACACTTGCTGAATACCACCCTGATGTGCCCATCATCGGCCCCTTTTCTTTTTAACTCTGAGCATAAGGGGATATGAAGTAAGGCACAGGACAATCCTCTAGGTAGACACAGGCTAGATTAATATATATAGATCTGCCGTGTTTAATTCAGACCTTTTTATCTTCTAAACACACATCTCTGATATAATTTCTGTAACTTCTGAAACACTCACCTATAGCTGGATAAATCCTTCCATATCTCCATGTTTTTACTCTTCTAAATATCTATCCATAAAAAAAAAATAATGATCGGGGCGCCTGGGTGGCTCAGTCGTTAAGCATCTGCCTTCGGCTCAGGTCATGATCCCAGGGTCCTGGGATCGAGCCCCGCATCGGGCTCCCTGTTCGGCGGGAAGCCTGCTTCTCCCTCTCCCACTCCCCCTGCTTGTGTTCCCTCTCTCGCTGTGTCTCTCTCTGTCAAATAAATAAATAAAATCTTTAAAAAAAAAAAAATAATAATGATATTGTGTTTTAAATTTTACATAACTGGTATTGAGTTATATTTATATTCTGCCACTTAATGTTCTCATTTGACATTGAGTGTTCAAGAACTATGGGTATTGACAATGTAGATCAATACGTGAGTTCAGCAACACTGCTGAGTCTATGCCATGAATACGAGGTAGTTGCAAGGAATGGAATCAGTATATATTTTTAAGGCTTAAGACTTTGAGACCTAGAATACAGTCAGTCCATGGAAATGGGCCATGTGGGCCTGAGAACATGCATTGTCTCTGTTTATGGAGTTCTGTCTTATAGCTATTAGATTGAGCATGTAAATGGCATATACTTACTACTGTGTGTCTTTAATCTGGTTTCTAAAGAATTGTGTTTAATATTATAGTAATAGGACCTGATCTGTGTCAGTTATTTTATCACAACTTTTTTTTTTTTAAAGATTTTATTTATTTGACAGAGAGAGAGCACAAGCAGGGGGAGAGGCAGAGAGAAGGAGAAGCAGGCTCCCTGCTTCCGAGCAGGGAGCCCAACATGGGGCTTGATCCCAGGACCCTGGGATCATGACCTGAGCAGAAAGCAGATGCTTAACCGACTGAGCCACCCAAGCGCCCTGATTATCACAACTCTTCAGAAACATGTATGATAGGAATCTTACAGATGAAGAAACGTGAAGTTCAATGCCGGGAAGAAACAGACTCGGGGTTGGAAACTGTCTGCTTTCAAAGGCAAGTGTTCCTCCACAAGTCCATGTCTGCAACTGAAGAAATGATCCAGCCACCTGGGCAAAGAGACGCAATTCGGCCTACATTTAAATCCAGGTCTGTGAGGCTCTGAAATGGTAACTTTGGACCTCTGAACTATTGTACGAAATCTAGCAAACAAGTCTGGCCTCTCTGAATGACATCCTACTCTTCTGCACTTAGCATTTCAGTTGACCTTGTCGGTTGACATTGGACTGATTCCCTGACTTTCCCCAGTGTGGACTACCTCCCGTGGATGTCCCTGTAAGTACCAGGTCCTCCAGGCTTCACGCTCACCCTCTCCCACCTGTCAGGGCTCCCCTGACTGACGGTGAGCCAGCAAGAGCAGGTTCATAAAGTAACAACCAAAGCCCAATCCAAAATGTCTTCCCGTTATGTCTGCATGTCCCGCCCATTAGAATGGAAATTGAAAAGGCAGATTCACCATGACATTAACATGGCTGAGGCATCAAGGCCCCTCCCAGTACTTAATTCTGTATTCATAATTTTGTTTTCTCAAAAAGGACTCCAAAAATTATAAGAACTTCAGGCCACCCAAAACCTGGATCCACCCCTATGGAAATGACTTCTCTTGGAGATCTCCTAGTCAAGTAGTGAGGCATTCTTGGGGAATTTACACAGGTCATAATCTCAGGATTAAAGCTTAGATCGGCGGCACAGGCCGAGGCTTCCCTGTGCCCGGTCTCCTTCCACTTGTGCGTCAGGCTGGGTGTCTTCTCCAACCCCGTGGGACGCACCGGCCTTGGTCAGCCCTGTCCCACCGTGGCCTTCAAGCCAAGGGAAGGCCACAGCTCCCAGCTCAGCAATCCGCCTGGGCCCCGCCCTGCTCCAGCTGTGTCCACTGGGCTCTTGGGAAAGGGCCAGCCGAGCCAGATGATCTGACATGATGAAAAGGGAAATTCTCCACATTCCTTCTGCAGAAGACATTTGCCAAATACAATGCAGTGAGGAGAAGCAGGCTGGGGTTTTCTTGGGCAGCCAAATGCATCTTCAACCCCAACAGAGTTCAATGTAGCAAAAACTGGGTCACATCTAATTAAGTTGAGTTTCAGGGCTAACTAGTGTCTGCTGTGGACAGAGCAGAGGGCCTGGGAAGGGGAGGCCAAGAGAGGATGCGGGACCAAGCATCGAGATACTCTCCCAATGCACACGGACTTCCAGTTTTGGAAAAATGTCTTCATATTCCCAGAAATGACCCAATGGAACAATCAGATTACATTATTTTCTCCAGCCATCAATGCACAGTGATGGTTCCAGATGGAAAAGGCCAGAATCCTGTTTTTAACTCTGTCTTGACTCTCACACTAACCAATTGCCTGAAGTTTCTCATAAAGGTACTTTCTCCCAAATGCTCATTTTCCTTTCTCACCAAGAACAAAGGAGGTTCGGTGGGGAAAATGTCAGTCTTGTCAGTTTGAACTTCCCAAGACAGCTTCAGCTGGTCCTTCAGCAGGACATTTGAGGGGTTCTCCAGAAAGCTGACCAGAACCCTCTTTCCCCACAGCTAGTGGGCAACCTTTGTCTCTAGAATTACCTCCTAACCATCCCTCTTAGAAGCCTGTGCATTGCAGTTATTAGAAGCATTAGATTACCTGGTCATGTTGGCAAAGCCAAATATTCCTTCAAGATTCAGCTAATCACCTCCTCCATGAAGCCCTATCTGACTGCCTCCCACCTTGAAGCTGAATCATCTTCCGCCCTGCCACAAACATCTCTACATAATAGCACTTACGATTTTCTATACCTATCTACCTAAGTCCTACCTCCCTCACCAGCCTGGAGGCCCCACATACATAGGTTTTCTATATCCCCACCACCCTCTAGAGGTCACGACGACCTGTCACTTACTGCCCAGTTAGTCATGGTAATGAGCTTCCACTTTACAAATAAAGAAGCTGAGACTTGGAAAGACTGTGTCTGCCCAGAGTCCCAAGGCTGGTGAGTGTCAGCACCTACACATACACCCAGATCTTCAGGGTCAAGTGTCCCTTCCACTGTTCTGGGGCTACAGGCAACAAGGCTTTAAGGACATGAAGATATTGGGAGGGTGAAAATCTAGAACATAGCTTCCCTGCCCTCAAAGAGATTAGATGGTAAATTATGGACAAAGGTGCCCAAAATATAACACAGTCACAAATGAAAATGCCCGCAGAGGCCAGGCAGAGCATGTGAATGGTTAAAGTAGGCTAAGCAGAGACTGTGAGCCACCTGGGAAGGCGTGTTCATCTAAAGGGCACATCCTTTATTCAGAGCTGACAGAGGGGAAAACACTCAAACGGTAAAGCCAGGGGTTGGACCCCAGTCAAAGCAATCCCAGAGTCCACCCCCAATGACATCCGTTGTTCAATCGCAGTGGGTGCTGTGATTATCCCCACATTACAGATGGCGAAAGAAGCCAGAGAGGTTCCAGACTTCCCAAACAACACCCAGCCCCCACCTGTAAAAAAACAGAGTTCACGATTTCATCAGGTCAACAATAAGCTCAGACCCAAGGAGCAGTTCTAGATCCATTTCTAAATTTTAACACAGGCTTCGTTGAAATGAAAAAAAAAAAAAAAAAGGACTATAATAAACAGAAGAAAAGAAGTTTAATGCTGGCTTTGCTCTAATCCCTGCGAATCATGCCTTTAATTAAAAAGCTACAAAAAGATACACATGAGCTTAACATGTTGGCTCTTTCCCTCCATTGGTGAGTCTGATTTTCTTCTCTCTTTACAAGTACGCTCTTGCCTCATGGCCTCTCGCTACTCAATGTGTGGTCCGTGGACCAGCAGCAGCAACATCTGGGGGTTTCCCAGGAATGTGGGGTCTCGGACCCCATCTAGACTCACTGCATCAGAGTCTACACATTAACAAAATTGCCAGGTGACTTATGTGCACGGGGAAGTTTGAGAACTGGGCTACATGACCCCAAGAAATGTCAAATATAGCCATTTTGTGAATAATTCTCTTCAATGTATCTAAAGACGACATTGAGGGGGCTCCTGGGTAGCTCAGTCAGTTAAGCGTCCAACTCTTGGTTTTGTCTCTGGTCATGATCTCAGGGTCGTGAGATCTAGCCGCACACAGAGTTCCGCACTCAGCATGGAGTCTGTTTGAGGATTCTCCCTCTCCCTCTGCTCACACTCACTCTCTCTCTCAATAAATAAATAAATCTTAAAAAAAAAAGAGAGAGAGAGAGGCGCCTGGGTGGCTCAGTCGGTTAAGCGTCTGCCTTCGGCTCAGTTCATGATCCCGGAGTCCTGGGATCGAGCCCCTCATCAGGCTCCCTGTTCAGTGGGGACTCTGCTTCTCCCTCTGCCTCTTCCCCCTGGCTTGTGCTCTCTCGCTTGCTCGCTCACTCTCTCAAATAAATAAATAAATAAATAAATAAATAAATAAATAAATAACTCTTTAAAAAAAAATGACATTGACTAGTGAGTGCTGGTTTTTAAATACAAAAAATTTACCCAGCAATACAGCTCCCAAGCAAGAACGGCCTGAGGGGACCACAGTGAAATGTCTCAGAAACCTCAGTTCGCAGATGAGTCAACGCACTTTCGGGGGCCCCCGGATTACCCCCAAGTCCTCAGTTCCCCTGCAGTCAGGCCTTAGCATCATCTGCCACAGCTACTCTGCCTCTTCATCCACCGCGCCAGCCGAACCTTCTGCAAGTGCTCTGGGCCTGTTTTTCACAGAGCTGCAGGGTGTCGTGGCTTTCAAACTCCGTGCTGAATGATTAGAGAAAAACTGATCTTTTGCCACATGGAAAAACGCACCCAAAAATGAAGTAATAGGGGAATAGCCATGAACCTTAGGGGCCGTCCATAAAGCAAGCCTAGGATGGGTTGGAGAATGTCCTTATAAAGCCATATGGTGATTCCTTGGTGGCCGAGCTGTGGGTGGTATGGGGCTGAGACCAGAATCGTGGAATCCCGGGTTATAGGAAGGTCGGAACTACTTTGGTCACTGGCCAAATCTACAATTAGTCCTTGGGGGGAGATGCACGGGAAGGGACCCTTGGCTGGAAGAAGGACCCAAGCCCGGGAAAGCCAGAAGCCTTCCCCAGAAGGCGGTGCCCGGCTTTTCACTAGGGCCTGCTGGAATTTCATTATCCTGTTCACACTGTACAGATGGGAATTTAATAATTAATTAGGGAATAGCTCACCCCAGAGCCCGGGCAGGGGGGATTATACAAATCAACTGAGATGTGGCAAGGGGCTGAATATTTCATAGAGTGTTTAATTTGCAAACACTGCCCACTGAGAAGGCTTAGGCAGGAAACCTATCAACATAATTATTATTATTCTTGCAAAACTACTTGAGTTTCCATCAGGCCTCCTTCCTTTCAATTGTTTTCACCAAACACTTCTTCCAAGACATCTAATATTTTTTAAAAGTGGGGGGAAAATAGAGCTGAAATGTAAAAGAATATTTATTAGGAATGAAATGAACCTGTTCAGATAAAATAAAAACTAACCTAGACCTTACATTTGTTCAGTCTACAGCTCTTTTTAACACTCAAACAGCTCCATCCTGATCATTTTCTCTCCTGTGCACTCTGAGTGAGGAAGCTGGACACCAAAAGAATCCAAGGCATTACTTCTCATGTGTTCCACACATGATTTCATGCATTAATTCAGCCACCCACTGATTCTGAGCACCCTTGATAGCCGTCCTATAAATTCTCTTCCCCTTACATAAGCCACAGTAATTACCTACAGTCTCTGCAACAAGAACCCTAACTGCTCTAGCTGGTGTGGATAATAGGGGCCAGAGGATCACACACCCACAGGCTTCTAGCTAATTCCATCTGTTCCACCTCTACCATCATCACAGGTTGAAAACTCAATCATCTAGAACAGGGTCAGCAAACTTTTTCTGTAAAAGGACAAATAACAAATACTTTAGGCTTTGCAGTCCATATGGTCTCTGTTGGAACTTCTCAACCCTGCTGTCTTAGGGGAACATGGCCACAGACAGTATGTAAATAAATGAGCACGGTTGTGTTTCAATAAAACTTTATTTACAAAAACAGATGGCAGGCCAGATTTGGCTGCCAGCCAAACTTTCTAGTACTTGATGTTCTGCTATAGCATTTCTTAAGACTTCATCCAATTTTATTCTTTCAAAAAAAATAAAAGAGGCTCTGGAAGTGGCTGTAGCAGCCTACACAGTTTCCATGGGGACTGAAGATGGTGCCTGGAAGTGAGTTTCCAGAGGGAAACGGCTGGGGTTCACCCCCACCACTGGAAATCCTGTTCTTTCTGAACAGGTGCTATTATGTTACCTGTTTCCTGCTGGAACTCTTCATATTTCTGTATAAAGCTCTCCTGCTACCGTATCCAAAAGACAATCTAGTACTAGATGTGGTGATGCTTTTCCTTTACCTTGGAACTGAAGTAATTCAACTATTTTTTGATACAAAGGGAAACCTCTGCCAACAAAAGATGCCCCTTGGTGTTAGTGTGGCCTTGACCTTCCCATGGGCCATGATGGCTTCCTATTATCTGCCACTGCAGACCTACGTGCCCCTCCGGGAGCCATCATGAACAGCATCTTGCTCTTCTTCTGTGGTTCAGAGGTGCTGCTTGAGGTTCTCACCCTGACAGCTTTCTCCAGTATGAACCAGATTGGAAGTACAAAAATTTCAGCCAGCAGCCCTCCATGGGCTGAGACCACAGATACTTCCAGTCTTTGATCCCAGCAGTAAGAATTGGTGGGTCAAGTTGTCCTGGGAAAGGTTGCCACTTTTCCTCCACACAGACATTTGGGCACCAAACTGAGCATAGGCCACTGGGCATCATCTTCTGAACCAGGACCATCAGCCTTCAGCCTGAGAGACTGTTCCACACTCCAGTGTCGGGAGGGACAAGGCTGTCCCATCCTGGCCCTTCTCAGAAGCAGTTCCCTTCTGCCCTCAAGTTCTCTTTGATCCTCATGGCCAGAGCATCTTGTCTGGACCATATGGGCTCCTTGGGCTTCCAGCAGGACCGGAGCTGCTTACTCCCCATATGTCCTGTCCCACACCTGTCCCATGCGCTCAGGGAGGGCTCGGGATGCTCTGCTCCCAGAGTAAGCAAAAGCCTCTCACCTCAGTCCACAGAGACCAAGCTCCAGAACCTTTTAAGTAGCTCCTAGTGTTATTTTTCTACCCTCATCATGAAATAAACATTATTTTATAATAAATGTGTATTTTCTGTCAAACAAAAAAAAAAAGATAGACTTTCTCTACGACTCTGAGTATATGTCTTAAGTAGACCTAAGTCTACTAGATTAAACCAGGGGTTCTCACATTTGGCACAGTGTCTGGAGACCAGAGTTAGGCTCATGGGTGTATGTTGCACAGTCAAATGGGGCACCATAATTAGAAGGGCCCCAGCCCCACACTTGATTTCATGTTCTGCTGTCACAGTCTTGAAATTCTTAATAATTTTTGTGCAAGAGGCCCCACATTGTGATTTGCACTGGGTCCCCCAAATTGGGTTGCCAGTCCTGCTGGAGACATAGAAAACACCAAAGATTGTCACACTTGGGGAGGTGCCGCCGGCATCCTGGTAAGTCAAGACCAGGGATGCCACTCAACATCCTAGAACACATAGTTCAGCCCCCACAACGCAACAAAATAGTATCGAATTGTCCGCAGTGCCAAAATGGAAAAATCCTGAGTCTGACCATGTGAAACGGCCGGTAGCCTGCCATCTTTACTGACAAAGTCACGTGGTATGGTGCCGCCTCGAGGAACTCTGATTTACATCTTTATAAGACTTATTTTGTCAAAATATTTACAGACCAGAAAAAAGTCCTCTCACAATCTGTGCGTTTCTAACTTCTCTTCATTCACCACAAGTAAGCCTCTTTAAATCTGCCCCCAATTCGTGTACTCATGTCTTTGTTTCCTGGTTTTTGTAGGAAAGTAATACGCAAAAGTGCCACAAATATTCAAGGTTCTGAAACATTCCTGGTAACAGTGAATCTCCTGCCTGTCCCGTCCCCCGTTCTTGTTCCCCTTCTCAGAGCAATCCTGAGTTTTCATCTGTCATTTTGTAAATGGGGCATTCTGCACACGCAGTTATGCTGCTGTTTTCCTTGGGATGTCCCTTATCGGCCCACCTAAAACGTTCACCAGCGATTCCCTGTGCCTGGTCCAATCCTGCTTTGCTTCGCATTTTTCTGGGGCCACTACTTCAGTAACAGGGACTGCAAATGTTCCAGAGTCTTCTCCTCCAGCAACCCTGCCTCCTGGTACCAACTTATTAGATTCCCTTACTCCCCCTCTTTTGAAGTCCTAGCTGAATAAAAAATAACATTCCATTTTCCATTTCCTAATTTCTCCCCCTCGGTGCTCTTTGTCACAGAATGTATTATTGCTCTATTTAAAGTCTGTTGGGACCCAGCGCCTGTCAACGTTGTTAAACAGAATAAAAAGCTCTTGAGCTTGATTCAGGCCAAACCTATACATAGACTTGACCCTCATTTCTGTTCCACGAAGAGCAGGAAAGAGCCTGATGTTGGAGGCTCTAACTTGCCTTGTATTGATTTTGACATGCAGAGTAAAGGAGGGTGGGGGACCCCTCTCCTTCTGCGTGTGAGCATGAGTGTATGTGACCACACGTCTGCTCATAAATTATTAATACCACCTTTGAATCAAAAAGGGAAAAAGACAAGCAAAAGCAACCCGAAAAGCATAAGTAGGCAGAGAACACCAATTCAAGAGAACGATTAATTATTTAGAGGTATTTAACCACTGTCTTGATTCAAGGGCAACATTTCTAGTTGGGAGAAGTGAGAAGCGTGCAGGAAGATGTGGCTCCGGCCCTGGCCAGCAGCAGAGGGCTGGCTGAGAGGACAGCAGGTCCCTGGGGATCTGCCCTACGTTTCCTTCTTGACCTTCCATCTCCCACGGCTGCCATATTTGTCTCCCAGGAGGAAGGCTGCAGGCTCCAGTTTCCCCTGGCCCTCCAAGGAGGTGAGAATGAGGTGCCCCGGGAATGGTTGTCCCAACTGCCTGATGGTGGAGGTGGCAGCTTGGTGACAGAGAGAAAGCTGGGCCCCACCCTTACGGATGGGGGAGTGTGGTCTCAGAAGCCCAGGCGGGTCTGGCATTCATCTCCCCCAGGCACTGCTGTCCTCACGCTCCAAGAAGACTGGTGGAGAGGATAGGAAGGCAGGATCTGGGGTGCTGTGGCTTGAAGGAAGGTCCTCCACCAGCTCTCCTGGCTTACCTTGTTCTGCTTCCCAGTGCTTCTACCATTTTGTCCTTCCAGGCACCGATGGGTTTGTCCTGGTTGTGGCCACATTCCTGCCTAAATGAATGCCTTGAGATGGTAATGCTGGGGAAACAGATGGGTGCATGGTAAGCTAGGGGCCAAAGAATGGAAAGTAAACTTTTGGAACGGTGAAGTAGTCTCAATGTCAAGTTCCCAGACTCGTTGCCCTAGAAAAGCTTGTGCAGCTTTGGGTGGGGAGGGGGAGGGTGGTAATAAAATACATATAATGTAAAATGTACCATTTTTACCAAATTTACCAATGTTAACCATCTCAAAGCATATAGTTCAGTGGCATTAAGTGCATTCACACTGTCGTGCAACCTTCACCACCATCGGTTTCTAGAATTTTCTCATCATCCCAAACTCTTCCCCATTCCTCCCCTCCCCAGCCCCTGGCAACCCCCATTCTTCCTGCCTCTATGTATTTGACTACTCCAGGCACCTCTTACAAGTGGAATCATACAGTATTTGTCTTTTTGCGACTGGCTTATTTCACTCAGCATAACGGCCTTGAGGTCCATCTCTGCTGTAGCATGGGTCAGGATCTCATTTTTGGAACATTCGGCTAAATGTCTCATCTTCTACCTGGAAGGAGTGTAGACTCTGGAGTTCCTAGGATGGGGTCCTTTGTCTAACCAAACCTACAGTATGTCTCTAAGCTCCTATAATATTTATTTCTTTGTTGCTTAATGAGATTCTACTGGGCATTTTCAGGGAACCATAGAGTATGAGTCCATCATGCTTCCTGTGATAGTTTACAAATCATGTCCAATGCCCTTCAGAATGCTATATACATGTAAGTTATTACTGCCTAGATGAACCAATAAATGCATGCACGCTCCTCCTATGTTGTGAGCTGACCTATTTGAGTGCTGTGTTAGTCATGGTCCTCCAGAGAAACGGAACCAGATATATACAAGCAGAGATTTATTTTAAGAAATCGGCTTACATGATTGTGGAGGCTAGCAAAAAATTTGCTGGGCAGGCCAACAGGCTGGAAACTCAAGCAGTGTTTCTATATTTCAGTGTGGAGACAGAACTCTTTCGTATTCCTAAACCTGATTTTCCACATGGCGGCCTTCAACTGGTTGGATAAGGCCCACCCACATTATAGAGGACACTTTCTTTAAAGTCAACTGACTGCAAATGTTAATAGTATCTAAAAAATATCCTCACAACAACATCTAGACTAGTGTTTCACCAAACTGGACACCATAACCTAGCCAAGTGGACACACAAAATTAACTATCACAAACACATACCTCCAGAATCTAGAGATTTATAAAAATGCAAGTTACTATGGATACCCCTAAAGGGAAGGAAAATAAAGATGTTAAAGACTGACAACTATTAATAATAAGATTACTATGAGCTTGTAATCATGAAGTCTGGAGTTGGGATGTTGTTTCTATTTATATCCTTTTTGCTTACAGAAAATATTTGAAGAATCAGAGTCAAGAGCAAAAATCCAGAAATTATCAAGAGAACTAAACTTGAGCTTCACTGAACATTCACTCTAGTGAGTATTAAAATCACATATTATTTTATGTTTACTAACTCACAGGATTTGGGAACTAGGAAGATCTCAATTTGGAAACCACTGTTTCATATCTATGAAATCCAGGACTAGAGAGATAAATTTACGGAAGGTCATACCCTATGAAGCCATGGACCTCAGCCACTCTGCAACCAGTCCACCCATTCAAATTAACCTGACCTTTATTGAGCACCTACTGCATGCCAGGCTTTCTGCCAGACACCTTGCTAGGTACTGAGAACACATGCCAGGCCTTTTAAAATCGCTACCATCACAAGGTATGTAACTTTAAGGTATGTAACTATTATCCCTGGTTTCCAGAAGAAAGTATTGAGTTGTAGAGCATAAGGGATTTGCCTGAGGTCACAAAGTTACCAGGCCAGTTGTTGGAATTCAAACCCAGGCAGCAGGGGCCTGAGCATGGGTCCTTTCCATCATATGATACTGTTTATAGTAGGGAGAATAAAAGCATATACAAAAGCTTTTCAGGGTTTGCTTTTTTAATGTATTAGGAGGGACAATATGAGACAGAAGTCTTAGACGTGCCTGGGAGTTATGCCGCCAAGACAGGTGAGCAGAGAAGTGCGGTGTGCATAGATCCAGATTTTGTGGGGCCTGAGGCTAATGTAATCTGGAGAGTGTCCTTTCAAATACAAAGTTATGAACACAAAATTAGGTGCCAAAATGAATATTCACTTAACACAAGAAAACACCACGCCGCAAATTTTTAAAAGTTGACCAACTACTGCAAACATTACGTGATCCAAAAAAAAAGAAAGAAACACAATCATTTCATTCATGATCTACCTGATCCACCAGACTTTTATCCCTATATATTTGTCCTGCCCACTCTTTGATTGCCTCTTCCTATGACAATGCAGTATTTTTTACAGAGAAAATGGATAATGTAGTCCTTCCTCTGAAGTGGTGGATAGAAATTTTATTTTTGTTCTTAATAGTTCAGAACAAATTCTTTGCACTTCTTGCTAATTTCTCATGTGGTCATGTAAATTTCAGGATTGTTGTTAAATCTGAGAAAACCTCTGAAGGTTTATATATGAGCTGTGAGATTTCAGGGTATTCCAAGTTTTCTTCGGCAGTGACTAATCTTGTAGTCCTCAAATTCTCTGAACTGATGAAACTCATTAACCAGTTTGTTGTCTATTCCCTCGTTATAGTATGTGTTAGAAGTTTAAGTTATGTTGTTGATGTCAACAACAACAAATTTTGGGGCAAATCAGCAAGAAACTTAAATCTTCCCCCAATGTTGTTCAAATGGTTGACTTCTCTTAGTTAACTAATTTAGTTATCAAAAAAATTGGGAGACAAATCAGCAAGAAACTTAAATCTTTTCCCAATGTGTTCAAATGATTGACCCCTCTTAGTTAACTAATCTAGTTATAAAAAAAATCTGAGGGCTTAGTCATCACTTCCATTAGAAATAGAATATTTTGCTTAATGAATTTCTGCCTTTGACATATCTTTTAAAAAGTTTTATAATTTTTTAATGTCAGAATGATTTCTATTGATTTCATGGTTTTTTTTAAATCACATTTTGTGTATAATCCATTAAGTTCACCTGAATTTGCTCTCAGTTCTTTTTTGTTTGGTTTTACATTATTATTTTTTATTTGTTCATTTGAGTAGAGTTGACACACAATGTTACATTAGTTTCGGGTGTACAACATAGGGATCCAATTTCTCTATACTTATGTTGCTCTCAGTTCTTTAATAAATTTAAAGATGACACAATAGGTTCATTTTCATCCAAATTAAGAGTCTGTGATTTCTCACTTCTTTTGTTGAAGTGTTCCAAAGCATCCTTCCAAATTCTGAGAAAAATGCATATTGAAGGCTTATCAACTTTTTGCATAAGCTTTGTGCCTCTCGTTTATATTCGATCTCCTCTTCCAAGTCTTCGAAAATATATTTTAGAGCTCTTGACACATCCTACACTGCAAGGCTCGAACAGCTTCATCGTGGGCAGACATTCTCATGACACTAACTCCTGAAAGAAAAATCCAAGCTTAGCCAACCTGAAAAGAAGACGTGTAACAGATACAACATAGGAAGTAGTCAACAACTTTAGGCATGCAGGGGCAGAGGGGGGACAAGGACAAGAAATGCCCGAGGTGGCTCTGATTGCAGTGAAAATATTTTATTTTTGCAAATTTACAATAACTTATGACCATGAGAACACATTGGCCTCCTCCCAGACCTCGGAAGGACCCTGAAACAGAATCTGCAAGGTGGAGAGGCGGTGTCCCGACAAGGATGGGATAAGACAAGACGGGGTTCACGGGACTGTGGGCAGATAAGCCTGCAGAGCAAGGGCAGCTCAAGGACACTGACAGAGCTCAAGCTGTGGGTGATGAGATGCTCAGGAGGGTTTAGTGGGTTTTTTAAAAATGTATGGGGGAAGGGAGAATGGGAGCTTAGTATGTAATGGGTACAGAATGTGAGTTGGGGAAAATGCAGAATTTCTGGAGATGGAGTGGTAATAGGTGCACAACAATGTGAATGTGCTTAATGCCCCAGAACTGTACACTTAAGAAGGGTTATGGTGGTAAATTTCATGTTATGTATATTTCACCATACCAAAATAAATTTTAATACAAATACATTTTCACATTTTAACAGTTTTTTTAATTGAGCTCATTATAGATTTACAGTTATAATAATATGGAAAAATTTCTGGGATGCCTGGCTGGCTCCAGTCAATAAAGCATGCAACTCTTGATCTTGGTTATGAGTTTGAGCCCCAAGTTAGGTGTAGAGATTACTTAAAAAAATTTTTTTTTAATATTAAAAAAAAATCTTATACTTTACCTAGTTTCTCCCCTGATAATTTTTCGCAAGACTCTGGTACAATATCACAACCAGGATATTTACACTGATACAATTAACATATTCAGATACTTGTACGTGTGTGTGTGTGTGTGTGTGTTAGTCTATGCAATTTTATCCCCATGTGGGTTCGGGTATCCACCTCCACAGTCAAGCTACGCAACAGTCCCAACACCGCAAGAATCCTTCATGCTGCTCTTTTTTTTAATCACGCCACACCCCTCCAACCCTGCCCCCAATCCCAAACCCCTGTCCTCCATTTACAAAATGTTATCATTTCAAGAATGGTATATAAATGGAATCATACTTTCATCTCCTTCATACATACCTTCTTGGTTTGGTCTTTTGCACCCAGCATAATTTCCTGGAGATGCATCCAATCTAACACACGTATCAGTGGTTGGCTCTTTATTGTTCCTGGGTAATGCTCTGTGGCATGGATGTGTCCCAGTTTGCTTAACCACCTATTACTAAGGGACATCTGGGTTATGGAAGGACAGTTTGGGCTATTATGAATAAATTTGCTCTGAACGTTTGAGTATAGGGTTCTGGGTAAACATGAGTTTTTATTTCTCTGGGGCAAGTGCTCAGGAGTGCACTTGCTGGGCTCTCTGGTAGTTGCATGTTTGTTTTTTTAAGAAACTGCCCAACAGTTTTCCAGAGGGTTTCCAGAATCTTTTTCAGAGCTGGTCCATTCTACATTCCCACCCACAACGTATGAGCTATCCAGCTTGGCTGTGTCCTCACCATCATTTGGTGATGTCACTAGTTTTATGTTCACCAACCTGACAGGTGTGTAGTGGTGTCTCGGGATTCCCATGTGTATTTCCCTAATGACTACTGATGCTGAGCATCATGTCATGGGGTAGGGTGTTAAGCACAGGAGTGGGGGGCAAAATGGGCATTTCCGAAGGGTTGCTATTGGAAGGGGTTCTAATAGTCCTGGATAACGGTCACTGGGGTCCTTGAGAGCCAACAGACAGAGAGGGGTGGGCGTGGGGGATTCCAGAAAGGCTTTAGGAAGTAAAATGGGCCAAACGTGGCGACCAGTGAGACAGGGGGAGGAAGGAGGAAAGAAGAGGGAGGAATCCAGAATAGAATTCGGTCTGGCAATGTTGACTTTTGCCTACAAAACATTCACGTAGCCCAGAGTATTTGGATATGAGTGTTCAAAATAAGGATTGAATCTGGGCTGAAGACATGGATTTGTAAGCGCTTCTATTTCCATCACTAAACCTAGCAGGGGAGGGACCTGATTTTTTGAACTTCTAGTCTACTGATTTCCTTGATAGGCAGTATACCCCGGGCATCTGGGGAAGGCTGCAGAGGACCCAGCAATCCACACACACACCAAGCATTTCCCAAAGCACATGACTCACCTCACACACCTAAGTGCCATTTTTCAGTTATATGTAGATGGGGTTATAATTTCACAAATCCATTTACAAAATTTAATTTTAGATTTTTCTATTATGCCTACTTTTCAGTCAGAAAAGAAAAGCACTCAAACTGATGTAAAAGTGTGCAAAATGTTTAATCATCTAGAAGTGGCCGTGACTTCTGGCTAGTTTGTCTTCCCGGGGACCAGGGGTCTCTGCTGTTCTGAAGCCCCGACCCTCGGGTTCCCTGGATATTCTTTCACTGGAGGCGATCTTCCACCTGCTGTCCTGGGAGACTCCCTGCCACTTCCGCCTGCCCCAAGGGCTTTCCCACCAGTTCCTCTGCAGGTAACAGGCGGCTGCAGACCTTCCTGTTGAACTTGAGAATCCCCCTCCCCCGCCTACCCCTTGCAGAAGCCCACCTGCCCCAGGGCTGATCCCCTTTGAGCTGTGCCCAGACCCCCTCTGTGGGGCACGCATTGCCCCACCCGGCCCTCTGGGGGAAATGTTGCCAGCTGTGTATCCCAGGTGCTTTTTTCCACACCAGCTGTGAGATCTCCTTTGCTGCCTTTACAATGATTGTAAAATTACATTTCCTACGCCCTTCTGTTCTCCAAAAGTGCAACACCCGCACCCCACCCCGACCTCCCCCCCACCCCGAGCTCTACAGTATGAAAACAAGCTAAGCCACCGAGGTGGGCAGAAAAGTAAACCATGGGGTCTCTTTAGGGCTGACTCAGCGCCACGAAGCACCAGGCTGTGCTCATCCACGTATAATACAGCACGCAGGGGAGTTGGCCAAAACACAGTGAATGTGGATTCCAGCCTTGCCTCTGGTATCTCATAAGATTGCTGCTTAAATATAATTGCAAAGAAATTGAGGTTATCTTTGGGAGTGAGGGAAAGGGGGAAGGAAGAGCGAGCTTGGACTGTTCTGTTACTGAATTGCAATCACTGAGCCCTTGTGACACAGAAGCCGTAGGTCAAATCCAAGACCTTCCTGCAGACCGGAGGGCATTGTTCTCCCAGGAATATGAGACTGGCCTCTTATCTCGTAATAATACCCCTGAAGTCTCCTGCGCTGAGAATTAGCAAGGATGATGACATGGAGGGCGACAAGGGGACCCCTGCCTGTTGTCCTTCTGTATCCATTTAACTGATTCTGTCTGTTTTCCATCTCTGGCCTCCGAAAGCTCTATCGTGCTTTTCCAACAGCAAGAAAAATTGGGAAGCTTCGATTTACTTATATTTATCTTTATGCCTTATTTTTGGAATTTTCTAAAATTAAAAATCCAATGTCCAGACCCTGGTTATTTAAAAACAGGCAAGTTAACTTCCGCTGCATAAAATTTCCCTGGAGGCCCCAAGATTCCTAAAACTAAGCCATCTGAGGAAGCTGGGAGGTAGGGAAGGAAAGGCAGAGAAATAGTCATTGAGAAGACACTGCTCTTACTTTCTCTCCTTGGTTTCCCTTCCAGAATCTTCTCGGGCCGGTGATCAGAGGACCTCGCACCATCACCCACCCCGGGCCACCTCCCACAGCTGTGCTGGCCCAGGGGCCAAGGGGAGGCCCAATCTGAATTTGGCAGCACTCAGAGTGACGCTGGAGGAACCCTAGTTCCCACGGTGGGTAAGGAAAAGGCCTCCTCAGCAACTGAAATGACTTGGTGTCATTCTTTCGAGGCTCACTGCAAAAAGTCTCCCAAGCTTCCCATTAAAACAGAATGTCATAGGCACAATTCCATGGAGAGCCTCTCCCTGAAATCAGTAGATCCAACGATTTGGGGAGTTCACAGATTTTTTGAAAAAAAAAAAAAAATGGAGAAATACATACACATTTGTTAGCTCTTTATTGTGCCAAGAAAGGATATTTTTAAAACAACTACTTTCTACTAGCACTTTTTAAGAAAAGCGCTTTAACTCAGGCACATATATGGATGCACACACACATACAGAAAGAGAAACCCTCCAGAGTAAGGAACAGCCCATTAGTTGACAATGAACCTCAAGCTTTCTGAAAAGCCAACCACTGTTCCAGAAGCCCTGGTTTGGGGTATCAGTCCCCTCCCTCAGCTGTGTGTGGGGACCCAGGCTGCATCTCCATCATCACTCAGCAAAGATCAGTGGGTTTGAGGGCCCCGATGTTCTTCTGGGAACTTCTCTGGGAAATGTACGTAAGAACGAATCACTCCTCCGAAAGCCATCGCTCCCTGGAGAAAGAGCAGAAAAATGAAAGACTGGTGACCAAAAGGTCATGGCCATTACTTACCCGTTATTTACCACCCCTCCACGGTGGGTTTCCCAGGTCAGTTTCAGTCTGCCGCTTTAACTTCAGGAGTGATGGTGGCCTGGCCCAAAGGGTGGCCCACAAGGCAGTATAACCTGCTCCCGGGTCAGCCGCGGAAGGAAGGCTGCCTGCTTGCATCTTACCATAAAGCCTAAGTCGCTCCAAATGCCCCGCAAAGACCCAGCAAGGCATCTCTAGACCCCACCGAATCTGCTAATGGATACCCATCGGATTGCAGCATAGTTAGCTCTGCACAGCCCTGCGGAGTGGAGAATCGGATGCCTTCGTTCCGATGAAGATGCTGATGCCCCAGCTTTGCACAAGGTGGGAGGGCCCTATTGTCATTCCAAAGCAATTTGTAAGGGATTGGCAGCCTTTGAAAGGGGGACGCACCCCTGACCAGGGTTGGATAATCCCGGCGTCTTAGTCACAGTTGACTTTTCTTCGCAAATGCACGTTTCATCGAGCGTCGAGCATCGGCACTGTCCGATTTATACTCTAATGGGAGGAAGGACAGGGCCTCTTGGGAGCTTGGCGTGCATGGCAAGAATCAATTTCCCTCCTTCCTGCAACGGTTCTCCCACCTGAATGTGTGCCTCAGAGGAGGCAAGAGGAAACTGATCACCAAGAAATAACACATGCAGATGAAGCTCATTCTGAAAAGGGGACAAGTTGGTGAACAGGCCATTAGAAAAAGATAAAAGACAGAAATACAAATGGCCAACAGATCTAAAATATTGAACACCACTGGTAACTTTTTAAAAATGTGAATTGAAACAGTGAGATTCAGTGAGTGCATTTTTAGTGCATCCAATTGGCAAAATAATGTTATGATAGATCTTGTTTCCTACCCCGACTACCTGGACCCCATCAGAGGAATAGAAAGAGTTGCCATTTTTCTGGAAGTCAGTTCTTCTCTACATAGCAAACCTCGGAAACCCACATATCCTCCATTACTTCACCTGCACAAATGTATGCTAGGAAATGATGAAGAATGCAAAGGTGTCTTTATGTAAGGGTGGTCTCTAAATATCCCAACAGCAGGAGCTGATTAAATTGTTCTGGAACCTGGACTGGATCACCCAATGGAAGAACCAAGCGGCACTCAGAGATGTTGGAGGATCAGAGGTTTATTTAACACCGGCGGGCTCAGAGGAGAGTGGTCTCCAAAGGTCTGAGCCCCGAGCACAAAGGGGGCAACTGATACACTTCTACTTCCACATACTGGGCACTTTTGGCGTGTGCGCGAAGCGGGGCAGGGAGAAGGACCGGAAAGAGCTCCGGGGCAAGGACTGGGACTCTCCCACTGGCTCGGTCGGCCATCTTAGGACACAGATTTTCCTTATCATTCCCCCCTTTGATGCCCCTTTAAATACCTAGTTTAGAGGGCATCATTCTGTTTGACTCTGAGGGTTGACTGCAAGGCTTGGGGCAGACACTGACTTAATCATAAATTTAATAGCACACCAGGTAGCAGAAGACCAGGACTGACTGGGGCCAGGAAAACCATGGTGAAATGCGCTCAGGAGTAGACAGCAGAGGGCCAGTAAAAGTGGGATCTATGACCTTAGGTAGAAGCCTCTGGGGGAAAGTCCAGTCAGGAGAGGCAACAGCGTAGAGTCCGACTCCTAAGATGAGGGAAATCACGCCAATGAGAGCCAGGGACCACAGTGAGCAAGTGTCCATCAGTCGGTGGGGTCTCATCAAAGGTGAAGCCGGAGTGGGTTCGTGAAGTCTGGCTGGACTCTCCACTGGTGCGGCTCCTCGTCCAAATGATGAGCTTTCTTCTTTCTTCCAATCTTTGATGCAAACTGAGTCCCCTGTCTGGGAGGAGTGTACCTGAGACCCTAAGGAGATTGGGGCCCTCTCAAAGGTGTATTTCTGTAATTTATTTAGGGTGGCCCCAGGGCCTGAAGCTGCTCCTTTATCCCTTTATCTCCAACCTAATGCAAGTTTCCTGGAAGGCTTCCCAAGCACGGGGGAGGCTGTCCATATATTAATTTGAATGGGGAGAAACCTGATGTCCCAGGCGTGCAGTGAGCACGCGGGAGAGCTGGGGGTAACAGATCTGGCCACGGGAGGTTAGTCCCCTGACAAAACTTTGCTAAGGTTCCCTTGAGGGTGCGATTCATTCGCTCTACTTTCGCTGAACTTTGGGGCCGGTAAGCGGTGTGGAGTCTCCAGGTGATCTTGAGAGATTTGGTCAAGACCTGTACAATGTCTGCCACAAATGCAGGTCCGTTGTCACTATGGATTGTTAATGGCAGGCCGAACCGGGGCACGATCTCCAGCAAGAGGACTTTAGCTACTTCCCAGCTTTGCTCCGTCCTGATCTGGAAGGCTTCGACCCACCCAGAGTCTGTGCATACTATTACTAGGAGATACTTGAAACCCCTGCTCGGCTGCACATCCGTGAAGTCTACCTCTAGATCTTTGAAGGGGGCTGCTCCCATCCTCTGGACACCTGGCGGGGGCCATGGTGCAGACCGAGCATTATTTTTAGCACGTTATGCACCATTCACTCGTTGCTCGGCACAGTGCTGGCAGCTGACTGACGTGGTAGTGCTTCTTGAGAAGGGCCTGTAGTTTTCCCCAGATGAGTGAGTCGGTGGTGTTCCTTGACTAGATGCCCTCCAGTTGCTGTTGGAACAAAGATGCGCCCGTCTGGCATCATCCACCATCCCTTTTCAGTCAGGGTGGCCCCCTCAGCCAGGGCCCATTCCTTTTCCTTTTTAGTGTAACTGGGCAGAGGGACTTCTTTTGGGGGTGTGAGGGCCATGGTGAGGGAAGGGGCTCTGTCCATGTCCTCACTGGCTGCGGTCTCGGCTGCCTCATCTGCCAGACAATTTCCCTGCGGTATGGGGTCGTCTCCTTTCTGGCGTCCCTTACAGTGCAAGATTGCTACTTCCTTTGGAAGCCAGATGGCTTCGAGGAGTCTCAGTCTCTCCTCCTTGTTCTTGATAGCTTTTCCTGCAGCGGTTAGGAGGCCCCTTTCCTTGTAGATGGCTCTGTGTATATGTACAGTAGCGAAGGCGTACCGAGAGTCAGTATAGACGTTGACTTGCTTGCCTTCACCGAGGGTGAGGGCTCCGACTAAGGCATATAATTCAGCCCGTTGAGCTGACCATCCAGCTGGTAATGCCTTAGCTTCTAGGACTTCAGTGGCTGTGGTTACTGCATAACCCGCTTTCCAGGCACCCTCTTATAGGTCCCGCAGATCTGGACGGCTCGCGTAGACTTCATCAGTCATCTCGGAGCAGTCATGGCCTGGTTCCCACTCTTCCGTGGGGAGAAAGGTTGCTGGATTTAATGTCCTTACTGTTTTGAGGGTGACCCATGGGTTTTCGCAGAGGAGCCCTTGGTATTGTGCTAGCTGAGAGTTGGAAAGGAAGCGGTGCCCCTGTGTGGTTAAGTTCTTGCCCCAGGGTACGTTTGTCCACCTCCTTGATGAGTAGGACTGTGGCTGCCAGCAGCCTGAGGAACGGTAGCCATCCTGCTGCCACGCGGTCCAGCTTCTTTGACAGGTAAGCAACTGACCATTGCCAGGGCCCAACAGTCTGGGTGAGTACCCCAAGTGCTATTTTTTCCTTTTCATGCACAAAGCAATTGAAGGGTTTTTCTACATCTGGTAGGCCCAGGGCTGGAGCCGGCCCCAGGGCGGTCTTTATCTCTGTGAAAGCGGCTTCTGCTTCCTCAGTCCAGGCAGGGGTTTCTCGATCTGGTCCCCCTAAGAGATCATAAAGGGGTCTTGCTATTGCTGAGAACCCAGGGATCCAGATGCGGCAGAATCCTGCAGCCCCCAGGAATTCTCATAGGCCCCTTTTTGTCTGGGGCTGTGGCAGGGAGATGATGATCATTTTCCTCTCTGGCCCTAGTTCTCTTTTCCCTTAGGTGAGGAGAAAACCAAGGTATCAGACCTGTAGTTGGCAGATTTGTGCCTTCTTCCATGAGGCTCAGCATCCCGAGTCTGACAGGAGCTGTAGGAGGGCCTTGGTGCCTTTTCTGCAGTCTTCTCATGTGTCACTGGCGAGGAGGAGGTCATCCACATTTTTTTTTTCCTGAGCCACTTAGGTGCCCCCGGGGGTTGCTTTTTAAACACACAGCTTCTGGGATATTCCCCCCATCCCACCCATTTTGATTCAGTGGGTTTGCATACGCCGGATAGTATTACACCCAGTGCTCATCACAACACGTGCCCTCCGTAATACCCATCACCTGGCTACCCCATCCCCCAAATAGTTGCCTTTTTAACAAGGTCCTCCCAGGTGATGCTTATAAAGAAGGTTTGGAAACAATGTCTCAGCCTTGCTGTTCAGAGTGCGGCAGGTGGACCAGCAGGATCTGTATTGCCTGGGGTATCTTGTTTAAATTGCCAATGTCAGCCCTACCCCAGACAGACAACTGGAATTTGCCTTTGAACAGTGTAGTTGGCCCAGGAGAGGGATGGGGCAATCAGGCAGATAAAGGAATTCATGTCGGACCTTGTGGCCCCCGAGTTCACACTGGTGAGCCTGGCAAAAGGGCTGTTGTATCGCCCACATCCCGGTGGCCCCAAAGATGGTCACAGGCCTTTTGCTGAAAGGGGCCACTGGGGAGGTGACAACAGAATGCTCGGCCCCAGTATCAACCATAAAAGTCACTGGTTGGCCCCCCACCTTCATTCTGACCGTGGGCTCATGGGGTCCAAGAAGGAAAGAGCCCGGTCCCCCTCAGTCTGAGTCCATTCCTGCAAGGCCTATGAGGTCCTCCTCTCGGGGTTCTTCTTTGTAGTGGCTGGGCTTTTGGACCTTTCCCCAGTTGGGACATTCATTTTTCCAATGCCCTTTCTCTTTACAGTAGGCACATTGAGCCCTTGCCAAGGGGGTTCTGGGCTTCCCCCCTTTCATTGGTTGGGGTCTCCCCATCTTTGTGTTGTCCTTTTCTTTCAGGGCGGCGGTGAGGAGGCTGACTTTCTTTTTCATCTTTTTGTCGGCTTCCCGTTCAGCTGCGACCTCCCTGTTCATGTAGACCTTATTGGCAATCTCTATTAGTTGGGTGATGCTCATCCTGGCAAAACCCTCTAGTTTCTGAAGTTTTTTTCTGATGTCTGGGGCAGCCTGAGCCACAAAGGAGGTATTTACCATCTGTTCACTTTCCCGTGCCTCGGGGTCAGATGGAGTGTATATCCTATAGGCTTCACAGAGTCTTTCATAGTAGTCCCCGGGAGACTCCCCTGGTTGTTGAGTGACCAAGGATACCTTAGTCATGTTCATGGATTTCTTAGCTCCTACCTGGATTCCCCAGAGGAGGGCCTCCTGGTACCAGTGGATGTGGGCCTGTCCCTCAGTTGTGGTGAAGTCCCATGCCGGGCGCTCTTCGGGTGCGGCCGTGTTAACCCAGGCGCAGGGTCGATGACTCCCGCTGGTGCGTGCTCTTCCAGGTACAGCCGTGCACCTTTCATTATTCTCCTCCTTTCCTCTGTGTTAAACAGGGTGTGGAGTAACTGTTGGCAGTCTTCCCAGGTTGGCCAATGAGTCTGGAAGAGGGATTCTATGAGGTCTACCATGGCCTGTGGTTTCTCAGAGTAGGATGGGGTGTTATGTTTCCAGTTGAGGAGGTCGGTGGTGGAGAAGGGCTGATAATACATCATGGAATGGCCAGGTTGGACCATCCCATCTTCAGCGCGGCTCTCGGGTTCCTGAGTCTCTCGTACCAGCATTCGGAAGGCACTTGCGCCCAGCCTGGGGCGCAGCCTGGCTGCTGGTCCTGGAGAAAGTGGATCCTTTGGGCCTGGGGGTGCCGGTGGATCCTCTGGGCCTGGGGGTGCTGGTGAAACTGATGGCGACGGAGTGTCTGGAGCTGAAGAGCCAGGGGTATGGGGGTACATACGGTGGGGGCAGGTTCGGTTCATTCTCAGGATCTCCGGCTAGGATTTGTGGGGCTTTTGCTGATTTTCTTTAGGTCGCTTGGATGAGGCGATTAAGACCCTGGCCTCTCCCTGCCTATTGCAAGCGAATCACACCCAGGGGGGAAGGGTCTGAGCAATTCCTAGCCAGGAGTCAATGTACGGAAACTGGTCAGGGTGTCCTCGTTCTCCTGTTACGACTCGCCATACTCAATGAATCACTGGGACATCCAATGTCCCTTCTGAAGGCCATCCGATATGAAAGGTGGGCCATTCCAATTCACAGAGCGTTCTCAACTTGCCGGGGTTCATCCTGACTCCATAGTCTCCCGAAAACCCCTTCTTGAAATTTTTGATCATGGTCTCTAGAACCGCAGGTTTACCCTGCCCTGACCCCACGATGATGTCCCCGTGTGCGGTGGCTCAGAGACAGACAAAGTGGGAGGGGGGGTGCCTCCTGAGATGAGGAGACCAATCAGATGCCCGTCTGGCAGTGTCTCAAAGGAGCTTAGGTGAGGCTTAGCCGTAGCAGTCTCAGCGTTGTGACTTACGATCGGAAACTAGTCCGATGCCACCATAGACCATATGCCATTCACCACGGAATCACAGACGGGCCCACTCAGACTCAGTAGGCTTCTGGGGACCTTAAGGGTGCCCACCCGTGGAGTCACAGAATCAGTCTGCTTGAGCAAGCCAGATCGGACTGCACATTCACTCACACATTCACACTCCAGAAGTTATTACATTCCCTCCCTGGGAATCCCTACCTGGGAGACCTCTAAGAGGTCTCTGGGAGGTGATCAGGCTCCCCTTCCACCCCAATGGGGGTGGGCATGTCTGGGTCCTGGGGCCCCAGGCCTTACCGGAATCCGACATCGGGACCAGGTCCTCACCTGCCAAGTCTCCTCGAGTCCAGCGGGAACAGCGGAGTGGGGCCAGCCCGAGGCGACCGGGGTGGGAGACTGCCGAAAATTAGGCAGGGTGTGCCTTCTCTGTTATGATCCTTCATTCCATCACCATCCCACCATTTCCCCAAACCGGTGGCAACAATGGGCCAGCGCGGTTGGGTTTTCCAGTCAGGGAACCAAATGTTATGGAACCTGGACTGGATGGCCTGATGGAAGAACCAAGCGGCCCTCAGAGATCTTGGAGGATAGGAGGTTTATTTAACACTGGCGGGCTCAGAGGAGAGTGGATTCCAAAGGTCTGAGCCCTGAGCACAAAGGGGGCAATTGATACACTTCTACTTCCACATACTGGGCACTTTTGGCGCGTGCACGAAGCGGGGCAGGGAGAAGGACCCGGATTGGTGTGCGCGGGAAGCAGAGCAGGGAGAAGAACCCGGAAGAGCCCCAGGGCAAGGATGGCTCGGTTGGCCATCTTAGGACACAGATTTTCCTTATCAAAATCAGTTATGGTATACCTAAGTGATGGAAGGGGAAGCTTACAGGATATGGTAGCTGTGTATTTGTTGAAATGGAAAGCTGTTCAAAATATACTGTTAAGTTGTAAGCATTTCTATGGTATAGTAAGCATAGGAGCACCTGGGTGGCTCAGTCAGTTGAGCATCCGACTCTTGCTTTGGGCTCAGGTCATGATCTCAGGGTTGTGAGATCCAGCCCCATGTCGGGCTCTGCACTCAGTGTGGAGTCTACTTGTCCCTCTCCCTCGGCTCCTCCCCCCACTTGCGCTCTCTCTCTCTCCCTCAAATAAATAAATAGTCTTAAAAAAAAGAATAGCAAGTGTACATTTTTTTGGTTAATTCATCATTTCAATCAATAAATATTACTAAGCAAGAAGAATGCATCAAAGAGCAAAATAGATAGCTCCCCACTCTTATAAAGATTGCATTTACTGCAGTGATGGGGCCTGGGGATTGGATAACAATAAATAAATAAGTCGGTGAGACAATTATCATAGTGTGAGAACTGCTATGCAGGGAATTAAAGTAGGGGGCATAATAACAGATGTTTCTGAATTTTAAACTGAGATATGAATAAGAGAAGGAGAAAGGAGTAAGAGCAGTCCATGCATAGAAAACAGCTCGTGCAAAGGTCCTGAGGCAGGACCGAGCTTTAGATGACATGTTTAGATCTAGCCGGACCATGTAGCTAAAGCCAAGTGAAGGAGGGGCAGAGTGGTAGGTGAGGCCAGAGAGCGGGTAGGGGCTGAATCTTGTGGGGTTTGGTAAACTAGGCTAAGGAGCTGGGATTTTATTCTACGTGCTTTGGGAAGAATTGCAGGTCTCAAACAGGAGGTATGATCTCATCAATGTTAGTAAACTTCACACTGACCCCTGTGTGCAAGAATGCATTTAAGGGCACAAGAATGAAGGCAGGGAGACCAGGCACGGGGGCTGCTGAAATTGCTCACACCAGGTTTAAGGGTGGCTTGGACCAGGGTAGCAGGTGGCAACGGAGAGATGGACACAGTCAGGATTTATTTTGGAGTTAGTACCAACAGTATTTGCTAGTGGAGGGATGACTCGGAGGACTTCCCCTCATCCCTCCTATTCCCCTCAGATGTTTCCAGCCCCACTTCTCTGCCAAGGTTCATCCATACCTTCTGCCTTTGGGTTCTGTGGGATGACTGGCACCGTAAGCGAAATCTCCCTTTCCTCAAACTACCTCAAGCTGTTTTTCATTCCTTGCAAGGGAGGCCATCGAGCACCTGCCATGTTACGATCCTCCCAACAGCCCTGTAAGAAGAGCACAGCCGTTGAAACAAGCAAAGCTCAGAGAGATGAGGTAGCCTGCCCAGTTCTGAGTGGCAGAGAGAGGATTCACACCCAGGACTTCGGGGTCCAGAGCCCGCACATCCTCCTCTCCACCATGTTGGATTACTGAGATGTACCCAGCTGCTAGTTGACTAGCAAACACGTCTAGTTAAGCACCAAAATCTCAGTTCCCTTGTTCCACAGAAGAACAATGGCCACCAAACCACACTAATTCCCCAGCCTCCCTTGCAGCTAAGTGTGGACATTAGACTTTCTCCAGTGGAGTCTTAGAAGAAATGATGATGCAAGGAGAAGAGCATGGCTCCTCCACGCTCTTTCCCCTTTCTGCAAGCTGCAAGCCAGACTTGGCAGTACGCCAGCTTCAACGATGCAGATCGCAATAAGGCTTTGGGGGGATTGCGGAACAATGACTTGGAAGGAGCCTGAATCCCTGAATGACCACATGGTGCTGAGTCTGCCACCAGCTTGGAAAGCCCACCTGGCCTGGGCATGTGAGAGAGAAAGAATATAAACTGTAATCTTTAAGTCATACTATTGTCAGGTCTCTTTGTACAGCGGTTCAGCCTTTCGTTAACTGATACATCACCTCGACACGAGCCATATATTTTAAATACCAGTGGCCTCTGTTGTTAAACACTAATTGAGCCCCTCAAACAGTACCTCCAGACGATGTGTAGATCCTTGAGTTTCCCCACTCCTGTCCATAGCTGAACTTGTCTAGTCTGTGGACTAGAGTCAATGCCTCATGCTCTCCTAGGAGTACCTTCAAAACCCAGTTTAGGGGCACCTGCGTAGCTCAGTCGGTTGGGTGTCTGACTCTTGATTTTGGCTCAGGCCGTGATCTCAGGGTCGTGAGATCAAGCCCCACATTGGGCTCCAGGCTCAGTGGGGAGTCTGCTTGAGATTCTCTCCCTCTGTCTTCCTCTCACTCCTGTTTGCGCACACTCTCTTCTCTCTCTAAAATAAATAAATCTTTTAAAAAATAAAAATAAAAATAAAAAATAGAATGCAGTTTAAGTTGGAAACCAAAATCAGCAAGACCTCCATCTCCATGCATGAGAAATTTTTTTACATACCATTATTTATAAAAATATTTGAAGTATTACATTCTTTCTTAATAAATGCTTAACAATTGATAAAGCAAAACTTAAAAATCATGCAATCTAAAAAAATAAAAAATATATAAAAAAATAAAAATCATGCAATCTAATGTTAAATCTGCTGGGAAAAGATCAATTTATTATTATTATTATTATTATTATTATTATTATTATTGAATTGGGTTTGTTCCAGAGAGGCCAGCTTCTGGGGAACATGGGATCTGGCTTCCGTATGTTAATAAATCATTTTACTTTTCAAAAATGTGGTGGGTTAGTCAGGGAGCAAGCCAAAAACCCTAGCTGATCATGATGAGAATTTATTTCTATCAGCCTGTGAGCTTCTTCCCAGAGGGTCCAAATTTAAAGACCAACGTTAAGATCCACAGAAATAGGTGTGACTAAGTTACTTCCTAGTAAGTTCCACTGAATACTGAAATGAACCCAGTATCTCCCTGCACTTCTCCGTGGCTCACAAGCCTGACAAAGCCCTCCAGAGCCCACTACGAAACCAATCTGCTGGTAGAGCTTGCTCTGTGGACACTGGATGCATTTGGCTGGAGGTGACAATTTGGCTGCAGAACATGGGGTACACGTTTGTTCCCCAGAGTGGCAAGTGTAGGTGTTTCCGGCATAAGCCCATCAGGAAAGGTGGGGAAAGGACAGTAAGGAAAAGGGGGGGGGGCCATGCTTAGTAGTGGGAAATGCACTGGTTTGGGATTCAGATGGATGTGGATTCCAATCCTGGCTCTACTATGGGCTCTTCAACTCACATAGTAACTTCTTTGAACCTCAGTTCCCTATAAAAGCACCCACCTCATAGAGTGTTATGAGGACTGAGGAAGCATCTATAGCACATAGAGAATGTTCTGGCAGGCTTGGCACTGAGTCAGTGACTGCAAAACAAAACCCAAGTCGATCCTGCCTCGAGATAAAGAAGTCAGCAAGCCTGTCCTCTTTGCCAAGTCTCCAGGAAGGAATGCGGCATGCCCGCTGGCCTCAAGGTTTCTAAACTGTCAAGGACAGGCTTCTGTGGGTGCTGTTGTGGGGCGGGTGGATATGCTCGCTGACCACATCCCCGCTCTTCTCCTGCACCCGTGGCTGCCCAAGCCTTCCAGCTGTTCTCATGGCTAAACCAGCCAGCAAAGCACAGTCAAGGCCTCATGGAAAAGTCTGTGTCCCAGTCGCCTTCTTCTGTTGTCCAAATTCATGAATAACAGTGAAGGACTGCCTTATTGGCTTTCTATTTCTGAGGCTGATAATTCACTTTTTTAGCAAAGAAAAAAAGGGCAAAACCAAAAATGAAACAAAAAAAAACCCTTCATTTGCCTTGATTATGGTCCTTACCGTTAGAAAGCAAACGACTGGCCTATAGGAAAGAAGGCTATAAAAAGCAACAGTGAATTCATTAGGTCTTCTTTTTTTATGATGGGCACAGGCCCTGGGTTTTTAGCTTCAACACATATCCGTAATATCAAATACGGAAAATCAAGTAATGTTCTCAGTATAGTTTTGAGGCTCCCTCCCATGCTGAGACCATGACAGTTGGTCTGATGGCCATGCACCCCTACTCCTTCCAAGCTTCTCCTCATGACTTCCCAGTCTCTGTAATGAGCACTTACTCCCTCTGATACTTTGATACCCCTCCATCTCCCAGTGAAGCATCTGGGTCTTCCATCAGCCCCTACTTCCCTGTACACTCAGCATCTTGAGTCATGCTCTCGATAACATCGTACCAAGATTATAAGGGTCTTTTGCTGGTCTCCCACCTCCTATTTCTCCAGACCATCTTCCATTGACCTACCAAAAGTGCAGCTTTATCTGCAACATTCCTCTGCTCAATAACCTTCGATGGCTCCCTATTGCTCATTCTGCAACCAAGGTTCTCCACGATATGACCCTCAACTCCCTTCTCTATCACATCTCTCCCCAGTACCCACATTCCAACTAGATTTAATCACTCCTTATTCAACTTACCCACCTTTTGCCATCTCCATGGCCTTTTTCATGTGATTCCTCCACCTGGAATACTCACCCTCCTTCCCATTCACCCACACACTAAACTCAAATCCATCTATCAGAGACCATCTCAAGGGAGACCTCTTCCATAAAGACTTTCCCAATCCTTCCAATGAGCAATATACCTAACTTCTAAATCCCACTGGACCTTGCATTTGCACTTACTTTCCTTCCGTCTCTTGTTTCCCTCTACCTTGCAGCGTCAACTCCTAAGTGTCCATGAGGGCTTCTGAGCACGGTCTGGTTGGAAGGGAAGGTGGGGAGACGGGCCTTCAAGCCGCACTTGCAGAAGCACTGGTTTTACTAAAATGAGATGGGCAGGGAGATCAGACGGAGCTGCTCAGGCAGACAACCCCGCCACACACCCTGCAGCCATGGAGACCTTCTTGCCCTTCTTGTCTTTCTCCCACTGGACTGCAAGTGTCTGAAGGGTAGAGGCTGTGCTCCTTAAGTAAACTCCTGCCGCAGGGTCGAGCACAACACCAGCTGTGGAGAGCTTCTTGACACCAAGCGCGCTGGATTTATAAGAGCAGACAGTGCCTCTGGGAGGCGTCCAGCCTGCGCAGCTTCTTCCAGTCTGTACAAAACAAACAAGTCTCCGGCATCCATTCCCTCCTGGCATCTCACCGAGGCCAAGTGTGGGACAGTCAGTCCCTCCCCCATGAGAGCTTCTGACCTGCTTCTCCTTTAAGCTGCCCTTTTACTTTTGAACCCGTGTTTACTCAGGAACCCATAACGGGGTGACCCCCCCATCCAAAGGGACAGCCCCCAATGCCAGCCCTGAGTGAAGAGTCCTGTCAATTCGCTTCACGTTATTTTGCCAGCTGGGAAGACTTCCTCCATCAGTTTCACCAGGAATCCACCTTCTGAGGGTGCCCGCTCGGCCCACAGGCGCCACCCCTCATTTGAAGCAGCCAAGACAGCAAATTGCCCCACACCTTGGTTGCACCTGCTTTCCCTGCGCTGGGCGCAGGGCCTCCTTCCACCCGGCTCGAGCCCAGCAGCCCCACTGACATTGCACCCTTCTCTGCAGGCGAAAGCTCTCCCCATAAAGTCAGGGCTTCCAGAAGGGGCATGGAGGGGGATCCAGCCACTGCACATATCCCTGAGCCAAAACAGAGAGAGAGAGAGAGAAGGAAACAGTGGCCAAGACAGGGTGGGAGCCCCAGCTCCCCCATTTTCCTATACAAATGCAAGACCAGATTTTAACCTCTCCCTTGGCAACTCTGCACGTGAGACAAGAGAGAAACTAATACAGACATGACTCTTGCACTGCGTTAGACATTCACTTCCCCCACCCCTTGTTTCTTCATGGCCTTACTTTTTTTTTTTTAACACTTGAACCCAGGTTAGCCTATTTCCTGTTCCTATTTTTAAGGAATTCAGGGCCTCTGCAGTAAAGAAAGACAAGCATTCCCTGGAGCTTTCTATTAGGAATGTTTTTAGATTGTTGGTTGAAAGCATGTACGTTTGTTAATTTGCACCCTAAACATACCCCACGGCCTCATTTAACTCTGAGCACTCATGTGTGTATTGCAACTACCTATGCATGGTTCCAACTTAATCAAGTACTTAATGAGCAGCATTAATATTCATTGTCTTCTCCATGGGAGCCTATGCTCATCAAGTAACTGTTGGCTGTCTCCACAGCCTGTGCTTGAGCTAAGAATTGTCTGTCCTTTCTCGAGACAGTGAGCTGTTGGTCCCCCAAGATGGGAAAACCCTGCTGGGTGCTTTCCAAAGGCTTCATTTTCAAACAAGATGTTTCCACTTAACAGATCTTTTGCCAACGCCAAGCGATTTGGAAGAGCAGTAAGAGATCCACCATCTGGGTGATAGTCATTCAGAGATCCTTGTAGCAGGCCTATTATGTGCCAGATACTGGGGATCCAATGAGGACCTGCCCTCATGGTGCTTATAGTCTGGTGGGAGAGACCTACACTTATGGAAAGGTCAGCCCAAGGAATACATAACTGCGAAGTGAGATCAGGGCTTGTCAGGAAAAGCATGGGGTGCTGGGAGAGCCATTCCCTAAAGAAGAGATATTGGAGTTGAACTGAAATATGAATGTGGGGAGAGATTAGTTATTCACCGACTATTAGGTCTGGACACACACACACACACACACACACACACACACACACAGTATAACTCCTCTATTTATACCTAAAGAAACTGAGGCCCAGCAGAGCAAAATGTCTTGCCCAAGGTCAGAGCTGATTATAGAAACCGGCCATTCCAATATCTAATCCCTTCTTGCTAAATCACATGGATTTTATTTACATCCCCACCATAGATTATCTCAATACATTTGGCCAATAAAACGCAGAATATTGAGTTAAAACCACATCCCTCAAGACCACAAGCATAAATAACGATCGTGTTTTAATGTGGATGATACCTTTTCATTTTGCAAAGCCAAGTTCTCATCATATCAAAATCCAAGACAGTTTGTTTTCAGTAAGAACGGGAAGGTCATAACCCTGTCTAAAGAGCACTGGCAAATCTCTCTAACCGTGCAATGCTAATTTGGGCGTGAGCTGTGTGTTTAGGCTGACTTCATGCCCCAGCTGGGGTTTCAGATTTGCACATGGCGATTGGGGGGCTCTTTGCTGTTGCACAGCAAGGGTCTCTCCCTGGACACTGGAAGCCTCCGGGGATTTACCGCTGTCCTCGCCAGTGTATGCCTGTGCTGCGTGGTCAAACATTCTTTTGAAAAGCCCGTGAGAATCCACTTGCAGTCTGTGCGCTCGCATGTAAAAGCAAGGACTGGAAAGAACCGCAGAGGATCACACTCTGACCCGAGGTTACCTCTGGGGAGCTGCTGCAATGGGGAGGGGATGTGACACGGTCTTCTTTTTATTCTAGATACGCCTGAGTTGTGTAGAATTGTACACAAGAACGTATTCGTGTATTACGCATTTAATACATGCGTATCAATTTTTTTAAAGAAAAATCTTAAACAACACTAACATCTCAATAGAACAAAGGTGCGTCTCCGCAGAGAGCAGAAGCGTTCCTTCTGGATGTTGACTGTCTATTCCAGAAACCTCAGAGTAACTCCCCCGTTGACCAGCACAGAACTGAAGGTGGAAAACGTGCCCTCCCCTGCATCCCAGCGGGAAATTTGGAAAGTTGGAGGCGCCTCGAGGGTCGCCGCACTTGCGGCCCGCGCCCCCCTTACGGGTGCATTTCGGCAAGTCCTGACTTTACCGCGTGCGCACCCAGCGCCCCCCAACCCCCCAATCAACCGGTGCGGGTGCCGGAGGGTGCGGCCGCGGCGGGGCGGGGCCATCCGAGCCCGCTCCCCCACCTCCTCTCGCGTCCCCTCCCCGCCAGCCCCGCCCGCGCTCGCCCCCCGCCCGCGCCCGGGGCGCCTGGCCCGCCCCCTCCCCTAGCGCGCAAACGAACCTTGCGACGCGCTCCGCGGCGGCGGGCGGGGGCCGGGCGAGGGAGGGGGCTGGCCCGAGCAGCCCGACTTCGCAGTTGTCTCCCGAGCGCGGGCTGCGCCGCCCGAGCCGCTGGGCTGGGGAAGCACTAGCCGTGGGCTCCCGGGCCGGCTCCTCCAGGCGCTCGCGGGCATGCAGCCCGGGAGCAGGCGGCGTGCCCCGGGCCGCTGCTGAGCCGGCCGGGGCGGCGGGGACCAGCGCCTGCCGAGCCCCTCCCACCTTGCCCCGGGGCCGACGAGCGGAGCCCCGGCATCCCCTCTCCGCCCGCAGCCCCGCCAGCGCCACCCCCCGCGGGCCGCAGGGGCTCATGCAGCCGCCAAGGTAAGCGCGGGCCGGGAGCGGGGCGGACCCGGCTCTGACATCCCCGAGACGCCACCCGCACTTGCGGGGGCCACGGCACTGCTCTGGTCCTCCCCATCCCCGCGTCTCATCTTGCTCCGGTCTTGCCCAGATTTGGAGCTTTGCTGCGCCTCGATCGCTTTAGCTCTTGGCAGCAGTAAAGTTTTTGTGGTTTAGTATTTGCTCTTTTTTTCCTAAAATGCTCTCCCCGGGCAGCCGGCAGCGCGCGTGCTTGGACAGACCCGGCGAGCGTCTCTTCCACTGTGTGCGGGCTGGGAGCTCCCTTTCTCCCTCGCGGGCAGCCGCACCGGGCAGCCCGCGCAGCCTGGGACGGAGCCGGGAAGAGGGCTGTCCCGCCGTGAACCCCCATTGGCGCGACTCACCCGGGTCCCCTCCTTCCGCTCCAAGCCTGGCTGCCTAGGCCAGCTGCAGAGCCGCGGGACAAGCGCCTGCCCCCGGGGGCGTCGGTGCTGCCCGTGCGGGCTCGGGTCCGAGCGGTCCTTTGAACTGGGAGCACCAGCGCGCAGGAAGGTGCGGGACTTGGGTTCACTGCTAAGGGGCCGGACTCCCGAGTGGCCCCGGCGTTCCTAAGTGGACGGGTGGGCCCGGCGGGCGGGGCACAGAGACGATTCCGCGCCCGGCTGGAGCCGTGGCTCATGCCAGGGAACTAGCTGAAGCAGGGGTACAGGTGTATTTAGGGGGAGGGCCGACGGGGGGTAAGGGACGCTCGGTTGCAGTTCTTGATTGCATCCTGTTAATGTAATTGCATTAGATTTGCTCGGAGGCAGAATCAATTCCCCCAGATTGCGATTTTTAATGGGAGGCTGCGAGTTGCTATTATGTGGTGTGGTTTCGGAAGGCGTTGGATTGTATTTATTTTATAAATCGGGCGTCTCGCGGACGGAGCAGGGGAAATCGCGCCATCTAGCGGAGATGGCAAGCTGCGCGTTCCTTTTAGGCAACGAAGTTGGGTGTTCTCGAAGGAGACTCCAGCGCCAGGTAGAGAGAGGCGGGATGAGCCCTCCTGGGAAGAGTAGTTATGCGTGTATCTATAGTCGGGCTGAGCTGGAGCGTCCCGACACCCCCAGTTCAGCACGCCAAGCTCAAGGGACAGAATTACAGGTTGTACTGCAGGGCAGGCTGTCACCTCGAGGAGATCCGTCACCTCCCATCTGGCTTTAGGGTCCACCAGCAAAAACATACAATGTTACCTGCCAATAAGTGGATGCCCGTCATTCGAACATCTATTGCAGGGGGGGAAAAAAACAGAGACTGCTGTCTTCTCCAATGCATCATAGAGAGGGGATTTTTCAGGCAGATTTTGAGCCATGACCCCTAGGAAAGAGATTGGCCGGGAAGGAGAGCTGAAGGACAAGTGGGAAACGGCCTCCTGCCGATCTGCGCAGGGACGGGAGAGTATACCAAAATGGTATTTTTTTAAACACAACAAAGAGTTTCCTGATGTTCCACAACCACAGCAGGTAACAAGCAAGCCCCCTTTATAAGGGGTATGATCTCCAGTGAACGACGGGGCTGACTTTGCTGGGTGACAAGCCCGGCGGACAAAGGCTCTGGGTGGGGCACCCACACATCCAGGCAGGCTCCACATTCTCTGTGGCTGGTTTTTGCTGCCACCTTCCAGGCCGGATGATATTAGCAATGAGCTGAGTTCTCCCTATTCTAAAGGATACCTTGGTTCCTTGGAGAGCAGCATGGTGGTGCCCTTAATGGTGAAGACCCTTGCCACCTTGAAATCCTCTTTCCTGTGGTGCTGGGGAGGGAGGTCCCAGATCCCTTTTCACAATAGCTCTGCTCCTACCTTTTCCCTCCCAGGTGACAGACCGGTACTTACATTCCAAATAGACATGTGGAATGGGGGGCGCAGGGGCGTATCTGCCTCCCCCATGCTGTCTCTTCCTTTGCAGGTGTTTATTTAATAACCAGATTTGTGACCAAAAGGGTCTTGCAGTAACCTGGCCTCTTATTCAAGGAGGGCTTCTCTGACCTTTGCTAAGAAACCCCTTACAAGGCATGACCACTGGTCCCCCAGTGTGCGTAGTAACACAGAACAGAGCTGGGAGAAGCTCCTATTTTATAGGACCCTTGACTTGGCCCTTCAGCCTCCCCATGTGGGGCCAAATACAGGAATTCTTAGATGAGGAGATGCAAAATAAAACGAATAGGTACTGAGCATCCCTGACATTGGGACAGGAAGTCTTTCAAGCCACCGCTTCCCTGATACTCACCAGAAAAGGTGCTGGCATTTCCATTTCTCTAAAGAAACTGAGGTCCAGACTTAACATAAATTTACCCTGAAGAAGGGAGGCTCCAGGCTCTCCCACCTGTCTGGTATCCAGCCCCATTCAAAGGACAGACTCCTGTTTTTCTTATTTTGACCGAATGATAGTTCAATGTCAGCCTCCCTTCTTTTCACAGAACAGAGCTATGAAGGAGCAATGAACAGGGCAGTGGAAAAACTAGGACTGCCTTACCCAAGTGTGCATGCATCCAAGGTCAGGCAGAAGTCAGTTTCCTTGGCGACAAATAAACATCTTTTGAAAGGATGCCCAGTTTCTTAACCAGGTGTGACCCTATGAATAGAAAACGCAGCATCGTATTAGAGTCTAGGGGTCAGGAGGCAAGAATGCCTGCTGATGGGTGAAACTTTTTCTAATTCTAAGGGCGGTAAGAAGACATTTTGAAACTTGGGCAGAAATTTTGTAACAAAGTAAATGCAAATATCTTTTATAGCCTCACTTAAAAAATTTCAAGTCACTGCTACTTGATGAATATAAAAATGCCCTCTGTACTTACTTGACTTATAAAATTATTGTATCCAGATTCCTACGGTGAAGAATTAAAGTGTAGCAAACACTGTTTATGCAGGAAAAAATAACAAAGCGACTGGTTGAGTTTACTTCTGGTTTTTCAGTTGTTTGTTTAAAGCAACACTACAAGATGAGGAACTTTCTGGAATCAAGATACTAGATTTGCCAGAGTCTGAAAAATCTGGCAAAAACTTGAAAACAAATATTCTGTCAGCTATCTAGTAAATTAAGGCCAGTTCCTATAGATTCTGCGGCCTCCACAAGGCAGAGCAGAGATCAGCAGATGACTAAAAATGCCCTAAAACTTATTGATTTGTATCTGTGAGGCATTGTTTAGTGGTTACCATCCTTCATGGCTGTTACTTATGTTTTCTTTTTCCATCTTTGGGGACTCTCCTACTCAAGGTCTTTGCAGCAGCTTGCCTGGCTGATAGCAACAGTTTGTCCTGTTTCCTGATAATGCTTAGCTCTTCTGACCTTGTGAACTGAGATATTCTGGCCCAGTCCTCAATAAGAGCCTCAGTATCATCCCTTTATTCTTCATACACTGTTCTTCTGAAGATGGACACAAACATTTTTCATCCTCTTTAGGAGCTCTGAGGACTTTTCTCTTGATCGATGACTTTTTGAAACGAGCTTAGGTGGAAACACACGAACACACCAAAACTCACCATTATGGCATCCTAAACATTCATGTTATAAGCCTTGGCGGCCACAATGCACACACTCAACTTCAGAGTTCAGCGTCCTGTTAGTCTTGTATATATTTCATTCATCTGTGCCACGGTGTGTCTCTTCCCAGCTGGTTAGCTACTTAAAAACCAGGATACCCCGTTGTTCCAGGTGCTTCCACAAAGTTTTCTCCCCTCTATCAAAGCCTGATCCTCTTTTGTGATCATAAGATGTTTCTGGTTACCGCCGGCTGGGATGCCGCATTACTTGGCTCCCCAAGAGGCTTGCTCAGAAATCATCTGCTGGACAAAAGTGACTTTGAAATTCGCTGCCAGTGTGCATTTTCAGCTTCTGACCCTGGCATCCTGGAGAACAGACTGCTCTCATAAGAATATATCCCTTGGACTGCTGAGAGTTGAAGCTATTCTATGGCATTGCTGCCTCTGCAACCATTTTGTTTGGCCACATAGCCTGTTGGGGTGGGGGGGTCTTAGATTGATCATAACCTCCCCTCCCCCGAGCAAGTGCATGCCCTAGACAGCAGCCACAGAGTCCCAAGCAGATGTAAGTCCTAATGACTTCCCCAACGGCCTCTGTGATAAAGTCTCCCCCACCTCCCAGGGCTGTGCCCTGATGCACCCCTTAGAAAAGACCCCCGTGGGGCTCACCAAAAGCCCACTCTTTTGGTTTGAATGGACCAATCTGGACTTAGCACAGAAACCTGCAAACGCTCTACCCATGCCCCCTAATAAAGGCTTAAGTCCTGGTCCTGCCTCTCTCTGCACCCTCCACCGACCCCGCCCCACCTGGCCCCTCGAGGTATGCCCTGCTCTTCCTCTAGGATCTGTGAATAATAAATTTCTCTATTTCAGTTTCCCCTGGTTCGCCGTTGAACTGTGGCTCGCCACCCGGCACCCTGGGCTACACTTAATTTGACAGATTCCTAACAGAAGAACACGTGTAAATGCATATCTCGTTCACAGAATCGTAAACACTGTAGGGTTTCCTCAAAAGAACTGGTACTTTGGAAACAATAAGAATTAATGTTTGTTTGGAAATTTGGGTGTATAATACGCTTTCATTTACATTTAATTTAATATCCAGCATGGAAAGAGGTAGAGTATAAATAATAAATAGATTTTTTAACACCACCGCATTTTCTCAGATGGGCTTCCATTTATGCAAGAGAGGCAGAGCAACGAGAAATGTAGAGCTTAGAGACCAGGCTTACCTGTAGACGCTATGAGGTTCACAACGGCACCCCCTCACAGGTCTAGACTTGCTAGTAACCCCTCCCTGCTAAGTTTGGCAGCTCATTTTGCACCAGAACAAGGGATTCATGGGACATTCATTTATGTTGTCTCACACCCTTCGGTGAAGCTAAAACAGTCTGATATTCACATTTCAGAAGACTGATTTCAAAATGCTTACCTTACTATCCAGAAGCACACTGGGCTTTGTATCTTTAAGTATCTCAAGAGCATATGGTAAGGAAAAGCCAGATGCCACCATTTTCTTGGCTGTGAGGGTTTTAGCTTGCTTTTTTTTTTTTTTCCTCTCTCTGTTGAGATGCCTAAACTCCCAAGTGTCTGATTTCTTTATGAGTAAATGGATGCTACTGGCAGAAGCTCCAGACCTCAGGCCTGGTTAGAAATGTATTGCTTCCCTTGAGCCTGGGCCAAGAGTCAATGAGGACAAAGGAAACCCAAGCCAAGATGGCACCCAAGCCTTCCCTTTCCAGGTCAGTGACCAATCTCTAGGGGCAGAAGCCCACCTGGCTTAGAATTTGAGACAGTGTCTGGATGGCTTATGGTCTGAAGGGACTGCAATGAATTGATACTCTAGATAGGTTTACCTAAACATCTTGTTGTGTAATATTTACCTTGTCATTCAGAGGCTACATCCAAGTAAACACTCTATGAAAACTTGACCTAAAAATACCATTTAGTCTCCTAAAGAAAGAAAAGGAATTCTATAACTACTTCGACTTCCTAAGTTTATAAGGGGCTGGGGGAGATTGTTCAAGGAAGTTGTTCTTTTCTTAAAACATGTTTAAATTTGTGTTTATTTCTGAAAAGCAGCATATCGCTAAACATATTCTCATTTCTTCTTTTTTGGTTTTTAAGGTAGGCTCCAGTCCCAACGTGAGGCTTGAACTCACAACCCTGAGATCAAGAGTCACATGCTCTGCCAGCTGAGCCGGCCAGGCGCCCCACCCCCATATTCTCATTTCTAACACATAACCCACTATTATACAAATGGAGTGTATTACTGGACTAACAGAAAAAAGTAAACCCCAGGTGAAAAAGCTGGGAAGCAGCTGAAGTTTGGGGAGGAAAACACTGAACTTGGCATCCCAAGGCCTGGGTCTGAGGCTCTTCCTACTCTGATCTTCTTAGTGACCTTGGACAAGTCACTTAATCTTCCAGAGTTTCAGTGTCCTCATTTATGAAATGAAGACAGTTGTTCCATGATACAGACAAGACAACTCGACAGTTATGTGGGAAACTCTGCTGTATTGTGGTTGCTCAACAGAACTTGAATGTCACTGGTAATGCACTTAGAACCCACCCAGGAGTCAAGGATATCCTGGCATCCTTGGGGAATTCTGCAGATCTCCCCTGAGTTCCCACACAGACAAAGGCTCTAGCAGAATCGGGTGCACGATAGACACTCTGATCAAAGCCAAACAAGGGTTCTTGTCCATGATATAAAACTAATATCGTCAGCTACTTACCAACACTCACTCTATGCCAAGCATCTGTTTTCAGTGGTCTATATTGTGTTAACACATCTAATCTCCGCAATAACCCTTGGAGGGAGCTAGAGTATATCCCCACTTTACAGATGAGATCACTGAGATTTAAGGAGCCAGTGTTCAGACCGCACATCCTCAGCTGGCAAGCGGTGTTGACTCTCTCATATCAAAGTGAAGCCTCCAACAAATGTAAAAGAAAACAGTGCTGGAGGAGGAGGATGTCACGTAAAGGGACACATTTGTTCGTGTTTCTGCATTGGCTCTTTTCCCCACCTCCCATCAGCCAGCGATCTTCTTTATTTCAGCTTTGCATTAGCCATTCTAAACAGTTTTGAATTTGATGAATAACTTGGTTATCTGTTTCTATTGCTAAATGTCTATGGTATTTGTGCTTGGCACCAAATTGTTCATTAATCCAAATCCTCCAGCCTTCTGCCGGTTGAGAGAGAGAGACAGGCTCACTGTCAGTTCAAACAGTTGCCATTTGGTGGATAAATGGTTCCAAGCTGGTTCTTCTCCCCAGTACTTACTGGAATGGGGAGAAGTAAACACTGGGTGGTCTGTTCTCCATTACAGGAACCTGGTGTGTCTTGGTATGGGTACCCAAAAGTTTCTTTAAAACAAGAGGTTACTGGGGCGCCTGGGTGGCTCAGTCAGTTAAGCATCCGACTCTTGGTTCCAGCTCAGGTCATGATCTCAGCGTTGTGGGATTGAGCCCCATGTGGGGCTCTGTGCTCAGTGGGGAGTCTGCTTAAGATTCTCTCCCTCTGCCCCTCCCGCCATTTGCTCTCTCTCTCTCTCTCAAATGAAATAAATCTTAAAAAAAAAACAAGAGGTTACTCAGTGTTTTTGAGGCATGGTTTCAGTCATACAGGGGTATTGCTGGGGATTACTGCTGAAGAATTTCATGGTGACACTCAAACATAAAAAAGTCACTCTTCAAATAACATTTCCTACTTGCTCGGCCACATTTTTACTTGGGGAACCCAGACATATTACAGATGAGGCCCCAGAATGGCTCCTTGGAGTCAAGTGCGGGCAAGGCCAGTTAGTTATAGGATCCCTAGAGACACTAGAGCACGGAGCTGGCAGACCCCTCCAGGGACAGCCAGGCCATGATTCTGCAGATTGCAAAGCTGAGGATCCAGAGACAGGACAGACCACAAAGGGCCTCCCAGCTCGAGGCAGAGCCGCCCCAAATCCTAGGTCTCTCTCTCTCTCCCCCCAGATGCACTGCAATGTCTAGAAAGTCTCAGTTTCCACACTGACAGCTAAGCACAGCACAAATGCTATCCTTTTCATACTGGCTTTGTAGGCAGAAGAATTTGCAAGCTGTAGACCAGATGGTAGGTCTGCTCCAGCATCACAGTCCTGAGGCTCAAGAGGAAAGTGAGGGGAGGGAAGACTTTCATATACGAAACTTCCAATTATATACTAGTTTGCCATCCCCGGAGGGAGAGAGGCGAGAAGCATCAAAAGAAAAAGTGTTGGCGCCTCCAAGAGTTTACTGTGAAACTCAGAAGTCAAGAAGGAGAGGTGAGAAAAGGCGGGAGGAGGTGCTCAGCTCCAAATACCATGGACATGTGACCCCAGAAAGTGTTAGCAGGTGATCAGGAGGGCTCCAACCCAGCCTGAGTAGGCAGGGGGAACACAGAGGGAGTCTGGGCAAGAGGATGAGCACATAAGGTGAAGTAGGATTAGTAGAGACAGAGGGGAGCTCTGACATCTCTGTGCCTGAGAAGGAGTTGGGGAGCTCATCAGAGGTGGCGTGACAGCTGGGAGTCACCCAAGCCCCGCTCTGCCACCAAGCCAGCCAGGTGACCTCGGGCAGGTTACCCACCTTCTGCAGTGTTAGTGGGGGTACCTGTGAGCTGTCTAGCTTCCGAACGAGAGGGGACAGAATCAGCATCTTTAAACGGGAATGAAGTCCAGTTAGAGCAAAGGGTGAAGTCTGTCTGTCCATACATCTGCAAATCCCCTTTCGCTGGTGAGCTCAGTTCTTCTCTGACTGCTTAGCCCCTTCCATGATGGAAGAGTTCACGGGAATATTTAACTGAGAGCAAAACTAAAATGGGGAATACCTACTGGGAGGGAGCAGTCAGAAGGTTGCTAATCATTTTGGGTGAAATGATAGCTAACAAGCTAGATTGATTGCTTTTTTATATGTGCTTATATGCCCATGGAAATATCTAGAAAGATACACATGAAACTGTTAATAGTTATTGCCTCCAGGGAGAGTCACCTAATCTCACTTGACAGGAAGTGATTTTTTTAACATGTGCATATATTACTGTTTCAATTTTTTAAGATAAATTTGATGCTGGACTGAAGGACATGGAAAGCCCAGAAAATTGTCCTTCTATATGGACTCTGGGAAACAAACTGAGGGTTTTGGGGGGTGGATGGGTTAGCCCGGTGATGGGTATTAAGGAGGGCATGTATTGCATGGAGCACTGGGTGTTATACGCAATGAATCATGGAACACTTCAAAAAAGAAAATTGTCCTTCTAGGATTTTCTTTTTTTTTTTTTTTTTTACAAAATCCCTTTTATATCTTCCCAGCACAGTGAAAATGTCCCTGCCTACCATCAGGGGTATGTTTCTGGGAGGTTCTGCGGGGGGGGGGGGGGGGGGGCCACTCCATACTGATGTACCAAGCCCAGCCAGTTCACCAGGCTCTGAAAGTCTCCAGCCTCTGCTCCTGAAAGCAGACTCATGAGCAGGAATGTTAACCCAGGGGGCAGTCTGATGTAGTGTCCCAACAGGTGAAAATTTGATGGAACGTGTTCCAGACCATGAGGCTGATGGAATGTAGATGTCACCAGTCTTCACCATCAATGGTCCCGTTTGTTAAAGAAGTTACTGACAGAGACTCCCCACCGCACCCCAACTCTGACAGACTAACCAGTTTTGTAGAGTCCCAAGTTGATTTGCGGTAACGACCAAGGGGAGTAAACGCGGGGCTCCCGAGACTCCACATGAACACGCATCTCAGAATACTGAGCACGTGGTGTGGAAATCATTTGTCTCCACATCTGACTGCTCCCCTGGGCTGCCAGGAGGGGGCCAGGACTGACTGCTGCCCTTCTGAGCACCCCCAAAGCCCCCACTCAGAGTGAGTACCCTAGTACTCGGTGAGCACTCATTGAATGAGTAAAACAGAAACACAATAAATAAATAGGAAGAATCTGTCTTCTGTGAGGACAAAACAATGTTACTGGTCTGATCACATACATTTAAAGCCATCCCCAAGAGCAAATAAAATCTGCTAATGTGTCTTAAATCCATATGAAAGAATTCAAAGAAAAAGTGGGATACATCTTCAGTTTCTAAAGAGACCTATTGGAATGCCAGGGGACTCTGTGTTTCAAAACACCATTAAAATATTGGAATAAAATCTCCACGTTTTAATTACTAAAAATAAGCATCCCTCATGGTGAGGGAAGGAACAGTGTATACACAGGACAAAGGAAACCTACGCGGCAAGAGCTGAGAAAACAAGATAGGCCAAAGGCTTTCTGAAGTCTACAAGGAAGGGGTCCTTCGTGCCAGAGTAAGGACAAGACTCACAAATGCTTTGGAAGAAGAGAAGAAGGGAGAGGCCCTCTCCTCAATCATCATGGAAACAAACAGGTCAGGGAAATTCTATAGCCCCCTAGCCCCCCCTCCATCTAGAGGGAAGGGAGCAGGGGTAATTAAAGATGGCGACCATGTCCTGGCGGGCAGAATGGGCACTGATCTTCCGCACTGGACCTACACCCAAGGGCATACACTCTGGGACCCCCTGCCCACAAAGGGAGCCCCCCCATCTAGGAAGGGTCACTCTTAATAGCCACTCTATGGACTATATACTAAGAAGTAATATCACCAAGCACATTTGGAAGTCCCAATTAACTGGACCGAGCACAACACACTTTCTGAAAAGAGAACATGAGACCGGAGGAATCTATTAGCATTCTTGGAGGAGGTAGAAACAGGCCTGGAGACGAGGGAGAAACCCAGGGATGAATTATGTTTAGACTTTCAAAATTCCTTCTGAGAAAGTTCCACCCCAAGGGTCACTCACAATTTTAAGTTGCTCCAGAATGTGCAGAGAAATCGCCACGGATTGGAACTGTCCTTAGAGACAGGAAACAAAAGATAGGATAAACAGGTACTTTGCTGGATGAAGAATTATAAACACTGGGGATCCCCAAGGATCACTGGTGCTCCCAGGCTTAGTTTCAATGTCCATAGATCATCTGAAGGAGCAAATGCTCAGATGCTTCCAGGCCTGCAGATGAAATGAAGGGTCTGGAGACAGAGGGCAGACAAATGGTGGATGACCGCAGGGCACGCTTATGAGTTAGCAAGAAAATGCACATTGCAGCTGTAACAGGGGCAAGCCTCAGTTAATGCATTTAGGAGCACAGCATCCAAATGATAAAATAAAATGGACTCCATCCAGCCTGTTTACAGCCCAAAAGGGGATCTTGGGGGGTCTTTGCAAAAATGTTTGTTTGCTAACGGCCGTGCAGGACCACGTGTGTTCAGAAAATTCCAAAATGCTTTCAGAAACTGCTTTGGGAGCTAAGCCCGAAATAGGATTCTCCCCAGGCTATACCCAAACCTGGCAGTTGTATGACATTCCCCCAGAGAAAAATACCTCAGTACTATATAGAAAGGTAAGTAAAGTCAGCACCCAGGTAAAGGACTTGCCTGAGAGCTGGACTGCTTTGTTCTTCAGTGTAAAAGATGAAGCCAAAAAGATGATATGGTCAAAGTCTATAAAGCCTTGAAAGTTACTGTGATGAAGGGGCGCCTGGGTGGTTCAGCGTCTGCCTTCGGCTCAGGTCATGATCCCAGGGTCCTGGGATCGAGCCCTGCGTCAGGCTTTCTGCTCAGCTGGAAGCCTGCTTCTCCCTCTCCCTCTGCCCCTCCCCCCCCATGCTCTCTCTCTCAAATAAATAAATAAAATCTTTTGAAAGAAAGAAAAGGAAGGAAGAAAGGAAAGAAAGAAAAGAAAGAAAGAAAGAAAAAGAAAGAAAGAAAGAAAGAGAAAGAAAGAAAAGAAAAAGAAAGAAGAAAGAAAGAAAGAAAAGAAAGAAAGAAAGAAAAAGAAAGAAAGAAAAGAAAGAAAGAAAGAAAGAAAGAAAGAAAAGAAAGAGAGGAAGAGAAAGAAAGAAAGAAAGAGAAAAAGAAAGTTACTATGATGAGAAAAACAACTTTAGTTTTTCCAAGTTGCAGCCCATGCATTTTACAGTAGGAGAACCCTGCTCACACCCTGGACATGTAGATCAGAACTCAAGTTTAGGGTTCCGGCCAAAAGCTCCTGCTTTACTTTTCCCAGGTTTACCTTTTGAATTAACCCTTAGGGTTCAGCCCAAGAAAAGTGAGTGACTTCCACCCCCACCGTCCTGTAAGTAGTAGGTGCTTTCTACCCTACTCTCTGTCTCCTGCTCTTTCTCAACCTGGGATGGAGGGCTGCCCCTCGCCTGGCTCACTGTGCACCCCACCAATCCCGCTCTTTCCAGGACCTGTAAGTAATAAATCTTGTGACTCTAATTCCTTGATGTGGGTTATTGAAACTGCACCTTCAATCGAAACAGGCCTGTGGGCTTCACTTGCCCAAAGTGGGAGATTGGATGCTGAGGGAACCCCCTGCTGACCCCATGTGGGAGGGGGGTTTGTGCCCCCTCATTGAGCAGGTCATAATCTGCAGATTCTTAATGCAATACACCAGCTCTGGCTTCTCAACACAGTTACGGAGAGAGTGAACAAGGTCTGGTTCATCAAATCTGAGATGACCAGACCCCACAGGAGCCCTTGAAGTTTGAAAGAGGAACTTGAAGTTTTATTTCAATTAAAGAGAACTGGGTCCCACCCTCAGTTGTAAATTGAAGCAACTGAGTTTCTCAAGACATGGCACAGGCAAAATGTTTTCAGAGGTAGGGGGTGGAGGGGATGAGAATAGGCTCAAATAATTTTACCAGTAAATGAATGATGGATTAGGCGTCATTGACAACATATCTCTGCACTCGGGAGGCTGGCGAAAGGACTTCTTTGGACCCGTGTTGGACCATTAGCTCCCTCCTTGCTGGAAGTCTGTGTGCACAAGGGAGAGAATCCTCAATCAAACCAGTTTCAGCAAAATAAGGAACTCTGTTGGCTCCCACAGCTGGAACGGGTACTCGTATAGCTCAGAGGGGGTATAGAGAGAATCACTTGCTGGAGTGGCATGGGGAGCCCTGAAAATCTCCATCAGTCCCAGAAAAGCTCACCAGATAAAGTGCAATGCTGGTAAAAACAGTATGCCAACTCTGCCAGCCCTGCTTCCACCCGCCAACCCTCCTACACACTGGCCTCCCCATCAGGTTGCTACCTGCAGACCCATCCTGTGTTGGAATCAGAGACCAGGACAGGGCTCCCCCATAGCAACAGTCTCAGGACAGACACTGATTGGTCAGCTTGGGTCACGTGCCAGTCACTACTTTATTGAAAGTGATTATTAAGTTATCTGTCTCACCTCGACTTTAAGTCTAAGAGGATACACTGATGGAGTCAACCCGAGTCTTAATGGGCACCCAGGGTTGATGACGTGTGATGCGACTTACCAACCCAGCAAATCCCTACACTTTAGTCACCTGAGAGAGCTTGTTAAAAGTGCTGATGCCCAGGCTGTACCCAAGGATTCAGATTCAGCTGCTCTGGAATAGTTCCTGGGCAGTATTACTGCTAAACTCCCCACAGTGGTCTCCCCAAAAGACTAAATCTCTCCTCTTCTTGAGGCCTCGGGTGGGGCTCCCAGGTGCTAAAAATGGACACCCTAGCCGAGCACATGCAGGCCTTTCACGTGCTTTCCCAGGCTCCTGCTCTGTCTTCCTGCAGCCTCATCCTCAAGGTTTTCCAGCTCCTCAGGCAAGCCGCACCTTGTTCCTTCTGCCTGGAATCCTTGCCCTGCTCCCCCTCCCTTGCCCACCATCTCCCCCCACCCCCACCCCCCCACACACACACCACACTCTTCCGCACTGGGAAAACTTCCCTCCCCACCCTGCACCCCAGTCTGAGCTGAAGGCCCCTGGCGCCTAGGTTCTGTGTCTCAGCTGTCAAGAGTCTGTGTTCTGCTTTATTGAAAGTGATTCTTAAATGATCTGTCCTCTAGCCTTGACTTGAAGCCCAGTGCGGACTTGCATCACTGGAATCGATGGCCCATACAGCACATCAGGCGTGGGCTTGGTGTGCTCAGCTCTACAGTTTATTAGCCAGTCATTGGGTGAATACTTGACTTTACTCAGCCTCAGTTTCTCATCTGCAAAATGGGGATGATAGTAGAACCTACCTTAGCTTAAAGTGTCTAGAAATGTACTTAGCCAGCACTTGGCATAACGTGAGAGCGTGTCGAAACGTGAGCCATGATTACTGTCATTCTTACTAAAAATGAATCCTTCAAAACACCCCACAAGACACACCACCTTTTCGATAAAGCCTTCCCCAGGCAGTTATTTGCCCCTCACCTTCCTCTAATATTGGTTTCTACCAGCAGTTCAAAGATAGGGGCCTGTCTTATTTATTTCTTTATCCCCCAGGGACTAGCATGCAGTAGTCCTGAATATACATTTATTGACTGATGACTCAGGCCCTGGATTTGGGAACACCCTGTTTGTACCCAGAGGCAGAGAAAGCTGGAGTCCCTGACACCCCTCAGCCCTGGGAGGGCTTCCACCTTATGTAGAACCTTGCTTTTCCGAAATCCCCTGTCCCTCCACCACACAGCCCCACTGCCTAAAGGTGAAGGGTGGGGGGCAAGGGTTCAGTGCTGGACCCAACACAGCCAGGGTTGCGTGATTAGGAGCAAAAGCCATGCAAGGGAAGATCGCTAACCTGAGGCTCAGAGTACAACCTAGGGGCGAACCCGTAAGTGGTCACCCTCTATAATGGGAACTGTTTATATGCAGTCAGCTATGCTTTGAGTTAAGTGAGTTTCTTTGGTGAATAGAGTGCTGAGTTCCATAACCCCCAGTGTTCCAAGAATTTCTTATTGCAAAGACCTGTGGAGTTGTCAATAAGCTGGTTGGTTTGGCCAGTATAGACAGATTGCTCAACACCAACATGACCCCAGCCTCCTCTTTCGGGGACTGGCTTTCTCTTGATAGTCTAAACTACATAAAGGCCAAATCTCCACTTTTGTGATGTCCAAATTCAGTCTCACACATCTCTCCTTGTGAGGAAAAAAAAGGGCGGGGGAGAAGCCCTCTGCATCCATCCCTTTCCTAAATCATGTGCTTACGTCCTAAGAATTGGATCTCCTCACAAAATGGCGGCCAATCTTGTAGCAGGAACTCTGGGGCATTCCCACGGCCCGGTGCCCCTCCCAGACTGTATTTGGTTGCAATCTCAGGGTGACAAGATTATCAGCCTGCCCCTGCAGAAGAAGAAACTGAGGTACTGAGGCTCCAAGTCCTGCTTCCAACGGTCCACCCTCAGGCAAGGACCGCATCAGAAAGGCTTTCGGGTCTTCCGAGGCCCGCACAGCTCCCCCCCTGGGCACATGCCCAGCAGTGCTCGTGGCTGAGTCACTGTTGGGGCTGCCGGGAATGCTGATGGATCCCCTCTCTCTCATGAGCGAGAAGCTTTAGAACGAACTGTGCAGGGCACAATCCAGCAAATGGTGTTAAGGGATGGACCTCAGAGGTGCCTCTGTGCAGGCTGGCTCTGTACCTGCCTCAGTGGGTCAGCGCTGTCCTAGGATTCTATAGAATAAACCGTTACGTCCGGCCCGAGAAGAATGCCACGAGACCCCTGGATTGTGAGGTGCTGGGCTTTCCACCAGACAGAACCGCAGCATTTTGCAAATCAGGGCTTAAAATGAACCCCAGTTTGGGGGATTGATAATCAGAGCCTGTCGGACTGAGGCCTGACTATTTGGGGGAAATGCGGTGGCGCAACTTTAAAGGGGACCAGTTGCCTTCACGGTATTTTTGCCCCCAGGGAACAACAGCTTCCTGTCGCCCCATGGCACAGCTGGCTGAGACCTTAGCCCCCTTTCTCACCTGTTTTGCAAAGCCAGACTCAGAAGGATGACTGCTTGGGTTGTGACTTCACAGGACATTGGGCTTTCTTCCCCTCGCCCCAAGCTCGCTTCTCCAGGGCTACACTCCCCTCCTGGCGGACGGAGTCCTAAGTGCAGGGGCAGGCTTACAGCCTGTGTGGCCTTCAGCAAGTGAGGACTGCGATAGTGCTTAAGAGAAACATCAAAATTGGATAGAAATACAGAATTTTTTTCCAAAGAACCAGATGAGTAGGCTTGGAGGAGAGGTGAGGGGGGCCAAGGGAGGAATTGGTTCGACGCAAAACACTTGCTCTGGCCTATTTGCGTTCCATCCAAAAGATGTTTCTCAGGGCAAGTTGCCAGTCTCTTAAATATCCCAACAGCGGCAGAAGAGCTGCAGGTCCTAGGCAACCTTGGGGAGGAGACATTTTTCTCCTGGAAAAATAAGCGACCGAATTAAGGGAAGTCACCACCCTGATGCCCTCCCAAGAGTGGCCTTGGTGGCCTTGCCCTGGCAGCCCCAGGAGTCCGGGCCCGGCGCACCGCAGAGACCGCTGTATCCACACCTCCTCCGGGGTGGCAGCCGTCCTGCCGCCCCCGTCAGGCTCGCAGGCCCCCACCTCGGGAGTGCAGCCAGGGCAAGTACCGGGGAAGCAGCGAGGTGCTCGAAGGGGATGCCGGAGGCTCAGAGCCCAGGTGGGGTGGGTGGCCCGGGGTCTCGGCGGGAGGGAGCCTCGAGGTGCGTCGGCGGCTGAGAGCCAGCGGGCCATCCCGGACAGCCTCGGACAACTCGGAAGCGGATTTTCCAGCCTCCTGCCTGGGGGACACATCTGAGTGAGAGAAATGAACCAGGGGGTGTGGGTGGCGCCTTCGGGACGGCAGTCTGGTTGGAACGGGGTCCTGGGGTTTGTCTCCCAGCGCAGTTTCTACTTGGGTTGGATATTTACAGGTTGGATTGGGGGAGGGGGGGTGCTCTGCAGGCCGTCCGGGGGCGCTGGGCCTCCCCTGCCTGGGCTGCCGCGGGGGTCGGGGAGCCGGGGCGCACCCTGCACCCCCCGGGCCCGGGTTCCCGAGCTCCCCGCAGCCAGCGTCGGAGCCCCACCGCCTCGGTCCCCGCCCAGCTGGTCCCCGCCACTCACCCCCCGCGGGCCGCGCTGAAACCCGAGCGCGAGGGGGCGGGCCGCGCGGCGGCTGGGGCGGCTGGGCCGCGCCGACATTGGAGGGGACCCGGGGGAGGGAGGGCGAGGGAGGGGCGCGCGGGGAGGGGGGGCGCGCCGGGCGCCCGCGGCCGAGGGGTACCGAGCCTCCCGGCTCGCTGCTCCCGCCGGCGGAGCGAGGCTGCCCTTTCTCCGCAGCGTGATTTATTTTCCTCTTCTTTTCTTCTAAACTCTTCTTCCAGGGAGAGGCTAGTGGTAACAGGCCGAGCTGGATGGATGGGTATGGGGAGAGGGGCAGGACGTTCAGCCCTGGGATTCTGGCCGACCCTCGCCTTCCTTCTCTGCAGCTTCCCGGCAGGTAAGGCACTGCCCCCAGCGCGGGGACGGACGGCCGGGCCCGCTCCCGGGCCTCGCCGCAGCCCCTCGGCCACACGTCTGCTAGCTAGTCGTAGCTGAAGTTCGCCGGCAGCCCCGGGACCCCCGCCTCCCACTTCCACCGGTCTTTGTTTCTCCCGCGCCCCGCCGAGGGCGCGATGGATGCCCGCGGGGACCCGGGGGGTGGGGGTGGGGGGCTGGTGGAAGGACCCCGCCCGGCTGCCACGAGAAGGAGCCGGAGCAGGGAGGTCGCAGAGGCCGGGGGCGCCTCCCTCCCTCCGAGAAAGGGGGTGCCGGGACGCGCCCCTTAGGGGCCCCGAAGGAGGGGGGAGGGATCGCGGACTCGCAGCGGGGGGCACTTTCTCCTGCAGCTTGCCCACCAGTGTGCGAACCTGTCGGGTGCTCAGGGGTGGAGCCGGGGCCGCCCCTGAGGTCCCGGGCGGGTCCCCGGCCGCCCCCTCCTCCGGGACCCCGTCCCGTCCCGCCCCCACGCGCCTGCCCACGCGGGGAAGCCCACGGACTAGGCTCACGCGAGCCCGGGTTCCTGTTTGATAACATTCCGCGTCGCCCCCTGTTTGTTTTTATTGTGTCAGAAAGGGAGAGAATTTCAGAATTAAAGCTGAAAAAGCCATCTGTTTCCAATGAATCCCCCATAGTTTTTCACAATGTTTTTGGCAGATCGCTGCTTTCAAATTCCTCCGAGCCCGGACCTCTTGTTTTTGTTGGGGGAAGGGAGGCCAACTCCACAGAGAAGCATTTGTTCCTTCCCAAACGCTCCAGTTTCTTTACTTTTTTTTTTTTTTTTTTCCTTTCGGGGGGCGGGGGAAGGCACGAAACTTAAATCCCCGGTCTGTTTTCTTTATAATGTTTCATAAAACTTTATTTCACTTTGGCCATATGTTACTCACAGCCTGGAAACGCCAGTTAAATCCTTTATACCCATTTTTCTCTTGCTAAAAATACAAATAAACGCAGTGTCACGGGCCAAATGGTCCCCGTCGCAAGGCGGGATCTCCCGGCCGGCTCCATTGTGTTGCGGGGTGCCGAGGTGTCTGTCTGCAGAAGTGCGAGCTTGTTTCGCTCTGCGGGCCGGACGCGAATCCGCAGCCCCCGCGCACAACCGAGCTCTTTGCAAGAAAGGATTTCAGTTAGACCTGGATTGGGTTGTTTTGTTTTGCTTCCCAGCCAACTGGGTTTCAGGAACTGGCAGAACTGGGCAGTCCGGGCTCGGCCTGGCTGCAAGTTGGGGCTGCGGGCGGGCGGACCATGCTGGCGGCGGTAAGGGGCAAGGGATCAGTTTACCTTCTCGCCCCAGCCCCGCTCCCGGGCCTCCGGCGCCCGCGGAGTCCCGCGCGCCCAGCTCACTCCGCAGCTGCGCGGCCCAAGGGCGTCCAGGAGAGCCGGAACCTGCTCCCAGCTCTGGATTCCACTGGGGAGGCCCCAGCCAAGGACAAGATGAGAGGGAAGGGTGTCAGTGACCCAAAGAGCCCTTGGACCCCCGTGCGTCCCCGTCCCGGAATATTAACACCCCTTATACTGAGCCCAGCAGCGGGGTGGCCTACTCCCTCCCCGCACACACACCTTTTAAAAGGCAGTTCCCCCTTCTACAGAAGGGTCTGGCTGAAAGGCTGATTTGATTCTCTTCCCAAAACTAACTAAATAAATAAATAGGACAGTCTTCTTTAAAAAGAAATCCACCTTTTGGAGAAGCAGGACTTTGCCATGTGTGTGCATCTCGGTTTGGTCTAGATAAAGATCCGGCCCATTGGAAGTTTTATCAGATGGGTTGATAAATAGCTTTTGTCCCTCGGCTGCCTTGGGGGATGTGATCTCAGCTCGGAGCTGAAATTGAGAAGGGGGGCTTAGAGGCCCTTAAAACAACACCTTCCCGCTCTTAAAGGGGCAGCGCTTGTTAACTGCTGGAACTGGACAGAGGAAAGGGAGGGCCGGCTGGAGGGCCTCGGAGGTAGGAGGCAGCCTCCAGCACCACGGTGATGGTGGTGTTTTCCATGTTGCTCATTTCATGTCTCCGTCTGAAGAACTTTATTTTAAAGTATTCCTCCCCCGCTCCGCGGTCCCAGGAAAGCTGGTGGGTTATATAATTCACAACGCGCATTCCATCACTTTTGTTTCCTAGAAGCCCATTTCATTTTTGGCTTCAAGGCTGGTAACTAAAACCTGGCAGATAGAACAGATAGCCGCCGCACGGTCATGCCAACTGGCTCGTGTTTCTTCTAATTTGAGGCCTTGACAGCTGCATTTAAGTCAAAATTGCCCACCTTACTGAAAACTGAGCTTCCAGTCTCCCCACACCAAATACACCGGGGGGCTCCAAAAACTTGCGTGCTCAAGGAATCTGGGTCAGAAGACAAGTTTCTTAAGTAAGAGATGAAATGGGTCATTTATGCCATGAAGAGATGGACAGACTGTCCTCCTCTTTGACCCAGTGGCAGAGGGGCTGATCTGCGCTAAAGTCGGAGAAGCTGCGGGTCCGATGGAGAGCCGGGAGGTGAGCCGGCTGGGTGCTGGAGAAAGCACAAAGCGTAGGCAAGTGCAAGGCGTGGAGACCCCCAGGGGCCCCGCCTGCTGGGGCCTCTCCCACTGAAGACAGGTGGACTCTGGCTGGAGCAGGCTCCTCAAAGAATAGGTCTGTTCGGCGCTAGTTAACTTGAATGGGCTGCCAGGAGTAAAGCCATAGGAGTGCAAATTAAATTGGACATAGTTCTGTGGAGAAAGATGCCTTAACCTCTGTAGACTGAGAGTGTTTGTGTCTTTGGAGAGTGTTTGCCAAGTACTCGCTCAGTGCCTACGGCACCCTGGTGGGCCTACTGTGTTCCTGACTCAGTGACAGCCCTCGGGGCCCTCTCCCAGCGCGGCCGGCAGACCCCCAGCCTCCTAATGGGAAAGGGCTCCGTGGTGTTCCTCGGGCTACAGGGCTGTGTGCTTGGATGATGTTGTGCCCACAGTGGATGTGGATGGACCAGTGGCCATGTCTAGCTGCAGGGCGTGGGAGAGGGGATAAATAGATGCTTCTTAAACTTTGAAACCTCTGTGACTTCATAAAACAAATTTCTAAGAGAAGCCCGTTAAAGGGTTGTAGATACGTTGGCATGCCTCCCGTCCACGTCCTGTGGATGCTCTATGTACTGTAACACAGGGCTTCTTCAAGTCTGGTCCCTCAGCCTCCCCTGGGAGCTGGTTAGACATACAAGTTCTGGGACCACGCCAGACCTACCGAAGCCCATACTCCGGGTGAGACCCCGCAGTCTGTACTCCACCAGGCCCTCTAGGGGGTTCTGATGCACGCTCCGGTCTGAGGACTGCTCTTCTAAGGATCATTGCCTGTCGTTTCCCCTCGTTCCTTTCCCTTTACTTTTAAACTGCACCTGCTACAGAAATGTTAGTCCTCAGGAGGGAAACTAAGGCTAAGGCTCGGGGAGACCAAGGCTCTCTGCAGTGTTCAAGTGCATCTGTGTCGTTATGGAGATGAGAAAAGTTCTCCCAGAGCTGGTGTTTAGAAATGTGCAAGCAAGTCAATTTGCTTACCACATTTTTGTCCTCCCAGTGGGACTCGGTGTCCCAAAGGGAGAGAATGAAGTGATGTCTGGTTGCAAGAGCCAGAGGACAGCAGAGCCAGCTAGCAGGTCGGCGTGTGACACAGCGGGGCCTTGGTTCCCAAGGAGGGCGGGATGTAAGAGCCTATGGATGGTTTGCCCTTTAGCTCCTGAGGGTGAACTGGGCATAAGGAGAGGATTTCTGGTCTTGTGGTTGAAGAAGGGAAACCTGTCTGCAAGGTTCAGGTAATTGCTAGCAATCACCCCAGAGCTCAAAGGAGAAGTGGGGACAGGTGATCTATGGGCTCAGATAAGGACGCTCCATGCGATGGGGAAGAGGGGGTCCCAGGACCCTGTGGAGGTAAGAGGACGGGGTGGGGACCTGTTTATAGGCTGGGGGACACGTGGTTCCTGCGAAAAATCCTCTCTTCAGTGAAATATGCAAGGCCCTGCACAGACTGGGCAGAGAACCCCAACTTTATGTTTTGATTGAGTGGTTAGCTACCATGCTGTTCTCATCTTGGCTGAATTTAACCTGCGGAAAACTGAAGGCGCTGTTTCTTCTAGAGTGACCAACTCATCCTAGCACACCCCAGGCTTTTCTAGTTTTAAAGCTGCAAGTCTGGTGTCCTTAGAAACCCTCTCAGGGGCGCCTGGGTGGCTCAGTCGTTAAGCGTCTGCCATCGGCTCAGGTCATGATCCCGGGGTCCTGGGATCGAGTCCCACATCGGGCTCCCTGCTCGGCAGGAAGCCCGCTTCTCCCTCTCCCATTCCCCCTGCTTGTGTTCCTGCTCTCGCTATCTCTCTGTCAAATAAATAAATAAAATCTTTAAAAAAATAAAAATAAAAAAGAAAGAAACCCTCTCAGTCCTGGGCACACCAAGATGGTGGCTCACCTTAGATCCGCCCCCCCCACCCCCCCGGGACTAGTGCCTGGTTTGAGTATGTTAGCGAGAGCCCAGAACCGTAAAGCCCTGAGTGGGACGTGGGCCTGTCCGTTCAATCCATGCTTGGGGCTGGGCCTCCTTCCTACGCCCTTTCCTGCCTGTTCCCATTGTCTCCTTGCTACAAGAGCTGGCCAGCCCTAGGACCTGCCTCTCAGGCCCCCCGTGCACACCCCCAAATGAATTGTTCTGAAAGTCCTGCTCAGGAACTCGTGCCTCCTCTTAGCCCTCTTTGGAGCATTCAAAAGGGAGGACCCTCTGTCTTCCGGGCCCCCAAGCTTTTCCCAGGCCTCATTCCCATGGCTTCTGGCACATCCCCAGGCTCCAGGTCACTCCTGCCTGCACCCCCCCACCACCACACATGCACACTCTGCCACCATCCCACCACACCTTCCCTGTGGGCAACCCCCAGGCTTGCCCACTTTGGAATGGGAATGCCCCCTTGATCAAAGCCCAAGTTCAGTGCTGTCTGTTGGGGTCTGGTGCCATCCCTCCAATGACCTAGACACCTGTCCCCTTGGCTACAGACACCTGTGCTTCCTCTTAGCCTCATTGCTTCGTGGGTCTTGGGTTTTTGTCCTCTCCTAGATCACCAGTTCTCTTTCTTTTTTTTTTTAAAGATTTTTATTTATTTGACAGAGAGAGACACAGCGAGAGAGAGAACACAAGCAGGGGGAGTGGGAGAGGGAGAAGCAGGCTTCCCGCCGAGCAGAGAGCCCGACATGGGGCTCGATCCCAGGACCCTGGGATCATGACCTGAGCCGAAGGCAGACGCTTAACAACTGAGCCACCCAGGTGCCCCTCACCAGTTCTCTTAATAAGGGCAGAACCCCATTTTCTGTTTCTTCATATGCTTCTCCTTGCTGCACATCCTGAACACGCCCCACGAGATCCTGGGAATTATAGGGCCCTTGGGTTTTTGGCATTTCTGTTTTGTTTTTTCTCAAGAGACAGAGACCACGGGGTTCCCCCCCCCAGATACCCTAATCTTCTTTCTAAAATAACTTTTTTTGGTTATAAAAGCAATACTCATTTTTAAATCTAAAAACCAAAAAGGATAAGTAAGTAAATGAAAATAACCCAAATTCCGACCTCCCACAGACTTCTGTCACTACTTAAGATGATGCACATCCTTGGAGACATAATACCTTATATTGTTCTCTCCAAAGTATGATCATTTGAATGGAGAACGATAATTTTTAAAGCTCTTTTCACTTATTGAGTGGCCATAGTGTACCGGGCACTCTGCCAAATGCTTTAAATACAACACCTCATGAGATCACCACACCTTCCTCATGGACGTCATCACTCCCACTGTCCTGAAGAGGAGACCGAGGGTCAGAGAGGTTGCCTGACATTACACAGCTAGCTAGTGACAGAGCCAGGGGGAGAACACAGACCCCTGCCCTTACCCATATCCCCTGTTTTGAATAAACACGCTCATTAAGTTTGTTTTGTGGCATATGAGAGTTTGTGCTATGTAGCACGTAAGGCTTTAAGGTGAGGAAAAATAAGGAACAAAATTGGGAGAGATTCGATAGCAGAATGAAGAGTGACCGCATTTTCTGTGGACCTAGCGTTTTTGCCTCCTCCCAAGGGCCCTCTCTGCTCCCTATCCATCCCTGGCTTAGTATTTCAAAGAAGAAGATGCCACCCAGCCATAGGTCAGAAAACAAGTTGGCAGGGCTGACATTGTGCAAATTTTCCCAAGTCAAATTTATGTCTTTTGGGTTTTGCTTATTTATTCATTTCATGCACCATTTCACCCAAGCAGTCGGAATACCGAGACGCCTATTAAAGTGATCCGTCTGCACCCAGGTCCCTGCAGAAAGGAGCCCATTATTGCTCCCCATGCTAAGGAATGTCCCATGAACACAGGCTCACACATGTGTGTGCCAGCCGGGCGTGTGCCCAGCTGGCATGCCTTTGCCCTCCCACTGCATGGGGCGGGGGGGTGAGGCCAGCCTGCGGACGGTGGTGAGGGTGACAAAGCCACTTCAAATGAATTTGGAGGGACACCTGGGTGGCTCAGTCATTAAGCGTCTGCCTCCAGCTCAGGTGGTGATCCCAGGGTCCTGGGATCGAGCCCCACATCGGGCTCCCTGCTCTGCGGGAAGCCTGCTTCTCCCTCTCCTACTCCCCCTGCTTGTGTTCCCTCTCTCACTGTGTCTCTGTCAAATGAATAAATAAAATCTTTTAAAAAAAATGAATTTGGACCTGGAGCGGCCAAGCAGATGAGCCCAGGGTTGCTGAAGGAAAAGCCAGGATGGAAGATTATCATTATGAGAGCCAGCCCCTAGACTCAGGAAAAGGGGTTACGCCTCAAAGCACCAAGACCAAATTACTCACCTGAGAGCTTCATTTATATCCGAAAAGTGGTGTCTCTGCCCATAACCACCCTCCTTGTGGAACCCGGGGTAGCTCATCTCTGTGCCCTCAGACAGGATGCTCAGGGCATGGCATCTCGCTCCCCGCTCAGCCCTTGGCCGGCATGGGTCCCTCTTATCCAGAGGAGCCCTCAGCCGCCTGACGGCCAGGCCTGCCTGTGGCCTTTAGGCCTGAGGCGAACACAGGTGCTTTTTCGAATGTCCTGTTTGCCATTGATCTAGCTCCGCACAGCCCCAGTGGGAGCGGGGGCAGGGTGTCCAGTTTGGCAAGCTGAGGTGTGCCCTTTTCCTTGGCACTCGGCGTGCTTTCTTGCAGCAACTTGGCATGCGTGGCTGGGGCGGAGCGGCCCTGGCTGGGTGGGAGAAGGGGCAGTGCTTCCTGCCTCGGCTCAGTGGGTGGCAGTGGGGCCCCTCTCCCCGCAGGGTGGGAGGCACTGAGTTAACCCCCGGCGCCCCAGCCTACCCACCGCCCCTTCCTCCGGTCATTTGAGATTCTCTGTGAAACTTCCTCTTGCCTGACTCCTTCTCCTGTCCTGGAGGAAGCTCCGAGAAAAGATCCTGGTGCCTCCAAGGGAGTGGCGGGCTAGGTGGGTTCCCTGGGACAATCTTGGGCTGCACCGGGGAGGAATGCTTTTTAGGAAAGAAGACCACTTCTGGCTTGCTGCAGGTTAAGTAAGGTAGGGTCAGCTGCACCTGGCAGAATACCCAGGCTGTCACCTGGGTGTGTCCCTTGAAGTACCTGCTGTCAAACACGTCGATGTTGACGCCATGGTGATCTGGTGCAGTTCCTGTGGGAGAGACAGACGGGCGGGTTCCGTGCATTTCTGAACTCAGGGAGACGCCAGGACACTGCCCAGGCCAGAGTGAGCCACATACTGGCACCAGCTCCATTCGCTGCCCGGGCCTTGGTTCCGTGCTGAGGGGACAGAAGAGGGTGGGGAGTGGCCCGCTGCTCCAACTGCTCCTGCCAAAGCCAGAGTCCCATGCTGGGGGCCCTCCCCACCTCCTTCAGGCCCCCCATCACAGCTTGATGATAAGAGGGGAGCCCCCGTGCCTCCATGGCCCAGAGCGAGCGGGGGACAGGAACAGGAGGTCTCGGGCTTCGGTGGACTAAAGCCACCTTCTGATCATGCCGTGCACCTACTGAACATTGGCCGGGGGCTCCCCACAATCAGCCACATCGAGTCTGAAATCCTTAGGCTGGCGCGGCAGGGTCCAGTCAGGAAAACAGAACCACACGGGGGTATTTGCACAGAGGGACCTGAGTATAGGGGACTGTTGGGCGCTTGTGGGAGCACCTTCGGAAAGGCCACTTGGGACCACGGAGGCACGCACACCGCAGGAAGCCTATTCCACCCGTGGGGCGTGGGGGACCCAGGGAAGAGGAACTGGGAGGGGGGCCAGGTCTCCGAGGAGGATAAGGTGATGGAAACAGCCCGAGGCCAGCGCCCACTTGTGGTGGGATCTAACGGAGCTGGGGGACAAGAGGAAAGGGGTTTGGAGTCCCCTGGCCACCCCCTCACACAGCAGAGGAAAGCACTTTGGAGCTCGGTGACGTTTGCTACCAGCAACCAACCAGTATTTCGGCTCCAGCCAACCTCCGCTGTTCTGGAGGCCGCTGTGCTTCCAGACCTCTGTCCCACGCCACCTGCCAAATCCCACTTGCCCTTCCAGACCTGGTTGACAGAAGTTTGGTAGCTGCCTCCACCGGAGCAGAGAAACCCACGGAGGCTTGTTGCAAGAACAGCATGAAGCACCTGGTAGGGTCCAGAACTTCCAGCGAGTAAATGAATCCAGACAGTTGTCGTGCTAGGAACCCCCCCCCCCCCACGACATTGGACAAAACCAACTCGATCACGGGGCTTGTATTCCAAACGAGCCTTACCCCTTTAAGAGGAGGCAGGTTCTTCCCCTCTGCTGGCTCACCCCACCCCTCCTACACAGCCACTGAAACCCGATCTAACCCCTTTGCACGCGGGTAATTTATTGGTCTATTGGGCTTTTCTTGGTGGCAAATTGCATTGTCTTTATTCCTGGGTTCTGGCCGTGGAGCGGTTCGCTGCATTCCTGAGACTCGTTTCTCAGGGCGATCCTTCACACCCCCTCGGTGCACAGTGAAATAAGTTTTATTGGGCTTCTTTGTTATGCAAACAGGGCGGTAATAATCAGGCTATTATTCCGAAAGATTGGGCTTGATTAACAGTTCAAAGGAGGTCTCTGAAAGCAGCTAATGCCGCGCTGGTGCATAAATATTTTCCTCCTGCCTGGGGGGGGGGGGGTACGGCTGATGCTCCGAGCTCCCTGCCCCCGGCTTGCTGTTTCCAAGAGGCGCTGGGTTGCTATTGAAAGGAAAGGAATTAAGTCAGGCTGGCTGTGAGGCTCTCATTCCTCTCGCGGGCACGTCTCAACCCCCAAAGGAGGCAGTCCGGAGCCCACCTCCCCCCAAAAGTGAAATGTTACATATGCGGAGTGCCGCGGCACGTGCAAGCCCCCAGCCTCCCCCCGGAGACCTAGCAGAGCCCTGGGTGGGGGGGCTTAAAAAAGGCATCAGATCTGCTAAGATGGTTTGAGTGCGGGGTGGGGGAAGATGAGGGGCCCCTGCTCTTGGGAGGTGACCCCTCAGCTGGGGCGTCGATGGATGATGCAGACCATTCAATGAGACCCAGAGCCTCCAGAGGCTGAGGAAGGTGACACGCAAGGGCCGAGGGGTCATCTTCAGTGTTTGCAGGGTGGTCCCATGTGAGCCTTTTCTGTGTGGCTCTAGACAAGAGCCGAGGCCCCTAGGATATCCCTGGAGGCAGATGCAGGTCCCCAGCTGGAGCTATCTAGAGCAGGAGGGGCCAGTCCTGTCCTCGCAGACTTCGGGTGGCAGTGGAGGCTGGCTGGAGGTGGAAACCGGTGACCAGCGACCCTGGATGTCCCTCAGACCCCCGGGGTTCTAAAACTCCATGGCGCATCTTGAGAAGCCAAGATAGGTAGGTCACAAAGTGATCATTAGATAAAGTGATCTTGATTAAGTCGATGGCACAGAGAGACAAGGAGTTCTGACCCCAACTGCACGAGTCAGGAGCCGCCCAGCCCAAGGACACAGTGGCTAAGATGGAAATGAAGCGCAGGAGAACTGACTTCCGGTCAGGTTCTTGATCCCCCGGCCCTGTGCCTATTGGCGGTCTTGGATCCATCCAGAGGTGGCCAGAGGGCCAGAAGGGGCCACTTTGCTGTCTGCAGGAACCAGGCAGGGAGGGGGCAGCCATGACCTTCTGTCAGCCCAAAAGCACCAAGGGCGGCTCACCCTGCAGAGCCTGGTCTCCTCTTCCTGCCTGCATGAGTTGCAGTAAGATTTGTTTCAGCCTCTCCCACTTTCCTCTCCGTGCGTCCTTCCCTGCAATGTTCACATCAGAAAAAGTCCAAGGCTCCCTGCCTGGAATTAAGGTCTCGTGCTTTTTCTTTTTCTTTTTCTTTTTTCTTTTAAGATACGGGACATAAAAATCAGCCCGTCTGTGGTTTCTTTGGCAGGTAACACTGCAGCCAAGAGCTTTTCCTTTTGATGCTGGGCCAGGTTACATTCAGGTTCCTGACCTGGAGTGGCCTCCAGCCCGTGATTTAGTGGGGTAGGCATGGGGCAGCAGGATGACTCCAACAGGGGGTCGAGGGCCCCTCGGCTCTCCACCCATGGGGACTGTCCAGCCCTGGCAGTCCCTTCCGTGTGACCCCCAGGAAATGACAGCTCATGCATGACCACTTTAGGCAGACAGGCCCAGGAGGGCTGGAGAGAAGGCAGGGGTCGGGGGGACGGGAGCCCTGCAAGTCTGGTCCCAGCCAGTCCCTGGCCTCTTGCAAGCCATCCCCCCACCCTGAGCTCTAGCTTCTCCGTCTGTAGTGGGAGTGCTTGGCCGGGAGCCTTAAACGAGGGCTCACCATCCATTTGGGGGGTGGTCACTGACCTGAGAACCTAGGGGTGGCGATGGCCCTACGTCAGGACCTGGGCACGGTCAAAGAAAACACATCTCGCTGTTGGGAATTTCAGGACCTGAATCCTTCTCAGCTGGTGTCCCCAGAAAGGTAGGGCACAAGCACTTTGAAAAGCAGAGAAAATAGCCCCCCAAAGCCTGTTGGCTGTGTGAGCCAGGCATGCATGCACATATCAAATGGAGAAAAAAATTCTTGCCCGCCAATTCAGAGTAGCCGTGAGGATCTGGCGTTCGAGCGGTTTGCAGTCCACACGGGCCGGGGAAGATCGGGGCGTCATTATTGTCATCATTGTTTCCTTTTTGGAGAAGCCTGTGTGTCCTATGGGTCACACCCCCTGCTGCCCCCACTGCACGCGCCGCCCCTGCCCCATCAGCCCCCTGAAGGGCAGAGCCCCTTCTTCGTTGTCTTTGTGGCCCAGAGCCCATGGGCTCGGCCTGGTGTGTGTGGAGGTACCTGAGGTGAAGGAGGAGGGGACTATGTCGTGCCGCTAGGCCTCAGTGTGCCTGGCTGCTGAATGGGCCGTCATAGGGTTAATGGAAATACCTGTACAATATGCTGCTCAGCCTCGGGAACTAGTAAGTGCTCAGCACACATTAGCTGTTAGGTAGATCTGAGTCTGCCCCACAAATTACTATTTAAGCGAGCCAAGTTAACACAAAACTGACTTCCACTGAGCTTCCTTCCAGTGTTCTCAGGGTTTGCTTACATCAACTCCACGGGTCCCTGAAGCCACTGATGAAAGTCCTGACGCATCTCCGTGGCACAGAGAGCAACACTGAGCTCAGAGAGGTTAGTGGATTTGCCCATGGCCACACAGCACTGAGCACCAGAGCTGGAATTGGACCGTGAGCATCTGTCTCTAGAGCACATACGTTTAAACCCTCCCCACCAGCACCGCCTCCCAAAGTGAGGTCCCCCGCTTCCCGAGAATCTCCAGCGTGGCATTGCCCAGTGACACAAAACCTGTCACCGACCGCCTTGTTGACCCTGAATTCACCCCGGTGCTCTGTCTGGGTGGGGAAATTGCAAGTGCTCTCGTTTTCTTTGTGTCACGGAACCCAAGGTCTGTTCCTTTATTCGTTAACAAGAGCAAAAGCGAACTTGTTGACATTGTGCTACAGGACCCAAAGTTTCTGATTCCACCATCTCTCAGGAAACGTCTGGGTGGAAGAGGCATCATGGGGTGCCTCGGACACCAGAGAGGAAAGGATGGCTGCGGGAGAGAAGGCCGGGCCCCGCAGCAGGAGGAAGAGACTGGGTCCCAGGGGCTGGTGGGGGGGAGGGCAAGCAAGAGATGAGAGCTCTCTTCACCGCCTCCTCCATGCCCTGTCCCCCTCAAGAGCTGGGAGAGTCATCCCAGCCCAGGTCACCCCTCGGTGACCACAGGTCCTTTCAAGGAGCGGGGACAATGGAATAGGGGAAGCCGAGTCTACCTGGTCTTCTGGCCCCTGGCCAAGTGAATGTCTCCAATGATCTGGCTTCTGCAGGGGGGGGAGTCAGGAGGGCCCAGGAAGGGGAGGAGAGACAGGGCAAGGCTTGTAGTTCCCGAGGCTGAAAGTCAGGGTGCCAGGCATGGTCGGGTTCTGGTGGCAGCTCTCTAACTAAGCTCTCTAACTCACACCTCCTTGCTGTGTCCTCACGTGGCCAAGGGTGAGCCCCCCCTCTGGTGTCTTTTCCTAGGAGGACACTAATCCCATCATGGGGCACCCACCTCATGACCTCATCTGAACCTAATCATCCCCCAGAGGCCCCCCCTTTCCAAGTACCATCATATTGGGGTGGGGGCTTCAACACAGGAATCTGGGTGGGACACATTCAGTCCATCGCATCCTCCCCGGTGAAAGACAGTGAGTGTGGTGGTGGGTGAAGTCATCCCAGGTGCCCTTGGGAAGTGTGGCGCCCAGCCAGTCATGGCCGATCCGGGTGGGCTGCAGGAGTGGGTGGTCAGTGCACTGAAACAGCTGTATGCACACTCAGCCCGTCCAAATCCAGATGGGGGGCAGAGCCCAGCCAGGGCCCTAACGTGAGGACGAGGGCGAGGTGGGGGAAGGGACACTCTGGTCCAGTGCCCTTCCTGTCCCCTCCCTGTCCCCGCCTGTGATTTCTAACCTCTTACCTCACGGGCGTGGAGGTGTTTATCCCCCTCTGAGACCTTTGTCAGGGCCCCCGTTTGTTGAGCACCCACAGGGTCCCAGGCTGACCAAGTGCATCTTCTCGTTCATCCCTTGGCAACTCTCTAAGGTGGGTGCTACCTCCAGTTCATAGATAAGGAAAGTGAGGCAGAGCCAAGTTCCCACAACTACTGGTAGGGGACAGAGCGGGACTTTGAGGCAGACACTCTCCCTCCGGTGCCCACTGCCCACCACCCCATCTGGCCAGCGTCACCTTCACACCTCTCCAGGTCTGTCCCTAGTCCCGGGTGATAACATCGGGAACATTCTCCAGACTGCTGAGAAATGGGATCAGTGGGACTTCATGGGAGCGAGGGGCTGGAGGAGTTCACCCCTGTGTGGACCCTGCCTAGGGCGGAAGGCCTACCTCTTGGGTGCAAGGGCAGCCGCAGAATGACCGCGGTCGCCCCCTGGGGGTGGTGGGCGGAGCTGCCATCACCACTCTCGGGAGGCTCTGAGAGGGGGAGGGGAGCAAGGGAGGGAGCCCCACTGAGTTTGAACCGAGAGATGAAAGGCCTAGTTTCCAAGGGCCCAAGGCCTGCGGAGGGGGGCGGGGGTGCCCAGGACTGCTCAGGGTTGGCAGCTGTGTCCCTGCTGGGCTTGCACCTTGGGAGAGCCGCCTCCTCCCTTTGCCCCCTCTGCACCCCCCTCCCACGCCAAAGGAAATGCCCCAATCACACACTCCGGACTGGCTGGGCTCCAGCAGGTTCGAACTTGGCCCTTTCGTGACCATTGAAAAGAAAATGGCCCAACTCTAAAGAAGTGTGGCCAGAAGTGTGACCAGCAGCATGGGCCCCCCTTGGGAGCCTGGCAGAAATGCAGAGCCTCGGGCCCACTGAGGCCTGCTGACTCAGCCCAGGCGGTGGTGTGCATGGGGAGGTTTGAAGAGCGCAACAAGCCTGTGTAGAACCTTCCTTCCTGCTGCCGGTCTGCATGCCTGGCCACTGAAGTCACTAGGGACTAGGAGGATTAAGGGCCAGCCGCATCTGTACTGGCAGATCCCACTTGATGACCCCCTTTCGGGGCACCTCTGTAGGATTTCGGTCACGAACCCCAGACCTACTGGAGAACTCTGCCTCTGGGAAGCTGCTCTGAGCCATTTTCAAGGCTGTGAAGACATCAGTCTCCTATCACCACTTGCGGAGTCGCCCCTGTGGGGAAAGAGCCACCAACGGGGGTCAGGAGTGAGACACTCTGCATACCCCACACTGTCTGTGTGCAGGCTGGTCCTGCCCCAGGCCCCGTTCCTGACCCCTGCCTTCTAGCCGCTGCCCACGCTGGAAAGCAGCCCCTGGGAACTGGTCTGCACGGGGCAAGGCCACAGAGCACCTGGGGACCACGGGCCTCGCGGCTGGTGGGGGCCTCTTGCAGGGAGAGGCTGAAGGTCACTGGTGGTGAAGCGTGCCCTTGAACCACTCAGCGGCTGGCGGGCGGAGGCGATCGCATGTGCTAATTGTATAATGTCAAGGAACTGCCCTGGGTGTGGGCTCTTAGGCCCAACAGGCCAGATGCAAAATCCTGCTTCAGCTTCTTCCCAGAGACCTGGGGCCAGAAAGGCAGCCAGCTGAGCCTGGCTGTGCCCCTCAGGGAGGCGGGCAGGGCCGTGGGGCCTGGGGCCGCGGGGAGGGCTGGCTGAGCTCAGGCACCAACCGGAGACAGAGTAGCTGTGACTTGGCTCTCTGCTGTCCCGGGTCAGCTTTGGCAGAGCTGAGCCCCACACAGCTCCTGCTCGGGTTGCCACCGTCTGGTTGTAAAGGGGCCGGTGGTGGCCTTTGTCCCCTTCGGACATGCCGAGCGCCCGAGGGGGACCCGAGCCTGACTGCAGGCAGGGCTCCCGAGGCTGGCGGGCTGGTGGGCGGTGTGGGCGCAGCCCGGGTGGCCGCCACTCAGCACAGGCCCGTGCGCCACTCAGAGCATTTTCTCAGACGTCCCGATCTCCATGATTCTGAGAGAGCATCGCGGGTCAGCACACCCTGCGCCCGGAATCCGGGGGGCTGCCTGCGCGGGCCGTGCGTGGGGGCAGCCGACCAGAGACGGAGAGTAGGTGGCCCCCCAGCGTGTTCCTCTGCACGGCCCCCCTCCACTCACACCTACCCCCTCTCCTCACCTCACCTCCACTGTGAGGGGCTCCTTCACCTTCTCCCACACAGGCCACATTAGCCTTTTGCAGGGTCGGTTGGGCCTTGCGTGTCTTCTATAGTTTGGCGAAATATGAAGACAGCAGGGCCAGAGAATCTTCTAGCTGCCTTTCAAGGGACACCTGCCCCCAAGAGCACACATCTGTGGGAGGGAGACCGTGGGGGGGGCGGTTCTCAACAATGCCTTTCCCCTGTTCACCCCAGGTGCCTCTTCATGGCAATTACCCCCCTTACTTACCAAATCTGCTTAACTCTGTAGTTCTTATATCAAATTTGCTTTATTTTTCCTAATACACATTTAAGTAAATATGTAACCTCTCAAAAGAAAAAATGTCCACACAGACTTCACCGGAAACAGCCTCGTTTGTCAGCAGTGGTGACAAATACAGGGGAAGTTAGGAGAGGAGCCCGAATGTTAGGACGAGCACGGGCTCCCCCGTGCCCAGGTGTGTGACCTGGGCAGGTCAGCTTCAGCTCATGCAGGGGCCTGCCAAGGCCTAGATCTCTAAGAGATAGGCCATCCAGGTGTCCGGGCACAGGGCCGATGCTCAGATGTTCCGTAGCCTGCCCTTAGGTATTTCTGTCCCTGGCTTTATTGGCAACTTGATTTTGGAGGTAAAAGGCCAGCACCAGAGAAACAAACTGACATTTCCAAGGGTTCTCAAGCCTGGCTAGGGGCCCGGTCAGGAGCGGCTGGAGCAGTCGTTCCATCCTCCTGTTGATCACTCCAGCTTTGGGCTGCAAGCGCCGAGGCCAGGCCTCCCAGCTGGTCTGCCAGCCCCTGTGCTCCTGGAGCCTGTGTAGAACCTTCCTTCCTGCTGCCGGTCTGCATGCCTGGCCACTGAAGTCACTAGGGACTGTGCAAAAGAATCGGGGAGGCCAGGAAAGGGCAGCCTCCAAGATTCAGGTGTGTTAAAGCCACAGTTTTCAGGCATGGTCCCTCGTAGCTAATTGGCACTAAAGTCTCAAAGCTTGTGAGTGACTTTTAAAAAAAGCATGAATTAAGGCCAGATCCAACGCTATCGCTCACCGTTGCTTCCCAGCATGCTCTCCTGAGCAGGACAGAGGAGGGAGGGATGGAGCGATGGTAACCAAGAGGGAAGCTGCCCTTGCTCTTGCAGACAAGCTGGCCGGAACCAGGCCTTCTGGGACCGAAGCTCATGGAGTAATCATACTAGCCAACGTTCACTGACCTTCTGCTCTCGTCAGTGCCATTCTTGGTCCTTATCCACTCTGACCAGCCTCATAAGGTACATACTACTATGACTCATTTTCTAGGTAAATCTAACGAGGCACAGAGACGTCCAGGGCTTTGTACGAGGTCACACAGTAGCAGAGCCCAGCACACATAGTGGGCCTTAATTCCCAGCCACATTTCTGCTGAGCGTGCCACAATGCTTGGGGGTAGCTGTGACGGTGTCAGCAGATGTCAAAGGCCCAAGGGTGGCTTGTCAGCTCCCCGAGTCCGGCTGCCCAGGAACACTGACCACGCCGCAGGTGGGAACTGTGGGAGGGGCGTCCACGGGCCCTGGCGGCAGGCCGCTCTGCACGCCCGGCCGCTTGGGGTCCCCCCAGGCCGGAGGAAGGCTGGGAAGGGCAGGTTCCGCACCGCACGCCCACACGCCCGCCTGCGGGGATTATTTGCCATCGGGGCGCGTCTGGGAAGAGAGGTCCTGGGGCGTGTGCCGGCGGCGCTGGCCCGCGGGGGTGAGGAGGCGGGAGCCCGCCGGCTGGCCTTGACAGCGTGTCCCTTCCTTCCCCCCCCACCCCCCGCCAGCCGTGTCCCCGTGCAAGATCCTCAAGTGCAACTCTGAGTTCTGGAGCGCCACGGCGGGCAGCCACTCCCCGGCCTCGGACGACGCCCCCGAGTTCTGCGCCGCGCTGCGCACCTACGCCCTGTGCACGCGGCGCACGGCCCGCACCTGCCGGGGCGACCTGGCCTACCACTCGGCCGTCCATGGCATCGAGGACCTCATGAGCCAGTACAACTGCTCCAAGGATGGCCCCACGTCGCAGCCGCGCCTGCGCACCCTGCCGCCGCCGGGCGACAGCCAGGAGCGCTCCGACAGCCCCGAGATCTGCCACTACGAGAAGAGCTTCCACAAGCACTCGGCGGCCCCCAACTACACGCACTGCGGCCTCTTCGGGGACCCGCACCTCAGGACTTTCACAGACCGCTTCCAGACCTGCAAGGTGCAGGGCGCCTGGCCGCTCATCGACAATAATTACCTGAACGTGCAGGTCACCAACACACCTGTGCTGCCCGGCTCGGCCGCCACCGCCACCACCAAGGTAAGGGTGAGACTGAGGCTCGGGTGGCCCTGCTGTCACCGGGGCCCGGACTCAGTGAGGCTTGGGCGGCCCTGCTGTCACCGGGGCCCGGACCCAGACACCGCGTGCAACCCCCCCCCCCACCATGTTCTTATTTCCAGTAAATGGGCTGATTGTTTACAAAGGAATGTTCTAGAGGGTCTTTGTCATGAGCTAAAGCGACCGGGAACCACCTCTTCACGTTGCCGAGAGTGTGATGTTTCTCCAATGCTGGATGCTGCCTGCTAGGGGTTTGTGAAATCAGTTTTCTGAGGCCAGAACCCAGCAAAAGCATGTCACTTTTTTTTTTTTTTTTAATTGGCCAGGGTAGAACAGGCTGGCCTAACCAAACACCGATAGGAAAGGCAGCTTGCCAGTGCGTTGTGCGTGGGAAGGGTACACACTTCGGGAAGCGGAGTTCCGGTTGTGCGCATGCGCGTGTGTGTGCTTGCGGACCTGGGCAAACGCCGGGTGCAGGTGTAAGGGAGAAACACGGCCCAGAGCACTAGGCTTCAGGCTTTTGGACTATTTCTTGCCCTCCAACTGCATTTTGGTAGAACTCCAGTATTAAATCCTGATAAAAGAGAAGCCCCTGTGCAGGTGTGTCTCCATCATTGCCCGCAGGGAGGGAGAACTCCGACCGTCCTGGACACGGGGACCCAGCACCCCTGGAGGTGACAGCGGTCCTGCCCAGGGGTGCTCACGTTCGCACGTTTACAAACTGAACAGATTTTAGAAGACAGTGATTCCGGGCCCCCCTCCAGGCTGGTATGACACCAGATCTCTGGGTGGGCGCGCGTGTGTGTGTGTGTGTGTGTGTTTTAAAGCCCCAAGTGATTCTGGCATGGATGGGGTTAGGGACCCCGGCTTAGAGGCCAGGGCTCTAGGATGCTGATGGGGCCAGCAGGCTACCGTCCTGCCCTTTCTTTGCCCCATGCCTATACGGAGAGGTAGCAGCCCCAAGGCAGAGCGGCTGTGGTGTGTGGGAACACGGGGAGATGGAACAAGCCAGGATAGAGAAGCAGCTTACTGAGCATCCCAGGGGCCACCCATGCAGCTTTCCCTCCTCCCTCAGGCCAGCGCTGCCTGGCTGGGGCAGCTCCCTTTGACGCATCCCCAAAGTGGGATGTGCCTCTCTGCCCAAAGTGCAGTGGGCTGGGAACACTGAGCTAGCATTTGACCTGGGCCGGTGGCTCTGTAGATGGGCATGTTCTCATTGGCCGTGAGTGGCTGTCCCCATCTGGCACCCCAGAGGCCGCAGAGAGCCGGTCATCTTCTGACCCCAGAAGGCCTCACTCTCTGGGTGGCAGGACTCAAGTCCTGCTCACAGGGTCACAGCCAGAGGCAGCCACGGATGTGGCCCGTGGCCCAGGCACTTGGACACCCCCATCTTCTCCCTCCCCTACGTGCTTCCAGGAGGGTCTCCCGTGACCCCCTATTCAGACCTCAGCCAGAAGGAGCAGCCTCAAGGCCAGGAGGCTGGTGGGCTCTCAGAGTGCAGGGGATGGGGACCCATGTACCACCTCAAGGCCTGGCCCACCAGAGCCCCCGGGGGGTTCCGGATTGGCGGTGGGTCTGTTTTCCTAGGAAAAGCACGTTGCAAAGCGACACGTTGGGCAGCGCCAGGCTGGTCCACAAAGGGCGTTTCTGTTCCTTCCTGTCCCTCCACGTCCCACAGGAGGACGGCGAGGTGACCTGGCAGTCAGGATGATTCCCGCCATCTCCCTCTGCCCTGGTGGCCCCCGCATGCCTCCAGAGGGTCTCTTTCTGGGCCCAGCTGCAGGATAAGAAACAAGTGGGTCTTTGCCCTGTGGACTCCCTAGCAGGCCCTTGGCACCAGGCCGTGCAGCCTGGTGGGCGGCAGAATTATGGCCAGCACTCTCTCCAGCCTGGCCGCCCTCTCAGCCCTCCGCAGAATGAGGGGGGGCCCTCGTCAAGGACCCAGCCACCTTCCCTGGGGCCCCTCCACCTACCCACCTCCCTCCTTCCCTAGAGCCAAGATAAATGAACGCCGGGAGCCTGAGGCTACAGCTTCTAAATCCAGCAGCAAACAGACTGCGGGAGGGAACCCCGCCTCCCTGTCCCACCCTGGCAGGGGCACACAGGGAAGTCTGAGGATATGAGAGCGACGTGGACCTCAGAAGCCCGGCCCCTCCTAACCCAGGCTGGTGTGAGCACCAGATGTGATAACAGAGCCAAGCATAGACCTGGGAGGAATTGTGGTTTGTGACCGGCAAGGCGGGAGGGGGGGCCAGGAGCCTTTAGGCCACGTCCCATCAGGTCCCGCAGGCTGGGGTGACATGCCCGGGCTTAGAACCCCTGGATACCACACTCAGCTCTTCCCAGGCACAGCCTGGGACCCTGAGCCCAGCGATGCTGTCCCCAAACCACATGGATTAATGATCCAGGCACTTGACGGTGTTCTTCAAAGGCCCACTCGGCTCCAGGCTCCCAGGCATTGGGCAGAAGTGCCCAGTCAGGGATGGGAGCACCTCTCTTCCTATCCCAGCATGGAGGCTCCAGAGAGTAGGGGGCTCCCCAGCAGAGCTTGACCAACCCAGCCCCTCTCTGCTGTGACCTAGGGTCACCTCAGTCTCCCCAGCAGGCCGAGAGCCCCACAGCCTTCTGTTACCTCCTCACCAGCCAGGAGGCAGCACGAGGCTGGGCCCCCGGAGACCCAGCCGTGACAGGGTCCGTGTCTGTGGCCAAGTCGGTCCCAGGCCCCCGAGCAGACCGGGTTACCCGGGTGAGAGACACCGGTCTCTGCTCTCCAGCGCCCTTGGCCTGCCCGCGCCTGTTCTCTTGGGCCTCTGGTGCGCAGGTGCGTCAGTTTTGTTCATTCGTTGATTCCGCAGACGTTGACGAAACACCGCTTTGGTGTCAGCCTCTGTGCGGGGGGCTTCCTCCCTTGTGGCCACTCCCAGGCTGATCATGGAGGACCAAAGCAGGCAAGGGGGGCCTTGGGGTGGGTGCAGGATGCTCTGCCCGGAGCACTGGGGAGGGCCTCCCCCAAGTCCTTTGCGGAGCTTGGCTCGGAAGGACGGGGCCAGAAGACTGGCGGAGGGACGGGGACGGGAGGGCAGCCTGGAGCCTCAGGGGAAGCACGGGAAGCCAAGGGGCTGTTACCTCTGAGGGGGTTTTTGTGCCTCCCCCCAAGAGCCCTCTGCCAGGCTCTTCTGCCCACCTGAGCCCACTGCCCTCGGCCCTCCCCTCACCCCGAGGGGCCTTGGCTCGTTTCCTGGGACCCCGGCAATATCCAGCCCGGCCCATCCCTCCGATCTCGAAGGTGGCCACGATGCCGTGTTTGCCAGCCCAAGCTGACATTTTAGCCAGCCTCCTGCCACCATGGGACTTCCTTCTGTGCTCAGCCCCCAGCTCCACCACCCTCCCTCCAGCTGTGCTGGGAGCACCCCCATTGTACAGATGAGAAAACCGAGGCTCCGGAAGGGGAGGAGCTCGCGCCTCTGCCTTCCTCCCCCCTCCCTTGTGCTGGTTCTGCCTAGAACTCACCATCCGTCCCACCGCCTAACTCGTCTCCTTGGTCTGTCGCCCCCTGGAGGGTGAGCTCCTTGAGGACAAGGCTCTCGGACTCTTTGCCCGCCTTGTGTAGGTACAGCCCCTAGCGCCGGGCCTGGCGCGGTGGAGGGGCCTCGGGCCCCCCTGGGAAGGGGGGCGGCCAAGACAGGAGTGGCAGCCGTACCCGTGGCCGAGCTAGCAGCGAGCCGCCCGGCTCTCGACAGGCCCCTTCATGCTGTGACTTGTGGTGGAGTCCCTGGCGCTGGTGCCAAGAAGAGTCTAGCAGGCTGTCAGCCTTCCAGGAGCCTGTCTCCGCGAGAGATGACTGTTAGAGGGAAACCAGCTTTTCCTGTTCCAGGAGACGGATAGCACTTGGAAACCAGCAGCCCCCCACCCCCACCCCCCTGCTCCCCGGCACACCAGGCAGGGACACCGGAGCCCCCCGTCGCTCGCCCCCCCAATGGCAGGACCACCCACTGCCCAGACCACCCTGGCTGCACCTCCCGGCCCCCCACAGGCAGCCTCCACATCGGGGCGGGCGCCGTGGGATCGAGAGAAGGAAGCAGCAGGAGGTGGAGCTAGGAAGTGGGCATTTTTGTCGGCCAGGGATGGCAGGGCAGCGGCAGGCTCCTGGGGTCCGATGGGTAGGGCTCCAAGCGGGATGGAGGGGCTGCGGCCACCTGTGACATCCCACAGCAAACCTGGGGTGCACTGCTTCACAGGACCGGGCGCTGGCCTCCCAGGGAGGCATGGGGACATCGAGGCCGGTGCCCAAGACGCCGTGCCTACCCCGGGCCTGGACTCCGCCAGGCCCCCCCGGCCTCCAGCTTCGGAGCACCAGCCCCTCCTCGTGTCCCGTGTGGACAGCAGAATGTCCCCGTCCATCCTGACCATTCGCCGGGCCCCAACAGGCACAGCGCCAGGGGCCCCAAGACATCCAGGGACCCACGAAAAAGCTTTCATTCGTTTTCAAGTCAGAAGGGAAAGTCAGCATCGTCCCGCCTCGACTGTATTAGTCTTGACACCAGGGTGCTCACAAAATGTAATTTTAATATTTGTGTTGGAGGAGGGGGCCCACAAAGGCCCAAGAGTCTGGAGTCCCCGAAATCCCCAACCGCGGCCTGCCTCTCATCCTCAGCTTTCTGAGTATCGGGCTGGGGTTGGGGGGGAGGAGTTTCTCTCTGAAGGTCCAGGCCCCTCATGCACTCCCGGCCCAGTCACCCGTATGCTTCACCAGTGTGAGCAGTGATGAAACAGCCTGGACACCTCCAGCCGGGCCCTCCATACCCTGTTGGTTTGGCTCAGCCTAGAACTTTAGCTCTGCTCCTGAGGCTCCAGGCTGAGGCCGCTCCCTGCCTGCTTCCCCCTCGGCCTCCTGTCTGTGCCCCTGGCCGCCGCCAGCCCCCCCCCCCACCTCCCGAACTGTAGCCACACTGCCTGGCCTGTGGCCCGGCCCCAGACCGTACCCTGGGCCCCGGCCTCTCCGGACCCTGGGCCTGAGCTGAGGTCCTTCACAGCTCTCCTGCCTCCCCCTGCCCGTAGGACCTGCTTGCTAGGCCTTCGTTGTGCCCCTCCCACTGCCACATCGCCCAGGGCGCCCGAGCACAAAATTCAGCCACGGCCAGGACATCCGGGGCCCCCTCAGCCTGCAGGTATGGTACCCCTCAGGGATCCCATTACACAGCTGGCTGGGCCTCTCCCCTCCTGGGGACAGGGGACAAGTTCTAGGACTGGTGGCCCAGGGGGGTGAGGGCAATGCGCAGGTTAGGGGTGGGGGCTTAGCAGGGGGCCCCAAAAGGCCTGGGTGCCCTCTTGTCCCATGACCCGGCCTCCCTCCCTGGCCTTGGGCCGGAGTTCAGGTTCCAGCTACCCTTGGTTCAGGGGGCAGGGGTCTTCAAGCCACCGGTGGTAAAAAGTTGGCACCTGGGCATAGGAATGAAGGAGGGGTGGTGGTTTCTCTCCCAGATTGGACTCCTGTCTCCAGCCCATGCAATCTTCCTAGTTAGGATTATGGGGGGAAAGAGCAGCCTGGCCCTTCAGCCAGGATAACAAGGGGAAATGCTCGCTCCCCAGGCTGTTTGTCTCCATCCTTCTCCCAGGCCTCCCACCCTGGGGGCTTGTGGCCAAAAAGAGCCCAGGGGCTGGAAACCAAGAGACTAAAGCCGTTCTACCTCTTGCTGGCTGTGTGACCTTGGGCGAGTCCCTTGACCTCTCTGAGCCTGACTTTCCTCCACTCTGAATGGGAGGTCATGTCATCCTCCCCTGCAGCGCCCCACAGGACTAGAAGATGCAGCAACCGCGCCTGCGTCTGTGATTCTCAGGAGGACGGTTACTTGTGGAGCCCCCCACCATCTGCTTCTCCTCCAGCAGCTTGGCGCAGCCCCTCATCCCCCGCTGCAGGCACCAGCAGACATGGGCCTCCCTGCTGCCCTCGTGGGGGCTGCGTGCTCACCCTGGAGCCCCCCTCCCCGCCCCCCGTCTTCCTTTCTCTGACTGGTGCCCTCCTCTCCTTCTTCCCCCTGCTCACCTCCGAGGCCTGGCTGGGTGACCCTTCAGGGCAGCCCTGCCACAGTGGCCTCTGCAGGCCTCGGCCTGTCCGTTCTCTCTGTGAGCCTGAGTCTGTCCTCATCCACCTGCCGTTACGCTCAGCCAGTGGCTGATGGCCCTTTGGAAGGCATCTGGCAGCAGGTCCACGGGCGGCTTGAGAGATCACGTGAGATGGTTGGGGACCAGCTTAGTTGCCTGTCGCTGCTGTAACAACCACCACAAATTCAGGGTTTCCAACAAGCAGAAATGTCTGGTCTTGTAGCTCTGGAGGTGAGAAATCTGAAATGAGTCTTTCAGGGCTAACACGAAGGCGTTAGGAGGGTCCATCCTTCTGGAGGCTCCCGGGAGAAATCCGTTCGGTGCCTCTCCCAGGCTCTGGTGGTTGCCAGCATCCCTGGGCTATGGGCACCCCCCACTCCGGTCTCTGCCTCTGTGGAAAGAGCCTTCCCCTCTTCGATGGTCCCCTCTCCCCCTGCCTCCATCTTGGGAGGACACGCGTGATTCTATTTAGGGCCCATCCAGCTAATCCTGGATAACTTGGCCGTCTCAGTGTCCTTAACCTAATCACCTCTGCGAGGTCTCTTTTGCATAGAAGGTAACATTCGCTGGTTCCAGGAATTAGGGCCTGGTATCTTGGGGGCCATTACTCAGCCTCCTATAATAGATAATGAAGTTTTATTTTTAATTAGCTGTGCTTTTCTTTTTATGGTCCACCTCTATATATAGTAAATGAGCTGGTTTTCTATTTAGGGGAGTGATTTAAAGTTCCCATTCTAAGTCCGTTTTTTTTTGTTTTTGTTTTTGTTTTTTGTTTTCAATAAAACAAGTTGGGTTTTTTTTTTTTACTAAGTTTTTAATTCCAGTATAGTTCACATACAGTGTAATATTAATTTCAGACGTACAATATAGGGATTCAGCAATTCCATACATTACTCAGTGCTCATCAGGATAAGCGTGCTCTTCATCCCCATCACCTGTTTCCCCCACCCCCCCCACACCCACATCCCCTCTGGGAACCATCAGTTTGTCCTCTATAGTTAAGAGTCTGTCTCTTGGTTTGTCTCTCTCTCCTTTTTTCCCCTTTGTCCTAGAGTAAAACAAGTTGTTTTAAAGAAAAAAATTAAGTGCATAATAATGCAGGTGGCACCAAAAGGTGACCAAAATGGGGAGGGACGGCTTGGGGCATCATGGGGGCTCCTCCTGTCCCCAGCATCGCCAGCGTGGGCTGGGCCTCCCCCGCACCACCATCTCGGCATCGCTAACCCCCTCTCTCCATCCCCTTCCCCCTCCTCCCCCCAGCTCACCATCATCTTCAAGAACTTCCAGGAGTGCGTGGACCAGAAGGTGTACCAGGCGGAGATGGACGAGCTCCCCGCCGCCTTCGCCGATGGCTCCAAGAACGGCGGGGACAAGCACGGGGCCAACAGCCTGAAGATCACGGAGAAGGTGTCAGGCCAGCACGTGGAGATCCAGGCCAAGTACATCGGCACCACCATCGTGGTGCGCCAGGTGGGACGCTACCTGACGTTCGCGGTCCGCATGCCCGAGGAGGTGGTCAACGCCGTGGAGGACCGGGACAGCCAGGGCCTCTACCTCTGCCTGCGGGGCTGCCCCCTCAACCAGCAGATCGACTTCCAGGCCTTCCGCGCCAACGCCGAGGGCCCCGGCCCCCACAGGCCAGAGGCCGCCAGCCCCGCGCCCGCGGCCCCGGACACCTTCCCGTACGAGACGGCCGTGGCCAAGTGCAAGGAGAAGCTGCCCGTGGAGGACCTCTACTACCAGGCCTGCGTCTTCGACCTGCTCACCACGGGCGACGTGAACTTCACGCTGGCCGCCTACTACGCCCTGGAGGACGTCAAGATGCTGCACTCCGACAAAGACAGGCTGCACCTGTACGAGAGGACTCGGGAGCCACCGGGCCGGGCGGCCGCCGCAGCGCTGCCCCCCGCCCCCCGGCCCCTCCTGGGCAGCCTGATGCTCCTCGCCCTGCTCCCCGCCTTCCTGGAGGCTGTGGCCGCGTAGGGCAGAGAGGGGCGGCTGCCCGTCCCTGAGCCGGTGGGCGGCTGCAGGAGGGCTGGGGCCGTCGGGGCGCACGGGGGGTGGGGGGAGGGGACGACCCTGCAGGGTCTGCAGGGGTCAGGAGAGGAGGCAGCCACTGGCCGGCGGGCTGTGGACGGTTACCTCAGAGCTGCCCTGGGCTGTGTGCTGGCAAGGGCTGGGGCAGGGGGTGGCCCCTCCCCCCCCACCCCGCCCCCTCCGTCAGGGGGCCTTGAGAGGTCGTGGTGACTGGTGCTGTGATGTTTGTGACAGTTGAGTTGTGTGAGGGGGGGAGCCGCTCCCCTCCACCCGCCCCGCAGTGTGAATGTGCAAAACAGAGCCCCTCAGGCCGAAGCCCCCCACCCCTGCCCTGCCAGAGACACTGGGATTGATCAGAGTCGAGCTCCTCCCCCCCCCCCTGCAATGCACTGAAACAGGCCCAGCCGACCGCTGCCCGTGCCCGCCACACGCACACACACTCACACGAGCACACTCGCACACACTAAGCTGAGGGGCTGAGGCATCCGCGAGGCTGGACCCCCCCCCAGGCGGGGCCTCCTTTCCCCTCGGGCCTTAGGACGACTCTGGGGGGCTGCTCGGCATCTTTAGCAAATTGTCATCCTTTGACCCAAAGGTTGTGCCCGCCTGGTGCCTTCCTGCCGTGGCCTGCTTGTGAGCCGAGGAGAGACTCCCGCGCGCAGCCTGGCTGCTGGGTCCCTGCTCCGGGTCCCTGCTGCGGGTCCCTGCCTCCAAGCCTGCAGCTGGGCCAGCAGGGGCTGTCAGCAGGAGGTCTGAGCGACGACACTCACAGGCTCCGATGCTCTTCTCGGGCTCCTTCCCTCCCCGCCCCCCAGTCCCCCCCTGTGCTTAGGAGGTCATGTCCTCATTTCTAAATGTCTAAACAGAAGTACCCCTTGCTTTCTGTCCCCTTCTTTCCGGCAGGTGGCAAGAGCCCCCGGGCAGGGGAGCTTGGGCCGCAGGGCGTGGGCAGGAGGCGCAGTGGACAGGGCCAGCTGGCCTGCCCTGATCCTCTTCGTTCCCCTCACCTGCCCCCCAGAGCCCCGCTCCCCACCTGTCCACCCACATCTGCAGGCTGAGGAGAGGAGCAGGGTCTGCAAGCTTCTCAGCCCTGAGCATCCCTGGCTGGTCTCATCCCTCGAGTCCCCTCCCTTAAGCCCGTGGCCACACAGCCAGGAGAGGGGGGCTTGCTGCCGAGAGCCCTGGCGCCCACCTCCTGCCATCCCGGGCTGCCCATCCGAGGAGCCCCAAACCAGTCCCGCCTCTGCTGCTGTCCCAGAGAACCCAGGGACCAACACCGGGCCAGGCTCCACCCCCAAAAGGGGCAGGAGGGCGGTTCCCACAGCCCCCACACTGTCCTGGCCCTTCGGTCTCGGGGCAGCCCTTCTGCTGTTCCCCAGGGACCTCTCATACACTGGCGCAAGAGGCTCCCCGCCTCCCCTCCAAGAGGTCCCCTTTCTCTGCCCGACCCCAGGGCAGGCAGGTAGGAGGCTCGGCCCCGGCCCGCCCTGCTGGTTTTTAGATGGTCCCTGTGTTGGAAGTAAAAAGTGAAGCACTTTATTTTGGTTGTGTTTGATTGCGTTCTGCTTGGAAGTGGGGACCCCTCACTGCGTCCTTGTGTCTGCGACCTGTGTAGAGTGTCACCGCATGTACATATTGTAAATTATTTATTAACGGCTAAATGCAAGTAAAGTTTGGGGTTTTTTTTGTTTTGTTATTTTCTTTTGGACTGCGTGTTGGAATTTGCTTTCTGAATAGACTGGCTCCTTTGGAGGGGTGGAGGGTTGGCTTCGATGGGGGGGGCCCCTTATGGTATGTGCGTCCGGGCATAGCTAGCCCACGTGTGTGCACACGTGAAGGGGAGTTGCGGACGCTTGTGGAGCGTGAAGCCATTTAACACAAGCTCCCTACTTCTCTAAAATTACTTTTTCTCCTATGGGGCTTGAGGGCTCCAAGTGAGGCTGGAACAGTTTTGGGGACAGATGATGGCCACATGGCGGAGGGACATGAAGGGGGTGGGGGGCACGAGGTTGGGTGGGCTGGCCTCAGACTCAGGATGATGCCGGGTCAGCTGCCCCCATCAATCTAGGAGCCCTAGAGCTGGGACTGTGGCTACTGCCCTCCCGCAGGTCCCCTGCTTACACAGCCCAGGGCCAGAGTGATGGCTCTGCAGAGGGGATCAAGGCTTGCTTGGGGCCAGGTTCCCTACTAGCTGTCATCACATTTCACCTTTTAAAAACCAAGCAATGAGTCAGGAACAAATTCATGCCCATCTTACAGACAAAGAAACAGAGGCTCAGAGAAATGAATTGATTTGCCTAGGGTCCTTAGCAGGGCAGGCCCAAGAGGTCCTTTTTGTCCTGTCTGGGACTGCTCTTAACACCAAATGTCATAAGGGGGAATAGCAGCACCGTTAAGCCAGGCCACATCCCGGGGTTCTCCCCTTTCCTAGCCCTGTGACCTTGAGCAAGTCACTTAACCTCTCTTGAGCCTCTGATTCCTCCTCTGTAAGGTGGGGAGTGCCTATCCCATAGGGTTGTTGGGAGAATCGGCGAGTTAATTCCTGTAAAGGACTCAGGACGGGGCCTGGCACACAGGGAGTGTGCCAGGGCTGGTATCCCTGTTTTCCCAGAGCAGGAGGGGTTGAGTGAGGCGGTGGGTGGGAGGAGAGGGGAGAGGGCCACACAGACCCTGAGAGCTTGGGAGGGGGGTAAGCTGAAAGGCTAGTGAGGGCAGGAATCCAGAGAGTGAGCGTGTAACCCATCCAAACCGAAGAAGAAGGTCAAAGGCAGGAAGGGAGAACCTTCTAGAACCCAGGTTCCCAGAGGGAGCGTGAGATTCCAGGCACTGGCAGGAAGAACCAGACTGGAAGGGACAAAATGAGTCCGAACATACCTACACATCTTCTCCTGTTGCCCCAACTGTCAGGACCGGTAGGCCTCTCCCTCTCTCTCTCTCTCTGTGTCTCTCTCTCAGTAGTAGCCGGGGTTGGAATAACTCACGGGGGAGGCGCCACGGAGGCAGCAGAGTCTCTGGCACTTGACCAGCGCGGAAGAACCGATGATGGAGAAGCCAGGGCACACAGGATTGAAACTAAAAAAAATCCCGTTCACCATCAGATGAAAATGCTACGGCACTTGCCAGAGAATATTCTTGGTTTGGAACTCGTTCAGGACCCTAAACTTAACCAGCTGGAACTCTTTCCCAGTACCATGCTACTAGTCGCCCATGAACATGGAAATTTGCATTTCATCATGAATATGGAACACGGAGTCTTGAGCTAAATGATCCCCAAGAAGTGGCTTCAGCTTGCACTGCGGGCTGGGTTTGGAGCAGCCTCCTCTGCCAGCGAGATGCGTGCGGGCCAGCCGGCCTGGAGGTAAAAGCATTAGCAGATGGAGGTGCGTCTCCCCTCGCTGCACCCCAGCACTCTGATGTGTGGCAGAGACTCTTGGAGATTTTGTGTGGCCGACCAGAATTCATCAGGAGGGAAGGGCTGCTAGCAACACATGCATGAGGGCCATTCATGATGAAGGGGGCAAATTCTGGGGTGAAAACCCTCACCGGGAGCCCTGGGCAGAGACGCATCCGAGCCCGGCGTGACTGGGGCTCATCAGTGATGCCAGGGAGCCCCGTGGAGCGGGGCGGGGGGGCCGCGGCACTTGGTCTCGGGCTGCAGGCCCGCTTGGCGTCCAAACTGGCTCTGCCCGTCACTAGTTGTGTGGTCTCCTTTGGATTTTTGGAGCCTTGGAGTCCTTGTTTGTAACACGGAATTATGAGTCCCTCCCTCCCGAGGTCATTACAGAACTGCAGCGAGCTCACGCTCACACACCGCCGCGCACGTGGGCCCCCGAGCGGCCCCGCGAGGCCGCCCAACGTGGCGCTCGCCTCCCTTGGCAACGGCGCATGTTCTGCGTTCGCGCGCGCACTCCTTCCGGGCCGCCTGCGCTGGGGGCGTCCGGCCGAGTCCCCACGGACAGAGTGCCCTGCGTGCTCGCTGGACAGACCGGTCAGCGCACAGTGACACGATCGGATGTCCCCGGGGGACAAGCACCGCAGGGGAAAGGGACGCGGGCTCCTCAGAGAGAGAGAGAGACCCACCCGGATTGGAGGAGGGTGGGGAGGAGCTTTCATCCCGCGGTGTCCGGGGCGGGGGGGGGGGGTACCCCTGAGCAGATCAGCTGCGTGCATTTGGGGGACGAGCCAGGCAAAGAGCGGCAGAGACCCTTCTGGGCAGAGGGCCTGGCCCGCCAGCGGCGGCGTTCGAGGGGCAGCAGGAAACTGGGGCTAGACGGCCTGAGCGCACGGACCAGGGTCCAGGTGAGGCTGCCGAGCGGCCGGAGGGAGCACCGCAGGCCCACCAGCGAGGGACGGGGACGTGACGTTTTGTTCCAGCTGCCGGAGGAGGCCCTTTGCCGCTGTGGGCAGGGGCGGGAGGTGTCCAGCTTGGGTTTTAATGGAATCCTTCCAGGGAGAGAGAGGAAGCCGGGCGCTCCGGCACGTGGTCAGAAGTGGGATGGGGGCGTGGGGTGCCGGAGGCGTCACGAATGACCCACTTCGGGGCATAACACGCTGGAGCTGCGGGCGGGGTTTGCGAGTGGGAGAACCGGGGGTGGGTGCTGAGCGCCTGGGTAAACTGTGGCGCCACTCACTGAGCCACGGGGGAGCGCGTTTGGGACACAAAAAGCAAAATTTTACTTTGGGACACATTGGAAACCACATGCAGCTGAGTTGTCTTTAATTATTATTATTATTATTATTATTATTATTATTATTACCGATTTTATTTCTTTATTTTGAGCGTAGGGAGGAGCAGAGGGAGAGGGAGAGAGCGAATCTCAGGCAGACTCCCCGCTAAGCCTGGAGCCAGTGGGGGGCCTCCATCCCCTGAGGCTGAGATCGTGACCTGAGCCTAAACCAAGAGTCAGATGCTCAACAGACTGAGCCACCCAAGCGCCCCTGGATTGTCTTTCAAATTCAAATTAAATGATGTACACTTCCCAGGAGCAAATGTTTACAGAGCGCAGGGCTCATAAAAGGAACTCCCAGAACCAAGGGAAGGTGCTGTCCTTGAACAAGCTGGTTGCAGTGCTGTGGTTGGTAAGATTGGAAGATGTCACTTGGTGGCTAGTCCCAAGGCCAAGCTCCAGCAGAGAATCTCACACCTCAGGGGGACCCCAGGCCATATGCTTGGAAAAGGACAGCTGGGCTCCCCAACATGGGGCCTTACCCCAAATACCAAATTAGGCAGGGACCAAAGTTCTGATCGTGATGGGGAAAATGGTATTAAAATTGTAAAACGGAAAATTCAAAGAATAGCAAGGAACCCCTGGGAGGGGCGTTATCGACTCCCCACAGCTACTGGCTGGTGTGCGGGAGCCTCCATGGGCTAGAAGGAGGCTCGTCCCACTCCTGGACTTGCCTCTTGCTGGCTGCGTGACCCGGGACTTAAGTATCCTTGTCTGCACAAGGAAGGTGGTGGCCCTCCCACAGGGATGCTTGGGAAGACTCGTGCAAGAAATAACAGAATATAGGGAGCACGCCCCAAGCAAGCCTTACACCCCAACAAGCATCCACTCCCTCCCCTTCTCATCCCACCGGGTCACACCGCCGTCGGGGGCTCACTGCCTGAGCCGGTGTCCAGGGGAAAGCTCCAGCACGCCAGGCAGACCCCTGGCCCTGCCTGCTCCCAGGCTGACTGAGATCGGGACAGTCCCACCCTCTAGCCTCACGCGCGGGTGTCTCCCACCAGACACTAAGGGCAGGGACCCTACTTTGTGCCATGGGTTCATCTCTTAGGGATGCTCCAGAAATCACGTCTCTTTGGCCTGGTTAGCCTTACTTGTCCAACTCTTGAAACAATTGAAGAGTTCTTTGTCCAGCTCCCACCTCGGCTGGAGAAGCTCCGTGTTCTGGCCAGGGGTCGGTGGGAACCCTGCACGCCCTAAGCAGGAGTCTAAGGACCTCTAATTCCATGGAGGCCCCCATTGTCTCTGGGGAATCGGCCCCACCCCGCTGAATCTGTGGGCCAAGAACCCCGCTACCTGTTGAAACAGCTTCCCCTCAGCTACCTTCCCCATCCTTCCGGGCTTTCTGCACTTTTGACCGTTTGATCACTTCCTGCCTGTGACCTGAATCTACGCCCTGAAGGAAAGGAACAGAAAGGAACACTCTCAGGAAGGCCCCCAGCAGAACGGACTTAATTAAGAGATGGAGCGCGCATACAAGGCGTGGCGTGGTGGGGGTGTTTCTGGGATCAGGGGACGCCATCCCAGGCAGCCTAGACCCCAAGGCCAAGGCTGGCACATCACCTTGTCCAGAGGAACACTGGGACCGCTCATGGATTCTTCCACATTCGACCCATTCCTGCTCACCTCATGCCTCCCTCCCGCAGGAACCAGACAGAGCCCGCTTAAGGCCTGATGCGTTTGCTTTGTCTAAAGTGGTGGTCAAACCTACTGACCGTGTGGCAGGGGTGAGATGCAACCTCATTCTCAGCGTCAGCACCTCCACCAGGAGGGCACAATCCCAGCACCTCCCCCACCCTCTCCTCCTGCAGAGCAAACACCTACATACGACCCTGACCTTGAGTCTTGCAGTTGCTTTGACAATTTTCATGACACCCCCGAAGGTAGATGCCATGGCCTAGTTTCCAGATGAACACCCACACCCATGCCACCTACCTGCTCTTCCCTCGAGGGCGGAGAAGGGGCTCGGTGGAGTCAATCCAGGGTTCTGGTCCTGGGTTAGCAGGGAGTGAGGCCAGACCCCCGCCGGGAGGCTGGGTGGGTAGAGGGACTTCAAACCTGGACCCTGAAGAGAGGAAGGATGGGAGAGAGGATCCCTCGGATCTGAAGTCTGAGAGGCTTAGGGTTCCAGAAGGAGACAGCACCAGAGTGGGTCAGCATGGTCCAGGGGTGGTCATCAGCTTCCCCAGGTGGGGGAACAAGGCTTCTCAGCAATCCCAGACATGACCCAGCTGCTGCTATAGACCCCACCCCCATTTTAACGGAGACTGGAGTCACCCCAGCATGACAGCTACATTTTTTGGCCCCCTGCCGTGTGTCGGGCACCCTGCCAGGTATTTGATCCAAGTGCTGATTTATCATGGTGGAGCCCCCTTCTGGCCACCTCCCTCCTGGAGTGCAGGTGGCTTGAAGCCCAGGCTCCATCCAAGAGAGGGGGCTTGGTTCGCAGGGCTCCTGGGTGGCCTTCAGGTCTAGGGCTGGGGGCCTGGACCACCAGAAACCAAATGCCAAGGTAAGGGCCAGGGCCCCTCTCCCCTGGGCATTACAGGACAACGGCAGCACCCCCCACCTCACCCCTGCAGGAAGGATTAGGACCGAGGCACAGGGCCTGCCAGAACATGATGACAGGGGTGCAAAGGTGCTTGGGTGACGGTGGAGGCAGCCATTGAAGGAGGCAGTGACAGGGTGGCCCTGAGAGGTGGGAGGAGTTTGGGTGGAGTCCAAGTTCTAACACTCGCCTGGATGTGTGACCTGAAGTCTTGGGGCCTCCCAGCATTTCATGAAGACGAGATTATTAAAATACAAGAAAGCAATGGGCCGGGCCCAGAGCTCGACCCCCAGTAGCCATCAGCAGATGGTGGTCTCTGCTCACAGGTGCATCCCCCCGGGTGGCTTCATTTACTCTCAAGTCTAGGCCACGAACAGCTCAGGGTTCCCAAACATACCTGGCGAACGTTCAGACCCCTTCCAGGGGCCAATATTTCTCCAGGCCCTCCCTCCATGGCTGGAGTTTTTATAATTCATGAGGCTAAATATAAATTCTTAATTGTAATAAATTGTAATTATAGCTCCTTTCAACCATAAAACCCAGACACATTTACTAATCAAGCCCAAACAAAACTACAAAACCTTGTGACGAAGGTGGGGTTGTCCAGGTCCCTGTCACTGGTGCCAGGGAGTGACTCGGGTCCCCTCTACTTTCCACTCTTCGGACCCTGTGAAACCTGTCGCCGTGCGTCGCCCTGTCCCCCTGGGTAAGGAGCACTGACCCCTTGGCTCCAATACAACCCTAGAGTCCTGGGTTCTTTTCTCCTTCCCGCTCTTCCAAATGATCCAGGGTTTGCTGAAATTACTTCTTTAAAATGTTCATCAAAATGGAAACCCTGGTCTGAGCCTCCGCCTGCTCAGCCCCCCAGGGCCCCTTCTCTGGGCATCTCACAAGACAGGGCTCCAAGCCCAGCCCCCACACGGCCCACGCGGAGGCCACAGCTATGACAAAGTGGAGGCACCAGGGTGGGCCGGGGCTCTGATGGCATCTGTGGGCACAGGGCAGGGACAGACAGGAACGGAAACGGGAACAGCAGGGGCCGAGAAGGCTGCTCAGAGGAAACCACGCTTGAATTGCATCTTGGAGATGAAGGAGATTCGTCAGGCCGGGGGAGGTGATGGAGGGGTTAGAGGGACCGCAGCCTGGAGGCCAAGCTCTGCCTCGAGTATCTGCAAGAGGCTGCAAGAGCAGTTAGGGGGCTCCCGGAGAGTGGCCAGCAAGGGCAGGGCACAGAGGGCTTCGGCCCCAAGCCAGGGAGCTTAGTGCTAAGCGGAGGGTCGGGGGAGCTGCAGTGGTGCCTGGGCCTTGTGGCTCAGGACGTCCCTCTGGCGGCCACACGGAGGGCAGAGGGGGGCGAGGCCGGACCCCCGAAGGAGCAGGAACCCGCGCGTCCCCCAACCATTGTGTCAGTGAATCTGGGGCCGCCTGGCCGGAGAGGGCGGGGCCACGGCCGGTCAGCCCCGCCCCCCGGGCCTCCTGCGGCTGGAGCAGGTGAGGCTGGCCTCGTCCCGCCGCCTCTCCTCTCCCCCATCCCCTGTCACACTTCCTGCAGGGGTGAGGTGGCTCCCCGCCCCTGGCTCCCGCGTGCGCTCTGCGGCCAAGGGAGGCGGCCCGCCAGGCCAGAGAAGTGACGGGGAGCCTCGCCGGGGGGTTGTGTAAACTTAAGTGTTGGCCGCGAGGCAAGCTGTTTGTGGAAATCTGCTGCCCCCTGCAGGAAGATTCCAGAACCACATTCACTCAGGACCCTCAGTCCGGGAAGGGATGGGAACTAACTGCCCCTCTTCCAAACACGAGGGGCAGGCCCCCAGCTCTGGTGGCCGGAGTGGTCTCCGCTGGGCCTGGGGATGTCTCAACACCGCCCTCTGAGAAGGACGACAGGTGCCAAGCCCATCTCACCCACCCTCAGTGACCTCACTCACCCCACCAGGGCCTGGCAAACTCCGCTTATCCGACTTCTGTAGGTGCGGCTCGCAGAGGGAGACAGTAAGCCCGAGAAGGCCAGCTGGTTCAAACCCAGCTCTGTCCCCTTCCTAGACCCATGCCTTCCCCGACCCCCGGTCCCTATGACTGTCTCCTCTCTTCTTGGCACTTAAGTGACATTTTGTCCTTCTGTTGTTGGGTCTAGGTGTGCCTTGCCAACCCTCAGCTCAGAGGGTGGGGCCCTCGTCCTGGTTTGCCAAATGTGCGTCCCCAGCTTCCAGAACAGGGCCTGGCCCATGGGAGGCGCTCAAGATCTTGGTCAAGGGAAAAACTTTCTCTCTCGTGACTGTCTAGTCCCCACGGCACTGTGAGCTCCCTGCTGGGCCTTCCTAGAGGGGTTTAATCTCCTCCTAGAGAGAGCCCTCTTGCTGGGCCCCTCCGGTGAGCTGGGATCCGAGAGGAGCAGGCCCTGCTGGTCTCGGAAGGTTCTGGGCCGAATGCTAAGCCGGGGCTGCCCTCCGGGCTGGGCAGGTGCCCTCCTCAGTGTCCGCATCCCCCGCCCTCCCAGCAGGGACTGGTGAACACTGTCTCCCTCTGCGTAGGCCGTAGGGGGGGTTACAGGCCTTTAACACCACGCTCTCCCGGTAAAACCACGTGAACCCGAGAAGCCAGCTCCTTCGTGTGCAAATGAAGATGCCCAGGCCACCTGCCCAACTGCACACAGGGAGGGGCCGAAGGGAGACAACGCACGCCCTTCCTGCCAGCCCCCTGTAGACCCCCGGGCCCCCCCAAGGCCACCATGGTGCACAGGGTCAGTGCGCACCGCGCTGTAGCAATGACAATCCCCTTTTGCGTCACAAAAAATTTTAAGAAAAAGATACCAAGTGCGAGCCCTCCACGGGGCAGCTGGCTCCAAGCAGGGGATATTCTGCCTGCTTTTGAGGGGAGAAGGCTGCAGGTCGCAGACTCGCCCGAGTTCCCGCACAAAACCAGATCTCAGGGCCACACAACCAACCGGGAAACACCCAACCCTCAAGCCTAAGGAGGGGGGGGTCCCCCAGCACCATGAGGGGCCTGATTTCTACAGGGCCAAAGGCTTTTATTGGGTCGGGCTCTGTCTCTTCCCCAAGGCAGGGAACAGAACAAATACACAGGCAGGTTGGGAGGCGACGGGCCGAGCGGGATTCCAGCCTCAAGGTGTGGCGGGCAGAGCGGGCGCGGGGCAGGCAGGGCAGGCACGGGGCGGGCGCTAAGACGGGGCCTCGAAGGCAGACCTGGTGCTGCTCCTTTAAGAGCCACAGGTTGGAATCCCGAGTCCAGACCCGTCTGGCAAACTGCAGGGCCTTGTGTTTCAATAAGTGACCTTTCTGTTGGTGCTAATTGAGGAGGACTTGCTTTGATGCCAGACATGCGAGGCCCCGCCAGGCAGCAGGGAGGGGGCCTGGGCCTGCTGCTTCCAGTAAAAGGCAGGCTTCTTGGCAGCCATGGGTTTAGAAGCCGCGTTGCTATTGTAAATCATAAGCTGATTATTGCAGCGCTTTAAAGTTTCCCAAAGCGGTTCCAGCCGAGCTGTGAGTTGCAACACGATTGCTAGTTGTTTATCGAGTTATCGGCAAGAAGAACCCTCAACTCTTCTTTGAGTCTTTGACTCAAGAACTCTAGGCGCTAAGAATCCCAGCCTCTCCTTCCCGCCCAGACCAGGATGAGCGAGGGCCCCTGCCACCAAGCCTCCGGGGTCGACGGTCACGGGAGCTGAGTGAACACACGGGTTTATTTGGTATCAAGAATTGAGAGCCTCGCAAAGATCGGAGTTTGGTTTTGCAGTCCCCAAAGTACTAGCAAAACCCCTTGGGTCTGGCAAACTCCTCCAACTCCTACTCAGACGGGATCTCCACCCGTGGGCTGTGCCACGCTTCCTCCGTCTGGGCCTCGCAGGAGCTGGGCCTGCCCGTGTGCCAAATTGCTAGAGTTAACATTTGTGTCAGTGTTTCCATTATAAAATGCCTTTTTCCCCCTTCATGAATATATAACCCAACTGTTAAATTACCCTCAAGGCAGTGCGCTGGCTGACACGGTGTTTTCACTTCCTCTGGATGGAGGGGGTGGGGCGGGACAACAAGGGTCTTCAAATGCACCTTCCCGGGCTCCCGGGCTCCATCCCCAGCACCGGCAACGTGGGAAGCTAAGGGAAGCTCTGCTCCACCAGGGGCTGCAGCTCCTCCGGCTCATCCCTCCTCACCCCGCCCGGTGCAGGGACGCGGGCTGAGGACGCGAGCTGCTCGGCCAGGGGCTGTTACCCTCAGCGGGGGCTGCTCAGAGACAATCTCAGAAACCTGCGGTGGTCAGGTCCCGGGCCCAATGCCACCGCTGGTGCCGGAAGGAAAACCGATGAGACTTTTAAGAGGCTCCATTTCAGACGCCGGCAAGCAGTCTGAAGGCCCCAGCGGCCAAGGGAAGGCAGCAGCCAGAGGCGTAGCCAGTCAGAGTTCACGCCGACGCCACGCAATGTAACAGTGTTCGCCCGATTCTAAAAATCCTTAGTAACACTTTTTAATATACAAGAATCAAAAGTACAGCAGTTTTACAATGTAGGAAAATTTAATACATACTATATAAACAACATTATTTACATCAGAAATCACTAGGACAGTGGCATTTTTCACAAATATAAATTAATTACTGTTTAGTCAACAGGTTTTAAAAGTCCACAATTTTACAATAAAGAAAAACCACCCGTCCCCAAACGCGTGGGGTACGGACGGACTAAAGCAGCCTGGACCCTTGGCCTGGCTCTCCCCGCCCGACACGGCAGCCCTCAAACAAGCCGGAAGACCACTGGCGCTGGGCCCCGGGCCACCGCTCCTGCTGACGAGTGGATTTTGGTCTGTAGGATTCCAGTGTCCCTGTGTGAATTCGTAACTGACTCGCGTGTGCACCGCACACCCTGACGCAGCTCTCGGGCATCAGGCTACGATGTCTGCAGCACGACGTGAGAAGTGTTCTGGTTTCCCGTGGAAGGGTTAAAGGAATGACCGGGGCTGGGGGCCGGGGGGGGCATCAGATCGGGCTCTGCAGAGGGCCTAGCTGTTTCTCTCCAGTCTCTGAAAAGACCACAGTGCATGCCTGGACTTTCACGGCATCCTTGCGCAGGCTATTTCTACTCAGATCTCAGGTGATGCTAACTCCCCACCCTCTTCCTCAACCCCTGCTGTTTCTACCCAATCATTAAATCCTTCAAAGCCAGGCTCCGCACAATACCACCCTCGCCGATTCCTGGGGCAGTTTACCCCATCCACAAGGGAGAGAATCCCTACCTGTGCAAATGTGTTTGTGATAAAAGCATACAATATACTGCTTCAGGTCAATGAGGAAATGCCTTTTTCCCAACCCACTCTTCAAACATACTTCAACACCTAAAGTAGTTGCTTTTACGGGGATACTGTAATTTTATAATCAATTTAACACTGATCTGGCGAATATTGCCTTTTGCTACATCATATGGCACTAAAAGTCCTGAATGTAAACAAAAGGAAGTTCCTTTTTCTTCATGATGAGACATCTTTGGGAATAACTCACATCTCTCACCAACTTCAGAGAAAATCACCCTTGCCGAATATTGAAATTCAGGGCCTCCTGTAAGGGAAGGGGGACGCCGCGCCTCCCAGAGGACACAGCCGGACTTCCCAGGGGAGAGACATGCTGGGGCTCACCCCTCCCCCCCAACCCCAAAGGACCAGGCAAGCCCATCTAGCCTTCCTCTTTCAGCGTCAGTACTGGCGGCAAGAAGCGAAGCTGGTGGCGGCCAACACGACACGTGCTCCCCCGAGCAGTCACAGTGGGATGACCGTGGCCAGGGGCGCCTATGCATTCCCTTGGGCTGTGCCCCAGGCCTGCTGACCCCCTACGAGCCCACGCTGAGCAACCCTACAACCCTAGTACCATGAGGAGATCAGTAAGGATGGGGCCAGGCCCACGAAGCTCCCAGCACCAGCTGAGAGGACCCAGACTCTGCTCTGGAACCCCCCCCCCCGGCCAGCCCCAGGACGCTGCATACAGCAGGCAGCAATGACCCACCAAAGCCACCTCTGCTCCGCGGGGTGCTGGGACTTGGGGATTTCTTAGTAAAGGCATGAATGGTGCTGCCCAGGGTACCGGCAAGTAAGTGATGATCATTTTATGAAGTCCTCACAGGTTAGTTCAGGGAGTTTAACCCTGTGTGTGCCCAACGGGAAGGTTTTCACCAGCTCTGAGCCTGGACACGTTTAGGCACGGTGTAGGTTCAAGTCAGTTATTCCATCCAGAAAGGCCTTTGGATACTCAAACAATACTGGTGATATCTAAAATGAATAAAACGGAAGGCCCAGTATCAGAACGAAAGGAGCCTGATGAATTGGGTGCAACCAACTTGCCTTCTGACTCCGTTCAACCCTGGCAGGACTCTGTCGGCGCAGTGCCCTGTCCTTGGGGGCTTCCTAGTTCGCAAAAACTTTTAACTCAGGTTTATACTTTCTTTGATCTCATTCTAAAAAAAACACCGGAGTTCAATTCTACTGATGCCCGACTAGCCGTAGGAGCCTGTTCCCACAGGCCACTGAGCTTCACCTGCCCACCCGCCACACAGCGTCAGCAGACGCTGTGCCACACGCCGTCTACGTCTTCACGCCGTGCGAAGGGAACTGAAGTCGCTACAAGGCAGTTGCAGAGGCGGAGCGGGCACAACACCCAGAGCCCCCTCCCCGGAACCCGCTCCTCACCTGCACCTGGGCACCTGCTAGCAGCAAGCCCCCCCTCCACCCCGGCCCTGGACTGGCACTTCTCGTCCCCGATCAGAAATCCACCGGGGATTCCGAGCCCCTGGCCTCACTGCCCCCACCCCAGCCCCGCTGTCAGCCCACTCTCAACCAAGGAAGACCCACGCCGGTGCCAGTGCTGCCCCACTCACAGTACTCAGGAGTCTGCCGGACGGGCGCTCACTCCCCTGGCACCAGGGCGGAGGCGGCCCACTCCGGAGACCAGGCCTCTGAAATATACAGATAGTGTGGGAAAAATTAGTGTTGGTCGGGAAGGGGCCGCTGCGGAAGCGCTTCCCCTCTGTCCTCCTGCAACACAGGTGTCAGGCTGAGGCCCGAGTGTGCGGTTTCTCCCAAGAACACGTCTGAGGAGCGTACCTGCTCCCCTTCAAGTCCCATTGGCGAGACCCACGCCCCGCTCCCCGTCAGCAGCATCCGTCACGTCACAGTGAAGCAAATTATGTGCCGTCCCAGCAGGTCCCGGCAGCCTGCACACACACGCTCCTACCCAGCCCACCGCACCCAGGCTTCCTTCCCTGGGGAAATACAGCCCACGAAGCTGGTACATACACAAAAGTCACCTCTCCCTCCTAGCACCCATCGCAGTGACAGGCCAGAACCAGGCTGGAATGGGATGGGGTGTCAAAGTGCAGGAGTGGCGACCCAAACCCAAGCTGGACCAAGTGAAAGGCCCCCACTCCTTGAAGTGCTCCTTCCGCCGGCAAGCTGGCAGCAGCATGTCCAGAAACTCCGCTTGCTGGTCTAGGTAACTGGCTCCTACTGGATCAGACCAAAAATATCCAGGTGCTTAATGACTCTTGCTCTCCCCTTCTTGCCCAGCTGTCCTTTATGTTTTCCGAACATTCCAGTTATAATCTGGGTTGTTTTTCTGTTCTAGTGATCTCTCCAAAGGAGACCTGTGATCCAGGGGTGACTTGGAATCGTGGGGAGACTTCTGAGAAGGGGGCGAGCGAGGGTCTGAGACTGCAGGGTGCAGGGGAGGCAGGGGCTGTTTATACTCCCCCAGTTTGTCTGTGTGGAAAGAGCGGTAATGGTCCGAAGGTCCTTGGCCATGGTAGCCCATAGGGGGGCGGTGGTCAGACATTCGTCGGAAATCCTGCTGGTGGTAGTTTTGAGGCCGAAATTCATCGGATCTCCTCCGCTTAGAGTCATGATGGTGCCTGAAATGGAGATGCAAGGATTAGCTGAAAAGACCAAACCCATCCCTTTCTTCTTCATCCACCGGCTCTTCCTCATGCACTCATATTCAAGGACACTTCTAAAGGACTCGAGAGTCTACAAATGCTTACATTACTAGGAATCGGGGGGAAAAAAAAACCCCACAAAAGTAGTAACAAAGGGCTATTTATAGTTATTGGCAAAACACAACCTATGAAATGACATAAGCCTCGAGTCTGCCATGAAACAAGTACACACTTGAATCACTGGTGGCTTTGTAAAGCCGTACTCCCTTCAGGAAAACTGGCAAGATCCACAAACATTTTCACATTCTTTGACCTGGCCCAGGAGAAAAAGAGCCACGGAAATTATTTGAGAAGTTATTAGTAACAGTAAAAGCCACAATCAACCCAAACAGTCAACAATAAATGAAAGGTTAATTAAATTATTTTAAAAATTGACTCAATGTGAAGAATATTAAAATTTTTAATTAGCACCACAGTAAACTGCTTGTTATCCTATTAGAAGAAAATTGGTACTAGTCAACAACAAAAAGACAAACAACCCAATTCAAAAATGGGCAAAGGACACAAACATTTCTCCGAAGATCTACAAATGGCCACTAAGCACATGAAAAGAAGTTCAACATCTTTAACGAAACAAATCAAAATCACAATGAGCTACCTGATTCACACCCACTAGGATGGCCTCGTTTAAACAAACATACAAACACATACACACACGCACACGCACACACACACTAGGTAAGTGTTGGCAAAGAAGTGGGAAAATGGCAACTCTGGTACATTGCTAGTAGGAGGGTAAAATGTTTCAGCCACCGTGGAGAAGTCAAACACAGAACTCCCATATAACTAAAAATTCCCTCCTAGGCATATACCCAAAATAACTGAAACAGGTATTCAAACAAATACTTTTACACCCATGTTCGTAGAGCACTGTTTACAAGAGCCAAAGGTGGAAACAATCTGAATGTCCATCAATGAATGGATAGATAAAAAATACACAATGGAATATTATTCAGCCACGAAAAGAAACAAAGTACCAGCATGTGCTACAATGTGGATGAGACTCAAACATGATGCTACATGTTCAAAGATGCCAGCCACAAAAGACCACATCTTTATGATTCCATTTATACAAAATATCTAAGGGAAGTAAATCCATAAAAACAAAATACAGATTGGTAATAATCAGGAGCTGGGGAGACAGCAGAATGGAGTGAATGCTTAATGGTTATGCAGCTTTTCTTTGGGGTGACCAGTGTTTGGAACTTGAGACCGAGATGGTTGCATGACATTGTGGATGTATTAAATGTCACTGAATTGTTCCCTTTGAAATAATTAATTCATATTATGTGAATTTCCCCTCATTAAACGAGAGAGAGAGAAAGAGAGAGGGGACAAAATGTATAGAACAATGGTTCTCAAGACACCAGATGTCAGGTAAACAAAGAACAGTGATTCCCTGAGGGATGGAAAGCAAATGAGATGAAGCTCATAATAAACCCCTCACTGCCTTGAGACAGTTTCCAGGCCTCCGCACAGGGGGAGGGAGACTTCCAGAATTAACAGGCAGGGGCAGAACCAAGGCAGCTGGAGTTCAGAGGATGGAACGCAGAAGAGAATTCTGCACACAGAAAGAAGTTCAAAGACCTGCAAACGGTTCCCCTTGGGGATTTGGTGAACACCGTTCAGGGTGTGCATGTGAAGAAACTACCCAAGGCCAGGAAATAACCACCCAGAAGGTTGGAGGTGCAAGTGCCCTGTTCTCACCAGCTATACCAAAAAACCTCAAGTTTCAAGGGACATCAGTAGAGTACCATGAAGCGTTCCTGCCTCTGGTGGGAAAAATTAGCCCTTGCCAGAAAGCAGCTCCCATTCTGCCCAAAGAATCTTAACAGCAAGACCTGAAAGGGTCGAACTGTTTGCAAGTAACCTGTGTCTCACAACAAAGCTCCAGAATATTTATAGGAATACAAAATACTTGGCACTCGGTGAGGCATCTAATCAAAAATTACCAGGCATGGAAAAAACCAGGAAACTAAGACCATAATGAGGAAATAAGCTAATCAACTGAAACTAACCCAAATGGTAGAATTAGCCAACAAGGATAAAACTATTTATAAGCTGTATCCCAGATTTCAAAAGGTTAGAGAAAGATTTAAATTGGGGGGGAAAAAAAATGCCCAAATACAACTTCTAGCAATAAAACTCCAATGTATGAAATGCAAAACATATTAGATGGGCCTCAAGGCAGGTTGACATTGAAAAATAAATCTCAGTGAACTTGTAGACACAGCAATAGAAACTATCCAACGGAGACAGAAAACAAAATTTAAAAAAATAACCAATACAAACAGCCTAATTATAGGTGTAATTAGAATCTCCAAAAGAGGTGAGAAAGAGGACAGAAGAAATAATGGTAAAAAAATACTCCTAATTTGATAAGAAAGATAAACCCACAGATCCAAGAAGCTCAACACTTCCCAAGCAAAACAAACACGAGGAAAAATACAGCAAGATGCACTATAATCATTGATAAAAACTAGGAATAAAGGGAAAAAAACACACGTTATGTAAAGAGAAACAAAGAGATGACAGATTTTTTCATCAGAAACAGTTCAAGTTGACAGAAGAGGAACATCTTTAAAGTGCTGAAAGTATTCATCTAGAATTTATACCCAGCAAAGGTATCTTTCATACATGAACGCCAACTAAAGACTTTCTCATAGAAATGCTGAAAGAATTTATCACCAGCAGACCCATAGTAAAATGACAGTTCTTCAGGCAGGAAAAAAAAGTGATACTGAATGGAAATACAGATCTAGACAAAGAAATACAGGGCAAATGCCCACTGGAGCCTGACTAGACGATACGGAAGGGTGGGAGGTGAGGGGGACACAGACCCCTCTCAAGGAGACAGCAGCCACTCGGCTAGAGCCACTGTGCTAATGTGTTACCAGATCCTCCAAAAAAAGAGGAGATGTTTATACAAAACTTTCCAAATTTAAATTCAAGCCCAAAGCATGTCGTTAGCCTAAGGAAGACCAAAGCGGCTGTGAGGTTAAAATATAGTCAAGTCCTAAAATTAGGAAGAATAAATAAAACCTCTTCAGCCCTTCCCATAGCTATTCTCACAGGTTACAATGCTAACTGGCTCATAATGGTCTTGTACAGTTGTAGACAGGGTACGACTTCAAAAAGCCCTTCACCCCTAAACTGTGGGGTTGTGGCAGACAAGGACCACGGGCTGGGACCCATCTCAGGATCCTGCTGCCTGAGAGCCTCGCACCAAGCTTAATAATTTGGTTGCAGACTCTAGTATTTTAAGGCTACCACTTCTCTACATTTCCTCAGAGGAAGGCAGAAAACCTTTCCTGGAACTACAGATGGCCCCCTACGACCCACAGAACACAACTTAAGACCTTAACTTGGCATTCAAGCCCTTACTAGCCAAAGTGTTCATCTTCTGGGCTTCCCTCTCTGGGTGCTGACCCTTGGCCTGGGCCTGTGATACCTATTCCATTTCTCTCCCCTTAGCAGACTCTCCAGGGCCCAAAGCAAGAATCAGCAACCTCTCCTCTTCCTCAGCCCCCAGGAAAAACCTCAAAAACCTCGACTTTCAACCATCCACTCAGCACATGGTGTCAGCTGCCTACACCAGGATCCCTCCCCAATACCCTGAGGATGCCCTGACAGCAAAAACATCAGCTCAGACTAGGGACCATGCCTGGCACACAATGAGACGTTCAACGAACATTTAATAAAGACATGAATGCGTGTGTCACTTGTCTCTCCCCCTCCAAGAGTAAAGCTCCTGGCAGAGATCAGCGCCTGGTGTCGCAGGACCTTCCGCCCACCTGTCATAGTAATCTCTGTGTCCCCTGTGGTCTCGGTCACTGCTGTACTGGTCATAAGGTCTCTTTCTGGACAGGCTGTTGGGTCTATAGCTCCCGGAACGGTGGGCGTCCACGTGTCGCCGGTCCCCATAATGGTGGTCCTTGTACCAGTGCTGCTCATATTGGTGGTGCCTGTCGCTGCCCCACGGAGGGTTGTTGCCACCACCATAGTTGAACTTTCTTTCCCTCTGCCAGTCTCCTCGATCTGCAGGAAAAGAAAGAACAGTTTCACGACTGCAACAAATGGCTGAATTTCACAACCACTGAAGTTTAAACTCAAAGGCTGACACGTGTTACAGAAACAGACATTGTATTTCCTCCTCCGTAGCCTCTTTGCTGCGGGTAAACACACCAGTACTGAGTCCCAACATTCTCTCCTCAAATTTTAAGGCAAAAGAAAATTCATGGCCTTTCTCTTAGGAAGTCCGAAGAACTATGGCTTTTTATTCTCCAAGCCTCTTTACCTTCCATTCTGCGGCAGAGCCTTAAAACGAGATTTCACTCAAAAAAAAACAAAACCAAACATTAATTCAGAGAACAGAACTTGGGGAGTTTCACAGCCGCGAGGTAGTGCCCTCTGCTCACACGTCGGAAGTTTACCTACCTGCTAGTAACCATAAGCTGTGCCCGGTCTCTGAAAGTACTTCCAGACTGGACATACGGACTGTATTACTCTCTCCCAGCCCACACCAAAGAGATGAACCTCCTCCTGTAAAAAGTGATTCCTTTCACTCTGGGTTTGGATCCGTATGCTACCTCTCAAGGGCAGGGCCAAACTGAAACGTTCTTGCTTCTTCAGCCTCCCTTTTCCCCTGAGAAGAATCACACTTATTTGAATCAGAAAAGGTAGTGAACACACAGAAGTCCAGGAATGGAGGCTACAGTGGGCTCAAGTGTGACCCCAAAAATATAGGTCCACTTAGAACCTGTAAGTGTGACTTTACTTGAAAATAGGGTCTTTGCAGATGTAATTAAGGATTTCGAGATGAGATCATCTTGGATTTAGATTGGGCCCTGGATCCAATGACAGATACTCTTCTAAGAGAAAGGCAGAGGGAGGTCTGAGACAGACACAGGGAGGAAGGCCACGCACTGATGGAGCCAGAGACAGGGACGACACAGCCACCGGCCACGGAGCACCGAGGAGAGCAGGCAGGCACTACACAGCAGGACAAGGGCTGGCAACAGATTCTCCCTCACGTCTCCCAGGAAGCAACAACCGACTGACACCCTGGCTTCAGACTTCTGGCCTCCGCAAGTGTGAAAGAATACATTTCTGTTGTTCTAAGCCACCCAGTTTGTGGTTCTTTGTTACGGGCAGCCTTAGGCTTAACCAGAAGGAACTATGTGGCCTCACAGGAAATCCATCTTCTATCTACAACTACGCTAACACCAAAAATAAGCCACCAGATAGATGTCTCTCTACTCATTTTGCTGCTCTTCTAAGCATTTTTGTATAGAGTCACAGAACAACACCCTGAAGGAACCTGCGCAGCTCGGAATCTGACACCATTGAAGTAACATGCAGTCAACCAGCGGCTTCAAGTCACTGCTGATCCACGGCGGGTCAGGCCAGAGAACCGACAAGTAAAAAATGTCGACTACTCAGCCTAATAACTTAATGGACAACAACAAAAAAGAGACACCTTCACGACATGAAAACAAATCACGTGAAGATGGCTTCAAACTGAATGGAAAGTAGTGTTTCAAACAGGGCGTCAGTGTCTGCAGGATAGTGGAGATGCTCACAACTCGAGCCAAGCCATTTATTTCCAGAGAAACCAAACAGTGCTTTTCTTTCTTCCTGAACCCACCATGAGGTAGGTCGCTGGTTAGGAAGTACTGAGCTATTAAGGAGATGGGTGAGAATCCAAGACTTAAATAAAAGACTACAGTGAGTGCACTAAGAAGAGTTCTTTCAAAGGATCAGAATATAAATTCAGTGACGTCACATGAATAACACAAAACCAGTCTGATCCCAGGGAAAAGTCAGGACAAATACAATTAGATCTACGAACACGGAAACACCGTCCAATCGTCTTGTACAGTAATCACCTTTTTCCCTGTCAATCAAATGGGGATCAGTTAATTCTGAACTACTTAGATTTTTAAGATTAGAAGACATGGGACTTCTGCTTCCGGGCAGTTTACAGCAGCAGAACTACATTCCGCCAAGAACAGTGAGAAAGGCCGCGTAAGCAAAACTTACCTGCCGGAAGACACCAAAGATCAGCCAGAGCCATCAGGACTAGAAGGAATAAGACTCCACAGAGCAGAAAAGCTCAGAGGTAGAGGTGACTGCCGAAGCCACGGCGGGCAGGGAGGCTGTGATTCTGCGCACAGTGAGAGGCTGAGTATCTGCACTGCTCCCAGCACAGGACCAGAGACACGAGCAGAGCCTCCGGAGGGCCTTCTAGGCGAGAGGGGCATGGCAGAGCCGAGGGGCTCAAACGCACAACCAACCTTCCCTTAGGACATGTGCTGAGTCTGCAAGGAGCAGAAGGCTAAAGACCTAAACTGGAACCCTCGGAACAGCAGAGCAGCCTGTGGCGGTCTCACGGTGCTGAGAAAACCAAGACTGAAGCTCAGAGCCTGCGGAAGGGCAGGGGGCAGAGAACGCTGCTACGGGCCCTCTGCTGAGCACTCGGAAGAGCTAAGCTCCAACAGGGGACCAGCGGCAGACTGGATCAGAATGATCGCCTCACACTCCATGTGCCCAGGGGAGGAAAGAATGAATCCTCTCTGGGGAAAAGCAACATCACCTGGAGCTTGCACAATTTCTAAAACACAGGTTCCCGCTTTTATTTTTTTTAAAGATTTTGAGAGAGCGAGACAGAGCGAGAGAGAGCACAAACGGTGGGGAGGGGTAGAGGGAGGTGGACTTGATCGCAGGACCCCTGAACCCAGGACCAACTAAGCCACCAGGCATCCCGTAGATTTCTCCCATTTAATCAAAAATAATTAGGCATAAAAGACAGGACTGTAGAACTGAAAACCAAGAGAAATAAAACATACAACATATGGCGCACAATAATTCAGATACTAGAGTTAGCAGGTTAAAATTTTTAAATAACTATAATTCATATGTTCAAAAAAAGAGGAAAAGATGGAGAAAATCAAGTTTTCTAAAAGCTTGAGAATTTTACAAGACTGAAATGTATTTTTCAAAAGAATCAAATGGAAATCCTAGAACTGAAGTTTAGAAAGAAATTAACACTTCATCCTAATTATTATGGAATACATGACCCTTTGCAAAATCCTACACTATGATTTCTATATATTCCATATACTTTTAGCTTTGATTCTATACACTTTTTTCCCTTTCTTCTTACTTGTATCTTTAAAATCCATGCTCAGTATAACCAGTAAAACAACAGATGGAGAAATTATTAACTTCCCGCAATCACCCCTCCATTCCCAACATCCTGAGGTCACTGGTCCTGGGTGTGTCTTCACATCTTTCTCTATGCTTATTCAAACATATACTACGGAAAACAGTTTGGTGGTTCCTCAAAAAATTAAATTAGAATTCCCATATAACTCAGCAATTCTACTGCCAGGAATATACCTGAAAGAGTTGAAAACAGGTCCTCAAATACGTATTACACACAGATTTTTCACAGCAGTACTATTCGTGATAGCCAAAAAATAGAAACATCCTAAATGTCCATTAACCCACGGATGGATGACTGTGACCTGTGTCCATACAAATCAGCCACAAAAAGGAATGAAGTACTAACACACATTACACTGTAGATACACCTTGGAAATATTGGACCAAATGAAAGAAATCGACACATATAGTAGGATCCCATTAACAGGCAGTGTCCCAAACACATGAATCCAGACAGACAGAATACACACTGGGGCTGCAGGCAGGGGATGGAGAGAAACGGCCCCACAGATGTGGGATTTCCATTTGAGCTGATGGAAACGTTTCGTGACTAAGACAGAAGTGGTGGTTACGTAACACTGTGAATGTACTAAATGCCACTAAACGGGATATTTAAAACGGTAAAGTTTGGGGCGTGTCTGCCTTCAGCTCAGGTCATGATCCCAGGGTCCTGGGATGGAGCCCCGCATCAGGCTCCCTGCTCAGCAGGGCGTCTGCTTCTCTCCCTCCGACCACCCCTGCTCCTGGTTGCTCTCTCTCTCTCATGCTCTCTCTCACAAATAAATACATAAAACTTAAAAAAATAACATAAAAATAAAATGGTAAAGTTGATGTTATGTGAATGTCACCTTAATAAATCTAGACATACACAGATTTTGTTGTTGTTGCTGCTTTCTCTCTCATCTTTTTTATCTCTAAAGCCAACTCACTCTTTCTAATAATAGATAATATGGAGCACCAGTGTCCTACTATTTATCTTTTTTTTTTTTTTTTTTTTAAAGCAGGCTCCCCACTAAGCAGGGAGGCCGATGTGGGACTCGATCCCAGCATCCTGGGATCATGATCTGAGCTGAAGGCAGATGCTTTACGACTGAGCCACCCAGGTGTCCCTCCTACTATTTATCTTATGATTCTCCTGTTAATGGATATCGAAGTTACTTCCAGCTTTCTGCCATTTTAAGACTGGAATGGCATCCTCATACATTGTTGTACAAACCAAAAAAAGGCTTATGTATTTAGATATTTCAGATTAATTTCTGGAAACATTGCAGCAATTCACACTGTTAGCAATTTCTGTGTATTCCACCCTTTTAATTTTTGTTGATCTGAATGGGCAAAAAAAATTGGTTAGTTTGCTATTCCCTTAATTTACATTTCCCTAGGAGCAGTGCTGGTCACCTTGTCATAGTGGCCACTTGAACTTCCTCTTCTATATGAATTCTCTATTCCTAACCTCTGTCCATTTTTCTATTTGCTAATTCTTTTGTTGTCAATTTACAAGGCTCTTTCAGTATTAACAGTTTTAACCATTTCACCATCCTATATAATGTAAATTGCTCATCTCAGCCTATTACTTGTTTATGGTGGCCATGTTCTTCTTCAAGCTGGAGTAACAAACGGCCTTTTGGACCTTTACTTCACCCTCTGTCTCACTGAGACAGAAGACAAAGTCCTGAAGGAGAAGACAGCACAAAGGTCTAGCTGCTATCTTCGGAAAATAAAGTGATTCTTTTGGCATCTCCTTTTAAAACTCCACTTAATGACCTACCTGCGTTACTAAAGTGTCTCTTGTTGGGGTGATTATAGTTATCTCGTGGGTGTCCGTGCATCTGTGGGCCATGGGAGGCAGGCAAGTGAGGCTTTTGAGGGTGAAGGTTGTGCGGGGCGTGCGACTGAGATATCAGGGAGTCCCGGCTGGAGCCCGAGGCCTCTGGTCGAAACGGCTTCTTACCACCAATCACATCATCTTTCTTCTTTTGCTCCTGAGAATAAAAAGAAACCAAAGCATCTTAAGCCCCCCGCGGAATTCCCAAGAACAGTACAGAGATCACCACCTCTAAGTATTCCTTTCTTGGCTTCCAACCCGCCATCTATTACATACTTATAAAACATGTTCCGAAATTCCCGAGCTCCCGCAGCACACCAGTCTCTCAAAGCAGCACGTGCTGCTCTGACAAGAAAGTCACCCCCCGCTGGCAAGTCCTGTGAGCACGGATCACGGACTGCTGGGTGCCACCCCACCGGGCATGCGCGGAACAGATGCCCAGGCCGTGCGCGTTCTCAGAGATTCAGCTTGGACCGCGTAAAACTAGGACCACCAACTTTCCTAGACTAACTAGAACCAACAAGCCCTGACTAGCCCAGGGGGTACTAGTTCCTACGCCAAAGTCAAGCTAAACATCTGTTTGCTTCTTTACCACACAAGTAAAATGTGACATAAAAATAGAAAATACAGTAAGAAAAAAATAAGAAATGCAAAGTGACCTAAAATCTCACCACCAAGGGAATTAATGTCTGTAATTTGGTCCATGTCTTTCTAAGCTTTTTTTTAACAACAAAAATATTATTTGGTATTCTTCTTTCACTTCATGTATTGTGAACATCTTCTCATGTAAACACTCATTTGCACTATTTTATTATGGCTGAGTAACTCCCCAGTATGGATATATCATGACACATTTCATCTATTCCTTATTGTTGGACGTTTAAGTCATTTCCACTGTAAACATGTTTAAATCCTTAATTACCTCATTAAGTTCTCAGAACTGCTTTGTCTACTGACAAATCGGACCTGTCCTTCGGCACAGCTGGGACAGCAGCACCCAGCAGCAGGACTACCACGTTCACTCAGCGATGCTTCCTTCGGAGACTCAGACGAACGTGGCCCTTGACCATCATGTGTCTGACTTCATCGTGTAGAACTTCCAATCCCCACTAGAGGGTCTTTCCCCCCTCGGGCTCTTCCTGACTATCCTCTCGGACTTTTACAATGCTTAAAATTTACATTAACATGCAGTGATATTAATATATTATTTCTGTATGTTACTGCTATATCATACTCTTCCATGTAAAATTAAATTAGAAAGTACTTGAGAGTACTACTCTACAGTCCCACACAATGCTAAGCATAGTGTTAAGTTCATGCAACAAATACTTCTGGGCACCTGTCCCGTGCCCAGCACCATTCCAGGCACGGAGGACATAGCAGAGGATGAAAGATGTAACATCTCTGCCTTCATGGAGCTGACATGTTAGTGGCGGAGGTGTTCAATGTTCACAGATCGGCCCTGAGTGGCTGATTTGGGTAAGGACCACATGGCAAGTCAGCAGATCTGGAAACAGGCATGCAGGCACAAGGAACACAGCCCCTGCAGAATCAGCAAAGTCACTTATGTGCCCATCCCCTACGCCAGAGAAGGGAAGGAACTTCTGGGTACCTTCTCCTATCTGCTCCTTTACATGAGCAGTTGAGACACTACGTACGAAAGCTGGAAGGACACCAGGTATACATGGCCAGAAAAGAACAGAAAAGTATTTTCTGCCCACAACCCTGTTACTAGTCAGGAGCCACGTTTATAAGCTACCACAAGATTGGTGAATAAGTGATTCCGGGACATAGGAACACAGGGTAACAACTCCTTGTCAGAATTTTAATACGCTTTGGTTCTAATACGTTGGCTATCTCACCCGTCCAGTCTCACTGTTACTTTCACCACTAGGGGAGCGTGCCGAGAGACTGCAGAGCTAACACCGTACCAGAGCACACTGTGGCGGGGACAGGCGGGGACAGGCGGGGACAGGCGGGGCCGTGCTGGGCACCTCCACCCCATCTGTAGTGAGGACGGAGAACCAAGGACCCTTCTAGCACCAACAATATCATCCCATGACCATCTCCCCAGGGAAAAACTGTAATGAATTTTTCTGTGGAACTAGTTTTTATCTGTTTGTATAAATTAGGATTAAATTTGTATTTTACCTCCTCTTCTTGAGATCTTTTCTTATGAGCCATCTTGTATAACTTATGCAATTTTCGAGCATCAAATTCTGTAAACTTGGAAACAAAAATCCATAGATTCCTAAAAAAAAATAAAAAATAAAAAAATAAAACAACAGTTCTAAGCAAATTATAGAATTCTTTAAATGACTTACTATTCTCCTTATTGATGGCAAGCTACTGAATTCTGCCATGGATACTCGACCAAGTGTAGAAATTAAATAACAGAAATATTCTTTCAGGCCTGCGTTTCATTAACACATCTTTAGATGCCAATGTCAACAGAGTGTGGCCGATGGGTCTGGAGACGAGGGCTCTGTCTCCCACCTAAAACCCCTTACTTCACCGGCACCCAGGAAAGTCTTGGAAGTCTTCCTCCACGTTCCACACCTCCAGATTCAGCCACACAACCCATCATTACCACCATCTTCCTGGTTGGGACCTACATACATTCGGGCATCCCCATGTTGCTGTCCCTTCTTCCGTCCCAGTTGTCACCACCAAGACCTCTCGTTTCTTCCTTAAAACTCCAAGCAGCACCTCCCTGCAATGCCACTGCACTCACCCTAGCAAGGCATTACGCTGGATGGCAGAGTGACTAACAAGACGGGCATCTAGAACAAGGAGGCGGCGGTACTCGCAGTGAGCTAGAGAAGGAGTGTCACCTCCTTCTTTGACCACGTCATGCCACCCACAGAAATGGGACTGGCTCCCGGAGTAGTAAACCTGCTGCACCTTCCCTTCCTTTTTAAGATCGCCTAGAATGGGCTTCAGTGGTCTTAACGAACTGCCTTTAAACCCTAAAAACCTCCCAGCCCCCCTCACCGGCCCACCTGTAAGCCTGTGCCGAAACCTAAGCAAGTCCACCCTACTCTTCCATGCCCAGCTCAAGTACACCTGCCTGCCTCTCAGAAGAGCATCCTCCCTGACTGCTCTTCTGCAGGCCCCTCCTCCTTCTCCAACACCTATCACACCTGGTCGTGCAATGACCACTTCAGGATGGACAGTGTCTCTGGAAGGGGCAAGGACCTTCTTATGAACGACTGTTAGCCAGGTCAGTGTCCCGCACACTTCAACACAGGCCCCAGTGCCCGGCAGGAAGCTTAGCTTCAGAGATCTATGTATTAGGATGACCTTTTGTTCTCTTCCAACAGGGATTAACTTGACTAGAAAAACAGCCCAGTGGCTAGGCACAGGAAGAAGTTGGTAACAGTATAAAGGGGAACAAAAATAACATTTTGAAACTTAATTTTTTTGATAGGTGTGAAGCATGCTATGGATAGCATCATGACAGAAAGTTTTCTTAAATCCATTTTTCACTCAAAACCAATCCACTGTGATTGGGTATATTATACCAAATAATTACATGAACCATGAACTACATGAGTTCAAAGTCACTTTGGATTATGGAAAGAGACTTAATGTTACAATTATCTTTGAGAAAGAAATCCCAGTTGTGTTTTCCTAAAAAATCAAAAGTGAATATATAAATGACTATATACGAGCCATGATACGCCTTACAAATTAAAAGTTCTGGATTAAACCGCATTAATACAAATTACTACTAGAGTTCTTTAATTATCAGAGAGAATGGAAAAATCATAGTTCTGGTGATTTTAATCTTTGTTTCACTTCATGTGTTAGTAGAGAACTATTCAAATAGTTATTATATCTATCAACCTGAGGTGGGTGAAGTAGTGAGACTAGATGATTTCTATCCCTTCCAGGTTTACAGACCAAGTCTTTGCTCTGAGAACAGGCCAGCAAATCCAGTCTCCCTGCTGTTCTCTTATAAAATAATGACATCATCCTACCCATTCAAAAGACTGTCTCAGTGGAATGGCTATTGCAGGAAAATGAAATTGAAACCTGCGGGTACGTTGCCAATAGATGGGTTTTATCGGGGGGAAAAATTCTCATTAGATGGCTATGTCAGCTTTTATAAAACAAACACAGAACCCTCCCCACACACACATTGTCAAATCACACCAGGCAATCTGAGGCCGAGGTCACTTACCTTCTCCACAGTTTGATATGCTCCTGGTCTGAGTAGGCTTTAAGGCACTCGGCTATCCGGTCTCCGATTTTGAGCAGGCAGTTTCGGGTGTGCTCTAGCTGTTCTTGCACGTTGAGCCCCTTGTCGGGTTTGTCCAGTTGTTTCAGTGCCTTCTTCACAGGCCTCATCCGCTCTTTGCACTGGAACAGGCCAACAGAATAGAGACATAAAACACTTGCAGCAAAGACATCTTGTCTTTGTTCCCTGTGCCCTAACTTCCCAGAGAAAACCCAGCCCACCCTCACGGCATGTTACCGCTAGGGGAGGAACGGGTTAAAGCCCAGGGAACACGCATAAATGTAAAGTCAGGAAAACCTGAGGTGCAGGTCCCAACAGCATCTCTTAGAGTGATGACTTCTGTACCTTCCTTTTATCATAGCTCCAAATGCTGTCTCCTCGTCTGCAAGAGGGCTGTGATGATGCCTCATCAGGCCATTATGAAGATAAAATGAGAAGCAAGATTATAGGCCTAACCCAGAAACGTCCCACCACCAGATAAACTATCTGAAACTGCACGATAAAATGGTTACAAGTCCTTTGGGCATATAAGAAACTAAGGGGAAAGGCTTGCAGATAAAGATGGTGAGCTGAACACAAAAGTTGTTTTCTCCCCCGCCCAACTCCACTGAACAACAGTAAAGGGAATGTTTCAAAAAACCCACAAAGACAAGGGAAAATGAAAGAGAAAACAAAAGCAACAAAATATTGGCAGCAAGAGAAATGACTTAAGAGGCCCGAGATGAGAACCAACCTGGCTTATACTACCACATTCCACCCCAGAGGCAAACTAGGTGCCTCTGAAGTAGGAGAGTTAAAACTGAGTGGTTTTTTCCAACAATGCTTAGAAGTAACAAATACCCAGATTCACAAGAGACACCCAAACTTCCAACTGGGCCCAGCAAAAGGTACAGAGGTTATTCTCTGCAGAAGATAAAGGAGCGGTGTCTGAACTGGGCTACGTACTGAAGCAGGAGTGTATGAGCAGACACACCCTAGAGGAGCCCGCGCCTGGCCTTCTGCCTCCCAGACTCCAGAATGAAGAGAGCCAGGCCTTCACCCTCCACTCAGGAGACTGGAGGGTCCTTGTCCACAAAATCTGACCTTCTAAGAGGGGGAACTACCCAGTGCAAGCCTCCCAATGAAGCAGCGCAGCGACATCACCAGAGAGTAAACACGGGAAGTCGACCAAGCCCCACCCACATGCTCAGAGCTTCGGGTCGGATGGTTAGTGCCCTACTCCCAAATGTGTGTGCAGACAACCAATGATTACAAGTCATCTGCAAAAATATCTAACATCAACAATGGAAAACAAGTTAAAGGGAAATATAAAAAAAAAAACATTCAGAGAACCATGGGCAGGGGAAGATCATGGATATAAAACATGACAAGAGAAGTAAAAAGCTTAAAAGAAATACTAATGTGAGAAAGTGGAGGGGCTCTCCTAGAAAGTAGAATTTAAAAAGCAGAAATGAAAAACATGTAGTAATATTATGGACCACTCCCAAAGTCCCGTTTCCCAGAACAAAAAGTTCTGAAAAGATAAAACTAAGCATTAGGAGGAAATCACCACAAAATAATTCAAGAAAACTCAGACCCATAGGGCATGGCTGTCAACCACGAGCTATCTGGTACAACAAACCACTAAGGCACATGAGCATGAAATTTCAGAACAAAGAAAACCCTACAAACTTCTATCACTCTGTGGTAATTCCATCTGTTTACTTTTCAGAGTTAAACCTCAATTTTCAAGAAGTACACAAAATAAAAAGATGTACCATAACCTGGAAGGTGTCTGTAATGACTGTAATGGGTAAGAAAGAGATCAGTATCATGAACGCATAAAGGATTGCTATAGAAAAGGTAAGACCAAATTACCCCAAAATAGGCAAAGAATACAACAGACAATCCGCTGGAAACATGAATGCCTAACAGATACGAAAACAAATGTTCAACTACACCACTGATCAATATTTCATACCCCTCAGACTGGCAAAAACTGAGAAGTCAGAAATAAGCAAGTGTTTCTGAGACTGGGAAGCGATCGGAACTCCAATTCCCTGCTAGGAGTGTATAAACCTCCACCATAGCTGGAAGGGCTAATTCAACAGTACCTAGTGAAGTGGTCGATGTGCGTGCCCAGGGAAAGACCTAGCTCTGCGCAAGCTGTACACTACTCTAGAGAAGTGCTTACACATGTGTAAATAAAAATATTTACAAGACTTTTGCTGCCATTTTTGGTAACTAACCTTTGGAAAGCCCCAAGGTTCATCTACAGGAGAAACAATGAGTTGTGGAAGTCAGGATATAAAATACTATGAAACAGGTTTGTTTGTTTTTTTTTAATTTTTATTTTTAAGTAAGCTCTGTGCCCAGTTTGAGGCTTAAACTCACAACCCCGAGATCAAGAGTCGCATGCTCTACCAAGTGAGCCAGCCAGGCACCCCTGAAACAGTTTAAATTACCAACATGGACAAACCTCAAAAATAGAGATGCTGCGGGAGGAAAATCAAGTTACAGGATATACACAGTATGGCATTTTTATGAAGTTTTTGAACATGGAAAGCAATACTGTATGCTGTGTAGACACACGGGAGGCTGTCCAGAAGGGTTAAGAACCCAGGCGCACTAACTTTTGCCCTACCATCTTAACTATGTTAACACACAACTTCTGTGACTCTCTTCATTTTATTTTTTTTTAAGATTTTATTTTTATTTACTTATTTCTTGAGAGAGAAAGAGAAAGAGAGAAGTGTGAGTGGGAGAGCTGGAGGAGAGGGGCAGGGAGAGAGAGAACCTTAAGCAGACTTCCCGCTGAGCAGGGAGCCCAACTCGGCGCTCGAAAGCACAACCCTGAGATCATGACCTCACCCGAAACCAAGAGTCAGATGCTTAACCGACTGAGCCACCCAGGCGCCCCTAAATATTTTACTTTTAAGTAATCTCCACACCCAACGTGGAGCTTGAACTCACAACCCCAAGATCAAGAGTCATGCTCTACTGAGTAAGCCAGCCAGGAGAGAATTACCTACCCCATAGGATTGTTGTGGAGAAAAAAGACAAAAATGCACCAACAGTGCCTGGCTGTTTATTGTCGTTACTGTCTTTACAAACAGAAGTCATAAAATGCTAAAACCAAGCGCAAGAACAGTAACTGGATCTAAAACTACCCTTACTTATGCAGAGGTAAGAAAGGAAAAGCGCGGGTTTCTTTCTTTATTTTTAGATTTTTATTTATTTGACAGAGAGAAAGCACAAGAAGGGGGAGCAGGAGAGGGAGAAGCAGGCTTCCCGCAGAGCTAGGGAGCCCAACGCGGGGCCCGATCCCAGGACCTGAGCCCAAGGCAGACGCTTAACGACTGAGACACGCAGGCGCCCCAAAGCATGGGTTTAGAGTGAGAAACACCAGGGGCTTCAACTTTACTCTGAGTCTTAAAAACTCACACTTAACAAGGCTTCGTGGTACCTGTTATCAATGTCTACTTTATTTCTTAAATTTTTCTACATTTTTTAAAGATTTCATAATATTAAAACATGGTAAAAAGAGCCAATATGTGAAAGCATTTTTAAAAATAAATGGTTATTATTAGAAGCATTAGGTTAGGATTTTCTCTTATAAATACTGGACTAAGGAAAAACCAGAACAGATCAGATCAGAAGGCTGGTTGTACAATGAATTTATTCATTTAGTCAGTTTATGCATTTACTGATATCCCTTTTTCTTTAAAAATACTTCTAACACCTAAATGTACTTTACATAAGAACCACTACTTGCCGTCAGACAGCTGAGGACAGAACAGTCCAGAGAATTAAGAAAAATGAGGTAAGTGCAAAGAAAAAAAAAAAAATATATATATATATATACATACGTATGTATGTACACAGATTTTTGAGAACACAGAGAAAGGAGCAATGAGAGAGAAGACTACCTTACAGGATGAGGTCAGTATTCTATCCTTTGCTGCCACACAGCAGGAGTATTTTGAGATTTGGAAGACGAGGTTCTCTTTGAGACTGAATTAACTGATCAAGGGAGCTGTGATTTATGGAAGGCTGGGCAGAGGAGGTGGGAGGAATCATGGAGAGCAGCACAATGAAGACCATGCAGCTCCACTGAGGGGCTAAGGTCCCTGAGGACACGCTGGCCTGTTTCCGTTCCTGCACAAGCTGGTCCATGCGCTCCCCTCCTCCATCACATTCCCTGTCCCGTATGAGGAAAGAGACCATGTCCTGGACATGTCTTAGCCCTGAGCACCGCAGTGTGGGAGCATGGAAGGCACACCACGCTCACGCTCACCACTGCTCTCACTCACTCAGCCAGGACCCTGGCCTCATCTTGTCATGCTGTCCCCTGGTTCTCACCACGCCAGCCACGGTGGCCTTCTGTGACCTACTCGTTGCACCACAGGTGGTCCTGCCACAGGGCCTTTGTGCATGCTGCTGCCTTGCCTTGACATGTTCTTCCCTCCCCTCATCTCTTGTGACCTTTCCCTCTTCCTTCAGAACCCAATTCAAACATCGCCTCCTTAAACACGCCTTCCCAACAGCCCCTGCCTGGGTCAAATCCCCTTCTCCAGGATCTTCAGAGCATCTGCTAACGATCCCCCACAGCCCATTAGAGTAGCATGAGCACGATCCGTGTGGCTATCTATCTCCCCTACTCAAATGTGAAGTCTGCAGAGACAGAAGCAATTCTTGCAACATGGTAGGTAAATTCAGGGTTGACACACAGAAAGTACTCAATAAATGTTAGCTCAGGGAACACTTCTGTTTCCCAAATGCCTCTAAGGGCCCCTGCAGCCTTTCCCTTTTTTTAAAGATTTTATTTATTTATTTGAGGGAGAGAGGGAGAGCGCGCATGCACGCATGGGGCCGAGGGGAAGGGAGAGAGAGCAATCTCAGACTCTACCCTCAGCACAGAGACCAACACGGGGCTCGATCCCACAACCCTGAGATCACAACCTGAACCAAAAGCCAGAGTGTGATGCTTCACCAACTGAGCCACCCACCGTCCCCGCCCCCCCAACTCCCACAGCCTTTCTGCCTAGGAGCACAAGATAGGAAATCAATTCCCCAAAATTCTTCTCACTAGAGAGTAAGAAAATCTCTTCCTGCCTGCCTAGTCCAGAGCAAAAGGTCTTCAGATGTTAGAAGCAACGTGTTCTAAGGTAACATACTAATGCTCAGGCCGGCTGAGGCTGTGTGGCTGGACCGGGGGAAGGCAAGCGCTGTAACCGCACACACCAGCACCCCTCAATTTCAAGACTTACTATGCTGAATGTCTCCTGGTCCAGATCATCCTCCTCATCCTCTCCAATAGGGACAGGCTCACTTCCTGCTGTAATATGGACAGGACCCTGAGATCGCTTTGATTTACTTGAAGATTTGGCATCACCACCTTTAGGCTTTTAAAAAAGAGTTACAAGGAATCATTGTCATTTGTGCAATCCTGCCTTGCAAGCTGGACATCTTACCTGTCACATCACTCCAGAGAACAAATGTGACAGGCTAAGTTTACAAAAAAGATAAAATAAAGTCTTCTGAAACATCATGTAATCAAATCTACATGATTAACGAATGGCTTAATCGTACATCACTTCCATTTCTGTCTCCAAACACACCCAATTATAACTTCAGCTTCAGGACAATGCTGTTTTGGCTTCTATTCCCTCATCCATAAAATGCACAAAAACATCAACAGGTGGAGATTATAATAAACTGGCAGAGCTCTTGTACAGTATGATACAGCAACTTTTATTAACAGCTTATAATCGTACACTTTGACCTAAGAATCTGTATTAACTACAGTGCTGTAAATGACTGAAATGTACATGACTCCACATGAATAAATCTCATTTATCCATGAAAGGATGCAGAAGGATAGAGGTGACTTTGTATATGAACATTTAAAAAAATACTCTTTGTTTACGACTGTATAATATATAGTAGAAGTATAAAAACATGGATAGGAAAGGTCTCAAACCATGGGAGGAAAAAGGAGAGAGGCAGAGTAATGAAATCATGAAAGAGGAATTGGGGGGGTGGGGGGGGCTTCAACAGTATTGGTAAGATGTGCACAAAACACAAAATACACCAGCCCAACAAAAGGCACTTAGAGTAAACATGAAAAAATGTTGGCCACAGTTCTATCTTGGGTGATGGACGAGTGGATGCCTGGTAAAAAGGCTCTCTGTGCTTTTATTTTGGAAATATTTCCCTTAAAGAGTATCTTTCTGTGGGAGCAGAAATGCAAAGGTATCTGGCATAGCAGGTTTCCTAACATAAGATAGTGAAAGTGATTTCAATATGGGAAGTCTACATTGCTTCCAAGATGTTATAATCAAAGAGAATCTTCTTTATCTATTTAAAGTGATTTTAACACTTATTTACTCATTGGGAAAGTTGTTTCTGATGTACTGCTTCAGGGGGGAGAAAGGGCTACTCAAAGAATCTGATTTGATCTTCATTTTGTACTTATACGTATAAGACAAAAATTCCAAAGATGAAGAAATTTACTAGAGATTATCACTGGATGGTGGAATTATAGCAGTTACTTGTTTGTATGTTTTAATGATTACGGTTAATGGCAAAATAAATTTCATCAGAAGCCAGCAAGCATACGTGCAACATTCTACCAGAATCTGTGGTTTGGAATTAACCTCACAAAAGTCCCAAAGTGAAAATTATATAATAGCAGGGCTTTTCATCCATTTCTACTCCAAAACCTTCTCTTGATATATTTGGGTTGACTCCTAAACTTTTCAAATATTCAAATTCATCTATGGATTGTACTCTTCTACCATGAATATGAGGATGGACATATTTCACATCATTACCTGTAAATGCAGCTTTCTCTCACCTGTCCTATCTCATCAAAATTTCCCCTCTGAAACACGTAGTAAGAGATCAACTAAAGACCTTCTATATTAAAAAAAAAAAAAAATACCCCACAACTGCATGTTCCCCTCTCTGTAAGAAGAGGTGCAGGCATCCCTCTGACAGCCCCATCCTTCCTTCTTGGATGTACCCTTAAAGAGACAATTATTTCAGGATGCTCAAGCCCCATTCTCTGTCTAAATCCTAGAAGAAATTTCAGAGGCTATGAGTATCTCAGTAAGCAGAAGGACACGGATACCTTCTCTTTCTTATCTTTTGACTTCTTCCTTTCCTTGTCCCCTTCTTTGTCTTTCCTAGAACTCATTTGTTTCTCCTTGTTCTCCTTGTTCTCTTTCTTCTTCTGTTTCTTTTTCATTGGACTTTTTTCTAAGCCATCATCCTAGAAAACAAACAGGACTATGAGCTTTTGCCACAAACTTTAGATCTACTCGTCTACTTTCTGGAGAGAGGAGCACTGTCCACAATGGTTCATACTTGCATCTACACTTAGAAGCTTGTTTTCAAGCACACAGCCCTAAAGCACTTGCCCATACAATTCTAAGCTCTCTGGTAATAACCAGATAAGCCAGTAGAAACAGATGCTCTGCAACTCACATCCTCTCTTTAATTCTCATAGCAACCCTTCAACCATAAGCATTATCATCCCCATTTCACAGATGGTAAGAACTGAGGACCAGATATATTATAAATCCGTCACCTAATAATTGTCACGGTTGCTACTGCTTTTTGAATTTATGCGTGCATGACAATTCATGCAGTTTCTGTCCCCACTGCTGATCCTCTTGGAGCTAATCTCAAAGTACAATCACACTTGAAGGGCAACGACATAAAATCCCATAAAGCTATCACTCACTGAAAGAACACACTGAATGCTACCAATTTTTCACTTTACTCAAACGAGAGGTCACAAACTGGCAAGCCGTGGGCCAAATCTGACCCACAGATGTGCTTTGTTGGCCCACGATGAACTCAACTGCACAGGCATGAGGCCCCTGGTGAGCCACAGTCCCCACCACCACTCCCTACCTTTTTCAACCACAAGGCTGGGTGTCATGGGCCATTTATCATTACACCTTGCACGGTTCCCCCTTCACTGACTTCCATTACCTATGAATCTGTGACGGCTGGCTTAAATGAACAAATCGCTCTCTCACACGGTCAACAGAGACATATATATTCTATTTCCACTTTATTGACTCTGCATGTAAACCAAACACATTTGAATGGTTTTACACCAGCTGGCACGATAAATGTAGCCTAAACGACAACCCTCAAGTGAAATCCAGCCGCATACCTTTACTTCTCCCTCTTCCGATGGATTGTCTGAGTGTCTAGGAGATGAAAACTCAACCCCATGCTCATCTTTCAGCCTGGGTTCTTTGTTTTCCTTCTTTACTCGAGGCTTCCTCTTCTTTAATTTGGCCTGGAAAGGAGAGAAAAAAACGATAAAACCACAAACTTCAAGAAGCATGACCAAATAACGTTATGACTATTCAGACCAGTAACAGCCATGTAACTCAAACGAGAAAATTCAGAGGCAACTCAAAGGAGTGCAACCAATTTCACCTGGGGGAGAAAAAGGAAAACAGTAACGCAGGCCCTGTACACGTCCCTACACCACATAAAAGCATCCGTATCCTTGAATCTATTGATTCCAGTGTTCGAAATTCATGCTAAAGACAGAATTCAAAAGAAGGACACGTACTTTCATGCACAAAGACACAAATAAATATATGAGACTTAAGAGTAACATTAAAAAATCCAGATGTATGGTCTATCTAAAAATTAAGGTAAAGGATAAAATGCTCTCAATCCACTCTAATATGACACAGAAATCTAAAACAAGTATAAACATAATCTAAATCCTTCCCTCCAGAACCTAACGTGTAATTCATGCACGTGTTATCTGAAGAATGACACTACTTATGACACTATTACATGAAAAAGGACAACGTATGTGATTATGGTGATTTTTCTCCCCTAGAAATCATTTTGTTTATAATATAGGGAAATTAATGCAAATGGCAGAGCTCTAAGAGCACTAGGAACACGCACCCAACAAAGACTGCTAGTACCAGATGTAACATCTCACTGTGATTCCCACCTTTCTAGGCCTGACTTTGAAATGAAAAATTGGGAAAATAAAAGCAGATAAGGTTCAGATGAGTTCGTTAGCAACTTCCGTTGGTGTTCTGTACTGAGTAAGGCAGTCGTAACTGAAGGTCAGTTTCTGAATGAACTGTAGATTCTAACTATCCATACTTTACCTCTGGGACCCATCATTACAAGCAGCCCAGAGTCAGCTGTACCAGGTAAACCTGGTGGTATTCATACAGTAACCACAACTATGTTCCAAAATTGAGGACGCAGCATAAAGAAACAGCAACATATGTCTGGACCAATGGCACCTGCAGAGGTGAGGACTATTTTGAGGCAAAACTGGAGGAGAATGGGCATCTAAGAAAGTTGCCAATTATCAAATGAACATTTCTATTATCACCAACGAAACCATCATGACTGGAACCTCAAAAGCAACACCTGACTGTGGGAAGGTACCATTCTGTGCAGTGCCTGGAACGGGCAGGCAGCCCTTTTCCTCCCTAACTCTGCAGGGTCGGAGCCTCGGCCCTCTAAAGGATGCCCGGCTGGCAGCCGCACTCACCTCTTCCCCACCTGTCACGGCCCCCTTCTTCTCCAGACTCTTCCTGAGCAGCTTCAGCAAGTAGTCTGCTCGGGTCTGCAGCTGCTTCCCCTGAGGCTTTTTATCTGTCTCCACAGGCAGAATCTTCAACAGGAAAGGAAGAGAAGCACCCGCCACCACCCATGTCCCGGTTAGTGGATCAGGATACACAGAGACAACAAAGAACTGAGCAGTCCTTTCCCTCCCCAACCACCCAAAATACAGATAAAGCCTCAGATCCTATCTCATGTCCATGGCTCCCAGTCACTGAAAATCCCTTATGAGCCGTTCTCGTTTTACAAAATGGGATGGAGAAATCCAGCTCTCCCACTGGCTCCTACCTGTGCTGTTAACAGGGTAGAACAACTCAGGTAGGAGGGGCTTGTTGGCTTCATCTGCTAGAGCATCCCAGCCGTCGTGGATTTCCTCCTTCCAGGAGCAGGGAATCCCTGGAGCTAGGTTAAAGCTTCGTTTTAGATTGAAAATGCTTCTTAGAGCATTGCCGGAGAGCACTGAGCTATGCCAGGACATGATCCGTCCCTGCTACCCCAGCTGGACCTCTCAGGCCAGACTGGATTTGGTCTCAGTGCTTATGGCGGGGTGCTGTCACCCTCTGAGAACATCACACATGGGATGAGCATTGTTTGACGTGCCAGGAAAAGCCCTGCCAGGAGCACAACATGGAGCGCATCCTACTAAAATTTGAGCCAGTCAGCCTTCCCTGCTTACAGCTCTGAGCACGGCCTTACTACTCGGTAGCCTGATTCACAACGGATAGGGTGGGAGGCTCGATTCTGTGGGAGAAGTACGGCCAGTATTTAATTCCATTACAAAAAATACCAAGGTATGGCTCCTTTGTGTTCAGAACTGAAACACGACAGCTTCAAATACAGTTTTAAACAAGAGGCCAATATTTAAGGCCGAGGAAGCCTTAATAGTTAATAATCTTACCCTGGTATTTGTTGCAATGAGATTGGATGTATAAGAATTAGAATTTTAAGATTTCTCCTGTGATTTCCCCAAAATTTCACCTGGCTATTATCTTTATCTAACAGTTCCACAGTCCACTAAAGATGGTGATATTCCCCAAAACAAAGAAATCCCAGGAATGTATTACTGTACTGATTTCCGATTTGATCCCCCACCCCCCAGAAAATAGTTAAAAATAAGTTATCGATATAAAAATATTGTATATAACAAATCTCTGGGAATCTCCAGCATCACAGATTTACTTACTTTGTCAGTTAACTTAAGCTCTGGATCCGTTTTAATTAGCTCCCAGTTTCCATAGCCATGTTCATAAATTCCCAGCAGGAGTCGCGAATCATCCTCCACTCCCCACTCTACATCGAAATGTGCAGCTTTCACTCGACAGGTTAAGCAGTATCTAAAGGGATTTCAGAAACAGGAGGACATGAGAGGAGAGGCCTTTCGAACTTGGAAATGAACACAAATGAACATGGAAAAAGTATCCTGATGCGTTACACAAAAGACAATGAAAACACTACATAACACACAACTAGAACTTCAACTCTTTCTTACAGCACAACCACTCATGCATGTGCACAGAATAGACTCACTTTTTTTTTTCTTCAGGGTCCACAGGGATCGATTTATGCAGCATCTCAAACTCTTCCTCATGTTGTATAATGGATTTCACATTAACCTGAACCCCCGATATTTTGATGGTTGGGCCTCTTTTTTTCCCCGGTCCTTTCCCTAAAGGATACGAATTTCACATCAGTTAAGTGAGAATTCGCTGGAGTTCCACAGAAAACATTATCGGCAAACCCTGAATGCTTATGCACTTGATATATATCTCTGGCTTATTTTTAGTTCAAAAATATAACATAAAGTCAAAAAAGTTTCTCAATTAACGTTCATAAAATGATCTCTAAACAATTAAGCTTTTTAAGATTTTGGATTTTTTTTAATCCACTGGTATTTGTAATTCTATTTTAATCTTTCTATCTATTTTATACTTTGGTTCTAAAATTGAAAGTAAAAAAGATTCTGTAGGATTAGTAATAATACTGAGGGTTTTTTTTGTTTTCTAACTATCCTATTAACAGAGTTCAAGAAAACTCAAGTGTTTTAAAGATGATTTTCTCTACTAAAAAAAAATAGGAGACCAAGTTAATACCATTTGAAATGAACAAAAGGTGCCATGGAAGGATTTCCTTAGCCCTAGTACCAAATTAAAATAATCCTAGAAGTAAAAATGAAACCCAGTCAACTCTAGCCAGATGTTGGCAAGATGATGGTACAAGATAATGACACTTGTCTGTGAGGGGAAAGATGGCTCAGAGCCTGGGAGAAGATTTTTTAACATTCAAGTTGATGAAACAGTACTATAATCATAAATATTTAGATATTCTCCTGTAATCCTCTAGAATTCACTTGCAAATGCTATTCCCAACAATTCTGAAGACAGCTGGAACAGAATGTGTGAAAATGAGAAAGGCACTTCCCTAAAAATCAGAAATCTGGGATTTATTCCCAAATGTGCACAAAGTCCCCCTTCCTCCCTTCTCTTTTCCCCTCTCACTTCTAGTTATTGACTTCTCTGGGTCTCAGTTTCCTCATCTGTAAAGCAAAAGGATTGCAACAGAAATACGGGCAAAGGTAAAGAGACAATTCAGAGAAGGAAAAACAAATGATTCCTAAACATTTAAAAAATACTTGACCTCACTCCTGATGAGAGAAATGTAAATTAAATACAGACACATACCATTTCTAACATATCACGGTGAAAAATTCAAAAATTTGAAAACATTATGTTGATGAGACCAAAAGCAGACAGACACCCTCGTTCAATGCCTGGTGGGAGAGCACAGTGCAAAATGGCGTGCATACAAAATTATCTACCACAATACTAAAGCAAGAGATTATATAGCTGAAATGTCCCTTAACAGGATTATGCATGTCTTTAAAAAAAAAAAAAATCAGGCAGTGGGAAAAAGACTAACCATTTTTAATGGCATTGAAATATACAGTAACCATATAGAAAAATAAGTAAAACTGGATACGCCAGGAAAAACTCCAAGTGGATCAGAGATAAAAAAGTAAATGAAATCACACAAGTACAAGAGGAGAAAGTCACAGTGAATTCCTCTTTATACTGGGCGTAGAGGCAATGTTTTTAACTGACTCAAAATCTAAACACAATAAAGTAAAAGACTGATACATTTAAAAAATTTCTTCTAAGTTTTCTTAAAATGCCATTAGCAAAGTAAAAAGACAAATCACAAACTACAGGAGAAAACCAGCAACTTTAATCAGAAAAAGAAATCCTAAAAATTAAGAAAATGGACAAAAGAGAAAATGGGTGGTTCACAAATGGCTCTGAGAAAACACTCACAATCTTACTCATTAGAAGAAAAACAAGATACCATTTCTCACCTATTAGTTTGGCAGAAAAAAACACCATTTGACAACACCCTCTTGTTTGTGAGGCTTGTAAACAAGCACCAGTATCCATTGCTGGTGGCAATATAAATTATGGTACCAGACTGCTGGAAAGTTTGGTAAAATCCAACCAAGTCATGTTTCCCCAGGACCCAGCAGTCCCACTTCCAGAAACCTATCCAGAGGACATGTTGGTAGAGATACAAAAGAGCATACCCATTATACTACGAATTCATTGCGGCTGTCTTTAGAACAGCCAAAAACTAAAAACAACCCAAATATTCATTATTCAGGAACAATAAAGTCTGAATTAAGATCTACCTAAGTGGTGGAACACTGCAATTACAAAAGAAAAGAGGATTTCTACACGATAGAGAGTGATCTCCACACGTGAAAATACATAGGTGCAAAACACAACAAATGGTATGCTATCTTCTACAGAAGAGGGGCACACACACCGAAATTCTTTGAAAGAAACAGTGAAAAGATAAACCCAAAATTAATAGAAATGGTGACCTATGAGAGGAGCAGAAAGCAGGACTTGGGGGGGGGTTGCTGGCACACAAGTAAGGTTCTCCAAATGTACCTTGTTTCAGAGTTTTGACTTCGGGCCATGCAAGTGTTTCAAAGTTAAGTCAAAATGAGAAAAGCAATCCCTAAAAACTGAAAATAAATGAAAATGAAAAAGACTGTACTATCTATTAAGTTGGTGGCCTAACTACACAGAGAAAAGTACTTCTAATAATTTTAAAACACGGTATTTTAACTGCACAGAGCTAGTGGGATGTATTCCAAAGACCAAAAAACAAAACAAAACAAAAAAAAACTTTACTTTGAGCAGTAAGATTGGCACTGATGTTTAGAAACTCGTCTAATGTAGGATAGAACAAATACATAATTATGTTAGCACTGTTAGAAACAAAAATTTTCCACTTAAGAAAAGAGTTATCAATAATCTTCCATCTGAGGGGCGCCTGGGGGCTCAATCGGTTAAGTGTCTGCCTTCAGCTCAGGGTCCTGGGATCAAGTCTCGCATCAGGCTCCCTGCTCAGCCGGAGTCTGCTTCTCCCTCTCCTGCTCCCCCTCCCCCTGCTCATGTGCTCGCGCTCTCTCTCTCAAATGAAGAATCTTAAAAATAATAATAATAATAATCGGAATCTGAATTAGAAATGCCATCCTGGATCCAGAGTACACTAAACACCAGTTCATGGCAAATACAGGTAAGGGCAACGAGTTACGCAATGGCAGGAGGAAGCAATCAGCCAGATCCAGAACACGCATCAAAAAAAGAGGGATGTGGGAGGCAGGCGACTGTTACAAGGAACTATCTCCAAAATATATTGTGAGATGGAAACAGCAAGGTGCTTCTAGAAGACGGTGCCTGCTGCATTTTTTGTAATACAAACTTTCTCATTTCTAGAAAGATAAAAGAAATAGGGATACCAGTTTTTCAATCTGGAACCATGTGAATGTGTAATTTATTCACAACAATTAAAATGAAAAATGAAACCATGGTACACTTCAAGCTGACTCTTGGCTGTATCCTGAGTGCTATATAAAAGCATGTATTCGGACCACTGTCCAAACCACGTCAATTTCTTTTACAAAAAAGGAAAATACAACCAATGAAAGTTTTGACTATACTTAAGACACTTTTAAATTCTACTACCTTCAATAATATCATTAAAAAGAAAATCGAAAGCACAAATACTTCTTTCCTGGTATTAGTGAACACCACATTAAGCACTTCTTGTGAATGCAATTAGCCAGGAATCACCCAAACCCTCTGAGGCAGACCCTGTTATTCCCCTCTGCAAATCAGACCACTGTGAGGGTATAACCTGTCCAGCCCAATTATAACAAATTCTAGTGCCATGAAAATCTCACTGTAACAAAAATGTTTACAATATTCACATCCAATGTTTTATTTATTCCAATTAATTCCCTAAATCCTTTAAGTTTGCCTAACACAATCCGTATTTGTATATCCAGGATAACTAGTGATGCTTGTGATCTAATGTCCTCATTTGCAGTCAAAATACAGATGTATCCACTCAATTTGCCCACTCGGGTCTTTACATCATTCAAACCAATCTAAGGTTTCTGTAGCAACATCAGAAGAAACCATTCTCGTTGCTCATCACTCTCCATTCTCCACCTTCTGCAAATCAACTTCGTTTGTGAGTTCTTTGATGATCTTACAACACTGAGCTCACATAAAGGCAGGTCAGAATGCACACCTCAAGGATTAGGGATGCATGGGATAGAAGTCTGTTCTTCAAAAACAAAGCCCCTTAGCAGCACAATTCCCAGTCCACATGTGCCAGGTTTGGGAGAACTTACCCTCGCTGGCATTTTCCTTCAGCTGCTCTTCATACTCCTGCATCGCTGACACACAGCTGTTGTGAATCAGTTCCCCCAGGCGTTTCAGATCTGCTACAGACTTATCCACCAGCTCAGCATCGCGTGCTATGCACTCCAGCCTGGGGAAGGTCAAATACGGGGACACATTAATGCCCTGTGCCCACTTTTCTAATGTCCCACGAGATACCACAGGTCTCATATAAGCTTGCTCCTGCAAAGACAGTCTTCTTAACTTTACTGATCATTCCAAGTGTCCAACAAGAAGCCTCCAACAGTGACTGAGGGCTAACTCATTCATTTTCCATCATCAAGAACTGTGCTTTGGAATAGTCCACAGAGTAATTTCAAAGAACAGAGCGGAAAGGAGTCGGCTTTCCTTACTAACTAGATGGGTTGCCTGACGATGGCAGCAAATGTGCCAAGACTGTCTGCACTCCTCTGCTCCTTTCATTCACTACAATATTCCTAGAAGCAAAGTACTTACTTCTACAATATGTTTCACTGATCTCATATGGAGCATGCAAACACATTAATGTCTAAAAATCAGTCTGCCAGAAGGGGCCAGATGAACTTTTCCACACCCTGGTGCTTTTTATGGTCACTGGCTCACAGGCAAGCATTCCATCCTGGGTGGCCAGCAACAACCCTGGAAAGGTGCACCTGACTTCTTTGGCCTCACTGTTACTACTGCTACCCATCACTGCTTCCTCTCCAAATGGAGAGGCAAACACACAGGCTGTAATCTTCCTCCACTCCAGAAGTTTATCAGGAAGAAGAGAAAGGCATCTGCTATTTCCTTCAAGTCAGTACTATTATTCACACGACATATTGCTGATTCTGGACAAAGCAAAGTACTGAACTAGTTGACATAGTCTTTTGTTAAAATCCAACTTCTGAGTTCATTTCCTGAATGCTTGTAAGACAGGGCAGCCAACCCTTTAGTAGTTACTGCTGGCAAGGTGTTAAAAAGTTACTTGCATTTAATCCTCATGACACTCTACTAAGAAGCAGAAAGTTATAAAATCACAGATTTACTAAATAAGGACTAGGATGCAAATACTAAATAGGTGCATTCTTCCAAATGGAATTATCTGAACATCTCTTCTGGAAATTATTTCTCCGTATTACAGTTTTGCATATACTTGCTTCATGTTCCTCAAGCAAAATCTCTGTATAGATGGTCATTTTTGTCATCCCTCCCCGAAAGGACATGTACAATAACACAATATATAAATATTTGTAAAAGAATGTTTCCAGGACAAAAAAACATTCCCAGCATTAGTATTAAGTGGAAAACAGTACCAAAAAAAAAAAGGCCACTACATAATAAAAATGAAAAACAGGTGGATAAGGAGCTTACCGTTCAAGAGGGAGACCGAACTTCTTATATGCCTTGATGAACCTGAGAATATGATCAATAAAACACATTAAAAAACAGACGCTTTAGCTCTGTTACTGCAAACATATCCCGTGGTGAAATATGCCACACACACTGTGTCCAAACAGACTGAGCCCAAACCACGCCACGAAATAAAAGAACGCTGAATGTCTTTGAAACTGGTCCACTTAAAATAATGAGTGCTAAAGATGCAGTCAAATTAAAGATCAATGTTATTCTCAGTGAATGATCAAGAAAATGTTAAGGGACTTTAACAGAGAACAGTGACCTAAATCTAGTATTACCCTTTTAGAAGGTACAAGTTCATGGAGTTCAACACGTAATAAATGATTCAACCACAACTCCTGTGATAAGACCCCAATATGGTTAACTGCTCTATTCAGTTACTGTTACTACCGATTCCCTACCGTAGTATTTATTATTTTCTGGTCCATGACACAACTATAAGATTTTTAAGACTGCCTCAATACTTTTGGGAATAAGGCAAAGTAAAATAAGTATGTGATTTAAAACTTCTTAGACAAAACTATTTTGGAAACTCTGCTGACTCCTCCTGCCCGACCTTGTCTCCAAACAAAAATCCAATCAATCCTACCACAAGTCTCTACCTTATACTACACGCCAGCCATGTCATCCGCTACATCACAGTCATCACCGTAATGAGCCACATTACTAAAATCATCTGGTTAGGTAACAGTGTAAGGCAAGATACTATGGGGAGATAAATGGAAACAGAGAACATAGCAATTAAAGAAAAAGGGGACAGGAATGAGGAGGCCCTTAGCTGAGAAACAATACTAAAGGAACAGCACGAACACAAGGATTAGGGAAGTATTACATGGGAAAGTGAACGTGAAGCTTATTCCTCAACTCCACATTTCTCCTTCTTAATATATACTGAAATAAAATTTTATGTGTGAAATAGTAAGATATTTGGGAATTAGTTTGAAATAATACTAGGAGGGAGAAGCATTCCTGGAATGGTGGAGTAAGAACCTCTGAAAATCTGATCCTCCATAAAAGCAACAAGAACACTATCAAAATATTGTCAAGATGGACTTTGTTAGAATGAAATTAACCAAAGGCTTGCAACCATCTAAGGAGCGTTTACTCAAGCAAATGGCTGGATCTCAGCAGGAACTGAAAGCTCTCTGGCATTTTAACTTGCTCCTCTCTCCATGCTCCACGACAGCCTTGAAACCAACACCTTTCAACTACAGTGGTCGTCCAAAGCAGCAGCAGAACACGTCTAGAGCTACCCTAAAGCTCTTTTCCACAAGAACAGTGCTATTTGACCTGACAACACCCTAAGAAGCTCCATTCTCAGGCTTGCTTTGCTTGACCTCTCTGTGAGAACTACTGTCCATAGTTCATTGGTGAAACAATTAGAAGCAAAGGTTTAAGACCACAGCTGCTTCAGGCAACATTACCAGGTTGGGGTAAGAACATGATGACCAAAACCTGAAAAGGGAAAACTGATGGGAATGTCCACAGGGAGCTTTGAAAAGCTGACATGTTCCTGAGAATCTATAAAATCACACATGAGCAAGGCTATGTGAGGAAAAGACCTACCTGAGAGGTTGTTCATCTCTCACCTCCAGCTGGCCCAGGGCTCTGCGCAAGCAAGAACTGAAGGGTAAGGCAGAGCCGTACAACATGCCCCCGATATACACACGGAGCCCTTCAGCGAAGGCTGGTAGACTTATTGGCTCAAGGCACTTAAGGAAATCTCTGTCCAACCATTAGCTAATGGCTAAGCTAGATGAGCAGAGACTTGAAACCACATGACAAAGACTAGTTTCACTAGTCTTAAGTCTTAAGAAAGTTACTTAATGAACAAAAAGCAAACAGCAAACACAACAAACTCTGGCTGTCATGGGAAATTTGATTTCCACACTTGCCACATTATATTACTTACAATGTCCAGTTTTCATCAAAAAATTATGGAAAACACAAAAACAAAAAAGGCCCATATACAGGGAAAAAAAAAGCAATCAATGAAAATGGTCCCTGAGGAACTCCAGAAGTTGAACTTAAAAACTGGACTTCCAAAACAAAGAAGAAATTAAGACATTCCCAAATAAACAAAAATAAAGAATTTGCTGCTACCAGACTTGCCCTAAAAGAAATACTAAAGAGTCCTTCAGGCAGAAATCAAAGTACACCAAACAGTAACTCAAATCCACACAAAGAAGTAAGAGCCTCACTAAGAGTAACTGAATAAATATAGAGGCAGCATAAATGTATTTGTTTGTAAGTCTTTTCTTCTGATTTTTTAAAAACTGCATAAAGCAGTAATTATAAAACTGTGTTGACAGGCTTATAAAGGGTAAAGATATAACTTCTGTGACAATAGTAACACAGAAGAGGGGAGAGGAATGAAGTTATACTGGAGTAAAATTTTAATATACCACTGGAATTAAGTTGATGATAATCCAAACTAAACAATTCCAAGTTAAGGTACTAATTATAATCTCCAAGGCAACCACTAGAAAAATAACTTCGAGAATATAGTAAAAGAAACTATACAGGAGAATAATAAGAAACACAAAGAAAAACAAGGGAATTAAAATGGTATATTAAAAAATACTTATATAACACAAAAGATGGTAGTAATGGGGGAATAAAGGAACAAAAAAGACAAGACAAAGGAAATAGCAAAATGCAGACATAAATTCTATTTTATCAGTAATTACATGAAATGTAAATGTGATTAAAGACTCCAATCAAAAGGAAGAGACTGACAGAATAGATTTTTAAAAAATAACAGAACTATATATTTTAAGAAACACAAGCTAGATTCAAAGAAAGGCATACTGAAGTGAAAAAGACAATGTGCATACAATACCCAAAGGAGAGCTGAAGTGGCTATATTAATATCAGATTTTTAAAAATGAACTTTAGGACAAAAATTATTTCTAGAGACAAAAAAGGATATTTTATGAGGATAAAGGGCCAATCCATCAGAAGACCTATCAACTATAAAATGCATGCACCTAAAAACAGCCCTAAAATACATGAAGCAAAAACTGACCAAAGCAGAGGGAGGACTAGATGATATAACAATAACAGGTAGAGACTTCAACACCCCATTTTCAATAATGGCTAGAACCACCAGGCAGAAGATCAATAAGGAAATGGAAGACTCAGATAACCCAGAATCAAACAAACATCTGTAGAACACTGTGTCCACCTACAGCAGAATACACATTCTTTTCAAAATAATACTGAGGGTAGGAGGCGTGAGGACGTTACATACAAGACTGACTACAAATTTAAAATGGTTAGGATGATAACATGGTAAGTATGGGGGGTATATACCCTATTCTTTCAATGTTTGTATATATTCACACTTTTCCATAATAAATTAAAGAAAGAAGAAAATAATAATTATAAGATTTAGGGGACAATAAAGACTTCATGATTTAAAGTACATTGACCTAGAGGACTATCTGATACAATTATAGTATGGATTGGATCATAAAGCTACCTTCATACTATTTTCTTCAGCCTAAAATATAAAATATCATGCAAAGTGGTTGGAAAAATGGCTTGGAAGCAACAATTTTAGATCTTTTTGGAAGGCGATGTGTGTGAATTAAATACCAACAAATGCGCAGTAAGTACAGACATAGATATCTAAAATCAATTACAGGTGGAAAAAAGGCTGCAGAACAGTATGCCGGGTGTACTACTAATAAACCAAACCACCACCAAACTGGTATCAGTACTAACACTGACAGGAACTGAACTGGGGAGACGAGGAATGAAGGCAGGGTTTATCCATTTTTTATATTCATACTCTTTCTTTTATATACATAGACACGTGTGTGTCTCTATGTATGTTTTCATGTATGTATTCCTATTCGTCAATAAAAACAAGTAAGGAAGGCTCAGCCCAAGTCTGCCTCCAACTGTCTCTTTTGCCTTGGCTGGACTTTCTTTGTGAAAATGCTCAGAGTAACCAGAGAACAGGAAGAAAACAAGAAGAGCTGAGCAAATGACGAGAGAGTGCTCAAGCGAGGAAAACCCTAGAGGGCAGAAACTTCTGGAGACTTGGGGCATGACTCTGGCCCCTGCCTTCTTTGCAGGTACCAGCCTCTGCCCGCCCTGTCTTCAATGTCAGGAATGCCATCGACCCACAGCGCACAGCATACCCTCCACACGCACCCCAGACAGAGAGCAGAGCCCCACCAACCTGCGTATCTCTGCGTCGGTAAAGCCCTCGACGAGGTCCTTCCGCACGCTGCGGGGGCGCCCTCTGCGCTTTGGCTTCTTGTCATCATCAGAGTCATCTGTCTCGCTCTCAGACGCAGAGGATCTCTGCGCCTGCCTCTTAGACTCAGTGTCAGAGTCACTGTCATTTGTCTGAGCCTGAAAAGGCAAAGTCACATTGCAGCAAGTGCCAGGTGCAAGAGGGAAAAGGACTAATTCAGCCCATCTTAACTCTTTCACACTTGGGAACTTTTCATCATATCAAAGTCCATTTTCCTTTAAGAAAATAAGGAGGCAGGTGTAATGTAAAAGGAAGACCTGCTTGGCACAGTCACCTTTCCGGAGACATACTGCGACGTAATGACAAATGAAGTAGAATAAAAATATTTGAATTGTAGGTTCGTGTTTACTTCCTTAGGTAAGTTACCCCTTTGTGACTTTGTTTTCCGTTTGTAAAATGGGGATAACTACCTATTACTTGGGTTTGCATGACGATTAAGTGAGTCAATAGGTGTAACAGCACAACTGTGCCTGGCACACAATTAGCGCTCAATCAATACTGGCTGCTATTAGCTAATACTGATTTGCTATGGTCTTGGACAAATCTATGTCCAACACACTGGGTGATAAAACTTACTCTACCTGCTTCAGTGTTGCAAAAATCAAATTAGATCATGTTTATAACGGTTCTTTATAAGCTGTGAAGTGTATGTTCTTTGTTTACAGTTATATAATCTCTTACAGTAAGTATTTAAACCAGTGCCACAAACAAATACTTACAGGCAAAAAGAGGTTGGCTCTGAAAGTCAAAGGCACTGTGAGTTAGAACCAAATCTTTAGGATTACTGGTTCTGATCTCAACAGCAAACTGCAAATGTCTGCCAAACTCAAATCCCAGCCGTCTACCTCACCCAGAGCCAATTTACAAAGATCAAATGTCCCACAGGTGTACGCAGGGGCACGCCAGTTTCCCATCTCCCTCCACTGGTTTCGCTGTAACTGCCTCCCATCCCCAGGCAACAACGCCAAGCCTCTTCCTTGAATAACTAGCACTTCTGTAGCCTTTACAACAGAAGAGGTCCCTTCTTATCTTTCATCTCACTCGATCACCTTTTTGGTGGAACTCCGAATTCGAGGCAGCATGTAAATTTCTTCCAGCTCCTTCTGACGCTCTTCCTCCTCAACTTTTTTCCTTTGCTCCTCCGGAATGATCTCATCCCAGTCCTTGTGAGGACGCTCTTCCAGCTCTTCTTCGTCTTCCATTGTCGCAAAGTTGGCAACCTTGGAACATGGACAACTCATTGTCTGACATGTCCCTATTTCCCAAACACTGCCTGCAAAAACACCAACTCACCCAGCATTTTTAATCTAAGACACTATGCGTAATATCAGAACTCCTGTGATATTATACAATCAGATAATCAATTTTCTGCTAATCTCTCCCTTATCCTCCCCCCAAATCATCTTGCCAAACCCTCAAGTTCATCAGAAATATTACCGAGAATTAGGGAAACAGATATAAAGTTATAAACTGTCTTACAAGTTTTACGGAAAGACTTATTAAATCCTACACATTTTCTAATAAATATGATACTAATTGGAAAATTTAGATTTACTTAGATTTACCAATCCATTATGAAGTTACAGTTCCAAATTATAAATTGCTACTAAATAGCACTCATTTGAAACCATGCATAATTCAAAGCCCTAGCAATCACTAGCCAACTACCTACCTTATTCATTTTTATCAGAAGTACAGAAACTAAAGGTATGTAATGATTTCATATACTCCAAAGTACAATGTTAGAAATGAAAATGAGAATTTAAAATGCAAAAAATTCAAACAAACCTAGAAGAACACTCCATTTATGACATACCAAATATTTAATATCTGGCATCAATTTGTACTGAGAAGATATACATATCCCAGAAGGAAAACCATCTAAGTGTATGTATTTCAAAGACTCAGCTGTGGTTACACAGACACATCTACCAGCTCTGGCCGGCCTATGACCAGTGGTGGGCAGGCCCCAGGCATGGGCTCCACATCCTTTTTATTCCTTCCCACCTAGTCTTTAAGGCTACAATCAAGCACAAAAGAGCTTTTGGAGGTTCCATTCCTCAAAGTCATTTGGAATGGACAGTGAAGTCAGAAGTTTATGACTTTTGGCCACAATTAATTCTAACTTCCACCACAGATACCGTGATCTTCACGATCAGATTTTTTAAAATTGCAAGACAAAGACAAGTGTTAATTTCTTAGACTGAAAACTTAACATTTTTTGTTTTATAAAATGAATCATTTGACCAATCTCTTAAATTAAGTACTATCGGTAATTACTTTAGATCTGACTTTTAAAACAGCCAGACGAAAATTACATAAATGATGTAAATATATACATTAGTGGTTCACGCAGTTGGGAAATGAACTTTTCCGAGGGTGCAGAATGGTTAAGGGCCACATTAATCAGGCCAGACCACCTGTCTAGGATGTAATCACAACTCCACATATGTGTAACCTTAAGAATCTACTTAGCCTGTCTGTGCCTCAGTTTCCTTATCTATAAGTGAAGAAAATAATATCTGATTCATCCTACGGTTGTAACAGGGCTTGACACACACAGTAAGAGATACAAGTATCAGTTATGATTACTTAAGAAAATTATAATCTTAAATTATCTCAAAAAAAAGCTTTGCATGTTTCCAACATGTTAAATTAGGGTTTTAAAAAAAGAGAAAGGAAAAAAAAGAAAGTGTTAGTGGAAAAAACAAAGTCAATTCAGTTGAAGCACTCCAGAAATAAAAGAGCCCCTAGGTAGGCAGACTCCTACTATTAATTAAATCACCTGACCAGGTGCTAAAATGTAACAGCCAAAAGAGCTTTAGCAAGGCAAAAGTCACCAGCTGACCACTTTTGATTAACCTGTTAATACGCAGAAATTTTTATACCTAAGTCATCATATAATATTCTAACTAAAACATTATCATGAGGATTACTTCTCTTTAAAAGGGAGCAATGGGTGGCTCAGTCGGCTAAGTGTCTACCTTCAGCTCAGGTCAGGATCCCAGGGTCCTGGGACGGAGCCCAGAATCCGGCTCCCTGCTCAGCAGGGAGCCTGCTTCTCCCTCTGTCCCTCTCCAACTCACTCTTTCTCTCTCTCTCTAATATATATAAAATCTTTTAAAAAAATAAAAGGGAGCAATAGTCCTAGAAGCGGAGTCCAGTTGAAACAGTAATAATTTACCCTTAACCTCAAAACACACTGACTCTGATCCTAGAGCTCTCCGGTCTATTTAGTTCCTTCTGTGTTCTTCCTCTGAGACAACTTCTACTTGTGGCCAACACTGAATCTCATCACACAATACTGCTTCCTTCCAAACACCTCACCATGTCTCCCTCAATCCTACAGAATCTACTGAACTTAACCATCACTGGAACTTTCAGGTATCTCCTGCTTCTCTAACCGGTATGGAACGAACCCATGCCAATTCTTTCAACCATATTCTCACATGAGATTGGGAAACCTTTGCCACTTTGACTCTCCTTAGTCTCCCAAGCCCATCTTCCACTTTGGGACCACGAAATGATCAGTCCCTCTGACCTCAAGTACTTGCTGGAGAAAATCATAGGACCCTGCTGACCAGCTCCAATGTGAAGTCTTACCTTCCAAATACAGCTCACTCTGTATCAAGTTCCTCCTTCCTGGCACCACCTGTGGCTGTCCCAAATCATTTCTACTTATTTACTGGGAATTACAGTCACAAAGGAAGGAATCCCACCTCTTCTCTCCCCTCCTAGTCCCTGAAGTGTACTTTCCTTTTTCTTTCGAAGGCCAACTGCGCCACCTGTGTTTTTTATTACATCCCTTCCAGTCTCTTCTAAGACAATGTACTATCACATTTTCCTTCTTTCCTTAGAACCTTCGATCTCTCCCTATTCTCAAGCTCTTTCCTCAACCTGGAGACATTATAACGTCTTTCAAAACCCTCGCCTTGGCTCTTCCATCCTCATAAATCACCTTCGCTGTTCTCTTTATGAGCTTTTAAATTAACTCCACACTCAGTGCTGCCACCTCCTCTTCATCTGGTGCCCAGCTTCTGCATTTAATTTTCTATCAGATACTTAAAAAAAAAAAACCATCACCAAGTCATCAAGAGCTTTCTGTCACCTTGTGTTTTATATATTTGACCTCTCTTTGTCACCTGATTCTATCAATGTCTCTCCCATAACACATTCCACACTTCCCAGAGCTCCACACTATCTGGGTCTCCACCTATCCCACGGATGCATATTCTTCCCTCTTCACTGACTTTTCCTCTGTCCACTGACTCTGGGCAGAACCGACCACGTCAGCCATTACCTCCATGCGGAAGACTGAATGTACACTCACAACGCGCCTGGAACTCCGGAGGAGAAAGAAAGGAGTCAAGTTACGTAAAGGAAAAAGTAGAGCGCCTTGCACAGAGAAGTACTCACAGACATTAGTTATTATTAGTTAATAAATCAATGCTGAGGACTCCCTCCCACAATAATTTCCATACCTTAAACTGTGACAGAAGCTCATCTGTTGCACTCGTTGACACTTCGTTCTCTCTGGTTTCAGCCAAGCGCAAAATTTCATCTATGTCCATTTCCTAAGGGACACGAACAATACAATATGGTAAACAGTCAAGTTATCAGTATGGACTGAAAACACTTGGTGCAAATAAACCAAATCTCCTTCCTGGGATCCCATTTACCGTTACAGTATTCCGATTTATATCCTGTACCTCTAATGTCTCAAACTATTATTTATACAAATGACAAGGTGAACTTCAGAGATTACATGAAATACAATTGGAATTAAAAAGACTAAGGACAGAATCCTCACATGTTTTTCTCTTTCCTATTCTATTTAGTAAGAGCTTTGAGCTCTATAATAATAAAAAAAAAAAAAAAAAACAAACTATATCTTTCAAATAATTACTATTCTTTAAAAAAGCCTCTAACAGATTCAAAATCTTCTTCCAGAAAAATTAAGACTCTCACAAATACTTGTCAAAAAAGTTTTTTACTCATTGTTAATTACCTGAGGCTCTGACTCCTCCCCTTCCAGTTCTTTGAAGAGATCCTCTGCTCCAAATTTCAAAATAGCTGTCAGCTCTTCTTTATTAAAAGGATTTGAGCTGTAGAAGTAAAATGTAGTTGTAATCTCTCAGGAATGTCAAATAACCACCATGAAGTTCTACTATAAAATAGCTACCCTTCATAAAGGGGTGAAATTACTGGTGAAAATATAAATTCTGCCAAGAAAAATGATCTCTCAAAGATTTTTTTTTTTTTTTTTATCCCCAGGATGAGTCTGTGATGGTAAACCTAACCCAGCAGAAGACTAGAAAATGAATTATTTTCCTGATGGCTCATCTATTACATGATTAAGCAAGAAACTTAATTAGCAACATGAAAGAAGAGAGTTCTTTGCTCTTTGCCTTTTGACTCAGGAAGTTATCATTCACCAAGAATTTTCAACCTTCTCATCTCTGGTCTAAAATAAAAGAACTAAGCTTTTTCCACTTAGGTTACTCTTGAATGGAAGATTATCTGAAAACATTCTATTTAGGGAAGGCTCATTTGATTTCCACCTGGGACGCAAGCTGCAAGACGGCCACAGAAGACGCTGAACAATCTGGTCAAAATGTGAACTCAGTCAGAGAAATAGCTGTGCTTCTAAATAAAGTCAATTGAAACTTGACTATTTTCCTTCTACACCCTTCTGTTTTCAATAGGAAGAGTAACAATCTCCACACAAACATTTTTACCAATTATAAGAAACCAGCTGCCAACTCCATCTGGCAGACTCTTACTACTGACACGTTCAAGGCAACCCTGCGCTGGGATGAAAGCCTAATGGAGGACACACGGTGATCACTGCTGCTGCGTCATACGTCACAGAGCCAAAAGCAAAAGGCAAGAGAGAAGGGCAAGAAAGACAGAGGGAGAGCACATGAGCATAGGGCTGATAGGCAAAAAAGAAAAAACAGGGAAAACCGATAAAATGAAAATTACATCTTCTCGTGGTCTTGGCTTGGCCTCTTCTAGGTAATTAATAGGTAACGTCAATTATAGAGAATCCTATTAGAAGGATGAATTCTATCAAATGCTGATGTAAAATCACAGTTTGGCTCTGACCACCTCCTCCACCTGGAACTTACTTGGACCTCCCCGAGTTGTTTTCCAGAACCGTCCGGCCAGTGGTATCCATGCGCTGAATCACCAGATGGTCCAATACCATCTTCTTTTTGGCCCGTTCGATGATCTCCTCCTCCACAGTCCCCTTTGTAACCAAGCGGTAAATATTTACCTATAGAAAAAGAAAATGTTATGTTTATACCTAATCACCAAAAAAAAAAAAAACTACCTCTGTCTAAAACCAAGAGAAGAAATAAAAAAGACTTATTCTCTTCTACCAGAAATGCCTGTAAGCCATTCATCCAAAAAGACAGCTTAACTAGATCCAATATTTTTACTGTAAGAGGTTATAATCTTAAATAAAACTGCCTCTAAAAAACTATTTCAGCCTATTCTAATGATAAAAATCTTGTTAAAGAACAATCAGTTTCACTGATGGAAAGTTTCACCAAAACCAAACCTTTGGCCGAGTATGAAACTTAGGAGTTACCCAATACTAGAGCAGACTTTAAGATTCGCACGTGAAGGAAACACACATGTATTTCCCCAACATAGCTCAGAGCTACGTGTATAATAAAAGTAGACCACCCTGAACAATGATAGATTAACAACTTATCCACATTAAAATAGAGAAACATTCCAGTTCTGAATCTATTCATCATCGCTCTTTCTTGGAGTAAACCTGAAAGCCACTGGTGACATAATCTTCAAACAGGAAAAGAGAACAGTTCCCTACTAAGTTCATCTTAGCCCCAAAGACACCTTCTCTGTACTAGTTAACAGAAAGGCATCTACCCTTGGGGAAATGAAAGCAAAACAGGAAAAAAGCATTTTACAAACAGCCTGAAAAGGCTAAATAACACACCCCCTCTTCCGCCTCCCCCAAACCATGTCCAGATGTCTCTCTCCACCAACCTGCTTCTTCTGACCAATTCTATGGGCTCGGGCTTGTGCCTGCAAGTCGTTCTGGGGGTTCCAGTCAGAGTCAAAGATGACAACTGTGTCCGCCGAAGCCAGATTGATTCCCAGGCCACCAGCCCTTGTCGAGAGCAGGAAACAGAAGTCCTGTACACAATGCAATATACTACTTTATGCAGTGGCCTTCTCAGAAACAGTTTCATAGTCCAATAAGCCCTTATACCTGGAAACCCCTGCAGGTGTGAAGAAAAGTGAGATATGATGGACAAACTTTATGGAGGCTACAAGAATGCTAGGGATTTGATGGTAGAGTGAATTTTCATTTCATTAAGCTGAAAGAGTCAGTGCAGGGAACTAAGAAGTAAAGCTGATTCCGATAAGTCAACCAGAACAGAAGAATTAGTGTTCTCTCCTGGCTAAAACTAGTGTTACAAGCAATTAACAAAATCCAGAAAAACTTAATTAGCAAGGGGATCATTCCAGCAAGTTGCCTACACACTCATTCTCTGCGTAAAGGTAGATTACACCACATAAGGTAGTCGGTATAAGCAAGGATACTTTATTGTTAGATGGGTGAGAAACACAACAACACTGCACCAACAGATCACGTGCTGGGACTGCTGAGAAGCACAGGGTCCTCGATCAGCACAGCACATGCACAAAGAAAACCAGAGCACGTGTGGCTGAAGACCCACGTGCGGGAAAGATTCATATTCTGGGGTGTCCACAGCAATGACAGGGACTGAGCAGGCATGGTGCACCTGCCTGCATCTGAGAGCTCAGAAGTACGGGGCAGGAGGCAGAAAATAAATTACCCAAAGAAAAGAAAGCCACAGAGATTTCTATTTTTAGGGTATGTCAAAGGCTGACACCCTTTTGGCACACAAATGATACTCAAAAGCTGGTAGTTCTGAGTTGTATTTTGATCAATGGGTGTATTTAATATACACAGACACAATGAAAAGCTCTTCACATTCTAACTACACTCACCAGCATCCTGCCACAGAAATAAAAATGGAGAGAATGGTCTCAGAAGAACTTTAAACAAATGCTGAGGCCCATATACTCTGTGATCCTTGGTAGAGATACCAAGTGCCATCACACTCTAATTTACAGAAGCCTACAAAGAAATAGTGGACACCTGAGAATGAGATACCTAAATCAAGTAAAATCTGGGGTCTGAATAATCATATAAACAATTTTCACTGTCATTCCTTTTTTTTTTTTTAAGATTTATTTATTGGGGGGGGGCAGAGGGAGATGGATGAGCTGAGGGAAATGCTGAGCACGGAGCCCAACATGGGGGTCGATCCCAGGACCCTGAGATCACGACCTGAGCTGAAACCAAGAGTCGGATGCTCAACCGACTGAGCCACCCAGGCACCCCTTCACTGTCACTCTTTACCAAAGATAATGTGACTTATAAGATGTTATTTGTGTCTATTATCAAATTGAAAACAAACTCAATGAAACACAATGCTGCTAAGGGGGAGATGGAAATATTCATCACAAATAAAATGAATATAAACTGCTTTGGGAAATCTAGCAAAGTGTATCAAAAACCTTTTTTAAATGCTTGTACACTCTTAACACACAACAAGAAGTAAGTCATTAGGTTTAATTACTGGGTTAAATAAATAATGTTACAAGCATGAGAAAACATTAGAAACTAAAATTTTTTTTAAATCTTTAATGACATGGGAAAAATGCTCACAGAATTTTGAATAAAAAAATGACAACAAAACTATTTGCAGAATGATCCCAGATAAATAATCAGTTTCATCTATTATGAATGGAAACACACCGAATGATGTGAACAACAAAAGTTGTCTCTGGGATGGGAGATGGGGAGGGGAGCTGTGCAATTTTTCTTCTTTGTACTCTTCACTATCTTCTAAATTTTCTCATTGTGCATATAATATTTCCCCCAATGATAAAGTATTTAATTTTTCTTAATAGAAAAGGCTCAGATGTGCAGAATAATGGTAGAGAACCTGTATTCTATAAATAGCCATGGGGTGGAGAATTGAGAATTATAAAGAAAAGGCAGCTTTAATAATGTTTCTCTGAGAAAGAGCAATATGAAACATTCATACTATTTTTTTAACTAAGAGTAGGGAACACAAAACCAGTTTGAATAAATACTAAATAATAAAACTAGCTAGCATTTACTGAGTGCTCACTATGTACCAGGCAATGAGCCTAGTGCTTGCTGGGTGCTGGTCACTGCATTTAATCCCCACAGCAGATACTGGAATTATCATGATGTTACAGGAGGAAATGGAGGAGAAAAAGAAGGGACGGGAATTAGAGGGTGAGCAGTCTTCAGTTAATTCAATTCCTTTTCTCCTGAACTATTCAGAGCCTCAGTTCTGTCCAGATTCACACCCAAAGCTCCGCAAGGAGAAATAACATTTTAGGCTAAAGAAGCCAGAATGCTATAGTCTAACTGGGACCACATGCATTTCTAGAGGCAGAAGACATTACCATTTTGGAGTAACACAGAGTTTTTAAAGCCCTACAGAAAGCAGAATATGAGGTCTGGTCTGTCTATACGAAGTAGTGGCCCAGGCTTCAGAAGCGCTCATGTTCTCCCCAAAACACTAGTTCTCCTTCTGGCTCTCTCCACTGCAACCTTCACCCGCACACAGAGCTGCAGCATTATGTCCGTGGAACATCATCTCCCCCACTTCTCTCACATCCCACAGCATTTCACAGCTTCCTATACACAAACTACAATGTTACCATGGTTTCTCACTTTTCCTAAGCACCCCTTCTATATGTGCCTTAAAATCACTTTAGAATGCAAATCCAAGCTGGACAACAGAACTTAAGCTGTATCAATCGTACCAGCAATCCACACATCTGAGCCATGGCCAATGTACTTTTCAAGCCTCAGTCACCAAAAAAATACAGATCAGAACCTTCTGTCATACATACATGTCAAAATTAATCCTACTGGCCAGCCTTCCCGACTCTTGCCTTGCTGCTCTCCCAGGCCCAGAAATTTGGTATCTGGAAGCCACTAGAGAACACTCACAGTTGCTATTAGAACTACTCTGTCACTAATCCAGACCAGGGCAGATAAACAAGCATGCATATGCTTTTCTGGAATAACAAACAACAAAATTAAGAGGCATCTTTTATTTTAGTGATCTCTCATTTCCTTCCCAAAGCAGGTGAACTGTTTCTGAAACGAAATACATTAAGCCAGAAAGGCTTTCCCCTGGACAGAGAGCCCACGCTGCCCAAATAATAAAGCCATGCATGGTGTACCTCAGACCCATCTGCATTGAAGTGGTCCAGTGCCTGTTTTCGGATTTCTCCCTTGATGGAACCATCCAGACGCTGTAAAAATAGACCACAAGAAAATCATAAGGTAGGACGATCAGCTATACTCAGAAGAGAACACCAGACTTGCAACCTTTATCACTCCAACACCCACTTAGCAAAAATAACCAGAATGTACTGGCAACATGCTGTCAAGGGACTGTGCTTAAGCAGCATATCCTACTTGTCCAAGCTCTCCTGTTACAAACTCAAGGTCAGAAGCTTCTGACTCAGAGGGCTATCTAGGTTTATCCAAGGATCAGAATGACTGCTAGGACCTGTAATGAGAAAGATGGCAACCCCCACTGTGCTCAGAAACGATGTTTGCTTCTATATCCGTAGGGACTGGAGAGATTAGGTCACCGTACCACTGCTCACCTAATTAGCTCATGCAGAAAATGATCCTTCTTAACTAGTATGACTACAAGTTGCACAGTTATTAAGTGCTACACAAATCAAAAAATCATTTACATAATTTTGTTTGGAAACATTTTGCCATAACATTGTATTAAAATTAAGTTGATCATATATTCCAGCCTTTCCAAAAATTACACTCTGAAATCAGAGCGAAGTGTTTAAGTAACCAAAATGCATATTTAAGAAAGCCTCTGGCATTTACTAGTTCTTTTATTAGAGTTATGTGTCAGTTCTAGGTCCCAAACAACGTCACCATGGAAAACCACATGTCAAATAAATACTTGAGAATTATTACCTGTATGCTATACATACAAAGTGCTTATTTCTTACTCTTTAAAATCATTTTCACATGTCTTCCCCTTACAATCACATCTGGAGATGAACAAAATACCTCATTTTACACAAGGCAAATCTGACCCAAGAGGTGATGTCAGCTGCCGAGTGATGGGTGAGTGGCTGGGGACATATCTGTAGAAGGACCTACCTCTCCCCAGCTCAGGTCTCTGCTGTTCAGGCCCACCTGAACACAGTCAAATCACACCAGGGAACCCCCTTTCTTCTTTCTACCAACTCTACTCAGAGCCTCAACCCAAAGATATGTTTAAATGGCAGTTAATAGCCTATATTTGATATGAGAAAACCCAAATGCCTTCCTTTTAATATTCCCATTAATAGAAGATAGCAGACATGACAGACCCGAGTGGACTCCAGCCAAATATTCCCTACAGAGAAAAGCAATGCATTTTTACTTTACTTGACATCAAATGATTAGCTTGACCTGAAAGCTCGCAGAGATCCGATGCACTGAGAGACAACAGTCTTTTTGCAGTGTGCTTGGTTTTTCTTTTGTTTTTGTTTTTATTCCTAAAATAACCACAGTATCAAACCATATTCTAAGACAGCTGCTGAAAGACCACATAAGGTATTTTGGATAGGACAATAACTTTCAGGGCATTTTTAAAAGACAATCTGTTATTGAGCTTAAAGCTTGGCCTTCTTAGGAGAGAATCACTGACCCCAGTTTCTTCAATAACAGGATAATTCGTAAGTTGGTTGAACAGTCCAACCAAAGAAAAAATATTAAGTCAATCTTAAAAATCAAAGCACTACAAAAATGTTATGCCCAAAGTCAAGAAAAATAGCATGCACATCCATAAATAGATCAGAGAGAAATTTCACACAGTCTAACACCCAGAAAAAAATATTGTGTTGAAGAAACTCATTTCCCCCTTATCTTTTCTTCTTATCTTGTAGGCGACAACTGAGTGAAGATGAAAATCCCCAGTAACAATCCTACAGAGAAGAGGGGGCCACCACCACCTGCTTCAGGGACCAGCAAGCCTTCACGTGCACGGCTCTGCTGAGTTCCCAGCCTCACAGCCAGGGTCAGCTTCCCCCTGGTGTGAACGCACAGAACTATCGCCTCTCTTTCTTCCTAGGATTTGGGCTTCTGGAATTAGGTCCACACCTCCTTCCTCGCTACTCTTACCCCAGAGTTGGAGCTGGAAGACATCATCTAACACCCTTTCTCTTGTCTGCTTTTCCTCTATTACCCATCTCCTTACTGCCCCCCAACCCGAAAAACAGAATGACCTCCCATGACCACTTTCATTATAGGGCAGCTTAAAGGTATGGAAGTAAACATAAAGACCCGTCTGGAACCTTCGTCTCAATTTGTTTCCAACTAGAAAATCTGTCTCCTAATTTTAGGATAATTTAGCAAGCAAAGCATACAACCTGGTGGGAGGGAAGCAGAGAGGGACTCCAATCGCTGAGCATCCTTACCTGGAAAGGATAGTGCTTGATCGTCAGGTACTCAGCCAGGATGTCCAACATTCTGACCATCTGGGAGAAGATAAGGACTCTGTTGCCCCTTTCTCGAAGTCTTGTCAACAGTTTATCTAATAGAATCAGCTTCCCACTGCTCCTGATCAGGGACTAGAGATTGAAAAGACATTCCAATCATCACACTCAAACCCATACTTCAATCTGCCCTTAACTGCTAAGAGTTCCTAGCTTGACAATCTTCCTTCAGCTTGGTGAAGCCGCCTGCAGTCCGGCTGACAATTCCTGAAATGCTCTTTACCTCGCATCTGTGACATTAGACTTCCCGTATTTTTCCTAGTGAACTACCCTCACCAATTTTCAAAGCTTCTTCTGATGCTCCTTGAAGAGTCATCAGAGGAGGAAAGAGCTTCTACCGACATTGGAGGATTTGAGAACGTAATTATAAACAAGGTGGCCACGTACCAGGAGAACCTCCTGCCCATTCTCTCGCTCGTTCTCCTCGGGGGGCTTGATCAGGTAGCAGTGGTTACAGCACTTTTTCAACTCCATCACAATATTCAGGAAACCAGACGTGCTGCCTCTTGTCCCTTTGGCAAGAGCCTTGTAATTCCTGGTCAGAATCCATCTGCAAATCAAAATAATGATGTTCTTCAATTAGAAGAAACAGAGAATCAGAGGCCTCAGAAGACTGTGAGAGAGAGCAGTGCTACTGGAAGCACAAAAACGAGAACATAAAAGACATGAGACCATTAAGAAGGCATGGAGGGATGTGGTATTCTGCACCTCCTGCCACCTGTCTGGGTCTGCTACATCTTTGGTCTGATTCAGAATGTTAACCACAGGGTAAACACTGCTCTACTGGGCATTTCGACCTGAGCACAGAAAACTGAAAGGAAATAACAACAGTGAAACATATATATACACACATACGCACACGTGTCAAATAAGGACGGTTATTGAAGCACTCTTTCTCACATCATACAAACGGAAGAAAGCTACCTAACAGGAGGAGACTAGTTAAATTAGGATTACGATCAGATGGAAGCTATGTACCCATTTACAAATTGTTGTGAAAGGGCATTTTACACGATAAAATGCTCATGGTAACTGTGTTTTATATCCAAATTTTAAAAAAGGGAAGGAGAAATACGTATGTATATCCACATGTAAGCTTTAACCATACACTATAAAATATTAAAAGTGCTTTTCTTTTTTTTAAAGATTTTATTTATTTGACAGAGAAAGACACAGCAAGAGAGGGAACACAAGCAGGGCGAGTAGGAGAGGGAGAAGCAGGACGCTTAACGACTGAGCCACCCAGGCGCCCCTAAAAGTACTTTTTTTCCTGAGCAATGGAATTTCTTTACACTGTTAGCAATCCCACTTTCAGGACTCTACCTCAAAGTAGAATGCTCAAGGATTTTCACTGAAGCCCTACTTCTAAGAGTAAAGTATTTGAAACAATCTAAATGTCCACCACTAGGGGGCTGCGCTGAATAAACTATGCTACAGATCCACAATGGAATACTACACAGTTGTAAAAAGAAAAGAGGAATAGCTTTATAATCTACTGTGGAGTGTTTTTCAATCATTAAGTGAAAAATGTAAGGTACAGAAAAATGTATATGGTATGCTGTCGATGTAGGAAGGAGGGAGACAGCAAAAAAGTTAAAATGCATTTGCTTGTGTTTTAAAAATTAAAAAATAAAGGAAAGGTAGACATTAAGAATTTTAAAACTGGTAATTATTATTACCTCGGGTAAAGAGGGACTAGAATGAAGGGGACAAGGAAATAAACTACGTATCTTTGAACACAGCAGGCTCTGTAGCTTTGCCTTTGGGAACTCTACAAATATTACAAATAATTATGAAGCAAAATTAAGCAAAGCCAACTTTAAAAAAAAAAAAAAAACTAAATGAAATAAATAACCCATTGTATCTAGCTGGCAGCCTAACCATAAGTAAGAAAAACTATCTCAAAGTACTTTAAGACTCATCCATTTCTAATGGAATATACCTTTAAAAACAAAAAAATACCATTAAAAATTTTTGCCCTTCCTCTGTTTTTGTTATTCACATTGCTGATGGTAATCCAGGCACTATTACTACTAAGACTGTGTGTGTGGTGTTAAACAGGCTGGTGCCGTTAAGAAGTGGAATTTCTGGTATGGGTATAAGACCATTAAGGTCAAATAAAATCTCTCAGTTAAAAAAATCATGATGTATTTCTTATCTTTAAAAACAAATTTCCTAAAACAAATAAAAATAAAAACAAACAAATTTCCTAATTCTGTCCACTGAAAAAGCCTGTCAACGATGTCCAGTGCGGCTGCAGTCACAGCTCCCGTGCCCATTCTGAGGTCTCCAAATTCCACTTTCCAATAAAACAGTACACAGAGCTTGTTGGATATATGGCTGACTCCCGCTGTGGAGCAGGAAACAAGATGAATGTGAACATTTTATTCCAGAAAGCAAAAAGCTCTGAGCTACAACTAGGATTATGTCAAAAGGACTCCAAACTAACTTGAATGAGCTCCTCCTGGCTAAAAATGGAGCCATTAGACCAGGAGTATAAAAGAATAACTGTCACAGAATAAAACATGAATATGCTTATCGATGAATTTAAAATCATACCAAAACAAATCTCACTGGTCAAAACTTTTGAAGAAGGGTCAATATAACCTATTATTTCTTTTAAAGATGTAAAAACGCCAACACGAATGGACCTTAAGCATATTATGCTGAGTGAGATAAGTCAGACAGAAAAAAACAAGTACCATATGATGTCATTAATATGTGGAATCCGAACAAGCCAAACTCAAAAAAACAGAATGTAAAATAGTGGTTACCTAGAAATGGGGGAATGGGACAGATGTTGTTTAAGGGTACGAACCTGCAATTAGTAAATAATCCCTAGAGATCTAATGCACCGCATATAGACAACAGTATCTGCTAAGAGACTGGAACTCAAACGTTCCAACCATTAAAAAGAAAGGGTCATTATGTCATGTGATAGAGGTGCTTAACTATCGCTACAACGGCAACCATCTCATTACATATCAATGTATCAAAGTAACGTGTTGTACATCTTAAATTTACACATTATATGTCAAATATATTTCAGTTTAAAAAATAATAGAGGCAGGGCGCCTGGGTAGCTCAGTCTGTTAAGCGTCTGCCTTCGGCTCAGTCATGATCCCGGGGTCCTGGGATCAAGTGCTGCATTGGGCTCCTTGCTCAGCAGGGAGCCTGCTTCTCCCTCTCTGCCTGCTGCTTGTGCTCTCTCTCCCGGCTTATGCGTGCGCTCGTGCTCTCTCTCACACAAATAAATAAATAAAATCTAAAAAAAAAAAGAAAGAAAAGAAAAAAAACGAAAGCACATTCTATACCACCCCCGTCCCAAACCCAGCTTTCTGCCTATCATAACCTAACCAAGCCCACAACCTGCCCAGGCCACGTGGAGTGCCAAAAAGGAGAGCGTCTCCCCCTTGCAGCACAGAGCTGAGCACTTTTCCTTCTCAATTCCCACAGTGCCCTGCATATGCCTTGGTTATTAAACAACACTGTATTGACCCCTTGTCTCTACTCTGTCTTCCCTCTTAAGCAACACTTCTGGCAGGAACACATTGCACTCATCTTCATACTCCCAGTATGTAGCAGGATGCCTACCACACTGCAGAATCTTAATAAATGATTCAGTGAATAGCAGAGAAGAAACAGATGAATGAGTGAAATATGCCTGTTTGTTGGAGGGGGATTAGCACTAACTAACATTACTTCAGACCACCTACAGAATGAAAAGTGCTAAAGTGCTATGCAAATTCTCACCCAAATAAAAAAGCAAGAACAATAAAACTTCCTCTTTCTAACCATGAATATACTGCTACTCACATCTGTGTTCAGGCATCACTGAAAAAAGCAGTTTGTCAACTGTGTACCTCATGGCTTCCTTGTACAGATGCTAATCCTAGTGTGGCGTGACCCAGCCCGTAGCTTACTTGTAATACTGCTTCTGCAGAGCCGACATCTCCACCCTGAGGATCTGTTCCACTTTGGCAGGAAGGGATTTCTCCACGTCCTTTTTAACCCTCCGGAGGAGGAAGGGCTCCAGCACCTTATGGAGACTCTGGTAGCCATTCTCCCTCCCTTTCCCGTGGTCCTCTTCAAAATCTTCCCAGAATTCAAACCTGGAAATAAAACAAGACAGCATTTGTTACAGAAGCAACCAGGAAGGGGGGAAAAAAGCATTTTTCAAACTAAAATTTCAATTAACTAAATGGAAAAAAACAAATCTGAGGGAAAAAAAAAAAGTCTCTTCCCTATAAGGAAACGTAAATTTTACCAGTCGCTAGCTCATGGACACAAGAGAGGGGTAAACAAAAAGGGAAGGGAAAACCAACTGAATCAATCCCATCTGTCTACAGTGTGATAACATTAGGTTTCCAATGCTCAGACTGGGTCTAGAGTTCACAAGACATTTCAGTATAATATGCAATGAGTATATAAGCATAGATAAGTTATTGTCATGAAACATTCTGCAGAAAAATTAATAAGTTATCTTTAATAAGCTGCAATTTCTTGGGAAAACAAATTCAGAGGTAAGAGAATAACTAGTGGCAATATTACAGCTGTCACCGCGTAAAGGTGAAAGTTTGTTACACAATTTCCATCAATAATCTTCACTGTTCCTAAATGAAGAAATGGATTATAATGACAGTCAACAAGACTATGGCCCCCAAATAAAAATAACAATACAAGTGATAACAATTTAACAGTATTAGAACTTGGGGACACAAATTTTACTAATAAATTTAAAAACCTGTCACCGTAGTAATTCTGCCTCAATTCTATAGATAAAAGTTTCTCATGTTTAAATCTTAATTCAATCATCTCTGACTCACTAAAAGACCTATGGCAGAAGTCCAGAATAGGTCACTGTGAACAGATTTCTTTCAAAAAACAAAAAAAAATTGAAGGAAACTTCTTTTATGAGGACTGAAAAAACTGTGCATTGTCCTGCCACTAGAAGGCCGGGGAAGCGCTTGGAGAACCAGCTGGACCCTGTGTGCAGACTGATGCTCAGCTGGGGAGAGCAGGCCAAGGAAGGAGGTGAGAACCGTAAGCTTCCCGGCCTGCTCTCTGACAACCAGGCGGCCCCCCTGTGCTGAGACCAGTCATGCCCCAGAAGACAGAACACTACCCAGAGTCTGGAAGACGCAAGAGCATCTGCCCTCTGCGTCGCGACGGCAAGTCAGAGCACAGATGCCAGCACCCCACAGAGCACCACAGCGTCAACAGCGTCTGCTGCTGTTTCTGCACGGACGATGGCCACTCATGTCATCACGTACTGGGAGGTGGATCAACACCTGAGCCTCAGTAACACCCGGTAAACACACGAAACAGCCACCTTCGGAGAAGCAGACAAAAGACCCCTGGAGTAGAAATCTAAAAACATCACTAAAGCTTACAAACTGATAAACCTGAGTGTATTCTGTCACACTGCTATGCAAATACTCCAGGAACAAAACTAAATGAGGAATTAAAACTAGTAAGCGGATTAAAAGGAACTACGCCAACTGGACTATCTCGGTGCTAGGGGATGGCACGTCACCCACAAAACTTATGAAGCAACTGGAAGCCAGGGACTATCACTGAATTAGGCTATTCTCTGAAAAGCTGGGTGACAATTTCAAGCTAATATTTTAATTCACATAATACTCGCTATCATGAAGTAAAACTGTATTAGTCTAAAAACTTCAATATAAACCTTATTTACAAGATTTACTTCCCCTACTGTTTTAGGCAATAAGTATTTTCACCTGCCTAGTGTACTCTCACCAAATTAAAAGTTAACTTGACACAGTATTTCTTTATATACACGCTGAGTGGTTTATGCATTGTCTATGACTTCTTTCCCTCTAAACAGCAGAGATGAGTCGCTGTAACAGAGACCGTAACGCCTATAAGCTAGAAATGTTTATCAGGTCCTTTAAGAAAAAGTTTGCTGTTCCCTGCAACAGAAAACTATCAACTTAAAATACTACATACATAAAAGATAGAGGGTTACAGTGATGAACTTAATAATGACATCATGCCACAGCCTAGAGATTATTTTAGATCTATCCCTGTTATTAACTTGCGAACATAAAATGTGACTCTCACGAAAGTACAAATAATTTTGATTACTTAAATTTTCCAGACTTTGGGATTTTAGAAAATAGAAGTTCACTCTACTGAAGAACAACAAAGAAGAAAATTAAATCAAAGCAGTGAAACGGTATGCTAGAAGTCATGTGATTAATATGTAAAGGGAAAGGTGCAAAAAAAAATCAGACCGGCCTAGACAGCAGAAGCAAAAGTAAAACAAAACAAACAAAAAAAAACCCACACATTTCTTATACTAAGAGCTTACATCTCTGAAATATGCTCTATCAAGTTATTTTGTGGAGTGGGTATGCAGTATACTTTGCAAGTGATTATGAACAGGCTTGCCTTATCTTTTTCTACCTTTAATACCAAGCCCCATGCTTTGCAAAACAGTACAAACAAAATAATTGATTGGCACATATTTATAATAAGGGTAAGTGATCAGATTTATAAAAAGGGTGGTAGTGTGGTCAGAGCCACCATGCAGGAAAGAAAGTAACATTTCAGTAGGTTAAAAAGACGACTAACTTCTGGATTTAAAAACCAATGGCCTGTCACAGTCGAGGAGGTAAAGGTTCAAAAGTTATCTGACCAAACTTAATTCCTTTCTATACACTAATATTTCTCCAATGGATCATTTCTTTGAAAGGACTAAGTGGTTCCGTAGAGCCACCTGGAACCTAAGGAACTACCACTAAGGATGGGGAAAATACTGCACAGGATTTTGGTCACCTGCAAAGCAAGCTCAGGCAGAAACAAAGGTAAACCTTAACTCCTTGACTAATGGAATTATATACATCTTTGTGGCAAACAATCTTTTTAAAAATGTTTGAAAATGATAGTATTTTTTTAAAAGTTTTATTTGAGAGAGAGAGTACGAGCACAAGCTGGGGGTGGAGGGGCAGAAGGAGAGGGAGAAGCAAGACTCCCCACTGAGCAGGGAGCCCAACACAGGGCTCAATCCCAGGACCTGGGATCATGACCTTAGCCGAAGGCAGACACTTAACGCTTAGCCGAAGGCAGAGTCACCCAGGCACCCCGAAAATGATAATTTTTTTTTAAAAGATTTTATTTATTTATTTGACAGAGAGAGACAGCGAGAGAGGGAACACAAGCAGAGGGAGTGGGAGAAGGAGAAGCAGGCTCCCATGGAGCAGGGAGCCCGATGCGGGGCTCGATCCCAGGACCCTGGGATCATGACCTGAGCTGAAGGCAGATGCTTAACGACTGAGACACCCAAGCACCCCAATAATATTCTAAAAACAAAGTTTTCAAAGAGAAAAAGCTCTCTTAAACACACACACACACACAACTGCATCTCTAATTCCATCATTCCAAAAGTAATTCAACTGGCCACAAGGAACACTTTAGAAGAACTATTAGAACGATAATCTCTACTAGGAATGCCACAGTTGCTAAACAGCAGCAAAAAAAATTAATTATGAACAATTAGGAGCCAAAATCTCTACCACCCAATTCAGTAGTCAAGCACAAAAGGGCAAATCTAGCTAACCATTCATTGGTGAAAACTATGCACCATTCTTTTTTGAGGTGACAAGCACAGATGTCCCCATGGTGCCTCAAGACTCCTACCATGTAGAATGCTTTTACCTCATCTCAATGGTGCTATGAAGGATATACTTTTTGTCTTAGAATCTAAAACTCAAAGGACATTTACCTTGGTCACAGAAGACCTCAAACTAATCTCCGTCCAACCAACTCATTAATTGTCTGATATGGGACACACTTCATCATCTAAGTCAACATTCTGAAGCTAAACTGTTCCAGTGTATCAAAAAGATCCGACACGAAAAGTTTAAAGTAATAGTTTAAAGTAATACACATGAAAATTCTCTACTCATCTGAAGAGTCTTAAAACTCTCCTTGAAAAATAAAAGTGAAAAAAGGACAGCCACAGACAAACGAAAACACAGAATTTGTTGCTAGTAGGTCTGCATTACAAGAAATAGTAATCTGTTACATTTTACCAGAGGTAGGTCAGCATTAATCTGAAGAAGAATGTGATGAGATGCACATTAAAAACTCTAGCAAACAGTAAGAAAATAACTTTTACAAAAATCAATTAACAGAAGAAGTAAAATGGCACATTAGAAAATAATTGTTCAAACAAAAAAGCAGTAAAGGAGGAATAGAAACAAAAAAGACAGACATATGGGGGAAAAAACCAAAATAGCAGACATAAATCCAACCATAGCAATAATTACATTAAATGTGAATGAACTAAACCCTTTAATGAAAAGGCAGAGATTGTCAGACAAAATCCAACTATATGCTGTCTAAAAGAGACACATTTTAGACTCATAAAAAAAAGTTAAAAGTAAAGTGATGAAAACAATATACCATGCAGTTACCAAAAGAGAGCTAAAGAGCTGTCATATCACACAAAATAGATCTAAGGAACAAGAAATATTACTAGAGATAAAGAGGGAGATTTCATGATAAAAAGATCAATATATCAGGAACACAGAACAATTATGAATGTGCACAAACCTAACACCAAAACCCCTCAAAATACATGAAGGAAAATCTCACAGAACCAAAAGAAGTACATCATTCAACAACTACAGTTAATTACTGAAATGTTTCACTGTCAATAATAGAATTAGACATGAAGTCAGCAAAGGTATGTAAGACTTGAATAAGACTATTTATTAACTAAGTTGATGTAATGGACAGAACTCTACCCTATGAAAGCAAAGTATTGTTCTTTTCAAGTGCACAAAGAACATTCTCCAAAATAGAAAATATACTAGACCATATAACAAGTAACAGTAAATTCATTTAAAACATGTTCTCTAAGACAAAATTAAATTATGAATCATTCAGGAAATACCTAAATATTTCAAATTAACCAACACACTTAAAACAAAACCCATGCACCAAATAAGGAATCACAAGAGAAATCAGAAAACAGGTGAAACTGAATGAAAGCCAAAACACATGGTATCAACATTCGCTGTAGAGGGAACCTATACCTTTAAACACCCATATCGGGAAAAGGAAAAAAGGCCTTAAATCAGTAATCTAAGCTTCCACCTTAAGAGAAAATGAGAAAATTAAATAAAAGGCAATAATAAAGATGAGAACAGAAATATGTAAAATAGAAAACAAAGAAAGTCAAAAGTTGGTTTCTTTTGAAAACATCCCCCAAATTGTTAAACCTTTAGCTGAAACGACCATGAAAAAAAGACACAAATTACCACAATCAAAAATTACTGAGATCACAATTTATCCTTCAAAAAGTAAAAGGATCATGAGGAAACACTATAACATTATGCCAACAAATCAGACAACTTAGACAAAATGAACAAATTCTTAGACACAGATTAACAAAACTAAGTGAAGAAGAAACAGAAAACCTGAATAGATCTGTAACTAGAAACTGAATTAAGTCATTAAAAATTTTCCCACATAGGGACACCTGGGTGGCTCAGTCGGTTGAATGTCTGCCTTCAGCTCAGGTCATGATCCCAGGGTCCCGCATCAGGCTCCTTGCTCAGCGGGGAGCCTGCTTCTCCCTCTGCCTGCTCTGCCTGCCACTCCCCCTGCTTGTGTGCTCTGACAAATAAATAAAATCTTTAAAAAATTTTTTTAATTTTCCCACATAGAAAAGCTAGGGCCCACCCACATGGCTACACTGGTGAATCCTATCAAGTATTTTTAAAAAGAAGTAACACCAATCCTAATAAATTCTTTCAGAAAATAAAGGAAGAAAGAACATTTTCCATTTCATTCTATTATCCTGATACCAAAGCCAGGCAGACATCACACACACACACTCGAGCACACGCACACTTGCATAGAACTAGAGACTAAAATCCCTCAAAAACAAAGATGCAAAAGTCTTTTAACAAAATATTAGCAAAATGAATCCAGAAACACATAAAAAGGATGCAACATCATGACTAAGTCAGATTTATCACAGGAATGCAAGACTGTCTTAACGTCTATAAAGTAACTATTGGTAGAATAAAGAACAAAAACCATAGTCATCTCAATAGATCCCGGGGGGGGGGGGGGAACACGATGACATGAGACAAAAATCTAACACTCATTCATTATAAAAACTAGGAATAGAAGAAAACTTCCTCAACCCATTAAAGGGTATTTACAAAAATTCTATAGCTAACATCCTGTTCCCAATTCTTATTCAACATGGACATTCCAAAGAATACCACAGGGCAGGAAGTAAGAGGCATCCATCCACATTGTAAAAGTAGAACTTCTTTTACTTGGAGAGGTGATCCTATACCTAGAAAACACTAATAAAGAAAGAACAACAACAAAAAGAGTGGAAATAATTTTTGCAAGCTCCTAAGATACAAGATTGCTATAAAAAACTCACTCTATTACAATCTGAAAATTAGATTAAAAAATCAAAATAAGTATGAATAAATTTAACAAAAGAAGTATAAGCCTAATAACATTGAAAACTACTAAACACTGTTGAGAAAAATTACAGAAGATCTAAATAGAGGAAACTTTCTATGATGATAACTTAGAAGGCTCAATATTGTTAAGATGATAATTCTAAATTGATACCTACATTCAACACAATGCCTATCAAAATTCTAGCAGAATTTTTTTCCTTTCAGAAATTAACAAGCTGATCCTAAAATGCCTATGGGAATACAAGGAACTAGAACAGCCAAAGTAATTTTGATAAAGAACAAACTGAATTTGTATTTCACCATTTTAAAAATCAGTATAAAGCCACAGTGATCAAGACAGTGTGGCATCAGTATAAGGGCAGAAATACGTTATCAACAGATCAAAACTGAGAATCCAGAAACAGAACCTTACATTCATGATCTCATTTGATTTTCAACAAAGGTACCAAGGCAAAGGTATGCTTTTCTTTTTTTCTAAGATTTTTATTTTATTTATTTATTCATAAGAGACAGAGAGAGAGAGAGAGGCAGAGGGAGAAGCAGGCTCCCTGCTGAGCAGGGAGCCCGATGCAGGACTCAATCCCAGGACCCGAGGATCACCACCCGAGCCGAAGGCAGACGCCCAACCATCTGAGCCACCCAGGCACCCAAGAAAGGTATGCTTTTCAACAAATGGCACTAGGACAACTTCCAAAATCCCACTGCAAAAAAATGACCTTAAGTCCTCACACTTCACACTATAAACAGAAAGTGCAAAATGGAACAGAGACCTAAACATAAGAATTAAAATTCCTATAAGAAAATAAAGAAGAGGGCACCTGGGTGGCTCAGTCATTGGGCGTCTGCCTTCGGCTCAGGTCATGATCCCAGGGTCCTGGGATCGAGCCCCATCTCGGGCTCCCTGCTCAGCAGGAAGCCTGCTTCTCCCTCTCCCACTCCCCCTGCTTGTGTTCCCTCTCGCTGTCTCTCTCTGTCAAATAAATAAATAAAATCTTAAAAAAAAAAGAAAGAAGAAAGTCTTTGTGACCTTAGGTTAAGCAAATATGTCTTATTTTATGACATTAAGCACAATCCATTAAAAAATTGATAAATTATACCTCATCAAATTTATAAACGTTTTGTTCTTCAAAGACAACATTAAAAAAATAGCCACAGATTGGGACAAAATACTTGCAAATCATAAAGCACCTGAATCTGGAATACACAAGAGTGAAGGAAGGAAGGAAGGAAGGATCTCTTCGACTCTTGAGACAACCTAATTTACAAATAGGCAAGGAAGACTTAAGACATTTCACCAAAGATACACAAATGGCTAATGAACACATGAACAGATGTTCAACATTATCATTCATTGTAGAAATGCAATTCTGAGCCACAATGAGATACCACTACACTCCTACCAGAATGACTAGAACCCAAAAGACTGACAAGTATTGGTGACCATATAGAGAAACTAAAAATTCAAACATTTCTGGTGGGAATGGCAAATGGAAAACAGCCTGGTAGCTTCTTAAGTTAAATACATACTTTCCAAACAATCCGGCAATTTCACTAAGTATCTAATGAAGATAAATAAAAATATATGTCCACGCACAGACGCAACAGCCCAAAACTGCAGCAACCTAAATGTCCATCAACTAGTGACTGGACGCACAGATAATGGAATACTACTCCATTTTAAGAGAATTAACTCCTGATAAACTCTATGACACAGGTGAAGCTCAAAAAAGTATTATGCTGGGGGCGCCTGGGTGGCTCAGTCGTTAAGCGTCTGCCTTCGGCTCAGGTCATGATCCCAGGGTCCTGGGATCGAGCCCCGCATCGGGCTCCCTGCTCCGCGGGAAGCCTGCTTCTCCCTCTCCCATTCCCCCTGCTTGTATTCCCTCTCTTGCTGTGTCTCTCTCTGTCAAATAAATAAATAAAATCTTTAAAAAAAAAAAAAAAGTATTATGCTAAATGAAATAAGCCAGAAACAAAAGACTACTTATTAGGATTCCATTTATATGAAATTCTAGAGAAGTTAAATCTCTAGAGATGAAAACCAATTACTGATTGCCTAAGGCTAGAGGTAGAAGCAGAAATTAACTAGACAGACAAGACGGAACTTCTCTGGGTAAAGAAAATATTCTAAAACTAGATTATGATGGGTGCACAACTCCAGACATTTACTGAAAAATACTGAATTGTATCCTTACAATCAAGTATTTCATGGTATCTAAACTGTATTTCAACACTTTACAAAAAGTTAACAACACATGGGGGAAGGGACCACTTTTATGTTTTTCATTATGCTATCCAAAACACGCCTTGCTCAGTTTATGCACGTAGTAGGCACTAAAATCTTTTCTGAGTTCAAATAAAAACAAACTGTGGAGCATTTCTCTATCAGTGTGACCCCTGACTGCTTACTGCACGCCAGAACCTACTCTAGGCAATGTGGACCACTGACGGATTACGTAAACCAGATCCCTGCTGCTTCTTATGCATAAATCTAATGACATGAGATGAATGAGGAAGAAATTAGACAAGGGAAGTGCCGTGAAGAAAATAAAACAGGGTAAGGTGATAAGCCCGTCCCACAGGCAGCTTCAGTTAGGTGGTCTGAGGAGACATCTTAAAGGAAGTGGTCATGTAGGCTGAGGCAAAAATGTTAAGACGTGACTGGCCACGTGAAGATGAGGAGGGAGAACATTCCAGACAAAAAGAGTGGCAGGGGCCTGGCACATTACAGGTAGAGGAAGATGACAAAATGGCCGAAGCAGAATGAGTGGTGAACAAAGTGGGACTGGAGGAGTCCGAGTACTATTGAGGGGCCACACAGACCAGGGTCTTCCAAGTTAGGGTAACAGATTTAGATTTCATTCCAAGGATCACTGAATACCACTGGATAACTTTTAAGTTTCAGGAAACATGCATAGCATCTCTCCCATAAAAATCTTCTCAATAAAAACATTCCACGATTCTTTAGTAAGTTAAAGATCTGAATAACACCTAATGCTGACAGCTTATTATCAAAGGTTTGGGTTTGGGGCGCCTGGGTGGCTCAGTCATTAAGCGTCTGCCTTCGGCTCAGGTCATGATCCCAGGATCGTGGGATCGAGCCCTGCATCGGGCTCCCTGCTCCGCGGGGAAGCCTGCTTCTCCCTCTCCTACTCCCCCTGCTTGTATTCCCTCTCTAGCTGTGTCTCTGTCAAATAAATAAATAAAATCTTTAAAAAATAAAAAAATAAAAATAAAAGGTTTGGGTTCAAGATATTAATGCTTATCACACTGTGTATCTTATATACATCATTTCAATTATTAATTACCTTGTAACAACAGTGAGAAGGTCTGAGGTTTCCTATTTACCAATTATTTCCCCAAAGCATTAACTGATTTAAACATCTGGTAGGTAACTCCTCCTTGATATGCTGAATTCTGTGCCTCCTAACATTTATTATGGAACATTTTACTAATTTTGTTCCTGCACCAGTTTAATGTTTTGCTGTCCCCAAATCATGCCATCTGTTTTCCCTAAGGTCTATTTTTTAAAAGTTAAAAAGCATTGGCATTTCAGACATTCTCCATCTTTCGAAATACATAGGAAGGAGCTTACTTCTCCGGCATAATAAAGTGCAGCAAGGACCAGAGCTCCTTGAGGGAATTCTGAAGAGGGGTCCCCGTAATCAGGAGCCTATGGTGGGACTTGAAATCAATCAGAGTTTTATACAATAAAGAGTCATCATTCTTCAACCGATGGGCTTCATCCACTCCCAGAAAGGCCCAGTTAATACTGCCCAGCACAGTCTAAAGTAAAAACAAAACAGAACGAGCCACCAGGTCAGAAGGGAACCCAAAAGTACTTTCAAGTGTTAATTATCTCTGTACAAATACCATCACAAAGGTATACATAGAAAACATTTATTTTTCATGGACTTAAATTGTATTAGGACTCCTCTGTTTATTCTGTTTTTGGCCAGATTGGTGTCTACTCAGAAGAGCACATCACCATCCAAAAGGTTTTGGGGAGAGGGGGAGTCTCTTATGCCAGGCATTGCTGCATGCCCCACAGCAAGAACTCAAAAATTGGTATGCTGGGCAAAAACAATACAAAAACAAAAAACATGATTTTGCACTCTCGTTAAGTCTTTTCTGCCTATTCTCCACCCCAACCATGAAGCACAGAAACACCAAGAGCCACCAAATTGAACTCATTTACACTTATTATCACCAATGGGACCACCTGCCACATACATTTCTTAGTAATTGTAGAAAGGAGATGGTGTAAAGACCTTCATTTTTCTGTCCTCCTTGTAGAGACCATTCACATCATCTGCTGTGGAGAAATTCCTTGACAATGATATGATGGGAAATGCCCGGGATGGAGCTTAGGTAAGTTACTGGCCTCAATACCCTTTCATCCTGTTTAATTCAAATGGACTAAGCAATCTCAAGTCCCCTTCAACTGTAAAGTTCTGATTTTTATTTACAACCTCAACATTCTCTGTGGATTGTTTGTTCATTTGTTTGCTTTTTAAAATAAATAAAGAAAAGTAACAAGGCAAGCAGGAAGCAAGGACCCCACAATTTGGACAAGTCACACACCTTATCTTTTAGGAGGATCTCATATGTTGTTATAAGTGCATTGAACTTCAGCCTTTTAGTCTGAGAATGAATCCATTCATATTCCCGTATCTAGAAGAGAAATCAGTAATTAAGATACAAATTCTACTTTTACCTTTCTATATCACCAGCAATCTTGTGATAGATGCAATAGCAACATGCCAAATAAAAAATAAACCTGACTAGAATTTAATGAATATTTTATACATTCTAAATTGACCTAAGCAACCACAATATAGAGCAGTTATAAGAGAATTAAAATATCACTGAGCAGCAAAAACTTTACAGCCAGGTTTCAAATAAACTGTCATCTTCCCCCCCCTCCACTCCAACACAACTGACCAAAAACACGCATTGCATCTGCAATTAAACCCTGGTGACTTGAACTTATCTAGCAATCTCCCAAAATATGAATTTTCTTAAGAATATTTTATTATTCTTTGTTCTTTGGTAGGATAATACTTTTATTAATAAGTAGAACAAATCCCAACCTCTGGCTCAGTCAGAAATGTCATTAATCAAGAGCAGAAAGATGTGGCCTCCAAGAAAAAGGAAAGGGAAGGTTACAGGATTAAATGTAATTTAATATGAATGAAAATAATGTCAATGTAAAGGAACACAAAAACGAACATATCCATATGCAGTATAACTGGACACCCAGCAAGCATGATGGCCCATGACAAAGCTCCTGCAGTCTGGTTGTCCAGTTAGGAACTGCAGAACCGGGCAATGAGTGTGTGTGCAGGTGATCACCACCAAGTGGGAAGAAAGAGCAAAAAAAAAGGAGTATTGGACTCCACATAGAAAACTTCCCTGACTCAAGTTTTTTTTTTTTTATGTTATGTTAATCACCATACATTACATCATTAGTTTTTGATGTAGTGTTCCATGATTCATTATTTGCATATAACACCCAGTGCTCCATGCAGAACGTGCCCTCTTTAATACCAGTCACCTGGCTAACCCTCAAGTTTTCAGAGTTCACTTTGTCTTCACCTTTGAATGCAGTGCTTGAAGCCATTTTGCATTATCTAGGAAGGTTTTTTTTTCTTTTGTAACGGTTAACAAATGGATTAGCAAAGCTAAGAACTGCTATATGCTTATAAACTCAAAATCAGAGCAGTGAAATCTGCCAGGGTTTAGGTTAGACAATTTGAATGAAAATATTTAATAAAAACAAACTTCAATCAGCATAATACATAACTCTCAAAGGCTTGAGGATTCCTGATGGCTTGCTCTTGTGGTAAGAAATCTCCCAGAAACAGTTTACTCTAATATACAGTAATGAAAGAGCAAAGGTCTGGGACCAGACACTTCTCTGTCCCAACCCCAGCTCTGCCACATTCTAGCTGGCCTGGAACAATGTTAAACTCTGAGAGTCCTTTTCTTCATCAATCAGTTAGAAAGAGCACCATCTACTTGGAGGACAATCATGAGGGTTACAGGTAATATACACAAAGCACCCAGCATGGGCCCTCACACGTAACAGGTACTTTTGAAAAAGTCAGTCATTATCAAGAAATGATTTGCTAAACAGAGATCAACTCAAGCTGCCTCTGTGCTCTATGTTCCTGATGCTCACGTTAAGGTTGAAAACAGACAAGTAATTCTCATTTCTATAGCCCTAGGATGGCTCATTGTCCTTTCTCTTTATTACTTCCTTAAAAATTCTGCAACCTCACCAGAGAGAGTAGCTCTCTGCTAAGCCAGCAAAAATAATATTAAAATTCCATGAGGTATTAACTCCATCTCATGATCCATTATAAAGCGGTCTTGGAAATACAAAAGACAGAGAAAACAAAAATACTGTAATCCAACTAAAAGAGATTCCCATTCATATACTGTCATTGCTTTCCTTTAAAATAGTAAGCATGTTTTAAAGAATATCTGAGTTGCATTTTTGTGATACATAAATCTCCCAACATTGGGGGCATAGCACAATGTCAGAATCATAATGTTACTGAAGACTATAATGGCTTTAGGTCAATTTCCAAAATACATTTATAACACAGATTCTATCCCAATTCTTTTTGTTTACACACCGTATTTCTGCTCATCAGGTCACCTATGTAAACCACTACGTTAATCTCTGGTGCCCAGATTTCAAACTCCCTCTGCCATGAGGTGAGGGTGGATAAAGGGACGACTATAAGAAAGGGGCCATACAGCTGGTGTTGGTGGAACAGGTAGGAGAGGAATGATATGGTCTGGATGGTCTTTCCTAGGCCCATTTCATCAGCAAGGATTACACTGTTACTTCTGCAGAAAGAGGAAAATAAAAACAAAACAAAACAAAATCATTAGTGTACACACACACACACACACACACACACACACAAGGACACCAACGCCCCACAATTCACCAAGCGGGCACTGCTCCGAGCCTTGACTGTATTACTTCTCCTGCATGAGAAGAAAGTAGAAGCTATAGGAGAGCAGAATAACAAGCGCTCTGAGTACAATCGAACTTTGGGTCATGACAAGAGCCTCTTCAGACTATGTTCTTGACCTTGCGTTTGGGTGTTTGTTGTACTTCTAACCCTGGTAACAGAGGAGGTCACTTTTGTTACATTGAGGTGTCCAAGAACATGACCTTGGGCTCCATCATTCCAGAAAGCAGGCAAACTGGCTATTCCCCACTGCTGCTGAACCCTACAGTCTGCCAGTCACGTGCCTCTGCCCAAATCACCCGCCCATTCCACTGTAGGCCACTGGGCTGTTGAATGCTACGCACACCACTCCCTGGGCCTACGTGCTGCAGTGCTTGTAGCCTGTTCTAAACACAGGACAATCTACAGCAGAGGCGGGCTACAGACCAGATTTCTGAATCCACCCTACACCTACCAAATGAGAATAGCTGGGAAAGACCTCTGGGAAAGGCCTCAGGGATCTGTACTTTTAACAGAAACTTCCGGATATTCTGATGTAGGTGTATTCCTTTGACCGCACTTTGAGTAACATTGCTCTAGGAGACAGTCTTGATTTCAACTGGATACTAAGAGGAGAGGATTGTCCAGATAGAAGAAAAACACTCAAAGAAATGGCCAGAGTAGGAAAGTATGTTGGGAAATAGAAAACAGCCCATTTGGCAGGGAATTAGGAATAGATGTATGGCAAAAGGCTGCAAACATTAAGAGTCTTGAAAATCAGGCCACTGAAGGTTTACACATACTAACGAATGCTTAACCAATGAACCAGAAAGAACCAAAGTAATATACAAGTTAAAGAAAACTGATTACAAAATAAGACATTCAATTTATCAAGAGATTAAATTTTTAAAAATACATTGTATGTTCCACAGAATGACTAATTTTAGGGGAAAAGAACAGAAAAGGACAAAAAATATACTGAGGGAAGGAGAAGGAGGAGCCATACCTCTATAAATTTCAGGTTCACCTGATTTTATGCACTATTCAGATACAGTATGTCCCTTTGAGTAATTTCCCTCCTATTTCTCTCACCATTCCACAGTAGTGGGGAGGAAACAGGGTTCATTTTCTCCAACATTTCCTCTCCCTAGTAAGCTGCCACTGTTCGTATAAACACACTATAGAAGATTTGATTTGCCTGTTTTTCTAAAACTAGGCCAAAACAGCATATTACTTAATGTGAGGTTCCGGTGACCCGGGCCTAACAATTGCGTGGGCCCTCTGCAGCTGACTCTGAATTGTTCAGGTGGAGTAGAGAATGCCTGCTGGCCAAGGACTCCACATGAACACAGTGTGACTGTGAACCAGGTACATGACCTCTTCGTTCCTAAGAGCCTTCACAAGAGGGTCAAACTACATAGCTTGAGGTTCCATCTAGCCTTATAACTATCCTAAAGGAAGATTAGATCTCACTGTTCTCTGAAACAAAACCCATTTTCAAGCAATTTAGAATAGTTCTATCAGACCCACATTCTTAGTCATACAAACAGCATATCCTCAAGAGCTCTAATGTTCCTAAATGTTAGATACTGTATTAGATTTTATAGGACAAAGAGGATAGGTTGTTTTAATTGGGAAGCAGGCATTGTGTATGTATCCCTAACTAGAAACCACTTTCTTGGCATTGAGAAAAGCAGCTCTTATGTTTTTATTTTCAAAAGGATGAAGTTTAATTCTGAAATAAGAATTTTTGTTTTACTATAAAACCCTGAAAAAATTAAAAGCTGCATGTGGGGGAAGGAGTTTGTAGGCAAGTCTTAAAGGTACTTCTCACACTGTATGCCCTGTGAGGACAGGTAAATGATGTCTGTCTTGGTTCACTGTTCAACTGTCAAGGCCTAGAGGGGGCCCTCATACACAGTAATTAGAGACTAGGATTTGCAATTGAACTGAAGAATGAAATTCATGAGTACTGCCTCAAAGTACCTTTAACCTTCAAATGCTTTTGTCGCAACTTTTTTTTTTTTTAAGGATTAAGGTGGTTTTGTTACAAAAAGCCTAATTTTATAGGTTCAACCATCAGAGACCTTCCTCTAAATGGGACAGCACGTACAGCAATCTCAGGAGGGGGCAGATTTCACGCTATTCTTCAGCACTGCTACGGGACATTAAGTTGAAGGATTCCCTGGCCTAGAAGGAAAATGAACAGAAAACAGACATTTTCCTCTTTCTTCTGAGGAATACTCCTTCCATGCCAAAGATCTGGGCAAATTATCTTGCTATTTATACCCATGAATAACATGTTATGACACAGGTCTCTGGCTATAACGAATTACCCCCAAATAACTAATTAACCAAGTACTCGTTACTTCAGATTAAAATGAAATCACACACACATATAAACTGCTAGAAGAGCCTTCCCTTAATCACATACTTTTTCTGTTTCTGTAATACACAACAGAAAGAAATAATTACTTGCACTTAATAAAGAAGCCAGAAACTGTAAAGAAAATTTCATATTTTTCTACCTACTTGCACCAGGAATGAGCAAGCCAGTTGAGACCTTCTAGCTGATAATCACGGAGCTCCAGATTCTCCCCTCCTAAATATGCTGGCTGTTTCTTTAAAGCCACAAATCGTGGTCTCTGCTTCAAGGCCTGAAAAACCAAAATTAAAGCCCCTGAAGAAGACTTTCTTGCAGTTCCTATGTTAAAATGCTAGCCATGATCTATGTGCTCTGAACCACAGCCCGAAGGTCTAAATTTCACATCTGCATCACCAGCTCTACCCATCTGAGCCCACCCACCTCCTTTCATTGTGGTCTGTATTCCCAAACCAGATGCATCCCAAACAGTTTTTGGTTCACATGCTCCTGGTCCTGAAGTCAGTCTGTGAACATAACTACACAGCACTTTTTTTATGTTGTCTCCATCATTCAGCAGGGAGTGCTGTACTATCATCTTTATGTTATCTCATTCTAAACTATATAAAACAACACCTCTGGGAAAGTCTGTATACGCTAAACCCAGCAGAACTTTACTGTAATAGCGTTTGCAAATTGTGAAATGCAGCCCCCACCTAGCTGGAACCCCCAGGTATGCTGAGTTTGGTTTTCTAAAGGAAAGGGTTTGAAGGACAGTGTGGTCTAGTAGGGCCATGTCTCTATGGTTTGCACAGAATACAGATTCCATGGCTAAATCCATTTGGGAAACAATGTAATAAAAGTTACATAAATTTCGTTACGCTTGTGCATATTGTGAGTTTACAGGGAAAATTCATTTAGGAATGCTTCCCAAAGTTCTTTGGCCACAAAGTCTTTTTTCAGGAAGTATTTCCCTAAAGGGCTCTGTGGAATTAGCACCCTACTATGTGAAGTATCATCCTAAAAGTCTATTTGATAACGTGATCACTGATCATCTCAGCTCTCCTCTGTGAGCACCCAGCAGTAAACGGAATCTGACTCCTCGCGCTCAGCCACCGAACACCGCATCCACTTCTGCCAAGTCTCCCCCATAAGGCTCCTCCCATCCGATCCTTCCATCCCACCACAACCTCCCTTGTCCTCACACTATTCTTCCCTCATGGACTTCTATGGCATCTTCCTGGCCGGACCTGCTGGCTTTTGTAAGCGCCTCCTCTAGAGTCTCCTACACACTGCTGTGAGATGGAGATAAATAGTTTCCATCCCGCTGCTCTTCTCACATCAACACCCACAGGGTAAAGCCCAAACTACCTTCAAGGCATTCAAGACATGCACCCTCGGACCTAAATGCACTCACTGTATCACTTTCCTCTCTTCCCACCCAAAGAACATCTTTCTCCTGCATCCTTCATGGGAGGGCAATAACCTGGGCCCCCCTTCCTCTATCTGGCACTAACCCATTCTTCAAGGACCAGGGCAGTTCAGGTACCACGACCTCCTCTTTAACTCTTTAAAACCTCCTCGAGGACTACTGGAGCTCAGTGATTTCTGCCTCTGTACTTCTCTGACCACAAATTCTTGATTATACTCTGCCCCAATTACACACTGCATTTCAGAGGGAGGTTTGGTGCCATGAACTGGATGTCAACTTCTCAGAGACAGAGCCCATGTTTACAGACTTTTATTAACGAGACACACCACTTTACATGGGCAATGGATTCCAATGAAGGGAAAGGATTTGTATAATCGATCTAGCAACTAAAAAAGCCTACGTATTTATATATATATATATATATACACACATATATATATATATACACATATGTGTGTATATATATATATATCCCCTTTTCTGTCACTTCTCTTTGAAGTGCTTAAATTCTCTCAAATATTCTGCACACTATCTCTAATGAGACATACCCAGGTCTGTGAATTTAAGAATAAAGAGCTCAGCAAAGCCATTATACAACTCATGCTCTCCCTTTGTTTTAATATTTTACTTTGCTGTCAAGCTTAATTCATCTTCTTTCACTTCAAAATGGGAATTATCATTTACTTTTGTAATATTTTCTCTTCCCAGTATCTATGTGACCAACCCTTTCTATCAATACCTCTTTCCCCTGGAAAATCAAAAGCCAGCAATCACCACACCTTGCATTCTCTCGTCGGGATGGTTTTTGAGTTGTTGCGGCTATGGAAGCTGTCGATACAGCTCTGGAACTTCCTGCCAATCAAGGCCTCATCCTCCCAGCTGCACTCTGAATAGGGCAGCCCCATCCACTTGCACAAGTATTCAGGTTCATTAGAAGGCGCTGGCTTCCGACTATGAGCTATTTTATATACAAAAATTAGTAGGTTAGCAACTTGTCATTAAAGGAGGGGAAGTGACAATTCCGTTTTACATATAACCATTGAAACACCACACGGCAAGACTGTATACTCTGCAGAACAGAACTGCTCTTAAATGCTAACATTTATTAACCAAAGCTTCTGCTTACCTGGAAAATCTGTCTGACCCAGTGTAGATTTGCTTGTCTTCACAGCTAAGCAAATGGAAAATAAAATAGAAAAGTTATCACTATAACCAAGGAAAGAGTGACATTTTAGGTCCTATGAGTAAGAATACAAATTTACTCTATAATCTTGCATCATAAAAAAAAAAAAAAAGAAAGAAAAGAAAAAACAGTCCTGTTCTCACAGCCCTGTGTAGCTATTACCCCATTCCTCTGTTCCCGCTTTACAACAAAACTCCCCAGGAGACATGTTTCTACTCACTGTCCCCCTCATTCTCTCTTGAAGCCACCTCAATCAGGTCGGATCCACTTCACCAGCACCACACCGGGGCCAAGTTCAAGGATCCGGTCTCAGTCCTCACAGCATTTAGCTAGCAGCATCTCCTCCTTCCCAAGCCCCATGAATTGCTTGGCTTCCAGGATATACTCCCTCAGCACCCCTCTGATCTCACCGGCTGTTCTTCCTCGTCTCCTGTGGCTTCTCCCTGACTTCCAGAACCTGGAATGCTCTCAGACTTCCTGTTCTCACTATGTATACTATTCCTGATAATCTCAGTAAATCTTAGGCTTTAAATACTATCTACGCAGTGATAAATTCCCAAATGTAAATCTCCAGCACAGACTAGGAGGTCTGAACTCCAGGCTCACATATGACAGCCTCCACAATACTTCCCACTCAGACAGCTAAGACGTGTAGCAAACTTAAAAGTATCAAACCAAGTTCTTGACTTCCACTCCAAAAATCAGCTCTTCCCTTAACCTTCCCATTTCAGTAAATAGTACCTCTATTCTCCTATCTGCTTGGGTCAAAAATCTTGGCTACATACTTGACACCTTTCTCTCATCCCCCACATCCAAATTTACCAGCAAATCTTGTTAACTTTTCCTTCAAAATAAACCTAGACATCTATTGTCAAAAAGTAAACCCACAAAATGCGTTTTTTTAATTTACATTACCCCAAAACCAAAAGCCATTATTCGTGGACCTCAAACACTGCTGAAGTAAGTTTCCATGTGCTCACCAATTACTCTTTCGACTATCTGATACTGTTTGTTCAACTCTGAGGCCAGCTCTTGTTGGCAGTTAAAATATTCCACATCTTCAGGAGAGACTTTTCCTAACCTAGACAGAAGACAAAAAAATACATCCCAGTTAAGATTTGAGAGACCTACACACATCTATCAGAGTAAAGTCAAAAAGAGGAAAAGAAACTGAGTCTTTACTTCCATCTGTCCCTTTAGCAATCCTTTACTAGTAATTAAACCAGGTATTTCACAAAAAACATACACTTTTAGAAAACAGACTCTGGGGCGCCTGGGTGGCTCAGCTGGTTAAGTATCTGCCTTTGGCTCGAGTCATGATCCCAGGATCCTAGGATCAAGCCTCAGCAGGGAGCCTGCTTCTCCTTCTCCCTCTGCCTACTTGTGCTCTCTCTGTCAAATAAATAAAATCTTTAAAAAAAAAAAAAGGAAAACCTTAGACTCATAGGACACACCAGTTGTTCTTTATAAAGACCTAAAAGTAACTACTTTGTGTGATAAATTCATATATCTAAACAAAATAGGACAATAAAACTGTCTTCCAGATTTAAAAGGAAACGTGCCTTTTTTCATATAGGTATGTGCTTTAGGAGTAATTCAATGTAGCTTTTATGGAAAACCAGTTATTCCTGGCACCAAAATTCTATAGAAGGGCGACAGGACAACCTGACATGAAGAACTACTGTACTTCTGAGGATTTTAAATCTCTAACCACTTTACAACACACCCCATCTTCAGAACACGCAAAGGAAAAATAAGGAATTTACTGAAGGAGCACATTGTGCACAGTAGTGAAAGGGGAACTAGAACCCATCTGGCCCTATTTCTAACACAAAATAACCTGACCACGTTACACTAACAGGTGTGTCTTCAGGGTTGAACTTGATTATTAATTAGTTTAGGCTTGTGGGGGCTACAGTCCCCAATATTTCTCATCTGCAACTCGGCCACATTCAAAGTTGTAAGAAAACTAAAAACACAATGGTCTTATCACAGCTTCAGGAGTTACCTGTTTCTGTCACAACATTTCTGCAAACTGTGTAAAACTAAGAAAAGTGTTAGGTGCCCCAGAACCCAGACGGTTCTACAATATGAGCTCCTGACATCTAAGCTACCCCAGCATACACGGGAAATAACAAGGTGCTTAGGAGCTCTGGCTGCCAGTTACAATCCTGGGTCCCCCCGGAAAAGCTGCTCTGTGCCTCACTCTTCTTACCTACAAAATATGTTATGTACAACGGGGAGAGTCTCATGGGCTTATTGTGAGGATTAAAAATATCGCATGTGCAAAATGCTCCATGAACTACTTATTATTATTAAACTCTACAAACTTGGTGGCCATATAGGGAAGTACGGAGTGTCTTTGGGTCTCATTTTATAAAATGGAATTGCGGCTAGCTCGGTGCTCAGATAATCAAGGCAAAATTAGAGTTCCTAGACAGCTGTGTGCTCCACGCATTACTGAAAAACCTTCCCTTCCCTCAAGGCTGCAAATATACCACTGCTTCAAAAATGTACCATTGCTTGATTTCATCCTCTTTCTTCTTGAAGTTCTCTAATTTTTTTAGGCCCTTCACTTTCTGCTGCTGTAAGGATTCTTCGCTCTCCCACGTGCTGTGGATGTAAGACCAACCCTTCCACTTGATGAGGTACTGGACTTCACCTTCATCCTTTTCAGTGTCAAAATCACCACTAGGGTCTCCATTAGCTTCAATCGCATATACAGTAGTAGAAGCTCCAGTGGCTGCAAAAGGATTCAGGTAAACTTTAAAAAGTGTATTAAGCCAGACATTGAAAAAGCTTCTCAAGCATGCATTCATCTAAAGAGTCTCTTTTCTGGAGGAAGCACCAAAATCCTCTGACTTAAAAATACGCAGAAATTCACAAACAATACAGGATGAACAACATTTATAATTTCAAATATTGTCAAAGTGCAAACCCAATTTCTACACTTTAAAATGTTTTCCAGAATTTGCTGGTGAAATCAAAGAAATCCTTGTGTCCAAACACAATTAAAATGGTAGAGAAATGTGCTTTTGGTTTGGTCCATACTAATTCAGAAAACAAGTCCGTCTCTCCAGGAATATTAAGAAAATAAAAATCCCCCACCACCACCCATGCCAATTACCCATCCACCCAAAGTTCTCTATTAACTCTATTAACCTCGAGTGAGGCTGGGTGAAAAAAAGACAAAGAAAAAAGAATTAGGTAATATTTTGACATTTTCTATATGGAAGGTTACTTTAAAGAAACTGAATTAGGAGATACCTCAAGTTAAATACAAAAAAATCTTCACTATAGTCCACATATGTATTTAGCCAGTTTGATATGTTTCACAAGGAGATTCAGAAACACCTAATTAAAGGTAAATTTGTTTAACGTTTGTAAGCAAGAATCTCTGCTACATCACTGCTTTTTAAGAGATTAACACATCTTTACTATCTTAATTTTCAAGTCTCAAAGACATATTGCACATATCCCTACATCCTCAGCAATGAACCATGAGACTGGGTCAGAAAAACTTCCAAATTTCATGCAAACCGGTGCAGCCACTGTGGAAAACAGTATGGAGGTTCCTCAAAAAGTTAAAAATAGAGCTACCCTATGATCCAGCAATTGCACTACTAGGTATTTATCCAAAGGATACAAAAATACTGATTCGAAGGGGCACCTGCACCCCAATGTTTATAGCAGCACTGTCAGCAGCAGCCCAATTATGGAAGGAGTCCAAATGTCCACTGACAGACGAATGGATGAAGATGATGGAATAGTACTCAGCCAAAAAAAGAATGAAATCTTGCCATGTGCAACAACATGGATGGAACTAGAGTATCATGCCCAGTGAAGTTAAGTCAGAGAGCGACAAATACCATATAACTTCACTCATGTGGAGTTTAAGAAACAAAACAGGTGAACATGGGGGGGGGGGGAAAGAGATGTGAACCAGAAAACAGACTTTTAATTGTAGAGAACAAGCTGATGGTCCCCAGAGCAGAGGTGGGGGGGAGGGAAGTGATGGGGATGAAGGAGTGCACTTGCCGTGATGAGCACCGGGTGTGGATGGAGGTGTGGAATCACTGTACTGTACACCTGAAACTAATATTACACTGTATGTTAACTAACTGGAATTAAAAAAAAACTTGAAAAAGCAAAAACAAGACAAACGTCCACATTTCACAACCAATGTGAGCACGGACTGAAATTCATCATCTTAGAGCTGAAATACAGAAGACTTGGGCCTTGCTGAGCAGATAGAAGAAATTTGCTTCCCGTAGACACACACCTCCTTTCTTTCCCAGCCTCGAGTCTAGGACCTTCTCAATAGTCTCGCTGTTATCCTGCTGCTCGTCGGCTCCTTCCCCAGTCATTTCAATGAGGTCGTCGGAGTCTGTCTCAAAGTCATCGTCTTCCTTGTAACTGCATGAACAAGAATGCTGGATAAAGGAGCCTTAAACACCACCAAAGAGAACATCAAAGAACCACACCCTTTTGGCTCCAACATGTTGTTTTAACATCAGCTACAGTTAAAGTGGGCTCAAAGTTCTTTTTTCTCCTAAGTAATAATGCCTGTCCATAGAGAACAGCAGGAAGGCTTACTCACAGTTCAAAATAAAACCAGACTACACTTGCAGTGATTTGTGTAAGCAAGACACACACAACTCCAAGAACACAGCTATGCTTTTGTTTGGTGATATGAGATCATGACTATATAAACAAGGGAACAACTACAAAGAAAATGCACAATAAATGAAAAAAGTTACTGTTTCATTAAGCAAAAAGGAAGCAGTATGTCTAAGACTAAATGTTCGAACCGTATAGTTTGTCTCCCGATGACAAGAATATGAAATTCAAGTATTCTCAAACTGTTGAAAACTTCCACTAACATACTTCCTGGTAATAAAATACTAAAATGTCACCTCCCACCATATATAGACAAATAATGGTTTGGGAGTCACACGAGAGAAAAACACACTCCTGAATGTACAACAGTCGCAGGAGGAAAAAGTGCCAAACTATATGTTGGCATACTCAGCACCTAGTCCTAGCTGTGGAATCATTAACTGGACACAGGGATAGGTGAGTATCTATCTCCAGGACTTAGCTTCACCATCTTTAAGTAGACCAGAAGAAACCTGTGTATACTCTAAAAGAAAATGAAATGCCCTTCGACTCATATAAAGTAAAATACTGATGTTTGCATCTGTCCCTTCCTCTATTTTATTTCCTGTTAGTGCTTCATATCCTATTAGTAAACTTAATAAAACTATTACGCCCGAATATGTAATCTGATCCTCAGGAGAATCTGATTAAAGGAGCGATTTAAAAGTGAGAATACGATCCAAACATCTTTCCTGAGAAAGGATGATATGAAATGAAGACAGTATCACTAAGTCATCTCGACAGAACATCAACCTGAAGCGGTTTTCTTTCCAGGAACGAAGGCCTGAAATGAGCCACTGCTATGCCTTACACATTCCCACTGGCCCACACCATTCCTTCTGCAAGAACACTGATCAGATTTCTGAGTACAGCCTCCAGACCCGGGTCATTACTTTTGCCTATCAGATGCAACATACTGGACTTACCAGGGCCAAGTTCGAACCAACTACACTATCACCCTCACACTAATGAAAGACTTCTGGGGCATCACCTACCTAACATTTTTAGCCGCTCTGCGACGAGTCTGCCTTTTAGGAGCTTCATCATCTTCATCATCGTCATCAGAAGAATCCTGCCTTTTTCTCTTCCCGCGCTGAGTCTTAGGCTGCTTTTTAACACGAGCTTTGGGCACTGTTCTAAAATGAGAAGAGAAAAAAATGGCGAAGTTTTCACTCTATTCCTTGGTGTTTATTTCAAATCTTTATAATTTCCCAGAGCAGCAGTACACACATAGGATTAACCTGGGGAGTGTCAGAAATGTATATTCCTGGGTCCCATTTGCTGAGATTCTAATTGACTAGAAAATCTGCATTTTCAACACGAAGGTGTTTCTAATGCCGAGAATCCTCAATCACATACAAGAGACACACTGGATTCTCAGGCAATGGTTCTCAACTGTTCTTCAAGATTACCGGACATAAAAATATACATGCAACATGTTGCTCATGGTACCTCGCCCAACTCAGAAATGTTTAACAATTTTACTTCTGGGAATTGCTCAGATACAGGCATAATAAGCTATTTATCCTAGTATGGTTTACAGTAACAAAAAATTAGAAAAACACTAAATCTTCATCAACTGGGAATCAGTTCTTGAACAGAATACTAGGTAGGTAGCCCCCCCCTCCAAAAAAAAGCGAAACTTTTCCATGTACTAAGAGGAAAAGATTTCCAAGAGAATGAAAGAAAAAATGCAGAACAAGACACATGAAATGTTACCCATGTAAAAGGAGCAAAGGACAAGAAATCACTACACATGTATTTTTGTTACGTAATATACCTGGAAGACAACCTAAGAGTGTGCGCACCCTGCCACACACCAGCGGAACAGGCTGAGGAGACAGCCCCATGCGTGACTCCCATGCACAGCCAGGACCGAGGGCCACAGCCTGGGTGCTCCCGGAAGGAAATCCGCAAATACGCTACCCGTGGTATAAAGGTGAAAGGACAAAGAGGGAGATGGAAACCCATGGTCCTGTCTGTTTCTCTCGTACCTTCCATAACCAACACTACACAGACAGATGACCAGGGATTCAATAAATGACGAGTAAGCTCTGGAAGAGACAGCTGAAGTGGCTTCCCAGTCCTGTGAGCTCAAACTTGGACAAAAGGAGACCAAACTGAGATGATGAATTTCCCTGCTGGGGTGGGGGCTGGTGTACAATGTCCTAAGTCAGAGGTACGGAAATGCTTTGCTGCAAATGGCCAGAGCATAAATATTTCTGGCTTTCCCAGACAAGAAGCAAAACTGAGGCCACTACACAGGCACACTGACATACGAGGGAAAGTAAATTTTCACACAATTCTTATTGACAACACTCAAAATAATCATCACTCAATACACTTTCTGTGATACACATCTAATGAAAAGAACAGAATTCTTTTTGTAGGGATAACATTTCACTTAATTAAGGTTCACATTTAGTGTTCCCTATCATCAAACTGTAAATGTTTACCTGTAAAAGCTATACTTACTTGCAGGCCATACTGAAATAGGTGGTGAGTGGGATCCGGCCCACAGGCAGCAGCTTGTCACCCCATCCCACACAACACCGTGAGGTAAACTCCCCTGCGACCTCTCTCTACCTCCTGCCTTCCTCTGTCCAACACCAGTACCTCTGGCCAGACATCTGACCAGAAATTACCAAAGTCTCCTGCCACCTCAGCTTGCTTCCTCCTCTGCTTAATGTTAGATTCTAAGACCAAGGTAATAAACAGTGAAGCATGCTTTCAACAGCCAGTGTTTTAAACTTAGGAATTACTTCTCCCAAAAAGAGCCTGTACACTATTCAAATACACAGGGAGCCTTTTTTAAAAGCAGAAGACATGTCCACCCCTCCTAACTAGCACGCCATGGGGTAAGAAACAGAAGCTTCGCTTTGCGCGACATACGATACAGAGGGTCAAATGTAAGCGTCCCCATCATCTAATCACTTGCTAACAAGGTAGCCTGGCAAGAAGTGAACCCCAGACTTCCAAAGCCCAGAATCACAACATGGCGTATCCCATCAACCCAGGCCGTCGTTCTAGCACTGCATCATCCTTCTCCACCTAACAGAAATTAAGCGCCACCAGAAGCAGAGATGTTCAAGCAAACACTGCACCTTCTGGGGACAGGTCTTCTGGCTTTCACTTTTTTTTGCTCTGGTTCGCTCTCTGCACTGGTGCCTTGTTCCTGTTCATCTTCTGAGGGCTCCCGTTTCCATTTTTCTCTGTGATCAAAAGCAAAGCAAAATGATTTTTTTTTCTAGAAGAACTCCTCAAGATTGTTGAAGCTTGAAGAATCTGACAAAACCAATTTCAATCAGATTCTCCAAAAGGCAGAACATGTATATTTTAGGCATTAGGGCTAAAAAAGGTTTATTCTAGCTCCATTTAAATTTTGGCTGTGTTCCTTCCTGGACTGTGTAATATCTATTCCTATGTTTTCTCTGGTGACAAAAATAAATGAAAATGGAAACTAAGGAAGTATTTCTTAAACTACTCTGGGGGGAAAAAAAGCTGTTAAATCTCTCATAACTCTATTTTTATTTACTACTATCATTGAACAGATTGAAGCTGTAATATATACTAGACTAGTGCTTCTCAAATTTAAGATGATCAGAACTACCTAAAGGACTTACTAAAAGAAATTTCTGGACTACAGCCACAGTTTCTGATTCAGCAAGTCTAGTAAGAGGCCTGAAAATTTGAATCTTAACAAATTCAAAGGTGATGCTAATACTGGTTAGAGACTCGTTCTAGAACTACTATACTAGATATTTTAGTATCTTTAGAATATATTTGATGAAACAGTTCCTAAAATTATTTTTCACTGATAAACCTACCACCTACTAAATAATCTGTTCAGCTAAAGATGTAGTTTTTAATAATTATTAGATACAGTAGGTGTTCCTTTGCTCCTTGAGATCTTAGAAGGCTTTAAAGAGCCATATCTTATAGGTCTCTCCTACCACCCCAGCGTTTTTGAGGTTTAAATAGCAAATACGGGACTTAGGCTCATTTCTAGGAAAGAAGGAAGAACATATAGCCACTGGGCATGAAATATCCAGAAAAAAAAAAACACACTGAACTCACAGGCAAGTACCTGAGGTATGACAAAACAATCACCACTGTGTCATTTCCCTTGGCGTAGGTGACTGCTTCTGGGCAGGGCCACTTCTGTTCCTCTTTGTACCAGAGCTTAGCACAAAGGCAAGCAAATGGAGGGAGATACTCCTTTGTTAAATAAGTAAATAATTAAGAATGAACCCTATCAGTCTAACAGACAGGTAGGGTACTTTTTGGAAGCAGAACTGCTAAGACACTAAGGCCTATTAATATTGCCTAATAACCTTCCTTCTCTCTTTTAAACAAAGACGTCCTTATGTCTAACTATACTCTGGGCACCTGTCTTAGTCTCCTTCCCTAGAACTTAGTACAATAAACGTTTGCTAAGGAATCAAAGGAATAGAAGGGGATGGCCAGGAAGGAAGATGTCTCCAGGCACGGCGAGATTGGTACATGAGGCTGTATTCTTCCTTGGACCAAGTTCAGAACAGTTTAGCCCTTGGAAGGGGCTCACATTGTCAAACTGGAGATGTGGTTTCACAGGAAAGAAGCTTGAAAGAATACAAACAACTAAGATGTAAGGGAGAGAAGATCTTATGAGAAAGATCCACAGTCAAATATTAGTTGTAATTTACGTAACTCCACAGGAACTGAGGATCTCAATCAGGGCAGCTAAGGAGTCCACTTCTACAACTCTACGATACTAAAATGGCCGTCTACTTGACAGAATCAGTGTTGAGGCTGGAGTTTTCCAGTTAAACTGCAGGTGTATAGACTTACGGACAACGAGGAAGACTCAGAATCTTCCAGTATTGAGAATGTACAAAAACTGAGCAAAACAACTGGCCCAAAGGCCTCCTCCTAGAGAAGGAAACTAAAGCCCAGTGAGAACAAGATGTTTGGCATTTTTTGTCAAACCTCCAGCCTTCCTCCTCTCAATCATAACCCATTGAAGACCAGAGAATCAGGAAAAGCCAAGCTTACACATTCTGGGAGGATCTGAACAACGGAAGGCTTAAAAGGCCTAAATGAGTTAGTCTATGCAAATATTTGAAATTCGCTGGATTATTTTAAAAAATTTTTTTAAAGATTTTATTTATTTATTTGACAGAGACACAACAAGAGAGGGAACACAAGCAGAGGGAGTGGGAGAGGGAGAAGCAGGCTCCCCGCCGAGCAGGGAGCCCGATGCGGGGCTTGATCCCAGGACCCCGGGATCACTACCCGAGCCAAAGGCAGACGCTTAACTACTGAGCCACCCAGGTGTCCCTGTTTTAAATTTTATTTTAACTTTCAAGAACAGGGGGGAAAGTAACTTAGGATCAGTGACACTAAGTCACTTTGTATAAAGAGGAGGTGAGAAGAGTGATCAGTTACAAAAAGATTACTTCCCAACCTTATAGATGTCAAGGGCTCTCCTAGAGCACTGGTGTCTTATAGATAATGCAAATTTTAGGAGGAGGACTCCCTGACTAAGCCATACATTACAAGTCAGGCTACAATGAGAACTTGTCTAAAATATAGATTGTGATTGGGATGCCTGGATGGCTCAGTCAGTTAAGTGTCTGCCTTCGGCTCAGGTCATGATCCCAGGGTCCTGGGATGGAGTCCCGCATCAGGCTCCTAGCTCAGCAGAGAGCCTGCTTCTCCCTCTCTCTCTCTGCAGCATCCCCTACTTGTGCTCTCTCTCTCTGATAAATAAAATCTTTAAAAAAAAAAATAAAAGATTGTGATTAAAAAAATTTTCACATGTCAAAGGAGACTTGAATTGCCAGATCCAGCTCTAAGAGGGCATAAGCGGGATTCCCTAAGAGGGAATCAACAGAATTTTTTTAACCAAAATTTTGGGAACTGGGGAGAAAAATACTAAGATTTGGCCACTGAGGCCCCAAGGCAATGTAAATAGACATGAAAAAGTCAGAATGCAAACTAACTAGGTATAGTTTTCTTCCTTTACTGGAAAAAGGTGTTTGGCAGAACACAGACCCTGAGACACAAATCAAATCTAAACAGCTATGAAGGAGGGAATGAACAAAATTCCTTTGCAAATAAAACAGGCCTGAACTCTGGCCAAGAGTCACTGAGGCTTCCTACTAACTATCTCTAAGAACCCAAAGAAAGGGATCTCTTTCTCCTCTACTGTAGAAGGCATATCAGGAAAAAAAGGAAAGAGCTGTTTAAACTTCATTTATTTTTAGTACATTTTCCCAGAGAGAACACCTTTCAGGAGCAAGTTCCAATGAAGAAGGAAAATCTGGGGCTACCAGATTCTCCTCCACTGTGTCACGAGTTTGTGATCGAGTTCCAACTCAAAGTACTGGAAAGAAAAAAATAACTATGATCACAGGAGAAAAACTTCAAGTGATTTATGGCTAACACTTTTTTTTTTTTTTAATTACAGTTGGGAGAAAAGGTTCTGGAACCATTCTAGAGTGGTTTGAAGCACTGATGGGACCATGAGTCAGCAAAAATCCTATACAACATTTCACGAATTTGGACAACATTAGTAAGTACGGCATGGAACAGAGTTCAGTGACCAAAACAGCAGGAGGGGGTTAAACACAAAAATTTTGTTAGTTTATATGACTAGGTCAGGGGTTACAATCTCAAATACCCACTGGGCCAGGTAAGGACTATAAATGGGATCAAATGGAGAACCCCGAGTCCATCAGGTTAAAAAGACCACTGTTCCGGCGGTCAGCATTGACAGATTTTTCTCAAAAGAAGCTAGAAATCTGGATTATTGAGCACCATTTCTCAAATTTTTAACGTTGCCAACTAACTTGAAAAATGTTTTCAATATTGTACAGAAGCATTACACTGTATAACTTCTAAATTTTTAAAATGCTAATTCACATTATGACTCTGGGGAGAGTTAGTCCCTTGTGAGACTCTATTCTTTAAAAATGCCAAAGTCAAAAAAGCAAAGAAGTGTGAAAGCACTGTGAAAGTGCTCTAAAGAAACCTGACTACTCATACAGTATCTAACCCTAGAAGGGACCCTGCAGTGGAGGTAGGAAATGTTTTAAGATATTATTGGGTCAATTAACAAAATGGGAATATGAATTAAGACAAAAGTATTTTAGCAATGTTAAACCTATTTATATTAAAACTACCCTGTGCTTACGAAGTAAGAGTATTCTTCTTCTTAGGAAATCCACACTTCAGTATTTAGGGGTAAAAGGTCATGATGTGTGTCAATCTTAGTCTTAAACGGTTCAGAAAAAATATTACGTGCATGCATATATTAATATATACAAAGAAAGCACCCACAACAATAAAGCAAATGGGGCAAAAGTAGTAACCAGTGGGGCGCCTGGGTGGCTCAGTCATTAAGCGTCTGCCTTCGGCTCAGGTCATGATCCCACGGTCCTGCGATCGAGCCCCGCATCGGGCTCCCTGTTCAGCGGGATGCCTGCTTCTCCCTCTTCCACTCCCCCTGCTTGTGTTCCCTCTCTCGCTGTGTTTCTATCAAATAAATAAATCTTTAAAAAAAAAGAAAAGAAAAGTAGTAACCAATGGCAAATCTGGGTAAAGTACACAGGCATTCCTTGTACTATTTTTATTCTTATAACTTTTTTAAAGTTTGAATTAAAAAGAAAAGTTAATAAAAATAGCTTTTAAAAAACTTCAAAATCTGTGGTACAGTCTGAAGGGTTTCAGAAAAGCATTTCCCTGTGCTCATATTTCAAAATTTCCACTGAGTCTCTCAATTCTGAAATCCACATGCCCACACACTAGGTTCTGTTAAGCGTGCTCAGATCACAGAGGGCCCCCTTCAGTGCTGTGCCTTCCAATTTGAGTCTTAACAGCTGTAACACCTCCTCAATTAATCCTACTAATTAAACTGACTCAAGAGAAGAGCTCCCCATAAGCCCCAGTACTCACCTGCTGCCCAGAGGATGGCAGGAAGTGAGGCTAGCCCAGTGCCCCCAAACAAACAAGCATGAGGGGAACTCCGCAGCTCTCAAAAGTTCCTAAGGAAGAGCCTGGGGCGGGGAAGCAGCCTTATAGAAGATACACCCACCTACAAGGAATCTTAGTTCTACTCAGCGGAAGGAAGGCCTCTGAGGGCTGTCAACTTTAGAGAACTCTCCGGATTGACAGAAGGAAATAAGTACGGGGGCCAGTGGGCTTCTGCACAGTAGGTTTTCAAGCATAGCACCATTTAGATCCCAGTCAAGAGACCAGCAGAACGTAGCTAGATGGTGGAGAAAAGACCATGTACATGGACTTCCCAAAGGCCCCCAAAAGGCCATTAGACCCAGAATAGCTTCCCAAGCAGGCCATAGGACTGGAGTAGAACAAAAGCCTTCTAAGATGCCAAAAAGTACAGGCTTGCCTACAGTTTTTCCTCCAACTCTTAACTAAATATTTAAAACACAAATGAAAATTGGATGTGCTCTGGGGAGGGCAATACTAAATACCTTAACTTTTCCTAGCATAGTTTCCAGCAACCCTGTTAGAGTTTTGGAAAATTCTAACTCCTTTGCCTTAGGCCAAATACTTATTAAGGAATACTAATATTTTAGGACAGAGAATATATATAACTGGGGTTCTATTTTAATAGGCACCATGGACAACTATTCACCATGAGAAACCCCTGAATTTGTCTGCCAGGTTTTCAATATCTGCATTTTCAAATGCAGCCCCAAGGAGATGGGCTGTAGAATTCAGATTGTCAAAGAGATCCAGACCCCCTCCAAGGATGATTTTTAAATTCTAAAATAAATAAATAAATAAAATATTTTTTCACCATAAGTAGAATTTGCAAATTTTAAATATAATGAATATATAATCTATGTTCTAAAGGAATTTCACACAAGCCCAAGAATTAAAATTTTCTGGCTTGTGAACTGCAGTATTAAAATTATACAGTAACAACAGTGTGAAATTTCATACTACATTGGGTGTCCAGTCCAGCCAATATAATTTTGCCACACCCAAAGAACACATGAAAAGGAAAAAAAGCCAATCTACATTTGTTCCTTGTTCAACCAGAACAGAATCTGTGCACATCTTAAAGAAAACCACAACTGGGCTAATGGGCTAACCAGGTGGGACAAGCTGTAGCCCAGCCCATGGGGGACACATACAAGACGGAGCCTCTGGGCTTCGAGGGCTGCCGAGGCAGCGGGGCACAGTGGACAGTGGCCCACAACAGCAAGAGGGGCAGCAGACTCTGGGACCCAGGGTGGACTACCACACAGCAAAGGCGGTGCCACAGCAGTGGATGTGCTCAAAACCCCTGGGTGAAGTACGTGCCCATGAAAGACTTACTGTTTCTTCAGCTGCCTCTGGCCTCTTCTTTTTGGGCTCCCACTCTCAGACCCGCTACTTGCCTTCAGTGTGTGGGGGGGGGAGAAATGATCACAGACTTTAATTCACAGTTCTTAGGGACAACACGACCCCCTGGTTCAACAATCTGCTCCGTAATAACATTATTCAACATGAGCTTTCAGACAAAAGAAACCTGTGTTTGGTGGTGCTCACTCTTCTCTTCCTTTGAAAATTAATTCGTCTATTATAATGGGGTTACCTCTAACACCAGGAAGTATTTCTCTCGGCTTGACTTCTACAAGGGCGCAGTCCAGTAAAATTCTCTGATGACAGAAATGTTCTATATCTGCAGGATCCAATCTAGTAGCCAGCAGCCACATGGGGCTGCTGAGCCCCTGAAATGCGCCTAGTGCGACTAAGGAATAGAATCTTTCCTTTAACTGGACTTTAATACGAATTTTAAAAGCTACATGTTAGTGGCAACCATACTGGATACTGCAGATCTAGAATATCATGTGAAAATGCCACAACATTTAGTGTACCATTAAAGGTGGTGACCTACTGATCTATTCCATTTCAGATTCATTAAAGAGCACGATCAATCACGAGCCAACAGTGCTCTGCTGATAGCACTAGGCCAAGGGAAGTTTATAGTCAAAAACATCTGAACAGCTCTTTTCCCCCAAAGTTAGGCAAATTGGCAAATATTCCTATTGCTGTTAGTCCTGTGCCCTACCAAGAATGTGTTAATTTATATACAAAAGAGGAAAAGAGTGACACAACTATGTGACTGGTTGTAACCAACATGGCTCAGGAACCTAGTCCTAGACATCGAGGAAAAAGAAAGCTAAGGTAAACCAGCTCAGAGGTCATTCAAAAGAAAACACCATGAAGGCAATATGGACATTACAGTCAATTAGATCTGTATAGTACATTTACCAAAATCCCACCCCCAACTCACTAACCTGTGGATATTAATATTTAACTTTCATCAAAAGGATGTTACATAGTTAAGAACAGCAAAGTCCTCCTAAGAATGCAGGAAGGGCATTTCACTGAGACACAAAAGAGCATCTCTTCAGAATGCGGTCTATAAACCTAATATAGAGGTAAGAATTGACAAAAATACCAAACGAACTGAGAAAGGTGAGAAAAGTCTGATGCTATAGAAACAACAGAACCCAGTACATAATACCAGTTTTTAAAAATCACCAATCTGTTCAATCTCTCACAATTAGATCAGAGTAAATATGTGTGAAGTATTTTATACTGCACACTAAAAACGGAAAGCAAATTTAAATTAGTTAAAACACATTACTTAAGTTAAACAAACTCTCCTTCCTTTCTCAGAAAATAAATCTGAAACTACGTCCACTATTACATTTACCAAGCAAGTGACTCATTTAACAAAATCTAGATTTAGAAACTAGGTATTTTAAAAGGTAAACGTCTTGCAATAATCAATTTCGCTTAAAATACAGAAACATTAAAAAAAAAATGAAAATAAAAATGTGAGGCCAATTCTGTGTAATACTCTAACACTCTACTAAAACATTCATTATGACACAATCTTCCTGGTAAATTTCTTTAAAAGCCACCTGTGGTTTTCCTTGCGGTTCTAGGTTGAGAAAGCTCGCATTAGAGTCACTTAACTCTCAGGCATAAAGCTCAGTCATGCTAATGGGAACATACACACCACAGTTGAAAAGGATGAGGTAAGGTAAGGAGTTTAAAGTATCCCCTTAAAGCATTTCTTTTTCTTACCTCCTCCTTAATATTAAATCGTGATGGTTCTTGTCTGCTTCGGTTTGACCGCCTAACCCCATAAACATCAGGATATTCTTCCCACATCTGTAAAATTAACAGACCATGTGTGAATCCTTTTTTCTTGATCCCCCAACCCCCATTTACTATTTTCGTTACTGGAACATGTATGTCCACCTAAGAATATTCAAGTAACTAAATATCAAAAGGGTTGTTTTGTGTTAGCTTTGTTTAGAGATAATAAAGTACCATTTGTATTATCCTGGAACACAGTGAAGTTTAACAACGCCTCTTCTTTACTGAATGACTCTTAAAACTACATGGCACACTGATTACTCATCATTAAAATATGAACTTACAGTTGAATAACACGGTAAGGCTTCTACTAAAGACAAAGTCTTTACTGATGAATTTTAAGTCCCTAATGCTTTCCAGTTTCAGCTGTGACTGCACACTGACCCATCTGGGAACTCAAAAAACAAGCAGGTTCCCAACATGTCTAATTAAATAAGAATCAGGACATTTGTCTATTTCTTTAAATTCCTCAGGATGCATAACATGCCAGAAGCACACATATTGGGCATTTCTGACACTCAGCTAGAAGTTCCCAGAACGAGCACCACTGCCACTCTTTCTCTGGAACATTCCATGTTATTCTCCAACAGTAGTTACCCTTTGCTTGATTTTCGGGACTTGATTTTTAGTAACAATCCTCACTAGTGATCCAAAAAAAAAAAAGCAGGGACACCTGGCTGGCTCAGTCACATGCAACTCTTGATCTCAGGGTTCTAAGTTCAAGCCCTATGTTGCGTGTACAGATTACTTAAAATCTTTAAATAAGTAGGCAGCTCTTTCTGCCCATGGGTCCTATTCCCGTGCTTTCCTAAAACCATCTTTTTGCACCATAAAGAAAGAAAGAAAGAAGAAAGGAAAGTTTAGTTGAAGAGAAAGGGCTATTTTTGACAATATACCAACATCATCTTATAAAAAGACTCAAATCAACAAATCTACAGAAAAAATGTAAAAGGCCCCGCCAACCTCTAACAATGAGAGTCTATAACCCCCAATCTCACTCTCCTTCCCACAGTAACTACTACCAAGTATATCATGTGTTCTTTTAATGAAATCAGTCACACAGAGGCAAAATGAATCTGGACGGATTGTGGAACACTGAAATGAAGAAGTTAATAAACATGCAGAAGAAATGCCTGAAAGCCAAGATTAGAAATGTGGGTTTGTTGTCAAAATACAGGTGACAGCAAATGTCATGAAAATATTTAGAAAGTGAGGCCAGACGAGAAGCCACTGGCTGAGACTCATGAAGTGTGTGGAAAGTGGACCCCAAAAAAGACAAAATCGATGAAAGACAACTCAGAAAAACAGAATGTCACTAAGGCAAGGGAGGATATTACCAAAGTGCCTTAAAAAAAAAAAAAAAAAGCCAAGTAAGCTGAAGAAAACCAAGGCCTCCAAAGAAACAAGCAAAATGTTCCAGGAAAAGGCATTTTAGAACAAGAATCCAATTTAATCACGTAATCCAGTGTTCTCAGTTTATAAAGGTGACAAATCCATAATGGCCTTAAAATAACCTCAGAGTCAAGAGGACAAAAGGTCCAACCAGAAAGAGTTAGGAATAACCAAGTAGCAGGAAATCTAGGTGACAGAGGCAGCAGAACACTGAACAAATCTGGAAGAGAAAGGAAGGGGACAAAAAGGTTTACTCTAGTCATGCCAACCCCGACCTCGACCCTGACCCCTTTCTGGACTTCTGCTAGAGCTATGAAATTTCTTTACTCAGCACAGGTATTTAAGGAGCTTTTTATAAACTGGGATGGCTAAATCATTTAAAAGACCACCAATTAGTTTTATCATTTTAAAATATTAGGCATCCAAGCTCAACTGCTGGGACTGTATTACAGGATATGCTGTAACGTATACATATTAACATCATCCTGAGTTCATCTCCGTCCTTTTGAGGGCTATAATATCTAATTCAACCCTTCAGTAAAAAAGCTACCATGTAAAGGGATGTGTATACAGAAAACAAAGAGTCTTCCGCAGAAGTTCTCATTTTAGACCAGTATCATTAAAGTCACAATCCAATCATTCTAACTGGTTAGTACACCCATCCCCGAGTTAGCCTTATTATTTAACTTCTTGGAATTGAAGGCCTTAACTTTGAAAGTATATTTTAGTATTTCTGCCTGAAGCTGTACTTCTATTTTGAAATTCAGTCTTAGTAATGATTTCCCTTCTTTGTTCCCTTTTATTTTTTTATATAGGATTAAATATATAAGGTCTTAAAACTTAACCACTGTGAATCCTGATCAACACAATTTCAGTGAAGTTTTAGACACTACGTTAAGTAATCGTTTCTATGGTTTCCTTTCATCTCTGCAAGTAAAGAACTCTTCACTGCACAGATGAAAGTTATATCCACACTTTTTCCACCCACTATACTTCCTTCAAAAGTATGCGGTGGTGTTCTGAAAAGAGCACCTGATCCAGATGTAGAGGAAACCAGGCTCTGACATTTACACTCTGAAGATTGCCAAGCAAAGCCTTCTGCTACAAGCCTGGGTAGTAAGTTTCTGAGTTTAGTGATACTCAGAGCAAAATCTCTAAGAGGAGCTTCTACACGCAGGGTCTTCTTGAATTCCTTCTTATGAAAGGTCCACCCACACATTGAGCAGGGAACAAGGTACAGTACTTGAGTGTCTGAAAGTCACTCCTCTGTTGACTAAAGTAGCAAGGACAGCTTTCATTTTCCTACCCTCACAGCACATCTGTTGAAGCATCTGTTGAAGCTATTCTGCAGAACCTGCAGGTAATTTAAAATTGTACTACTACAAAAATCTGAGCGCTTAGATGAAGATTTCTATCTTAGAAAATAAAAACGGATTTTGCATAAAGCTTTTAATTTCATTAGGGCATTTTATTTTTAAATTTCTAAAAGAATATTCTTTCCTATTTTCAGTGACTGAAACACAATTGTTTCAAAATGGAATTTTAAAAGATCAGCTGCATTCTTATAATTAGGCCAAGTCATTAATTTTTCCCCAAAAGGAATGCACTCCAAAGTTTGTGCATCAAAGAGAACACACTATGCACTTGAATTTTTGCCTTTTTGCATTCTTTGCTAGAAGATTCTTCTGTTAAGTGAACCATACCTACATTGCCTAGATGCAGATACTTTTTTTCCTGAGAAGTATTTCTCTTCCATCCTTCAGGTAAGAAAAACTACCCTTATTCTTGAATTGTTATCATCCATCACTAAGCTTTACAACTGCTTCCATAATCATCTGTCACTAACTCTCTCTGGTACTGTGCAGTATTGACTACTAAAATGTTAAAAACCAAACTATTAGGGGTGCCTAGGTGGCTCAGTTGGTTAAGGATCCGACTCTTGATTTCAGCTCAGGTCATGATCTCAGGGTCGTGAGATTGAGCCCAGTGTCGGGTTCCGTGCTGGGCATGGAGCCTGCTGAAGATTCTCTCTCTCCCTCTCCCTTTGCCCCTCCCCACTGCCGCTCGCTTGCTTAAAAAAAAAAAAAAAGAAAATTATAAAAATTTGCCTTTTTGCCTTGTAATTTGAGGGTTCATGTAATTATTTTCCTTATGGCCCTATGTCTACTATATCAAATAGCAGAAGAGAAAGCAGTCCCCGTTTATATCCAAAGGCAGTAGATTATTACAAAAGGTAGCTATAGTTTTCATTATCCAGATCCACTAATGAGTTTTCCATGGGAAACAAAGGTCTGCTAGTTTGTCCTAGCTAGCAGAACATTTTCACTGTATAGCAAAGTAGATACCTTCTTCACATCAGCTATCCGCTCCTTCTTAGAGGCTGGCTTTTCTTTAGCTTCTGGAAGGACTGGCTGGGATTTGGAACCCGCCGACTCACTTTCAGATTCCGACTGGCTCTCTGAAGACTCAGAACTGCTATTTGACTCACTGCCATGTCCACTTCCTGGATCGCTGCCCTGCTCACTCTCAGACTGGCTGCCTGAGTCTGAACCGGAAGCTTCTTCAGATGCTGAGTGACTTAATTAAAAAAAAAAAAAAAAATTTAAAATTTAAGAACTGCCACATAAATCTGTTTTTAAAAAATTTCACATAAATCTGTATTTTAAAAAGTGGTAAAATGATAGCAGAGAATAATTCTGGTAATACAAAATCAAAATCTTCAAATTCAGATTTATATTCTCATATTGCAAATAATGTCATTATTATCATTCCCAACACCCTTAGTAGCTACCATTTCCTGAGTGCTTAGATCATGCCATATACCACTTAATTTGTATAGGTTAGCTCTTTTATAAAACTCCAAAGAAGGATATTATTTTCTCCTTCACTCAGATGAGGAAAAACTAAAGCTCAGAAATAATTAAGCAAGTCTCCCAAGTTGACAGAGGCAGAATTTGAAACCAGGTCAACCAGTCTGGATCCACTAAGTCTTATTTGTTCAGTAAATCAGTCTCTCCCTCCTCAAGACAGACCCCCATACACACACACTCAAAGGAAAAACCCAACACAGAACAAAACAAAACCAAGACAAAGTTACCCAAAGAGTAAGAATGCAATCTAGTTGCAATTATCCAATCACTGGTTCTCAACAACAGGTGCAAATCAGACTCCTCTGGAGAGCGGTATGAAAACAAATACACATTCACCCCAACCAGAGGTCCTGCCTTGCATTCTCTAGCAAGGAGTTCTGGCCCTGGTAGACTTAACAGAAAAAAATAAAAAGAGCATTCTGAGTCTGATGTGAACCCCTAATCCAAAAAAGACCACTATCGGCTACCACACATTCCACCCCTTCCTCATTCCAAACACCCCTCAGGAAAGAGCAACCTAAGGAGGCAGATGACAGCAGAAGCCACAAACACCAGAAGGCTATGGGAAGACAGGGTATCAATCCCGGGAGCCAAGTAGGCAATATGCCCTCCCCGTAGAGTAAAAACCAATTCAGGGGCACATTGGTAGCAGTGAAGTTACTTTAAAGGAAAAGACCTAAACTGGACGGACTCCAGAAAAAAGACCTGGGCAGTTCATTCAACTCTTCTGCTTAGAGCTGGAGCACAGGAGGGGGGGCAAGTAGCAACCCAGACCCCAGGGTTAACGGTAACTTAACAGAAGGGGCCTTGAGTTTAGCACGCAGGAGAGAAAAGACACATGGCATGAAGCCCAAGAGGGTAAAGAAGGGATGCTTTGAATTTACCACCACTGTATCTTCCCAACTAGCAATGAGGGCCTATCACTTGACAGACATGTCCACAGAATGGATAGGGCAGTACACGGGGACCTGGGATTGATCCCCCAAATCCCATGTGATCCACAGTAAGGACATTACAGCACAGGGGCCTTTTAGTTAAGATGAGGAAGCAATCAGTGAGTACGGGGGGGGGGGGGGAGCCTAACTTGAGGAAGGGGAAAGAAGGGAAAAACCACATATTAATTGCCTAATCATCTAACAGGTACCCAGCATTACTCGAAGGACTTTATATGTATTATCTTGCTTATTACCCAGAACAACCCTATTAGGAATTATTATCCCCATGTGAAGGATGAGAAAACAGAGGGACGCCTGGGTAGCTCAGTCGGTTAAGCGTCTGCCTTCTGCTCAAGTCATGATCCCATGGTCCTGAGATCAAGTTCTGCATTGGGCTCCCTGCTCAAATGGGGCCCCCTACCTGCCACTCCCCCTGCTTGTGCACCTGCACACGCACGTGCACGCTAAATAAAAATAAATAAATCTTAAAAAAAAAAAAAAAAAAAGGATGAGAAACCTGAAACAGCAGGGATCCCAACCCCCAAGCCTGGCTCTAATGCCCATATTCTATTTTACCACAAGGGTTCAAAACCTTAGCGACTCAGAAAATAAACCTTTTCCCTGTTATACAATGTCCAAAACCAGTCAAGCATCCCTGTAACAGGTGACTCAACACTTCCAAGGCCTCATTATACGGACTCCTTGGCCCTTTGGACAGTAAAAGCTGACTAATCCAGCTGACTAAGGCATCTTAAGTCACTTATTGTCCCCCTGTGACCAAGCATAATGTGGTCACAAGGCAAAGAAAAGAAGAGGAAGGCTGGACAGTGTAGTGCCAAGTGCAGGCTTCAGCATCCATGGCTCGGGTCTCGGTCCTAGCTCCTCTCTCACTGCCATGCCACTCTTTAACCTGCGCCATCCTTGGCAAGGTCATGAGGGCACCAAATGGCAGGCAGGACAGCAGGACCCTATAAATGACGAGGCCTTACCCAAACATTAGGATTTTCAGAATTTCACATCTAAGCTCAGGTTCCCCTTCTAACACAAAGTTCTCCCCAGCTAGCGCTCATTAGTGAATCGGTACCACACAATTTATGGCCATAGTTGGAATTTATTACCTTTGCCTCCACCATTCGATCACAGACAGTTTTAAAGGTACAGAGGCAGCTCCAGAACTTCCTCAAGAGGAGTTTAGAAAGAAATCCCTTTTGGGCGCCTGGGTGGCTCAGTCGGTTAAGCGACTGCCTTCGGCTCAGGTCATGATCCTGGAGTCCCGGGATCAAGTCCCGCATCGGGCTCCCTGCTCAGCGGGGAGTCTGCTTCTCCCTCTGACCCTCCTCCCTCTCGTGCTCTCTGTCCCTCATTCTCTCTCTCGCAAATAAATAAATAAAATCTTTAAAAAAAAAAAAAGAAAGAAACCCCTTTCCACTTGAAAGGGTGTTAGGAATGTACTTGGAGGCTGCCATTTACATAGCCAAAGCACCCACGTGCTCAGAGAGGCCTGGAGGATTAGGAGCTGGCTGCCCACCTCCCCCCCAGCCACCCTGCGCCTGGTCACTGGGAATACCCAATCTCAGTGCCCTGTGAAACCTCCCTCCACAAGTTCTCAAGACTCAGTGCTTCAGCCTCCCTTCCCCCACCCCCACCACTCCAGCCTTACCGAACCACTTGTAGGGCCCACAGGAAGCCCGAATATTGCTCACCTCCAATCTCTGCTGGTGGCAGCTACCTCTCCAATTCTTGAAGCCTCGGGTATTACACCTTCTCTAGGAAAGCATTCTTTGTGCCCTCTCCAATCCTAAACTCAGTGCCTATTAAGTACTTCCCTAATACTCTGCCACAGCGTTACTGCCCCTGGGAACTCAAGCGGACAGCCTCACTTCCGTCTGAGAGTCAACCACCACGTTCCACCGGCTCTCCCCACTTTTAGCAATGACACACACCCCAGCCGGGGAACGGGCTCCAAAGCCCCAGCTGTTCACACCTATGCCTCTTCGCCTCCCTTGTGTCCCATCCTATACAAGTAACGTGGTCACTTGTCAACCTCCCCAACAGACCTGAGAGCTAAACTGTCTTCTCTGATGTTCCCTGTGCCTGGTGTGCTAGAGAACGGACAGGGGGACTCCCTGACTTCGCCAGGATACGCAATCTTTTTGAAACCCTTTTGAAATGAATGGTTTAGTTTTTTAATTACTATAATGCGTATTATCTCCAGACAAGAGATTAAGGCCAGAATCACATATTGGCAGTCACCACCAAATAAAACTGTCACAAGACCACAGGATGTTCCATGAAATACAGAACATTCCACCAAGACAGAAAATATCCAACTCTCAACTTAAAGAACAGAAAGCCACAAATAGCAGCATTAGTCTGCTGAAGATAACCAGAATAGTTCAGTTAGCTGGAAATCCTGTGAGCATTTTGTGCTGAAAAGCAGTAATCGCTGTAGATGTGATGGGAATGTCCCATGCCAGCACCTACATCCAGGTATGTATATAAGTAGGATCCTCACTCCCTTTAACTGCCTCATAATATGGATACACTACATTTCATTTAATCTGTCCCCTATTCATGAGACATTGAGGATATTTTTTTTTTAAAGATTTTATTTATTTATTTGACAGAGAGAGAGACACACACAGTGAGAGAGGGAACACAAGCAGGGGGAGTAGGAGAGGGAGAAGCAGGCTCCCTGCCGAGCAGGGAGCCTGATGCGGGGCTCGATCCCAGGACCCTGGGATCATGACCCAAGCCGAAGGCAGACACTTAACGACTGAGCCACCCAGGTGCCCCGAGACATTGAGGATATTCTTAAACGGTTCTCTTAACCAATAAGCTACAAATATCCTTGATATACTTCTGTATTTCTGTATTTCTGACTAGAATATTTAGATTTCCAAATCGCTCACTGTAACCAACAAACTATAAATAACCTTGTATATGCCTTCTTGTGCAGCCGCCTACTTGTGTTTGTGTAGGAAAGCGACCTCTGGAAATGTAACAGTGTAACAATAGCTTTTAAGGAAAAAAAAACACAACCATGTTTCTATCAACACCTATCTACGTGCATAGATACATTTTATTTTTTTTTAAGATTTTATTTATTTATTTGACACAGAGAGAGAGCACAAGCAGAGGAAGCCGCAGGCAGAGGGAGAGGGAGAAGCAGGCTCCCCGCTGAATGTGGGGCTCGATCCCAGGACCCTGGGATCATGACCTGAGCGGAAAACCAAATGAGCCACCCAAGCCCCAAGCATAGATACATTTTAATCACCAAACTGTTAACAGTGGTTTATTCTGTTGGATGAGTTATTTCAAGTATACTAATGGATAGGATGAACTACTTGTGTAATTTCAAAAAAAAAATTAGTATGAAAATCAAACCTCTAAAAAAATAAACACCAAATTCACAACTGTACTTACCTCTAGAGGTGAGGGAGGCAGATGTGATCAGAGCATAATGATATTGATGATGTTTTGTGACTGAAGATTAGTGGTGAGTTGTAAGTATCAGTCTTTTCAACATTGAAAATGGTTCATAATAAATCCAGACAAAAGAACCAAATGCAAAGCAAGGGATAGAAGTACCCCAATCCTACACAAAATGAGCTACAGATTTGAATGAAAGACTGTTTTTTAAATTACTTCTGAAACTATCAAGTCAAATATGACTTTAAACATAAATGACTTATTAAATATAAGACTTAAAATAATATTCAGGGGAGGGGCGCCTGGGTGGCTCAGTTGGTTAAGCGACTGCCTTCGGCTCAGGTCATGATCTCAGGGTCCTGGGATCGAGCCGCGCATCGGGCTCCCTGCTCAGCGGGAAGCCTGCTTCTCCCTCTCCCACTCCCCCTGCTTGTGTTCCCTCTCTCGCTGTCTCTCTCTCTGTCAAATAAATAAATAAAATCTTAAAAAAAATAATAATAATAATAATATTCAGGGGAAAACAAAAGTGTTTAAAAAAAAGAAAAAGCCTTCCCACAGCTAATGTCATACTCAATGGTGAAAAGGCTGAGCTTTTCCCATCAGATGAGGCACAAGACAAGTGTGCCCACTCTCACCTCTCCTATTCAACACAGTACTGTTAAGTCCTAGCTAGAGCAATCGGGCAAGAAAAGGAAATACAACATAACCGAAAAAGAAGTAAAATTGTCTCTATTTGCAGATGACATGATTTTATATGGAGAAAATCCTAAAGACTCAACCAAAACACTGTTAGATCTAATCAGTGAAGTCAGGAAAGCTGTAGCATGCAAAATTAACATACAAAAATCAGTAGTACTTCTACACTAAAAAAGTTTCTGAAAAAGAAACAAAGAAATTGATCCCATTTACAATAGCATCACCAACCATAAAATACTTAGGAACACATTTAACTGAAGAGGTGAAAGATCTCTACTCTGAAAACTTTAAGACATTAATGAAAAAAATAAAAGATGACACAAATGGGAGGCGCCTGGCAGGCTCAACTGGTGTAACGTGTGACTCTATCTCAGGGTTATTAATCAAGCCCCACACTGGATGTAGAGATTACTTAAAAATAACTTAAAAGAAGACAACACAAACGGAAAAGTATCCCATGTTCATAAGTATGAAGAATGTTATTAAAATGTCACCACTACCAAGTGCCAGCTATAGACTCAATACAATCCCTATCAAGATTTCAGTGGTATTTTTTACAGAAGGAGAAAAAGCAATCCTAAAATTTGTATGAAACTGCAAAAGACCCCAAAGAGCCAAAATAATTTTGAGAAAAAAGAATAAAGTTGGAGGCATCACACTTCCTGATTTCAAGCTATACTATAAAGCTACAGGCATCAAAACAGTATGGTACTGGCATTTAAACAGAAAAATAGATCAGTGGAACAGAACTGAGAGCCCAGAAATAAACCCGAGCATACACAATCAACTAGTATTTGACAAGAAAACCAAGAAAACTCAAGAGAGAAAAGACTGTCTCTTCAATAACTGGTGCTGGACTAGCTGGATATCCACATGTAAAAGAATCAAACTGGACCCATATCCCACACCACTCACAAAAATTAACGTAAAATAGATTAAAAACTTAAATTTAAGACCTGAAACAATGAAATTCCCAGATGAAAACACAGAAATAAAGCTCCTTAACAGCAGTCTTGGTAATGATTTTTTGGATATGACATCTAAAGTACCAGCAACAAAATCAAAAACTCAAGTGGGACTACATCAAACTAAAAAGCTTCTGCACAGCCAAAGAAACCACCAACAAAGTGAAAAGACAACCTACAAAAGGGAAAAGAAATATTTGCAAATCATATCTGATAAGGAGTTAGTATCAAAAATATAGAAAAGAACTCCTAACAACTCAACGGCAAAAAACAAACACATTAAAAATTAACAAATTAATGGGGCACCTGGGTGGCTCTGTTGGTTAAGTGGCTGCCTTCGGCTCAGGTCATGATCTCAGGGTCCTGGGATTGAGCCTGCTTCTCCCTTTCGCTCTGCTTCCCCCTCATGCACACAGGCACACGCTTTCCCTCTCTCTCTCAAATAGAATATTTTTTTAAAAAATTAACAAATTAGGGATGCCTGGGTGGCTCAGGTCATGATCCCAGGGTCCTGGGATCGAGCCCTGCATCAGGCTCCCTGCTCAGCGGGAAGCCTGCTTCTCCCTCTTCCACTCCCCCTGCCTGTGTTCCCTCTCTCACTGTGTCTCTCTCTGTCAAATAAATAAATAAAATCTTTAAAAAAAAAAAAAAGAGACCAACAGGTATATGAAAAGATGCTCAACATCACTAGTCAGTAGGGAAATGCAAATTAAAGCCACAATGAGGATTCATCTCATACCTGTTTAGAATGGCCATCACCAAAAAGACAAGAGATCAAACAAGGGTTGGCAAGGATGCAGAAAAAGGGACCCCTCGTCCACTGCTAGTGAGACTATAAATCGGTACAGTCACTATGGAAAGCAGCATGGAGGATACTCAGAAAATTAAAAATAGAACTATCCTATGACCCAGCAATCCCACTTCTCGAAATATATCCAAAGGAAACAAAAACACTAACTCAAAAAGATACCTACATATCCATGTTCACATGTTCATGGCAGCATTACTTACAACAGCCAAGACATGGAAACAATCTAAGACAGACAAATACTAAATATCATATGGTCTCACATATCTGTGGAATCTAAAAAAAGAAACTAATAACTTTTTTTAAAAACTTGTTAAAAAAAAGAGATTAGACTGGTAGTTACTGGACACAAAGGTGGCGGAGAGAACTGGAGGAAGGTATTTCCAAAAAGTACAAACTTCCAGTTGTAAGATAGGTAAGTACTAGGGATGTAACATACAACATGATGACTACAGCCAACACTGCTGTAGGATATACTGGAAAGTTTTAAGAGAGTAAATCCTAGGAGTTCTCATTACAAGAAGAAAAAAAAAAATTTTTTTTTTTTTTACTGTATCGGTATGAGAAGATGGATGGATGGACGCTACTGTAGGAATCATTTCTCAGTATATGTAAATTAAACCACCACGCTATATGCCTTAAAATCATACAGTGACATATGCCAATTATTTCCTCAATACAACTGGAAAAAGTAAATATGATACTTCCTTTAAAAGAAAAAACTCTTAATAAAGGTATAACTCAATTAATTTGCGTACTTCTCTCCTAGGAGGGCAAGTTCCTAAATGTTAAAATAGAAAAGCAGTATTTTTTTAAAAAGGAAAAAAAAATATTTAAAAACCAAAAAAACTATAAATACCTCCACATTTAAATCACTGACAATCTAATTATTCCCTCAAAAGACACGATTAAATTTTATGCAGATTTGTTATAAAGACCTAATCATGATACTAAATCATTATCAATACATAACTGTAGCTTGTGATGCTGATTCAGACCAGGAGATGTGGAAAATCCACAAGACTCGACTAAATGGGTCAAATTGAGTTAGTGGTGGGGTGGGGGGAGTCCTTTAATTAAGCTTTCACCTAAACAAATAGAGTCATAAAATTACCTGATTTCCAAAGGCATTAATAGCGATAAAGCAATTAAAAATGGAATATTCAGGAATCCATCACATATACAGAATCCTCATGAAAAGTAAGTGAATCTTAAAATTACTCAAAATCTAATTTGCAGACAAGTCTTGTAATTTAGGGCTGAACAATCACAACACGGAAAATACACTGTAAAAAATAACAAAAGGGACTCATCAAAACTGGAATTTTATTTTGTTTTTTTAAAGATTTTTTTATTTGAGAGAGAGAAAGAGGCAGAGGGAGAAACAGACTCCCCGCTGAGCAGGGAGCCCAACATAGGGCTCCTTCCCGAGACTCAGGGATCATGACCTGAGCCGAAGGCAGATGCTTAACTGACTGAGCCACCCAGGCACCCCAAAACTGGAATTTTAGATTCCAATAGGAAATAAATGCTTGTAAAAAAAAGTTTAACACCTCTTTTCACTTGTGGATAGAAAAAGATTTGGTATCTCTTCAAAACCCTTTTCGAAGTTCGCAAAAATGGAGTGATGAAGTTTATTTTACAACTGTTCTTTGAAAGCAAGTGACATTAGCTATTGTTCCCATTTCAATTTTTTTATCGCTGTTTCCCGAATGGCCACAAGAGGTCAGCACAGCAACACTTCAGTTAAAGAAAAGCAAGCCTGTGGGTCCTCTGCCCAAGAGCTGCCATTTCAGCACTTGGGGTAGTGTTTATTTTCTGAAACTTACAAAATGGCTGAACTGTTTGGCAGAGGATGGGTTTTTTTAATCAGTGAAAGCAAAATCTGGGAAAAAAAAAAAAAAAAAACAGAAAGCAACCTACACTGAAATTCCTTAAAACTTACTTCCAGACTAAATTCTATCAATGATTTAATAGGTAATATTTATGGAGCACTTAGGTGTCAGGCATATGCAAAAATTTTCCTCTAAATCTTTATAAAAACCCTCTAAGACAAATTATCCTTACTTACAGAAGAGGCCTAGCCCAAGTGTATATACATGATGTCATCCCACAGCCCCAGAGAATGGAATTCACATTGTCCCACCATCATACTTTCTTCAGTTAAACAAGTCATTGAACCACCCACAGTTAATGCAGAGCAACTCCTTCTCAATCACTTCTTTGTGTTTTGGGAGGATGGAAAAGCAAAGATCATTAAACCATGAGTTTCTTATTGATAAAGAATACTAGATGCAGTTCCTTAAATAAATGGAACTGCATTTAAGACCTTTATTAAGACCTCCTCCACCAATGGTAGGTTCAAGTCCTACCATTCTGAAGAATACACGAGACACATTATAAACAAGGTTAAAAGACAAGTAACAGATTGAGAAGAGGAATTTCAATATAGTATGAGAAGAATTACACAGATCAAAGAAAAATCCATAGAAAACTGGAAGAAGGACAAGGGACATCAACTACAGAAAAACTTATGAAAAGGAAATTAAACCTCAGGGGTGATTTGAGAAGTGTATTATTACAACAGATTATTTCACATTCAACTGCTTTGTAGAAATTAAAATGTATGATAATACTAAGTGATGCAGAGAAAATAGGCAAGATAGTACTCATACACTGTTACTGAAAAAGCAATCGGCAGAGGCTTTGCAAAGCAACTTGCCATTTTCCAGTAAACCTCAAAATAGCCATATGAATCATTCAATTCAATCTGTGGATATATAACCTGACGAATTATTCAATTTGTGCAGGAGGGGGAAGTATAAAAATGTTCATGGCTCTGCTCATAAAGACCAAAAATATAAAGGAAATAAATGTAGATTCATACTATACAATCAACTACAAGTTAGACTAGGAATGGATTAGATCTATAAACATCAACACAGCAATTTCAAAACTATTAGATTTTTAAAACACATTACGCAAACAATGTAATTTTTAAAATGCCAATTTTTTATATGCCAAGTTCATGAACGTGACTAAAGAGAAGGGGTAAATAGGATTTTAGCCATATCTAATTTGTTTAGAGCTTTAATTGTATTCTTTGCATTTTTCTGAGTTTTTCTGAATTTCTCAAAAAGGACTGTTTCTAATATTGCAGAATTGATCAGTATTCAGGAGCAGACCTTTCTGGGGTCTGACAGTTCCTCTGGAAGTTACTTCAAACACTGGTAACACCATGGCTCCTCTTACCAGAAAAGGAAAAAAAAAATGCACACAAAAATGCTGCTTACAGTTTCAAGAGACAAAAACTGAAGTCTCATCAGCACCTCCCAGATTCGGAAATTCAGTGCTAACAAGGGAAAAACATCGACCTGTAATAAGCATGCTCCTAACATTCTCAACTGGAACCCAAAGTCATCTTGTCTCGATCATGCTACCTCTGCTCCCCCAAACCAAGGAACACTGAGTAGTCCTAAATGGCTCAGGAAGCATCAAACAAATGGCACCCATGCACACACACCACCAGGAAAAAGTGAGTGAGAGCAAGAAAGCCTGGATGAGGTACAAACCAGATAACCATTTCACGAATAGCTACCCAATTAGATCTGCCAGTGCACTAAGGATCCTACAAGAACATTAAGACTTTCTAATCCACCGAGTAGTGAAAGCAGGCACTGCGGGGGGGGGGGGGGGGGGCTCTTTCTATAACCAACCATCTCATGTGATGTATTTACCACCACTTTAGAGCCCTGAGGACAGATGGCCTAGTTTGACCACAAATTCCTTTCAGCCCTTTGGGTCTTAAACTTTTCTTTCCTTACTAACTTTTAGGCTATAATCTTAAGACTTCCATAAGGTAGCAAGTCCAACGTTCAAAGGAGGTTTAAAAGGCCTGAATGCTAACCTCAATAGTAAATGATTTCTGCCCAGTGTCATAGGACGTAAGTGGGGTCCCTGGATCAAGCCACAGAAAAACAATAGGAATGGTGAGAACTCCCAACTTTTTTTTAAAGATTTTATTTATTTGACAGAAAGAGAGAGCACAAGTAGGAAGAGCGAAAAGCAGAGGGAAAGGGAAAAGCAGGCTTCCCGCTGAGCAGGGAGCCTGATGTGGGGCCTGATCCCAGGATGCTGGGATCATGACCTGAGCCGAAGGCAGACGCTTAGTGACAGAGTCACCCAGGCGCCCCCCGACTCCCAACTTTCTTAATAACAACCAATATTCACTGTGGCAAGCACTTTGCTAAATATTTTAGACCACAGTTTCTGAAGCGTGGCATTATTGACATTTGGGGCCAGATAACTCATTATCTGTTGTGCAAGGCTGTTCCGTATGTGTTACAGGATGTTTAGCAGCATCCCTAGCCTCCACCGAGCAGATGCCAGGTGCACCCCAGACCCAACCAAAAATATCTCCAGACACTGCCAAAAGTCGGGGATGGGGATGTCCCTAGTGGGAAACCACTGCTTTCAGAAGCATTATTTTATTCAATTCTAACTTCCCCAAGAGACACATACCCTACCCTTTCTCCTTTTTTAAAAGATAAAGAAAAAAGCTCAGAGGTTCCTGCCCAAGATTTTACAACTAAAATGCAGAACAGAGGGCGCCTGGGTGGCTCAGTTGGTTAAGCGTCTGCCTTTGGCTCAGGTCATCATCCCAGGGCCGCACCAAGCTCCCTGCTCAGCGGGGAGGGGAACCTGCTTCTCCCTCTCCCTCTGCTGTTCCCCCTGCTTGTGCTCAATCTCTCTCTCTCCCCCTCTCTGTCAAATAAAATCTTAAAAGAAAAAAAAAGCAGACAGAAACCCAAATTCCTGTCCCAATTAGCCCTTATTTCCCAAAACAGCTTCAGCAGAAGAAACAACCGTGGTTGTTCAACCAGGTTCCTGAGCACCTCCCAAACCCGACTGAATTCAAACTTACAGGTGAAAAGTCTGTGAATATGTTTAACAAGCAGTCAAAGTGACTCTTAGCAAGTAAATTTGGGGACTTAAATGCCTAAAATGCTATAAAGCTAAATTCAAAGGGAAAAAAATTTTTTTTAAATCAAGCAAGGGAAATAAGAGAATTTGACCCATCACTTGCCTCCCTCAAAGTCACAACTTACCAGCCATACACTGGCTCTATTTGAATGTCAAATAGCTTCTACTGGAAATGAAGACACTCAAGATTTTCAACACCCACCACCCACCACAATCAAGAGCTGTTTCCTTTCAGAGCATGTCTACAGAGCAACTGTTTCCAACCCTGGCTACACAACAGACCCACCTGGGACGCTCTGACAATGCCAATGATCTCCCCTGCCCTACTACATAACCCCTAAAATCCAAGCAGGTTTGGGGCCTTTAAAAAAAAAAAAATTCTCAATGGATTCTCATGCAAAAGCTATTTGGGAAGTAAGTATGGGAACTAAGTTTAGAACAAAACACCAAATTAGAAGCCCCGTCCTCATAATCCATTGCCAAATCTAAAGTGGGGGCGGGGGAGCAATGGGAGTCAGACTGCAAAAGGACACAGTTCTTCTGAGATTTCCAGTACCTCCCCCTCCCAACCACCCTCTTTCCTGGTGAGTCCCCAAGCACCCTCATGGGAATCACTTCAGCAGCCACATATTAACTAGAAATGCTTTATGCAAAACGATGACTTTTTGAGCAGCACTGAGTTTCCGGCATCAATCAACCCTACAATGCATTCAGATTTTGAGGTTTGGTTTCTTTAAAATGCAGTTTTTTAAGAGAAACAACGTATAGGATAATTCCAGATTTGTACCATTTTCCCCTACATACAGTTTCCTCTTAGCCATCTAATTTGATGGCAACTTTTGACAAGATGCTTAAGTGACCCCTGGAGCCAACCTACCAGTGTTTGAATACAATTCTACCATGTTCTCCCCCTCCCCACAACGCCTCAGTTTTTCTATTTGCAAAACAGGGATGGTAATCACACCTACCTCATAGGCTTGTGAAGATTACCCACTTAACACATATAAAGGAACTTGTTCTAACAAGTTCCAGGCTCACAGTAGGCTCTATAAATGACAGTTATTGTGTCTTTCCAAAGCAAACAACTTAGTTTTCATTGAAATATCTCTCACAATCATCTTGTCCATTGGTTTGGTATGTTACTGAAATGCAAAATTACCAGCGACACCAGCATAAACAAATTTGAGAAGTAACTACAAATCCTTGTTATGTATACAACTCCAGTGAAGGAACACAATGGGATGGGTATAAAAGAGCTCAGCAGGATGGAGGACCACCCACAGCCTTTCAAAGGAAGAGAGCTCGGTGACAGTTAATTTGGGGAGTTGGCTAACCAGAAGGAGGGCACTAGCATTTCTGCTACACTAACCCTCACATTAAATAATATACACATTAAAAAAAAAAAAAACCTTAAAATTTAGTGCCTGTCACAAAGCAGTCAAAAGAGTGTAAATCTACTCCAGTATTTTCCCATAAAATTCTTACCACATGCTGTTTTCCTTTATGATAAAATCCAAACTGAAGGATAACCAGCGTTATGGGTACTGATGAACTTAGAAATAAGCCATACAAATGCCATTCTCTGAGGTTTATTATCATATTCTGTTCCTTTTTTTTTTTTTTTTTTATGCTGGTGACAATTCACAACCCACCAACTCTAAATAACTGCTCCACAGCAGAGCCCACCTCCACTGCTTTAGACAGTTACCCGTATCAGCTGGAGGGAAAGGGGATTCTGAATGGAATGTAATTGCATTCAAAGTCAATTCTGGAATCCAAACTTTTAGAGGGATCTAACAAGGGCTAAGTGGAGAATTATAGTAAGAAAGTGACAGCACTAGAACTTAAAGCATGTAGGACAAGAATTCGAAAATCTTGGGGTCGAAAGCTTCCATCAGCACACCACTACTGCAGGACCAGGCATGACCTTTAATGCAGAAACTGTTCCTCCTCCATCACACACAACAACCCTTAACAGCACCCCACCCACTTTCGCTTCCAGACCTCCAAAGGCAAGCTGCTAGTAAAACTGCCCTAAAGGGGCACAGAGACACGCAACAGGAACATCAAGGGCTAGAAAAGAATCCAACAAGAGTGCTCTGTCAAAGATTCAAACCCATGCAAACATGTGGAAACACATGCACATTTAAAATGCATGTAGAGCGTGGCGCCTGGGTGGCTCAGTCGTTAAGCGTCTGCCTTCGGCTCAGGTCATGATCCCGGAGTCCTGGGATCGAGCCCCGCATCGGGCTCCCTGCTCTGCGGGAAGCCTGCTTCTCCCTCTCCCACTCCCCCTGCTTGTGTTCTCTCTCTCGCTGTGTATCTCTCTCTGTCAAATAAATAAACAAAATCTTTAAAAAAAAAAATAAAATAAAATAAAATAAAATGCATGTAGAGCTTTGGAAAATTAACTCAATCCTAAGGAGCTGGGCTGCACTGGAGTATTCTTTAAAGATTTTATTTATTTGAGAGAGTGAGTGAGAGTGCGCGTGTGTGCAAGAGAAAGAGAGAGAGCACAGAAGGAGAGGGAGAAGCAGATTCCCCACCGAGCAGAGAGCCCCATGCGGGGCCGTATCCCAGGACCCTGAGATCATGACCAGAGCCAAAGGCAGACGCTTAACCGACTGAGCCACCCAGGTGCCCCTGGACTGGAGTATTTTTAAGATGCCCTCCAGGGTCTGCTATAGGAACAAGTAATAGAACTCAAATCACTCACAAACCAAAAGGAAAGGGAATGAAGAACGTTAAGAAAACCAACAACACAGAAATCTTAAACCTAGACTACAGTTCTAGCAGAATAAAACTGGACTTTGGGCATTATGCTAAGTCAAATATATGGTGCTATGGTGCGGGTGCATTACTAAAAAGCAAGCCACAGCCGACTGGACATTGGTTATAAATATTACTGCAGTTACATCTATATCCAAACAGCACTGCTCCTTGGATTCCTTATTCACTCTTGCACAGCTTGAGAGGGGAAATGAGGCAGAGGGAAAATCAGGGCAATAATCACTCGCTCCAGAAGGGGGTAAAAGGTACCTACTCAGTGTGACTGCCAAGAGTTGGGCTGTGACTCACACAAGAAGCTGTTCTGGTCCAGAAAGAATCATACACTCCCTTCAAAAGGCTGGCTTTCTCAGAAGGAAATTCTAAGAGAGGATTAACTAAAAACACACCCAAGGTTTCAACTAACTAAAAGGGGACTTGCCTTCATTTTAGAATGATTTAGACAGATTCCTGTATCAGCTGGAGAGAAAGGGGCCTAAATTAGGCCTAAACGAGCTCTTGTGGGAGGCCAGGACACCAAACTCACTCTCAGGGACAATCTGGCTCTTAACAAGGAATTTAGTTCAAGAGGGGGAAGAAAGTAAGATAAAGCATTGGAAGTAAAATATTACTCATGGCTTACATTTAAAGAGCACTTTGAATTAACAGGCTCTTTGCTAATAAGCACTCTATAGACATTACTTAACTTCATAACCCAGTGAAGATTATCATTATCCACATTTTTAAGTGAGAAACCCACAAGTCCAAACAGTGAGTACTTCACAGGCCTAAACTGGGAAAAAAATTTTCAGGATCCAGGTAAACATTGCACTGGTGTGTATTAGGTATACAGCTCTTGCCAGGTATGGAAGTTAACAGTTAAACACATCACAAGTAACAAAATAACTCATTAAATTGAATCCAAAGTATAAAATCAGGACCATCCTTAGAATGATGCCTTAGCCAAGGCTCATCTGCACCATTTCCCCAAACTAAGGGAACTCTCCAGTAAAGGGAGTTTAAAGTACTTTTCATTATGGAATATAATCCAGATGATGTCACTGAATTAACCAAAAAAGGTGACCCTAGCCAAATGTCTTAACAATAAAATACTAAACAGGAACTGTTTCAAAATGTACCGTGAAAGGCTTCCACACATCTAGGTTCTCCATGATTTATTTCACAAAGCAAAGGCTCATTCCCCACCTCATAAGCTGCACTCCAACTTTTTCTAAAAGTCTCTGTCCCCAGGCTTGCCCTACCAATTAAAGTTTAAACTGTTTCAGGGGAAAGGTCATAGCAGACCTATAAATAACGTGTTCCAACACTGTACTAAGTTACTTATTACAAAATAAACATACAATAAACCTTAAGTCTAGGAATTTGATGGTATTTGGTATTTGATGGGTATTTGATGATTGAGTCAACTTTTCGTTCTGGCTTTATACTAATAACGCTAAAGCTCCAAAGCAATAGCAATCTTGCTAAGGTATAAATCTGAATTCAATGCCGGGGCAGGCTAGAAGACAGGAGACAATTGCTCACCTATAACAACAAGCATAATTTGGCAGCATAGCTTATTTCTGTACTAAATAATTCTTAGGTGATTTAAAAAAAAAAACTTTCGTCACTAATGTGACCCCCACCCCTCAAGAAAGCCAACGGAGTTCTAAGGTTTGCAGAAAGAACCTAACAGTCCTTAATAAACAACAACAACAAAAAAGGCTCATAAACAAAAAATTTACTAGGTGTCACACAGAGCAGTCACTCAATTTTTGTCAGGAACAAGTTTTTATAGGAGAAAGTATGGGGACTTTGGAAATCCCAGGGGCCTCAAGAAGTTATCTCACAATTGTTAAGGATTTGCTGTAGGAGGGAAGGGAGAGGAGTAAATTAATTATAAAGTCTGTGAAAGGTGTCCGGGGGTGGGGCGCTTAGTCAGTTGAGCATCTGACTTTTGATTTCGGCTCAAGTCATGATCTCAGGTTTGTGAGATGGAGCCTTGCGCTAAGTGTGGAGCCTGCTTAAGATTCTCTCTCTCCTCTCCATCTGCCCCTCCCCCTGCACGCTATCTCTCAAAAAAATAAAAAATAAAATGTTTCAGATACTGTCAGATAAAAGTCAACAAAACTTCCAGATTCACCTCTCAAACAATAACCTGCTAAAACTTTCACAAAATTCTTCATCAAATACTGTTTGATCACGTTCCTGTGAGGACTTAATCTTTACAGATGTTAATTTCCAAGGTGCCAAATATCAATTGGAAACTAGGTTTTAAAAAGCCAAAGAAAAGACAGATTAAATCAACACTTTTCTTGCCATTTCATGCCATTCTGCACACAGAAGGAAAAGGCACAGAAGTCTAAATGAAAAGCCTGCTTACTCTGGTTCTTTAAAAAGTTCACTGGCTCCAAGGGACATGCAAACAGTTCATAAATTGCTGTTATCATAATATGCACTTTAACGCACATAGTAATGGTATCTATATTTTGGGCTAAAAAATCTTCAACAGAGTAGTTTTTATCCTGGAACATGAATGCAATGCCACTTAATTCTTAACCTAGTTTTTAGGAATTTAAAGACATCTAGTAAATAATAAAAATTTAATACAACTAACCAGAATTCAATCTCAATACACAGAAAGAAACTTCGTTCTTGCTGCTTTAAATGCACTTCTGGAGTTTGAAGTTCCAGTTAATGGTCAAGTTCTACAAGTATTTACTGCTAAGGCTAATTCTTTTATATATAATTTATACCTGAGCATGTAATTTAAAAATCTCTTATCAAATCTTTGATGAACCAAGTCTATAAAACAAATAAAAATCCAGTTTCACCTAAAGTTTCCATGAACTATTCAAAGAATTCTTCCTAAAGAATCAAGACTAAGTGAACCTACAAAACCTACCATAACAGTGAATTTTACCTTTTTTAAACTTTATTCAGAGATGCCCAAGTAAACCTTTCTACCTACAATCGACACCTCTCTTAGAGTTAACATATTTTACTCAGTAAGAAACATCTAAAATATGGCCAATTACCTGACAACTGTTACTGCTAAAAAATACTCCAATAGCATAGAGGGGGGGAAAAAAAAAACACACCTTTTTGTCAGGGTACAGTAGGAAAACATAATACAGCCTTTTCTTCACACTTAAATTCATTACTTGTGACTGAATAATGAAATCATCATTGCTAAACTAGGATTATTTTTTTTAAAAAAGAAATCCTTGCCAAGGGTTTCCCAGTAAGACAGACCATGAGCATAACCACAGCATTTTAACAAGTTTACCAGGACCGAATTAAAATTTCCAGGATCGGGGATCTCACAGATTTCCCAAGGTTCTTCCAAGTGATTCACTCCACTATCAACCAAGTTTTGGGGAGTCACGGTTCCTTAACAAAGTGCTATTAACACTTAAAAGGAGTTGTTTTCTAACACTTGTATGCATAGTAATGGGTGCCTAATGCTGTATTGTTGTTCTTTTAAAGTTAACTTAATATTTATAGTTAAGTGAAAACTCCTACGCTCTTTTCGAATCATCCCGTAATCTTAAGAAATAAATCACTTTGCACATACTGACCTGAGTTTTCCTCCATCAAATGCCAACTGAGAAAATGTATGGTACCAAGTAAAAATGCACGGGGACAAGTTCAAATAATCTTCCCTTTGTTTATGAGCCATGATTAGACAACAGCTGTAATACCCGTTAGGACGTCTCACTTTAAACAAAAATATCTCCTCTGACAGTGAAAAGGTTTTGGTCAATGATTAAGCTTACTAATCTCTTCACACTGAACAGAAAAAAAAGAAGAAAAAAAAAAAAAAGACTCGCTAGGATATGAGAAAGGAAAGCGAAAAAAATGTAAAAACTGGCAGGTTTTCGATTTGAAGGTTTCCGATTAGCGCCTTTTACTTTCCCCAAAAGTAGAAGCCGCTCCTGAGAGGAACACCCTTCCGAGGGATGGGAAAAGGAATACACGCTGCAGGGTGTGGACGGCTAGAAGGAAGGGCGCAGAGGACTGCCAGAGGCGAAATCGGTCGGGAAGAGGCCGCCCACCGGAAAGTCCCAGCCGGAGCTCCGCTCCCTTCCCCTTTCTACCCCCCGCCCCCCAAAGCTGCTGGCTCGCTAGACGAAGAGGAAGCACCCTGGTTGCGCACGCAGCCCAACGTCACTGCGTTCGCTCCTCCCAGGAGCGAGACGATGCGCCTGACGTAGCGGGGCGGGGCCTGCCGGAGGCCGCCGCTGTTGACCCGCTGTTACCAAGCGTGCGCACAGCCAATCAGCAGCAGGCGCCGGCGCCGGCGCCGGCCGGCCTTTGAACTCGGCACGGCAACTTCCTGCTGTTTGGCGAGTACACAGTGCAATGCAGTATGTCTGTCAGCGCTGCGGCACAAAGGAACAGCCATTTTGTGACTGAGCTGGACCTGCACCAAGATGCCAGGGGCTCACAGAGCTGCTGCCTGCGCTAACTACCGAGCTGCCCTTTATTTTAGCACCAGAGAACCAAAAAAGGGGAGGCTGGCGGGGGGGCGGGAGGAGTAGTTTTGATATTTCAAGTTTCCATTCGATTTTCAATCTTCTCAAAAGTCCCGATTCTTAAGAATTATCAGCATCATAAAATGGCTGCCACTTAAAAACTGCCTGTTCAGTCCACAAGCAACTGCATTATGCCATTTCTAATTAGCCCCAGGCTTTCAGAATAACTGCTAAGAGCTGATTAAAAAGCAGAAGATTTTGCCCGCACCGCAGGTTGTCAAAATAATCTGGTTCAAAGGCAGACGATTTAGAGATAAATTTAATAAACTGTCTCAGTTCTTTAGGTAAAACTGCAAACGCAGCGTCCTAGAACACACAGAACTCTTTGTGTGCACAGTTCCATTCACATTCCCTTCTCTCCTGTCTCCATTCTTTATTACTGAAGTTACCCCCAAACTGCCAATTATTTAGGTAAGAAGTGTGTGGCATACGGTTCTATATATGTCCTTCACTAAAACTTTGTTTTAAATATTTAGAAACTTTACAGATATATCAAGAATTTTAAAATCATATTTTTGAAAGTGAACTTTTTAATCTTCAGAAATCACGGTATACAACATGTAACATTTAAAGCATTAACAAAAGAAGACAGGAATAACAAACTTTATATAATAACTATAGTCATTGCTTTATTTCCAAAAACAGTGAAGTATCAGGTTTACCTAAACTTGCACTCAAGCCTTTCAGATCCTAAACTAATTCTCAGAACAGAGTTTACTTGACCTGCAAACTCCTCCCTTCCTCTCTTGTGGCTCAGGCTGCAAAAGTGGTTTTTGTAGTATTCCCTAAGCACTAGATTTTGTGCCATAGAAACTAGGTCCTTTACGAAGAAATTCTGATAGATTAAGGACCAAGTACTAGTACCTGAAGTCTCCTGAACTTTAGCTTCCTAAAAATAACAATCTACCACAATAAACACCACTAGCATGCCATTAAGCTTTCCAATTTTAAAAGGAAGTGATGTCATAATTATGTACATGTATTAAGGTATGCAATTTCAGATAACTAATTTAAAACTCCATCTTCAAGGAGTCTCTCAGTTTTTTTGAACATTCATCAGGTATGTGAAACTACTTGACAAAATGCATTTAAAAGTACAGTACATGCTTCCTTGTTAAGCTGTAACCCCACTGCCAATAAGTAAATGCATGACAACTTCCAAATAGTTTTCTAGGAGAGTAAATTATTAAAAAAAAAATAGCAACACTGCTTAATTTTTGAAATTAGAAGGCAGTCTCATCAATGATGTTAACCACAAACCTTGCATAAGAAAGCCAAAACCTAGGTGAGACTATGCAAATCATACATACTCAAGGGAGTAACAATTTTAGGTACTGAATCTTTAATAATTTGTCAAATACACCTGGGGATTCCTATTTCTTCAAATTGCCGTTACTTTTCAGAAAAATCAGCTTAGGATTAGTGCAGAAGTTTTCTGTCCTAAATCAAACCTAGATAATTACATGGGCAATTCAGTTCAAGAGACAGCAGTCCAAACTGTATGACAACTCAATTTACAAAAGAATTTGGAAAGGTATTTTTAAAAGCAAGGGTTGAAATATATTAGTGTAATAAAACAAACTTCAACATTTGTAATAAACCAGTTCAAAACTTTCAAATTCAATGAATCTAATAAGTATATTACTTCTATAAAATTATAAAAGTAAAAGCAAAACTGGGGGGGAAACTCACATAACCAATGACATCCTTAACTGTAGGATGTAAAATTCATAACAATTTATAAGAACACACATCAAGAAACGCATTCATATGTACTTTTAAAAAATTAATATACAGCTCATACAACAAAACGTCTAAGAGGCTTTATTACTTAGTCACTAATAAAATACTCCAACAAATGTGAAACAAATCGTGATCTAAACAAACAGTATATTTGTAAGCTTCAGAAGATAAAGCATTCCAGGCGACTCTGTCAAAATAAATCAATAAATTTAAAGCTGCTACAACTAAAATGCAAGAATAAGATACTACACATCTACCAACCAGAAAGCACTGTCTGAATATAAGCATATAAATGCAAACCTTAAAATACTTTAAATGCAAAATATACAAATATAATCACAGTAACAAACACAAAAGAGAAGTATATTAAGAGTATTCCAGGATTTCTGTGATCACAGGTTTGATTTCATAAATGCAGGAACTGTAACCATGGTGTAAAGGTTTTGATAAATCTTATCAAAATTTCCTAAAATGTCAAGAGTATCAAAAGAAATATAGAGTCAAGTAAAAACATAAACTGAGAGGCATCAGTCAAAGGGTCCTTTTTGCAATTTCATTTTAAAATGCACATTTTTTCATTCATATAACTTTCTCAAACGTCTATTTACTATAATTTACTACCACAAGGCTCCTCTATGGCCTTCAGTTACAAGTTTGGGTATCCTAGATTCTTCAAAGAAAAAATTTGCCTTGTATGTAAAATGGTGCAATGCAGCAATGGCTAAACCGACAAGGTCATTTTTCTACAGCACAAAAACCTAAAAACTGAAATTTATTAACAGAAAAACTGTAGTTTACAGGAAAGGCCCCTTTGAATAAAGGTACCTTACCTTTTGACTGCTGTAAGAGGCCTTAAGTCACAACTCAACTTTCATAAATTGCTACCAAAAAATTAGGGTGTGGCATATTAGCAATCTCAAGGTCACGCTTTAAAAAAACGAATCCAAATTAGTAAAATACTTAAAATAAAACAGACAGCTTTCCCTGTCTGTCAAGGTAAACGATGTAAGCTGAGGTTTCCCCCCCCAAAAAAAAAGAAAAAAGGAAGAAAGTTGATAGCTCATACCTCGATGCATTGCTGTGTAGCGAACTGTCCTCCTCTTGGCTTTTGTCCTTATTTCTCATCATCTTTTAATTCTTAAATATTTAGGGGGAGGGGGAATCTGTGTTTGCTTTGAAGTCCTGTGCCCAGGTATTTACTGTCAAAAGTTGAAAGAAAGGTAAGGTCCCAGCTTCTATCGATGGTTTTTATTATCAGGAACAAAGTCCTGACGATGTAACGATATTGTTATAATACAACAGCGGTAAGCACCAAAAAACAAAATATTTCTATTTTTTCCTTAAAAAAAAACAAAAACGGACAAACCGAACAGGGGGAATCATCACTATCAATAAGGAAAGTTTCTCAAAGTAACACACTGGATACAAATAACAATCTCTGTATCTTATTGCGTCATCCAGGAATTTCTCATATTTACAGAAAATAAAGCAAACTTATACATCTAAATCTTTAAAATAATCACTAACGATCATGGACTTACCTGATCCATGTAGTAGGTCCAAAGCGAGAGTCCTATTCTAGTAGTAGAAAAATATCAGATCCCAAATAATTAAAAATAAAAACAAAATTCTCCGTTACAAAAACGAAAAATAAATACAATAATCCTCCAATATGTTAACTGGTCAAAAAAATAAAGCAACAATTAATACTAAAACGGGTCCGGAAGAAAAAAAACCTCATTAGGAGAGCGCACAAAAATGGAGGTGCGCCATGGCTTCTAAGCTGGAAAAAACAACGACCTGGGCTCTCAGTACGGCTGCTTCTTTCCAACAAGGCACGAAAAGAAAGCTCCTAAAAGCTGCTTTTCTCCCTTAAAAAGGCTCGAATCGACCCCAGTAAGTCACTAGGAGAGGCAGGGGGCTGCGGGGGCCCCCTGAGGCTGCCCGAAAGTTAGGGAAAGTTGCGTAAAGTGAGGCGAAGGCAGGGAGCAGAGCGCGCTCTCTCTAAGGCACAGCCGCCATCTAGAGCCTCCTTCCCAGCTCTGAGAGCTCTGCCTTTGATTGACACTCTCTACATTTACCCCACAACTCAGGTGATGTACCATAGACCCACCCCTTCATCTCCACCAAAAAAAAAAAAAAAGAAAAGAAAGAAAAAAAAAGATCCTCCATCCCAGGGAGCCTGAGGACCCCTACCCCCACACCTCCCTGCCCCTCCAGACCACCCCATCAAGGGGAGGAGGGAGGGTTTCTTAACCCCCTCTGGCTCAAGCACCCTTTTTAAGCCAGAGAGAAATGTAATTTGTTCCTTTTGTCTAAAGATCTGCTAAATATTTCAGTCCTTGAGCTAAAATAACTTCCTCTCTGGACAGGAAGTGGTGTTTTATCAAGCCATTTTGAAAGAGGGATAATTCTTAGAGAATATAGAGCTGAAGTAAAGTATTAATCTTTTATAAAATTAACCCCCCATGGGTAAAATGGTTTCTAAATAAAAGCAAAACCTCAATTTCATAAATTAAATTCAAGTCTTGCCTTCTTTATGAAGCCTAAAAATTATCTAAAGACAAAGTTTAAGGGGGAATTTTCCATCCCAACTGGGAAAAAAGGGGTACAACTCAACAGCGCCTCCCTAGTGTTCAGTTGCATTACAGCAAAAATTAATGCAACTAGCTTTTATCCAAGAATCTCAATTTTTCTTTAAACCTTAATAAAATTCTCTAACCCATTATATATAACCTTGCAAACTTCACCAAAAAATCCTCATAACCACAATATATTTACTTCACACGGAGTCAGGCAAAACAAAGATCTTAAATTCAAGAGCATGGAACTACTATGGGCACCCTTAAATAACAAACCCAAGAAACTCCACCTCCAAACCAACACAACACATATATCCCAACCATTCCCTTTTATTTCAAATCAAATTCTAAATACATACACCCATTTCGAGAATGGCAAATTAATAACAATTGGTCCTATCTGATGGCAAGTTATCAAAATAATGTCATAGGGCAAATTCTCCTAAATACCAAAACCATGAGATCTTTGGAAACAAAATGACCACTAATGCCAAAAACAAATAATTTAACACATTTCTCTCAACAAGCACCCCAGAAAACATTCACACATCCAAAAAACTCAACTTTCCTCACTTAACATCATAGTATGCCAGTACAATGTCCTCCCCTCACTGAAGAAATCCATTTTAGATTTATACCTAACAAAAGCAACAATGTTGCATCTAGGTAGTAAAAATCCATAATCAAAACCTAGTTTCAATTCTGTACTTTCTACAAAACATAAATTTTCTACCAAAATCAAAATCCAAAATTCCACTTTTGATTAATACAGACCAACCACCTCAAATCAGTCAATGAGAACAAATATTGCATATGTATTGATCAGAGATGTGTGCACTATGGTATTTGACATTAATCACACAAAATGATTATTTCTCACCAAAAGAAAAAAAAATTCAAGCTGAACTCTTCCTTGTTATCTGCATAATGGGAAAATATAATCAACAAGTCATTTGGTCCATCAAAATGAAGCCTACCCTACCTTTATAAGTTACTAAAACTGGTATTAATTATCAATAAATGGAACAGCAGCATTCACCTAGAATTCAAACAATAATCTATGACACAGCATGATTTATTTATTCTAAATTCCTAAACAGATTAAGAAAAATACAAAAGCCCTATTTCATATTTATTTAAAATGTATTATAGACATGATTGCCACCAAAATTTTAAGTCCCTTTATGAATACCCTAAGGACACTTCCATATAAATCCAACCTCTTCCCCGATATTAACCATTAAAACAACAGGAGGCATCAATTTAAATGTTCAGATGAATATTCTACTATAAGACATAGTATTAAAAAGCACAGGTAAAAGAGACCTTTTCCATCAACACAAAATAACCCATAAAAATATTTCATAACTCATCCTGAATTTTGAGGCAAAAGGCATTTTGTTTTATAAGCTCATTACAATCTCATGGCAAATTAAAGTTCCTGTTATTACCCCTTGGTAAGTTATTTTCCAAGATGTTTCAAGAAAGCACAAAATAGCATTTCAATCAAACCACCATCTCTTAATGCACAAATAAATTTCCACAACTTTGTGAAAAAAGACAAATCTTATTCAACCAAGTAAAACATCTTCCAGCACACCATTTCCATTTTACCAGCTTTATTCGGTACATTTTACTGCTGGGGAACTGTAAAGGTCAAAGTGTTAAGGCAGTAACTGAACATTTAATGAAACTTCAGCTTCAAAAAAAAAAAGCCCAAACTGAGAAATTTTAAAGTGTTAGAAATTTTATTAAAGTTAACATTCCACAAAATCATACTAATACAAGTCAAACTGCAAAAACTTCCAGGCATACAAACTAACATCTGTGTTAATGTGCCATCTTTCTTCTCCAAATGTCAAAAATGTACTTGTTTTAGTGATACAAAAAGTCTTTAGAAAGTCAAATCCACTGTCCATTTGTGCTGGGTAAGAAACCTATGTCTTCATTTCATGAAATCCATGTTAAAAGAACCCTGTCTTGGTTGTTTATTATCACAGCACTCTTGTATTAATCCATTTTCCTCAATTCCCCATAGTGGACTGCCATCTTGTTTTCTCAGTGGTAGGGTCCATTTGAGACTCTTCAAGCTGACTGGGTGCTTGATGAAAACATTAAAAGAAAAAAATGCTGTTGGAATACCAATAATCTTACTCCTTCAAACAGAGAACATCCACCCACCTTGAAGATACTCTTACCATACACAAAGTTTTAATTTTGTAACAGCTTTAAACTATGAAACTGTAGTATATTAAAATTGTATGCACTGCACACACTTCTCAAGGAGAATCATGGCAAGACCGCAAACTAGTAACAAAGTTCTTCTACTGTCACAGATACATATATAACTATAGAAAAGTGGCAGTGAATAGTCAAATTTTACATACTTAATGTTGTTACACTGTCAATATGGTAAGTAAAAACAAAAATTCAAATTCAAAATCCTGGAAAGCTAAATTACACCAACACTATGGATTCTAAATCTCAATGCAGAAAACTTTCCAAGCTTCTTCAAATAAAACTAATTATGGAAAAGAATTTTGAGATTAAGGGGGAAAAAAAAAACACACACCAAAGCAGTGGGTAACAGCATAGTTTTCCAATTCAACAGATGTTAATTAATTTTGCTTAGATAACACAAAGGGCCAATAGAGATACCACCATCTTCAGCTACTTATTTGAGAATACAGGAAATATGTAGCAACTAGGAAAAAAAATGATCAAAAATGCAAAATACCTACCTGGCCTATATGCTATGCAAAATACCTACCTGGCCATAAATTGCTATCAGATTTCAAATTAAATACAAGTAAAATACTCCTGTTGCCAAATATCAAATGTTACTAATAGAGAAACAAATCCATTACTTAAATAATTTGAACTAAAGGGATTAAGTGGGAAGCCAGGATATTCTATTAAATAAATGATCCTGATCCATCATGAGCAAACATAATTGCAAAAATAAGTTTTAACTCTGGTCTTCTCTACCAATTTTGCAGCTCTCAAACTAAATTTGTAGACATAAAGTCTGGGTGACTAGGAGATTATTAAATATAAGGCATTTTTGCTCTTCAAGTAGTTAAATCTTATCTCCTAAACTATAATTAGGATTTGTTGTCTACATATACAAAATAAATATCTAACTTAGTAAACTACTTGATAACCGAGATACTGCCACTCATATTAAAATACGACTAAAAATGAGTGTCACAACATCAGTAATAAACATCAAATGCAAGATATTTCTCCTTAACATACTTTCCTGATTTCTCTCCACCCTAAAATAAGAACTCATTCATTCTTCATATCAATAAAGTATCTTCATTCCCTAAAACTAAGGGATATATATTTCTATGTATAAGTATAAAAATAAAAATACCATCATTTTTCTTGCACTGTTTATTATAATTTCTCCCCAATCTCTATCGTTACAATGCAAGATCAAGCTCTAAATGAAGTTGGGGATGTAAACACAATTATGGATCAATGACACTAATGTATTGATAACAAGCTGTAATTATTTCAATGGCTAGAGGTGCAATTTATTGTTCAGTACATTAAATGATAAACTCAATGCTTTATATTCTTTTGCCACAGGACAAGAGATAAAATTTATCCAGGATATTGAAATTTCCTTTTAAAATCATTATTTTAATTTCAAAAGAAAACCTAATGACATTAAAATCATTCTAAAATTAATAAAATGCAATAGTTTGTGTGACAGTAGAGATTAGAAAATACTAGTATACTGATCATTCTAGTAACATGTTTAAGGTGACTAAAAAAAGAAAACAAATGCTACAAGAGCAGACAACTCTTGTGACATTAAAAAGTCATGTCAGTCTTGCACTCCTACAAAGCCAATGAAAAGCAAAAAGTGAGAATTTTGTTAATAGGCAAAAGTGCTCAGTCAAGCATCAAAATACCTTAAAAAACCAATGAGGGATTTGTGAGTAACATTTATTTTCATGGAATTCCAAATTCTTGAAAAAACTAAATTTGCAAATAAGCAAATTTATGTTACAGAATAAAAAAGAAAGTAGGCATGAGTTCTGTGAGCCTGGATATTTTCTTAGTAACAAAATCCAGTTCTTCATGTGTAAAATAGAAACAGTAGTACCTACCTCATGTGGCAGTAGTGAGAATTAAATTAGTACATTTATAGCTTTTACATTACCTGGCATATAGAAAGACCCCAATAAATGTTATTTAGCTATTATTCCCATATAACAATAACCAAAGTACATGGAGATCTACAAACTAAACTTACTACTCAAAATAATTTACATTCCAGTAGCAACAAGACCTCTGAAAAATCCATTGGATAAATTGGGTCAATTATTTAAAGACACTTTCTGCTTTAAAGAGAATTTAATCTTGCATTAAAATAAGATCAGTACAGAAAACTGAGTAGGGTTCAGATATCAAAGCCCTACTATACATCTCTCCAGTAACTTGTGAATTACTGCAGACATACAGAAAAGATGATGGTTTGATCTAGAATTCCATCATCAAACAGACCTAGATCTTTTGTGTATTTTACATAGAGGCTTCAAGCTTATTCTATGAGCAGGTAGGAGAATTTTTCCACTCTGCTGTTCATAGTTTAGATCTCCTTTTTAAAGAAAATTGTTTGTTCTAATCAAATTCCCGAAAACAAAAGTAAAGGTTTCTATAAAAGGTACTAACAGCTATCTCTTAAAATCCCTAAATATTGTACATCCAGAAATTTATGATTATAAAATTGAGCAAGGAGGTCTCCTCTTTAAATTCTAATTCAGTAAATTTGCTCCAAAATCACTGGATGTTGTAAAATAAAGTTAGCTGAAATGCAAGCAAGTGAAGTTGTCAGTTGAAATGCGATTCATTACTGAATTTGGTTTACGAGGGGCTCCCCTAAAATAAGCATAAGCAATCTCCTTACCTCTACTTCCCAGCAACTCCCATTTTTAATAGCAACAAAAAATGTGGGGGACAAGGAGGAGTACAAGGAAAAAGAAATGATTAATGATTCTTAATTTTAAAAGTAGATATCTCTAGGGGCACCTGGGTGGCTCAGTCGTTAAGCGTCTGCCTTCAGCTCAGGTCATGATCCCAGGGTCTGGGATTGAGCCCCACATCGGGCTCCCTGCTCCAGGGGAAGCCTGCTTCTCCCTCTCCCACTCCCCCTGCTTGTGTTCCCTCTCTCGCTGTGTCTCTCTCTGTCAAATAAATAAAATCTTTAAAAAAAAAAAAAGTGGATGGCTCTAATAATGCCACAATAAATTAATGTTAACTTATATCACTTTAAAACTCAAATAGTTACTGCAAAACCAAAGGGACAAAAGAGTATAAAAGAACGATGAGGGGCAAAAACTGATCCTTCCCATCATGTAATTAAGATTCTTGGTGCTTATGACTTGATTTCAGTCTTCTTTGTGCTGGTCTTTAAATTTGGCAACATTTAATAGTGAACTCACACAGGTTGTCTTATTACCAAAAGTAGCTTGAATCCTCAACAGGATTACAATATATTAGTAAGTCTGGGTCCTAAATACAGTGGGTATAAAAACTAACTACAAAGTTATTTGAAAAACACCAGCCAACCGTTGATCTCTCAGAGAATAAGATCAATTATGGTAACTAAGAAAAAGAATCATCTAAGGTTTTACAATCAAATGAAATCTTCCCCACTGTCCCTATATTAGTTTAATATCAGACAACATGTACATGTTGAGACTGAAAGTTGTAGTTTCTTATCCCTTTTTCCTCTTTACTGAGTCAAAGTTTTACATACTAAAAATAGATAATGCATTAAAATTTCTATTTTAATAATGAATTTTTGTTTTCCAATTAGACCTAAACTACTAGTTAACAAATAATGTTTAACAGAAATGATACACCATAAATCAAGTATTTATTGAGCATCCACTATGTGCCAGGCAATTAATCTCTTTAAAATGAAACATGAGATCAATAATTGTACATTAGGAAAGTTTTCATCTCTGCCCTCACTATCCCCATCAAAACCTAACAAAAAAACCCAGAACTTCACCTTTTGCAGGATCTAGTAGCCATTATACAATGGAAGTTTAAGTACTAATTAGAAGCAAAGTTATCATCTAAAAATCTACATTCCCAAATGTGATTCAAAAATATTTATGAAACAGCTAGGATGTAATAATCATACCTAAAAAGTTCTGTCAATAATAAATAAATCCTTTGGAGAATTCATCCAAATTCATTTCTACTCTCTTCCCACTTCTTCTCATGTTGGGGGTTAGAATAACTATTCCACAGTAGTAGTAACCAAGTCTTCTAAAATCAAAGCATAACCTCAGTGTGAATACAACTTTTTGTTGGGCCTTCAGGTGTAAGGAAATTTCAGAATTACTTTATTTCTTAAAATTGTTACATTGAAATCCATTAAAAAGTATGTTCTATTACCAAAAGAAAACCCAAAGGCTCCTGAGTTCTACATAGGAAGGATTAAGTTGACGCAAGCGATGGCTCTAGGACAAGGACAGGTAAGCTTTCTCTACAGAACAAGGTAGTAAATACTTCAGGGTTTGCGACCATTAGCTACAACTACTCTCAACTCTGCAGCTGTAGTGGGAAAGGAAACACAGACAATGTGTAAATAAAAGAGCATAGCTGTGTTCCAATAAAACTTTATTTACAAACATAGGGGGGAGTTCACCAACACCCAGATCTAGGGTGAAATGCTGGAAGTAGGTTCAAATGTAGGTTACTTTGCATTCTGTCAGAGAGTTTAAGAAAGAAAATAACAGGTTGGAGTAAACAAAATTTCAATCAACTTCACACACACCTAACCAGGTTTTTCTTTTTTGTACTGCTTTGAGCTTCATTAAATCCCTTTATGTTTCTACAACTCTGACTCAATTATTCAAATTTCCAGTCATTGAAAATTTAAAAACATGATTAAACATGAAAATTAAATAAAACTTACTAAATGCTTCCACCAACATCTACTACGTTGTACAGGCCCTTTAGAGAATTCAGTCTCTGGATTCACATTTCTGCAGGAAAAAGAATATAATTTTATGCATAGAAAAAGATAAAAAGAGACTACTAAAATGCCATGATTTATTCCAAAACTTCAAAATAAGGATCATCCACCAGAAGACCAAGACATGTATGTATTTATGAACAATGCAGTCCAAGCAGAAGGTAAGTTCTTAACCCCGAGGATTTTAAATCTGGCTGTGTAAGAGGCTCACCTGTAGAATAAGTTACTATAAAAACCATGCATAAGTCTCAGTCCCCAAGAACTCCAACAGAGTAGATAAAATCTGGTCTCCCTAGATTTAATGCACAATCAAAACAATCAAGGTGTAGAACTAGTTGTTCAACAGAGCCCAACATCACTTTTTTTTTTTTTAAGACTTTATTTGATAGAGAGAGAGCACAAGCAGGGGGAGCTGCAGAGGGAGAGGGAGAAGCAGGCTCCCCACTGAGCAGGGAGCCCAATGTGGGGCTCCATCCCAGGACCCTGGGATCATGACCTGAGCCAAAGGCAGCCACTTAACCGACTGAGCCACCCAGGCGCCACTCCAACATCACTTCTTAACAGTACAGAATTATCTTAATTTCTGGTCGTTCATCTAATCCACTTTCAAGACTTTTTTTTTTTAATTTATTTGAGGGAGATAGCAAGAAGAGAGCGTAAGTGGGGAGGAGAGGGAGAAGGTGGCTCCCCACTGAGCAGGGAACCCCACGTGCTCAATCCGAGGACCCTGAGATCATGACCTGAGCCGAGGGCAGCCACTTAACCAACTGAGCCACGCAAGTACCACCCCCCACTTTCAAGACTTCTAAAGGAAAACTTCCATTACCCACTTGCAGGGCCATGTTTCTCACTCATTATTATCCATCATATTATTTCACATCATGCACTTTAATCCAACTATTTTAAGATAAATAGAAAGGAAATTTTAGACAAAACTTCAAACTACTTTTATTACCAACTGTACAGACCTACTCAAGCAACACTAACCCTTTTTAAAATACAGTTGATAACAAAAGTATCATATCCATGCTGTTCACTAGTTAGACGGAAATGCCCCATAAACTAAACATGGAAAACTATTTCAAATGCCCTCTGAATAAAGGTATGTATTTTTTCAGTCACTCTGCTCTTAAGTATGATTATAATAACAACATGTAGAGCTATCAAAAAACTGTTTTAGGATCAATATTAAAGTGTAGTAATTTGGGGTGCCTGGATGGCTCAGTCGGTTAAGCGTCTGCCTCCCACTCAGGTCTTGATCCCAGGGTCCTGGGATTGAGCCCTGCGTCGCACTCCCTGCTCAGCAGGTCTCCTTCTCCCTCTCCCCCTCCCCCTGCTTGTGCTTTCTCTCTAATAAATAAATAAAATCTTTTAAAAAGTGTAGTAATTTAAGGATACTTAGCACAATAAAGATTTTATTTATTTGACAGAGACAGAGATAGGGAAAGCAGGAACACAAGCCAGGGTAGTCGGAGAGGGAGAAGCAGGCTTCCTGCGGAGCAGGGAGCCCAATGTGGGGCTCAGTCCCAGGACCCTGGGATCATGACCTGAGCCCAAGCCAGACGCTTAATGGCTGAGCCACCCAGGCACCCCAGGGATAACTTAGGATTTAAGTTACCTACTCAAATGCTGTTCCAAGACTAAAATTTCAAATTTTCAAATTATAAGGCAAGTTTCTGATTATACTACAAAATCTAAATCCCTTTAGTCATTTTGACTAATCATAATCAACAAATACAGCAAAGATTTGCTTCAAAATTACCTTTAAGAGTTAAGATGCTAAAATATCCTCCCACCAAGTTAACAAACGAAACAATTTACAAGAAACGGCATTATTCATTTAAAGCTTCCAAATTTATCTGACCTTAACAGGGAATATAGTTTGTTAACAAAACAAGTACTAAATCAACCAAATGAACTCAACTGATTTATAACTCCTAAGAGAAAGGTGGAATTGACTTTCATTGGTAAAAGAAATGTCTGAGGGAAATCCTTCACAATGGTCTGACAATGTGATTAAAAAGCTACCCGTAAGTAAGAGTATGGGCCTTGGATCTCACTTTTGCACCACTTCAAAAATTACTGACACCAATGTAATCTACCATACCATCTCCTCCCCCAAAACTGAGGAAGTAGTACTCTGCGTTCCTTTAAGAAGGATGGGGAAGAGCCAAGTTTGGCTTAACCAGACTATAATAAAGTTGGTAATTTTGCTCATATTCCTACCTATCTTTAATAGTTTGCAATATTATAGATTCTCATTTAATAGGTGTAATGTACATTTTTTTTTTTTTTAAAGATTTTATTTATTTATTTGAGAGAGAGAGAATGAGAGACAGAGAGCACGAGAGGGAGGAGGGTCAGAGGGAGAAGCAGACTCCCTGCCGAGCAGGGAGCCCGATTCGGGACTCGATCCCGGGACTCCAGGATCATGACCTGAGCCGAAGGCAGTCGCTTAACCAACTGAGCCACCCAGGTGCCCTGTAATGTACATTTTGACTGCTGGTCCTTTTATATTAAAAGGCAAAAACTCTTATCTTTATTAGCCCATTTGTGCTTTTCTTAAAATATAGATTTTGTCAACTTTTAACCTGAAAGTCCTTAAAACAATTTTTACATTTAAATTAAGAATAAAATCTGAGAGCACTTTGAAATAAATATGAAATCTTCCACAAAAATAAGGTACCAATAAAGTCATTAACATTCATAAGTCAACTCAGAAACCATTAAAGTTAAGCAAACTATCTTAATCATCTAAATTAAAATGATTATGATTACTATGTAGTACACATTAAGGGTATAAATTGCTTGCTTGGGAAATATTCATTATCAAATAAATAGCTTAATTTCAAAAAGCAAAAGATTGTTTTCCAAAACACAGATCTAGCTTGTACAATGTACAAATCAAAACTTCTTCCAGTTGTAGGAAACATGCCACTTGAATGTTATGAAAACAATCAAGTCATATAGTTTTTATTTATAAACTTCAGAACATCCTTGAATTTAAATTGTAAAGGTTAATTACATTCAGAAATAACAGCCAATTTGAAAATTAGAAGTTTGTATTGAGCCACTCAACCCAGAAGGGGAAAGTAGCTGGTAAAATGAGAATATTTATCTTTGAAGCATAAAAATTTCTTAAAGGAAATTAAATCAATTATGTCAAGCATGTAAATGCTAAATCCTCATTTATAACTGTGATAGCCAGATGCAAATGTTACATTAAATACACTAAATTTTAAGTATATTTAATAATTATTAGGGGGAAAAAAATCCAACAATGTTTTATTGCAGCATTCTAAATTTCACTTGTTTAAATACAATTTCACACCTTAACTATTTTTTAAAATCAGCCTTCCAACATCTGCATTTATATTAATATTTTGGAATGCATACCATCATGAAAGTCGGGTACAGTGTATCACCCGGGTCTCATGTTATTCAAATCCATTCTTCACAGAAACAGCATACATAATTTCTAAGGCAAAAATTACAAAACCTACTCTCCAGTTGGTATAAAAGAGTAAGATACTCCTTACTATTATTTTTAATCACACAATTAAGGGCTAAAAGTATCTTAAGAGATTAGAAACTCCGAATATTTTCTATAGGTTAGGAGACTAAGGTCTACAGTGAATGTCAAGATTACAGGGCTAGTCTACATTTAGAAGTTCCTCTCCTGATTGCTGAATCACAGTTGTATTCTCCACTCTATCACATACACCTCTCGTTATTGAAGATGGAGATGTCCTCTTACTATCTTTTTCCCCTTATGTCTCTCAACAAAAATATCTCAGGGGAGAAAAAGTATATTAATTGGTTGTCCAGTCCAAATTTTTAAATAATCAAAAAACTACAAATACCACTTAATTCAACTTGAAAGAAAATTTATATTCAAAGTTATCTATATCATATAATATAGCCGCTAAGTGTCATACCATAGTTCATGAAAACCTTGTAATTAACTACGGGCATGGCTGCTTTCATTTCTGTGGAATTTCAGGTACTTTTTAAAATAGTACCATAGTAACAAATGCAATGAAACCTAGTCACCAATTCAATAGGTGATTTTTATGATTTAAAAGTTCCTTCAAAATGCCAAAATAAAAACAAGTATTTAAGTGTCACTTTGGTTCTCAAGCAAAATATGGTAGTAAATGTTACTTTTTTAATGAAATTTGGTAATTTAAAATAGTTTCACATTTATATTTGCCCTCACGTGTCCATTACTTTTGTCCATCAAATATATTGCCCATTTTCACAAGCCTGGCCCAAGCAGCAAATATCAGAACACTGAATGTAAGCATCATCATGAAAGTTGAAGTATATGCAAGACCTTTTTAAAGTGTGATTTGCTATAATCCTTTATCTTATTGGTGATAAAAGGGAAGCTGTACTCCATTAGATTGAGAATTAATTTAGAAATTACTGTATCATTTAGATTTTTTTTATATTTATTGATACTGGAGTAAAAAAAATAAAATCATCATTTAACATTTCTAACCTTCAACCATTCATTTTTTATTTTAATGAGTCAAACTGCACCATCGGTAGCCCATTATAAATTTATTGCTGATTTAAACTTAAAATCACATTATACTTCACATACATTTGTGTCTAAGAGGCCCAATTCTCAATTTTTATAACAGTGCCCAACCACATCTGAATACTAATCTAATATCCTATCATTTCCATACAAGAAACCCTAACCTTGGCATTTGTGTTAAAGGTTAAGATGAAAAATGTTTGATTTTTTTTTTGTATGATGTTAGATCTTTAAAAACACTATACTTAAGTCTTAACATTTAGTTTTCTTTTGCATACTAAAATAAACACAAATTTGATCAAATTGCAAAATGAATAAAAAGAATTAAGGTAAAACAAATGCAATAAAAATATTACCTTTATCACCTACTTCAATGAATACAATAAGCCAACACCAAGATATAAAAGATTTTCCACATTTCAAGGACAAAGATAAACTTGCCTTCATATTACTTATTTGGCTATTCTTACAATTTCCCAAGATATCTCTTACTATATATACATATTTCCTCTGCTAAATTCCTAACATCAGCTTGACAGTAATTTCCACATTCAGTGTTAACTCATAAAGAACATTTCTTGAAAATTATGAGCAGACGTATTTTTTTCATTCACGTATCTAGTTTTAAGGTGTCAAAGTATCCCATACATGTTGAAAATTATTTCTTCCTTTTCTGCTTTAAAAACAATTTTACTAAGCTATAGATTATAGATGCTTTATTCTAGTTTCCTGTAAGATAACTCATTTTAGTACCTGTTTGAAAACAAAATCAAAAATAGGTAAAATGAATATATTAAATCTATTAGTAAGAACTGAAATATGAAAGTGTCTTCACTTTTAAAAATATAGTTCTTTTAAGAACTGGAAGATCAGCAAATGCAAAATTCTAGGGCATTTCAAAAACATGATCTATGTCATCAAAAAAAAAAAAAAATGGCTAAAGAATTTCAGATTATAAAGACATGATTCTGATAACTCAACTACTGATTTAACCATAATCCTGAAGCAGCATATTACTAAAAAGTACTGACTGTCTTACTGCTCTGATATAAATTACGTGTATCAAATGTTTTAATAAAATACAAAAGTGCTTTGATTTAAAGTAAAGGAATTTGATGGACTTTTTCCTCATCTCCTTTTCGAGACAGTCTACATTTTATGTTTCATTGACAAACTTTAGTTGTTTTCCTACTCAAATGTTGGTAGCTATTAAATTTAAGATGTTGGATAAAACATTTACTTACTTGCTATATAAAATAGAGACTTTTGCAAACATTTCCTTTATACTCAAGGATAAAACTCCATGGGTCTCAGTCTTCAAAATGGCATACCTTTTGGGAGGAAAAAAAAAAAACACACACCAATATTCTAAACAATTTATTGATGGAACAACAAATAACAAGTAGGAATGTTTTACAACTTTTATTATGTAATTGAAAACAAAAACTAAAATCTATGCTCACAAAACTTGATTTTTAAAATGTTCTTCCCTAAAATCTACTATGAATACTAACTAGTTCAAATTTTCCAATAAATTCATTTCTTTAAACACTTAAAAAATTAGTTTGCACAATACACTAGAGCATTAAAAAGAAAAAATGTATCTCTGGTTCATGGTTTTTCTCAAAATATAATCAGTCTTTTCTTGATCCCAAAATTAAACAAAGGCTTAAGAGACCTTCAGTATTTTAAACTATTCAAAAGGCACATTAAGTTACAATGGCTAAGCACATATACTCTTCATTCAATGGAGAGGTTTAAAGGCTTTGTAAAATTATTTCAGATATTTAGTTTACTCATACTCATAATCACTAACTTACTGGAAATATAAATTATCAGACAGCAAAATAAAAACCAAATAGGCTTATTTTTATGTGAGAAAGTAATAAAAATTTACCCAGGCTTACCTCAAATAAAAGAGCTGTATTTGTTCAGAACCATCATCAACCAAATTTAATTTTAATCTTGTAAGTTACCTTAAAAAAAAAAAAAGATGATATCAATGTTTTGATTTTTAAACATTTCTTGGCCAAAGTTTCAGTGTGATGAAACAATGAGAAAATATTCCAAATACATGATCTATGGACAAATTTAGGGACGGCTCATCGACACACCACCTTTACATTTAAGGTTGCAGTTATTTATCTCAATAATATATCAATCTTTGTTTTCCTCATCTTTTGGTGGCATGGACAAACACTAGATATTAAGGCACTGATATTAAATAAACTACAGAAAATTCACATCTTCAGACAGATTTAGGATTATAACCTTGTTTTTTATTTTTCTTTTGATGCCAGGCAATACACAAAACAAAGGAAAAGTTTACCGTTTTTAAACACTAAAATCATCTTAAAATTTCCATTACCATCTAGAAATAGCTTTTACACTTATAAACAATTAAAAATTAACTCCTCTAGGAGAAATTAGTGAAGTTAAAATGGCTACTGGTTACTTTAAATTTTTAAACCACAGTTATTTGATCTCACCAAGTGGGGTATTAGCTTTGTCTTTTAAGCAAGTCTGAAACATGTAGTATCTATGACCTTTATTCAATTTCAAACCAGGGTCTTGAACATTTTCAGTCTCTCCCTTCCCCCATTTCTCCCGTAAAAAGATCTTATGAGGTTAAACTGCTAGCAATTATTTTGCATTTCACTATTCAAAATAGGAGCCTGAAAAAATAGATTCAGAATATACATTTAAAACTACTTTCAGTGTTCACAAATTTCAAAAATGTTGTTTTGAAAAACCAAAACTGGTACTCAAGATTCTGTAAAATCAAGATATGCGCAACTGATGTAACATGTAGCACTATATGAATGCTATTCAGAACATTAAACAATTTCACTGACAAAAATACCTTCAGAAATACGGTGATTACACCAATAACTTCCATTTTCTAGGTACTACGTAAATCTGCCCAACACTATTTTTACGTAGATCTGCACCTTTACAACACAAGAGCTACCGCAGAATGAAGACAAATATATTCTAAAATACACAAAGATTTGAGCATTTCTGGTTTGTTCTTCAAACCATTCAACTTAAATCCCCTCTCGATTTTTTAAACTCACAACTATACAGGACTCTGCAAATTTTTGAGAAAGCATTATTTATTATTAAAATACTGTTCCGTTTTAAGCATATCTAGATTTTTATGCATGCAACAAATGCAACAAATATGGCTCCTCTTCATCGCCCATTACCGAGAACAGTCCTACTTTAATATTTACACTACGAGAAAGTAACTTCACAAAGCGATTTGGCGTCAGAATATTCCTTTGTAAAAGTTTTGTCGACCGTGGCTTGTGCTAACATACATTATTTTTAAAAATAATAAAATGATGAACTTCAACTTTTAGAAGTCCAGGAACTGATCCAAGTACGTTCTAACATTCAGGTGTGGTACAGATAACGGCTCCTTATGACCTTTTAAAAAGTACCAAACAGTATATTTAATCATTATTCAAACACCAGAATGTCAACTAATCTTGGCGTAATTTGTCGCTAAAATAAACTATCTTAATCAAACGTCATCGTCTAGCATCGAAATTACAGCCTATTTCCATTAAACAGCCTTGACGGTACAGTAAACTTATCTTCGTAATTTCTGAAATACCAGCGGCACTTCTCCAACTTGCATTTTTAAAAGACAACCTTAACGTCATAAAGGTTTTAAGAAGCAGCAAGTACCTTCAAGTACCTTCTCATCTGTAACACTGCAGCCGTTTTCAAAATCGGCTTTGAAAGAGTTAAAAGCCAACACCCAAAAGGAAAAAAAAAAAAAAAACAAGTTTTATTTTTGTTTAAACGTAGTCAGGCTTCCATTGTTCTTTTAAATTCGACCATGAAGATGAGCTCCCACCTCGCCGGAAAAGGTTAAAAAGCTCCCCCGTTGGAGAACCTGAAAGGGATTTCTTTTTTCCTTACCCTAAATATCAAAATAACTCACCCGGACCGAAAGGGGCTCTCCTCGCGCGGTCCCCTTCGGGCTCCCGCCTGCGGTCGCCCGCCGCCGCCCCTTTCCCGGCCGGGCCGCTGCGGGCAGCGAGGCCGCCCCCCGTGGGGTCTGCCGCGGGGCCCCGCGCGCCCCCCAGCCCCGACCCCGCGGCGCCCGGCGCTTCCCGCCCGGAGAGCCAGCAGGCGACGCCGGCGGGGCCGCTTGGGGAGGGCCGGCCGGCGAGGCCAGGCCCGCCGCCCCCTCCTGCTCGCGCGCTCAAGGACATTTTGCTTTTCCTCCCAAGGACAAAGGACAATAAAAGGAGCCGGGGAGCCACTCACCGGGTCCGAACGCGGCTGTCGGCACCTCCTGGTCGCCCGCACCCGCGTTCCGCGCCGGGCCGCCCGCCCGAGCCTCCCGCCCGCTCCGGGTCGAGCCGCCGGGACCCCGGGGAGCGTCCCCGGCCGCTGCCGCAGCGGCGCTTTCGGCGTCGTGGGCCCGGCCGCCCCGGGAGCCTCTGCCAAGGGCTCCGACACCGGCGCGCGGCCCATCTCGCCTCAGCCGCGGCCGCTTCGCTCCCGCGGGCCTGCGGGCCGCCCGGGCGCAGCTTCCCGCCGGCCGGCGGGCCCCGCGGCCGCGGCGGAGCGCCTGACAGCTTGGGGTGCTGCTGCCTCTCCGGCCATCTTGTGCCGTGTGTGTGTGGTGTCTCTCTCCCGTCTCCTCTCTCGGCTTTACTCCCTCCTCCTCCTCCCCCCCGCCCCACACACCACACAACATGGCCTCTTCGCTGCGGCGGCGGCTGCGGCGGCAGCAGCAGCTCCGCCGCGCTCCTGCCCGCTCCCCTCCCCCACCTTCCCCGCCTCCCGCCTGCAGCCCCATGTCCCAGCGCGCACGCGCGCCGCCGCCCGCCCGCCTCAACCATTGGCTCCGCGAGCTTCCTGCCACCCCTTCCCGGGAACAGCCTCACGCACGCTCGCAGGCGTCTTCCTCCCTCCTAACAACAACTACTTCGATACTATTGGCTGATTCTGATCCCACCCCTTCAGCTGCCGCCGTGCGGATAGGCTGACTTTAGTGCCACTCACTCCCCTTAGGTGTTTCTGGTTTTCTTGAGGGGCACCAGCCCGCGATTGGCTGGTGATAGAACCTTTGGGTTTGGAGCTGGGCTGTTGCTTTGCGCCCCGCAGTGCGGACCCCTCCAGGCTAGCTGGTGAGGGGTGGCGGGGGGGCGCTTCCTGGCGCCGGATAGGCCAGGTTAGAATCATTAGTACAGAGACTTAGAGATAAGGACCTCACTTCTGGAAAAAGCTCGGAATTCAGTGTTTCTGAGCTCAGATTTTTGTTTTCTTTTTTTAGAAAAAGGAAAATGACTGACAGGTTGACGAGCAAACAAGCCATATCTCCTCAGCTGTAGAGCTCAAGGTTTTTCTTCTAACCAACCGGTCCTTCCCTGAGGGTCGCAAAGTCAGGACCAGTGGTTTTACAACCAAGCGCATCCCCCTAGCCCAGTATCCAAATTGACTTGCCATTTACTTGAGGTTGGTAAGCTTCCTGTTACCATTCACGTGAGACAGCCTATTCATATGTCCAGTGTCCTTTGAATTTAGTGAATCAGTGTTTCATAATCCTGGTTGGGTCCGATACTACCCTTTTGGGCAGTATTTGTTTAAAGGGGTAGTTTTAACCTGAACGATCACAGTCTACCTGTCCAGCCTTCTCCCAGAGAATGGGGCAAAACAAACTTAATTTACTTTTAGAAAATCTCACTTTTTTTCACTAGGTCTTCCAACTTTAATCTGGAAGCAATCTAGACAATCAATAGGAATAACTGAAAACCCAAACTTTTCTGAAATGGATGAGAAAAGAAAAAGTGGCTTTCTCCCACTGCCAGCATTTTAGAAATCTTGCTTCTTTTGGCAAGGGACCTCGAGAAAAGGAAAGGAACACTAGAGGCTCTTAGTTTTAACAGATTTCTTTTGAGAGGCTAGTTCTTGGGGCAACTCTTGAATTCCCTTGAGACACTGCCCCTGGGTTAGACTCAGAGTATGTTAAATATTCATCAGGCCTAGGAACTAGCTCTGGGCCTTCTTTTAAAAATGGCACAGCTATTAACTGGCTTGGCTCAATATGGCATCAGGTACTTAGGGCAGAGCGAAGACTAGAACCTAAGTCTCCTGACTTACAGATCTTGGGTTCCTTCTATGCAACCTGGCCACTCTCCTTAGCAATATAGGTTGAGCTTTAAGTGGGCACACAGAAAGAGTGCTTCTTTAACTGAAATTAAATTTTCTCCATTTAATCTCCAGGAGACATTCCCCTCTACAGTCTAGCTTTGAGCACTATAGACCTGCAGCAAGACTTTTTTTCTCTGAAATAGTCCCACCCTGAACCCTTTTTCTTCATGCTTCTTGGTGTGTTATTGCTGTGCTATTGTGCACTCCCCTTTTCCATTCTTACCACTACCTGAAATCCATCTATGATTCTGCTTTTCCATATTCTTCACCAAGTACTCTGTGCCAGCAAAGCAGGCCTGAACAGGCCTTCATTAAAAATAGTAATGGCTGGGGACGCCTGGGTGGCTCATTTGTTTAAGAGTCTGCCTTTGGCTCAGGTCATGATCCCAGGGTCGTGCAATCAAGCCCCAGGTCGGGCTCCCTGCTCAGTGGGGAGTCTGCTTCTCCTTCTCCCTCTGCCCCTTGCCCCTGCTCATGTGCTCTTTCACTCTCCCTCTCTGTCTATCTCTCAAATAAATAAATAATCTTAATTAAAAAAAAAAAAACAGTAATGGCTGAAAAGCATTGAGTTAGCTTTGTGTCAGGCATTGTTCTAAGCCCTCATCATAGGTTAACTCAGCATCCCTATGAGAGACTATTATTATTCCTCTGTATTATCTTTATTAGGAAACTGAGGCTCAAGGAGTTTAACTTGCCCAGGCTCACACTGCTAAGACACACCAGAACCAGGATTGAGCCCAGGTGCTCTGGCTCTGGACCCATACCCTTTTGCCTCTCCCAGGTTCTTTTTGAAGACTGCCCCCTTGCCAGATGGGTTCAGTAGATCCTCTGTTGTGCGGAGCTGTCTGATTTGCCAGCTGCCCCATCCCCTACTTCATTGAAATGTTCCACCTTCAGAACTGGGCTTCCCTCCCATTGGGAAATGTCAGATCCATTCTATCTTAGTTCCCAGATGTGGACCCCATGCTGCTACTGTCAATCTCCTGGCCTGCCACCTGGGAATCCTCTAGCTCTTGTTTTAGTCCATCTTTGATAGTGGACCCCTACAGCTCAACTGTGGGGTGACTCCCTTTTATGAAGATACACCTTGGGCGGCTTACATAAAACAGCTTGCTTCTCCAGAGTTTGCATCCCACACGACATCCTCTTCAGAGAAAGCCCTCATGTGCCACGTTGAAATTTTATTCCCTGCCACACATGTCAATCATGATTTCTTTTGCCATATCTTTACCAGGTCTTTAGCCATCCCCCTTAAAGCTAGACCAGGTCTGTCCTAAATTAAAAGCGCCTGACCCTGGAGGACCCCATCCTATCCCCTGCACGGTTCCTTTTTGTGCAAAGTGATCTGCCAGTGAACAGAGAGGAGCTCCCTCCCTCCTTCCCCCAGTCACACTGGCTCCTATTACTGCTGTTTCTTTACAGGCTAAAATAAAGAGCCCTTCACCTTGGCTCACTTAAAGGAAAGACCTCTGCGTGTCTTCTGAGTAGTTCTAGTCCTATATAATTGTGACCAAATGAAAACATGGATGGACAGAGAATATTTCTGTAAGGATACAAAGATCTGTTTACACTGGTCGCCTCCAAGGAGACCTCAGAGGTAGAGAATGGGGTGGGAATGTCACTTTTCCCTTTCGACCCATTGGTGACTTTTGAAATTTGAGCCATGTGAATGTATTACTTTTTTGAAAGAAATAAAGAAAAGGAAAGAACAAAATTCAAATAATCTGCTGAGCTAAAAACTGACACTATTAAGAAGGTAACTTTTTTTAACTTTTTAATTGTGACGTCTGCATTCGTTATAATAAACACTTTTTTTTTCCATAAAATAAAGGTCACCCAACACTCAGTACCTCCAGGGATGGGAACAGCACCTAAAATGTCCCTGGTTGATGATAAGGATTCTTGATACATAAAATGAGGACAGCAGCTTTCAATCCCAGTGTAACATGGCCTCACACACTACAGAACAGGGCTCCTCACCATGCCCCCTGTGCCCTCCTGTCTTCATGTGGCAATTAAAGAGGCAGAGACACCAGTGAGGTCAGCTTTTCTCCGTTTTCCATCCTCCGTGTCCACCTTGGCCTGGGGTGTCTCAGATGATCAGCCTAGCTCATGATGGAGACTCAACAGAAACCCAGGATGTCCTTGACTCAAGTCAGAGACACAGTTTCAAATACAGACCTTTCCAGATTCCTGTAGGTCTGCTCCCGCTCTCCCTGCAGTTTCCCTTGCTGCTTATATTCTGCATGATTTACATGCAGACTCTGTCTTCCTTCTGCACACACCCCACTCCCTCTTCCCATGTGGCAGTCTTTCTTTCTTTTTCCCAGGGTACTTCACACATGGCATTGACGTTCATTTGATACTCAAAATATCATTTCCAAGCACAGTTAGAATCATGTGCTCAATAATGAGCTTCTTCCATGTTTGAGGTACTGTTTTATAAGCTGGGGATGCCGGGGCACCTGTTCTCATGGAGCTTACATTCTAATGGGGTAGAAGTCCATAAATAAGAAAATACCAGGTAGCAATAAGTGCTATAGGGGGCCTAATTTCAGATGAGTGGTCAAGAAAGGCCTCTCAGAAGAGGTGATATTTAAATTGAAGCAGGAAGCACACAAAGGAGGCGGCTATGTGTATAACTGCATGTGAGTTTCAGGCTAAGATGGCAGATGGTATGCATACGACTAATTTTGCTCCAACCCAAAACTGCTCGAGACAGATTTTTTTAATTCTTTCTTTCTTTCTTTCTTTCTTTCTTTCTTTCTTTCTTTCTTTCTTTCTTTCTTTCTTTCTCTCTCTCTCTCTTTCTTCCTTCCTTCCTTTCTTTTTCTTCCTTCCTTCCTTCCTTCCTTCCTTCCTTCCTTCCTTCCTTCCTTCCTTCCTTCCTTTTTCTTTCTTTCTTTCTTTCTTTCTTTCTTTCTTTCTTTCTTTCTTTCTTTCTTTCTTTTCTTTCTTTCTTTCTTCTTTTTATTTTTAAGTCCTAAACCCATAAGGAAAAGAGAACAGGAGAAGAGAAAAGAACAACACAATTTCAGAAGCTGGAAAGTAGATGGATGAGTGGTAACTGATTTAGCAGATCTGAGAAAGCTGAGCTGCAACCCGGCTTATACTGGAAATACCTCAAAAGGCTCAGAAACTCCCAGAACCAGGGATCATTGGGCCTGAGGGGAGAGGAGAAGGCTAAAATAAGAACTGAGTGAAAGCAATTTGAAAAGCAGTTGGATCCCACATCCCATCCCTGATCCCAACAGAAGATTGGAGGTTTATCCTCCAGGGAGAGTCTCTGGTCTAGAAGATGCCAGGCACACCGAGGGCATAGGAACCACAGCGGAAATGGGGGGATCCAGAGGCCAGATATACACCAAAGGCAGAGACTCCAGCTATCTTGCACCACTTGGATCTCAGAATGCTGGCAATGTGATCTTCACCTTCTAGATAAGAGACTGGAAAACACTTCTCAAGGAATCTAATCAATCTATGAGGAAAGACCCATGGAGTCTGACACTGGGGGATCTACCAACAGATCCAACCAGGTCACCCTTCAGTGACACCCAGAGGGCCAGACACCTTGTGTGCACCACTTCTAATCCTCTTGGTCTCACCTCTTACTCTGCCCACAGTTGTAGCCACTGTCCCATCAAGTTCCACACGGCTTCCCAGAGCAGTGCAATGGTTAAGGTCATGTGTCAACCTGACCAGGCTGCAAATTGCCCACATATTAATCTTTATTTCTAGATGAGTCTATGAGGGTATTTCTGATGAGATTAGCATTTGAATTGGTACACTGAATAAAGCAGATTGCCCTCCCCAATATGGGTGGGCCTCACCCAAACTGTTGCGAGCCTAAATAGAACAAAAAGGTGAAGGAAGGGAAAATTTGCTCTCTCTCTCTCTGCCTTACTGTTTTTGAGCTGGGCCATTGGTCATCTGCACTCACACTAGAACTTACGCCATTGGCTATCTTGGGTCCCAGGCATTTGGACTTGGATTGGAACTACACCATTGGCTCTTCTGCATCTCCAGTTTGCAGGTGGGAGATCATGGGACTTTTCAGCATCATCACATGAGCCAATTATTTATTTCTATATCTATCTCCTATTGTTTCTGTTTTTCTGGAGAACCTTAACTAATACAGCAAGCAAAGTCTCACCTCAGCCCTGAATCTTGCTTTCTGTCCCAAAGCTTCTTTGATATCCATGTGGGTCTGCAGAAGCTCTTAGCATCAGCATTCAGGCATATGCAACCCAGAAATTCAGGAAGATAATGTCTGTGGAGCTATCTTTGAGGATAAATATTTCCCCTATTTCATCCCGGGAGTGGACAGTCTAATTCCATAAGACCCAGAATATCCCATGGAATGGAACACTAGTCACTACAGCAATAGCCAGCTGGATAACACATTTAACACTTAGGTTGGCTTTCTCTCTGTCTTTTTTCCCTCCCACTATCCCTTACTCCTGCTTGTTTGGATTGCTTAACAAATGCACTATCTCCATGTAAGTCTTGGGGGGCTCTGCTTTTGGGGAAACCTTGGGTAAGATACACAACAAGGTCTGATCCCACACTCAGAACTTCTAAATAGCCTTTTCAACTGTACTCTTAATCATGAGCAAACAGCTAATGCCAAACAGCTAAACAAAGCTTCTCACATGAAAGATAAGGACTAAAACCAGCAACGGGGGGGGGGGGGGGGGGGGGGGGAAGAAGTAACGAAGGAAAAACAGATCATGCAGGGAAAAGACACCAAAAAATAAATTTAGAAAATTATCATCAGTATTTTCAAAAGGAAAAGAGATGATGTTGCATCCATGAGAAAAGGAAAGGATGCCATAGAAAGAAATAATTCAAAGAACCAAAAAAAAAAAAAAAATTCTTGGAAATCGAAAACATTATGTCAGAAATAGAAAACTCAGTAGAAAGAATGATAAAATTGGAGAAAATTCACAGAAAGTAAAACAAAAAGACAGAGATGGACAATAGGAGAGAAAATTAGACAAGTCATGTAGGTTAAACATGTGAATAATAGAAACTCCAGAAAAAAGGGGGAAAAAAGATAATAAACCCAAAAGAATCACCAATTAAATAATTCAAGAAAACTTTCCAGAAGTGAACAATTTCCAGATGGAAATGGCTGATCAAGAAATAAGACCCACAGATGAATATAAACACCAAGGGGCACCTGGGAGGCTCTACTGAGAGCCTAACTCTTGAGCATCTAACTCTTGATTTCAGCTCAGGTCATGATCTCAGGGTCATGAGATCGAGCCCTACATTGCGCTCCACACTGGGCGTGGAGCCTGCTTGAGATTCTCTCTCCATCTCCCTCTGCCCCTCCCCCTCCATGTGCGCACACACGCACACACACTCTCTCTCTCTCTCTAAAACACATGCACGTGCACACACACACAGAGACACACACACCAAGGCTCATCATTGTGAAATTCCAAAACGCGGGGGCGGGGGGGGGCGGCAGGCAAAGATAAAGATTCTACAAGCTTCAAGAGAAAAGAAAAGTCATGTACAAAGGACTGGAAATCAACAGTTTTGGGGTTCTCAAGAGCATGGCTGGAATCAAGAATATAGTAAAGTAACATCTTCAAAATGCTCTGGGAAAATGATTTGCGACTTAAAATTCTATACCTAGCCAAATCCTTTAGTAAATATGAGGATAGAATGAAGGCCATTTTCATGCAAAATCTCAAAAAAATGTTACCTCCCATGCGTGCTTTTTCAAGGAGCTGCTAGAGAATGGATTCCACAAGGCATTAAACCAAAAAAGAGGAAGTCATAGGACAGAGGAGAGCCATTGCATAAAGCAAGCAAAGAATCCCTAGATGGATGGTGCAGAGAGATTCCAGGATGTCGGGACAGTGTAACCCAAGAGACAGACATGTTGAGGATGGCTTCATCCAGGTGCTGCCATCCATCAGTCCTTCCTTTTTACCTGAGGACCAAAGATACAGGTGGACCTGACCCAGATTCTAGTCTGTCCATGACCTATCTTGGACCATATATTGATAAAAGATTTTCTCTCCCCCATAAGCCTGGCCACCCTAGATCAGCTGAAGACTCATGTCTTCCCCCACAGAAGTGATCTGCTTTGATCTACTGCTAGGCCATGGGGAGGTTAGAAACAGATAAAACCAGAGCGGCACACTCCCCTACCCACATAACTGCCACGCATCTAACACCTCCTCCTACTATTGCCCTACCCATGCTCTGACTAGGCTGCGCTCTGTTTTCCCCAGGATTCACTCCTGACATTGCCTAGGAGACATTCTGGTAAATTCCCAGAGAAGCTGAAGTCAGACTATAACCTAGGGAACCATTCCCTTTGTCTTCTAGGAGACTATCTGACTCTGGCAACATTATAGCTAGGTGTGTGCTTGCTACTCAGTTTTTCAAAACTAAATAACTATTCAGGGAGACCTGTGTAGCTGATTTTTTTTCAACTATAAATAAGAGGAAGAGAACAATTAATTCTAATTAATTCAAAACTCAGGAAGATGGGTAACCTCTTATGTGGGAGGGACACAATCATGAAGGGGTACCCAGGAGGCTGCAAATGTACTGTTAACAGTTTATTTCTTAACCCGAGTTGCCGTGCAGCGTGTGCCTTTGGTTATTGCTATTTCCCTGTATGTGCATGCTTTATATACTCTTCAGTATGTAAGAACATTTCATAATTTGATTATAATTCAATTATATTAATGATAAGTTTTAAAATAATGATCCAACCAGGAGAGCAAAGCCACTGAAAAGGACCTAAGGCAAGAACAAACTTGTTTTATACCAAAATAGTGTTTGAGGAAGGCCAGCCTTGTGGGATGGGTGAGCTAGGAATTATTGCAAGTGTCAAAACCCCTGATTTTGCCCACGATGACTTTCTGTCCAGTGTTTTCTGCCACCACCACATCAGCCCAAATCAGTTGGCTGTAGAATGTTAAGGTGAGACGTCACAGGAATGGGTCAGGGGACCAAGAAGGAGAAAACATCATAAGAAATAAAGGACTCAGGGGGCGCCTGGGTGGCTCAGTTGGTTAGGCGACTGCCTTCGGCTCAGGTCATGATCCTGGAGTCCCGGGATCGAGTCCCGCATCGGGCTCCCTGCTCGGCAGGGAGTCTGCTTCTCCCTCTGACCCTCCCCCTCTCGTGCTCTCTCTCTCTCTCTCATTCTCTCTCTCAAATAAATAAATAAAATCTTTAAAAAAAAAAAAAAAAAAAAAGAAATAAAGGACTCAGGCTATTTATAGGAAGCTTTCGTGGTAGTTACTACAAAGTGAAGGATCCCAAGATCTCATCCCATCCCCCAGAGTCCCCATTAAAAAAACATAAAACAGGTATTAATCATCAGTCTTTCTGGGCACCTGGGTGGCTCAGTTGGTTAAGCATCTGCCTTCGGCTCCGGTCATGATCTCGGGGTCCTGGGATTGAGCCCTGTGTGGGGCTCCTTGCTCAGCGGGGAGCCTGCTTCTCCCTCTGCCACTCCCCCTGCTTGTGCGCCCTCTCTCTCTCCCCGTCTCTGTCAAAATAAATAAATAAATAATCTTCTTTAAAAGACCCATCAGTTTTTCCATTACAAATGATAGAAATTGCACTGTTATCTATATTGTGTAAAAAATCACCACAAAACTTGGTGGCTTAAATAATAATTTACATTTATCATCCCACAGTTTCTGTAGGTCAGTGATTCAGGAGCAGCTTAGCCATGTGGTTCTGTCTCGGGGTCTCCTGTGAGGTTATAGACAAGATGTCAGCTAGGGCAGCAATCATCTGAAGGCTTGACTGGGGCTGGAGGATCCAAGATGGTTCACTCACAAGGCTGTTCACAGGAGGCCTCAGTTCCTTGCCATATGAATCTCACACAGCGTTGCTTGAGTGTCTGCACAACATAGTAGCTAGCTTCCCTCAAAGTGAGTTATTCAAGAGAGAGCAAAGATGGAAGCCAGCAGCTGTAATGTGTATTATGATCTAGCCCAGGAACCACACCTCACCATCTCCTCAGTATTCTGCTGATTACACAGGTCAGCCCAATTCAGTGTGACAGGGGACCATAGAAGAGCAGGAATGCCAGAGCGGGGGACTATCACTGGGACCATTTTGCAGGCTGGCTACCACACCAGCTGGACTTCATAAAAATTAAAAAGTCTCTTCTTGAAAACTAATAAGAAAATGAAAAGACAAGCAACAGATTGGGACAAAATATTTGCAAATCATATATGTGACGGGCCTTGTATTCAGAATATATAAAGAGCTCTCGATATTTAATAATCATAACACAATTTTTTAAGATTTTATTTATTTACTTGAGAGAGAGTGAGAGAGAGAGATCATGAGCAGGGGGGAGGGTAGAGGGAGAAGCAGGCTCCCCACTGAGCAGGGATCCTGACGCAGGACTTGATCCCAGCACCCTGGGATCATGACCTGAGCCAAAGGCAGATGGCTTAACTGACTGAGCCACCCAGGCACCCCAACAACAGAATTTTTTTAAATTTATTTTTATTTTTTATTGTTACGTTAATCACCATACATTACATCTTTAGTTTTAGATGTAGTGTTCCATGATTCATTGTTTGTGCATAACACCCAGTGCTCCATGCAGAACATGCCCTCTTTAATACCCATCACCAGGCTAACCCATCCTCCCACCCCCCTCCCCTCTAGAACCCTCAGTTTGTTTTTCAGAGTCCATAGTCTTTCATGGTTCGTCTCCCCCAACAGAATTTTTTTAATGGGGCAAAATATTTGAAGAGACAGTTTACCAAGGAGGATATATAGATGGCCAATAAACACATGAAAACATCCTCAGTATCCTTAGTGATTAAGGAAATCCAAATTAAAACCAAAACAAGATACCACTATGAATGTAATAAAAAGTTGAGAATTAAAAAGTCCCTGCCTGGTGGTAAAGATATGGAGCAACTGGAACGCTCATTCACATTTTGTTGGTGAAAATGCAAAATGGTACAGCCCCTTCAAAAGAGTTTCTTTTAAAGTTTTAATATACTTAGCATATGACCCTACTCCTAGGAATTTACTCAAATGGCATATGTATGAAATGAAATACTACTCAACAACTTACGTTTGTTTGTTTGTTTTAAAGATTTTGTTTGTCAGAGAGAGACAGAGAGCGCACAAGCAGGGGGAGAAGCAGGTTCCCTGCTGAGCAAGGAGCTGGATGCGGGACTCGATCCCAGGACCTTGGGATCATGACCTGAGCTGAAGGCAGGTGCTTAACTGACTGAGCCACCCAGGCATTCCTACTCAACAACTTTTAATGAATGAGCTACTGATACATGCAACATGGATCAATCTCAAAAATAATGTCTCTTGGGCACCTGTCTGGCTCAGTTAGTAGAGCATGTGACTCTTGATCTTGGGGTTGTGGAGTTCAAGCCCCACTTTGGGTGTAGAAATTACTTAAAAATAAAATCTTCAAAATAATAATAATTTTGCTTGAGTGAAAGAAGCCTGACAAAAAAAGAACATACTATATAATTCCATTTATATAAACATTGAGAAAATTCAAACCAGTAGAAAGCAGACTGGTGCTTTGGTGACCTGAGGATGGGAAACAAGGTGGGGAGAGGTGGGAGGTGGGGATTTCAAAGGACATGAGTAAAGTTTCAAAGGTAGTGAATATATTCATTACCTTTATTATGCTGATGGTTTCACAGGTGGAAATGCATGTCGAAACTTATCATACAATGCAACTCAAACACGTACAGGTTACCATGTATCAACTCAACCTTGAGAAGGTTATTCCTTTAAAAATGACAGAACGGGGGCGCCTGGGTGGCTCAGTCGGTTAAGCGTCTGCCTTCGGCTCAGGTCATGATCCTGGGGTCCTGGGATCAAGCCCCGCATCCGGCTCCCTGCTCAGCGGAGAGCCTGCTTCTCCCTCTCCCTCTGCCTGCCACTCTGCCTACTTGTGCTCTCTATCTGTCAAATAAATAAATAAAATCTTTAAAAAAAAAAATGACAGAAGGATTTGCTTGTTTGCTTATTTTTTGATAGAGCGTCCTATGAAGATTGTACTCTTTAAATGTTTGTTCCTGTCTCATTCCTTTTTTTTTTTTTCAGCACACATGTTCTAGTCTTTGATTTTTTTTAATATATTTTTAGTTTTTTAAATAGTTAACTCCTGGCTCAAAGTTCAAAGAGTCCAAAAGGGTAGACAGTGAAGGCCCCCCCATCTCTGCTCCCATTTACCCAGTACCCCTCTGAGAAAGCAGTTCATGTAACTAGTTTCCTAAATGTCCTTCCAAGGATATTCCAGGTTTTATTATAAGGAACACACTATTAAGATGAATTAGATGACATTAGATTGCATTTTCCCTGTTGGCTCAAAGCTCTTGGCCTCAGGCTCATCTTCTTAGGAACCTCCACGCTATGAGAGCCAAGTCGAGGAAGGAGCAAATGTGCAGGCAAAGTGGAAAGAACAGAAAACAAGGTAGAGGTCCAAGTGAACCACTAGCTTGTGCACCCACAGGAGCCCCAGGAGCAGAAACAAGGAAGGCCAGAGGTGAGGGACACTAGTACCAATTGCTGGACACATGCCTACTTCCAGAACCTGTCTAATGGGTCTAGAACATCCATTGCCACCTGATCCCAGCAACCATCTTTGAGAGATGTCCCTTTTGGTCCTTTGCCCTGGACCTGTGACATTCTGGACTAGTTCTGTTCTCAGCTGTGGTTGAGAACATGTACATAGTAAGTCATCCCTTCTGCTGCCTTAGCTGAACAAAAAAAAGTTTGCAGAATCAGGGCATGTTCAGCATCACACAGACTGGTACAGTCCTTGTGAAGCTATGCCAACAGGAAAGCCCTTCCCTAAAAATATAACCATCAGCCTCAAATGTTTCTCTCCTTGACCTTTGTCCTGCACGTCACAGTGGCCACTCACCTCACGGGGAGCTCTTGGGACCTGACTCTTTCTGACACTGCATGCTCCTTGCGTTCTTCTTACTGCTTCAACCATTTCTTTCTCAATCATCTTTCTGGTTGCCTTCCTGCTCTCCTCTGGATCTCCTCGTGAAGATAGCCCCCGGGAGCTGGTCTTGATGGGCTCCCTGGAACGGCTCATCCGTTTACAACTCTCTGCACTAAGGCCGCTTTCAGGTCTCAGATTGGTGCTTTGCCAGCTTAATACACCTTCTACTCAGCGGGACTGATGGTGTCACTCTCACGTGATCCTGTCCGGCACTTGGCACCCCACCTTTGCACAGCCCTCCCTACAGCCCTCAAATATATGCTGCACACATTTCCTACTAGGTGCCCATCCTGCAGAATCAGTTTGTGTCAACTGTTCTCTCTCTTCCCACCCCCCCAAAAAAACAAAAAACCAAACAACAACAACAACAACAAAACAAAGTGATTGCTTCCCCTCCTTGGAATTTCTATGACTTAATGGCTACACTATTCAGTATTCAGGTGGCTCTTATCATGAGTTAATATTTGTCTATTTGGGTATATGGATCATATCTCCCTAAGTAGACTCTGTGTGGCTTTACTGGAGGGAGAGACCTTGCCTTCTCCTTTATTTTGTTTACCATTGCACAATTGTAGATGCTCAAATAACAGCTGATTGAAGATTTGCTTCATTAAAATTACCCAACAGGTTGGCGAAATACCCACCAACCACACAATCAAATTCCATTTAATAGATTAGGAGAACTTGATATTGAATGGGCTTCGACATGATTTAGCCAAAGTAAATCATCACAACTTAATGTACTTTTAATGTAAATATAGGTTTCCATTTATTAGAGCTCCTTCGAAGTAGGACACACCCTGTGTGTGGGTGGTGAAAAATAGATCTTTGCCCCTGGCACTCTGATAGAATCTCTGGAATGGCTGGCATGTTATGCAATCGCCTCTGACCAGCCAACCAGAAGTGTCTCCGTCCTGAGCACCCCTTGGGACTTCACTTAGGCTCTTACAATTTTCAGTGTGCAGTAGAGTGACTCCTTTACGGGTGTTTTCTCCTTGCTAGGTGTAGGCACTAGGAAGACAGAGTGGATAGAGGCAGCCCAGCAGCCAGCGAATCACAGGGTCCCTGGCACCATGAACTTTGGGATCCAACGTGAACTTGACCATTCTCTCTGGTGATCTGCCCCCAGCCAGGTTCTGAACCTCCTCTACAATAAAAAATTATGACTCTCTAGAGAACCCCGCTTCACCCACTCTGTCTGCACACCCTTGGCCACCTTCATAACCCCCATCTGGCAAGGAGGAGATGGCCTCGTGGGTCTGGGAGCCTCAGGCTGATAGGAAACACCTGTTCCCATTGCACAATAACGCAGGGTCGTAAAATAAGCACACAGCCGGTTTTCCTTTAAAACTTTGATATTTTGTTCATCGGGGATATTTTAACATTAATTTTAACTTTTAAAAATATTACCTTAAGTCATTATTTGTCTTGATTTGGTGCCTCTTAAATTTTGTGCCCCGGGCAAGTGCCTCACTTGGCTCACCCGAATCCCAGCGGGACTATACACTTGGAGAAAAGGGACTCTGGTAACCAGAAGGCTTTGTTCTGACCTCAACTCGGCCATTTACAAGCTTCAAGATCTGCGCTTCCCAGGCCTCACCCTCACAACTTCCTCCGCCACACAATATAGATGATTATATCTGCTCCATTTTCTTTGCAAGGCAGTTAACTACGACGGTTACGACGGTCTGATGAGATAACGTAGGTATTGAACACTTTTAAAAACAGCATCGTGCCATTGTGCGACACACACAAAAAGGGATAATAATGAGCAATAGCTTATCTTCAGGCTTGCACTTGAGCAGGGATTAGCCAATACAGCTTGATCTGTGAGTTGCTAGGCTCAGCACAGAGCCAAGCAAACTAAAGGAGAAGATCTTTCCCCAAAGTTACTTAGATGCACGAGGAAGGGGGTATCGGTGACATGTTAACATACATACCAGCAGTGCTTTGCATGAAATTATATCTGCTTCTGAAAAATTGTGGTAAACTACATGTAAGATTTACCACCTTAATCATTTTTAAACATACAGTTCAGTGACAAATGCATTCACGTTGTTGAATCTGCTCTTTAAGAGTTCGCGAAGCACTTGAGGGTTCTGTGGCTCGTTAGTCACTGTTGAGAACATGAATCGAGACTATTCAGGGGACTTGGAAATGCCCGTAAGGAGAGACTTGCAGTTAGCAGAGGACTGGCTTTGATTCTCTAGCGTTCCTGTTGTTCTCTGGGTCTGGTAGGGCCACGAAGGCCTGACTGTGTGCAGTCCACAGTACGTTATTCTGAGAGGCAGTGTCATACAGGAACTGAGAGTCTGGGCCTGGAGCCAGACTGTAAGGCTTTGAATTAAGGCCGTGCTACTTATTAGCTGTAAGGCCTTGAGAGGCTGCTTAGCCCCCTGAACCCCCGTGCCTCTATTCTCTCTTGTTAAAAATGGAGGTAATAACACCCACCTCATTGGGTTGCTTTGAGGATTAGTCACATAAATATATAAAGTCCTTAGAACAGCGCCTGGTCTGTCTTCCATGCTATGAGACTCAGCTATTGCTGCTGGGGGAGGAGAGAGAGAGAAGATGAGATGTAGGTGGTGGAAGACAGGTGATATTTCTGCAGTCTGGCCTTGAAAGAGAGGGAGCCCAGTAGACAGGATTTCTATCCACGATACTGGCCCTGTTTGTGGAGTGGGGTCTGAGCCAAGTTGAGAGCCTTCCCTCTCTGCTGATTTTGTTTTGTAACCTTTTGCGGTGATAAACCAGAGCTGTGAATACAACTATATTCTGGGTTCAACGAGCCCTCCTAGCAAATTTTTGAAGCTGGGGAAAGTCTTGGGGACCCACAACACAAGGAAATCGTAAGATAATGCCGTTTTAGTAACTTGGCAGGCTGACTTGTGTTTGGACACCGTACTAGGACAAGTGGTGGGAAACCTGGTCAGTCTTCTGACTGTTGCCTGCTACCATCTTTTACATAATTTTTCCTCTATTTCTTCAGTTTCCTAATTTTCTGGAGTATTTTGGATCCTTTTGAATACCGACACATGCTATTCAATGGCCATTCCTTCTCATGCATGAAACATACATGAATTGGGTGGCGTTTTTCTCATCATCCAAATATTTTCAGGTTAGCAGTCATCTTTAGTGACAACAACCAAAATGATGTTGAGCTTGACATGCAATTATTCTATGAAGAAAATATTTGCAATGGAAATGACTTGTTTGAAAAATGCACTAAAACAACATGTAGTTTATCTAATTAGATAATAATTTTAAAAGGTATGCATTAGCTTTGAAATACTTTACAAATATTTCTCTTTCTGCTCTTTTTGTAAGATTGTCAGTAATGGTATTCCATTTTCGGATGAAAAAGTAAATAACCAAACAAAGTGACTTTCCATTTCTGGTCCCTAAACAGTGCTCAAACCAGAAGTCCTTCCTTGGATTTTACAGGACAACAGAATAGGCTAAAACTTCCAAAGTAGCCCTGAATGGTTCAAATTACCTTTGGTTTATGCATTGTAACTGTGATTGACTACTTATGACCCTTTGCTTTTTTCAAAAACAACAACAAACCAAAAAAAACAAAACAAACAAAACTAAAAAAAGCTCCAAAATAGGACTTCTTTTTAAATAAGATTTTATTTATTTATTTGCCAGAGAGAGAGAGAGAGGGAAACAAGCAGGGAGAGTGGCAGGCAGAGGGAGAAGCAGGCTTCCTGCTGAGCAAGGAGCCCGACGTGGGGCTCGATCCCCAGGACTCTGGGATCATGACCTGAGCTGAAGGCAGATGCTTAACCGACTGAGCCACCCAGGTGCCCCCAAAACAGGACTTCTATCTTTACTTGATACTTTAATTTTTTCCATCAATGGATTTCACCAAGAGACTCTTCCTTTTAGTTCTGTGTTTGTATTTCTATTAGTTTTGCATCTTTTGTGTTATTCTGTAGAGTGACAGAAAACTTTAAATCTCTCTCTCTCCAGAGATCTAGGGGGGAAAAGCTCCTCTTGGGTAGCTGCTGCTGAGCCTATGGAAAGACAATTAATTATATTTCAATCTGTTAAAACAAATTCCAACATGTTTTAAAAAAATAATTTCACTAAAATGAACATCCCCACAAATCAAAACCACAGTGAGATATCACCTCACAGCGGTGCTAGTATGAAAAAGACCAAAAATAGCAAGTGTTGGCGAGGATGTGGAGAAAAGGGAACACTTGTGCACTGTTGGTGGGAATGTAAATTGGAGTCACTATGGAAAACAGCATGGAGTTTCCTCACAAAGTTACAAAGAGGACCACCGATATGATCCAGCAATCCTACATCCATGTATTACCCAAAGAAAATGAAAACACTACTTTGAAAAGATAGGGACACCCCCGTGTTCATTGTTTTAATATTTTATTTCTAAATCATCTCTACACCCCACGTGGGGCTTGAACTCACAATCCTGAGATCGAGAGTCACATGCTCCACCAACTGAGACCACTGGGGCAGCATTATTTACAATAGTCAAGATAGGGAAACAACCAAAGTGTCCATCAATGAATGAATGGATGAAGATCATAAAAAAAGAATGAAAATTTGCCATTTGTGACAATATGGATGGATCTAGAGTGAAATAAGTCGGATGGAGAAAGACAAATACTATCTGATTTCAATTATATGTGGAACCTAAACAACAGAACAAAGAGGGGCACCTGGGTGGCTCAGTCGGTTAAGTGGCTGCCTTCTGCTCTGGTCGTCATCCCGGGGTCCTGGGATCAAGCCCCGCATCGGGGTCCCTGCTCAGTGGGGAGCCTGCTTCTCCCTCTCCCTCTGCCTGCCACTCCCCCTGCTTGTGTTGTCTTTCTCGCTATCGCTATCTCTCTCTCTCTCTCTGTCGAATAAAATCTTTAAAAAAAATTAAAAACAAAACAAAACAGAAATAGGGGCGCCTGGGTGGCTCAGTCGGTTAAGTATCCGACTCTTGATTTCGGCTCAGGTAATGATCTCAGGGTTGTGGAATCAAGCCTCACATCAGTCTCCGTGCTCAGTGCCAAGTCGGCTTGAGCTTCTCTCCCTCTGCCCCTCCCTGCTCACTCTCTCTCTCAAAAGAAATAAAAACAGAAATAGACTCATAGATGCAGAAAACAATATGATGGCTGCTAGAGGGAAGAGGGAGTTGTGGGACTGGCAAAATAAGGACAGGGGATTAAAAGGTACAAACTTCCAGTCACAGAATAAGTAAGACACAGGGATGCAATGTACGCATAGAAGGATATAGTCAATAACATGTAACAAGTTTATATGGTAACAGATGGTACTAGATTTATTGTGGTGATCATTTCATAATGTATATAAATGTTGAATCACTATGTTGTACCATCTGAAACCAATATAATATTGTATGTCAACTATACTTCAGTAAAAGAAACCAACCTCTCAGCTCATTCAAATGAAATTTCAGTATAAGTTTTAAAATTGCTGTTATTGAAAAATGCTCATGAAAATAAAATCAAATATAATTTAGTCTGAGGGGGAATGTTGGGTTTCTACTCCCCTTACAGAGGAAGTCTCTGAAACTTCTAAATAATCCTGGATTGTGATTCTAACTCAGTCATTCTCAAAGTTTCTGTGGGGATTGTAAACATCTCCACCTGGTGAATGGATAAATGGAAAATACTGTACACCTTCAAATTATCTCATTGAGAAATCTTTTGGTTTCCTTACAGGATAAATACATACTCGGTGTCCAAATTTTCATGCCACCATTTTTGTTAAATTATAAGAACTTCTGTTTATGTATTTGCTAAGCAAAACCTGTTCTCACTTAAAGTAAGAAATAGAATCAATTTCCAAGATTTTTTTTTATTAAAAACAAACAAAAAGAGTAATAGATGCTTTCATGTCCTATTAGTTTCCTCAGGCTGCTATAACAAACTGCCACCAACAGAATGGCTTTTAACAACAGAAATTTATTCTGTTACAGTTTTGAATTTCATGAAAAAGATGTTGGTGGGGTTGGCTCTTTTTGAGGATTGTTAGAAAAATCTGTTCCATGCCTCTCCCCTGGCTTCTGGTGGTTGCTGGCAATCTGCTGTTTCTTAGCTTATGGAAGCACCGTCCAATCTCTGCATCATCTTCATGTGATGCTCTCCCGGCATGCAATGCCTGTGCCCCAGTTTTCTCTTTTTATAAGAACAGCAGTCATATTGGATTATTGGATTAGTGGCCCACCCTCCTTCAGGAGACCTCATCTTAATTAATGACATCTGCAATGACCCATCTCCGAATAAGGCCTCATTCTAAGATACCAGAGGGTAAGATTTTGACACATGAATTTAGGGGGGATGGACGCAATTCAACCAATAATACATATGAATACATTTATCTTACCAGATAGCCACATGGCATTGTGCAAGAGACCTACGCACTCTGAGCCTCAGATTCTTCCTTTCTTAGGAGGGTGATTGTGACTGTTCTTACTCCCAGGATTGTGTCTCCAGGAGGCCAAGGACTGGCCCGTCCTATTAAATAGCCTGAGAGAGAAGCAGGCCCAGCTTCACTTCTGCTCACACAAGCACCTGTAAGCGGGATCCCCCTACTGCACCACCAGGGCTGGTGGTAAAGAGTCCTTTGTCTCACTCAACTGCAGTCCTTGTACATAAGCTACTCTCCATTACCAGCTTGGCGGCAACTATGCACATGGTTCCACTCCCCTTACCAGGATAGCATAGCTCCCACCTCTCACCCTCCCGGTACCTGAGTGGTCGCCACTGAGGGCACTCACATCTGGCTTCATGTTCTTCCTCTGCATTGGTGGCACCCCAGCCAACTAATGCCTCCAGCCTCCCTTTCCCAGGTCTTGCCTTGTTCCCTCAAGCTATTAAGATGCAGAGCTGGTGTTTTAGCCCAAGCCTCCATACCAGCCCCAGACAATGGGTACATAACCGCACATTCCACGGTTCCTCTTATCATGTGTCCTATTAGATCTGAAAACTCTCCAATAACCATATTGTCAAAGCTGTACAGAGTGTATTCCTAATTCCTAGAATGGGATTCAATTCAATCCAACTTTTGGAGCAGTACATTTGTATAGCGAGTGAACCAGCCATAGAAACATACTGGCAATGATTGTATTCACAAATGAATACTATCAAAATCTTATAAAATGTTTAGGGGCGCCTGGGTGGCTCAGTCGTTAAGCGTCTGCCTTCGGCTCAGGTCATGATCCCAGGGTCCTGGGATCGAGCCCCGCATCGGGCTCCTCGCTCCGCGGGAAGCCTGCTTCTCCCTCTCACACTCCCCTTGCTTGTGTTCCCTCTCTCACTGTCTCTCTCTCTGTGTCAAATAAAAAAAAAAAAAAATCTTATAAAATGTTTAATAAAACCTAGTAGTAGACTGCACACTCACAAATAAGCTTATAGGGTCATAAAAGCATGGACTGAGAAAGAAATCAATCCAATGGGAAGATCAGTATGAAGGTTAATTTCATGTGTCAGCTCAGCTAGGATATGGTGCCCAGTTGTTTGGTCAAACACTAGCCCAGATGTTGCTGTGAAGGGGTTTTGTAGATGTAATTAACACTTACAATCAGTAGACTTTAAGTAATAAAGATTACTCTCAATAATGTCTCCTCAAATCCATTGAAGCTCTTAAGAGCAAAAACTGAGGTTTCCCAAAGAAGGAATTCTGCCTCAAGACTGTAACATGGAAATCCTGCCTGGATTTCAGACTCGCTAACCACCCCCAACCAGTCATGTCAGCCAATTCCTTATATTAAACCTCTCTAGATAGAGAGATGATGATGATGATGATGATGAAGATGACGATGATGATGATGCATGTGTGTCCTGTTGGTTCTGTTTCTCTGAAGAACTGATTGATATGTTCAGATTTATTTTTTTTTTTAAGATTTTATTTATTTGACAGAGAGAGCACAAGCAGGAGAGAGAGGGAGAAGCAGGCTCCCTGCTGAGCAAGGAGCCCGATGTGGGACTCGATCCCAGGATGCTGGGATCATGACCCGGCCGAAGGCAGCCGCTTAACCGACTGAGCCACCCAGGCGCCCCTGTTCAGATTTATTTTTAATGGTGGCCAAGAGAACAGGAAGAATTGTTTGAATAAAGGATTTGAGATGAACACATTGACAGGCTAGAAATGAAGTCATTAGCAATTTTTCGCTCCGGGTAGTAGAGAAAGAGAGAAGAAAGATAATGGCACTTCACAACTCCACATGATTAGCTTCCCACCTGGAAGTTGCACCAATAAGGCAAAGTCCTTCCAAAAAGGATGTCTAAGATGTTTTCTTAAATCCACATACATCAGACCCAAAGAGAGAATGAATTTTCAACCTACCTGTACAAATAAATGCTTAGAAAACTCCCCTGTTGACAGGCTATAAGCATAAGGTGGACTTCCCTTCTGTCTCTACACAGTTCTTGAAAGGATGCAATAAGTAGGTTATTCTAGCCTCAAAGGTAATGACATGAATTATGAATGACTCAATGGATAGCAGTGAACAGATAAAAATGTACATCTTCTGGGCCAAAAATAAGCTAATTAAATCAAAACTCAAAAGGCAAACACTAGATGAGGGGAACTATTCATTAATAATGAGGAACAGAATTAATAGTTTTAATATTTAAAGAGCTCATAAGATTCAGGAAGAAAAACCCCAATAGTTAAATATGCAAAGGAGCCTACCAGAAAATTCTCAAAAACAGGTTATATCAGGGCGCCCGGGTGGCTCAGTCGTTGGGCGTCTGCCTTTGGCTCAGGTCGTGATCCCAGGGTCCTGGGATCAAGCCCCACATCGGGCTCCCAGATCAGCGGGAGGCCTGCTTCTCCCTCTCCCACTCCCCCTGCTTGTGTTCCCTCTCTCGCTGTGTCTCTCTCTGTCAAATAAATAAATAAAATCTTTAAAAAAAAAAAAAATAAAATCTTAAAAAAAAAAACAGATTATATCAATGACCCACCAACGTCTGGAAAAATGTCCAACCTCACTAATTCAAAGAAATGTAAACTGAAGCAACAATGAGATTGCATTTTCCATCTACCAAATTAGCAAAGATGGAAAAAAAAATGAAATGATCCCTGATGGTGCTGATTGGAGTAAATAGCTATCAGAACACAATTTGGTAATACCTAAGGAACTTGATCTAGTAATTCACCTTCTGAAAATCTACCCAAAGAAAGGTTGGATCACAAAGATGTTTCACACAGCATTATTTCAAATGGTAAGCAACTGAAATGTCCTGGGGCGCCTGGGTGGCTCAGATGGTTTAGCATCTGCCTTCGGCTCGGCTCCGCTCGGGTCATGATCTCCAGGTCCTGGGATGGAGCCCCACATGGGGCTCCCCGCTCAGTGGGGAGTCTGCTTCTCCCTCTTCCTCTGCCCCTCCCCACTGCTCCTGCTCTCTCTCTCTCTCTCTCTCTCTGTATCTCTCTGTCTCAAATAATAAATTAAAAAAAAATTCTTAAAAAAAAAAAAAAGAAAGATATTGAAATGTCCTACCAGAGAGGAATGGTTTTTTCATTTAGCTATCCAAATAATTCTTGAGTACCTACTATGTGATCATTCCCTGAGGTTGCTAAGCAATGGCTAGTTGTTCTAGATTAATCTTCTTTTAAAATGTGGGTAGAAATTTGTGTAACGAAATTAGTGATGCAGGTGATGATACATAAGCTTATGTATGTGCTTGTATCTGCTTATATCATCACTGGAAATCTACACAAGGAAGGCATAACAGAGATGGCCTTTGGGAAAAGACTGGGGGAGGGGGCGAGGGAGAATTGCAGTTCCCAGTGCTCTTGTACCATCCTGAATTTTTAAAACATGTTCATGGCTTTTGTTAATGTTTTGAAAGTGCGTGATACATAAATCTTATTTCTCATAAGTGTTTTCGAGTCATTTCGTAGGTGACTTGTCTTCTTGAATGTGGAACGTTCTTCAAGGGAAGGGACTGTTTTATATTTCTTTGTATTCTCCCTTTGCGCGCATGCAATGCTAGCACATAGTGGGTGTACAAAAATATTTGTTGAATAGAAAATAATGTAATTTGGTGCTCGGATAGAAGTTAGTTAAAATAAATGTTAAAATCAATAGTTCTGTGTACTGCTTTCACGCTGACTTATCTATTGTAAAGCATATCACTTATTGTTTATATCATAGTTTGCTAATCTCGAATGAGGAAGGAACAAGATAATTGATGAATTCTTCGATGAAACTACATAGGGAAAAGCCAAATGACCTTTTAATTCCTATGCATCTACTTGTAATCTTAATAAATTAATTTAAAGACCCCTCGATATCAAGTAAGGAAACATAGAGATAATCTCAAGGTTTTAATTATTATAAAATTTAAAATTTTTAATATAAGGGCTATTTTGTGCATTCATAAGAGATTAGATTTGTTTTAATATTTTAATATACTTTGTAAGACATTTGTAATCTACAACAATTCCTTTATCATCAAACACAGGTGGGTTTTTGGGTTTTTTTTTTTTTATTCTCTTTTATATGAGAAACAGGGAACAAAGTTGTTAAGGTAATACATTGCATTCACCACTGAATTGATCTCTCTTCTACAGTTTCATGAATGAAAGGACAACATCACTTGAAAGTGGCACCTGATTTGGTTTATTGATTCCCTTCACTGACTCCCTCCCTCTCCCCAAAGTCATTTACTTTCAAAATATCATTGCCTGCTGAAGAAATTAGCTGGCATACTACCAAAGGGAAGTATATTTCACTAAATGAAGTTCCTGAAATGCAGCTTTTGTTTTTTGTTTCTTTCTGCTCTGCCAGCAACTTCAGATTATGAGAAAGTGCATTCTCTGCACTGTATAGCATAAGACAGTTCAGGACTGTTCCAGAAGGTACAGCTGCTATTTGGTACAAAGTACAAAGCCGGGGGTGGGGATTGGGGGGGGTGGGGGAGCGAGCAAACTTCTCCCAGCCGGTTGAAGGGACTTTGCTGCAAAATTCCTTAATGAAGGAGACCCACAGATTTGCTGGGATGCAGTTAGGCTAGATGGTAGGAAATTGGAAAATGTTATTAAACTCAAGAAGAAAGATTGAGATGCTTGTGACAGTAGCCCATGTATGTAGATATCAGCGCAACAACTGACAAATGACCAATTGCCAATGGCCAGGCTGCGACCCGAAATCAGGAAAGGTGGCCCGGGGGAAAAAAATAAAAAATAAAACAAATGCTTTATCATTGAGGGGGAGGGGACGGTGTGCTCTGTTTATTCTGGTCTCTGCAGTATTTCCCTTGGTAAGAGCAAGAAAGAAAGACAAGGAGAGAGAGAAAAAATAAAAGGAAAGAGACAGACCTGGAAGAAATTCTCATTTCAAAGAGAATAAAGAAGGACAGAAGGGGAAGAGCTCGAGAGACAGGTGGGGAGCTGACATTTCAAGATGTCACCTCATTTCCCCTTCTCTACAATTCCAAAGCCCGCTTTTATTCCCATTGTACAGGTGAAGGAGGCTCGAGGCTGCGCCGCTGTGGATGGAAGGAGCCAGGCTAGGACCCCCCCTTTCCAGGCTGCACAGGAACATCGTCAGCAGTCGGGGAAGAGGACAGCTGTTAGCTGTGGTTCGGTCCGCTCGCCGGTGTGGATGCGTGAAGGGGACATCAGCATGTGGGACGGGACCTGCAGAACCGTTGCGGTAACATTAAGTTAAATTTTACCTCTGGGAAAGAGGTAATGAAGGGCATGGAAAAGCTTTTAACTCCTTTACATCAATCCTGAACACACAGGAATGGAAATTACAACCGGTCATAATGACATGCTAAAAGGCTTGGCCTTTGGAGAAAAAAGGAAAAAAAAAAAAAAACAACCAACTGGATTAGTTTTTCCTGGGAATGAAAAGCTGAAAGGAGACGTAGTGTTCCGTGATACAAAAATGAGACTGTAGGGACTTGCTGATATTTTAAATCATCATCACAAACACAAAGAGAGAGAGAGGAGGAGGAGGAATGGTAACACAGTGGAGTGTTTACACGTACGGAGGCGAATTGTAAACACTTAACTTGAGATTTTCTGCTCTCTCTCAAAACATCGCATATCCCTTGGAATTGGGGGACTGGCTGAATGGGGTCCTGTCTACAAGCAAAGGTGTATGGGCTGAGTTATTTGTTGGTGCTGACAGTTCGTTAGAGCTAGGAGGAGCCAAGAGGTAGGCTCCCACGTGGTGTCAAGCACCTGGTTTCACAGAGGATAGGGCTGTGGTCCCAAACCCTCCCGGGTGCCCTCTGTCATGCGAACCCCCTTCAGTCCTAAGACTCCTCAGGTGGGCATCATTCACTTAGTCCCCAAAACTACTGCGTCCTCTCACTCCTGGGAGGGGCAGTCAGGGAGCACTTGGACTCACCTTTGGACCCCAGGTAGTCTAAGGGCCCTAACTTCTGGCTTCAAGCCCTGCACTTTGTCCTTGTCATGGTGTGCCTCTTTCCCAGCTTTGGTCTCTGGATCTTATTAAAAGGGGAAAATACAGTGTCCTCTTAACTGGCTAAGGCAAACATTAGACAAAACCACCATCATATGTTGGCTAATTGAATTTAAATAAAATAAAAAAAAACCACCATCATGAAACAAATGAACTTTTTTTTTTTAAAGATTTTATTTATTTATTTTGAGAGAGAGAGAATGAGAGAGAGCACATGAGAGAGGGGAGGGTCAGAGGGAGAAGCAGACTCCCCGCCGAGCAGGGAGCCCGATGCGGGACTCCATCCAGGGACTCCAGGATCACGATCTGAGCCGAAGGCAGTCGCTTAACCAACTGAGCCACCCAGGCGCCCGAACTTATTTTTAATAGGGGAAGAATACACATAACATTCCCATCTTAACCATTTTTAAAGGTACAGTTCGGTGCACTCATCACCATCATCCATCTCCAGAACATCTTGCAGAGCTGAAACCCGGTACTCATGAAACAGTAACTCTCCATTCCCTTCTTCCCCTCCCCGGCCCCTGACAGCCACCATATTACCCTCTGAATCCATTGATTTGACTACTCTGGTACCTCACATAAATGCAGTCATATAATATTTGTCCTTTTGACACTTACTTATTTCCCTTAGCATAATGTCCTCAAAATTCATCTATGTTGTAGCGTATGTCAGAATTCCCTTCCTTTTCAAGGCTGAATAATATTCGATTGTATGTACATGCCCCATTTTGTTTATCCCTTCATCTGCTAATGGCCAGTTGGGTTGCTTCCACCTTTTGGCTATTAAGCCGGTTTTTAAAACCTTGCATTTGTACAGAAATTTTAAAGAAAGTTTGAAAGTACTTTTCTGTATATGATCTTGCTTTATTCTATGTATCTTCTTCATTGCATTTAGAGATAAATTCATAGGGTTGTTATTTTATAAGTTTTGAAAGGGAAATACATCACAAAAAGTGGAAAACCACCACACAAAACATGGCACAGCAACCAGTCCGTGGAGAGGCCTTACCGAAGGCAAGGAAAGTGAAGAGGCTCCCAGCTCTGTTCTCCTGGGACAGCCCTGGGTGTTGGATTGCCCTTGGCACAGTAGAGAAGTCCAGGACCGGGTTGGAACAGGCAGAAGGAAGGGCTTGCCCTAGATCCTGACATTTATCATCTGCTTCCCCGTTGTATGATCACAGGCAAAAAAATATAATAGGTTCAATGTTGCTTAATATAAATGACGTCAGGACACAAAGAAAAATCAGCTCCCTTGTAATTTGTTTGTTAAACCTGACATTTGTATAATATAGGATGAGGGAGATTTCCTGTCCCCCCCATGGTTATCCCGATCAGAGGGAAGCGTCTATGGAATTAACAATTAGAGAATGCAGCTGAAGAACATAACAAATATTTGTTGAGCTCGCCAACATGTGCTAAGTCATTCAGCAAACGCTTTTAAGGGCCTGGTAGGTATTAGCTCTTTCACGTGGGTTGTCCCACCTTGACCTTGCAAGCACCCGCCGTGGCAAGCCTGCGCAGTCATGCCGAATAGGTCAGCACCAGGCACGGTGCTGAGAACAGCACAGCAATGGGGCGCCTGGCCCGGCTCCACCGTGACCAGTTGCACCACCTGCAGAAGTGACTTCACCGCCCCACGTTTCAGTTCCCACATTTCTAAATGAGGCCCGTAATAACGTCCAGCTCCTAGAGCCGTTACAAGGATGGAACAAGAGGGCGCCTGGGTGGCTCAGTCGTTAAGCGTCTGCCTTCGGCTCAGGTCATGATCCCAGGGTCCTGGGATCGAGTCCCATATCGGGCTCCCTGCTCCGCGGGAAGCCTGCTTCTCCCTCTCCCACTCCCCCTGCTTGTGTTCCTGCTCTCACTGTGTCTCCCTCTATCAAATAAATAAATAAAATCTTTAAAAAAAAAAAAAAAAGGATGGAACAAGATAAAGCATGCGGTGTACCTGCCCACCAACCCCACGAGGAATCTATTCCTCATGGGCCCATTTCCCGGATGAGAATACAGTAGCTAAGAGAGGCTGAATAACTAACTGTCCGAGGGCTGGCGTGTAGGTGGTCACAACAGGACTGGGACTCACAGCTGGTGTCTGGTTCTCCAGGTCCCGGCTTTGCTCCATTTTACAGGTGTCTGCGGGGCTGGAGCCCCGTGGGCCAGGAAGTCTGCGAGGAACGATGACCGCATGCTCCACCGTCCCGGGACACCTGCATGTGGCTGTCCCCACTGCGGCAGGGGGAGGCCAGCAGCGTCCTTACCAGTAACAGCTGCTTACTGGGTGCTGAACCTCTATACCCGGGCTCTCGATGAGCCATGCCAGTGACCTGGCCCATGCTCATTTGCAACCCCAAGACCTTTCCTCTGTCTTCACGCCCGCACCCCCTGGTCCCCTTTCTCGTCTCTCTCACCCCCTCTTTGTCTTCCCCTCTTCCTTTTCTTCTCACCTCCTTTCTCTCTTCCTTCCTCGCAGCCTAATTTGGAATGGAACAAAATTATTCTGTGTTAGCTAAACAAGGCGTTAAGCTTCCTGTTCTGAAGTTTTAAAAACAAATGAATCGAATTTTTAGGCCAGGCTTTTAAAAAAACCTCAAGCATCGGTGGCCTGGAGAGATGGAAGAGTATCTTAGAAAGGAAAGCAAATCTAGCAGAATATTCGTTGTAGAATCTAAGGGGTGAATAGATGGGAGTTCCCTGCAAATTCTCTCAAGTTTTCTGTATGTTTCAGAATTTTCATGATAAAAATGTGGTGGTGGCAGGGAATCAATGAATGGCTTTCTATTTGTCACTAATTTTTGTTGAGAGGAGGGCTGGGACAATGGCCTCAAGATAAGAAAAGGTTTCTCATCTGTCCTGGCGGAGTGTATTTGCGGGGGGGTGGGGGGCGTCCCAGGGTTGGTGTCTCTTTTGGAAGGGAAATCACAGAGGGGCTCACCCAGGGCTGACAGACAAGCCAGGCGTCTTGGAACAAAGCCTGGCAGACGCAGACATTCAGCTGTTGGCTTTTCAAAAAGCCTCCCCAAAAGCTTTCACCTCAGGCAAGAGAATATGAGAACTGAACTGATTTTTTTTATTTGACAGAGAGAGAGAACACGAGCACAAACAGGGGGAGCAGTAGAGGGAGAGGGAGAAGCAGGCTCCCCACCGAGCGGAAAGCCCAACGTGGGGCTCAATCCCAGGACCCTAAGGTCATGACCTGAGCCCAAGGCAGCTGCCTAACCGACTGAGCCACCCAGGCGCCCCGAGAACTGAACTGATTTAAGGGGCTCAGGTCCCTTCCTAAGAGAAACAGCCATAGGTTGGTAGTCTCCGGAGGACCCCATCCTGTTCTCTCCCTCCCTGTCTGTGGGCCCACATCACCCTGAGTGATAGGCCGCGCCTCCAGCTGCCCAAGTTCCAGAACCAGCCCAGTCCCTGGGCCTGAAGGTCCTGCTGCAAAAGATGACCATGGCATACTGGGCCAGGCATATTCGGGAAGGTTCACAGGGTAGTTTCATTGCTGCTGCGGCTACCAGATCTCAGTGCTCCGCTGATCTGCTGTCTGGATGCATTTTTCTGGGCTGTACCTACATGTCCTGGCACTACGGTCCTATGGAGCTAACTCCAGCAGTAATATATGCCTTGCGGGCTGGGGGAGGGCAAGCCATAAACTCTGCTCCCATCCTCCTTGACCCACGTGACATATGCCATCTCAGAGGGGCCTGCGTGGTAAATGCAACGCAAACACCAGAGATTCACGAGGCCGACTTGTCCGAGCTTCCGATCAGAAACAGCCTCAACTCATGAGAGGAGACCGGTCAGATAAATTACAGCACGGCCCTACAGCAGAAATCTCCGCGGCATCTTTTTAAAAAAGGGAGAGAGTATTTAGAGATTGACAAGGAATAATCTCCTAGCTGCATTGCTAAATAGAAATAAATAGGAAGATACAGAGCAGTGTATATCGCGTGCACCTGTTCCTGGGGGCGCCCGGGGGGCTCAGTCGTTAAGCAGGTCATGATCCCGGGGTCCTGGGATCGAGCCCCACATCGGGCTCCCTGCTCGGCGGGAAGCCTGCTTCTCCCTCTCCCACTCCCCCTGCTTGTGTTCCCTCTTTCGCTATATCTCTCTCTGTCAAATAAATAAATAAAATCTTGAAAAAAAGAAAGAAAGAAAGAAAGAAAGAAAGAAAGAAAGAAAGAAAGAAAGAAAGAAAGAAAGAAAAAGAAAATCTATACCCATGGTCACATGTGCAAGAATACCTTTGGCTGGATGTACAAGAATGAGGGGGTCTCGGGAGGTGAAGGCAGGGGCAGGGGTAAGATGGAGAAGCAGGGTCTCCTGGGTGTCTGCCTTGGGCTCACTTCATGATCTCCGGTTCTGGGATGGTTCTGGGATCGAGCCCCACATCGCCCCGCATCAGGCTTCCAGCTCAGCAGAGAGTCTGCTTTTCTCCCTCTCTCCCTTCCTCTCTCTCTTCCTCTGCCCCTCCCCGCTGCTCATTCTCTCTCTCAAATAAATTTTTTTAAAAATCTTAAAAAAAATGAAGAATCATATTCACTAGATACTATATGCTTTTTGTTATTTGACTTTTTATTAAGTGTGTGTTTTCTATTTAAAAGGATATACTTGGGGTACCTGGCTGGCTCAGTTGGTGGAGCATGCGAATCTTGATTTTGGGGTTGTGAGTTTGAGCCCCACATTGGGTATAGAGATTACTCAAAAATAAAATCTTAAAAAAATATATATATATATACTTACATTAAATGAGTAAAAACAAAACCAGAGTCTCAAAGCGACAGCCCTGGGACTGTCCTAGTCCAGCTGCCCAAGCTCCCTTTTCTACCTGACATGTGAGTCCCAGGTAATTAATTCAACGTTGGGCCTGGAGGAATGTGGACAGTGAGGACCTGCTAGGGAGACCCCTCTCTCACAGCCTGCAGCAGGGAATGTTCTGGAAGCTGCACCACCACCACCACCACCACACCACCACCAGTGCCCCAGGGCAGGCTCCCTCAGGCATTTGCAGTTCTAATTTCTGATTTCCAGGCAACTGGTTTCCTAAGAGGGGAGGAAAAGACGGGGGGGGGGGGGGGGGGGGGGGGGGGGAAATGTAGCCAGGCTGGAGTTGAAAGAAGAAGGTGTGGCCATGTGAGGTCAGTATGGGTGTTTCCAGTGCTCTTTGGCAAGATTCTCTGGGGGTTACGGAGCTGTGGTCTCTCATGTTCTGACCCTTGAGACTTTGACCCTAGACTTTGATGATGAACTGCCTGGGCTTCATTCCCATCCCATCCTGGTTTTACCCTTGACTGGCTGTGGGACTTGGGACATAATAAATTTTCTAAGTCTCAGTTTTTTCACTCAAAAGGTAGGAGGGGGTCCCTGGCTGGCTCAGTCTGTTGAGCGTCCGACCCTTGATTTCAGCTCAGGTGGTGGTCTCAGGGTTATGAGATCCAGCCCCGCGTCAGGCTCTGTGCTGGGCATGGAGCCTTCTTGGGATTTTCTCTCTTCCTCTCCCTCTGCCCCCGCCCTCAAAAAAAGAAAGAAGGGAAGGGAAGGGAAGGGAAGGGAAGGGAAGGGAAGGGAAGGGAAGGGAAGGGAAGGGAAGGGAAGGGAAAGGAAGGGAAGGGAAGGGAAGGAAAGGGAAAGGAAAGGGAAAGGAAAGGAAGGGAAGGGAAGGGAAGTAGGAGGGAAGGTGGGGATGGGGAGAGAATAATGCTGCTAAAGATGTTACGAGGTGGCTGTTGATGTTGCCCAGTTTAGAAAGATCATAGACTCTGGAGCCAGAGTGCCTGGGTTGAAATCACATGTACCGGTTTTGTGACTTTGGAAAAATAATTTAATGACTGTGCCTCAGTTTATTCACCTGTAAAATGGGCACAATAATAGTACCTATGTGATAGGGCTTTGGTGAGATATAAATAAGTCAACACTTGTAAAATGCTTAGCCTAGTGCCTGGTCTATAGCAATTTTTGAGCCAGAGAAGGTCTTAACCCAACCTTTTATTTTTAGTAATGAGGAACTGTGGTCCAAAGAGGGACTTGCCCAAGAGTGGACTGTTTATTAGTGACAGAGCCAGGAGTAAAACCCAGTGTCTCAACTCCCAGTCTGGAATATTTTCCGCTGTTTACTTTAGGCCAAAATGTTTTCTTACATCCCAGCATAAAATTAGAAAGAAGTGAGGAAAAAGCTGTTTTGGATCAAATAAAACAATATTGGGTTCAAATTCAGTGTGTGGCCACAGCCAAGTTTTTTGACCTCCCTAAACTAAACCTACTCTTCCTTGGGAATAAGATGAGGATAAATATATGAACCTCCTAGTGGTGTTGTGATAAGTGCAAGATGCCTGGCACAGAGCGTTTCTCAATAAATGGTAATAATACCAGTACTGATTAACAACAGGTGATGGGGCACCTGGGTGGCTCAGTCAGTTAAGCATCTGCCTTTGGCTCAGGTCAGGGTCCTGGGGTCAAGCCTTGCATCGGCCTCCCTGCTCAGCAGGGAGTCTGCTTCTCCCTCTGCATGCCCTCCACCCATCATGCTCTCTCTCTCTCTCAAACAAATAAATAAAATCTTAAAACAAAACAAAAAAACATGTGAGGGTGTAGTTGGGCTCAAGAGTCCCATATCCATGGATAGATGACTTTTATAAACTCCTCACTCTTCCAGGGGCTTGCAAACTCCTGAGCCCATTGTGGATAATTATTAACAATACAGACTCATTTGGGGCAATTATTTTTAAAACAAATTGGAAATGTAAGAATAAGCTCTCAAATATCCGGGGTAGGGATGAGTTGGTTTTATGGCATGTGCCTAGGAAATATCATGGCAAATAAGGTTGGTCTCTAAGTTGAGTAATAATATTTCTGATCCAAAGTAAGTATGACATCACCAGGAACATGCAAATCAACACCACCATGAGAAACAACTCCATGCCCATTAGAAGGGCTAAACTTTGAAACACTTGCTAATTATCAATTGCTAGTAAGGATGGAACATCTGGAACCCTCATACAATGCTGACAGGAGTGCAGAATGGTAAAACCCTTTTGGAAAAACAGTTTAGTAGTTTCTTATAAAGTTGACCATAATCTTATTATATTAGTTATCTATTGCTGTCTAGCAAATTCTCCCCAAATTTAGTGACTTAAGATAGCATTCATCTTTTTTTTTTTTTTTTTTTCCTTTTTAAGAAGTCTCTCAGAGTTTCTGTGGGTCAGAAATTGGGACAGGGCACATTCTGGTCCACCATGTTGGGGCACACCTGGAAGACTGAAGGCTGGGTATGCGAGCACCTGAGGGCGGGCCTACCCACATGTCTAGAGATGAGGTTGGTGTTGGCTGAGGGCTGTTGTCTGGAATATCCTCACATGGCTTCTCCAAGTGGCCTGGGCTTTCTCACAACTCTGTGCCTCGGTTGGTTCCCAGTGCAAGCCTCCCAACAGAAGAGAGGGGGGAAGGGAGAAAGAGAGAGAGAGAGGTAGGGAGAGAGAGAGAGAGAAGATCTGAAAGTAGTTATCAAAAGAGTTATCAGGAGTTATCATATCTTACCCATTTGTAAACCCTCACAACAGCTTCAACCTGGTACGTAACCTTGTAATTAAGCAAGTGAATTTTTCAAAATGGGAGTGTTAACCTGTGGGATGGTTGATTTTATTTGTCAACTTGGCTGGGCCACAGTGCCCAGATGTGTGGTCATTATTCTAGATGTTTGTGTGAGGGTATTTTTGGATGAGCATAACATTTAAGTCAGGGAACTTGAGGTAAAGCAGATTGCCTGCCACAATGTGGGTGGGCCTCATCCAATCAGTTGAAGAACTGAATAGCACAAAGATGGACCTCCCCTGGCAAGAGGGAATTCTGCCAGCAGACAGCTTTCAGACTTGAACTACAACATTGACTCTTCCTGGGTCTCCAGCCTTCAGTTCGCCCAGCAGATTTTGGACCTGACACCCTTTATAACCAGATGAGCCAATTTCTTGAAACAGATCTCATTCATTCATTCTCTCTCCCTCTCTCTCCATATATATATATATATATATATATACATATATATACACACTCTTGCTTCTGTTTATCTAGAGATCCCTGACTAATACTAATACAACTGGCTACCTAGGTATCACCAAAACCATGGGCTTCTTGTTCAGAAGTTTTTCCCCTTGGTTCATAACTGCAAATGGGATTTTCATTTAAAATATTTCCCGCGCTACTTCTTAATAGTAGGCAATGTACCCGTAATATACAGCATTTACATAGTGGTCATACAGCCTCCTAGCAAGGTGGCAGTTCTCAGTGGTTTTCCGGGGAGGATGGGAATAGGAGCCATTACATGGCTCATCAGTAATCTGTTGCAAAGAAGCTGTGCTCATCAGCGCAGAAGTAAATCTTTCATTACTGGAAAATGTGAATCAACTCAAGTGAAACAAGGTTCTGTCAGCTTATAAAACTTAATTATGTTTCTAACTCCATAAATTCGCCCAAGTAAAGACGTTTGAAAATACCTAACTTCCACTTTGAACTGACAGAAAATTAATTGCGAGAATGCAAGCGTATAGGACATGTTAAGAAACGTCTGGATTTCTTAACCGCGTCTTCCAGCAAGAGTGTGTGCTTTGCACTTTGGGGTCAACTCGGCCTCAAAATGGCTCCGTTTCCTCTTAGACACCAAATCACAGAAAATCCTCCACTTTCCGAATAAGAACACCCACCTCCCACGCCCGAAGAAGAGAAAATGGAGGGGAAGGAAAAGAAATCAGTACGTGGCTGAAGTTTTCCCCCTCGTGGAGTTAAGAAAAACACTTGAGCGTGAGGACAAAAGCTCCCTTGTTTAAGCGCTTCCCCAGCTGCACTTCAACTAAATATATCCTGGGCAGAGTGTTTTCATTTCTCCACCCCTCTCCTGGAGCCAATCACACGGTGACAAACAGCCCCGGGGCCCCTTGGGACTGGCACGACAGAGGTAATGCCTTGGTGACTGGCTTCACCTTCCCTTCCAGCCCTGGCCTGCTCCCCCAGAGCCTGCGGGGAGCCCCAGGAAGGCTGGCCGAGCCCTCTCTCTGCTCCTGCAGGGGTTAACTCCAGCGGCCTCTGTCTGGAATTCATGCACCACCTGGGCTGACAGCATGAATGACTCATTGTTTCCCCTCCGGAACGTCTGAGGAGTGCTTCTTGGTGTCAATAACCAAGGCAAAGTAAAATTGTGTTGTTTTTTTTTTCCCCTTTCGACATAACCAATTTTCTAAAACTGAATATAGAACTGGAGATCAGGAGAGTGTGTTTCTTCTGCAGCCATCGTAGCCAAGGTTACTGCATGGAGTGGGTCTGCGGGGACAAAGGATTTAAATTTACTGTCTACAAACAGAAGGAGGCCTAAAGCCAGGGGTCCCTTCATTTCCAGTTTGTGTAGCAGTCCTCTAACACTAAGCACTCTTGGCGGAGACCTCTCGTCTGCCTTAACATGTGGTCCGACCGGATTCAGTACTCGATTTTCTATTACCCACGCTCTGTATAAAGGGAAATTTTGACCGATCGGTTCCCATAGCCAAATTGAAGACACGCATGCGTCGAAGCCCATAGGTGAATCTTCCACATCCCCTGTTTCTAAAGCAGTGTGTTCATGATCGTGCCCCACCTCACATTTCCCTGTATGGCACCCTTCTTTGATGTCAGCAAGTTTTATGCGCCTTGGGAAACTGGATTGGCAGATTTTCCTGGACTGTGGGATCTTTTGCCTTCCATAAGTGCATCTCGGCCCCAAAGCTTGAGAGCCGGCCTGTGCAGACATTGTACTCTCTTTCTGCAAGTGTCACATACGACACATATTGAACTTTTCTTTCTGTGGCCTCTTCCACCTACTTACCTATGGTTTAGGTATTTCTAGGAAAAGAGTCAAAAGGAAGATGTGGAAAAATGAAATGAATATGGGGAGGCAAGGAAAAAAGTCCTGTGCAGACTCCGGATCTAGGTTCTAACTCAAATCCGGGAGGTTAGCACGCAGCAGAGTGCTTTCCTCATCAAGTTAGGTAACAGCCCTGAATAGATTCCAAGTCAGTTTGACTTAGAATAAGGACGAGGACAGCTGGTATCGAAGAAAAGGGAAGATGCATAGGATATGAAGATTAAATAGGATGATTAATAAAATGGCAGCAGACGCCTTTCTTGTAATTGACATCAGTCAGTTCACGTATGCTTCAAATTTCTGCAGTAATAGGAGACCGGTTTGGCTTGGGCTGGTTTCCTGTGATAAACAGGGCTACTCCATACCACGGATGGAAACTCATGCAGATCCCGAATGAGAAAGAATCAAAATAACAAAAAAATATTTCCCTCTCTTTCCAACCAATGCTATAATTTAGCAAATTGAGGATTTTCTTTGATTGTCAGTATCCTTAAAATAAAGCGAGGTATCAAAATATTTGCAATTACCCTTGTTGAAGCTAACGAAAACCTGCGAAGAGTAAATATTTCTCCATTTTTGTAGACAGGACACAATTACTGCAGCATGCCTAGAGAAATAGCAATAATCAGAGCTTCAGTTTCTCACATCTAACCACAAGGAAATGTATAGTTCTCTGAATGAGCCTGTTTTACATCACATACAAGAAATCTATTTGCCAACGAGCTTCCCTAGCTACTAAAGATTTTGTGGTCCTTGTGCCAACCACATAGTCAAGCACGGCTGTTAAAATATCTGGAGGACTGTGATGAGATGTGCAGAATAAACAAACCCTACTACGTGCAATATGGTTTGGATTTTCTAACGGAGAATGGAATTTAAATTTCTGGGCAGCTTCTAGGTGCTGAAAGAGGCAATTTATTTCCATTTCTCAGCAGTATAGCCACTTTCCCCTCATCCTTGGGGAGTCTTTTCAGCAAAACATGGGTCTCCAGATGCCAGCTTTGCTTTAGGTCCTTTCTAGTGGCTGGAGGGTTCATTCAGCTTTTCTCAAGTCCAAAAGAAATGCAATTTGCGTGGGGGGTTGTTGTTTCTCCAAGTGCACAGAACTCTTTCACAATGAGTTTAACAAATGTAAAATTCTCTGATGCACCCTTCCCCTATAGAATCCCTCACTTGTTTTTAAGTGGGCCTAAAAGGAAAACTGAGGGTTCTTAAGGGCAGGATATTGTCAGAATCAACTGTGAGGCTTTTCCTAAACTGATCCCACCACCAACCACTGCCCCAGCAGCTCCACACATTTGAAAAGGACGGAGATGGCCAGGCAAGACAATAATTTAGTGGCTTTTAAATCCCAGGCAAGGAAAAGGAGACAGACGACTTGAGAGGTTTATATCATGATGTCACAGCACGTTGGGGGCAGAAAGAAATACTTTGCATTGGCTCCATTTTATCACTCCATACTCAATAATGCCATTAAAAGACAGCAAACACTCAATGTGCTCAGAAAGATTCTCTACTCCATTAAACTGGATAATTCTTGTTCAAACAGTGTAAATCTAAGCTATGAGAATTCAGGAGGAAATGGTAATTAAAAACCCTTCCTTGAAAACAAAAGCTCTACTAAACAATGTTTGTAACTTCTTAAGTATGGTTTTGTTATCTTGATCAGTTTTCTGTGAGATGAATACCAATATCCTCCTACTTTGTACGTGCATTAGTGATTCTTATCTCACTTCTGTTTAGAGAGAAAAGATAGTATTTATTTAGATGCTCATTGTAATATGTAAGCACTGATTGCAACAGGACTCACAATTTTTTCTTATTAGTAAGTTTTACAAAATAGCTTTCAGTTCTATCCATCAAACACTATTTATCTTTTTTTTAAAAAAAAAGATTTTATTTATTTGACAGAGAGAGAGCGAGCACAAGCAGGGGGGAGTGGCAGAGGGAGAGGGAGAAGCAGGCTCCCCGCTGAGCAGGGAGCCTGATGTGGGACTCAATCGGGTCTTGGGATCATGACCTGAGCCGAAGGCAGATGCTTGACCATCTGAGCCGCCCAGGTGCCCCAAACACTATTTATCTTAAAGTGCTGTGAATAATAATCTTCTGAAAACTAATTACCTGCATGAAGTGAACTTTTTTGTTGTGCGTATTCTAGGCCTGTGGAGTCATCAAGAACAAAGCATATGTACGAATTTACCTCCTTGGTTTTTGCTAAAACTAAGGTAGTGGCTATAGGAATCTGAGTATAATGTACCCACTCAACTGCAGCAAATGGTAGAAGAGATGTTCAGGGTGCAACTGAAGGACTGCCTAAAGGTGATAAATTAGAAAGTCTGTTTAAGTAGCTGGATTGAAAAGTTTGGAATCTTAACCCTTTGCTGAGCTTATTTTCCTTTCTTCTTTCTTCCCTCTTTTCTTCAAACAGCTTCTGAGTATCTAATCTACTGGTCAAAAACTCAAATATCTGTAGTGGCCAGGAAGATAACGTAAATAAACAAAGCAGTGGACTTAAGAAAAATAGAGACAGACGTATTTTATGTCCCTAATCAACCCAGAGGCAACTCTTCTCTCCCACCATGGAATGGGCTCTCTCCCATTATCCTTGAAGGATGCTTTTTAGTCTTGCTTCCTCTCTTTCGGTACTGAGAAGTATTTTACTCCAAGAAAAACATCAGTGTGCACACACTTTAAATGACCGCCTTATACTTAGCTTCAGTGGGAAAGCGATAGGGAGTGGCAAAGGCTGAGGCAAAGTGGAGAGCTCCCGTCCCATCTGCAGTGGCTATTCTCTGTAACGGATACCAGCTGTCATGTGGAAACAGACCCAGGATGGCCACATCTTATTTTTTTTTTTTTAAGATTTTATTTATTTATCTGAGAGAGAGAATGGGAGACAGAGAATATGAGAGGGGAAGGGTCAGAGGGAGAAGCAGACCCCCTGCTGAGCAGGGAGCCCGATGTGGAACTCGATCCCGGGACTCCAGAATCATGACCTGAGCCGAAGGCAGTTGCTTAACCAACTGAGCCACCCAGGCGCCCCGGCCACATCTTATTTTTAAAGAGAAGTCAAAGACCCTGATTTGTATGTAAATCCAGATTATAAAAGGTGACCTGGAATTAAAAGAAAAAAAAAAAAAACCCAATTTTAAAAAGAGTCAAACAAAATAGTTTGGTGGGCTGGATGAAGCTGGATCTCACCAGTCTGAGATCTCAGATCTGCTCCTCTAGATCTCAGATCTGTGAGGTGTTGGGAAGTTAAAGATTTTTGCTTGTTTGTTTTGTTAACAAAGATCTTCTATCTCAAGAAGTTTACGCAATAATACATTAAACACATCTACACCCACATAGACGTAGGGGAAGTTACCAAGTAGTCCAGAGCCCAGGGGAGACCAAGTCAGAGGCAGGCTAGTGAGCAGAAAGGCTGGTCAGTGAAGGATTCCAGAAGGAAGGTATGGCCGAGCTGCCTTGCTAGTTGAGCAAGGCAAGCAGAAACCTAGAGGAAGGTGGTCCAGTGTCAGGTATCACCACTTGCTAAGGCACGGAGGCCTTAGCCAAGCAACCCGTTAAAGAAGCTGAGGTAGGTCAGTGGAGGCTTAAGAGGTGGGGGGAGGGGGAGGTCCTTCCTGTCAGACCTCTCCAAGGCTGTGTAATGAAGAGGGAGGACAGAAGAGTTAAGACTAAACTCAAAAGTACAGGAAAGCCAGTTGTCTGCTTGGCAGTTCTTAGACACATTTTCATGGTCTAGTGCAGCACGCAAATTCACTCAGCATCTGCTAGAAATTAGGTGTAATTTCAAAGAAACCAGGAAGTAAGAATTCGAATCAAAATAGAAAACCTAGCTCTCGGCATTAGGTAATGCTTCTCCTGCCTTCCTACTACTTGACTCATTATTATGTCTGGGGAAAAGGTGGGCTAGTGAGGTGAAAATCTGAATGCAAGCACACTCTTCGATTGGAAGAGCTGACCTGAGTTGCCTCTGTATCTTGTGTCAGGGTAAATATAAATCTAAATAAATAAATTTCCCTAGTACAGAAAGAGGACCCCCCCCTCCTTTCTTTCAGGATTTACTTTAGAAAATTTATGATTGTAAATTATCTCCCCCTTTGAGAAGTATGTAAACCTTTTTAAAAGCTAAATAAGACTTCGGCCAGCTTTTCAACCGGGGAATGTCTTTCTCAATCACCTGGGAGCCATCTCTTTGAAATGTAATCACCAAGGAAGATAGCATCCCTATTTCCCAGTTTCTGTGGGAGGGTAGGAGTCTAACTTAGGTTCCCGGTTCTAAGTTGCAAACCTACCTATCCCGTCATAAAGATGTAAATTTACTTTTTCCTCTGGATGATGCTAATTAGCTAATACAGATTACCAGCTACCGATTGCCAAGGTGAGTTTAAGACGAACTATGTGTGACAAACGGTGCTGTCAGGTCCTCTTACTTGAGAACGAGTTGTTTATTTTGAGAACAGGTACGTAATAGGGTGTATATGCTTAGCTGTGCAAAAGGGTAACGTTTCTTCCTGTCCTTCCGATCTCTCAGCGGATTGCCTGTGATGCACATCCTACTTTGGCTTAATGCTTTCTCTATTCAATGATAAAACCGTTTTCTTTCTCTCCTACTTGTGGAGAGATTTCTTTGGGTTGGCAGATTCTGTTTTTAATTATATTTCCCCAACACCTGCCACCAAGGTTGGCTGAGTTTGTGTCTTCCAGCTCGGGCTCTGGTAAGCACCTAAATGCCCTGACTGATACAAGTGTGAAAAGTCTATTCACAACAAAGAGGAACATATTTCAGGGAAAGAGACTTCCACGCTCCTCCCTGAAAGTGCTGCAATTAGAAGACATCATGGACTCCCTGCAGTATTTTCAGAGGCAGTGTGGCACCAGGGCGGCCTGGCGCAGGCTGTCCTCACGCTGCCCGGGTTTGAATCTCCCTGCCACCATTTCCTCGCTGTGGTGCTTCAGGCAACGACTGAACCTCCCGGTGCCTTAGTTTCCCTCCCTGTAAAACGGGAGATAGAAGCTATCTCATAGTACCCGCCTCATAGCACAGTGCTTGGCGTAGTAAAAAAGCCTCAAAAGTTAATTAGGATTATTTAGCTACATTATTCGAAGATTTGTTATAGGCAGAAACACCTCTGGGACATAAAGATGAATAAAACATAATTCCTATCCCCAGAGGCATTTGCCATCTTAGAATGATGATAATGGTACCCTGAGATTAATCTGTGTTTAAACTAACCTTTCAAGAAAAAGAAAAACAGAAAAATCAACAGGTATTTTTAAAGGACAGCGGACACGGCCGGGGGGGAGGGGGTTACCCTAATTGAGCTCCATATAATTTTATATGGTCTTTAACGTTGAGCGTCAGAGTCCAGCTTAAATCTGAAAAGACTTCTTCCTGAGCTAGTTTAACAGGAAAAAACATTATTCTTAGCAAAAGAAACGAACGTATCTCCAACTTTGAGGCCAAAAGCCCTGTCACGGAAAGGCTAAGAGACCATGGCTCACACACCCTGAGGCACTCCCCGATTTTTCTCCCATCCAGACACCCCAACAGAGAGGATTTTCGTAAAGTTCTAATAGTAAATAAATATTGACATTGAACACTCTTAAAGCCAACCATACAGTTCTTGCTTTCTGCTATGCTTAAGGGTGTTCAATTGGCTTTGTTCCGGGCGCATTAAGACAGAACTCGGAGGCCATCTTGGAAACAAAAGGGCTTTGGGGGCCGGGGGTGGAGGAGGCGGTATCCAGGCAACGGGAGGCGCGCGCGCCGCGCCGCGCAGCCGCACTCCGCCGCACCCAGCCGCCTGCCGCGTGGGCGGGGCTGTCCGGGCCGTGGAAAATTACCGCGGCTGCTCTTAAAGGCACCCTCACATTTCCTACCCGAAGCCTCTGCGCTAGTCGCCCTTGTAAACTAAATTGGGGGGGGGGAGGGAATCCCCATTTTATCTTCCTAGAGGAAATAAAATTTACTTCGAAGTTTCTAGGACTAGTCTATAGTTAGGCAAGTAATGTCGAAACGAATAGGCTTCCTCAACCAAGAAAGGGGGGGAAAATCTCCGAACACCTGAAACGTCTACTCTGGTGTAGAAAGAGCCACTAAACACACAGGAACGGGACAAAAGGAACAACTTCAGGAATAAAGTTACATTGACTATGCAACAGGTTTAAAAATGACTGGGCTCTGAAGCAAAGTAAATCTATTTTTGACAGGTGGCTTGACAAATTATAACATACTAAAAATTACCAAAAAACAAGATAAACGTGTTTAAGAGGCAACAGGATGGGTTCAGCATGGATCAGAAAATTTATCCTCTCTTCATAGATCAGTTTTTACAGTAGAATAAATAATCTATAAGATTTTTCCTGCTTCTTGGTCGTCAAAGTGCTTTCTTCATGTGCGAAGCTTTTATGATTTACAAGTTAAGCGGTAGTTTATTGTTGTCTTACTTTTCTGAAAGAACAAATACATAATTCTCCTGTTTTTTGCAACGTAAACTTCGAGGATGTATTCTACTACACTCCGTGGCTCTGAATTTATTCCCCTTACCGAGCAGTATTTACTAGAAGCCGTCCTGGAAAACAGCGGGGTGAAAAAGAAATACTGGTCTTCCCAAAGTAACGCTCTTGACATAATGAATGTCTGTTCGGTCCGTTTCAAAATTTGAAAGATGGCCCTTCACCGTGTTCCTCCTCTGTTGGTTTGCTGGGTGGCAGTTGTCTTTTCTGTTGTAAACTATCAGGCATACCCATTCACTCCTTCTGAGCTCAGGCTCTGACTGCCAACAGGACTGTCAGAAGGGACCCTCGGGAAATGTGGAGGTGATGTTCCAGCCTTACCGTGGCCCTGGCAGATTGATTTTCCACTCCGGCACTGAGACATTCTCCCTATGCCTCTTTGCCATATTAAGTCACTTTACGTGTCCACTCCAAGCCCTTTTTAAAATGTCCCTTTTCCGCCCCTAATGTAAATTCTCTCATTCCAATTGCCCCTTCTTAGTAATTTTTGACCCTCGTTTGTGTTTTTCAGAACTCACAGCTGTGCTATTTGCGTACTCAGGGAATTTTTTTTTTATTTTTTTATTTTTTTTTTGCATTAGTTTAACCACGTAGGACAATGTTCAGCCTGTAATTTTCAAGTCTGGATGTTAAAGAAGGGATGACACTTGTGACATTATCTTACTTTATAGAATCACAGGGAAAACTAATTACATGTAGCAAAAAGGTGTATCCTGGAGAGTTGTCATTCACTTCCAAGCCCCAGGGGAATGTGATTTCATGTCAAGGGAAATGTTCCTTGGAAACAAAAATACGTGCAGTCGCTGTTGGTGCCTGCGTTTTTGGCCTGCGAGGTAATTTACCAGTGCTGAGACTGAAATCTAAAAATGCCCGATTTCAGATCAGATGATGTTTCTAACTTTTAAAATAGTCTTGTCGTGCAAAGCCTCATCTGTAATAATACTTAGTGGCTGCTGAGCTGGCCAGGGCAGGTGCCAGAGCTTGGTAGTGTGGCTCCTGCCTCCACCTTCCACAGGAAAGCGGCATTTTACAATGCAAACAGCAATTCAGGGTTTCTCACCGCCCAGACCAGCCCTACTGCCCTATCGTGCTGAGACGTAATCTCCTGTTACCTAAGACATACTTCAGGACAGACAGCAGAGACAGAGAGAAATACAGAAGACTCAAATGGAAGGAGTCATGTGGATCTTCCCTCGCAGATCCAATTCTATTATTAGGTGGCTAAGAGTCTAAATTACTATAAATTAGAATCTAACTCTGATGGTTAAAACATAATAAAGGAGTTCTGGAAGGAAGCAAAGTTTTTAAATGTGTAAAAAAATTCTAGTAAGCTGAGTTGGGAGATTTGGGTTATTTATTTCATAAAGATGATAAGACTGCATAGTTCGTAAAATTCTCTAAGAAGAATTAACTGGGTTTGAACACAGGAAGGTAGGGTTTGGGAATTCGGCCTTTGTGGTAGGGTTGCCAGATAAAATACAGAACATCCGGTCAAATTTGAATTTCTGATAAACAATGAATAATTTTTTTTTTAAGTAAAAGCAATATTTGGGGCATAACTACACTCAAAATTATTGGAAATTCAAATGTAACTGGGCAACTTGTATTTTTATTTGTTAAATCTGGCAGCCCTGCTTTAAGGGACTTCAAAAGGACACATATAATTAGGTTTCTCCACCTGCATTAGAGTGGTAACCACTACCTAAAGCTCCTGGTTCAAGATGCCAGGCTGAGGTGTGAATGTGACACGCACAGCCTACAACTATGCTGCCCCAAATAAGTAAACAGATGGCTATCCCGTGCAGCCCATCAAAATATCGTGAGCACTTACTGTTACATTGTTCATTCACCCGTTTAGGCAACAATTATTATTTTTTTAATGCAACAATTATTTATTGAGTGCCTGCTATGTATCAGGCACAAATTCCAGGACGAGTAAGATGAACAAGGTAAAAATCCGTCTTTGAAGAATCCTTATTTTTGTCAGGTGAACGAACAGGTGAAATGATAATTGCAATAAATGACTGGTGATCCCAAGTCTGATCAGAGAGCCACGGGAACATCAAGTTTATCTGACAAAGGCTGGGTAAAAACAGGAAGGCTTCAAAGGGGAAGTGCCTTTGGAAGGCGGCTACCCTCACCACTATTCTGCCAACTCAAAGAGGAAGGGACTTTGAATGTTGAAGACTGAGCAGCCAACGTGGGAAAGGACATTAGTAGAGGATACCGCACCTCAAAGGCAAGGAGTTTGAAAACACTGTGGATTTTTTTTTTAAAGATTTTATTAATTTATTCATGAGAGGCAGAGAGAGAGGGGGGCAGAGGCAGAGGGAGAAGCAGGCTCCCCGCTGAGCAGGGAGCCCCATGCGGGACTCGATCCCAGGACCCCGGAATCACGACCCGAGCGAAAGGCAGACGCTTCACCGACTGAGCCACCCAGGCGCCCTAGAGACTGTGGATTTTTAAAAACTCAAACACAGCAGGACAAATCAACAATGATTACAAAAACAGTGAAAAGTCAGATGTAGTCAGAGCTACAAGAAGGTTTGCTGGGAATGTTTGATAATATAGGGTGGGGCCAGATTATTAAGGTGAGTCTACAAGAGCTCAAACTCTCCTTCGGACAACCAGAATAGGATCAGCGCAGTTTCCAGAGAGACCCATTCTAGACGTTTTCAATTAATTCCTTCAAAAGAAAAAATAAGTGTGTATGTGTATCATCTGGGGCTTGGAACATAAAAATGAATACAATATTGGGGTGCCTGGGTGGCTCAGTTGGCTAAGTATCCCACTCTTGGTTTTAGCTTAGGTCATGATCTCAGGGTCCTGTGCTCAGTGTGGAGTCTGCTTGTCCTCTACCTTTGCTCGAGCACTCCTCTCTCTCTCTCTGGGATAAATAAAATCTTTAAAAAAAAAATGAAGACAATATCAGTCCTAGCTTCTAGATGCTCTTGGTCTTCTAGGGAAACCGGTCTCGTAGACAGTTACGTTCAATACAATGGGGTGAATTACATTCAAAACATAGGGGCAACTCTGGAAGTACGAAGGAGGGAGAAATTGGCTAGAAATGGAGGGAGAGGGCCAGCCAAGGCGTCCCAAAAGAAAAGATACTGGAATCAAGTTTTTTTTTTTTTTATTAATTTAATGAAATTTATATTTTATACAAGTGGTTAGTCATTTTCCCAACAGAACAAAAAATAGACAGTGAAATCTTTCCTCGCTCAGACCCTTGACTGCCGATCAGGGATATGAATATAATATAAATGTACCACCCTCCCCTTCTTTCTTTTGGACAAATGGAGGTGTCTTCTACTCAACTTTTTTCATGTAACAATATATTTTGGAAATCAGTACTTGTAGAGTTACTCACTTCTTTTTAATAGCCCCATAGTATTTCCTAATAGGGATAAATTAAAATTTTGATACTAGTACTCTATTGGACATGTAGGGTTTTACAATCTTTTGCTATTACAAACAGTATTTTTGTATACATTTCCTTTTTACCCCATGTGTGAGGATATCTATAGGATACATTCCTGGAAACAGAATTCCTGGATCCACAGGTATGGTGCATTTAAATTCTGATAGTTTTTGTAAAAATTTCCCTTCAAAGGAGTTACATCAATTTATACTTTCATCATCAGGATATTAAGGTATGAGTTTTGATGAATGAGTAGGAGTTTGCCAGGCTAAGGGTACATTTAAAGGGATGAGGAGAACTTTAGGGCTATTAGATATGGGGGACAGAAGGAGATTTGGGGGAGACTAGAAGGTAATGATGCATCGGTCGGGAGAGCCCCAGCCCTGCTGGAATGTGCCCACAACTTACCAACGTAGCAGTGTAGACTCTGGGGCCTAAAGTCTAGGACACGGGACAACCTGGATTCCCTCTATTCTTTCTGGCAGGGCTGACTCACGGGGCAAGTGGACGAGACCTCTGCCTTTCACTGCTGGCCACTCACTGTACCTCAGAGTGGGATCTGGATGTTTTCTAAGATTAAAGAATATTAAATACTTTTTAAGTATTAAAAAAATAGATTTCTTCTGCTTCTCCTCCTTCTTCTTCCTACTTCCACCCCTCTTTTCCATTTATATCAGTAGATTTTAAACTTTAGCTGCAAGGAGACAGGTTTCTAAAAGCTAAACAGCTCCCAAAAGCTGCTCAAAGTCATTTGTCCCTTAAAAGAACTAACATGTAAAATAGTCATCCATTTGCTGTCTTGGGTATCATCTATGAAATCCGAATGATAAAACAAGAAAAATCTAAAGCTGTTTTTGAAAGGACTACAGTGAAAGAATCTCTAATAACAGGTTTGAATCTCAGAATACACAGCGCTGATATAACTAAAAAAAAAAAATCTTTGCATGTTTTTTGCTGTTTATCTGTAGAATCAGACTATTAAGTAGCTAGCTGGTCTCAAAAATGATAGTCCCAGAGATGAGCCTCTGCACTGGGGTACTGTCACCAAAAGGAAGACTTCTAGATTGCCATGTATGGTAACTCTTCAAGTCCCAAATCTGTTTGAATAAATATTTTTAACAAACTGTGTTCTCTCTTCCAGTGGAATGGATCTTATTCCAAGTTCAATAATTAGGACTTCATTTAAAGAGAGACTAGGGCTGTTTAACGTATAAGGGTGATTAGAAAGGATATTGCCCCAGGGATGAGGGTCGCATTCTCTGAGGTAATTTTGAGACGATCATGGAAAGGCTGCTGATTGATACGTATCCATTATTCATACATTTGTCTTATTCCTTTTTACTTCTCGGCATTCTCTAAATGCTTTTGAGAGAGAAGAATGACTGTAGCAAACAGTTTGATTTTGGAAGAACAGACTACACAGAATGGTTTCCTGGTAGGGAGCATCTGAGTATCATTACACTGATCTAGAGAAACCTTACATCTACTGTGCCTGTCACCTGGTTTCCAACAGAGCTGTTTTTCCTGTCCCTGTGGATAAAGGTCTGGCAGCATATCCACAACAAAACAACTGGAAATAACTAATAAAATGATGATACATGATGGTTAGAGGCCTTTAAACTGACAAAGTCCACAATCCCTTAGTTCATTTATTTTACAATGAGAACTACAAAGTTGACATACTTGCCTCACACTGGAAAGAAAACTTCAACAATGCATTTCTTTTGTATGAAGTAGTTACAAGGAAAAGAGGTTTCTGTGTTTCTAACAGGTTGACAGCGAAAAGGACTCCTTTTAAATGTTTAACTTAAACATCCATGTCCGGTATTTATTAGACACACGTCCATATCAAAAACAATACACCAAGAATAAATGATTTATAACTAAAACAAATAAATTTAGAGGAGAGCAATGAAAGTACAGGAGACAGGATTTGACCTCAGGTGGCATGCTGATGCACGGTAATTAGAACGCCCAAGATGGCACGCGATTAACTCAACAGTTTGGGGAGGCAAATTTGTACCAACAAACCTTAAAAAGTTCAGATTCATTGTAAACTTCATTTTACATAATCTTAAAAGGCTTTTTGTACGGAAGTATCGATGTCAGTATTACTTACAAGGGCAAAAATTGGCAAACAAATTCAGTGCTCAAGAGTAAGAAAATAGTTAATGGTTAATGCATCCGAGAGAACATTATGCAGGCTCTAAAAATCATTAACATTCTTATTTGACATAAGAAAATGTACATTATAAGTGGCTAAATACAAACCGTGGGTTACAAAACGAGGTACAGTGTTACTTTAAGACAAATACAATTTGCTAAACCGTGGTTATTCCTTGATGGTGGCGTTATGGGTGATTTTTTTTCTTTGTATTTTTCTGTACTTTTCATGTTTTCTATTGGGCATAATTTGCTTTAGTAATATAAACTAAAACAATATATTTTTAAAGTAAAGGTACCAAATTGTACACACAACATAATGCCCCCCCAAACTTAAATCTGTATCTAGAAGGACAAGTACCTCTGAATTATTGGAGTACAGATTCTTTTAATTTTCTTCTTATTGCTTTTCCAGTTTTTAAAAAACCAAATTTGCTACAATGATATTTTATTCTAAAATTAAAGTACATTTTCTCCTTTTAACAGGAAGGCAGTGTTAATGAAATTCTTGGAGGCAAACAACAAGTCCTGGGGATATACTAATTCTTGTGTTCAGCGGTATTTGCAGAAAAAGTTGCCCAAAATCTGAATCATGTATACACAGGAGACAAAAAAGGGGGCAATCACTGCAACATATAACGACTAAATGGGGCAGGCTCCTTTTGACGACATGCTATTAAGGAAGCTGCAATCTTTTCCCAGGCTGAGAGGAGACAGGGTCCTTACCCCTCCAGGTTAAAGGATCCTTTGGAAACAGTCCAGCCCTTTTTTGCAAAATAATGGCCGAGTCTGCAGTGAAACCTTGGAAGGCATGGATACAAAAATGAGTGGCTGAAGGGAAATTCTCTGGAACCTATGCTTGGGTCAAAAATCTGCATTTAATCCTTAAAATAAAAACCTTGAGCATTCTTTTCCCCTCTTGACCACATTATGCCTTTCTAGCCTGTCACTTAATAGCGACGCAGTTTTGATCACAAGTGTTAAAATCCCTACCAGAGGAAACCGTAAGGGCTCCTTTGTAAACAAAGTAATGTCTTTCCTGAGCTTTGTCACTGTAGCGTGCCCTCATTCGGGGCCCTTATTACATTAAGTTTTTACTAATTAAACCTCCCAAACCTTTGGGGGAGGCAAGTTTTATTTAAAAACAACTCCCTCAAACAGTCATATCATTTCACAGACTTGCTAAATGACCTCACGAATTACCAAGAATGAGAGCATCTGAAATGCAAAGATGACCGCAAATTTATAAATAAAACCAAGGACAAACGTCTCCTTTATTCTAAATATACCATCACAAGCAGCATGGCTTGTGTTAACTATTTTTACCCACACTGGCTCTTTTGCGTCTCAACCTCATGTAAAATAATAAAACGGTGAGTTAGGAAAATCGAGTGGGGGCAATTGTCCAGGCGGGGACTGAATGGCTCGGTTTTCCAGCTCCAGATCCGTGCACAAGAAGGGGAAGCTGCAGGCCTTTATCTAAAAGCCACGAACACTAGGCGATTTCGCCTTCTTCCTTTTTTCCTGCATTGTGTGACACATAACCACCGACATCTACATTTCTCTTTCTGAAACACGACCGAGGTCTCGGACGATAGGAAACAACAGAGCTGCGGCCTCTGCCACACATTCGCGGTCCCGGGGCAGCTCCCCTGTACAAACGGGTCACACGCATTCCAACGACACTTGCACAGAGCGGGGAGGCCACTTTCAAGCCTAGAGCACGGAAGGGTTTTTTTTTCCTCCATCAAGAGGAATGCAATTCTAACTCCGAACAAAGGCAGGAAACGGGTCATCCAAACTGCTGGAAACAGGAGGGACTGCATTTCGAGCCAACTAGGACTCGCCTAGCTCTATCTGCCGCCCCTAACCTCTCACTCCATTAAGAAAACGCCCTGAGGAAGGCGTTTCTGCTGTCCTAGTTCGCAGAGAGCTGCAAACGCAGGGACAAAAACCCCCAACGACCTCCAAAGCAAAAAACCCCCACAAAAACCCTAAAACCCGGGACAGTGACTGGGAAGCAGGCCGGCTGCTTCATGCGAATGCGCCGCAGTGACCCTCGGGGGTGCCTAGGGCCCGGGCTCCACGGCCCAGCGCGGTTGTTCGTGTCCCAGCGCGGGCTCGCGGCCGGACAAGAGGGCAGCGCGCCCCGTCTCCCGCACCCCACTCCACGCGTCCGCCGAGCCCCGCGTGTGCCGCCGCCCTTTATGGGACCCGCGGGCTCAAGGGCACCAGGGGACCCCTCCCGGCTGGGGAAAGAACCCCGCCCCCCCGCCGCCGCCATTTTGTTGTTTTCTCCAGTTCCTCCCGGCCGCGCACGTGGCGCGTCGCAGCGGAAGCCAAGGCACCACCCCCACTTCCGGCCAGACCGGTTCCAGCCGGCCGCGGCCCGCAGACGCGCGACTGCCCCCTGGCGGCCGGCCGCGCCCGGCCCCGCCCGCCCCCGTCGCCATTTCCTCCCCTGCCGGCCGCACGTCCGCGCGCGCAGCCAGTCCCGAGCGCGGCGGGGTGCGTGGGGGCGGGGCCCCGGGTGTGCCGGGTGCCGTGCGCCCACGTGGCGCTTGGGTTCAACCGGAGTGCCCTGCATCCTTGCACGCAGTTTGAGCAGTAAGCGGCACGCAGTTGCGTGGAGGGGTCCCGGACGCGGTGCTCGGTGCACGAGGTCTTTGAAGCAGGAGCCCCCAGCTCGGTGTTCAGATGTGGCTGCCCTCGACCCCGCCGGTCCCCGGGGTGGGGGCGCTGGCGCGCGTGTCCTGGGGGATCCCCGCCCTCCTCGCTGCCCCCAGTCTCTTTCGCGCTTTATTTTTTGAGCGTGTGTCGCGACAGAGGCCGTGCACTTGTCGCATCTTCCCTAACGTGCACGGCAGCCTTTGCCGTGGGCGTTGTTCCGTTTGTTGTAAGAAAACTGAAGCTCAGAGAGTGACTTGCTCCGGCGGCAGGACCTGCAGGTTTTAATCGCGGGCATCTAAGTTCCCGCTCTGCCGTGAGGCTCCCAAGGGACCCTCTGACCAGCAGCTCCTGCGGCATTAGGAGCTGGTAGGGGATGCAAACTATGGGGTCTTCACCAGACTTTCCAATTTGGAAACTTGGGGGGAGGCGGGAAGCAGTCCGTGATTAACAAGCACTGGGTGAGTGTGAGGCACGCTGGAGACCCCTCGAACTCCCAGGCCTTTATTGAGGGCTAACTCCATGCCCGGCACTGTGGCTAGGTATTTTTGTGATTCTCTGATGTAATCTTCCCCACCGCCCTTTTACAGGAGAGGAATCTAGATCAGAATTTACATGAGGGTAGAATGCTAACATTGGTAAAAAATGGTACAAGATAATGTGTCTTTTTTGCTTGTATGATATATGCATAAAATATCCCTGGAAGGATATAAAAAAGTTAACTTTTTTTTACCTCCAAGAAAAGGAAGTAGGTCTGGTGTGTGCGTGGAGGGGGGGGACTGAGTTGGGAACGTTTTCCCGTAAATCTTTGTGACTTGTGCATTTCAACCAAATGAATCTGACCTATTCCAAATAAAATTAAACGGTTAAAAATTATACTCAGAAGAGTATTAAGAGCAGAAACCAGAATTTGAATTCAGGTCTGCTGGCTGCAGATTGTATTCCATGTGCTCTATTGACTACACATGAAAAGCTTAAACATAAAATGCTCTATAAATTTGAGGTATTGTTATTAATAATGAAACAGTCATTTCTTGGGAATTTAGTTTCTGTTTTAAACCTTTGAACAATGACCATGTCTAATTCTGGTCTGCGTGACACATTGGTGCATAGCATTGTTCTTATTTTCATTACTAATAACAGCAATAAAATGACTATAAAACAGACCATAAATGTACTGTCTAGCCTCTGAGGAATATTGATGTGTAATTAATTGATAATTGCAAAGAGATTTGAGCCTTTTTAGTGAAGATGAATGTGGAAAGACAAAGTGCTGTTATTCCCAAGACTGATCATTGTGAAAATTTTTATTGGTTATATTTACGTGTCTGTTAGGTTCAATTTACAATTAAATATGTATAGATACTGCTGCTTATTTTTACACAGATCTATATATCTAAGACATATGAGCTCCTGGGTTGGGAGACTGTCATTTCTTCTACTCTATTGGGAATTGCAAAGGCGATTCAGGTTTCTGCGACTTTAGGCATGTTGACTTAACCTCCCAGTGCTTCAGTTTACTCATCTGCTGAAACAGAGATCCTTAAAGTGCTTGCTTCACAGGCTTCTTGTGACGGTAAATTGAGTCGAGGTGTGTACTGCATTTGAAACAGTGTTTGGCCCATGTTCCAGAGTCAATGGTAGATAAATCCTTAAAAAAAAAAGAGAGATGGAGAAATAAAGTTTGATGACAGAGGATAAAGACGTCAGTGTTGTTTTGTGCCTAGAACTCTCGTGTTGGGTAGGGACCGTAAAGATCTGTGATTCTTTTAAACATTTGTTCCTAGTAGTAGTGTTTGGTCCCCCAAATTAGGAAATTGACTCTCTCTAGTTCTCCTCCAAAAGCTGCCCTGTCTAGCTCCTGGGCCTGCAAATCTCACTGGGAGAAGAGTGTTTTTTCCACAGGTCAGTGGCTGGGAGCTGCAGTGATGGGCTGGAGTTGGCTGGTGAGAACGTGACATCATGCTGGAAGCTTGAAATTGGCCACAATGGGAATATTTATGTCTCAGTAATAGGTAAAGCTACAGAGCCAAGGCTTTTGCCTCTGGGGAACTGGTGGTTAAACATTTATCAGCACGGTCCGTGTTCCCACAGCAGAAGCCCTGCTGGGAGGAGCCCAGAGAAGGTCGCTCCTCTCAGGTTGCCTCGTGTGATGATGCGCCTGGACTCAGGAATCCCTTAGTGGCCTTGGGCTAAGATGTTTCAACAGCCTTCGTCTCTTAATCAAATCAAATTGTAAACAAGGGCTGAGTCATGAGTTTTTCCTGGGTGAGTCTGCTCAGTATTGCACAAGCGTTTCTGGGGCAAGGGGGAAACTGAGCCTCCTGGGGAGTCATCTGCCCCCTGGTGGAGAAACTTGCATCGCAAAGGGAACCAAAGGAGCAGACGTCTTGTCTGACGGGACTTGTCTGTGGCCTGCTGTTTTTTGGGAGGTCAAGAACTCCAAAAACTGTTTGGCTTTTTTTTTTTTTAGACTTTTTTTAGGGGTGGAACATTATAGAAAGGTCTCTCTCCCTTGAGGGCTATCCCTAAAGTCAGGCAGTGAGGAGAGGGGGATTTTTCACAGTGAAGTTCATTCATTCAGCAAACCTAGAGTAAGTGCCCGGCTCAATAGTTTTCACAGCTGCGAGAGAATGACATGGGAAGCTTACAAATCTACCTCAGTTTAATCTACTGGGGTTCGGGTGTGTGGTTTGCTGAATAATGTCCCCGCCCCCCCAAGACATTCTAATCTCTGGAATGTTACTTCATCTGGCAAAAAAAAAAAAAAAAAAAAAAGAAAAAATTAAAAAAAAAACCCAAACCCTTGCAGATATGATTAAGTTAAGGATCTTGCGGGGGGGGGGGGAGATTTGGGATTGTCAAGGTGGACCCTCCTTGTCATCGTACGTATCCCCATAAGCCGGAGACGAGAGTATGTGACTGCAGAGACAGATGGGAGCGACGTGTTTACACGTTCAGGAGTGCCAAGGAGTGCTGGCAACACCAGAGCAAAGAGAAAGGCACGGAACAGATTTTCCTTTAGGGCCTCCAGAAAGAGCACAGTCCTGCCAACACCTTATTTTCGCCCTGCTAGCCTCCAGAACTCTGAGGGGACACATTTCTGTTGTCTCAAGTCATCTAGTTTGTGGGAATTTGTCCCTGCAGCTCCGGGATACTAATGCAGGGTAGGACCAAACTTGTTTCGAAGTGTCTTAGTGGCACTTTATGTATGATTTATCAGACACAGTTGTCCATATTAGAGATGAAGGGTCAATACTGACAAAGATCACAGAGTGATATCTTTTTTTTAAGATTTATTTATTTGAGAGTGAGAGAGCATGAGCCAGGGGGAGGGGCGGAGGGAGAGGGAGAAGCAGGCTCCGCACTGAGCAGGGAGCCCGGCTCGGGGCTCGATCCCAGGACCCCAAGATCATGACCGGAGTCAAAGGCAGACGCTTAACCGACTGAGCCACCCTGGCGCCCCAGAGGGTGGTATCTTAACTCATTTACTACCGCACACTAACCAGGACCCGGTGCCCAGGGAGTCTGGGGCCCAGGAATCTATATTTTGCAACAAGTGAAAGCAAACCCTCATGTGATTCTGATTCATGGGTATTTGCAAGTCCATCCGCCTGCCGTGTATTATGATACACACTAGAGATGCAAAGAAGTTAAATACATTCCCTGTTCTCAAGGAGCCTACAGTCTACCAAGGAATAAGATCATTTCTGTCGAGTCTGCGAAGTGTTCAGTAATAGTATTTGTTGAGCTGTTTCTTCATGCTAAGTGCCACGTCTGTATGCCAGCTCTCCTGATCTGCAAAACAATTCCAGGAAGAAGGTAATAATATCCCCTTAGAAAAAGATAAGTCTTCACAGGTTAAGCAACTAGTTTAGGATTACCCAGCTGGTAAGTAGAGAGGCAGGATTGCTGGGGACAATGCTGGGCCGGGCATTGCAGGCGTGAGCTCAGTCCAAGAGCAAGGGCAAAGACCATCTGTGGCAGAGAGCCAAGTCCAGCTGGGAACTAAGTACCTGTTGCTTAGGGCTCCTGGAACGTGGGGGTGATGGAGGAGTGAGGCAGGGCATGCGGCAGGGAAGTGGGCACTTGTGCCTTCAAAGACGTTTCTCAACCTTGGGGCTGCAGGGTCACCCTCAGCAGCCTTGGAACAAGGAGCCCAGAATCTCGGAGCTTGGCCAGAGCAGTTCAGGATGAATGGACAATTCAGGTGGGACCTCTGCTTCCTACACTGATGTCCCCAGCATTCCTGTGGCTTTCTGCACCTTAGGGTTGGTCTGCCTGCCGGAAAGGAAGTCCTTTCAGCTGTGGGGCTCTTAAATCCAAGGAATGGTGCAAAGCTTCCAGTTAGTCATCAGCAGTGTTGTAAATCATCAGCTGTTTTAAGATAAAAAAAACAGCCCCTTCTCTCCCTGCCCCCAACCCAAACCTTGTATTTTAGAGCAAATCTGAGAAGAAAATGGCATTGTAGGGCCACCTTTGCCTGGGGCAGAAGAGCAGACAAAAATAAGTGGGAAGAGATTAAGGACAAGTCTCCACTAAATGAACAATGGAGCCAGGTGCCGGCGCTTGGCATGTCTCTTACCCCACACAGCAATGGTGTTTTTTAAAAAATTTATTTATGGAAAAAAAAAAATCTACGGAGGTAGAAAACAGGGGTCCCTGGCCGTCTCAGTCGGTAGAGCCTGTGACTCTTAATCTCAGGGTCGTGAGTTCGAGCCCCGCGTTGGGCGTGGAGCCTACTTAAAAAAAAGAAGTGGAGGAGCGCCTGGGTAGCTCAGTCATTAAGCGTCTGCCTTCGGCTCAGGTCATGATCCTGGGGTCCCGGGATCGAGCCCCGCATCGGGCTCCCCGCTCAGCTGGAGACTGCTTCTTCCTCTCCCACTCACCCTGCTGTGTTCCTGCTCTCGCTCTCTGTCAAATAAATAAAATCTTAAAAAAAAAAGTAGAAAATAATGTAATGAGCCCCTCTGCTTCTCTCACCGCACAATTCCCGCCTAATAGCCAGTCTGGTTTAATCTATACTCATGGTCCCCACCAGGTATTTTTATTGTTCTACGCCCCTAACTTTTTTTTTTTAAGAAAATTTCAAGCCTATTTCAAGACTATCAGAATAGTCTCAAAGACATTTGTATCACCCAGGTTAACCAATTTTTTCCACCTTTATTGAGGTATAATTGACGTATAACGTTGTATAAGTTTGAATTATGTAACGTGTTGATCTGATACATATTGCAAAAGGATTACCATCATAGCGTTATCTTAGATTCACCAAGTAACATTTTGCCACATTTGCTGTATCTTCTCCCTTTTTATTTATATGAGAGTTGCAGAGCATTCCTATTTTAAAAAGTTGGGGCAACTAGTTTAGGGAGGTAAATAATTGCCCTGGGTTCTCAGTTTCTAAAGGAGGGGGCTGGGATTTGAACTCAAGTCTCTGTGTGTCTATTATCTATCATGGGGGGAAAAAAAAGTCAAGTTGACAGTGGTTTAACTGTTTGAGACGGGAATGGACAAGGGAATTGTGTTCCAAATATTAAGAACTCTCCTTCAGAGCCCTTGACCTTCCACCCGGCCAAGCTGGCCCCTCCCACATTGTCTGAGCTGAAGGCTGTTTGTGTGAGGAGGTGTCTGGAATGCTAACACTCAGGTTTCTGGAGCAGGCTATTTGAACAGCCCCTCTAAGCAATTAGGGGTCATTAAAGGCCACACCCTTTCTCTAAGAGTGAATTTGGGAGAATGAGCAGTTTGCTGTGAACCAATGGAATCACATTTTTTTTTTTTTAAGATTTTTATTTATTTATTTATTAGAGAGAGAATGATAGCATGAGAGGGAGGAGGGTCAGAAGGAGAAGCAGACTCCCTGCTGAGCAGGGAGCCCCATGCGGGACTTGCTCCTGGGACTCCAGGATCATGACCTGAGCCGAATGCAGTCACTTAACCAACTGAGCCACCCAGGCGCCCTCACATTCTTCTTATAATCCTATTATCTCTCAGTTTTGTTTTGTTTTGTTTTGTTTTGTTTGCTTTGATTCTTTGGAAACCTTCTCTTATCTCTATCCTGACTTCTGTCTGTAGATTTCTAATGTGGCCTTCAGCATCTCTCCCCGTCCTTGACCAGTGGCTGGTCCCCATCCAGGTGGCCTTGCTGCTTCTCCAGGCTTCACTCCCCAGGGATCTCATCCCCGTCCAGCTGACTCAATGTGGTTCTGTCTTTGAACTCCAGACTTTCCCTCCTGGACGGTTCTGCTGGGATAGCTCAAACCCCTCACATTCAGCACGTCTAACACAACTCATGACTCCCCTCTACCCAACCACTATTTGAGAATCCCCCCGGCCTCAGTTTCCCTTCTATCTGCTGTCCTGTCTGAGCCGGATGCTTGGGAGCCTTCTCTGCCACTCCCCTTTCCTGCACCAACCCCTCGCCATTGAATTCTGGTACTCTCTCTCCCCCGAGTCCATGCTGCCCCCTCATCTCCATTGCTCCTACCCTGATCCAAGCCTCCTCCTTCCTTCCTGGACCCCAGTGATGGTTCTCTGGCTGGTCTCTGGGCACCCACTTGGCTACCCTTCTGTCGAATCCCCAGAGCAGACCCAAGCAACCCTGACAGAATGCAAATCTGACCTTGTCAAAGGCAGATCCAATGTAGCCACCCAGCTCTCTCCTCTCCCAGGGTGAAGAACCCATCCATCAGTGACCTCCTATTGCTCTTTGGATCTAGACCCAAATCCCCCGAAAGAGGAAGGCCTATGAGGCCGTGCATGGCCTGGCTCCTGCTCATCCTCCAGGATGGGCCGCTCCCACGCAGCTGCCCTGCGCTTTGGACTCCAGCCACGTGGTTGGGCAGTCCTCCCGCGCACCTGGGAGCCTTTGACAGGCTCTTCCCTCAGTGCCTGAGTGCTCCCTTCCCTGCCCTCACCCACCAACTCCTGTTCTTCGGACCTTAGCTCCTCCTTCTTGGTCTCATCTCTTTCTTAGGGATGTCTTCCTCGCCAGCAGCCTGACTCTCCGCTTGTGTAGTATCACAGCGCTTGTGATGTTTCACTGCTGTGATTCTTTGCCCATTTTCTCACCTAGAACCGTAACGTTTGTGGACAGGGACTCTGTCTTCCTTTGCTGATCCTTGTGTCCTAACTGTGGTGCTAGGCACATAGCGGGCATTGAATAATTATTTTCTGAATGAATGAATGAGTAAATACTGAGCGGCAAATAGTGCTCAGTTCTGTGAACCGCTGTGAATAACTAATTATTTAGCGCCGCGATCGCCATCTAGTGGTGACCGATGTTATTACACCGCCGGGCCCATTGTCCCTGATTGCCCTTCACAGTTGGAAATCAATACAGGAATAATAGGTACTTGTTGCATGCTTGCCTTGTTTCAAGTATTGTAGTAGGCCTGTCACAGCACCGCCTGCTTGATACCTGAGCAAAGCTGTCCTTCCAAGGTCAGGGGCTGGAGAGAAGACCCTTCATTCAACACCAGGAAACAGAGCCTGTGTTTTTTTTTACTGCACCCCACTGCTGTGCTTCTGCTACTTATCATATGAAATGTATCCACAAGAAAACTGGGATTGTTGTAGTGGTTGCAGAGGCCTGAACAAAGCTCTCTTTAATGGCAGGAAGCATATTTTGTAACTAGGGAGGGTACTGTGGGGCTCCTCAGATTTCAATAAAATGTCTGGAGTCCTGGAGGAATGCTTCCTGGTTTTGCTATAACTGAGGACCTGTGCGTGCTCTCCTTTCGAAAGCCCCAGGACATTTGGATATGCAGCGTTTCTGGATGGTTCACAGATGGTTTTTCTTGGCGTGTATTTCTTAGGCTTTTTGACTTTGTGGCTTAGAAAGCTCTGGTCTTCAAGTCTCTACAAAGTTTCAGATCTTTCATGGGGTGAAATTTTTTTTTAACATTCTTCCCAAAGTGTATTTGAGATCTATGGTAAACATTAATTGCATGTACACCAGCCGCCTCAAATGTTTTTTGAAACAAGGTAGAACGTATATAAAATGTATGAAACAGGTGTACTTTGCATTATTTGTGAACAGGTGTATTGCATTTGTGAAAGTTTATGCAAGTACATTTTGGGTGGGCAGGTAAATTTGATCATATTTTCTATGTTAAGTGAACTAAAAGGAGCCAGAGTGTTAACTTTTATTGGCAAGTTGAGTGGAGGCTTAAGAAACGTACTATTTAGGGACGCCTGGGTGGCTCAGTCGTTTAATTAAGCGTCTGCCTTTGGCTCAGGTCATGATCCCGGGGTCCTGGGATTGAGCCCCGCATCGCGGGCTCCCTGCTCAGCGGAGGGCCTGCTTCTCCCTCTCCCTCTCCCCCTGCTTGTGTTCCCCTCTCATTGTCTCTCTCTGTCAAAGAAAAAAAAAACTAAAAAAAAAAAGGGAAACATACTATTTAAAAGACACCAGGGCACCTGGGTGGCTCAGTCACTTAAGTGTCCGACTCTTGATCTCAGCTCAGGTCTTGATCTCAGGGTGGTGAGTTCAAGCCCGGCATTGGGCTCCACAGTGGGTGTGGAGCCTACCTAAAAACATTAAAAATAAATAATAAAAAAAAAGACTTCTGTGGTAATTTCTGTTGCAGAGAATGGTTTTAACCTTGAACTTGCCTCAGAATCACCTGTGCTTGTTAAAACATAGATGGCTGGGGCCTCGCCCTCAGAGTTTCTGACTCAGTGGGGCTGGGAGAGTCTGAGAATTTGCATTTCTAACCAGGTCCCAGGTGATGCTGATGTGGCTGGTCAGAGACCACGCTTTGAAAGCTACCAGAGCGGTGAATTATACACCCTCATTTCCAGCAGTCTGTTTCCTTTCTGTCTTTTCTGGACAGGTCAAGTTTCACCAAGCTTCACCGTTACTCTTCCACCTGTGGAAGAAAGTGGCCCAGAGGAAATCTTTTTCAGCTCCGGTCTCTGTCCAGCCTGCAGACGGAAGCCAGAGTTCTCCTACCACACAGGTCAGGTGGCTGATGTGCTGCGTAAACCTTTCAGGATAACTATTTATTCTTCCAGAATAAAATCTCCCCTTTAGTAAGATGCCCGAGGTCTTTATATGTGGCCCCTCCTTACCTCTCCATCCTTTTTTCTCTAGTGTGGCATTTTAATTTTTCACATCCTGAACTTTCTGCTTGGAATGTCCTTGCGATATTTCTTTGCCTACTTAATTCCTTTTTGTCATCCTGAACCTGAGGATAAATCTGTGCATAACTCTCTGATTCTGGCACACGTAGGTTTATGGAACGATTGAACAAATGCATGAATGAATAAATGAATATGTAAGAATATAGAAAATGGATTTTTAAAAATTGTGGTAAAATACACGTAACATACGATTTATGAGGTACAGTGGGATCGTACAGTATTTGTCCTTTTGTGACTGGCTTATTTCACTCAGCATAACGTCCTTAGTGTTCATTCACATTGTTGCCTATGTCCAAATGTCCCTTTTTTTAAGGTTGAGTAATATTCCGTTGTATTTACTGCCTTTTGTTTATTCTTTCATATGGAAAATAGATTTTTGTACAAGGATTTAACTTGTAGCATTGTTTGAAGTAGCAAAATGTTCAAAGCCATTTAAATGTCTGTATGTAGGGGAACAGTGATATAAAGTGGGCATAAGCTCACAGTGGAATAACAAAGAATGGGGCTTCTCCCATACTGGTATAGAACAGTCACCAAATAGAATATTATAGTACTGAAAACTGTGTAGACCCTTTTACTTTTGGTATAATACCAAAAAAAAACAAAACAAAAAACTCAAACAGGGCATATGTATGTGCTTTCCATAGTTGCCAGGGGCTGCCTCTGGGGGAGGGAACCAGATGATGTACTTTCTCCTGTGTGCTCTTTCCTATCTTTTGCATTTTGTACCAGGCGTTATGTACTTCCTATTAAAAAATGTTGAAAAGGTTGCAAATAACCTGTCCAGAGGGAGAGGTGATTAATTTCCTGCAGATCTTACATAAGGAGGGATGCTTTGTGCTTACAAATAATTATTAAATTAAGTCAGTAAGAAAGATTTAAATTAAATTAAACTTGGTTGGCTAATTCTCTTGACTCTCTGTAGAGATTAAGGATGGATCTGATTCTTTGACTACCCCTGGGGATTTTTAATAACCAAATCTTATCAAAAGTTTAGGGATCAGCTGTATGCAGTACTCAGAAGCTGATCTGACTCAGAAGCTCTGTCCAGATGAATTTAAGGACCACGCCTTGACTTAAGGCCAGGCTCCCCCGAGTGGCTGTTGCAGGGCAGGCTTCTGAGTGACCACTCCAGAAGCAGTCTAAGGCAGCAAGGAAAACTGCTTTCAGATGAATCTGATAGCCTTATCTGAATAAATGCTTAGGTCTGAGTCCAAAGCGGCTGGTGTCTCCAGATCAGGGGCGATGGATAGGCCTTCCCATAGAACGAATGTTTGTTGATAACGAAAGGACCCGAGCAAATCACCGTTCTTTGCATTATGGTCTCACCAGGGCCTGAGCTGTGCAAGTGTACCTGCCTGTGGTTTACCTAAATTTCACCCCATTCAAAGCTGTGAGATTATCCAGTCCCTGTTCTCAGACCTCAGATCGTGCTGACATCTTAACACCATGACAGATGTGCCCAGGACATTTGTTATCAGTGACAAATAATTTTTGCTTCAAATATTCCCATTAATAAAAAGGTATTTATAATGTTCCTGGTTTCTGAAAACATCTGCTTGGAAATTCTTCTGTATAATCCATGTTGCTGTGATGACTCTGGATATTACTAATAGTGGTTAACATTTCTATAGCTCTTTCCTACTTCTCAGTGACCCCTTATTGCTCTCAAAAAAAAAAAAAAAAAATTCCTTCTCAGGCATTGAAGGTTTTCAGGATCTGATCCCTATCCTAGCTGTCTGACCCCATTTCTTCATACCGACGCACCTTCCGTAGTAACTTCTCCAGCTGCCTGCAAGTGTTCTGAGCATTTTGTAACTTCTCTTACTCCTGGTCTTGGTGCCGTTTTGTCTTCAAATGCTAGAATGTTCTCCCATGCTCTGCTTTGCGGGACCAGAGCCCAGCTGAGGTATGCCTTCTTCCCTGACGTGGTAGGTGATGGCAAGTGTCCCTGTCCCTCTAAGGCCTTCATGGCTCCCTTCATGACTTTTGGTGGCTGCCCCTCCCCACTGCATTATCATTGCTCGTTTGTGTTTGCTGGCCTTTGACCTCGGGGCAGTGGGCCTCAGGCTCCTCCAGCAGGTGTCAGCATCACTTGGAGGGCTTACTAAGGCAGAGTGTTGAGCCCCACTCCAGATTCACTAGGGGAGGGGTAGACCTGAGAATTTCACTTCTCAAGAAGCTCCGAGTTGATGGGGCTGGTCTGGGGGCTGCACTGTGAAGACCCCTGCTCTGGGGAAAAGGACTGGGCTTGCTTTCTTCATTTCTGTATCCAGAGCATCTGGGCCATCTTGGGACACAGTCGATAGTCAGTAGGTATTGGTGTTGAATGAATGAGTGCAGTCAAAGAGAGGTGTAGTGGGTACCACGCACCCTAGTTGCTTCCAGTAATACGCCAGGGGGACGTCTGAACAGCGTCAGAGAATTGATGATGAAGATGGTTGGGGGAGGAGGCAGTGCTTGGCACACAGGAGAACTCAGTAAGTACCTGGAAGAAGAGGAGGGAGGAGTGTGGGTAAGATGTTGGGGGGAGTCAGGAGTGAGGAGGTGAGGGGGGTAGGTCTTTTGTAGCTTCACAGGTTGGGGCTTAACATATTAATTTTGTGACATTTCTTATTTTCTTTTGTAAACCTGTCTAAAGATACTTTCTTATACTCTACATGTCTCAGAATATAGTTACTTTGTTATGGTTCATTTCTAAATGTTTTGGAGATTTCTATTATGATTTCTTTTTTTTTTTTTTAAAGATTTTATTTATTTATTTGACAGAGAGAGACACAGCGAGGGAGGGAATACAAGGAGGGGGAGTGGGAGAGGGAGAAGCAGGCTTCCCGCCGAGCAGGGAGCCTGATGTGGGGCTCCATCCCGGGACCCCGGGATCACGACCTGAGCTGAAGGCAGACGCTTAACCATCTGAGCCACCCAGGTGCCCCTATTATGATTTCTTTTGATCCATGAGTTATTCAGAAGTGTATGTTAGCTTTCCAACCATGGGGTGTTCTCCTGTCATTGCTGACTGCATTATGGTCTGAGCACGCGGTCAGCATGATGTCAGTCCCTTGACGTTTTTTTGAGCTAATCCTCCTGCCCTATCACAGGGCTGCTTTTTGTTAATGTTCCAAATGTGCTTGAAAACAATGTGCATTCCCCATTTGCCGGGTGCTGTGTTCTCTGTGCGTCCCTTAGACCAAACTTGAGGATAGGACCATCTTTATTCATATGATTCTTACTATATATATATATATTTTTAAAGATTTTATTTATTTATTTGACAGAGAGATAGAGAGAGAGAGCACAAGTAGGCAGAGAGGCAGGCAGAGAGGCAGGCAGAGGGAGAGGGAGAAGCAGGCTTCCTGCGGAGCAGTGAGCCCGATGCGGGGCTCGATCCCAGGACCCCGGGATCATGACCTGAGCCGAAGGCAGCTGCTTAACCAACTGAGCCACCCAGGCGCCCCTGACTCTTACTATATTCCTACCATTTATTTGGCAGCTTGGTCTATCCATTACTGACAGAGGAGAGTCAGAATCTCCCACTTGGATGGTGGGTTTATCAAGCTCCTCTTGCAGCTGTGTTAATTTTTGCTTTATATGTTAGGTGCAAACAAAGTTAGACTCATCTCTTTCTGATGAATGGAACCTTTTTTTTTTAAGCTAGTTTATTTTTTAAATTTATTTTTTATTATTTTTAAAAAAGATTTGAGAGAGAGAAAGGGAGAGTGTGTGTGCGTACACCAGGGTGGGGGGCAGAAAGACAAGCAGACTCCATGCTGAGCAGGGAGCCCCATGCGGGATTCCATCCCGGGACTCCATCCCAGGACCCTGGGATCATGACCTGAGCCAAAGTCAGAGGCTTAACCAACTGAGCCACTCAGGCACCCCTATGTTTTTATTTTTTTTAAAAGGTTTATTTATTTATTTTAGAGAAGGTGGGGAGGGGCAGAGAGAGAGGGAGAGAATCCTCAAGCAGATTCCCTTCTGAGCATGGAGCCCATGTGAAGCTTGATCCCAGGACCCTGAGATCATGACCTGAGCCGAAACCGAGTCAGACACTCAACCGAATGAGCCACCCAGGCACCCCTGAATGGAACCTTTTATTGTCCTAAAGTTACGTTGTTACGTCTTTGTTTACAGCCTGTTCTGTCCGCTAATACAGCAACCTCAGCTTTCTTATAGTTAGTATTGGCCTGCTGTGTTATTCTCAATCTTAGGCTTTTCACCTTTCTGTGTACCTCTTTCCTTCCTCCTTCCTTCCCTCCTCCCCCCCCCCCCCTTCCAGGGGAATGGCTTCTCTTTAAAATAACAGGTATAACTTTTTTATTGTTGTTACAAAATCCAGCCTGAAAAATCATTTTTTTTTAAATTGGAAAGTTTTGCCCTTTATTATAATTACTGATTTATTCAGATTTTTTTTCTGTCACCTTAGTAAATTCTACTGTATTTCTTCTGCATTTTCTGTTTGCTCTCCCCCCTTTCACTGCCACCTCCCTTTCTTCCTTCTGTTGGTTGATAGATGGCTTTGTTTTCTGCCTTATTCTAGTACCCCCCCACGCCCAAATATTTTGGACATTCTACATCCATGTAAGAATATTCTTTAGTGGTTACCCCAGATATTGTGATGTACATAAGAAACAAAATTTAAGGTTGTTAAACAACAAAAATTCAACTGAGTAAATATGAAGATGTAATTGGCCTTATTAAGTGATTCATGAATTGGGCAGCATCCCATCCAGCAAGTAGAGGGGAGCTCCAAGGAGTTGTACAAAATGGAAGGTTTTTATAGGAAGGAGGGGAGGCAAGGGAGTTATTAGCAAAAAAAAGAAAGGATTATTTCAGGCTAGGTCACTTTCTCTTGGTGGGGGGGAGGATGAGCAGGGGGTTTTATCATGCAGATGATCTCATCTTCCTTTTGTGGGGGATGGAGAGGGCCCATGTGACGGTTACTTCATTGGTGTTGGCCAGAAAATTCCTGCCTGACTGGTGGAGACTACATTTCTGGGGGAGGTGGAAGCTGTAGTTTGGTTAGGTATTAAGCCCCAGTTTGGTGATATGGCCTAGCATGAGTGAGTATCTTGGACTTTTTTTTTTTTAAATTTAAGTAGGTTCTTTTTCAACATTTCCTTGGTGATTCGGGGTCTTTTCTGATTCCATACAAATTTTAGGATTGTTTGTTCCAGCACTTTGAAAAATGTCATTGGAATTTTGATCGGGATGGCATTGAAGGTATAGATTGCTCTGGGTAGCATAGACATTTTAACAATGTTTATTCTTCCCATCCATGAGCATGGAATGTTTTTCCATCTTTTTGTGTCTTCTTCAATTTCTTTCATGAGTGTTCTGTAGTTCCTAGGGTATAGATCCTTTACCTCTTTGGTTAGGTTTATTCCAAGGTATCTTATGGTTTTTGGTGTTATTGTAAACGGAATAGTTTCTCTAATTTCTCTTTCTACAGGTGCATTGTTAGTGTATAAGAAAGCAACTGATTTCTGTGCATTGATTTTGTATCCTGTCACATTACTGAATTGCTGTATGAGTTCTAGTAATTTGGGGGTGGAGACTTTTGGGTTTTCCACATAAAGTATCATGTCATCTGCGAAGAGAGAGAGTTTCACTTCTTCTTTGCCAATCTGAATACATTTTATTTCTTTTTATTGTCTAATTGCTGTTGCTAGGACTTCTAGTACTATGTTGAACAACAGTGGTGAGAGTGGACATCCTTGATGTGTTCCTGATCTTAAGGGAAAGGCTCTCAGCTTTTCCCCATTGAGGATGATATTCGCTGTGGGTTTTTCATAGATGGATTTTATGAAATTGAGGAATGTTCCCTCTATCCCTGTACTCTGGAGAGTTTTAATCAGGAAAGGATGCTGTCACATTGCCCTATTTCAAGATGTATTACAAAGCAGTGATCACCAAGACAGCATGGTACTGGCACAAAAACAGACATATAGACCAATGGAACAGAATAGAGAACCCAGATATGGACCCTCAACTCTATGGTCAAATAATCTTTGACAAAGCAGGAAAAATATGCAATGGAAAACAGACAATCTCTTCAGTAAGTGGTGCTGGGAAAATTGGACAACTATATACAGGAGAATGAAACTCGACCAATCTCTAACACCATACACAAAGATAAACACAAAATGGATGAAAGACCTCAATGTGAGACAGGAATCCATCAAAATCCTAGAGGAGAACATAGGCAGTAACCTCTTTGACATCGGCCACAGCAGCTTCTTTCAAGATACATCTCCAAAGGCAAATGAAACAAAAGCAAAAATGAACTTTTGGGACTTCATCAAGATAAAAAGCTTCTGCACAGCAAAGGAAACAGTCAACAAAACAAAGAGGCAACCCACAGAATGGGAGAAGATATTTGCAAATGACACTACAGACAAAGGGCTGATATCCAAGATCTATAAAGAATTTCTCAAGCTCAACACCCAAAAAACAAATAATCAAGTCAAAAAATGAGGAGACATGAACAGACACTTCTCAAAAGAAGACATACAAATGGCTAACAGACACTTGAAAAAATGTTCATTATCATTAGCCGTTGGGGAAATTGAAATCAAAACCACACTGAGATACCACCTTATACCAGTTAGAATGGCAAAAATTGACAAGGCAAGAAACAACAAATGTTGGAGAGGTTGTGGAGAGAGGGGAACCCTCTTACACTGTTGGTAGGAATGCAAGTTGGTACAGTCACTTTGGAAAACAGTGTGGAGGTTCCTCAAAAAATTAAAAATAGAACTACCCTATGACCCAGCAATTGCACTACTGGGTATTTACCCCAAAGATACAGATGTAGTGAAAAGAAGGGCCATATGCACCCCAATGTTCATAGCAGCAGTGTCCACAATAGCCAAACTGTGGAAAGAGCCGAGATGCCCTTCAACAGATGAATGGATAAAGAAGTTATGGTCCATATATACAATGGAATATTACTCAGCCATCAGAAAAGATGAATACCCAACTTTTACATCAACATGGATGGGACTGGAGGAGATTATGCTAAGTGAAATAAGCAGAGAAAGTCAATTATCATATGGTTTCACTTATTTGTGGAACATAAGGAATAGCATGGAGGACATTAGGAGAAGGAAGGGAAAAATGAAGGGGGGGGAATCGGAGGGAGAGATGAACCATGAGAGACTATGGACTCTGAGAAACAAACTGAGGGTTTTAGAGGGGAGGGGGTTGGGGGGGATGTGTTAGGCCGGTGGTGGGTATTAAGGAGGGCACGTATTGCATGGAGCACTGGGTGTTATATGAAAACAGTGAATCATGGAACACTACATCAAAAACTAATGATGTACTATATGGTGACTAACTTTTTAGTTAGTTTTAACTTTTTGAGGAACCTCCATACTGTTTTCCAGAGTGGCTGCACCAGCTTGCATTCTCACCAATGGTGTAAGACATCACCCCTTTTCTCTCATAAATAATAAAATAAAATAAAAAAAAAATAAATTTAAGTAGGCTCTATGCCCAACATGGGGCTTGAACTCATGACCCAGAGATCAAGAGTCACAAGCTCTACCTACTGAGCTAGTCAGGTACTGCAAGTGTGGGTTTTTTTTTTTTTTAATAGGTTGATCAATTTCTTATCCTTCAGATACAAAGATCTTCAAATGTTTTAGGTCAGCATCTTCAAATTGGAGCACTCACACACATACATTCTGTAAAGTATGGGGATGTTTTATGGGAATCAATTTCCAGATCCTGTGGTTTCATATGCACTCTTTTCTAAAATTGATCTTCTTGGGAGCTCTTTTGAGATGAAAGCACAGGGTTGTTCCCCCAAGCCCCCTTCATCTTCCTTAATCCCCATTTTCCTGTCTCTTGCCCATCCTGAATCCTTCTTTGGCCCATTGCATTTGGTGTACAAGCCTTTAAGCTACCTATAAGGGGTTGACTAAAAAATATTGGTGTTAGGTTTGAGATAGTGAATGACCCTGATGGTTGGGTACCAAAACTGTTTGTAGTTGTTTTTTTAATTTTAATTTTATTTTATATTTTAAATTTTTATTTAAATTCAATTTAGTTAACACATCATGCATTATTAGTTTCAGGGGTAGAATTTCATGATTTATCAGTTTCAGATAATACCCAGTGCTCATCACATCACGTGCTCTCCTTCATGCCCAACACCCGGTTACCCCATCCCCCCACCACCTCCCCTCCAGCAACCCTCAGTTTGTTTCCTATATTTAAGACTCTCTTATGGTTTGCTTCCCTTTCTGTTTTTATCTTATTTTATTTTTCCTTTCCTTCCCCATGTCCATCTGTTTTGTTTCTTAATTTCCACATATGAGTGAAATCATATGGTATTTGTCTTTCTCTGACTTACTTTGCTTAGCGTAATACCCTCTAGTTCCATCCATGTCATTGCAAATGGCAAGATTTCATTTTTTTGATGGTTGAGTAATATTCCATTGTGTGTGTGTGCTTATACACACACACACACACACACACACACACATCTTCTTTATATTTTATTTTTAAGTAATCTGTATACCCATTGTGGAGCTCGAACTCATAACCCTGAGATCAAGAGTTGCATAGTCCAGGGACTGAGCCAGCCAGGCGCTCCTCAGCATCATTTTGTGTGGCCAAGCTGTCTATGTACGCTAGCCCCTCTAGATAGCATTAGCCTCTCCCTAGGTAACAGCCGCAATTTCTGACCTCCCCTCCACCCCATATGGCATCTCAGGATGTGCTAGGTACCTCCTCCAGGACCTGTGAGTGATAAACTTGTCTATTTCATTTACCTTGTGGTATTCTGTTGAAGGAGGTTCACTACCCACACCCCCAGGTTCTGCTTCACAAATGTTGATTTAACCAAGTTGCAATGGGCGTGTAATTCCGAAGTTCAGAAAACTGAATGACATTCTTTAATGAAACCCTTCCATGTCCAGCTACATATCTATGTGAGCATGGTTTCTCATTGCTTGAATCTATACAAGCAAAACTTAGAAATGGAACTGAGGCTGAACCTTTCTTATGCTGGCAATTATTAACGCTCATCTGTGAATGCGTGAATTAATTGGAAATAAAACCAGCCCATTCGTTTCATTACTAGATATATTTTGATAAAATTTTACTTTATATATTTAAAAATCGTATGTCAAAATGTATATCTTTATGTTGCATCAGTCAGTTGTGTGCTAATCATAATTGTAATGCTAACTCAAGCTGAAAGGATTTTTTTGAATATTTAGCCTTATACAGAAAATACAAATGTTCAATTTATATTCATATTTTGGCTGCTAAGCAGTCTGGTGGAGTGGTCTATTAAAGACTTTCAAGAATATAAATGGTTACATTAGAATGTGGTTATATGGGGGAGGTGGAAGGGAAATAATCATTCAAGGGACAAAGAAAAGATGTAAAAGTAAGAAAGAGGCAGCTTCTGACATCTGAGGGTTGGCCTGACACCAAGAGCTTGGCCTCAGTGTTGCTGGAAGCTGACCCAGGATCACCACGCTGTGGTGTTCTCTTGAGCACATGATGGTCTCACAGTACAGCAGCATCAGATTGGCTCACTCTTTGACCGTGGCAGTATGAGCCAACAAAGAAATAGGACCACCTTATTTTTTTTTTTTTTAAAGATTGTATTCATTTATTAGAGAGAGAGAGCGTGAGTGAGGGGAGGGGCAGAAGGAGAGGGAGAAACAGTCTCCCCGCTGAGCAGGGAGGCCAACTCAGGGCTCGATCCCAGGACCCCAAGCTCATGACCTGAGCTGAAGGCAGATGCTTAACTGACTGAGCCACCCAGGCACCCTGAAATAGGACTACCTTATAATCTTGTCTAAGCATAGACAAGAACAAGGTCACTGTGCAAACCAAATTGATGCTAAACATCCTTACGGCAGATACCCCTTAGGAGGGCCCTCATGATTCTCACTCCCCAGAGGCCATGCCTTTGTGGAATCCCCTCCCCCTGAGTGAATGGGACCTGTAACTTGCTTCTAAAAAATTGAATCTGATAAAGGGATACCTTTGTGGAATCCCCTCCCCTTGAGTGAGTGGGACCTGTAACTTCCTTCTAACAAATTGATGGTTTTATTTTAAATTACTGGCAAAGCAGAAGGGATTTTTGCAGATGTAATTAAGGTCCCTAAGCAGGTGATTTTGATTTCATCAGAGGGAGACTTTTCTGGGTGGGCCTGACCTAATCAGGGGAGCCCTTTGGAGAAAGGTCTAGGCTTTCCCTGATGGCAGAACCTCCAGCAGCAGAGATTCTTCTTTGTTGGCTTTGAAGAAACACATTGCCATGAATTCTACAGCTTCAAAGAAATGGATTCTCCCAACAACTTGGGGGAGCTTGAAGATGGATTCTTCCCCAGTCCAGCCTCCAGATGAGAATGCAGCCCCTTGGCACTCGACTTGCAACCTGTGAGACCCTGAGCAGAGGACCTAGTTAAGTCATGCCACAACCTGACCCACAGACACTGTGACACAAGGGTGTTTAATAAATGATGCTATATTTGTGGTAATTTGTTGGAAGCAACAGAAAACTAATATAATCCTGTTCTCCCTGCTACTATAAGTGATTGCTTCTCTACCAGTTCAAGCTTTAGCTTTCTCTATTATTTTCTCCTTGTAGCTAAGATTTATTTAACCCAACATAGAATTACTCCTGCTTCCTGACAGCATCCAATTCAGAGCAAAGCCCCACTTCCTTGAATTCGCCCAGAAAGTACCTAACACAAGCCCAAATCCTGTGAGTCTTTTCTAATACCTTGCCACTTTGAGATGTCCTACAGTTACCCATGATAAATGTTCTTCCTTGTTGCAATGAGTCAATAAACCCAACTTGTTGTTGGTCATCTTTGGCTGGAAGGCATTGACAACGTTTTTGCTTTTTGAAGAGCTTGCTCATGTATTTCTTAAAAGGCTAAAAGTGGATATCAACTCACTATATTTGGATTCCACTGGATATGTTTAAAAGAGTGGCATAACAATTTAAAGATGCCACTATTTTAGTAGATTAGAAATGATATACTTTGCAACTGTTTAATTGGGGAATGAAAATATTTGCTTGCTAACTGTAAAATTTGTGAAGAGACACCTAGATTTACAAAATTCTTTTGGGGTTATACTCTCCCTTCAAGAATGTTTGAACACCCTGCTTTATATCACCCTTCTCCTGCCCTGTATCTCATTGTTGTCCATGATTTCAGTTGTAAGTCTTAGTGCTAAGGCAAGGAACTGAAGATTTCTACCGGTGTCTGGGAACCACGTCCTCAGAGGGGAGGGCAGGTGTAAAAACTGCCAGACAGGCTGGCTGTGTGCCCAGATCCAGCCAGCCTGCTGGAGAGCCAGTGCCCATAGGTGTAACACGAACACGGCAGGGCTCCAGAATCTGAAAGAACCACGTGAGCTAGAGCAAGAGGCATCTCAGTGACAGACATTGTGGACTGACCACCAAGGGGACTTCCAAATGCTTGGTTGTCACCCATGAGCCAAAACCAGCACAGAATGGAGGTGAAGGGTGAGTTAAAAGGTAGGGGCATCGTCTGGTAGGAAGTCCGGTAATGTCTGAATTTCTGGCCAACCCAAATGGATAGCATTTAGAGACAGACTTAAGTTGATTGAACAAAAATAAAGAATTGCTAAATTTCTTACACACTGGAGTTTGTGGTTGCAGATTGGTACCTGCTGCGTGTGGTACATCTTGCATCCACTTTGCTGATGGCATTGGGTTCATTGGTGATGGGAAGCCCACTTAGGAATATATGGATCACCCCCAGGTTAAGCCCTAAGGATGAAGGCTGCCTGAGGGCAACTTCTGGGCACATTTTTACCTGCCAAGAAGGCTTACACAGACAGAACCCGTCAAACCTAACAGGAGCGGATGGCTACATCTCTGCCTGCACCTGTTTCTCTTCGCCCACCCACACCTCTTGCTGTTGGAGCTGCCCCGCGTGCCTGAGGCACAAAAGAAGCCACAAGTCACCTACTTGGGGCAGGGATGAGGACAGCTTGGGGAACAGTCAAAGCTTCTTCCAAACACCAGAGAGTTCCTTTCCTCTGCTTCCTTCCTGTAACTGTGTTTCAAGGACAGGCCATCAAAATGGGTTCACTTCTTGAGGGTGCATAGCACAGGAACAGAATAAGGTAGCACAGGGAGAGAGAGAAATGTATTTGAATGTGGGTGGGCAAACTGTAACCGCTGGAATCGGAGGTGAAGCCTCTGTACCCGTCACTGGGAGCTTGTCACCGACAAGCTGGGGTATTTGGCTGCCAGGAGGGAGCCCCTTCCTTCCGCCCTTTGGCTGATGGATGCAGAGCACTTGTTCTTTTCACTGAGGCTCATGGAATCCATGAAACTCTGTGCCACTTTCCAAACACAAAGAGAAATTTCATCCTGGCTCCTGAGTGAAGGAGCAGAGGTGGAAGACACTCTGAGCGTTGGCTAGGAGTCCTGGCTCCATCACTTTCCAGTGGAGATGCTCTGGCAAGCAGAAACTTGAGATTTCTCCAGTGTGGAGTGGGGGCTAATTGTATAGGAGCATGGGTCTTACAAAGTTCTGGTACATCAGGAGGTTTTGTTCCATATCCAGGGTCGAAACCAAGAGCCTGCTGGGTCTGCTCCTGCTACTTGTTGGGGGAGACGAGGAAAGTAAGGTAGAGAAAGGACTGCCCATTTTGCGTGGAAACATGGCGGGTCTTTGGCCATCCAGCAGCTCTGGATGCCATGGTGCCCGCAACGCCCCATCCTTGAATTGCATCTGGCGTGCAACTCAAGAGGTTTGCCAGTCCTGGTGGAAGGAAATGTAAATCTCCCTCCATTCACAGCCTCTCTTCACAGTTCATTTGAAACTGCATCTAATTTAGGCTCATTCATTCTGCAGACGTGGAAGAGCCCACCCCAAGGCCTGATAATCACTGCACAATGAAAACCTAACGGTAGGAACATCAGTGTTGCTATGACAACCACGAGAGAAGCCTGGTTGCCCACGGTTACCTATGTGAACAGATGTCACCGGCGCCTGAGTCTTAGCTTGAATGAGCCTCGGGAGCATAATGGGGAGAGGCGATGGGCACTGTATGAGTGGGTCTGAATGCAAGAACCTTCTTGCACCCGTGGGCAGCTCTGATACCCTTTTTGTTTTCTTATCACTAATGGGTTCATGAAGACTCTTTCTCATTACAGGACCATTGAGTTGTCATCTTGGAGCCAGAGAGTTCTAAAATGACCCGTCCTCTGAAAGGCCTTTCTTTTTTTGGTTTCTTTTAAAAATTCTTTGTAAATTAAAAAAATAAGGAATACAAATAAGTGGTTCAAGCCTCAAAAAATACAAAAGGGATGGGGAGAAGTTCTCCTGCCTGTCCTTGCCTCCCCTCCACCCACTCCCTGTTTTCCCCCAAAGGTATTTTTTATGCCTCTATAGACCAATATAAGATATATTTCCTTCCTTTTATTTTTATATAAAAGAATATATAATACACAGAAAAGAATAATGTATCATACACACCGTTCTTGCTTTTTACCTTAATATATCTTGAAATTGTCTCCTATCAATCCATAAAGTGCTTCCTCAATCTTCTTAACAGTGCAAAGTGTTCCATTATACGGATGTGCCAAATGTGGTCAGCCGGTCCTTAATGATGGGCATAAGGTTGTTTCCAGGACCTTGTTGTTACAAAGAAGGTTGTAATGACTAGTCTTGCATTAATGTCATTTTGCCTGTGTGAGAGAATTTCTAGACGTAGAATTGCTGAGTATATGGATTTGTCACTTTAAATTGCCGTCCATACATTTTGTGCTGATCTGTGCTCCCCCCAGCGGTGCACGCGAGGCCGCTTCTCCCACAGCCTCACAAAGAGTGTTTTGTCAAACTTCTGGGTTTTCGCCAATCTGGTAGGTGAGGAATGTTATCTCATTAGGGTTAACATCTGCATTTTTCTTGTATGTATTTAATTTTATTGAACCATCTATTCGTATGCTCTGCCTCTTTTTTTATTGGGTTGTTGGCCTTTTTCTTTTTTTTCCTTTTCATTTTATTTATTTAATTTTTTTAAAATTTTTTATTGTTATGTTAATCCCCATACATTACATCATTAGTTTTAGATATAGTGTTCCATGATTCATTGTTTGTGCATAACACCCAGTGCTCCATGCAGAACGTGCCCTCCTCAATACCCATCACCAGGCTAACCCATCCTCCCACCTCCCTCCCCTCTAGAACCCTCAGTTTGTTTTTCAGAGTCCATCGTCTCTCATGGTTCTTCTCCCCCTCCGATTTCACCCCTTCATTCTTCCCCTCCTGCTACATTCTTCTTCTTCTTTTTTTCTTTCTTAACATATATTGCATTATTTGTTTCAGAGGTACAGATCTGAGATTCAACAGTCTTGCACAATTCACAGCGCTTACCAGAGCACATACCCTCCCCAGTGTCCATCACCCAGTCACCCCATCCCTCCCACCCCCCACCACTCAAGCAACCCTCAGTTTGTTTCCTGAGATTAAGAATTCCTCATATCAGTGAGGTCATATGATACATGTCTTTCTCTGTTTGACTTATTTCGCTCAGCATAATACCCTCCAGTTCCATCCACGTCGTTGCAAATTGTTGGCCTTTTTCTTAAGGGGAGCTCTTAAGATATTAAGGAGATTAGCCCTTTGTGCTATGAATTTCAATGATTTTTTTTTCTTTCATTTGTCATTTCCCTTTGACTTTGACAGTATAGCATAGTAGGTTACGAGCATGAACTCTGGAGCCAGCCTGTCCAGGTTCACATTCCAGCTCTGCCAATAGGCTGTGGGACTTTGGAAATTTGCTTCTCTGTGCTTCACGTTCCTCATCTATGGAACGAGGATAGTTGTGCCAACCTCATACGGCCTTTGTGAGGATTAAATGCTTAGTATACTTAAAGTGTGTGTAGCAATGCTCTACATAGAACATAGTAAATTCTATATTTGATACTCATTATTATTGAAGACGTTTTTGTGGTTCCTGTATTTTGTGTCACAGTTAGGAAGGCCTTAAGAAACTTTCCCTATGCCATCCTTTGCACTGTGTGCCTGTGATTTTTTCCACATACTTCTACCAGGAAAACCGTGTAGCCAAGTGGTTATGCGTGCTAGTTTTTTGTTGTTGTTGTTGTTGTTGTTTTTCACGCTAGTTTTTGAGTCAGGAAAGCCTGAGTTTTAGTGGCCGCGCTGGCACTTACTAGCTAAGTGACCTTGACCAAGTCGTTTCACCCTTCTAAATGAGCATTAAAATGACACCTGCTTATAAGGTGGCAGAGGTCACTGGGACCGTGGCTGCTCTCTGGTGAGCGTGTGTGCAATGTCGATGGTGGCCGTTGCTTTTACTGTCACGGTACTGGCCACAGGGCAGTCCGTTCCATTTCCAGTCCCTGCCTTTCCGGTTCCCCAGGCGCAGGGACTGCGTCCTGTTTTCTCTCCCCGACCCGTGCTGACTGATGAATGAGTAGAGAAGCAAGCTCACAGCCTTCGAGAGCTTGCTTAGTACAGTTTATCCCTGGCCCTTCACAGAGGAGGAAACGGAGGCAGAGGGATTGGCCCAGGGTCAGAGTCAGAATGGAACCTGGAGCCATTGACTTCCATTTTTGGGGGGGCTCTTTCTGCCCCTCAAAAAGCAGCAGCGGGTGGAGGAGGAAAGCCTGCACCCCTCGATGCCATGCTGGCCCCAGGCTAGGAAGGGCTGTGTCCAGTGTCCTGCACAGCAGACGTCTCTTTCCATTACTGCACGGAGTCTTCCACTCCAGCTTCTGAAGTATCATTCATTTTCCTTGTTCTTGGTAGACCCATTACGCAAGAAAAAAAAAGGGGGCGCCTGGCTGGCTCAGCCGGAAGAGCATGGGACTCTTGATCTCGGGGTCGTGAGTTCAAGCCCCATGAGAGATGACTTAAATAAATAAAAGACCTCGGGCCACCTGGGTGGCTCAGTTGGCTAAGTGTCTGACTTCGGCTCAGGTCATGATTGTGGGGTCCTGGAATCGAGTCCCGCATCAGGCTCCCTGCTCTGCGGGGAGTCTGCTTCTCCCTCTCCCTCTGCTGCTCCCCCTGCTCTCTCTCTCTCAAATGAATAAATAATATCTTAAAAATAAGTAAATAAATCAAAAACTGTGTGGCATTGAATTGAATTTCTCAGGCCTTGACTCCTCCGTCTCTAAAATGGGAGCAGTCATTCATTTATTCTCTTGTTCCTTGAACAAACATTCTTCGAGCCTCTGCAGACTCTATTTGTGTCTACAGTGGACTCCGAGCCGACAGAGATGGACAGAATGAAATCTCTGCGCATGGAGAGCTCAGAGAACTGCAGAGCGACCACCTAGCAATCCATCAGCAATGCCTAACTCCTGGGCCACCTGGGTGGCTCAGTCGGTCAGGTGTCAGACTCTTGATTTCGGCTCAGGTCATGATCTCAGGATTGTGGGATCGAGCCCTGTGTCGGGCTCTTCGCTGGGCATGAAGGCTGCTTAAGATTCTCTCTCTCCTTCTCCCTCTGCCCTTCTCCTATCTCTCTCTCTTAAAACAAACAGACAAAACAGTGCCCAACTCTTCTTTAGATTGCTGGGCCTGCTCGGAAGCCGGCACACGGTGCTTGGAGAACACAGCTGAAGAGCTGTTTATTTGGCTTGGGGCTGAGCTAAGGAAACTTCAGAGAGCATGTGACATTGGAGCTTCCTTCTGAAGGAAAACTAGGTGTACCAAGTTTATTGACCTTGTGCTGTTTATAGATTTTTCTTGGCTGACGATGACCTTTATATGACAGAACTTGTTGGGAGCAGATGCAGAGATTACTCAGGAGCTCAGGGTTTGTACTTCTTTGATGTGATGATGCTTCCTCTACCCAAGCCCTGGCAGCCCCTGTTTCAACTTCTGTCCCCAGTGTGGGGATGCCAGATTTAGCAAATAAAAATATAAGACTCTAGTCAAATTGGAATTGCAGATAAACAGCATTTGTTTGGGATGTGTTTACACTAAAAATTTCTTTGTTATTTATCTGAAATTCTAGTTTATTTTTATTTTTTATTTTTTTTGAAGATTTTGTCAGAGAGAGAGAGAGAGAGCACAAGCAGTTCCCCTGGGGCAGAGGGAGAGGAGGGAGTAGACCCCCCTGCTGAGCAAGGAGCCTGAAGCGGGACTTGATCCCAGGACCCTGGGATCATGACCTGAACTGAAGGCAGATGCTTAACCAACTGAGCCACCCAGGCGTCCCTGAAATTCTGGTTTAACTGGGAAACCTGTATTTTGTCTAGCAAACGTACCCCAGTCATACACGCCACAAGAATCTCCCTGCTGGGGTCCCTTTTCTCTAGCAGGTTGCCTTCTTAGACAGAAGACTGGGGTTGGCTCAAGCCCTGCTGCATTCCTCAGCACCCATGGCTCCATGAGAGAACTTAACACATCTTCGTCACTCCACAAACATTGAGAGAGAAGGCTATTACCTCACCGCTGCCATCAGGGGAAACTCCAACCAGCCCTCTTATTTCCTGCCTGTAGAACCCACCCACCACTTTCAGTGTTCTCTAGATAGGAAGGAGACATCGGTGTCTGTGTTTGCAGACAGACCCCAAACTCCAAGGGATATGCATTACATTTTCCAAGAATACTCAAGAGTTGCGCAGTATAGCAACGCCCTCTGCCCCATAAGCTGATTTAATAGCATAAGTTGGTATGCATACGTACATTTCCTAGCTCTGCAGGCTGAGAGGGTCTGGAATAATGACACTCCAGGATCAAGGAGCATACCGTAAGCCCACATCGTAGTTTCTAAATACCCTTCTCCAACAAAAGAAACAAAGGCTTGAGAAATGGCTGATTCTGGGATTGGGACAGGGAAGTACAAGATGAGCCTGGAACATTGAGTAGCTACTAAAGTAAAGAAGTAGTCAAAAAACCAGAACAAAATGAAACTAAAAACAAACAATGGAGGGGGTGTGTGTGTCCTAAGAGGACTTAGGAGCCAGAGTCTGAAAGAGCTCCCAATGGCCAAAACGGGAACAATTTGAGCAACAAAATAAATGACAATAGTATTAGATTATAACCCAAATAAATGCTTATAAACAAATGATTGGATGAATGAATGAATGAATGAATAAATAAGTAAATGGGAGAGAAGGAATAAACCTTCCAGGATTATTCCAAACAATTTATGTAGATATCCCATCTTGCCAAGAGATGGGGCTTAGTTTCTCTCCCCTTGAGTGTGGGCTGGACTTGGTGACTCACTTTCTAACGCGTGAGTATGGAAAAAGAACAACTCTATGGTGAAGAAACCTGGTGGACGCCACCTTCGCCAAGTGATCAAGGTTCACGTCACCAGTGATAAATCGTGGTGATCTCATGTCACCCTCCCTGTGATGCAGTGAGAAGGGCGCTTTCACCTCTGTGGCATTCTTCCCCCGAACCCTTAAACCCAGTCTATCATGAGAAAACATCGGGCAAAGTCAAATGGAGGAACATTCTTAAAAATAGCTGACCAGGGCGCCTGGGTGGCTCAGTCGTTAAGCGTCTGCCTTCAGCTCAGGTCATGATCCCAGGGCCCTGGGATGGAGTCCCGCATCGGGCTCCCTGCTCTGCGGGGAAGCCTGCTTCTCCCTCTCCCACTCCCCCTGCTTGTGTTCCCTCTCTAGCTGTCTCTCTCTCTGTCAAATAAATAAATAAAATCTTAAAAAAAAAAAAAAATAGCTGACCAGTATTCTTCAGAAGGTCAAGGTCATGAAAAGCCAGAGGAAAGACTGAAGAACTCACTGGTCAGAGGTGACTGAGGAGGCGTGGTGACTAAGTGCTTTGGCATCCTGATGGGATACTGGAATGAAAAACAAACATTTGTGGAAAAGCTGGTGAAATCCAAGTTCGCAGTAATGTACCACTGTTGGATCCTTAACCTTGACAAATGAAGCCCAGTAATGTAAGGTGTTAATGTTAGGAGAAACTGGGTGGGAGAATATGGAAACTTCGCTGTATTAAGTTTGCAACTTTCCTACAAATCTGAAATAAAGTGAAACAAACACTGTAAGGCGGTTTAAACACGTAAGAGTTCAGTTTCCTTAATGTACATTAAGTTCAGAGGTAAACAGTCCAAGACTTCCATGGTGGCCCCATGATCCTCAGGGATCTGGGCTTCTATAGATATTCTGCCATTTTTAAGCCCTTCGCTTCATGGTCTAATATGGCTGCCAGAAGGCCAGGCTTCCCGGCTGCATTCCAAGCATCCTGAAGGAGGAAGGAGGAAGGACAGAGGAGGATAGGAATCCTTTTAGTTATTTCCCTTTAAAGAGCCTACCCAGAAACCCTACTTCCACCACATTGGCTGGGGCATATCTAGTTGCAAAGGAGGCCAGGGAATGTAATCTTTTTCTGGATGCATCGTGCACTGAATAAAACCGGCAATCTGTTACTAAGGAAGAAATGCATGCTGGTTGGGCATCTGGCAGTTGTTGAGCTTTCTGTTCATATGCATTAGGTGGTCTGTGACTTTCTTAGCTCAGTCCTACCTGGAGGAAGGAAGACAGTCTCCCTTCAAGTCACCTTCTGTCTCTATAACGATTCTCTGGCTTGAAGAAGGGAACTGTCACAATACTTCCCACCAGGCTGATGATTTACCTCCCTTTGTAGATCTCTCCATTAAAAACTTCAGTTTTCTGGGACGCCTGGGTGGCTCAGTCGGTTAAGCGTCTGCCTTCAGCTCAGGTCACGATCCCAGAGTCCTGGGACCTAGTCCCACATTGGGCTCCTTGCTCGGCAGAGAGCCTGCTTCTCCCTCTGCCTGCCATTCCCCCCCAGCTTGTGCACTCGTGCGTGTGCTCTCTCTCTCTCTCTGGCAAATAAATAAAGTAAAATAAAAAAGAAATTATATATATATATAAAAGCTTCAGTTTTCTGCTTCTTTTGGCTGGTTGGAGGTGAGCATTGAAAGACAGTTTACTTTTCTTTGGTAAGCTCTGTGGGTAATCTCAGAATCCTTTGCTCTGGGACTCCAGATCTTCATCAGTTTATGATGGGGTTACGTCCCAGTATACCCATCCTAAATTGAAAATACCATAAGTTGAAAAATTCATTGAGGGGCGCCTGGGTGGCTCAGTTGGTTAAGCGTCTGCCTTTGGCTCGGGTCATGATCCCAGGGTCCTGGGATCGAGTCCCACATCGGGCTCCTTGCTCGATGGGGAGCCTGCTTCTCCCTCTCTCTCTGCGTGCCGCTCCCCCCTGCTTGTGCTCTGTCACACTCTCTCTCTGTCAAATAAATAAATAAAATCTTAAAAAAAAAAATTCATTGAATACACCTAACCCACCACATATCACAGGTTATCCTCGCCTACCTTAAATGTGCTCAGGACACTTACATTATTAGCCTACAGCTGGGCAAAATCATCAAACACAAAGCCTATTCTATAATAAAGTATTGGATAGCTCATGTAATTTAGTGAATACTGCACTAACAGTGAAAAACAGAACGGTTGTATAGGTGCAGAGTAGTGGTACGTCCATTGTGTACCCTCATGATTGCGTGGCTGACCAGAAGTGGGGGCTCTCTGCTGATGGCCAGCCTCACAAGAGAGTATTGTACTGCGTGTTGCTAGTCTGGGAAGAGAGTAAATTCAACATTCAAAGTATGGTTTTTACTGAATGCATATCGCTTTTGCAACATTGTAAAGTCAAAAAATCTTAAGTCAAGCCATCCTAAGTCAGGGACCATCTCTATAGGTAAAATTTGGGGGCAGCAGGGAAAGTCTATGTAATATCCTATGAAACATGCTTTCACTGAGAAGGTTGAGAAGCAAGATCGACAGGGCATGCATTTTACATGGTCTGGTGGTAGGACAGATCGGTACCTCTCCCTCCTCCAGAAGGTAATTTAAAAAAAAAAAGTTTTTATTTATTTATTTATTTGAGAGAGCGAGAGAGAACACAGAGGGAGAATGAGAGGGAGAAGCAGATTCCCCACTGAGCAGGGAGCCTGATGCGGGGTCGATCCCAGGACCCGGAGACCATGAACCGAGCCGAAGGCAGACGCTTAACCGACTGAGCCACTCAGGCGCCCCTCCAGAGAGTAATTTGGCAGATATAACCAAAGTCTTCAAAATATTTACACCCCTGTTACTGTAACCTTCTAGAACTTGTTTTGTTTTAGGGAAGTAATCTGAATGCAACAAACAAGGAACTGCTCCGAGATACTTATTTCAGTGGTATTTATAATGGGAAGAAAATAGGAACCAATAAAGTAAATGATGGACCTTTTATTAGGTGGGGTTTTATGTAGCCAATAATGATAATGTTTATTATGATTTAAAAATAACACGAGGGCATCTGTGTGGCTCAGCTGGTTAAGCATCCAACTCTTGGTTCCGCTAGGGTCACGATCTCCGGGTGGTGGGATCGAGCCCTGTGTTGGATTCCGGCTAGGTGTGGAGTCTGCTTGTTTACTCCCCCTCGCGCATGCTATCTCTCTCTCTCTCTCTCTCAAATAAATAAATAAATCTTAAAAAAAAGAGTAACATGGAGATATGTTTATATTATGAAGTTAGGTGGAACTAAATGGGTTTCACTGTTGCATATACAGTATGATCAACTTAAAAAATTTGGAGAGAAGACATGCACCGATGTGCTACTCTGTCACTGGGTAATAAGGATTTTCATTTTTCGAAATGAAAAAAAAAAATCCCCTTCTACATAAGTGCAGAAAAACAGAAGGAGGAAAAGCCATATGGATGATTTTCTTCTTTGTTTTGGGTTATCAAAAGATGCAGTTTGATAACTTAGAGTCAAGAGATACTGGCAAGGCTAGGTATGAAGAAGAGTGGTCAGAGCTTCCGGGTGGGTGAGCCCATGGAGCTGCAGGGAGGGTGGCCTGCACCATTCCCACATGCCTTGTCCTATGCATCTCCTCCATCTGGTTGTTCCTGAGTGGTGTCCTTTCATACTAAACCAGTGATCTAGTTTAAAAAAAAAAAACAAAAAGAACAAAACTATACCCTGCCCAACTTCTCCCTGCTCTCCTGGGGAACCCTCTTCAAGCCTTTAATTTTTTTCCTTCTAGGTCAAGATAACACGCTCAGGTTGCCATTTCTTGATTTCTTGATTTTAGGCATTATCCGTTCGCTTCCTGACAAGGTAGATGAGGATTTAGGTCTCTCAACCCTACAGGGGGTAAATAGTGGCCTTCCAAAATTCATGCCCACCTGGAATGTTGGAATGTGAGCTTTATTTGGACATAGGGTCTTTTTTTTTTTTTTTTAAAGATTTTATTTATTTGAGAGAGAACGAGCAGTGGGGAGGGGCAGAGGGAGGGAGAGAGAGAGAAGCAGACTCCCTGCAGAGCAAGGAGCCCAATGTGGGGCTCAATCCCAGGACCCGGATATCATGACCCGAGCCGAAGGCAGACACTTAGCCAACTGAGCCCCCCAGGCGCCCCCTGGACATAGGGTCTTTGTGAGTCTAATTAAGTTAAGGATCTTGACATGAGATCATCCTGGATTTGGGGTGGGCCATAAATCCAGGGACTGGTGTCCCTGTAAGTTGAGGAGAGGATGAACAGAGACACGTACAGAGAGAGGAAGACTGTGTGAACACTGAGGCAGAAACCCAGGAGGCATGCATCCCCAAACCAAGGACTTTCAAAAGTGGCTGGGAGGCAGCAGAAGCCGGAGGAGAAGCATGGAACAGAGTCTCTCTCACAGCCCGGAGGTAACCAACGCCACCAGCACCTTGACTGTAGACTTCCAGCCTCTGGAACCGTGAGAGAATAAATTTCTTCCGTTTTAAGCCACTGAGTTTGTGATAATTTGTTATTGGCAGCCCTAGGAAAATAGTCCAATCCCCATCTCTCTCCCTTTGCCACCATGTGTGCATTTTGACTTCTTTTAATCTTTTTTATCTTTAAACTTCGCAATGATGAGCGTGCATTTCATTTTAATGGGAGAAAACAAACTTTTAGGAAAGAGGGTGAGGGTGTGAAAATGCAGTGTTTGAGGAAGAGCAAGGCTACTCAGAGTCTGGCCGAGGTGGGTAAGGGTGACTCTCTGTGTCCAAGACGGAGATGCTAGAGGGTTAACAGGACGGAAGACTGAAACCGCCTCTGTCAACATGATTACCATTTATTCCAGAAAGTTCTTGCCCAGGAAGGCAAAACCGTAAACCATTAAATATTTCACCATTGGCTTTGGAAATTCCTGAAAACCAATTTAATTAAACAAGAGATTGCACAGTTGGGCACATAGCCGTGTTCTCAGAAGCACTGGCTGCCCCCCTGGGCAAAAAAGTCCACTTAGCAAACAACCGTTTACTAATAAAGACTCGTTCTAAGGCTCCTGCCTTGCGGCAGCCACCAGTCCTAAACTGGATTAAAAGACCTGCCTTAAACCACTCGAGCTCAGACACCAAAACCCAGGAGGTATCTGCGTCTGGCCTCCTCCTCCTGAGAGCCTCCTAGGCTTGATTGCGGTGGGGCTGCTGCCTGTCATAGCAGGTGGGTAAAACATGGCTCTATTTGGTGCACAGGATGTTCTGGGGGCCTTCCTGGGCCGTCACGATGTACAGGTGTTTGTGTGTGTGTGTGTGTGCGTGCACGCACGCTCACTTGTACGAGACCGTCTGCAGGAGGAGGTACGTGTGTGCACGTGCACGCACATAGCGGACCGAGGTTGGGCTGCAGAGTGCAGCAGTTTGTGATGGGTCCTGGATGCCAAGCTAGGGAATTTGAATTCCCTTCCATAGGCAGGGAGAGCCTTGAAGACTTGAGTAGAGAGATGAGACATGCCCAGGTCTGGGTTTGGGAAAAGTCTGTGACTCCAGGCTCAGGAGAAGTCTCAGGACCCGAGCTAAAGGTTTAGAAGATACCCACAGAGTCAGGGCATAGATGTGGACAAGATTGCCAGACAAGAGTGCAGTGGATTAAAGCTGGCTGCTGTTTTTTTTGCCACTTTCCCATCAGGAGCTGGAGCCTCTCCCCCTGCCTTTGAATCTGCAGTAGCCTTGGGCCTCCTTTTGACCACCAGAATGCAATGGAAATGATACAGTGTAACTTCTGAGGCTGCGCCTTCAGAGATTGGCAGATTCTGACTTCCTCTTTGGAATGTTTCCTTTTGAATCAAGCTGTGAGATGTTTGATACCCTTGAAAACACCATGCTGGAAGGAAGCCCAAGCTCGCCATGTGAAAAGAGAGAGGCCACATGGAGAAAAGCATGGAGGTACCATAAAAAGGAATGAAGCTTTCTTGAAAATTCCACTCCGGTTCAGCCACTAGCTGAATACAGCTGCAAGGATGACCCCAGCTGATGCCATGTGCAGCAGAGAAGCCCCCGGCTGAGCCCTCTCTGGATTCCTGTCTCACAGGATTGTGGGCCACCCAAATTGCTCTTTTAAGCTGCCAAGTCATGGGATAGTTTGTTATGCAGCAATAGACAACCCAGACAAACAGCTAACATTTCTTGGTTATTTAGTGCATGTCAAGGATAGTGGTGGACGACATTGTTAGGGTGTCAGTTACCCATGCTTTGTTTTACAAATCCTTGTAATCCTAGCCACTTAGATTTTAATATTCATGATTCTCATTAGCTATTTACCTGAAAATATTACCTATTACATATGTAACTTTTCTTTTTATTTATAAGTGCTGAATCAGAAATATTTTTTCAATATATGTACATATTTTAAAGATTTTAATTTAATTTTATTTATTTGCTAGAGAGAGAGAGAGAGAACACAAGCAGGGGGAGAGGCAGGCAGAGGGAGAAGCAGGCGCCCCACTCAGCAAGGAGCCCCATGCGGGACTCGATCCCAGGACTCTGGGATCATGACCTGAGCCAAAGGCAGATGCTTAACCGACTGAGCCACCCAGGTGTCCCTTCAATATATATTAAAGTCAAATAAAATGTGAGCCGAGAAGAATCCAAATTTGTGTCCTGAATTAGTCCCATATACTACCTTTCTTTCTTTTGTAAGATTTTATTCATTTATCTTAGAGAGAGAGAGCACGAGTGGCAGGAAGGGGCAGAGGGAGAGGGGGAGAGAATCCCAAGCAGACTCTGCGTGCTGAGCGCAGAGCCTGATAGGCTCAATCTCATAACCCTGAGACCATGACCTGAACCGAAAGCAAGAGTTGGATGCTCCACCGACTGAGCCACCCAGGCGCCCCATATGCTACCTTTCAATAAAATTTTTGGGAAAAAAAGTAGAGTACTAGGCCTTCCTTCATTAATCCTCGAGGTGGATGCTGTTGTCACCTCTGTTGTACAGAGGGGGGGTACCGACAGGAGGGAAAGAGCGTGAGGGACAAGAAGGATAGAACTAAAGGGAATGCAGAGGTGGGGTGGAGGGGAGTCAGATAAGGAAATTGAGAGGGAACAGCAGAGAGGATTGATGGTGTGGAGAAGCCAGGTGGCCCCTGCCCTTGCTCTGGGCTTCCTTTGTAGGATCTGATGCTCAAAGAGGGACGCTAACTTGGATCTGGGGTGGCTCCTGGCTTGAAGTGTGTGTCTTGACTCCTTTCCTCAGACTCCGCAACCAAAGTACATCCATGTTAATCCACTCTCTTCACACACACCCCCCATTAGCATTTCCAGGTAAAATCTGGGTTTGGGGTGAAGCCTTACTATTCGTTTTCTTTTGAAGGGGAGAAGTGCGCAGCAGAGAGAGGGATTGGTTCAAAATATTTGCCTCCTTGGATTTCAGTAGCCTGGAGAAATCCACTCCTTAGTGAGGTATTTCACCAGCTATTAATTAAGATGCAAATCCATGCAAATAATGCGCCACTCTTCCTGGACCTCTCAGACAGGTTTTTGTTTTCAACAGGATTACTTCACTGGGCCAATTCAATTGGGTAGAAAAAGCCCTTTGCAAATGGGATTTTCATATTAACAAGAGCTGCCGTGGATTAAGTATCTGGCACTTGATGTATCTATTTTTAACCCTCCAACACAGAACTGGGCAAACTCCAGACAGCACCTTGGAGCTGGACCTTAGGTTTGCCTACAAAGCTCAGGAATATAAAAGCCATCATCTTCAGTAATGCTTAGCCTCTACCATTAGGCTGAGGCATTTCACTGTAAGAGCCAAGTTCAAATGCTAAAATATCAACACCAGTTTCTTAATTTCACTTGTAGGAAATTTATGGAGTATATGATATTGTTAACATCGTGTTTGTTTTTTCTGATGTGAAATAATTACTGACAGGCAAATAAAAATGGAAGTTAAGTGTGCACATTCTGGGGCCAGGGCCCTGGGTTTGAGCTGAGACCCACCACTTCCCAACCAGGAGAATGGGGCCAAGTGGCTTTTTACTTTTCCTTGTGTTTCAGTTTCCCCATCTGTAACTCTCAGGGTTGAGATGAGGCTTAACTGAGTTCATGGACAGCACTTGATGCCTGGCACTAAGGAACTGCCCAGTAAAGGTTAGCAAGTGCCCAGTACGTAATTAAGATTTTAATGGGTGGGAATTTCTTTTTTAAAATTTTTTAAATTTTAAAAATATTTTTACAAAGATTTTATTTATTTATTTGTCAAAGAGAGATAGCGAGAGAGAGCACGAGCAGGGGGAACGGCAGGTAGAGGGAGAGGGAGAAGCAGGCTCCCTGCTGAGCAGGAAGTCCAATGTGGGACTTGATCTCAGGACCCTGGGATTATGTCCTGAGCTGAAGGCAGACACTTAACTGATTGAGCCACCCAGGCGCCCCCAGGAGGCAGTTTCTTGATCAGTCTGAACAACGGACAAAGTAGCAGCATGAGAAGACAATCAAAATTTGGCCATTGTTTTTAGCCATCTTTACAATGTGATACCTGACCCTAAGCAGATTCAAAGCATGTCGAAGAATAGAGAATAATGCAAGATGTAAGGAGAACAATTCATTTTTGGAAGGCAAGGGTACTTTTTTTTTTTAATTACTTTATTGAGATATAGTTGACATATAACATTATATAACTTTAAGATGTAAAACATGTTGATCTGGTACATTTATATATTGCAATATAGTTCTCACCTTAGGCTTAGCTACCACCTCTGGTCACATAATTATCCTTTTTGTTTTCTCTAGTGGGAAAAATTCCGATCTAGTCTCTTAGCAGCTTTGAAGTTTATAATACAGTATTGTTGTTTATGATCACTGTGCTCGGAAGGCAAGCACTCTTCTGAAAAATAATGTTTACTCTAACTCTTCCACCCAGTTTTTAAAATTCATTATGAAATTTTCTAATATTCACCAAAGTTGAGGATATTATAATGAACCTCACATACTTATCATCTAAATCCAGTTACTGACATTTTACCATACTTCATCTTCTACCAACTTTTCTTTTTTTCTTCTCCAGTATTTTGTTTTTTAAAAGATTTTATTTTTTAGTAATCTCTGTGTCCAACGTGGGACTTGAACTCACAACCCCGAGATCAAGAGTCGCATGCTCCACTGACTGAGCCAGCCGGGCGCCCCTCTTCTCTAGTTTTTTTGAGCAACTCCCTGACATGATGTCATTTCATTCTTAAATATTTACAAATGTATTTCTATAAAATAAAGACATTTTCTTATGTAGCACAGTATTTTTATTACCATACCTGTTTTAGTTTTTTATGGTTTCTGTCACGAATGACCACAAACTTGGTGACTTAAAACAACACATATTCATTATCTTGCAGTTCTGTAGGTTACAAGACCAAGACTTCCTGGACTAAAATCAAGATGTTGACAGGCCTGTGTTCCTATCAGGGACGAATCCATCTCCTTGCCTTTTCTGGCTTTTAGAGACTTCTGCATTCCTTGGCAGAAGGTCCCTTTCTCTGTCTTCAAAACCAGCTCCAGTGGTTTGCGTCCTTTTCCTTCTGTCTCCCTCTTCCTGTTTTAAGGACCCTTGTGATTACAGTGGACCCACAGATATAATCTGGGATAATCTTCCTATTTTAAAGTCAGGTGACTAGCATTTGCAACCTTAATTCCATGAATTCATTTGCAACCTTAATTTCCTTTTGTCATGTGAAATAACATACAGGTTCCTGGGATGAGGACATGGACATCTTTGAAGACCATTATTCTGTCTGTCAGGATACCTAAAGCAGTTAACAATACTTTCTTAATATCATTTGATAGCAGGTCCATATTTAATTTTCCTCATTTGCCTGAAAAATATTTTTTCTACATTTTTTTTTCCAAATGGGGACTGAAACAAAGCCCACATGTTGTATTTGGATGTTGTTTCTTAAAGCTTTTGGTCTAGAATAGTCTCTCCTCTCCCCTCCCTGCCCTGGTTTTCCCATGCCATTGGTTTGTTGAAGAAACTGAGCCAGCTGTCCTGTAAAATGTCGCACATCTGCTTCTTCATGGTGTCATTTAATTTGTTTCCCTATCCCCCATACTTCCTGAATATCAGATGTTTGATCTATAACTTGGCTAGATTCAGGTTCAACTTTTTTACAAGAATACTTCATATTGCATCACAATTGGGGGAGCTCATAATATCTGGCAAAGCTAAAATTGTGACTTTCCAATCTTTCCATTTGCGTAATTACCTATCTTTTATTTTATTTATTTATTTGAGAGAGTGAGAGCGCACGTGAGCTGGGTTAGGGGCAGAAGGAGGGGGAGAAGCAGACTCCCCGCTCACCAGGGAGCCGGACATGGGGCTCGATCTCAGGACGCTGGGATCATGACCTGAGCCGAAAGCAGATGCTTAACCATCTGAGCCACCCAGGTGCCCCTCTTTTTCTTAATGATCTTAGCATTATTGTTTCCAAAATCAGTTATTTTATTAGAAGTTGCAAATGGATTTTTGAATTCTCTCATTCCTTTTATATTTATTAGTTGAAAATCTGTAAGGAGAGACCTTTTCTTGTCAGTGAGGACTATTTGGTTACCTGGATATATAGTTTTATAAGGTAGACATGATACATTTTCAGAGTAAGGTGTTACTGCTTAAGCTCCTTCCAATTGTGAACAAAGACATTGTTTATTTTAGTTTTCTTTTCTTTGTTTTTTTGGTATTGATGTGAACTCAAAAAAAATTTTTAAATGTTTTTTAGAGAGAGAGGGAGGAGGCAGAGGGAGAGGGAGAGAGACAATCTTAAGCAGGCTCCACGCCCAGTGTGGAGCCTGACATGGGGCTCGATGTCATGACCCTGAGATCATGACCTGAGCCGAAATCAAGAATCAGATGCTTAACCGACTGAACCACCCAGGTGCCCCAGAACTTGTGGATTTTTTATTTGATCTATATGTTTTAATCAGTGCAGTATTTTTTCCTTTTTGATAATGACATTGTACCATCTATAGCCAATGAGAATCCTTTTAAATTGGCTTTGGTTTGCTTTTGAAGTGACCCTGTCAATTTTAGGTAGCTTCCTTGCTCTCTACACAGGGTCCCAGACATTTCCTTCCTCAGATCCAGAACTAGCTATTTTTGCATTATCTCTGATTACTTTTGTGGGGAATGGTGTCCAGAAGCCACATCTGAGTGGGATGAATACTCTGTTTTGCTGTTCAGACTTTTTCATAGATTTTAGACTTCATCAGTGGCCCAAAGAAAAATAAATAATGCATTATTTACATACTTACTTTTCAAATTTATACTTACAATTCAAATTTATCCTTCCAAGGCTTTTACATAACGTAGATTTTATCCTTGTGTCTCTTTTCTTTAATAATGAAAAGTTTGGTTTCTAATCTCATTACCACAACTACTTATTTATTTTTCCTATAGTTTCAAAGCAACAATTTAAATATTACTTTTGGTGGTGAGAATACTAAATAAAATTTAAAGTTTCTTTGTATTCCTTTTTAGAATATATCTCACTAAGTTTGTACCGTCAAATCTGTGTTATAAAATTGCCTCAATAGTTTATTTCTCTCTATGGTTTTACCCGCAAGTTAATCTTCAGATAGGTTCATTTGTTTTGTTTTCAGATTTGCTTTTCTCCTTTTTCTCATTTCTACTCTATTTTGTTTAAACATTATTTTTTTGAATAGGTAAAATGAATGACTCTAAAGTCAAAACTATGTAATCCAGTGTATAAAAAAATCTTGCATTTATCACTGCCTCTTCTCCTTTTTCCTTCTTTTACCCATAGGGTAATATTGGATTTTGGTTTATCTTCCCAGTGTTTTGTTTTGATTTACAGATATACCAAAATGTTTGTGTGTATATTTATATTCCCTCTCTTTTATACATAAAAGGCAGCTTTTATCAGTTAATGTGTATACTGGAAAGTATTCCACATTGGCACATAAAGATTTTTCTTACTTCTTTATTTAGTGAATCACCTCTCACTGGACATTTGAGTTGTTTCTAATTTTTTATTATTACAAATAATGTGATGATAAAAAGCCTTGTCAGTTTATTATTTTGCATTTTTACTAGTGTGTCTTTTGCCCCACTTGATATTTTTAAAATATTTTTAAAAATATTTTTTAAAATAATTTTTGGAATAACATTAGATTTACTAATTATAAAAATAGTACAGTTTCCATAAACCTCACACCCAGTTTCTCTTATTATTAACATCTTGCATTAGTATGTTAGTATTATTCATTATAATTAATGAACCAATATCAATACATTATTATTATTATTTTTAAATTTTTTTAAAAAGATTTTATTTAGTTATTTATTTGAGAGAATGAGAGAGAGAGAGTGAGAGAGAGCATGAGGTTAGGGGAGAGGCAGATGGAGAGGGAGAAGCTGACTCCCCACTGAGCAGGGAGCCCCATGTGGGGCTCGATCCCAGGACCCTGAGATCATGACCTGAGCTGAAGGCAGATGCTTAACCAACTGAGCCACCTAGGCGCCCCTCAACTTGATTTTTGGTAGTTGGTGAATGTCATCATTTTAGTTCTGCTACATGTAAGCCTTCTAATTTTAAGGAATATACTTAAACACTTATCTCATATTCCATTGCTGCTTGGCAGTGTTCTTGCTCCTTACCTTGTACAAAGAGGATATCAGTGCCTCTATTCTTCCCTTCTCTCATCTCTTTTCCTTTCTACCACCTAAATTTTTCAGTTGTAAATTTATTTTTAAAGACCAGGATTAATATTTAAATGATTTTCAGTAGCCAAAGTTAAGTCTTTGTGCTATGTCAGTAGGTCGATCATAAAAGAGTGAAATCAAAGATCAGCATTTACTGACTATATAAATATTAATCACTGAAGGATCTGGTTATGTGTAGGATTGTTTCTTTCTATATGGTTAGAGGGGCTCAGCAGATTTAATTGGAAAATTTGGAGCTAGGATGGCCCTGCATAATTGTCAGATTGAGGCTGAAGACAGCCAGTTCATGCAGACATACATGCTTATTCGTCAAGCTCCCTTTGTTGTGCATCCTAAGTATCTTGTGACACACTGGAGCTGGGTTTGTCTGGACTTCTTGGTACTTAGGTCCATGTGTTATGTCTAGTAGCAAAGATCAACTATTCAGTTACAGTGTATGTAGATACCATTTAATGACAAAGTGAAAATCCTTTTAAGACTTTTTCATTGTGTGGCTCTCTTTTATAGATGATGAGGGACAGTTATCTCTAATATTCTCAAGGCAGTCTGCAGCAGAGCTGAGCATTGCATTACACTGAAGGAGCTAAGACTCTAGATCCATAGGTCTGAGTTAGGTTGCCCAGAACTCCCACCTAGTTCCCACTGAAGTTATCCTGACATCTTTCTCATGAGGCTATTTTGAAGATTAAATGAACTAATTCTTAGAAAATGCTGTGTGCTGCCTGGCGCATAAGCATGCAATAAATGTTAACTATTATTATTACTAATATTTATATCCTTAGAATATTTTTTATCTTTGCAGTTTGTATATAGTGGAAACATATTGCATGCACTTATTTTTAAACAAAGTTAACATGGGGTGATAAGGTCTTCAATGAAAGACAATACAGGCATGCAGGGTGCCATGAACTTCGCCCATATAGGATGGCAAACGTAATGGTGTGTTCGGACTGCTCCACCAACTGACTGTTCCCCTGTCTCTCTCCCTCTCTTTGGGCCTCCTTATTATTCCTTGAGATGCAACAATACTGAAATAAGGCCAATTAATAACCCTACGATGGCCTCTAAGTGTTCATGTGAAAGGAACAGTTGAATGTCTCTCACTTAAAATCAAAAGCTAGAAATGATTGAGCTTAGTGAGGAAGACATGGAAAAAGGTGAGATAGGCCAAAAGCTGGGCCTCTTCCCCCAAACGGTTAGCCAAGTTGTGAATGCAAAGGACAATTTCTTGAAGGAAATTAAAAGTGCCCCTCTAGTGAACACATGAATGATAAGAAAGTGAAACAGCCTTATTGGCTGAAATGGAAAAAATCTTAGTGGTCTGGATAGAAGATCAAATAGCCACAACATTCCCTTAAGCCAAACCCCGATCCAGAGCTAAGCCCTAACTCTCTTCACTTCTATGAAGGCTGAGGGAGGTAAGGGAGCTGCAGAAGGCAAATTTGAGGCTAGCAGATGTTGGTTCATGAGGACATGTTTAAGGATGGACACCATCTCCATAATATAAAACTGCAAGGTGAAGTAGCAAGTACTGATGTAGAAGCTGCAGTAAGTTTTCCAGAAGATCTAGTGGAGATCATTCACGAAGGTGGCTCAACTAAACAACTGATTTTCTTTCTTTCTTTTTTTTTTTTTTTAAAGATTTTATTTATTTATTTGACAGAGAGAGAGACACAGCGAGAGAGGGAACACAAGCAGGGGGAGTGGGAGAGGGAGAAGCAGGCTTCCCACTGAGCAGGGAGCCCGATGCGGGGCTCGATCCCAGGACCCTGGGATCATGACCTGAGCCGAAGGCAGACGCTTAACGACTGAGCCACTGAGGCACTCCTACAACAGATTTTCAATGTAGATGAAACAGCCTTATAGTGGAAGAGGATGCCATCTAGGACTTTCATAGCTGGAGAGGAGAAGTCAGTGCCTGGCTTCAAAGCTTCAAAGGACAGGCTAATGCAGCTGCTGACTTTTTTTTTTTTTTTTTTGTAGTTTTTAATTGTATTATGTTATGTTAGTCACCATACAATACATCATTAGTTTTTGATGTAGTGATCCACGATCCATTGTTTTCGTGTAACACCCAGTGCTCCATGTAGTACGTGCCCTCCTTAATACCCACCACCGGCCTAACACATCCCCCCTCCCCCCTCCCCTCTAAAACCCTGTTTGTTTCTCAGAGTCCATAGTCTCTCATGGTTCATCTCTCCCTCCAATTCCCCCCGCCCATTTTCCCCTTCCTTCTCCTAATGTCCTCCATGTTATTCCTTATGTTCCACAAATAAGTGAAACCATATGATAATTGACTTTCTCTGCTTGACTTATTTCACTTAGCATAATCTCCTCCAGTCCCATCCATGTTGATGTAAAAGTTGGGTATTCATCTTTTCTGATGGCTGAGTAATATTCCATTGTATATATGGACCACATCTTCTTTATCCATTCATCTGTTGAAGGGCATCTCAGCTCTTTCCAGAGTTTGGCTATTGCGGACATTGCTGCTATGAACATTGGGGTGCATATGGCCCTTCTTTTCACTACATCTGTGTCTTTGGGGTAAATACCCAGTAGTGCAATTGCTGGGTCATAGGGTAGCTCTATTTTTAAACTTTTGAGGAACCTGCACACTGTTTTCCAAAGTGGCTGTACCAACTTGCATTCCCACCAACAGTGTAAGAGGGTTCCCCTCTCTCCACAACCTCTCCAACATTTGTTGTTTCTTTCCCTGTCCATTTTTGCCATTCTAACTGGTGTAAGGTGGTATCTCAGTGTGGTTTTGATTTGGATTTCCCTGATGGCTAATGATGATGAACATTTTTTCATGTGTCTGTTAGCCATTTGTATGTCTTCTTCAGAGAAGTGTCTGTTCATCTCTTCTGCCCACTTTTTGACTTGATTATTTGTTTTTTGGGTGTTGAGTTTGAGAAGTTCTTTATAGATCTTGGATACCAGCCCTTTATCTGTAGTGTCATTTGCAAATATCTTCTCCCATTCTGTGGGTTGCCTCTTTGTTTTGTTGACTGTTTCCTTTGCTGTGCAGAAACTTTTTATCTTGATGAAGTCCCAAAAGTTCATTTTTGCTTTTGTTTCACTAGCTTTTGGAGATGTATCTTGAAAGAAGTTGCTGTGGCCGATGTCAAAGAGGTTACTGCCTATGTTCTCCTCTAGGATTTGGATGGATTCCTGTCTCACATTGAGGTCTTTCATCCACTTTGAGTTTATCTTTGTGAATGCTGTTAGAGAATGGTCGAGTTTCATTCTTCTGCATGTGGCTGTCCAATTTTCCCAGCACCATTTATTGAAGAGACTGTCTTTTTTCCATTGCATGTTTTTTCCTGCTTTGTCAAAGATTATTTGACCATAGAGTTGAGGGTCCATATCTGGGTTCTCTATTCTGTTCCATTGGTCTGTAGGTCTGTTTTTGTGCCAGTACCATGCTGTCTTGGTGATCACTGCTTTGTAATATAGCTTGAAATCGGGCAACGTGATGCCCCCAGCTTTGTTTTTCTTTTTCAACATCTCCTTGGCGATTCGGGGTCTTTTCTGATTCCATACAAATTTTAGGATTGTTTGTTCCAGCACTTTGAAAAATGTCATTGGGATTTTGATCAGGATGGCATTGAAGGTATAGATTGCTCTGGGTAGCATAGACATTTTAACAATGTTTATTCTTCCGATCCATGAGCATGGAATATTTTTCCATCTTTTTGTGTCTTCTTCAATTTCTTTCATGAGTGTTTTGTAGTTCCTAGAGTATAGATCCTTTACCTCTTTGGTTAGGTTTATTCCGAGGTATCTTATGGTTTTTGGTGCTATTGTAAATGGAATCGTTTCTTTAATTTCTCTTTCTACAGTTGCGTTGTTAGTGTATAAGAAAGCAACTGATTTCTGTGCATTGATTTTGTATCCTGCCACATTACTGAATTGCTGGATGAGTTCTAGTAATTTGGGGGTGGGGTCTTTTGGGTTTTCCACATAAAGTATCATGTCGTCTGCAAAAAGAGAGAGTTTGACTTCTTCTTTGCCAATTTGAATACCTTTTATTTCTTTTTGTTGTCTGATTGCTGTTGCTAGGACTTCTAGTACTATGTTGAACAACAGTGGTGAGAGTGGGCACCCTTGACGTGTTCCTGATCTTAAGGGAAAGGCTCTCAGCTTTTCCCCATTGAGGATGATATTCGCTGTGGGTTTTTCATAGATGGATTTTATGAGCTTGAGGAATGTTCCCTCTATCCCTATACTCTGGAGAGTTTTAATCAGGAAAGGATGTTGTATTTTGTCAAATGCTTTTTCTGCATCAATTGAGAGGACCATATGGTTCTTCTGTCTCCTCTTATTAATGTGTTCTATCACATTGATTGATTTGCGAATGTTGAACCACCCTTGCATCCCGGGGATAAATCCCACTTGGTCGTGGTGGATGATCCTTTTAATGTATTGTTGGATCCTATTAGCTAGGATTTTGTTGAGGATTTTGGAATCCATATTCATCAGGGATATCGGTCTGAAATTCTTCTTTTTGATGGGGTCTTTGCCTGGTTTGGGGATTAAGGTAATGCTGGCTTCATAGAATGAGTTTGGAAGTTTTCCTTCTGTTTCTATTTTTTGAAACAGCTTCAGTAGAATAGGTATTATTTCTTCTTTGAATGTTTGGTAGAATTCCCCAGGGAATCCATCAGGCCCTGGACTCTTGTTTTTTGGGAGGTTTTTGATCACTGCTTCAATCTCGTTACTGGTTATTGGCCTATTCAGGTTGTCAATTTCTTCCTGTTTCAGTCTTGGCAGCTTATGGGTTTCCAGGAAGGCCTCCATTTCATCCAGATTGCTCAGTTTATTGGCATATAGTTGTTGATAATAATTTCTAATAATTGTTTCTATTTCCTTGGTGTTAGTCGTGATCTCTCCCCTTTCATTCATAATTTTATTAATTTGGGTCCTTTCTGTCTTCTTTTGGATAAGTCTGGCCAGTGGTGTATCAATCTTATTAATTCTTTCAAAGAACCAACTTCTAGTTTCGTTGATCTGATCTACTGTGTTTCTGGTTTCTAATTCATTGATTTCTGCTCTAATTTTAATTATTTCTCTTCTAATGCGTGGCTTAGGCGTCGTTTGTTGCTTTTTCTCTAGTTCTTTAAGGTGTAGAGTTAGTTGGTGAATTCGGGATTTTTCTATTTTTTTGAGTGACGCTTGGATGGCTATGTATTTCCCCCTTAGGACCGCCTTTGCAGTATCCCATAGGTTTTGGACCGATGTGTTTTCATTCTCATTGATTTCCATGAATTGTTTAAGTTCTTCTTTGATTTCTTGGTTGACCCAAACATTCTTGAGCAGAGTGGTCTTTAGCTTCCAAGTGTTTGAATTTCTGCCAAATTTTTTCTTGTGATTGAGTTCCAGTTTTAGAGCATTGTGGTCTGAGAATATGCAGGGAATAATCTCAATCTTTTGGTATCGGTTGAGACCTGATTTGTGACCCAGTATGTGGTCTATTCTGGAGAAAGTTCCATGTGCGCTCGAGAAGAATGAGTATTCTGTTGTTTTAGGATGGAATGTCCTGTAAATATCTATGAGGTCCATCTGGTCCAATGTATCATTCAAAGCTCTTGTTTCCTTGTTGATTTTCTACTTAGATGATCTGTCCATTGCTGAGAGTGGAGTATTGAGGTCTCCTACAATTAACGTATTGTTATCAATATGACTCTTTATTTTGGTTAACAGTTGGCTTATGTAGATGGCTGCTCCCATGTTGGGGGCATAGATATTTACAATTGTTAGATCTTCTTGTTGGATAGACCCTTTAAGAATGATATAGTGTCCTTCTGTGTCTCTTATTACAGACTTTAGTTTAAAATCTAATTTGTCTGATATAAGAATTGCTACCCCAGCTTTCTTTTGAGGTCCGCTGGCATGGAAGATAGATCTCCATCCCTTCACTTTCAGTCTGGATGTATCTTTAGGTTCAAAATGAGTCTCTTGTAGACAGCATATGGATGGGTCCTGTCTTTTTATCCAATCTGCAACCCTGTGCCATTTTATGGGAGCGATTAGGCCATTCACGTTGAGAGTGATTATTGAAAGATATGAATTAATTGTCATCATGTTGCCTGTGAAGACATTGTTTTTATAGATTGTCCCTGTAAATTTCTGTTGTAGATCACTCTTGGGGTCTTTCTCCTTTTATAGAACCCCCCTTAATATTTCTTGCAGGGCCGGCTTAGTGGTCACATATTCTTTCAACTTCTGCCAGTCGTGGAAGCTCTGCATCTCTCCATCCATTCTAAATGAAAGCCTTGCCAGATAAAGTATTCTTGGCTGCATGTTCTTCTCATTTAGTACCCTGAATATGTCTTGCCAGGCCTTTCTGGCTTGCCAGGTCTCTGTGGATAGGTCTGACATTATTCTGATGTTCCTCCCTCTGTACGTAAGGAATCTCTTCCCCCTAACTGCCCTTAAGATGGTTTCCTTGGTTCTAAGATTTGCAAATTTTACTATTACATGCCGGGGTATTGGCCTGTTTTCCTTGATCTTAGGAGGGGTCCTCTCTGCCTCTAGGACTCGAATGTTTGTTTCATTCCCCAGATTAGGGAAGTTCTCAGCTACGATTTGCTCAAATACATCTTCTAGCCCTCTCTCTCTCTCCACTCCCTCCGGGATTCCAATGATTCTGACATTGGAACGCCTCATGGTGTCACTTATTTCTCTGATTCTATTTTCATGGATTCTGAGTTGTTTTTCCCTGGCCTCCTCTTTTCCCTTTTTATCTATTATACTGTCTTCCAGATCACTTATTCTCTCTTCTGTCTCAGTTACCCTAGCTGTTAGATTATCTAGATTGGATTGGATCTCATTGATAGCATTTTTAAGTTCTGCCAAATCACCTTTTATTTCTGCCCTTAAAGACTCTATGTTGCCATTAATTGATTTCTCCATTTTAGCCATTGTCTTCACAATTGCTAGCCTGAATTCCATCTCCGACATCTTGGTTATGTCTGCATCCATTTGTAAATCTGCAGCATAAGTCATAATCTCTGAGTCTTTTCTGTTCTGGGGGCTCCTCCTCCTAGTCATTCTGTTGATGCGTGTTTGAGGGAATGTATAGAGTCGAAATTATTGACCAGAACCCAAGCAAGATGCACCTGTTTTCTTGGGACCTTAGGGTTGCTGGCCTCTTGTTTTCCCAGCCTGTCTTCTGGGGGAGGGGCCTGCCGCCCTGTTACTCAGGCAACCCTGTTTGGGCGGAGTCGCCCTGCGCCCCTGTGGCGGGGGATGGGCTCAGTGGGAATCAGTCTTTGGGGCTTTTGTTCTTTGGCGCCTTTCCCTGGCGGCTTTCCGCGTCTCTTCCGCGAGTCAGAGCAGAAGAGACCGTTTCCAACCCTCTGCCTCAGAGCAGAGAGACGGCAGTCTGTTCTTCAGTGAGCTCTCCAGGCCACACCGTCTCCGTTTCTGTCCGTGCTGCTATAAACTGCAGCGGCCTGTGTTGTGCGCCCCTCCCCCCCCCCCCCCCCCCCCCCCCCCCCCCCCCGCAGCGCTCCCAGTCCTGCCTCCAGGTCCGGACACGTCTCTGCCCTTTGTGCTTCTAAAACCGCCAGCTGCTCCCAGTTCGCATGCGCGCGACTCCACCGCTTGGGGTCCTGTCCCAGGGACTGCAGTTCGCGTGTGTGCGACTCTGCCGCTCGGGGTTTCCACCCCGGGGGGTTGCAGTTCACCGGGGGGACCCGGCGCACCGGGTTTCCGTCTCAGAGGCTGCAGTTCGCGTGTGCGTGACCCCGCCGGTCTGGTTTTCCACCGCAGGGGCTGCCCTAAAGTCCTTTCCTGACGCTACGGGTCTGCAAGTCTGTGCCCCGTCCGCGGTGCGCGAGGCTGTCACTCACTGGCGGTGTAGGATCCCCACGTCCAGGCACCCTCCCGCTGCTGTTTATCCTCCGATATCTGCCCGCAGGATCACGGCTCTCCGCTTCGTACCTCACAACCAACTGCCTGCGATATTCTGTTTGTAGAGATCCAGATCTTCTTACATCTCAGGCTGGTTTCGTGGGTGCTCAGAGTGGTCTGGTAGATATCCAGCTCAATTCCGGGGACCAGTTGAAGTAGGGTTCCCTACTCCTCCGCCATCTTCCCCCCCTCCCCTCAGCTGCTGACTTTAAATTGAAGCCAATGTTCATTTACCGTTCTGAAAATCCTAGGGTCCTTAAGAATTATGCTAAATCTACTCTGCCTATGCTCTGTCAATGGAACAAGAAAGACTGGACGACAGCACATGTCTTTACAACTTGGTTTCCTAAATATTGTAAGCCCATTGTTGAGAACAGAAACAAAGATTCCTTTCAAAATGGTACTGCTCATTGACAATGCCCCTGGTCACTCAAGAGCTCTGATGGAGATGAACACCGAGATTAATGTTGTTTTCATGCCTGCTAATACAACATATATTTTGCATGTATGCAGGATTAATCTTGACTTTCAAGTCTTATTATTGAAGGAATACATTTTGTAAGGCTATAGCTACCAGATAGTGATCTCTCTGATGGATCTGGGAAAGTAAATTGAAAACCTTCTTGAAAGGATTCACCATTCTGGATGCCAATTAAGAGCATTTGGGATTCATAGGATGAGGTCAAAATATCGACATTAACAGGAGTTTGGAAGAAGTTGATTCCGATCTTCATGGATGACTTCAAGGGGTTCAGTACTTCAGGGAAGGAAGTCACTGCAGATGTGGTGGAAACAGCAAGAAAACTAGAATTAGAAGTGGGGCCTGAAGATGGGGTTGAATTGCTGTAATCTCATGATTAAACTTTAATGGAAGAGGAGTTCCTTATTATAGATGAGCAAAGAAAGTTGTTTCTTGAGATGGAACCTACTCCTGGTGAAATGCTCTGAAGATTATTGAAGTGACAACAAAGGATTTAGAATATTACCTACACTTAGTTGATGGAGCAACAGCGGGGTTTGAGAGGGCTGAAAAAAGTTCTACTGTGTAAAATGCTATCAAACAGAATCCCATGCTACAGAGAACCCATTTGTGAAAGGAAGAGTCAATTGATGTGCCAGACTTCATTGTCTTGTTTTAAGAAATTGCCACAGCCAACCCAACTTTCAGCAACCACCCCCTGATCAGTCGGCAGCCATCAACACTGAGGCAAGATCCTTTACCAGCAAAAAGAGTATGACTCTTGGGGCGCCTGGGTGGCTCAGTTGGTTAAGCAAATGCCTTCGGCTCAGGTAATGATCTCAGGGTCCTGGGACTGAGCCCCATGTTGGGCTCCCTGCTCAGCGGGGAGTCTGCTTCTCCCTCTCCCTCTGCTGCTACCCCTGCTTGTGTTCTCTCTCTGTCAAATAAATAAAAATAAAATCTTAAAAAAAAAAAGGATTATGATTCTTTTTAGCAATAAAGTATTTTTAAATTAAGGTACATACATTTTTTGTTTGTTTGTTTTTAAACATAATGCTGTTGCGCGCCTAATACACTACAGTGTGGTGTAAACGTAGCTGTTATATGCACTGGGAAACAAAAAAAAATTAATTTGACTTGCTTTGTTGCAATATTCTTTTATTGCTGTGCTCTGGAACCAAACCTGCAATATCTCTGAAGTACGCCTGTAAACAGTGAGACTTGATGACAGGTAATTTCTACTATGGGTGGATAATTTCCCTTCCACAGTTACAAATACTAATAATTTAAATCCTTAAAAAGTATTTTCAATTTTATTTCAAAATTTAAATTATGAAAATGTACAAACATATACAAAGATAAGGAGAATAATTCAATGAACCACATATATCCTTCACTCAGATTTAATAATTATCAAAATTTCCCACATAAGTATCTATTTCTTTTTCTTTTTTTTTTTTTGAAACTATTTTTTAAATTTTATTTTTTTTAGTAATCTCTACACCCATTGTGAGGCTTGAACTCATGACTCTGAGATCAAGAGTCTCATGTTCTTCCAACTGAGCCAGCCAGGAACCCCTCTTTTTCTTTTCTTTTTTCTTTTTTCTTTTTTTAAATTTTTTTATTGTTATGTTAATCCCCATACATTACATCATTAGTTTTAGATATAGTGTTCCATGATTCATTGTTTGTGCATAACACCCAGTGTTCCATGCAGAACATGCCCTCCTCAATACCCATCACCAGGCTAACCCATCCTTCCACCCCCCTCCCCTCTAGAACCCTCAGTTTGTTTTTCAGAGTCCATCGTCTCTCATGGTTCTTCTCCCCCTCCGATTTCCCCCTCTTCATTCTTCCCCCCCTCTTTTTCTTTTAAAAGCAAATTCCAGTAATCATGTCATTTTGCCCTCGCGTACTTCAGTGTGCATCTCTAATAATATGGGCCTTGTTTACATAGCCACAGTACCATAATCATGTCTGACAAAATTTGGTATCATCCAGTTCACAATAAAATTTTCCTTATTATCTAAAAAATATAATTTAGAGGATTTGTTTAAATCAGGATATGAACAAGGTCAATACATCACATTTGCTTGTTGTCCCTTAATTCTTTTAAAATCTTGACTAACCTGCGCCCCCTTCACTCCCATCGTCATGTTGCAAAAAGTAGGTCAATTGTCCTGGAAAGTATCCCATATTTTAGACTTGTTGATTTGCTTCCTTGTGCTGTTATTTAACTAGCTCCTAGTTTCCTTGTATTTAATTTTATTTTAAAATTATTTATTTTAGGGGTGCCTGGGTGGCTAAGTCGTTAAGCGTCTGCCTTCGGCTCAGGTCATGGTTCCAGGGTCCTGGGATCGAGCCCCACATCGGGCTCTCTGCTTGGCGGGAAGCCTGCTTCTCCCTCTTCCGTTCCTCCTGCTTGTGTTCCCTCTCTCGCTGTGTCTCTCTCTGTCAAATAAATAAAATCTTAAAAAAAATTTTTTTTTAATTATTTATTTTAAAGGCTTTTCTAATTAAAGCATGTAACATGATACTTGTAAAAAATGAGAAAAATGATAGAACTACAATTGGTAATGTGGAAAGTACAAATTTGTTATAATCCTACCCTAGAGACAATCACTGTTAATTGTATGGCATATATTCTATCAGACTTTTTTCTTCACTCTTCAGTAAGAAAGTAATTTCTTAAGTTATTTTACACTGAAATTGGCCATTGTGTGATTCTCTATTACTACAAGGTTTTTGTGGAGATTATTCATTGGTTCTTTGCACAATGTCCCAATCCTGTAAAAAATCTAGCCATTGTTAGAAAGTGTTGAGGCAGGACAGTGTGGTTATTGTTTTAAGTTAATCAAACATAGGATATTTTGTGTGTATTGCAGGGTGAAGAATGCAGCACTGAGGAAGGAACAAATACAGAATGGGAACAGTTGAGTAAAGCATGCAGGGCCAAACCTTTCCTTAAGCTCCACATGCTATCAGATAGCACATGATCTGATGGGATCAGTGAGGTTGGGGCACCCATTAGGTGGGTACTAATGATCCCATTAGGTACTAAGGTACTAAGTGTGGTACCTTAGTAACTAGGACAGTTTCTTCAATTGTCTGTCTCAGTGGAGATTTGGAGTCTCTCATTCTCTCCTTTTGTGCTAGGACTGGACTCTCGGTGGAATGCATACAGTAATTTCTTTTAGTGCTTGTCAACTGTAAATGAAAAAAAAAAGAATATATAACTCTAATTTGCATGCCCTCCCTTGCCCAAATTGAAGCATTACACAGATCTTTTACTACAAATTCCCAGTTTTCGAATTCTTAATTTTGACTTTTCTTTCAGTTTGCCTTAATACGTCTTCAAATAATTTTTTCCAAAAACAATGTTCAGGATATGTTTTCCAATCTTTGGACATCTGAGAATAATTTTCTGTTATTTTTATACATGAAAAACATACATATTTTTTAGATCTTCTAGGTCAGTAGCAGCTCGTGCCCATATATCCTGGTTATATACTCTAATTTATTTTTTATTTATTATTATTATTATTTTTTATTTTATTATGTTATGTTAATCACCATACATTACATCATTAGTTTTTGATGTAGTGTTCCATGATTCATTGTTTGTGCATAACACCCAGTGCTCCATGCAGAACGTGCCCTCTTTAATACCCATCACCAGGCTAACCCCTCCCCCCAACCCCTCCCCTCTAGAACCCTCAGTTTGTTTCTCAGAGTCCATAATCTCTTGTGGTTTGTCTCCCCCTCTGATTCCCCCCCTTCATTTTTCCCTTCCTGCTATCTTCTTCTTCTTCTTTTTTTTTTATTAACATATAATGTATTATTTGTTTCAGAGGTACAGGTCTGTGATTCAACAGTCTTAACACAATTCACAGCGCTCACCATAGCACATACCCTTCCCAATGTCTATCACCCAGTCACACCATCCCTCCCAACCCCCACCACTCCAGCTAATTTATTTTTTAATTTTATTTATTGATTTTTAGTTTTTAAAAAAATATTTTATTTATTTTTTTGAGAGAGAGAGAGACAGAGATAGAGAGAGCACGAGGTGGGGAGGGCAGAGGGAGAGGCAGACTCCCCGCTGAGCAGGGAGCCCGATGCTGGGCTCGATCCCAGGACCCTGGGATAATGACCTGAGCCAAAGGCAGACACTTAACCGACTGACCTACCTAGGCATCCACACATGAAAAACATTTGACTAGATTTTAAAATATGTGATTATAACGGTTCTGCTCAAAATGTAATAGATACTATTTCATTATCTTTTGGAATTCAGTGCTGTAGGAGCTTTGGGCAAGTGTGAATTTTATTAATTTGTAAGAACCTAGGATTTATGATGGACCTTTTTTGTTTGTTTGGTCTTTTTAATCATTTGCTGGGATATATGTAGGTGTGTGATCTAGAGATTCCCTGTTTGACCCTCCATTCTTTATAATCTCCACCTGCTGTGGGCCATGGGATTTTTACAGAATCAACTGGGTCTGATGCCCCTAAGCTTCTGATTGATTGATCCAATGGGAATCACTAGAAGATTAGGAGCTGGAGGAGAGTAAAATCAGGCCTTCCTTTACAACTCTCTCTGGTTTCTGATACTTTACCCTCCTCTTGTTTTTCCAGGCCTAGTGCTGGTAATGACTGCTAAATTCATGACTAATTCTGTGCAGATCCCCTATAATTGATTATTTCAGGAACTTGATGACTGTGATCAAACTTCAGTTGGTATGATTTCTCATGACCTATCTTCAGGGTCACTGATTATTCCTTCTGTTGTGTCTAATCCACTCTTATGCTGTGGTTTTTGTTTTGTTTTTTTCAATTTCAGATATTCTATTTTTCAGTTCTAGAGTTTCTTTTCGGTCATTTTTTAGATGTTTAATTTCTTTGCTAATATTTTAATCTGTTTATTCATCATGACTATGTTGTCCTTTAAGTCCCTTGAACATATTTAAAATAGGTATTTTAAAGTTCTTGTCTGCTAATTCCAACTTCTGAGTCATCTTTTTTTCTTTTATGGGTCTCATTTTCCTTTGTTTTCTCATATCTAGTAATTTTTTATTATATACTGGACGTTGTGGGAGATGTGCTTTAAAGGGATCTCAAATCTGTTTTCTATCTTTAGAGAATATTGCATTTTGTTCTAGAATGTAGTTAAATTACTTTATATCACCTGAATCTTGTGAGGCTTGATTTTATGCATTGCTAGGGCAGCTCTATTTTGGTTTTACTGTTACTCTAATGTGAATACATTAGTCCTGGGAGGTGGTTTTTACTCCTAAGTGTGGCTTTTATGGATTTTTACTGGAAAGCCTGTGGTTTTTACCAAGCCCCTTTAACTTGGAAGGATTTGATCTCCAACCTCTGTCTTCCCTGTGGTGGGCATGTGCTAAAATCTCAGTTCAGCTCTTTTGTCCTTCCAGCTGTTCCCCGGGGTTCTTTGTAGTCTTGCCCTACAGATGTGCACCTCAGGGGTCAGCCAGTGATGTGAGGGGATTTTCTCTGGAGATTTTGAGTTTACTTCCTCTGTGGCTTCCTCCATTTTGTGGAATTCTGTGAATTCCTCCAGTTAGTAACCAGCTGCTTTGGCATGCTTCAGTTCTTTTTTTCTGACTCCACAGACCAATAAGATTCCAGGTTTTGCCTGACTCTCTCTGCCATATTCCCCTTTTTCAAATGTCAACTCCTCTTCTGTTTCTGGCTGCTTTTGGTCACTCTGCAGTGTCTTCAAACAGCTCCAGAGTTTATAATTGTGATCATTAGGAAGAATAGTCTGATAGAAGTTATTAGGCTATAACCAAGCCATTATTATTTCTTGACTGTACTTTTGTAATATGCCTGTGTGCCCTTGCCCTGTAGAGCTTATTCTCAACTTAGTAGCCAGACTGATCCTATTAGAACATTAAGTCTGATGATGCTTTCTTTTCTTTATAAGCCACCACTGGTAGTCCATCTCCCTCAGAATGAAAGCCCAAATCCTGGCAATGAGCAGTATTGTCCTCCAGTGTATCCCCCACCTTCCACTCTACCTTTTCTCCCTGACTTGATGTCCTATTATTTTCCATTTTAATCACTCTGTTCTTGCCAAAGTTACCTTCTTCCTACTCCTTACACTTGCCTCAGGGCCTTTCCCCTTTCTGTTCTCTTTTCCTGGAATTGGCATCTCCCACCCTATTTAAAATGATACATCCCCATACCCCTACCTACTCTTACAGTCTTTTTCCAGCTTCCCTGATTTACTTTATCTCCATAGTGCTCACAACCAGCTTGTTCATTGACTGCTTCTCCTTATAAGGGTTTAAGTTCTGTGAAGGCAGGGATTTTTGTTTGTTTTGTTCACTTGTATACTCTCAGACCCCAGAACAGAGAAATGCTGAATGAATCAGAGTCTCTTTCTCCTTGCGGACTCATATTGGCTCAGTTCCTTAATTTTGAAAAATATATGTCCAGGGCAATTCCCAGCCATATTATGAAACTGACATATTTTATCTTGGGCCTATTTATCTTCACTCCTGTGTAGAATCTTTCCTCTGTATCTCCTCCCTTGCAGTGCTGATCTTCTGGGACACAATGCTGTCGTGTTTGATAAAATGTCAGTGAATTAGGTGTCTGTGGAGTTTGGAGTTTTTATTAGAAATAACTTCAGGAAAACATGCTATCCTTTAAATTTGTTACTACCACCTAAAATATACCAGTGTTGTAGTGTTTATACAGTTAATAGGAGAGGGGAAAAAAAAAAAGACGGGGATGTTGGTTTAATCATCATTTATAGAATACACTTTATGAACCTACATAAATTATGCATCATTGACCTTTAAATGAATTTAGACTTAATGAGATCGTTTCATTATGTTTAAAGATGTAACATAATTATTTCATTATGTTTTTTATTATTTCCTAAGCTTATTTATGCTGCTCCCCCCTCATCAAGGCCCAAGTGTATTACCTTCTTATCTAATATTTTTAGGCTGTTTTCTGGTTTGAGGTTTGTAGAAATCTGATCTCACTGAATTACAGTGTTACTTAATTAATTTTCCAGGACACTACAACAACTTTTGCTTTAACAGAGACCTATGTTTCCAAAAGAGTTAAACTTTGTGATCTGAAAATGGATTCTTTAAAAATGTGGTTTGCAACAGGAATCTTTTATCATCCTGGACACAAATAGAATAATGAATCTAGAGCTCAGCTTGGGCTCAGCATTCTGCCCTCTAGTGTTGGATCTTGAAAATGCAGATTAATTTTGAACACGACTTTGTGTCCCATTGTGTCCTAGGGTCCCCAGAGGATCCCAAGAAATCTGAAGGGAGGGAGGAGGAGGCTGAACAGGCTGGACTCTGGCCTCATTCCTTTCAGATGCAGAAGCTCCACTCTTTCACATTTTCCTCATTTTGGGACACTACTTAGTTCTTACTTGATAAAATAGTTGTTTTGCTGCTTCAAAAATAAAAAAAATTAAAAACTATAGTCCTATAGGAGCGCCTGGGTGGCTCAGTTGGTTCAGCGTCCGACTCTTGATTTCAGCTCAGGGTTGTGAGATTGAGCCCTGCCTTGGGCTCTGGGCTCGGTGGGGAGTCTGCTGGAGATTCTCCCTTTCCCTCTCCCTCTGCCCCTCCCCCTGCTCCCGCACTCTGTCTCTCTAAAATAAATAAATCTTTAAAAAAAAAAACACGCAGAACTATAATACTAGAGTATAAGGGTATGAAACCTAAGAGGTGATTGTAGTATACATGTTCATTTACATCATTGGATTTTGGAATTTGGGCTATATTTCCTCATATAAAACATATAAATGCTTGAACTAGCCCCAAATAACTATTTAATGTATGGTGGAATTCAACATCTATCTATCTATCTTTTTTTTTAAAGATTTTTAATTTTTTATTAGAGAGTACAAGCAGGGCAAGTGGCAGGCAGAGGGAGAGGGAGAAGCAGACTCCCCGCTGAGGAGGGAGCCCAATGTGGGGCTCCATCTCAGGACCCTGGGATCGTGACCTGAGCCAAAGGCAGACGCTTAACTGTCTGAGCCACCCAGGCGCCCCTAACATCTATATATTTTAAATAAAAAAATACACAACAGAAAATAATGTTTATATGTTCAGGTTTCATGAACTCATAGTCAAACAGCCAGGCCTGGGAACTCATTTGCAATCCTGTATTTATTGCTAATAATCAATAGGTCTTTGATCTTCCTGCAGGGAGGTTCTGTTGGAGGCGTACCGAAAGCAATTCTGATGTTTCTGTGCTGTGACTTGTAATGAAATGTTCTCCTTAATCTTTCATGGAAACAATCCTGTTTCTCTTTTGTTTTCTGGGGGCGGGGGAGTCAAAGCGTATGGGGGTGGGAAATGGATTTTACTGGGCATTGGAAGGGGCCTCAACCCCTGAAGATGGGGTTGAGAGGATCAAGCCTTTTCCAACCTTCCCAGGAAAGGATTCAGATATCCCTGGCTGTTTTCTCCTAAGGTTCCGCTTGTTTTCCGAATTTCTGGGACTCTAGCCTGATTCTCCCAGTTCAGAATTTGGGTTCTTGGTTGCTTCCTTCCCCCTTTGGCTGTGTGGCGTTTTGATAACTTCCAGGGATTCTGAGCTCTTGTTTCCTGCCCCCATGCCTACTTTAACAGGGAAGCAGAGACTTGGAGAGAACAAGAAAAAGAAGGGGTGGGGCAGTGGATCAGCCTGTAAGGATGTGGGAATTTCCTGGGGCCCACTGTGGAGGAAGGCTGTGTGTGTGCTGGGCCTTCTGGAGGAAGGTACATCTAGGAAACTGGTGTTGATTTGCTTAGTCTTGTTATAGTGACCAGGAATATGCTGGGGTACTTCCAAGCTACTTGGGACTGGGGAGGCAGGAGTTTCTAGAGGTGTGGTGGGGCCCAAGAGGATAAAACATCTTCTCAGCCCAACGATGTAAAAGGGAGTAATTCCTCAAGAATCTGATGGTATTCTTCAATGAGCTGGAGAGATAGGATATCGTGCCTGTGGAAGGCAGCCTCCAAGATGGCTTCCAGTGATTCTTCCGCTTCTTAGTATTCATGGTCTTGTGTGATCCCTTGGAGTGTGTGTTGGACCTAGTGACTCTAATATGGATTGTGGCAGAAGTGAAGAGATGTCACTTCTGAGATTAGGTTCCAAAGAGACTGTGGCTTCCATTTTGCTTACACTCACTTGTTCTGGCTCTTCTTGCCTGCTCGCTCTGATGAAGCCAGCTGCCATTTTGTTAGCTCCTCTATGGAGAGGCTCATGTAGTAAGGAACTGAGGGTACCTCTAGCCAATAGCCGTGAGTGTGTTTGAAAGCAGGTCCTTCCCAAGTCAAGTCTTCGATGAGATCCCAGCCTTGGCTGACACCTTGATTACAGTCTTGTGAGAGACTCTAAGCTGGAGGACACAGTTAAGCCATGTCCAGGTTCCTTACCCACAGGAACTGAGAGAATAAATATTTGTTGTTTTAAGCTGATACATTTTGGGGTAATTTGCTATGCACCAATAGATAACAATACAGTGCCCTTGGAGAAGGAGTGTTGGAGGCCCTTGTTTTATGTAGGTGATTGTAATGAGTGACTTCTATTACTCAACCATTTCTTGTGATTCCTGAGCTAAGGGAGTTGAGGGGTGTGTGGAAGAGTTGAGCCAGGTTCAGGGTCATGTCATTGAACTGTGCAGTACCCTTTCCCTCAATAAAGAGCTCCCATATCCTTCCATAGGGGAGTCAAAATTAGCATTTGGAAACTTGTCATGCAGAGATCAGGAGAGCCTACTCAGGGCTGGTCCGAGAAGCCATGTAAACCAATACAGGAACTGTGACCCAATCTAGTCAAGTAAGGAGACATTTGTCTTTATCCCTCTCTAAGTCCTCAACACTAAGTAGCCAGAGCCTATAAGAAGGGATGGGTGAGGGCGTGAAGGGGTAGGGCTCTTTTTTTTTTTTTTTTAAGATTTTATTTATTTGAGAGAGAGAGCGAGAGCGTGTATGAGCTCGGGGAGGGGCAGAGGGAGAGGGAGAAGCAGACTCTCTGCTGAGCAGGGAGCCCAACGTGGGGCTCCATCCTAGGACCCTGGGATCATGACTTGAGCCAAAGGCAGACACTTAACCGACTGAGCCACCCAGGTGCCCCCAAAGGGGTAGGACTCGAGCACATCAATATGATAGGTTTTCTGTGTACAAGGGCACAGCCTGTCACCGTCCAAGAGCGACCTCCAGTCAGCAGAGGCAGGGGAGACCTTGTGACATTCAGTAGGGGAAAGAGAGGTGGCCCCTAGAGTCACAAGTTAACATACCTCAAGGGGGCTATGTATATAAAAGATGCTAGAAGAAGCATTTGAAAGCAGTCTCTGTTTTTGTCTAGTAAAGCATTAAGGTTCTATCGTTTTCTCAAAAGTTTTACTTTCGTTCTCTAATCACAGGAAGCACCATCTTATTATGGAGGAGCTGCTTTCTCCATTAGAGGGTCCAAGAGATATGAAAGAGTAGGATCCACAGGACCTAGGATCCTTGGAAATCCTAGGATCTTCACTGGGTGCCTCAAGGGCCTATTTAGTGGAAGTGGGAGAGCATTCTTTGCCAAATTATTTACTGTTTCTTTTTCTTTCTTTCTTTCTTTTTAAAAAAGATTTTATTTATTTATTTGACAGAGAGAGAGAGACACAGCGAGAGAGGGAACATAAGCAGGGGGAGTGGGAGAGGGAGAAGCAGGCTTTCCGCTGAGCAGGGAGCCCGATGTGGGACTCGATCCCAGGACCCTGGGATCATGACCTGAGCTGAAGGCAGACGCTTAACAACAGAGCCACCCAGGTGCCCCTCTTCTTCTTCTTCTTCTTCTTTTTTTTTTTTTTAACATTTTCTTTATTTACTTGAGAGAGAGCACAAGTGGGGTAAGGAGCAGAGGGAGAGGCAGACTCAAGCAGGGTATGGGGCAGAGAGAGAGGGAGAAGCAGGGAGCCCCACGAGGGCTTGATCCCGGGACTCCGGGATCATGACCTGAGTTGAAGGCAGACGCTTAACTGACTGAGCCACCCAGGTGCCCCTATTTACTGTTTCTTTAGGAAAATCTTTTTGAATTGCTCTCAGTACTCTTAAAAAATATTCACTGTAGGAGAGTAGAAAGAAGAGAGAAAGAGAGAAAGAAAAAGAAAGAAAGAAAGAAAAAGAAAGAAAGAAAGAAAGAAAGAAAGAAAGAAAGAACGAAAATAAGCATGATCCCAGTGCTTAGCAGATTCATCAATGAACATCTTGGTGTATAGTCTTCCAGTCTTTTCTAAGCTGTTCATGTTGTGTTTTACACAGTTGACTCATACCAGAAACACTTTTGCCAATATCTTTTGAAATTTACCGTAATAATAACTTGAGCATTTTTTCATATTTCCAAGTATATGACCATATTTTTTAAAAAGATTTTATTTTTAAGTAATCTCTATACCCAACGTGGGACTTGAACTCACAACCCTGAAACCAAGAGTCCCACACTCCACCAACTAAGCCAGCCAGGTGCCCTGACCATAACATTGTTTTTGAGGGTTCCATAGTATTCCATTTAAAAGATGCAACATAATTTAGGGTATTTAATGTCCTCTTGGTGGGCGTTCAGAAAGGTTCTAGATTTTGATATTCAGAGATGACTATTACTTTTCCTTACTTGGTGTAACCAAGTGAGATCAAGTTGAGAAAGGGGCATAGACTTAATGCAGTGAGACCAGGGAGAGACATAGAACGTCCAGGGGTCTTGAGAACTCTTGATGAGATGCCATGTTGCCCACAGTAAAGAACCTGGATACAGCCAAGAGGTAATACTACAGATAAGTAGAAACAGGGATCAGATGTTATCTGCAATCGCTTTAGAAACTTTTGAGAAAAGTATATTGCAGGGACCATTTAAATGTTGCTTAAACCCCCCAAAATGAATCCTGACAGGGCAGCAGTGCCCCTGGAGATGGAATACTTAAAACATCCTGTTTAAGCCACACCTGCAACAGGGACCCTCGCACAACTCCTGGAACCGGACGCATCCCCACCGGGAGTCCAACCCAAGCTTCTGGCTCTTAAGGCCAGTGGATGTATGGAGGCTAATTTCTGAATTTAGAAGCTTCCAGGGGAGAAATGGTGTTTTTCACTAAAGGGACAAGAATGTGAGCTATGTGGCCAGTTACGCCAGGTCACCTTTTTTTCTGATTTCCCTTCTCATTCGGTCTTGAGAAGGCGTGCAGCAAAGGGGCTGCTGATCAGCAGCAGTGACCAAAGGGGGACATGGGTCAGAGTGGGACGGGCTGCTGGTATGAGGTCTAGTGCCAACCTTCCAGAAAGAAATACTTGAGGGGCGCCTGGGTGCTGATCCTCTTCAGTGGGGTAAAGCAACAGGTATACAGGAAAATGTGGAAGGCCCCCAGGGCTCCTGCGAGTGGGTTCGCCCCCCCCAGGTTGGAAGGGCAACTCCTGGAACGGCACAGCAAGTGGCCAAGGACACCGTCGGCCACAGGCTGACCTGTCCACGAATCAGATGTCTGTTTTTTGTCCTCTTCATGTTAGAATCCAGTGGTGCCTCAAAAAACTGATGGATGGAGTTGGTAGCAAAGGATGCAAGGCCTCTTCCGACAAAAGGATGTAGGAAGCAGGGCCAGTCGGAAGGTCCCCGAGCCAGTGCAAACCCGGCTGCGAGCTGTGGGTTTGATTTTGGACAGTGGAGCCAAAATTCCTGGCACATCACCCAGATGCAGCTTCATGTCTCCCCACTGCTTTCTGGAAGCTGGTTCCAGTTCCAGCAGTTCTTTTTCCTTCGGCTTTCTGGACAGAGGCAGGCTGGGGGGTGGAAGAGGTCTGATGTCCTAGATGTCTGCTGTGGCCTGACCCAAAGGGAATTTTTCCAGGAAAGGAAATGGCGCTGGTCTGGCTTCCGTTTTACTTGCTGGTTGAGGCTTCTGTCTGGTTGTGTGACATGCAGGCGCTTGAGGAAGGTCAAGTGCTGAAATGTCGCCTGCGGCTTATGGACGATCCTGAAAAGATGCATCAACGTGTGAGGGGATTCTTCCATTGCCTTTTTTTCTGGAAACCAGACACATCCTCCAACCCAGCCTGTCAGGAGGCGTGAGGAGAGAGTGTGCGGGGATGCGGCCCCGTAGTGCCCGAGTCTGGCTGCTCCCTGGGGTCCCTGTGTCCTCTCTCCTCGTGGCTGCTGGGCATTGCCATCTCCCTTTTCCTGAACTTTCACTTCCACGGTTAATCTTTGGTGCCTGGGAAGGACACACCACGTAGGGAAACAGCATGAGCCCACGGTCCAAAGGCAGGCAGCATCCTGGCCTCTTTGGCAACATTTTCACAAACCATCTCTAGGGCCTGTTTTACCCATAATCCCAGCCCCCTTCCTAGGGTTATTTTCACGTGCGCAGGTGGGGCTGACCCAGGTCCCTGCTCATCCTCGCAGAAGCTGGTTTAGTGCTTCAAAGAGGGCAGTTAGAGGTGGCGGCTAGTGCCACTGAATTGTTCCTGGAACAAGCACTGAGGACCCCTAGGATCTGCATAGCCCCCCAGCTTTACCACATAGACCAAGGAGTCTCATTTCCTGGCAAAGTCGAGGGACAAGATTACACAGGGGTCAGTGGGGTTTAGTGATTGAGCAGAGGGTGTGTCATTAAAACTTTTTTTTTTCTGATGATGAATTACACATTTTTATTTTGGATAATTTTTATTGTGGGAAAAATATCAAATAGCATAAGAACAAAAATAAAAAGGATTCTGGGGGCACCTGGGTGGCTCAGTCTGTTAAGCATCTGCCTTCGGTTCAGGTCATGATGCTGGGGTCCTGGGATTGGAGCTCTGCATTGGGCTCCCTGCTGAGCGCTCCCCCTGCTTGTGCCCTCTTGCTCACGCTCTCTTTCTCTCTCTCTCTCAAATAAAAAAATAAATGAATCTTAAAGAGATTCTGGAAGCTCCCCACCGCCAGAAGTAATAGCATCTGTTTGACTGTTCGACATGAAATTTTTTTTTTAAAGATTTTATTTATTTGAAAGAGAGAATGAGCACACAAGTGGTGGGGGGTGGGGTGGGGAGGGATGGGGGAGAGTGAGAAGCAGACTCCCTGCTGAGCAGGGAGCCTGACGTGGGGCTCGATCCCAGGACCCCGAGATCATGACCTGAGCCACAGGCAGATGCTTAACTGACTGAGCCACCCAGGTGCCCTGACATGAAATTTTTTTTTTTTAAGGTTTTATTTATTTATTTGAGAGAGAGAGAATGAGAGAGACAGCATGAGAGGGGGGAGGGTCAGAGGGAGAAGCAGACTCCCTGCTGAGCAGTGAGCCCAATGTGGGACTCAATCCTGGGACTCCAGGATCATGAACTGAGCCGAAGGCAGTTGCTCAACCAACTGAGCCACCCAGGCACCACCCGACATGAAATTCTTAAATAAGTTCCTTTTCCAGTTATTACTGTTTCATAACAAACCACCCCCACACTTAGTGGCATTGATCACCCATTTTCTTATGCTCATTCCTGTGGGTCAGGAATGCAGGCTGGGCACAGCCAGGTGGATTGTCTCTGCCACACGGTGTCTGGGGCTTCAGCTAGGAAGACTCAAAAGCTGGGGATGACTTGACTGCTGAGGGTCAGAATCATCTGGAAGTGTCTTCACTCACACATCCGGTGGGTGATTCTAGATGATGGCTGGACCTCTCCCTGGCTGTTAGCTGGAACAAATACAGGTAATCTCTCCATATAGACTAGCTTGGGCTCCTCACAAGAGGGCAGCTGGGTTCCAAGAGAGAGCATCCCAAGAGATAGGAAGTCAAAACTTGCCAGTGTTTTAAGAGACTGGACATGGTCATAGTGTCATTTTTGCTGTATTCTGTTGGTCAAAGACTAACAGAACCCGGATTTGACATGGACCCTACATCTTGATTGGAAGAATGGGAGAGAATTTGGGAGCTCTGTTTTAAAATCTCCACAGTTCCCTAGATGGTATGTAGCTCGGTGATTAGGAGGTGAGGGTCTGGGTTCATAGCTCCCTTCCATTCTTACTGGCTGCGTGCTCTTAGGCAAGTTCATTGTGGTAGAAACTATTGTTCACCAGTATCTATTTCTCTTCTTCTCTTCCTGGGAGCACAAAGAGGCTATTCCCCAGCCTCTTGCACCTAGGTGGGCCTGAGAGACTAGTTTTAGCTGGTGGACTGTGAGCAGAAGTGTCATGTGTCACATTGAGTTGAGGGGAGGAAGAGCCACTGGTTTTCTTGCTCTCTCCCTCTTGCTTGCTATCTCACTGCCGGGGATCAAGGGGCGGCTCAGCATAGGAGGTGAGGGAGTCGCAATATGGAAGGAGCCTGGGTCCCTGAATGACGGCTAGAGTAAGTCCTTTGTTCCATGCCCTCTGCCAGCAGGGGTGTGGGGGAGACGTAGGCTTTTGTGGGGGAGACTGAAGTTTTGTGGGTTTTTTTGGTGATAGTGGTCAGCCTTCCCCGACCAACACATTACCCCGACCTCTCTGAACCTGTTTCCTTACCTGTAGAGTGGGGTATTAGCTGTAGCTATCTTTGGGTGCCCTGCAAATGAAGTGAAATAGTTTATTGTACAGTGCCTGGCCCATAGTCAGTGCTCAGTGGATGTTAGCGACAGTTACTGAGTGTGACTGCCAGTTAGAAGAGGGGCAGGTTTGTGTGTGGAAGGATGGAGGTCTAGCAGGAGTGGAAGAGTAAGATTGCCCTCATCGTCATCATCATCATCATCATCATCATCAGGATGGCCCCCACAATTTCCTGAACACCTACTTGGGCCAGCTGTATCCTAGGGATGCTTCCCCTGTATTCATTTCAGTCCCCTGAGGCAATATTATTTGTCTTGGTGTGGAGATGAGGATCCCGGGGCCCAGGGCTGCAGCTGAAGTGGTTTGAAGTCACGGGCAGGCTTTTATTTTATTTATTTATTTATTTAAAAAGATTTTATTTATTTATTTGACAGAGAGAGCATGCGCACAAGCAGGGGGAGTGTCAGGCAGAGGGAGAGGGAGAAGCAGGTTCCCCGCTGAGCAGGGAGCCCGATGCGGGGCTCGATCCCAGGACCCTGGGACCACGACCTGAGCCGAAGGCAGACGCCCAACCGACTGAGCCCCCCAGGTGCCCCGCGGGCAGGCTTTTAAACTCAGGGCTCCCCGACCTCAAAGCCTGGCTTGTTTTACTGCAGAGATGACACCTCGTGCATTTTTGGGAACTGTGACATGTATTTAAAGAAAAAAAAAATGAGGCTTCCACCTGCCTGCCGCCTCACTGGGGAGGTGGTGTGTTTTCCTTTTGAGATTTTCTCTACTTCAAGTTGAAGGGATTTGCTTTTGTCAATTAATCCTTTGGCAGATAGCTTGCCTGCAAATGTGGACGGCCCCTGCTTCTTTCCCTTCCCCAGGGCCCTCTTGCTTTTCTGTTTTGTTTGAACTCCGTAGGCTCTCTGTGGACTTGGTCAGTGGAGAAAGGGACTGGATCTCCAGAACAAAGCCCGTGTCTGAGTCCTGAAAGTCTCTCTTTGGCTTGAGGCCTCCCGTGAGTAGAGTGGATATTTTAGAGTCCTCTCAGTGACGCTAATAACCCAAGGTGGGATTATAACACCAAAGTGGTGTGCTTGCTTGCTTTTTTCTGTGTCATTTGCCGAAAGCAACTTGGATTTCCACAAGAATAAGAGAGGCTTGGTGAAGCTTTGTGCTGGTGCTTAAAATCCTGGTACTAGTTTTATTCCATGAAGCAGTGATCAATGCCTCTAGACAATTGCGTGCAACTCGTTCCCTCTTCCTTCTCTTTGAGACTTCGGTTTTGGCTTTAGCAACATACCCCACCGGGTAGACCAGTAGATCGGCAGGTGTGGATTCGGTCACTGGCATCATGGGGGTGTCCCTGGACCACATTTGTGTTTTCATTAGGAAGACAGTTCTAATCGCCATTGTGAGGTTGTGCCCACTTGCAGTGTGCTGAGCCCAGACAGGCAAAGACAAGCGTTTATGACCTATTTTACTTACACTGCTCCTCTTCTGGCTCGGATAGAACTGTCAACACAAACCATTTCTTTCTTCATTTTTATCTCACGGGGAGTTTTTCTATCTATACGAAGGGCAAGGGGGATAAAACCAACTTCTACCCTTCAGATTATCTTTGAAATATCTACAAAGGTGTTGGGGGGAGAAAGCCTTGACCACTTGGTGCTAGAACAATGGGTAAAGTTGATTTTCTTCTAGAATATTATTATTATTAATATTAATACTATATTATTGTTATAGTATTATAGAATATTGTAGAAATTCTGCTGAAATAAAACTTTGAGAACTATTGTGTTCTTTAAAAATGCTACTACTGGAGATGAAGACAAAAAAAAAAAATCTTTGTGGCTATTTAAGAAGTCACACAAGATGGCGCCAGAGAGCCAGAGAGGAGATGGGTTTGCATCCAGGGACAAGAAAGGCCTGAGTGAAAGGGGCAGCCAGTGGGTGACGGAGACTATCCCTGAGAGATGGCACCTGAATGCCGCGAGGCAGGGGCGGTAGCAGTCGCCTCTGCACACCCTCACAGCCCAGTCTGTCTCCCCAAAGCCTTTTCACGAGCTTTTCAGCCCAGGTACCATCTTCCGGCCAAAATACATGGAAGAGGCAGGTTGGCCTTGAGCCGCGGTGGGAGAAAAAAGGAACAGTAAGAAGGGGCAGAGCTGTTTCCTCGGGCTCCGGAGTGAGCACGTGCCCAGTAGTGCGTCTCCGGGATGCATGGCCATCGCCAAAGAGGGAGAGCAGGAACGAACAGCCACGGGGGAAGGTCAGCTTCTCCTCTCTGGGACCCCAGTTTTCCAACTAAAGAAGGGAGGACTTCATTTTTAAGAAATTGTGGCCACAAAAAAAAAAAAAAGTTATGGCAAAATAGGGCACCTGGCTGGCTCGGTCAGTGGAGGTGACTCTTGATCTCAGGTTCATGAGTTCGAGCCCCACGTTGGGTGTAGAGATGACTCAAAAAGATAAATAAAAACTTAAAAAAAAAAAAAAGAAATTGTGGCAAAATATACATGACGTGAAACTTAGCATTTTAACTTTTTTAAAACTTTTTCATTATGGTAAACTATATAACATAACATTTACCATCCTGTTTTTAAGTGTGCAGTTCCGGGGATTAGCTCCATTTACATTGCTGTGGGGCCAGCATCCCATCCGTCTCTGACCCTTTCCGTCTTGCAGAACTGAAACTCTGCCCCCATTTGGACACTAACTCCCCCCCCCCCAGCCCCTGGCAGCTGCCGGTCTCCCTTCTGTCTCTGTGAGTTTGACTACTTGGGTGTACACAGATCTCTTTGAGTCTCTGCCTTCAAATCTTTTTTTTAATTAATTTTTTATTGTTATGTTAATCACCATACATTATATCATTAGTTTTAGATGTAGTGTTCCATGATTCATTGTTTGTGCATAACACCCAGTGCTCCATGCAGAGCATGCCCTCTTTAATACCCATCACCAGGCTAACCCATCCTCCCACCCCCCTCCCCTCTAGAACCCTCAGTTTGTTTTTCAGAGTCCATCATCTCTCATGGTTCTTCTCCCCCTCCGATTTCCCCCCCTTCATTCTTCCCCTCTTGCTATCTTCTTCTTCTTCTTTTTTTCTTAGCATATATTGCATTATTTGTTTCAGAGGTACAGATCGGAGATTCAACAGTCTTGCACAATTCACAGCGCTTACCAGAGCACATACCCTCCCCAGTGTCTATCACCCAGTCACCCCATCCCTCCCACCCCACCCCCCACTCCAGCAACCCTCAGTTTGTTTCCTGAGATTAAGAATTCCTCATATCAGTGAGGTCATATGATACATGTCTTCCTCTGATTGACTTACTTCACTCAGCATAATACCCTCCAGTTCCACCCACGTCGTTGCAAATGGCAAGATCTCATTCCTTTTGATGGCTGCATAATATTCCATTGTATATAGATACCACATCTTCTTTATCCATTCATCTGTTGATGGACATCTTTCTGCCTTCAAATCTTTGAGGTAGATACCCAGAGGTGGCATTGGGGGATCAAATGGTAATGCTGTGTTTACTTTTTTGAGGAACTGCCATACTGTTTGCCACAAGGGTTCCAAATTCTCCACATCCTTGCAACACCTGTCGCTTTCTGTTCTTATTTATTTATTTTTTTTAATCTTTGATGATAGCCATTCTAATGGGTGTGAAGTGGTTTTGATGAGCAGAAGCCCAGTGCGTGAAGCAGTTAGCCAGGGTTGAGGTAGCCTTCCAGTCCCTTTCCTTATCACCTGCTCTCCCCCACATAGCTGACATCCTGCCCCCACGTGCGGCATCTCTAGTGGAGAGGAGCCCACTTTGAGCCCTGTACTGAGTAGTTTCCAGGCTCCCTCTCCGTGCTGGAGCCCAAGTCAATCACTGGAGCTCACCGAGCCCCTTCCCAAGTCTCAGTTAGAAAAAATAGTGTCACTGCATCACTGTCCACCCTTGGGAGCGAATTCGAGGCTCTTGGCCCATGCTCATTCTTTCCAGGTGCTGACACCTGTGCCGGGGTCCCACCCTGAAGGCTCAGTTAGGGACAGACAGAGTAGGACACCTGGGTGAGTGCGGAGCTTCCATCTGCCCAGCTCAGCTGCTTCTGGGAGAGACTCCTCCGGGGTGTAGGGAGGTCTGCTGCCTCTGGGAATTTGAGCCAGTGGGGAAGTGTTATCATTACTGAGAACATGGAAGGGTGTTTGGAGGAAAGGGGATGTCTTGAACTTCATTAAATGTGCTCGCCCTTTGCAATTTGAACAGAGCAAAAAGTATTTTGCACTAGAGTACAACAAATTCCCCGATAAATCAGGAAGCTTGGGAGGAGAGAGAGGCTGGGGCAGGACATGGGTCCCTTTCTTTCCAAGGAGCCGGTGGTAACTTTGCAGGATGACTGGGTTTTGGCTCCCTGCCAGGAGTTTCTGTTTAGTGCGCAGGAACAAGCCTTACAGAAAGGGATGGTATCTGCACAGGGCGGTTGCGGAGCTGCAGAAACAGGCAGGCTCACTGAGGAGGCTTGAGCTGGGAAGGCCGGGCTCTGGGGCAGGAGCAGAGAGAAGGGAAGGGCTGGCTCAGAAGAAGGGCAGAGACCAGGCCTGAGCTGGTGAGATTTCAGAGGGTACCAGAGCTGCCCAAGGTGGTGATGCTGCAAAGAAATTCTTCCTGGGGGAAGGGTTGCTGCAGAAAGTTCCTCAGTTATCTGCTGAGGAGTGGGGCCTGGGAGACCCTTTATGGCATGCAACAGCTATTTACGGAGCACTGCTTTTAGTCCTAAAAGGCTCAGTAGTGAAGCAGTTAACCTAGACTCAAGTTGGGGTCACAGGGACTCACTCCAGGCTGGTCAGGGAGTACAGCCTGGAGGAGGTGATGTGTGAGCTGGGCCATGGAGCTGGATGCATAGAAGTTTAGATGAACTATGGAGCGAGGGGCAGAGGTGGGACAGAGGGCGACTGGGGGTGTAGGTCTAGGCAGAGGAAATAGTATGTGCAAAGCTCTAATGGTGAGCCGGTGTGGGAGGTTCTGAGAACCTCCAATGGTGAGCCGTAGTGCGGGAGGTTCTGAGAACCTCCAATGGTGAGCCGTGGTGCGGGAGGTTCTGAGAACCTCCAAGGGTGAGCCGTGGTGCGGGAGGTTCTGAGAACCTCCAAGGGTGAGCCGTGGTGCGGGAGGTTCTGAGAACCTCCAAGGGTGAGCCGTGGTGCGGGAGGTTCTGAGAACCTCCAAGGGTGAGCCGTGGTGCGGGAGGTTCTGAGAACCTCCAAGGGTGAGCCGTGGTGCGGGAGGTTCTGAGAACCTCCAAGGGTGAGCCGTGGTGCGGGAGGTTCTGAGAACCTCCAAGGGTGAGCCGTGGTGCGGGAGGTTCTGAGAACCTCCAAGGGTGAGCCGTGGTGCGGGAGGTTCTGAGAACCTCCAAGGGTGAGCCGTGGTGCGGGAGGTTCTGAGAACCTCTAAGGGTGAGCCGTGGCTGCAGTGGGAGGTTTCCTGTGGTGGTTGTGTAGGTCTAAGTTGAGTTGAAGAAGGAAGCAGGGCCAGGTTGTGCTAGGCCTTTTAATTTCATAAGCCTGGTGAAGGAGTTTGAGCTTTATCTTGAGGACAGTGGGGAGCCAATGGAGGGTGTGAAGCAGAGGGGCGACATGAAAGACATGCCTTTTTGATAAAGGACTCTGTGGAGACTGGATGGGTGGGGGCAAGACGTGAGTCAGGTGCCCATATGGCCCTCCTCCACTCCAGGCTGACTCTATTCCAGGGTAGAAATGGAGGTCAGAGCTAAGGTGATGGAAGTAGAAAGGAGAGGAGTATAAAGTGCTTTTTTTCCACTGCACAACTCCAGGGGGCACCATTCTCACAGACCACAGTGTGCATAATACACCTTAAATTGGACAGTGTGCACCCTGTACAGCCCTCTGTGGCATCCCTGAATGAACAGATTGGAGACTGAAGAGGATCAAGAAGATAAATGATGGTGGTTGATTGAATATGTGGGAAGGAATAGAGAAGAGTCAGAAATGGCTGCCAGGCTTCTACTTCCCTAGGGGATTAGGGGATATTGGTGCCATTCAGCGAGTCAGAGGACAGGGAAAGGGAGCAGATTTGGGAGACGTGACTGGGAGAAACTGGGAAAGCAGTGGGAAGCAAGGGACTTTGTGGGTGTGGGCACAAAGCCCTGGAGAGCAGGGACTCTTCCCACCTTGCGGCTCCTGGCTCCTAGCTGGGCACATGGTGGCCTCTCGGGCCTCCCCCAGGGGCTGGCTGGTCCAGGCTCCTGAAGGCAGTTAGAGTTAGTGTTCGACGTGGTGGATAGCTTTGGGGTCAAGAACCAGCAGCCAGGGAAATAAATGCTGCACCAGAGCCCTCAAGGGACATCCTATGTTGTCTCCATGGTGACCCCAAACAGAGAACCCAAGAGGGTATCGGGTCATTATAAGGTCACTCACACCACTGCTGGGACAGATGCTTAAAAGGAAAACCCAAAGAACCTGGTGGTGGAACTGAATGCAACCCCTTTCTTTTCTCTTCTCTTCTCTTCTCTTCTCTTCTCTTCTCTTCTCTTCTCTTCTCTTCTCTTCTCTTCTCTTCTCTTTTCTCTTCTCTTCTTCTCTCCTCTCCTCTCCTTTCTTCTCTTTTCTTTTCTTTCTTTTTTTTCCCGCTGAATGCCATCAATCTCGTTTTGTGTGTAGTTAGGCATCTTGAGAGGAGTAGCCACCCTTGTGAGCCTGGGGTTTGGCTTACCAGCCTGGGCAGGGGTCCCCTGACTGGGGAGACAGAGTACGCACCTCTTGTTTTTATTCGGGAAGTTGCTCAACCCCACACTTTCCCCGGGGCCACCCACTCACTGATCTGCAGAGAACATTAAAAACATCCATGAAAGAGACATTGCAGATTTTGTTGGCCATGAACCTCAAAGATGAATTTTCCTATCACATTTTATGAGTTTGGGTTTTAAAGCCTCCATAATGCAGGGCTGTCCCTCTCCAGTGCCCATGAACTTCCTCCTAAGGTGATGATTTGTGTTGTTAATTCAGCCAGGAGAAGACCTTGGACCATACTGGATCACTTAGCATATGGAACTGATAGAGGTGATTATCTCTCTTTCTCTTTTTTTTCATGGGTGGCAAAGGGGAGATTTTGCTGTCTTCCTTGAACTTCTTAGCTTACTGATGGGATCCTCTGTGGGGAACGTGGGTGGGGATCCCAGGCAGGCGGGGATGCTATGGTCCCCAACAGTATCCAAAGACCCTGAGGGTTTTGAAGGGACCTCTAAGAGGGGTAGGTGGTAAGATGAGCAAAACCGTAGATTGTTGGAGCTGGACAAAGCCTTTGGGATCGTTTGCCCCAGTTTGTTAAATTTGCAGATTGAGAACCAAAGCCTGAGGTTTTACTCAAGGTTATCCAGCGGCTTCTAACACTTAAAAATAATTCTTTAATTTACAAAACGGAAGGCTCTTTTTGGATAAATGGGGCAGTGAAATGAAACGCAAGTCTCCATTTGTGGCCTAATAATAACCCAAAAGTTTTCTCCTGCCCTAAATTAAGAATCCTCATTAACGAAAAGGGCTTTTGTCTGCAAGAAGCCACAAAGCATGGCCTGTTTTCCCCCCTGCTTACAAGGACAGCGGCAATTACAGCTCCTGGCTTAGGCAATGATTTTTTTTTTTTTTTTTTTTTGTGCCTTCGATGTGCTTGCAAGAGATTAGAGTCACTAATGAGACACTAATGATCCCACTCCCAGACTTAACTAGAGCTCACTCCTGCCTTTGCTGAGAGAGGTGAAGAGACTTTTTTCCCTCCTCCTAACCTGTGGGTGCAAGGAACAGATTTACGAAAGCCAGCAGACTAAAGCCCAAGCACTGGGGCGAAATGACGACTCCAAGCAAGGGCACACAACCCCAGACAACTGGCATGCATTTGGTAGGCTTTGGAAACCTGGTTCTCCCTCCGTTGGCCATGTGTTTTTTTTCTGTTGGAGGATGTATGACCTGAAAAAGATCTGCTCCGTCATTCTGTTTACCTGGCTTGGCCTCAGAGTGAGAGCGCTCTTCCCCGTGTCCTCATGGACATTTGCTTTGAAACAAAGGCCCATCCTTTCCCTTGATGCACGAACAGTGTGGTTTGTTTTCCTTTCTCGGCAGAAGCTGCTCCAAATCTGCCCAACCTATAAAATCTCTAGCTCAGTGTTTGGCCCACAGCAGGTGCCCAGCCCAACTGCTTTAGTTTGGGTTCCCCCAGAGATGTGCTGTAGGGAGCTGGGGGGAATGAGACTGGGGGGGCAGGCAGCCAGCGAAGGGGTGTCTTGAAGCCAGCTCCCCCTACACCCCTTACAGGCAGCTGGAGCTCCATCCCGTGGAAAAGGTGGGATGTAGTGGAGGATTATCCTGTCCGAGGGGCAAGGGAGCTGGGGTGTTTATACCCCAGCTTGTCAGTGGTTGGTCGAGGGCTGGGGGGGTGTTGGTTCCTTGATTGCCTGCCAGTCTCCTGCAGTGTTGAGAAAGCCCTCAAGTGAAGAGATGGCACTGGTATTGGCCGTTGGCCAGAGCCCAGACCCACAGCAGAGGGGCAGGGAATGGACGGGAGCCATCACGTCATTCATTATTCTGTTAGCTATTTATCTCTCTGTTTCTATCTATTGTTTTCCTCCCATTTCTCTCTCTTATTTTTTGCCTTGCTGTTAAATTTTGTTCTACAAACTTTGACTCATTTCCAGGCACTGTTATCAACTGAGATTCTGCTCCAAGCTCTGTATCTTCCCTTGATTTGCCAGGGATGCCACGACACCCTGGGTATGACCTGTGGTTTTCTTTAAGTTTCTTGCAAGAATGAGCTAGAATGTAGAAGTGGGTTGCTGTGGGTCTCACGCATGCCCTCTGCCACCAGGATGGAAGCTGGGAGTGGATCCCATTGATACTTTAAAAAATGGTCTTCTAGCTGTTCCTCCTGCACCTTGAGGATCTTCATGGTCCTCCAACTGCCTCAATGGCTTGGAAGAGGAAGTCAGAATACACAGCTGGGGTGTCCTCTGGACTTCCAGTATCCTAAGCCAGTTACAGAACCTTCTGGAAAACACCCTGGGACTTGCTGCCCACCTCAAGCATGTCTTCAGGAGCTTGGTGGTGGGCTTCTACTTGGAGAGTCGAGTCCTGCCCCGTCCAGGGTGGGTGGCTTAGGCGAGAGTGGGATCTCACAGCGGCTTTCTGTGAGCAGGCTCTACCTTAGGCCTGACCGAACATCCATGACCAACGTGTAAGAAGATGCTGTTCTGGAACCCGAGAGCCACAGAATCTGGCCTGGGGGGTGGCTGCCCCATCTCCACGTCTCCGTGCTGACTGCCCCCCACCCCCAATTTGTCTGTCCTGCCTCTGCTCCGTGATAACAACTGTCTGAGGTTGGGCTCCCTCAGAAGTGGACTCTGAGAAGGGATCTGAGTGCACGTGGTTTATTTGTGGGGGGGCGGGGAGTCTTAGGAAGTGTGTGACAGAAGGGAAGTGAGTCCGTTCAGGGCAGGCTCAAGAGCTGTTGTGACCGTGGACACTTGGGGCGCAGTCCTCCTGACAGTCTCTGGGAGATTGTGCCAAACATACTACGACCCCTCAGCCCTCCCCGTCCCCCCAGGGGCAGAGAAGCTGGGGTCTCTGTCCCCAGCTCCTGTCCTGCATTGGTTGAGGGTGGAGAGGGTTCCTCACCCTAGGCAGAGAGCCCCGGTAGTCACGGGTGAGAAGGGCTTGTGTGTTCTAGAATGCTGGGTGCTGGGCACCTGTGTCTGCCCCAGGGACCACGACGGGGGTTTGAGCCTCTGCTGCGTGCCAGGTACTCTTCACGGGCTCACCTGTCTGACTCTTCTCCCAGAGGAGGAAAGAAGAGAGTCAGCAGCTTGCTCAAGGTCACGCAGCTCCTACGGTGGCTGGATGCAGAGCCTCCACAGCTGGTGTCTTTTGCTGGTGTCTTCTTTGAGGTGTCCTGTCTGGCCTCTGGCTCACGGCAGCGGGCCCTCTTTGGCATTGGCATTGGCATTGGCATTGTGAGCTGCTTCCCTAGGGAGCTGCACTACTTCTCATCTTGGCTCCAAAGGGCGTGTGTTAGACACAACGCAGGGTCGCTAGTAAGCCCACTCTTCTGATGAGGTCCTTGAGGTTGAGAGTTGAGGTCTGCCCAAAGCCCACAGTCAGCGAGGCAAGGAACAGGCTCCCGGGTCACTTGATTCTGCGGCGTGTCTTCACTGTGTTGGGGTGTGGCCAAATAGACGCTCCATCCCCTGCCGGGTGAGTGTAAATTGGGGACATTTCGGTGGTGGACAATATGGTTAATGTCTATCAAAATTACAAATGCACATGGCCACAGACCCAGTAATTCCACTTCTGGGAGGTTATCATGCAGAGACACCCGCCTGCGTGTGAAATGGTTTATATACTTAGTGGGTCCCAACAGCATTGTTTGCGCTTGTAAAAGATTGGAAATCGCCTAAATGACCATCAGTAGGAGCCTGGCCAAAGTGGGTGTGGGACATCCGTGCGATGAAATCCCAGGCCACCGTGAGAAAATGAAGAAGCCGGCTGCGTATTTGTTTGTTAGAGAAAAAACCCGAGGGGCAGAGCAGTGTGTGTCAAGAAAGAAAATGTGTGTGTATTGGATTGCTGTTGTGTCCTGGTAGGGGACCCACAATACAGGAGACCCAGCATCGATTGTTCTGGGAGGGGCACTGGGAGGCTGGGGTCAGGTGGGAAAACCCTTTAGTGTCTTTTGAATGTCAGATCGTGTGGCTATTGGGTACCTACTCAAAAATAAATGAAATAAAAAAAAAATCAGTGTGTTCTTTCTGTTGTATTGCATTTCACCCTGAAGTCCCAGGTTCCCTATCTGTTAAATGAAGAAAGTAGTAATTGTTTTAGAGAGCAATGACTCCTATGTCTGTTCCTTTAGAGCACTTACCACCGCCCTAATATGTTTAATTTTGGGGGTGGTCAACTTGATCTCGCTCCTCTGCTTGAGGAGAAGAACCACAAAGGCAGGAACTGGGTATTACTGGCCCACCATTCTATCTCTGGGACCTGCATTTGGCGGGTGCTAGACAAAAAGATTCTCTGGAATAATAAATGAATGAAAGCACTCTGTTCATGAGAACATGCTCTTTGTCTTTGTTATTATTATTTGTAGCATCAAAGTGCAAGAGGCAGCTGTGCACAGAGGCTCCGGTGGTCTAGGTTCAAATCCCAGCTCTGCCACTTATTAGCTGTGTGACCGTGGAAGAGTCACTTAACCTCTCTGTGCTTCAGGTTGTTCATTAGCAAACTGGGAGCTGTGGAAGTACCAACCGCATAGGATTGCTGTGAGGGTACAAAGAGTTCATACCTATAAGCACTTAAAACAGCACCTGTAGGGGCGCCTGGGTGGCTCAGTTGTTAAGCGTCTGCCTTTGACTCAGGTCATGATCCCAGGGTCCTGGGATCGAGCCCCGCATCGGGCTCCCTCCTCAGCAGAGAGCCTGCTTTCTCCTCTCCCTCTGCTGCTCCTTCTGCTTGTGCTCTCTCTCTGTCAAATAAATAAATAAAATCTTAAAAAAAAAAAAAAATAAAACAGCACCTGTAATCTGTAAATGTGAGATATTATTATTTGCCATGATTTTTTTTAATTTCTTTTTAAAAAATTTTTTTATTGTTATGTTAATCCCCGTACATTACATCATTAGTTTTAGATATAGTGTTCCATGATTCATTGTTTGTGCATAACACCCAGTGCTCCATGCACAACGTGCCCTCCTCAATACCCATCACCAGGCTAACCCATCCTCCCAACCCCCTCCCCTCTAGAACCCTCAGTTTGTTTTTCAGAGTCCATCGTCTCTCATGGTTCTTCTCCCCCTCCGATTTCCCCCCCTTCATTCTTCCCCTCCTGCTACATTCTTCTTCTTCTTTTTTTCTTTCTTAACATATATTGCATTATTTGTTTCAGAGGTACAGATCTGAGATTCAACAGTCTTGCACAATTCACAGCACTTACCAGAGCACATACCCTCCCCAGTGTCCATCACCCAGTCACCCCATCCCTCCCACCCCACCCCCCACTCCAGCAACCCTCAGTTTGTTTCCTGAGATTAAGAATTCCTCATATCAGTGAGGTCATATGATACATGTCTTTCTCTGATTGACTTATTTCGCTCAGCATAATACCCTCCAGTTCCACCCACGTCGTTGCGAATGGCAAGATCTCATTCCTTTTGATGGCTGCATAATATTCCATTGTATATATATATACCACATCTTCTTTATCCATTCATCTGTTGATGGACATCTTTATTTGCCATGATTTTGATACTTTTCTCTTTAAAAATCCTCATCGCTGTGATTCTGGCAAAACTTCTAGTAGAATTTGAGAGGAGCTTTAGATGAGTAGGAATACTTCTTTGCTTGTTCCTCCTTTCAATTCTTTCTTTCCTGGTACATTAGAGTGGCTCATATCTGAGTGGTCTCTCTTATTTTTCCAGAGAAGACCATCAGGGAACAAAGGCCCCCTAATTTAGAGGACAGTCGGCCTCCGGGTTGTGCAAGGATTGTGTGTTGGGGGGGGTGGCTCTTTTGTTCTTTTCTTTCTCAATACCTGAGTCTGCAGAGTCCCCGAGAAACCCCTGGGCTCTCTGCTAGCCTTTCCCGGGAAGCCGCGCCCTTCTCATTTCCCGCAGGGGCCGCTGGGCCCGGGGCTGCCTCTCCCTCCGCGGGGGGCCTGGGCCTGGAGGGGATGAAGTCAGCCCAGGAGGCCTGGAGAGCAGCAGGGCGCCTAGAAAACCTCTGCTTTCTGTTTGAGCCGGTGTGAAAAGAGACACTTTGGCTGCCAGCTTCCTGATTGTTATTGGGGAAAATTGTGGCTTGAGTGGCCTTGATGGAGGCGCACAAAGGACGTGGACAATTGGGGCCTGAACGGCCCAGGGCAGCTCCGTGGGGAGTGGGGCTGGATCCGTGGGGAGCTGGGCCGCGCTGATCAAAGAGCAATGGAAGAGTGGCTCTGAGGACATGTTCACAGCGGCCGCCTGCATTCTGATGGGCTCCTGCTGGCGCCCTGACCCCCTCTCGTTCCCGAGTGTTCACTCTCCTCTCTGACTGCTCGGAGGATGTAGGGACGGCCTGCTGCCCTCGCCCTCCTGAGCCCCTTTCATCTCATGGCTTGCACGGCAACCACCGTGCTCAGAGTGATGCTGGAAAGTTCTCTTGCCGCTGGGAGGCCGGGTGCTGGTGCGAGACGGCTCATTAGTGCCTGGCATTCTCCACCCAGACGTCTGTGCGTTTGAAGTGTCTCCTTGAGACGGCGGGGCTACCTTGGGTTGACTCACTGGAACTTGAGCAGGTGGTCATGACAGCCAAACTTGGAAGACGGCAGGAGCTGTGCACTCCAGTGCCCGGGCTCAGAGGCTGAAATTCATCTCCTTTCTTCTCAGGACTCTCTAGGCTCATGTGCCTTTCATCTTGTTTCCTGACCCAGGATAGCGTCTTATCACAGTAAAATGCACCCTCAGTGTTCACCCAAACCCGGTGGTGCTCAGCCATATGGAAACAGCGGTATAAACAAAATCACCACTGTGTTTCAAAAACTGAGGACAGGGACAGTAGGTTGACAGTAGCCTGAAGGGGAGAGAAGAAACCCAGCCTCTTCAAATTTTAGGATTTAGCTCCTTATCTGCTGGATCCTGGGGGCAGGATGAGGAAGAGCCAGAATGTCCATTGGTGGCTGTTTCCCTTTGTTTTGAAGTTCACTGTACTACAGGGGTCATAAAAAAGAAGGAAAATTTCCAGAACTTGATCTTCCAGCTTTTTAAAATAAGAAACGAAACAAACAAAACCCCCTCCCAATCCCTCCTCTCTGCATCTTACCTCCGAAAAGCAAACCAGAAGTAAAGGCCACATACTGCTAGGTTGTAGGCTGTATCTGGCTCACTGATGTGTTCTATTTGGCCCCCACAATATGTATGTTATTATTATTATTATTATTGTTAATTTGAGCCAACATTTAAACACTGGGGGATTTCAAATAACTATCCAGAAAATCTGGAGTCCATGACCATGCTCAAGTTGTAAAACTAGATGGAGCCATGAAGTTGTAAGGGGCTCATCGGCCTCTTACCATCCCATTCCCTGTTGTCTTGGCTGGTCTCTCACCCCTGTAGGCATCTGAGTTTGCTATTTCTGATGTAAAAGTCCTGGCAACCAGCTGTCGTCACAGCATTTTTCTGGAATAAGCTTTCTGGAGCAGTGGGAGCATGGCGCCAGTATTCTTGGATTCTTCTCCTCCAGATTTGTCTTACCCACTCAACTTTTCTTGACTGGATTTATTAACCCTTTTTCTGTATTCATGTTAAGCCTGGCAAACAAGCTTCCACTTGAGTCTCCCTGGCTTAAAGAAGTTTGCTATTTGATTTTAAATTATGAGGCTTTGTAAATTTATGAATGTTCTGATTTGAATGCTTTTGAGAAAGTGGGAAGCTCTTGAGTTTCAGATTTGTTCTACAGCCTTATGGCCATGTTGACTTAGTAACTTTTTCCAGGAACACGTCTGTTTCATCCAAATTATATTTATTGACTAACTGTTGCCCTAACATTTCCTTGTTATCCTAACACTTTCTGCAGGATCTGTAGTGATGTCCCCTCTCTCATTTCTGATCCTGGGATTTGTGCCTTTTCTCTTTTTCAATGTTCAAAATAATTTAATGGTTCTTAATATAGCTATGCTTTGACCATGTCTATGTATTCTATGCCTGTCTGTACCATCTTAGATTCCCTCAGTTGCCTCCTTTTTTCTGAAGGCAACAACCACCTCCTGGACCATACTGCAGCCACCACTGGGGCCAACCAGTCACCTGCCCTGAGAGTGCTGGGCCCTCCCCCTTCCCTGTGCCGTGCAGCTGGGCCAACTAGCCATATGCCTGAGTTTTCTGGTTCTTCTTGCCACTCTGGATTTAGAAAAACAGAAGCATCACTGCAGTTATGGAATCTGGCATCTGCAAGTTCAGGGGAGGGTCACCCTGTGGGGTAAACATTGACTAGTGGGAAACAGGAGACAGGAGTGAGCTTGCCAGGGCCAGAACTAGGGGAGGTGAGTGAGGCATTGAAGGTGCAAGGTAAGGAGACACCTGCTCTCAGGGTCATACCTATGCGTCAGGTGTTTCCCTTGCCTTACCCTTTTCTCTCCCCCGGAATTGGCAGATAAACTTCCATCCTTCTTTTCTCCCATGAAGTGTTCTCTGAGGGTCAGTTTCTCCTTGTAGCACGCCTGTGTCTCCATGTGTGGAGTGAATCCACCTGCCTGGTGTCCTGTCGCATCTCTTTGTGGTTTGTAGTAAACAGAGGCAACACTCTGTAATGCTCCTCCTCTTTCCTTTGGTCCTTTCCCCTTTTCCTTACTCTTAAAGTCTAGGGATAATATCCACCCCACCCCCCCCGCCCAACAAAGTATAAATATCTTAATCCTTGCCACAGGTCTGTTTCTTAGAGGATATGGGCTAAGATGGTATGAAAGTCTAAAGACAAAACACTAGATGAATTTGACTTTTATTTTGAATTTTCACCTTTAATGAAATATCGTAATAGAAAAAAATCACTTAATTCTGTTTTTTTTTTTTTTTTTGAGAAGAAAGTATGGGCCATTAATTGATGTTCATACGCTGAATTTGTTATTTTTTTGGTATATATATATAAATACATATTTACATATTTGTATATTATACATAAGACATATAAAAATTGAGTGACCATTTAAGAATCAGGCCATTTTTACATAAAAATCCAGATTTTTTTACTTCTTTTGGAGCAGGGGAAGGTCTGTAGTATAGGCCAACAATCAGCTGGTTTGGGCATCGGCTGCCCCCTTTAGATGGAGTGGGCACGCACACGCCAGCTGGATGCGGTCCCAGCACTCCACAGTGACAAATATGCTCCTACGCATGGCCCCTCTCTCCTCATTTATGGAATGTGCCTGCCTCCTTATGGGCATTTGAGTTTAAAGTCTCCAGGGTAAAGGGAAATTCAGCTAGAAGTCTTGTTGGGATAGGAATTACTTCTCAGAAGGCTTCTATACACCGTGGCTCATGGCTTATAGATTGCTGACTCATCTGGCTCATTTAGAAGTGTTCTTTGATCAACGGTGGGAGTCAGATCAAATAATATGGAACACATGCCAAGATCCCTTTTGCATATGCTGGGAGGGCTCTTTCTAACAAAATGACAGTGTTGTTGAGAGCTCTGGAAGCAGAGAGAGGGAACTGTCAGCACCAGGAACACTATAAGAAATTTGGCAACAAAGCCTCTGAGAATTAGAGTGTGTGCATGTGTGCGTGTGTGTGCGCGCGTGCACGTACATGTATATACACATACTACATACTAGCATATATATAATATTGCACTACATATTATATCGTATGTACTAGTATATATATGTATATATACTATATACCATATACAGTGGCATATATGTTCGTGTGTATATATAAATAGTATTGTATGAATTTCGTGATGCCTCTTGGAGTAAGGCACTGAGCCACTGGTTCTCAGTTGGTGAGTGTAAATCGCTGGCCAATGAAGTGATGCTTGTTTCAGGATGTGCTACACCTGCCTCGTTGTCAGTCTCCTTCACTTTCTTCCTCTTCTTGGTTTCACTCCCTGGCTGTCTTCCACCTCTACCCGATCTCCAAGCAACCCAGATGAGTTGTAGAGAAACAGCGTGTGGAAACTCCCAGGTTATTATGTCACTTCTTCCTTCTCAATGACTGACACCGCTCCCTTGGAGTTGAGAGTGGTACTTTAATATTTTCAAAGCGCTTGCACATCTTTCATCTCATTAGATCCCTCTAAGAGACCCGTGAGGAGAGAGCAGGCAGAACCTCGACTTAAGATGGAAAGTGAGTCACAGAGAGGCTAAGTGATTTGTCCCCTCCCGTCAGCAAGTCAGTAGAAGGGCAGGGATTCGGCTCAGGCCTCCAGTGGTTCCCCACTTGACTCCCAGCCTGTCAACTGGTGACATTATCTGACTTTAATTCTTCAGCCAGGCTGAGGGAAGCAGTATTTTTACAAACTGTGGGATGCAACCCAATTGTAAAATCGATTTAATGGTGAAACCAGTTTTTACAAATGAGATGGAATAGGATAGTTATCAAAGCACATCGCATACAGAGATAAGGATTGTTTAATGAAACGTTAGGTGTATGTCCGCTGCTATTTTGATTACCTGGGCTCTGGCTGTTGCTTGGTCAAGAACAGATTCACATTCCTTCCCATGTGGATTTTTGGATTCTGTGAAGCCTCCTCAGATACTTCTGCCTGAGTTGTAAGGAGGTTAGATTTTAGTGACAGATTGTCAGGACATGCTGCTCTTACACATTTGATAATCCAGGGCAGGAATGCACCTCACAGATGACAGAACTTCCAATATACCTATAATATTGGACTAAAAAAACAACAACCCCCCAAACAACCCCAAACCCAAAACCGGAAGACTGTATTCCTGCTTAGAAAGGCTAGAACCAAAAAGATCTTACATAAACTACTAGCTACTAGCACCATGCTAACCTATGGTTTTAAAGAAAGAGTGACTTTTTAATACTCTGCTGTGAACATTGGAGAAATAAATGCATGGACCTCAGAGCAACGGGTGGAAGATGCTGTGTGGGGCAGAAGCTCGGGGCAGGAAGGGGGCAGGAGTAGATATAATTCAGGGAGTAAATGTGACTTACAGCCGAGAAGGAGGCCAAGGTCAGTTCTGAGAGGGCTGTCTCATGACCAGGGGAGTTGGGAAGGGGTGGAGGGGAAGAGGACAGGTCAGGACACAGAGACCACGAGGAAGTGGGGAGGGTATTGAGGAGCTGTTCCTCACAGGTGTTGCCCAGTGGGCTTACAGGCAGTTTCCATTGAATGTCTGGACCAATGGTTATAAGTGTGAATGATTTAAGTAGTCCATTTACATTGGGTCATTGAGAAAAACCAATAAAATGGAAGCCAATCAATCAAGAAAGGTGGTTAATAAATAATAAATATTCTTTTAACGTGGAGTGCTCTAATTGACTGCCTGTTTGCCTAACTTTTCTTGCAGATGTCCAGGGGGAGAATCACATAGTCATAAATCATACTCAGTCAAAGGCAGAATATTCTTTTAAGGACATAGTAGCTTCCATCTGTGGTTTTTACTATGTGTGCCCAAGTATTTTCCTCTGTGGGATCATATTTCTGAAATGGCAGTGGAAGTCAATGGGAAAATGTGATGATTTACAAATACTTCTTTTACATAAAAAATTTTCAACTGGCAACCTAAGAAACCAGTGATGATGAAGTCCATAACAATGGCAGAATGATGATGGATTGCTCGCGTGCACGTGTGAAGGAAAAGTGACAGTAGAGGAAGAGAGAGAATGACTGGGACCCATAGAGAAGTAGGGGCTGGGGGTGTGGAGGCAGGAGCAGACAGAGACAGACTCCTACAGACCAGAGAAGGGGCATGATTTCCTGGAAACCTCAACCTTCTTCAATCTTCCTGGTAACTTTCCTCCCTCCAGCATTGAACCCCATGGCTCCCCACTTGAAAACCCAGGGCTCCCCACCAAAAACTTGATTTCTTCATCCAGTCTGACTTATTAAACTCAGACTCACATAAATAACATGAAGCATTTTTATATACATAAAATATATTAAAACATATACATAAATATGCAAATAATTATAAATATATAAAATATTCATGTACTCTACGGACCTCAAACCATCCCAGGTCTCTTACTGAAAGGACAGTAGTGGTGTTGCTGGTCACATATGCACACATGGCTGGTGATACCCTCTTCTTCTGCTTTCAGTTGTATTTTCCTTCCCCTGTTGACCCTCTGGCTGACTTCACTTCCCTTGGCTACACTGAGCCCTCAAGATGATGATGGTGGAGCTGTCCAGGAGAAGGCCATGGTCATGTTTGGACTGAGGAGAGGGTTTGGGGATGGTGGGGATGGGAGTGTTGAGTGGAAAGCAACAGCAATGCTAACAGGTACAGTGGTTATCCTAAGTAATGGATTTTAAAAAATGAGATCTTTGTTCTTGGGTCGTGCTTCATCATGGTGTTCAAAGACAAAGTAGATGAACACGGAGATAGCCAGATTCATGGTCTGTGTCATGCATCCATGCTAGGTGTCCTGAATTCCCTCAACATTCACTGTCTCTAAAGACAATGCCCCAAACAAGATTCCAAGCCTCTTTTAGCTAACAGTGAGCCCCTGATGCATAAAAAATGCCTAAGTTAATTTTTGTAACATCTACCTTTGGCTTTCTCATACTGAAAAGCCATTCCCTGCTGTATAATTCCTTTGGCTAAATTCAAATTTTAGGTTTTATTTTGTTTGCTTCCACCCTTTTCTGGTCAGTTTGGTTAGGTAACTCAATCGCTTATGGCTGAAAGCCCTCATTTGCTTGCTCAGAAGGCTTGGAACGAGGGGAGAGAAGAATGAGTCCAGGAACCGTTTGTGACAGATATTAGACCTCTGAGCTGTGCGATTCTGACATTGTACCCAACAATACAAATGTGGCTCAGTGGTCCAGACACAGCACAGTCTAATCCTAGCCTGTCGGTGGGGGGATTAATGACTCGGGATGTTGTCTGTGTCCAGTGGTAGAAGGGAAAGCCTCTTGCCCATGCTCCTGGATGATTTTGTCAGGTATGTGTTCCCATCAGTGCTCTTGATAATGTGCACAGGGGCATCTGCTCAAAATAAGAAGCAAGGAAGTGGTGGGAGGAATTCATCCAGTTCTTACCCCAATGTGGAGACATGCTTGGAAGACACCTTGACTTCTCTTTCATCTTCCTCTCTAAAACATGAGGAATTGGCTGAGATAGGGCTGACTCCTGCCTCTGAACTCCAAAGGGCAGGAGGCCCAGTGAGTCTGGGGCTCCCAGGCTGCTACCTCAGAGGGGTAGTGCCAGAAAAGTGAGTGCCACAATAAGTCACCAGAGGAGGATGCTGTGTAGGCAGTGGCATTGGGAACTTGTAGAATTCAGGCCTACCAGTAAAGGTGGGAAAAGTAATTCTACACAAAAATGGATGCCCGGTAGTTATATGGTTACTTGGTTTACTGTCTCACATTATTCTGTCTAATTCTCTGTATTGTATCTCTCACAAGATTATTGCAATTTTGAAAGCAGAGGTCTGTTAGAGTGAGTGACTCTTGCTATTTTCTAGTGTGATGATGGACACATGGAATGTGCTAGAAAGATGTGTACACTGATTGGCGAGGCTTTATTCAGATGGTGAAATGTCCTTCCCTCTGATTACAGCTGACCTTAATTTTGACCTGTTGGGGCCAATCTGCAGCCAGGAACACTGCTAATTGCTTTTCACTCCAACAGCTCCTGTGAGATGGACCAGGAGCATTTATCTATTATAAACCAATGTAGAATTCTGCTGCTTTTCACTTTCTGCTGTTGAGCAGTTGTCAGGCACCACTGACTCCAAGTCAATTGCTGAGCCTCAAATTTATTGGCTGAGTCATTGGCACCTCTGGATGATTCCCAGTGAGCCAGTCACCCAGAACATGATTTTGAATTAAAACTTTATATATTGCTTGGAAGGAACATGGCAGTCATGGCCATAGAGGCAGAGAGAGAGAAATGGTAGAGGTTGGCTTCCAGTGGCGATTGGGGTGGGGCATGCAATAGGAATCTTTCCAGCGAGATGGAAGAGCAAAGCTCAGCACATAAATATTTCAATTTGATGCTCATCTAAGATCAAGCTGTTACCCGAAGTTCTCTGATTCCTGGGATGAACTAGCAGGTGGTGTGCTTTTTAGTGTCAACATGTTTGATTTAGAAGATGGGGGATGGCAACGAACCCAGAATGCCACTCTGAAGAGTTTTGGGCTGGTTAGGCAGATCTGAGCCCTCCCAAGATCACCCTCACAATGGACACTGTTGGCCCTCTTGTTTTAGGGCTCAGCACTAAGGAAATGGAAATTTCTGTCATATGCAGGAATTTCACTTAGTGGAGATTAATTTCTTAAGTGTTGCGCTGTCTGGAAAGCCTCTGCTGAGGAGACATGAAGTTGTTACCAGTGCTTAGTATCTCAAAGAGAATTAACTTACATGATCCTTTTTTTTTTTTTTTTTAAAGGTTTTATTTATTTGACAGAGAGAGACAGGCAGAGAGGGAACACAAGCAGGGGGAGTGGGAGAGGGAGAAGCAGGCTTCCCACGGAGCAGAGAGCCCGATGCGGGGCTCGATCCCAGGACCCCGGGACCATGACCTGAGCCGAAGGCAGACGCTTAACGACTGAGCCACCCAGGCGCCCCCATGATCCTTTTTATTCATGGGCAGGGCAAGGAGATGGTGGGAGGTAGAGGGAACAGAGGGAAATTAATACTTATTATGGACCTCTGGTGTGCCAAGCACTATGCCAGCAACAATAACCACATACCTCATTGAATCCTCACAAATGTGTGAAAGAACTTTCTTTGACCTCAGAGACAGAGGGTTGAGTTAACGACACCTTATTGTCGGTCAGTGTAATGTCGCTTTCTGATTCAGTTATTTTTATACCCTTTTATCTTATCCTCTATGTCCCTTCTCCAATCCTCCTAATGGCAACCATTTTAATATGTTTGACATATGTCCTTTTATTTGTATTATTTTGTTGGTGTTTATATTTTATTTTATTTTTTATTTTTATTTTTAAGATTTTATTTATTTATTTCAGAGAGAGAGAGAGAGCATGAACGGGGAGAGGGCCAGAGAGAGAGGGAGAAGCAGACCCCGCTGAGCTGGGACCCCAATGTAGGATTCGATCCCAGGACCCTGAGATCATGACCTGAGCCAAAGGCAGATGCTTAACCAACTGAGCCACCCAGGCACCCCAGTGTTTATATTTTAAATTTACATTAATGGTGTAGTCGCTAACCTGTTTCATTCTTTTTTTCACCATTTAAAAAACTTTTTATTGTGCAAAAATTTCAAACAGTGTCAAAAGTAGAAGAGTGTGACGAACTTCAGTGTACCCATCACTCAAAGTGAAGTATACACTTGTGCACAGAGTCAGGTTCAACTTGTGGCCAGTTTTGTTTCATCTGTACCACCATCCCTTTCCACTGTTCACAGATAACTTTGAAGTAAGTCCCAGCATCATACTATTCCATTGATAAATATTTTATATATACCTCTAAAATATAATCATTAAATTATATAATCAATATATTATCATACCTAAAAATTAGAAATAATCACTTAATATCATCAATTTTTCAGTCATTGTTCAAATTTTCCCAATTGTCTTGTAATCATTTAAAATTCAAATAAGATTTATACATTGTGATTGGTTGATATGTCTCTTATCTCTTTAAATCTATGGTTCTCTTTTTAAAGATTTTATTTATTTATTTGTCAGAGAAAGAGAGAGAGAGAGCACAAGTAAGGGAGTGGCAGGCAGAGGGAGAAGCTCAACCGACTGAGCCACACAGGCGTCCCTTAATCTATGGTTCTGCCCTCTGTTCCTAAATAGTTATTTATTGAAGATCAGAGTGTTTATCTTCATGAAGTTTTCCAAAGTCTGGTGATTGTATCTCTGTGGTGTTTTTCATATGTTCCTCTGCCCTCTTTATTTCCTGTAAATTGGTAGTGAGGTCTAGAAACTTGATCCGATTCACGGTTGTTGTTGTTTGAGCAAGAAGTACTTCATAGGTGAAGTTATAGACTTCTATCAAGAGGCACCTAGTGTCTAGTTGTCTCTGTGTTGTTAGTAGTGTTGGTGAGCAATGCCTAGGTCCATGATTTCCTTAGGGGTTTCAAAATAATGATAGTGTGTATTCTCTGCATGGCACAAACCCATTTCTCCACTGTTGGATGGCTGCCAACTTCCTGCTACCACAAAACAACACTACAGTGAGCATCTTTGAACATGTCCCCTCATTGACCTGTATGATAGGCCAATGTTATGATCCCTATTTAATTGGGGAGGTCACCAAGCAACAAGGAGTGAGAAAGAAGGTGGGGGAAGAGGGAGGGTGCAGAAAGGGGAGATGAGGCCTAGGGCAGAGTGGGACAGCTTAGAGACTCTATTCCCCTGTGTGTCTCTTGAGTGGAGGCTTCTCCTTCTCCTGTGGTATCCTGCATTCTGGAGGAAGGACAGGGCAGGGGATGGATCAGCCTTCTCCCGGCTCCTCATGGTTGCTCTCCCACCTCCCTTCATGAGTGAGAAACTCTCAGTGCTATAAGGCTCATGTCATTGGAATATCTCACAGCTCTATGGCTGTGTTTGTTGTCTACACTTTGGGGCTTCTTCTGCACATCCACTGAGGCCTTGGGCAGGTGACCTGGGTCTTCTCCATTCCACTTCTTGCCATCATCCTGGTCAACTTCATTATCCATATGGGTGACCCACTCTGCACGATAGCCTCTCAGCAACTTGGTCTCCTCTGTCCCAACTCTCTTCACTCTATTCCACTTCAGGGGCCTGGTCTCATTGCCACCCCAAGGGCAGAGAGAACAGGAAAGGTTTGGTGACTAGAAAGAAGGCCCTTATGGCTACAGCATGGAATGTAGAGCCCACGGTGCTAGATGAGTGCCCAGAATTAGGCAGGTCCCCATCACTCAGCTTTATAGGTTATATCACAGATTCTGGCCTCTGTCCTAAGAGAAAGGAGAAGCTACTGAAAGGTTTTAAATGCAGCAGACAAGTGTTATGAGTTGGTGATGGTGACATGATCAAATCTGTAGATTGAAAAGATCTCCATGGCTACTGTTGACCTTAAAAGTAAAACAGCCGGTTATTTTACCAGCAAATGGGTTTATTCAGGAATAGCAGAGGAATGCAGTTCAGGACAAGCAAGCTATAGCTAAAGTCACAGGCAAGTCCAGAGATCAAAGGAGAGGAATGTTACTTTACAGAGAAAAGGAAGAAGTTGGAGGGGCTACTCTGAATAAAAGTCCATTGGAGGAAAGCAAGAGTTCAGGGTGGTGACTTTTCTCATTGGCTGAATTTGTTGCTGGGCAGGGAAAAATTCTTTCTTCTTCCTGCTGGAGTAGTGATTTTGGCTTCTTCCTGCTGGGTCTGTGGTTGAGTGGTGAGGCATGAGAGCTCCCCCTTCTGGCCTCCTGACTCCACTTTATTTATTTTTAAAATTTATTTATTTATTATTTTTTAAAATATTTATTTATTTATTTGAGAGAGAGAGTGGAGGGAGGGGCAGAGGGAGAGGGAGAAAGAGAATCTCAAGCAGACTCCCCATTGAGCATGGAGCCTGTCACGGGGCTCGATCCCAGGACCCTGAGATCATGACCTGAGTCAAAATCAAGAGTCGGGTGCTAAACCTGAGCTACCCAGGTGCCCCCTTTTTAATTATTTTTAAAACATTTTAATTCCAGCATAATTAACGTGCACTGTTATATTAATTTCAGGGGTACAATATAGTGATTCAACAATTGTATATATTACTCAATGCTCATCATGGTAAGTGTGCTCTTAATCTCCTTCACCTATTTCACCCATCTTCCCACCCACCTCCCCTCTGGTAACCAGCAGTTTGTTCTTTATAGGTAAGAGTCGGCTTCTTGAATTGTCTCTCTCTTTTTCCTTATACCCATTTGTTTCTTAAATTCCACAAATGAGTGAAATCATATGGTATTTGTCTTAGCATTATACTCACTAGATCCATTCATGTTGCTGCAAGTGACAAGATTTCATTCTTTCTTATGGCTGAATAATATTCCATGGTATCTATACCACATCATCTTTATCCATTCATCTATGTGTTGACACTAGGGCTGCTTCCACGATTGGGCTATTATAGATGATGCTGCCATAAACACAGGGGTGCATGTATCTTTTTGAATTAATGTGGTTTTTTTTTTTGGTATTCTTTGGGTAAATACCCAGTATTGTGATTACTAGATCATGGGTATTTCTATTTTTAATCTTTTGAGGAACTTACACACTGTTTTCCGGAGTGGCTGCACCAGTTTGTATTCCCACCAGCAGTGCATTAGGGTTCCTTTTTCTCCACATCCTTGCCAACACTTGATTCTTGTGTTTTTGACTCTAGCCATTCTGAGAGGTATGAGTTGGTATCTCATTTTAGTTTTCATTTGCATTTCCCAGATAATGAGTGATGTTGAACCTCTTTTCACGTGTCTGTCTGTCTTCTTTGGAAAAATGTCTGTTCATATCTTCTGCCCATTTTTTAATTGGATTATTATTATTATTTTTTTTTGGTATTGAGTTTTATGAGTTCTTTATGTATTTTGGATACTAACCCTTTATCGGATATGCTCCTGACTCCATTTTAAATGAGGTTTCCTTTATTCAGTTTCATATCACCGTGTAGAGAATAGACTGGAACAAGACAGACAGACACAAGCTGGCCAGTGAGGAAGCTATTGCCAAATCCCAGTGAGAGATGAGGGTGGCTTAGAGCAGGACAGAGATCAAGTTGGTGAACTTTGAGATCTTTAGGAGAAAAAAATCTCCAGGGCCTTTTGCTGGTTTGGAAATGGAAAGAAAGAGTGAGGAAGCAGTCGAGGATGATGTCCAGGTTTTTAGCTTGCCTGACTGGATAGGCCATGGGCCATTCCCTGGGCAGGGGACCACAGGGAGTGAGCCGGGCTTGAAGTGTAGTGGTGATGGAGAGGAGTGTTTAAGGCCTAGGGGACCATGGGCACTCTCTGGGATATTTTGAGTACAAGAAGCCTTTAGAACAAGCCATGAAGATTCGGGCAGGGAGTGGATGCTCAGGTCTGGAGCCAGAGGAGAGGTCTGGGCTGCAGAGGGGAAGTTGGGCATTGGGAGCATGTGGGTGGAAATTAAGCTTCGGGTGTGGCTGAGGTGGCCTAAGGAGAGATAGTAGGCGAGTCAGCAGACTGTCAGGGCCCAGCCTGAGGACACCTGTGCTTTGGGGTTGGGTTGAGGAGAAGGAATATGCTCAGGGGACAGAAGGAGCCACCAGAGAGGCAGGAAGAGAGGCAAAGAGCGCCATGTCATGGAGGCCATGAGAAGAATGTATTTCAAGGAGGGGACCTCGGTCTGCTGAGAGAGAGGGAGAGGTCAGGAAAGATGAGGAATGAAAAATGTCTGCTTAATTTAGCCATGTGGAGTCCTGAGTAAGCTGAGAAAGAGCTGTTTCAGTGGGAGGACGGGCCGGAGCCATGGTGGAGGCTGAGGAGAGAGTGGGAGGTGAAGAGCCCAGATACTGAGAAGATTCTGGAAAGGTGCTGGGAGGGTGGGTGACTGGAGTGAGCCAGGTCCTTTAGTCCTGCCTTAGCCCACCTTCCTACTTCCTGCTGGGGTCTGACCATGACTGGGGGACAGCAGCAGTGGCCCCTGGGGACCTCAGCTGCGGAGCTGGTGCCTGCTAGCGCCCCCCTCTGGGCTTTTCTTAAGGAAAGTACAAGCTCATAGGTTGTTCCAGCTGAAGACAATTTGTAACCCATGGAGAGTGTCACCTGCATCATCTCATTCATCTCCACAAGGGCCTTTTGAGGTAGCGCTACTGTTGTTCCTGTTTTACAGACAAGGGGACCAGAGCACAGAGAGGGTGAGGAACTGGGGGGGATACACTCAAGTGGCAGAGCTGAGATTGAAGACAGGGTTCCTGACTCCAGACCATGCTCTCACCTATCGTCATGTGCTTTCTCAATAGCCATTATCGGTGATTTTGCCATGGTGATCGCTGTTAGCCATCTGCAGGGTCACTGGGAGATGTCCTGGGGAGACCCTGTCCTCCTGTCTGTGTCTCCTGCACTCTCACGCACGGCCACGCTTCCAGCACTTCTGATCCCGGATGTGTGGGGCTCCCGCCTACCAAGCAGGTCTGTGTGACCCCAGCGGGATGTCCTACAATTTAACTCAATCCTGACACTATCCACCTGGAAACAGATCCCACGGGTTAAGGGCTCAGTCCCAGGAGACTGCCCCCTCCTTCAGATGCCAGTCGCAAGCAGTAGTCCCCGGGTTACCCACATCCTCTGTCTGACGTCACTGCCAACCAGTGGTTCCCGTGATCTCCTCTTGCCTCGGATTTGATTATTTGCTAGAGCGGCTCACAGAACTCAGGGAAACGCTTAGGCTTACCAGTTTCTTAAAGGACATGATAAAGGATACAGATGAACAGCCAGATGAAGAGATACATAGGGTAAGGTCTGGGAGGGTCCAGAGCACAGGAGCTCTGTCCCTGTGGATTTGGGGTGCACCTCCCTCCCATGTGGATGTGTTCGCCAATCTGGAAGCTCTCTGAACCTTGTACTTTTGGGATTTTATGGTGGCTTCATCACGTAGGCATGATTGATCATTACTCCCGTTTTCAGCCCCTGTCCCTTCTCAAGAAAATGAAAATTCCAAGCTTCTAATCATGGCTGGGTCTTTCTGGGGACCCCCACCCGGGCGCTATCCAGGAACCCACCCAAAGTTACCTCATGAGAACAAAAGACACTCCTATCCCCCAGGAAATCACAAGGGTTTTAGGAGCTCTGTGCCAGGAACCAGGGGCAGAGACCAATGTATCTCACAAGATATTTTCTCACAAGAGCATTAATGATACCATAACGCTAAATCCCCTTTCAGTGTGGTAGGCATGCAGTAGGCCACTTAATATAAGCTTTAAAATACCTCACAATTCAGGGGTGCCTGGGTGGCTCAGTCGTTAAGCGTCTGCCTTCGGCTCAGGTCATGGTCCCAGGGTCCTGGGATCGAGCCCCGCATTGGGCTCCCTGCTCTGCAGGAAGCCTGCTTCTCCCTCTCCCACTCCCCCTGCTTGTGTTCCCTCTCTCGCTGTCTCTCTCTCTGTCAAATAAATAAATAAAATCTTAAAAAAAAAAAGAAATACCTCACAATTCTTTGTATACCTCATTCGATCTGTGTTTTGGGGAGATGGTGTGGGGGGGAGGGATACAGATGGTTGATATGAAAGGTAATTTCTAAAACTGTAATTCTACAGTTCCGCTTGAAATGTACTGTGGTAGTTCACATACAAAACAATTTTCCAGCTTAGGATCACAGGGGAAAAGTGCTGAGATCAGAGAATCAGAACAGTCAGTGTAGGGGAATCAAACTCCATCTCCACAGCTGTAAGCAACCCGTCGGCCGCAGTGAGGAATGAGCACACTGGGAGTGAATTGTATTTATTGCTGTTCTGTTCAACGTGATGTCACTAAGGGGGATTGCAAAACCACCCAGTTCCAAGCAGAATAGAAGATCTGTCCAAGTTGTGCAAATGTTATTTAAAATCCTCACCATCAGCGATGAGAAAAGTCCCTGCAGTCACATCAAAGAACAGAATAGTTTTCAAAGATGGTTTTTATTGCTAAGTTGTTACTACAAACATGCTTTCACCCAAATAGAGCAAAAAATATGCAGTTTTCTGAAAATCGGAGCTTTGAAATTACATCCCCAGAATATTTATAATTACTGTTAGTGGTCCATTTATCAGCATTTCAGTATGCATCTTCAGGGGGAAAGACCAACCCGCCAGCACAAGGATGTATCGACAATTAGTGGAGCTAAAATCTAATTTAATAAAGAAAATTGCCAGATGGCTTGTACCATTTTTTAAGGATTGAATAAAACTTAGAATTTATTTCATTTACATTATCCTATTTTAAGCACTGATCTATTATATAAAGATTAAAACTTTACCTATGACAAATAAAAGATAATTGTGTTTTCCTCACCAAAATATTTGGGTTGAATAAAAAAATTAACACTTACACTGCTATTTTTTTTTTTTAATTATTGCCCGTCAGTTTAGAACATAAGAAATTCAGTTTATTCCAGGGTCTCTCCCACCATCACTGATCATGAGAGCTTATTTTAGAATGTGTTAATAATGAGTTTACTGACACATACATTATGAAATTAGAATGAAAAGTTAGGGTGAACTATCCCTCTGGTGCTGCTATTGCTAATTTACTCCTTTATACTTGGTTAATACTTCGGTGAACAACTTTGCCGTGGGTAGGGGGCTGAAATCCTTTCCACCAGTCTTATAAAATATTCATTTTAGATGCAAATAAAAACGGCCATCTCTCTACTGTAGATAGCCTATGTATTTTATTTATTTATTTTATTTCTTTCTTTATTTTTAAAAAGATTTTATTTGTTTGAGAGAGACACAGAGAGCACAAATGGGGGGAGGGGCAGAGGGAGAGGGACAAGCAGACTCCCCGCTGAGCACAGAGCCCATCGCAGGGCTCTATCCCAGGGCTCGATCCCGGGGCTCCCAGGACCCTGAGATCATGACCTGCCCAAAGTCAGACACTTAACTGACTGAGCCACCCAGCTGCCCCTAGATATCCTATGTATTTTAAATGGTACAATTCCCTGTAACCGTGGGCCTGGCATACAAAGGAGTGGATGGCTCGTGTCTTTATTAGGGGGACTAGTAAAGCTATGCTGTATGCTTTAGCACCCATTGGGTCCCACAAACTTTGGGTTTATTATCATGATTGTCACAACTCCATGAGGAAGGTTTATCGGCTGGGGAAACTGAGAGTCAGGTTGGGTGAGGAAATTTGCTCAAGAATTCACCACTAAAGTAGTCAGAGACATTACTGTAAGATACTCTGTTGCTGTTTAACACAGAATGGAGGGGCACCTGGGTGGCTCAGTCGGTTAAGCATCTACCTTTGGCTCAGGTCATGATCCTGGAGTTCCAGGATTGAACCCCACATCAGCCTCCCTGCTCAGCGCGGAGCCTGATTCTCCTTCTCCCTCTGCCCCTCCCCCTGCCCTCACTCTCTCTGTCTCAAAAAAATAAATAAAATCTTAAAAAAGAACACAGAATGGAGCTACTGGTCAAGGTGATAAGAAAATAAGAGAAGAAAGGATTGGAAAAGAAGAAATAAAACTGTTTATGTATGATCTAAATATCTACTTAGATAATCCAGCAGGATCAACCAGTAGAACTAATAAGTGAACTCAGCAAGATTTTGCTGGATAAGAGATCACTTAAAACAAAACAAAACAATACCAGTAGAAACTTTAGTAAGAATAAGATATAATTCACAACATCAACAAGTATCTAAGTACTAAGATATCTGAAAAATACACATGATGTTTCTGGAAAAAAAAAGTAATCTCTGAAAAATCATATAGAGGTTCATCTATGGAGACACAGTCTGTGCTCTTGATTCGATAATTTAATATTATAGAGATGTTAAATTTCTCTTAATTAATCTGTAAACTCAGTACAACCCCAATAAAATTCCAGTTGGATGTTTTTGATGAATTCAGTAATCTATAAATATAAACTATTTAAACTCATATAAGCTATAAAAACATAAGGAAGAATAAGGGAACACAAAAAGGTGAACAAGCTTTGAAAAAGAGCAAAGAATGGGGAGAAAGTATGCCCACCATATGTTGGGACAACTTCAAAGCCATAGTAATAAAGACAATATGGAATGGACTTATGGAAGAATGGATGGACCACTGGAACAGAGAGGAAAGCTCTAGAGAGACCCAGATGTATATGGGGACTTAATCCACAAAATCAAGGGGAAAAGAATGGGCTGTCTGATAGAAAGGTGTTGAGAAAACTGGCTCATTACATAGAGGAAAAGAAAACAGGATCCCACATCATATCACATACAAAGGTAGACTCCAGATGAATGAAATATATACAATTTAAAGGTAAAATGACAAAGTTTTTAAAAAAGATTTTATTTATTTATTAGAAAAAGAGGGAGCACGAGTGGGGGGCAGAGGCAGAGGGAGAGGGAGAACCAGACTCCTCGCTGAGCTGGGAGCTTGATGGAGGGATTGATCCCAGGACCCTGGGATCATGACCTGAGCCGAAAGAAGACGCTTAACTGACTGAGCCACCCAGGTGCCCCATAAAATGACAAAGTTAATAGAAATTGATGTTGGAGAATATTTTTGTGATTTAGGGATAGAGATAGTCTCCTGTTATAGCTTCATGTGTCCCATTCTCACCTGAGAGCCTCCAAAGCAAGAAGGCAGAGAAGGATCAAAAGCTTTTTTTTCACAAGCCTGACTCTTATCATGGAGGGAGAAAAACCTTTCTCAGAAATCCTCAGAGGTCTTTCCAGAACCAGATCACGGGCCCACATTTAAACCCATTGCTGGCCATGATTGTTTTAGGAATGCACATATGACCTAAGTTTATCTAATGAGATCCAGTTTGGGGACTTGTGTTAGAGTTCTTGGAGACTAAAGAATTACTTTTTCCAGTAGAGTTGCTGAGAGGGGAGGATCTCCCAGTTTGGGGGTAGGGCTTTGGTCCGCCATCTTCCACCATGATGGCAGGGAGAACCTGTGGGAGAATGCATCCAGTGTGGAGAAAAGCAGAGGTAGGAGACAAAGTGGGATCTCAGTGGTGACACAGTTTGATCTCCTGGATCCAGAAGTGCCTGATGCCTTATTTTCTCCTGGATTTTCCCTTGTTTGAGCTAACAAAATCCTTTTGTGCTCAAGCCCGAGTGAGGGAACTGCTATGACTTCCTACTGGAAAGGTGCTGACTATTGCTCTGAGTACCAAGGATGAAGACCAAGCGTATAAAAACAGGACTTGGTGTTCTTTTTTTTTTTAAAGATTTTATTTATTTATTTGACAGAGAGAGACACAGCGAGAGAGGGAACACAAGCAGGGGGGAGTGGGAGAGGGAGAAGCAGGTTCCCCGCAGAGCAGGGAGCCTGATGTGGGGCTCAATCCCAGGACCCTGGGATCATGACCTGAGCCGAAGGCAGACGCTTAACAACTGAGCCACCCAGGCACCCCTGGGACTTGGTGTTCTTATAAAAGGAAGCTTACCGCAAAATTAACCCCATGCTAATGTAATCATAATTATTGTAATACAGGAGTACTGGAATTGAATATCTGTATTATTAGTCAGGGTTCTTCAGAGAAATAGAATAAAGAGGATTTATATATATATATCTCCTGTTGAATAGGATGAGAGGCAGATTTGTTGTAAGGAATTGGCTCATGAGATTGTGGTGGCTGAAAAATTTGGAATTTGGAGGGAGGGCAAACTGGAAGGCTGGAAATTGGGACAGGAGGAGATGTTGCAATCTTGAGTCCAAGGCAGATTTTTTGTGTTGCACACTGGAGGCAGAATTCCTTTTTCTCTGGGGGACCTCAGTCCGTGCTTAAGGTCTTCAGCTGATTGGATGAGGTCCACATTATGAAGGGTAATCTACTTCACTCAAAATCTACCGATTTAAATGTTAAACACATCCAATACCTTCATAGCATCATTTACGCTGATGTATGACTGAACAACTGGGCACCATAGCCTAGCTGAACTGATGCATAAAATTGACCTTCACAATATAGGCTGTTCCAGGCTGAATTGCGTCTCTGCCTCCCAACCTCCCAATTCCTATGTTGAAGTCCTAACCTCCCATACCTCATTGTCTCCAACCATACTTGGAAATACTGTCTTTAAAGAGGTCATTAAATTAAAATGAGGTGTTTAGGGTGGGTCCTCATCCAATATGAGTGGTGTTCTTAAAAGAGGATTTGGACGTGACCTGTGCATGCACAGAGGAAGGACCTCGGGGTGAATGCAAAGTGAGAAGGTGGCCATCTGCCAACCAAGGAAGGAGGCCTCAGGAGAAACCGACACCTTGATCTTGGACTTCCAGCCTCCAGACTACGTGACAATAAATGTCTGTTGTTTAAGCCACTGCTCCGTGGTACTGGGTTACGGCAGTACTGATGAACTAATACAGTAGCTTACAGAACGGAACAGAACTGATCTTTTATGTAGGATTTCTGGGAGCAGCCAGGTGGAGGTGAGGAGAAGAACAGGAAATGGGATTCGATATTCTAGACCCACTGGGTCCCCTCAGGAATCCAGGTGGCAGGAACTCTCTGCCAGGGAGGAGGGCTTACACTGTGGGCGTTCTGTGAACCCTGGCTGAATGGGAAGCCCCTTCCTACCCAACCACCAGGTGCTGGGAACCTGGGCTCAGAAAAATCTGGGGTTTCTGGGCTTAGGGCTGGGGCAGGCCCTTGCTCTTCAGAGTAGTAGGAGTTGCCTCTCTTCCCTAAGAGAGTAGGAGCAAGGGGCTTTTCCCCATCCCAAGGTTGACCTTCTGTGGGGAGGGACCTAGTAATAAATAGTGATCTCCCCACCCATGATTCCTGGGTGGCCTTGAAGTCCACAAATTAGTTTCACATGGGTGAACAAGCACGGCAGATGTATGTGTTTGATCAGTCATTTATACCTTACTAAAATAAAAATGCAAATCTGGTCTGCTTAGTTACAAGGAGCTGAAAAGGGGGTGCCTGGGTGGCTCAGTTGGTTAAGGGTCTGACTCTTGATTTCGGCTCAGGTCATGATCTCAGGATCGTGAGATCAAGTCCTGCATTGGGCTCAGCGCTCTGCGTGGAGTCTGCTTGAGAATCTCTCTTTCTCCCTCTATCCCTCCCCAACTTGTGCTCTTTCTCTCTCTCAAATCAATCAATAAATGAATCTTAAAAAAAAAACCCCAAAAACAAGTGGCTGAAAAGTACACAGAAAAGGAGGGCCTCACTTCCAATGGCCTTGTGATGGGACAAGTCCAAACCTTCCCTATTCCTGAAGGGGGCTTGCTGTCTCCCACTCTGTGCAGCAATAAAAGGGCCAGCCCTGGGCTCCATCACTCCCCACCTTCAGTCTGATCACTCTCCCCCCATTCCCCAAGATTCCCCATCTCCCTTTTTGCATCCTGTGGCTAAATATTCAGAAATCTAGAGAAGTTTCAGGACGACCTCATTTAGATGAAAGGAGGTTATGGGCTGAGGTTAAAAACAAAACAAAACAAAAAAACCATTCTCTTTCCTGGCAGGCCCAGAGCCCCCTGGAGAATAGTGGGAACTCTACTGGCAGCATGGAACGTTCCCTGAGCACCCCTTGGGAAGGGGCGTGTTCTGTGCCTCCCAGATATTTCTCATCTCACTCAATCTATGCACCACCTCATGAAAATAGCATTCTTCTCTCTGTTTTACATTAAGGAACCTGAAGCTCAGAGAGGTTGTGTTCAGCGTAGGACAATGTCTGGATCAGAATTCTCACCCGGGTCTGACCCCAAGCCCTGCTGTGCTTTATCCTCTACCTAGAGTTTCTGTCACACGAAAGTGAGAGAATCAAAGAGTCACTGAAAGGTGGAGTCAGAGAGATGGGGAAACCAAGGTCTGGTGGGGTGGGGTGGGGTGGGGTGAGGGTGGGAGGAGAGGGGTATGGGTGGTGGTGAAATGACTTGGCCACTAAGTGACAAAGTAATCTCCACCTGTGGTGACAAAGCAGACCTTTGCCCAGGGAGGTGTCCTCCACTCCAAACCGCTGTCTTGGACCTCTGCTTGACTGGGGCAGGACCTGACCGTGCCCCAGATGATTCTGATCTATAGCCAGGACCCGTGTCCAAACCAGGAGGCAAAAGATCATTGAGGACTGACAACAAAGACTAGAATTATTTTTGTCATCTCTTAATTAAGCATAAAATAAAACTAGATATAAACTGTTTATGTTTACAGCTCTTAGACACCTATAAAACAAAAAAAAATTATAAATTAAAAGCAAAAGAAAGTACATCGGCACAACATCTAAATCAACAGCATTGTTTTAATAGGATTTATGATAAGGCTGTACTAAAAGTAAATCACGATTGCTGGCTTAATAATGAAAAGATGTAGCCTTGGGTCTAGTTCTATAATCTGTTTCTGTATTTTCCCTTTAATAGTACCAATGCAAAAACTCTCTTCTCATAAAATTAAGTCACAAATGGTATCAATTACATCAAGGCTGTATTTGCTGATGCTGGACCATCAGACACTATGTAACTACCAGTGAGCCAGTAAGGAGTTCCCAATTGCTGATTTTAATGAGGTGTTACTTGGTAAATCTGTAGATCACTCATATTCACTAAAAGATATGGTCAGCCTTATTAAAATCTACTTTAAATAGGATTTCTCTACCCATTGTTTTTGGGAATGGGAAAAAAATATCTTAACTGTATCTTTAGTGCTAAGTAGCTGCTACAGACATGAAAAACACAAACTGCAAGTGTTTCTACAGCTGGTTCCACACTAAGGCTACTTGCTGGTCCCTTCGAGTCTGTTTTGCTTCTACTGCCTGGTGCCATGGGAGGACTCAGTTTCCCACCTTGGTCCCCCTGTTGGAACTACTTCCAGATCTGTATGTGTGCACTGCCTTTATGTTCCAAAACACAAACAGGGGCATTCAGTTCTTACAGTATGTCTCTTATAAAGGGGCGACGAGAGAATGTATAATAGTCACATTTTAGATTATCGGCAGATTGAGAAAGCAAACAAAACTTTTTTCATGCAGAACTGGTTGGTCCCTGACAAGATGTCCTATGGAGCCCAGTTTGAGAAACGCTGGCTAGAAAATAAAACCATCTGTACCCTTAGGGTAGACACAGATAAAGTGACCTCTTTTTCACTTCTCTAAATTCCTGAGAGATTGAGAGGCGGTGCGGGGCTTTAGGAACTAGGGTACCAGCCTGGGCTGGGTAAAGGGAGAAGCGATTGTCTGCTCCCCTCAGGTCGGCTGAGAATTCTCCAGGTCTTGCCTTGAGGACAACAGAGGGGGACAAAGGGAATGGAGAACGTCTGACTGCGGACGACAGCTACGTTAGGGATAGCTGTTTGGAAAGACCTAGCACAGCAATTAAGTTTTAAAGAGTGATGAACTCGGTGCCCTAATGCAGAGGTTCTCAACCTGGCCGCCTGTTCGATTCTCCAGGGGAGCCCTCTAAAGGGGCTGATGTGTGGAGTCATCACTGGAGATTTGAATTAATTGGTCAAGGGTTGGGCATCAGTCTTCACAAAAGTTCCCTAGGGGGTTCTAATGTGCAGCCAAGGTGGCCAAACACTATTTTAAGGGCTGCTTTTTCTGTGTTACAATTACATTTAAGGCCACCTGTATTAATTTATTTACTAGGGCCTGGGGGAGGGGAAGGGAACAACCTTTATTGAATGCACTGTGTTAACTCTTTACATGATAATAAATAGAACAATAGTAACAGCAGCTAGAGTTTACTGAAAGCTGGTTGTGTGCTAGGAGTTATATATCCAGTTCATCTTTGCAGCTTCTCTATGAAATGGATATTATCTCCATGGTACAAATGAGCAAACAGAGGCTCAGTGAGACCAAGGAAGTTGCCCTAAGTCATTCAGGGACAAATAAATACATAAGTAAGAGTAATAACCTGCCCAAGGTCATGCAGGAAGGGGGACAGGATTTGAGTTACGGCCGGTAGCTCTTCTGCTGCCCCAATTAACTGTTAGCTCAATGAACACATTCAGCAAATATTTACTGAATATGAGCCATAGAACGTGCCTGACTGACACTGGGTTAGATGTTGGGGATATGAAGATAAGCAAGACAAAATTTGTACTCTGCAATCTTATCAGAAAGACAGCTAATTCCCAAACAAGGTGACTGATGCTAGGACGGTGACCAAATGCCCCCGTTCGCCCAGGACTTTCTGGTTTAGTACGGAAAAGTCCTGCATTCGGGGCAACTCCTCAGTCCTGGGGGAACTGGGACAGTTGGTTCCCCTAGCTGTAGTAGAGGGATGTAAGTGGGCTGTAGTAAGTTTGCACGGGATGGTGGGAGGTGTGGATAAGAGATCAGGAAAAGCTTCACCAAGAGTTTATGTCTTATTTATAGAGTGATTAGGAGGGGAGCAGGGTAGAGAAGAGTGTCCTGGTAGAACCAGGGAGTAGCTGAGGCAATAGCTTGGAGGTTAGATTAGTAGAGTTCGGGGTGCAGGAGGTGGGGGTAGATGAAGCTGGGGGTGGGGAAACTGAGGCCAGACTACGGAATTTGGATTCAGAGAGGCGGAGTTCACCTACAAGGTTACTCAGCAAGGGAATAGTATGCTAAATTTTACATTTGTAAAGATCACTCCGGTTCTGAGAGTAGAATGGGGACCCACTGGAGGGGAGGAGCCTGGAGTGTGAGGGACCGGTTGGGAGGATGTTCTGACACAGGTGGGATCCGAAGACAGGAAGGAATGATGACAACAACAATCATATCTAATGCCTATTGATGCCTTGATGTGAACCAGGCACTGCGATGAACTCTTTACATGTGTTCCCTCGTTTAACCCTGACAATGAACTCTTGAGTCATCTGCTATTTTTATGCCCATATGACAGGTCAGGAAGTTCAGAATCAGGTTAAGTTAATTTAGTTTAAAACGTCACGCAAAGAGTAAATGGCAGAGCCAAGGTGAAACTCTTGCCTTCTGACTTTAAATAGGTATGCTTTTTAAAACATATTTTTTAAAAAGATTTTATTTATTCATTTGCACAAGCAGGGGGAGGGGCAGGCAGAGGGAGAAGCAGACGCCCCACTGAAGAGGCAACCCAATGTGGGACTCGATCCCAGGACCCTGGGATCATGACCTGAGCTGAAGGCAGACGCTTAACGAACTTGAGCCACCCAGGCGCCCCTAAATAGGCGTGCTTAACCACAATGTTACCTGACATAAACTAAGTCTGTGCATATTTGCTCATTCAGTTGAGCGACATTTATTGAGCACTCACTATGTGCCAGGCATATTTCTGGCTGGTGGGATATAGCTAGAAACAAAACAGACACAATTCCTGATTTGATGGATATTGCATTCGTGTTTGTGTGCGTGCGTGCGCGCCCTTGTGTAATAGGAAGACAGATAAGCAGATGAATGTGAATGGCTTTGGACTTCATTTTGAGGGAGAAGAGAAAGGGCTTGGCAATGTGGCAGTGAGGAGGGGGAAGAGCATGGGAGACTCCCAGGTTTCTGGCTCCAGGGAATCTGCAGAGACAGGGAGCTCAGGAGGCAGGATAGGTTTGGGGGGAAGATGAGAGTCCAGTTTTGGACATGTTTGAGGTTTTTGGAATCAGAAGGTCTTCAGAACAGTCATAGGACAAATTGAGAGAGTCGTTTAATGCTGGGGCCATGGTTGAGGACCCAGGGAGAGGGTGCAGAGTAAGAAGAGGTCTGGGGTGGAAACCTGGCCGACTGAGCTACAGACAGGGATCCCAGCTCCAGAGAGGGAGATGAAGGTCACAGGGAAGATGGGAAAACTGGAGAGAAAGAGGTCCCGGCCCTCCGGGGAGCAGAGACTTCCAAGACGGAAAGCCCCAGCATCCTCATATGCCACCTAGAGGTTCAGGAAAGGAGCAGCAAGAGATATTGAAGAGCAAGGAGGGAGACATCCAAAATTCAGGGATTTATTTATATTTATATTTATATTTTATTTTATTTTTTAAATTTTATTTTATTATGTTATGTTAGTCACCATACATCATTAGTTTTTGATGTAGTGATCCACGATTCATTATTTTCATATAACACCCAGTGCTCCATGCAGTACGTGCCCTCCTTAATAGCCATCACTGGGTTAACCCATCCCCCCACCCTCCTCACCTCTAAAACCCTCAGTTTGTTTCTCTCATGATTCGTCTCTCATGGTTCCTCTCTCCCTCCAATTTCCCTCCCTTCATTTTTCCCTTCCTTCTCCTAATGTCATCCATGCTATTCCTTATATTTCACAAATAAATGAAACCATATGATAATTGACTTTCTCTGCTTGACTTATTTCACTTAGCATAATCTCCTCCAGTTCCATCCATGTTGATGTAAAAGTTGGGTATTCATCCTTTCTGATGGCTGAGTAATATTCCATTGTGTATATGGACCACATCTTCTTTATCCATTCGTCTGTTGAAGGGCATCTCGGCTCTTTCCACAGTTTGGCTATTGTGGACATTGCTGCTATGAACATTGGGGTGCATGTGGCCCTTCTTTTCACTACATCTGTGTCTTTATTTTATTTTTTTGGAAGCAGGAGTATCTAGCAGGGGACTGACGATCCTGGAGAAAGTGGAGGGAGTTGGTGGAACAAAGCTTTTGAGGACACGGAGGAGACCGGATCCAGAGTTACGGTGGCGGAGGGGTCTTGAAGGGGAGGGCACAGCCCTGAGACACAAGGGGAGCCAGGAATGGTGGGGTAGGGATGCAGAGTAGCGCTTCCCAGGAAGCAGGTGGCAAGGTTGTTTTGGAGATAGAAGGGTCCAGGGTGGGGCGGGGAGGCATCCATAGGGGGCTGAAGGTTTGGCATTCACAGTGTGGGGAATGGGAGAGGTGCCACCTGGGACCGTCTCAGAACTTACCATTTCCCTCTCCTGGTCTTTCAAAGAGCTCTGCCTGGGAAGTGAAACATGAACTTTTGCAAATGTGAAACCTAATTTAGGTCTTCAGTGCGAGGTCGCTAATGCCAGTTGTGGGAATCACAGTGGGGCAGGCATGGAGGGGTGTCTCTGGATATGCGGGGTGACTCCCGCTTGCAGACCCTGAAACACCCAGAGATAGTGGCCTGTCAGTGTGTTCTCATCAAGCATGCTGGAGTCCGCCCCCACCGTCGCCATTTATTTTACAAACAGCCATCCAGAGCGTGAGCTGCCCCCCTTCTCACCCTCTGCTTTCCTGGAGAAAGAGATCTGTAGCTGGTTTGTTCTGCCTAGCTGGTCTTCCCCTCTCAAAATCTTCAGTTTGAGAAGAAAATGAATGAATGTGATCTTGGTGTGTACAAGACAAATACTGCGCTGCCAAAGGAGCCGGGGACAAAGGGTCCATCCCTGGCTTGGAGCTTGGGGCCCTCCCCACATCATGCACCTGGAGACTTTGTGGCCTACTGAGGTCCCATAAACAGTTTCTCTCTGGGGGGCACTTTGTGCTGCAGCAGGATTGGCCAGGAGGGCTCCATCAGCCAATATTATGTCATCACTGGTGTTGGCGGGCTCTCCTGGGGGACACTTGAGAAACTTTGATAGAAATATTTCTCTCTGGCAACGGCCCACTGTTTCCATGGTTTGACAGCACTAGCCAGATGTAGGCCAGCAAAGGACAGGCCTGGCCCGGGAGGAGAAGGCCTGCACACACTCACGTCCAACCCTGGGCAAGTTAGATGGCCTCGCTAGGCCTCCGTTCTCCAATCTTTGAAATGGAGCAACCCTGGGAGCCCCACTTACCTTCCGGTGTTGTGAGAATGAGTGTTTACAGAACTTTGCAAAATTTTGAGTTTTCTTTTTTTTTTTTTAAGATTTTATTTATCTGAGAGACAGCAATAGAGACAGATAGTGAAAGGGAGCACGAGTGGGGAGGAGAGGGAGAGGCAGTCTCCCCGCTGAGCAGGGAGCCCGATGCGGGGCTCGATCTCAGGACCCCAGGATCGTGACGTGAGCCGAAGGTAGATGCTTAACCGACTGAGCCATCTAGGCGCCCGGAAATTTTGAGTTCTTTTTTTTTTTTTTTTTTTTAAAGATTTTATTTATTTTTATTTATTTGCGAGAGAGAGAATGAGAGACAGAGAGCACGAGAAGGAGGAGGGTCAGAGGGAGAAGCAGACTCCCCGCTGAGCAGGGAGCCCGATGCGGGACTCGATCCCAGGACTCCAGGATCATGACCTGAGCCGAAGGCAGCCGCTTAACCGACTGAGCCACCCAGGCGCCCGAAATTTTGAGTTCTTAAGGTGAATAATAGTAAAGTCTTTTGGAGTATATATTTTAGGGACTGATGAAATCATAAACAAAGCAGAACTGAAATGTAATGATGTTCATTTTGCCTGGGTCTCATAGACTCTCATTTGCCACTCTTGGAGATCTACTCATTTAAGTAAACAGCCCTCTCACCTGATATTAACAGAACATTTTTTTAAATGCTATTAAAACATTTTTTTAAAAAAATTTTTATTGGGCGCTTGGGTGGCTCAGTTGGTTAAGCGACTGCCTTCGGCTCAGGTCATGATCCCGGGGTCCCGGGATCGAGTCCCGCATCGGGCTCCCTGCTCCGCAGGGAGTCTGCTTCTCCCTCTGACCCTCTCCCCTCTCATGCTCTCTCTCACTTTCTGTCTCTCTCAAATAAATAAATAAAATCTTTTAAAAAAAGATTTTTATTTATTTGACAGAGAGAAACACAGCGAGAGAGGGAACACAAGCAGGGGGAGTGGGAGAGGGAGAAGCAGGCTTCCCGCTGAGCAGGGAGCCCGATGTGGGACTCGATCCCGGGACCCCGGGATCATGACCTGAGCCGAAGGCAGATGCTTAACGACTGAGCCACCCAGGCGCCACCCCCCCCCCCCAGGCGCTCTTTAAAAAAAAAAATAGTTACATATTATTCTACTGTCTGGGTATTCTACTATTTATTTTAGCAATCTGCTGCTATTAGACATTTATGTTGTTTCTTTCTACAATCACAAACAACACCACAGATGTTTTGGTTGCTCAGTGTCTGTGCTCATTCTTATTTCCTTATCACAAATTCCAAGAGGTGCAATGATGTAACATGTCAATGTTTCACCGGGGGTAGATTTAGAGACGATGGCTTCAGTAGGTGTCTCCCAGCTCAGTTGCTTTTTGTGGTTTTAGGTTTTAGTCCTACCTAGTTGTGTAGATTAAACTTGATCAAAGGGGCACGTACCATGGGCCGGAGTTCAGTGATTTCCACTCCTGTGGCAGAGTGGAGGGTATCACCTTGACCTTGCTGTAGAACACAGCATGGTGATTAGTTCTCGACAGAACATTTTTAACTTGCTTTTTTTTGAACAGGTAAGAAACTCACATGGGTCAATAGTCCAAACACGTGAAAGGGTATAGTCACCATTTTCTCCCCTGCCCTGTCCCAGCAATCCAGAGTCCCTCAGCATAGGTATGGTGACCAACTGGTCCTGCTTTGCCTGGGACTTTCTGGTTTAAGACTGAGAGTCCCTAGCAAACTGGTTGGTCACCCTACGTCACAGGCAACCAACATTATGAATCTTTATGTGTTCTTCTGGAGATAATATGGCAAGAGCGATCTTAGTATTTTATTTTTTTAAAGATTTTGTTTATTCGTTTGAGAGAGAGAGAGCATGAGAGGGGAGGGAGGAGGAGAGGGAGAAAGAATCCAAAGCAGACTCTGCACTGAGCAGAGAGCCTGATGTGGGGCTCGATCCCACAACCATGAGATCATGACCTGAGCTGAGATCATGACCTGAGCTGAAACCAAGAGTCACTTAACCGACTGAGCCACCCAGGTGCCCAGCATTTGTATTTTAAAGATCATCACAGGTGACAAAATAAAGACCTTGTAAAAAACTATTGCATGACTTCGAGGGGAAGGGAGAGCCCATCATAACCTGGAGGCCCAAATCTTAGCAGTTAGCAGTCGTTTCTAAGCATTTCCAGCTCTGGAATTGCTGTCCTTCTGCAAAAGAGATCTCCCTGTCAGCCTTGGGAAAAAGACTCACGTAAACATTCACAATCTGTGGCCCCATTTTCCATAGCTGTGGTTGACCCTAGACTCCATTATCCTTTTATTTATAATTTTTTTTTTTTTGTGGAGTTAAAAAAAGTATGTGTGTACTAGGGGCTTGGATTTTATAAATATGCTATTTGCCAAGTTATTGTTTAGATTTCCCTCTGTGGATGTAACTGATTTGGGAAAGCCCGCATTCAGAGAAAGCATAACACTGCCCTTATCAAGCATGAACTGAGAAAGACATTGGAAGGCCTTTTCCAGGCTAAATATAGACCCAGAACTTGGTGTATTTTAGCTTCGGGACTTTCACAAACTGTCTGGCAAACCAGCACATGATTCTTTTATGAATAAGGCACCAACGTTCCTTTTAAATGTTCTAGCTTCAGGCTGTTTTACTTTCGTGCAGAAAAAAAAAGATGAATTATTTATAAAAATAGGCATGAATATCATAGGATAATACTCTCATTTCTAGCGGGGAGTAAGATGAGCTGCAGCTGGTGCTGGGTCAGCCCCCCAGGAGAGCGGAGTGGGGAGCAAGTGGAGGATGGGGCTGCATCCTTCGGAAGGGGTTGCCCAGATGGAGCGTGTTCTGTGGCAGGATGGTCAAGTCTCCCCCGTCACGCATGCTCTCTCTCTCACCCTCCTTCCCTCTCTCCCTCTTTCTTCCGTCCCTTCTCCCTGCTTCCCTCCCTCTCTTCTTCCTTCCCTCCTTCTGTCCTAACGTCCTTCCTTCCTTTTTGACCCCACCCCCCATCACTCGGGCAAACTTCAGAGAGCAGAGTGCAGAACCCCTTTCTGAACTTGATCGTGGGCAGCAGCTGCTTTACGGAGCTACCTGTATGCGCCTCATCTACCTGGCTCAGCCTCAGTTTCCCCACCGGTGACAGGAGGCGATCATTGTAGTTCCTCCCTAGGCCTGTGCCGGGGATGAAATGAGACAACTGGTAAGTGCCTGACACCGAGGAAGACTCAGTGACGGCGGTGTTAGCTGTTACCAAAGGCTGCCCACTGGGGACCACGCGGGGTGGCGCGTGCGCATGGCTGGGGAGACAGGAGCAGCACATTAGCTGTGCTTGGAGAGGTTGGGTCAAGTGGCCCACTCCTCCTGGTTTGTCCGGGACTAGCTGGACTTTATTTTTTTTATTTATTTTTATTTTTATTTTTATTTTTTTTTTGAGAGAGAGAGCGAGAAGTGGGGAGGGGCAGAGGGCAAGGGAGAGACAGAATCTTAAGCAGGTTCCACGCCTAGCACGGAGCTTGATGTGGGGCTCGATCTCACAACCCTGAGATCATGACCTGAGCCGAAATCAAGAGTCAGACGCCCAACCGACTGAGCCCCCAGGTGCCCCTAGCTTGACGTTAAACTGCAAAGTCCTGCATGCTGGGAGCCCTCTCAGAGGCAGGTGCACGGGAGAGCTGCTCACCCTCCTGAGTTAGGTTGGGTGCCCACTTTATTCTCCCTGTCTTCTCACCTGGGGACTGTGACCATGCAGAGATGCGGCACGCATGTGTTATCTGTTCTCCTGGTGACCTGCCCTACAGAAGGGAAGGGGAGAGCCACCTTGCGGCCACTTGGTGGTGGGGTACTGTGACAGCATGGCTGAGAAGCCAGCGCCCCGCCCCCCAGCGGGGTTACTGCAAGCCATCCAGCCCACCCAGGAGAAGGGGGAGGAAATTATACAAGGATGTCCCAGCAAGAGATGTGTGATTCCTTTCATTACATGGGTGACAGAAACGTGTATAAAAGAGCCCATTGTTGAATACGATGTGAACATGACACTTACTGGCATTCCAGGAGTATGTTTTATACCAGTGACTGAGGCCCGTGCAGAAGGCGTTTTGAACAAGGTTCCAGAAGCTTCTCCCACTAAGCCAGCATCGCTCTGCTTCATGCACTCGGATATTCATGGCACCAGGGAGGCTCACGGGACATTTCTGAGTCGCAGACAATCTGGAGAGAGTCTCAGCCGTGATTAGGAGTGGGACAGACCGAGGGTGGGGATCAGGCTCTGCCCCTCGGCACCCACTGGTGTGGCTTCAGTCATCGGACCCCTCGGGGCTTTGCGCCCCAGGGAGACCGCAGGCCACAGAGGTGGAGGGCTGAAAGAGACTGTGTGAGGCGAGTCTGGGACACAGTGGGCGCTCAATAAATACTAGTTTCCTGTCCAAACTTCTCTAGCCACGACTGTCTAGTATGCTCAAAGCCTGTTATCCTCTCTCCCTGACCCCTTTCTCTTAGGTCTGGAAACTTTATTCACTAGTGATTAGGTTAGTGGCCAATAGGTCTCGTCTGCAAATCAGAATGGCTTTCACTGAGGCCAAAGGCCACGTGTCACACGCTTCCTCCCTCCCTGCAGTGCCCCGCTCCTAACAGGAACACACACAAAAAATCCATTGCTGTGGAAAGACGCCTTCCAGATGACATGAGCTCTGCTGACAGAATGAGGAGAAATGAAACACTGGCCGAGACGGCGTGGGTGGCTCCCCTGGGTTGCTGGGGGAATTGCGCTGGGCCTCCTCCCGTCCTTTGCTGGAGGTCCTTCGGGAAGATGGCTGGTCAGCTGCTTCTCCAAATGGGAGTAGAAATCTCTCCCCAAGGCCTGGACGGGACCCCCTCCCCAGGCCAGATCTTTCTCCCACTGCCCAGGCACCTCTCAAGTCCCTAAACTGAGAAACTGAGCTGAGCCCCTGTTTCATCATCTGTAAAATAGGACAACTGATGCTTATTTACCCCTGGGGTTGGAAAGTGAGGTGCGGTTATGGGTGCAAAGCTCAATGAACAGTGGCCATCATCTTGAACTTCTTTACCCTCGTTATGTCTTTTCTTAAAAATCATTTTCACTGAAGAACATCGGGGGTGTGAGGTAGAGCCCGAAGGGACAGAGTGTCAGCCCTGAGGTTCCAGAGCCTGCTTTTCACGTTTTCCTTACACACTCTCTGAGGTTCGATCTCTGGTCCTCTGTGTAAACAGTTTCCCAAAGTTACATGAAAAAGAAGGATTGTCATTATCAGTTTAGGCAACAAATGAGTTAAAATATATACTGTATATTTTATATGTAATGAATAATCTACGAAATACGTAATGGTATATCATTACATGTAAAAAGACAAAACTCATACATATTTATTTCAGAGATCAGAAAATTCTGGAAAGGAGAAGAAGAAAATACAAAGGCCCCATGAGCGCACACGTAGGGATAGTTACTGTTAATATGTTGGGATAGTTTCCTTCCAGTCCTTTTCCTCTGCTGCTCTTCCATGTGAATTTAGCTGTTCTCAGCCAGAGAATGGAGACTGTCTGTCTTCCAAAGGGTTAGGTTACTTGCCTGACAGGTAAATAGTCAGTCTGGGCTGACAGGTAAATAGGTGAGACGGGTCCAAAGGTTGTTTCTGCTCTGAATTCAAAGGTGGTATACACGCTTATTAACTAAGGTAACTAGTTTTGCTTCTCAGCTATTGCCCCTGGAGGTGTCCCCAGCAGGGAATCAGAAACTCTCCCCCCTTGGCTATTGGTGTGCCTTGAAGGTTGGGAAAACAATTTACAGTTAAATATTTTCTACCACGTTAATATTCCTTCTTCACTGCTGTGATATTAATAATGAACATTTCTTAGATATTTTGCTAAGCGTGTTACAAATACTTTAGTCCTTGCAATACTCTCATGAGGTAGGTTTTCTTATTATCCCTATAGTACAGATAGCAAACGGAGGCTTGGCCAAGGTCACACAGCTAATAAACATTGTACTGGAATTAAATGACTTCTCTTGTTTTTGCTATGAACATAAATAAATAAATAAGCATAGATATGCAGGTATATATAAAGTATGTGTATATAATAATCTCTTTCATCTATCTACCTATCTGTCCTTGTTTGATCTGAGTTCTTTTTTTTTTTAAGATTTTATTTATTTGAGAGAGCGAGAGAGAGTGTGCACATGAGCAGGGGGAGGGGCAGAGGTAGAGGGAGAAGCAGACTTCCCGCTGTGCAGGGAGCCCCATGCGGGGCTTGATCCCAGGACCCCAGGATCATGACATGAGCCGAAGACAGATGCTTAACCGACTGAGCCACCCAGGTGCCCCTGATCTGAGTTATTTCTGAAGAATTTTCATCTGTCCAAAGGAAGCATTTGTCATTTTTGGCTACCCTGCATCCAGATGTCCTTATTTTGGTGGGCTCCCCCAGCGTTGTGAGTCTTGGTGGGAGAGGACCCCACCTCTCACGTGGAAGCTGAAGGGGTGGGCTATGCCCTCTCCAGCTCCAGGAATAGCTCTGGTAAATCAATCGGATGCTCCAGCCCAGGACTTGGAATATTCAAGCAAATGATACAATTCAAGGGCAGCGTAGAAGTCACTTTTCCAGCAGTGGTAATGGCAGTGGCATCTATGGTCCAGGGACAAAGGACACAGTAGTTGTAGTGGAACCTGCAGAACATCTGCTGGGCAAAGCCACTGCTGAGTAGCTTGCTACCTGGATCCTTCCTGGGGTCTGATCGGGACTCACTTCTCTGTTTCCTGCCCATTGGAATGAGAGTTGCAGCCTATGCAGCATCCACTTCTTCCCTTGCTCCTCTCTTAAGAACCTCCCCTCTCCGGAACCCTCCCACACTGTTGGTGGGAATGCAAGCTGGTGCAGCCACTCTGGAAAACAGTATGGAGGTTCCTCAAAAAGTTGAAAATAGAGCTACCGTACGACCCAGCAATTGCACTACTGGGTATTTACCCCAAAGGTACAAATGTAGGGATCCGAAGGGGTACATGCACCCCGATGTTTATAGCAGCAATGTCCACAATAGCCAAACTGTGGAAAGAGCCAAGATGTCCATCGACAGACGAATGGATAAAGAAGATGTGGTGTATATATACAATGGAATATTATGCAGCCATCAAAAGGAATGAGATCTTGCCATTTGCAACAACGTGGATGGAACTGGAGGGTGTTATGCTGAGCGAAATAAGTAAATCAGAGAAAGACATGTATCATATGACCTCACTGATATGAGGAATTCTTTTTTTTTAAAAAAGATTTTATTTATTTATTTGACAGAGAGAGAGACAGCGAGAGCAGGGACACAAGCAGGGGGAGTGGGAGAGGGAGAAGCAGGCTTCGCCCCGAGCAGGGAGCCCAATGCGGGACTTGATCCCAGAACCCTGGGATCATGACCTGAGCCGAAGGCAGCCGCTTAATGACTGAGCCACCCAGGCACCCCTTATGTGCTATGGTGAGCGCTGTGAATTGTGCAAGACTGTTGAATCACAGATCTGTACCTCTGAAACGAATAATGCAATATATGTTAAGAAAAAAAAAAAGAAGATAGCAGGAGGGGAAGAATGAAGAGGGGGGAATCAGAGGGGGAGACGAACCATGAGAGACGATGGACTCTGAGAAACAAACTGGGGGTTCTAGAGGGGAGGGGGGTGGGGGGATGGGTTAGCCTGGTGATGGGTATTAAAGAGGGCACGTTCTGCATGGAGCACTGGGTGTTATGCACAAACAATGAATCATGGAACACTACATCAAAAACTAATGATGTAATGTATGGTGATTAACATAACAATAAAAAATTAAAAAAAAAGAACCTCCCCTCTCCTTTAATTTTTCTCGGGGGGCTGCCCCAACCTCAGCTCCAAGGCAGCCCTAGTCCAGTCGGTGCACGGGATTCCCCTGGTGGGCGCTAACTCACAATGGACCAGTCAGACCGAGAGGAGGGTGTATATGGCATGGGGGGAAGAAGGTTTTCTCTTTCTTCTTTCTTCTCTGCTGTAATGTGGACAAGAGGACATGCCACCCTGATTGCCAGTGTGGGGATCTTGTGACCAGGAGACCCCCTTCTTAGGGTTGAAGCCAGAGCTGTGGGCAGCAGAGCAGGTGGAATGGAAAGGTCCAGGGTCCTTGACATTGTGTAGCTGCTGAATCAGAGAACCCTGGTGCATCCCCTTCTGGGACTTCCTTTATATGAGAGAAGAGGATTTCCTCTTCGTTTAAATCAGTTCAAACTGAGTTTTCTGTTTCCCATAGGAGAAAGTATCCTAACTGATTTGCTGCTTCTTTTTTTTTTCCAGACGTGATTCCCAAACAACTTTTTAGTGTCAGAATGTTTTGGTTTCTTCTTGATTTCCAGTCTTAATAAAATTGAAGGACCTCAAAGAGCTTTTGTTATGTAGGTTATAATTATTGATATTTACTGTGTTAGAAATAAAAAACATTGTTTTAAATTTATTTTATGTTAAGTAATCTCTACCCCCCAATGTGGGGCTCGAACTCATGGCCCTGAGATCAAGAGTCATCTGCTCTACCGACTGAGCCAGCCAGGTGCTGCGTTAGAACTTTAAAATGGAGAAAACTGGGGCGTCTGGGTAGCTTAGTCAGTTAAGCGTCTGACTCTTGGTTTTGGCTCAGGTCATGATCTCAGGGTCATGAGATTGAGCCCTGCACCGGGCTATGGGCTCATCAGGGAGTCAGCTTGAGATTTTCTCCCTCTCCCTCTGCCCCTCCCCCCTTAAAATAAATAAATAAATCTTTAAAAAAATTAAATGGGGAAAACTTAAAAATACTTATTAATTCATTTAAAAACAAAATTACAAATACATTAACATGTTAACATTAGTAATATTGTTATGAAAAATATTTTCTCAAAAAATAGAAGAGTGGCATTGTTTAACTTTTTATTTGCAGATCTCTTTAATGTCTGGCTTATTAGAAGATAGCTGGATTTTCATATTTGCTTTTGCTTTCAGTCTGTTGCAATTTGTTGTTTTGGTTGAAGAATATGAAGAAAATCCAGCCTCACCCAGATATGTGGACAGAAAAGGGAGGAGAATTTTAATAGCCATTTCAGAGAGTATGGACATTCTTCTTTGATAGTACACCAAAACTTACAACTAGTAGTTTCTTTTTTTGAGAGACAGAGAGAAAGAGAGACAGAGACAGAAAGAGAGCAAGCAAGCAGGAGCAGGGGGAAGGGGCAGAGGGAGAGGGAGAGAGAGAATCTTCAGCAGGCTCCATGGTGAGTGTGGAGACCAAGGTGGGTCTGATCTCATGACCCTGACATCAGAACCTGAGCCAAAATCGAGTCAGATGCTTAACTGACTGAGTCACCCAGGCACCCCACAACTGGTAGCTTCTTAAAGATCAGTTGCAATGTGAAATCTAAAACCATAACAATGAACTGCACTTTGTTTCATCCAAATCCATTTGTTTATCTTGCACTTTGAATGGATGTTACTGCCACACGATTTTGTAACATTGCACATTGGCCATTTAGAAGAATTGGTGTGTTGATTTATGCAGATCTTCTTCTTCTTTTTTTTTAAGATTTTATTTATTTATTTGACAGAGAGAGAGATAGAGAGAGAGGAAACACAAGCAGGGGGTGTGGGAGAGGGAGAAGCAGGCTTCCCGCCGAGCAGGGAGCCCGATGCGGGGCTCGATCCCAGGACCCTGGGATCATGACCTGAGCCGAAGGCAGCCGCTTAACGACTGAGCCACCCAGGCGCCCCTTATGCAGATCATCTAAAGTCTGACATATTTCATTATATAATATCTAAATCAGAAAGCTAATCAGAAAAGTCTTGAAGGATTGAGAAGCAGTCTAGCTTACTGCAGAAAGCATCCTAATTGACAAGTTTTCTCGAAATTCAAATTTTCACTGGAAGGTTTGAATTTTATCATTGGCTACAATACTGTCGATTGTTATCCTTGAAGTGACAGGTTCATCTTGTTCCTTTTTGAGAAAATGCCTGCCTGAACTTTGTCAAGCCCTCTTTTGATAGCAAATGGTATTCTGTGAAAAAAAAGTGGCTTCTTCAGTTTGCAACTCTCAGAATTGCACCTGTACTTTTTCTTAAGACAATCATCATGCTTCAGTGTGCAGCAGAAGTGCTTTTTTCATACTTCCCATTTCATTCTTTTTTTTTTTTTTTAATTTTATTTATTTATTTGAGAGAGAGAATGAGAGAGAGAGAGCATGAGAGGGGGAGGGCCAGAGGGAGAAGCAGACTCCCCGCTGAGCAGGGAGCCCGATGTGGGACTCGATCCTGGGACTCCAGGATCATGACCTGAGCCGAAGGCAGTCGCTTAACCAACTGAGCCACCCAGGAGCCCCTCATACTTCCCATTTCAACACATGTAATATTAAAATGTTCTGTCCCCAAGGGTCAAGATTTAATAATTTCATGGCTATATCAAGGCTATTCTGAAGTGAAACTGACTCCTTTTTTTTTTTTTTTAGCTATTATGCAGGTTGTGAAGAATACAATTACTATGAATATAGTTTGTCATGATACATGATAAGACACCATCAGTTTTCTTTTAAGTTTTTATTTTGATTTTAGTTAGATGACACACAGTGTTATAGGAGTTTCAGGTGTACAATGTAGAGATTCAACACTTCCCTACATCACCTGGTGCTCATCACGACAAGTGCCCTCCTTTATCTCCATCACCTGTCCACCCCCCACCCCTGGTCACCATCAGTTTGTTTTTTATAGTTAAGAGTCTGTTTCTTGAATTATTTCTCTCTCTTTTTCTTCCTTTTGTTTTGTTTCTTAATTTCCACATATGAGTGAAATCGTATGGTATTTGTCTGTCTTGCCTGACTTATTTTGCTTAGTATAATACACCCTAGCTCCATCCATGTCCTTGAAAATGGCAAGATTTCATTCTTTGTTATGGCTGAATAATATTCCTTGGTGTATATATACCACATCTTCTTTATCCATTCATCAGTCGATGGACACTTGGACTGCTTCCATATCTTGGCTATTGTAGATAATGCTGCTATAAACATCGGGGTGCATGTATCCCTTTGAATGACTGTTTCTGTATTCTTTGGGTAAATACCCAATAGTGCGACTGCTGGATTGTAAGGTAGTTCTATTTTTAACTTTTTGAGGGACTTCCACACTGTTTTCCACAGTGGCTGTACCAGTTTGCATTCCCACCAACAGTGCCTGAGTGTTCCTTTTTCTCCACATCCTCACTGACACCTGTCATTTCTTGTGTTGTTGATTTTAGCCATTCTGACAGATGTGAGGTGATCTCTCATTGTAGTTTTGATTTGCATTTCCCTGAAAAGTGATGATGAGCATCTTTTCATGTGTCTGTTGGCCATCTGGATGTCCTCTTTGGAGAAATAAGACACCATCAGTTTTCATCATCATTGCTTTTGCACCATTAGTGCAAATGTTCACTCAGTGAAAAAGTCAAATAACGTTTTAGTATTATAACAGCATTAGTTTTCACTTTGAAAATTCCTTGGAAGGGTCTCAGAGCCCCCAGGAGTCCACAGACTATACTTTTAGAATTTCTGCTGTAGCTTGCAGTTGATTCTAGAAGCAATCCAACATGCTTCCAGTAAACTCCCTTTTTCTGAAATCAGCCAGAGCTGGTTTCTGTTGATGTCACCGGTGTTCCATGTTAAAAATGTCACCGTTTATGGATGGTTGAATCTAAATGTGTTAAAGAACTCTAGGGCAATTTATAAATAACTCCTTCGTTATGATGATTTGCACAGCAAATAATCAGGAAGAATGAAAGATTCTAAAGTTTCACTTTACTAAAAAAAACCCTAACATTTGTGCTTTTTACATTCTTGGTGTTAAGTCAACGTTAAATAATCAAATAAGTCTACATAGGTCCAGGAATTGTGGCAAAAGAAAGATAAGGGTACTAATATTTTCTCTTTTCTTATGAGTGCTTCAAATGACCTTAATTGAGCTAAGTATTATTGTTCTTATTTTAGGCATTAAAAAGAACTGGGATTTGATGGTTAAGGACCTTGGTCAAGGCCACTCAGTGGTCAGACCTCATCATCCCAGCTGAGAGACTCCAAAGCCCAGGAACTCTTTGCTCTACTACACAGGAATTTCTGATAAGGACACAAATATGAGCCTGTGACATCTGAGGCTTATGCTTTGAAGGCAGTGTTGCAAAGTCATGGGCGTTAGAGATCGTTCTTTAAGGAACTTCTTTTATAAGTTCTATTGTGGTGATATCATAATGCTGACTTTCTACCAAAGCAACATTTCTGACATACCATAAAGTGGCATTTTAGAGTCGGAAGAGACTCTGTCCAAATTTATCACCACTGGGGCATGCCAGAATACTCAACATGCATTTCAAAGAGCATTCCTTGGGTGATAACTTGATTATTGTTCATCCCACTAAATCAAAATGAATCACATACAGTGGCAGGCATCTTCCTGGATGGCCGGAATAATCTCTGCTTCCTGATATTCACACGCTTGTGTAATCCCTCCCCCCCCCCGCCCCCGAGTGTGGACAAGATCTGTAACTTGCCTCTAACCAATAGAATATAGCAAGGGTGTTGGGATGTCACTTCTATGATAAGTTCCATAAGATAGTGACTTCTGCCCTGCTAGCAGACTCTCTATCAGCTTCCAGCTTCCACACTTGTACATTTTAATGAAGCAAGCTGCCATATTGGAAGGGCCCACGTGGTGGGGAACTGAGGGCAACCTCTGGCCATCAGTCAGTGGGTAACTGAGGCTGCCAGTCCAACAGCCTGTGAAGAGTCGAATCTGGCCAACAACCACTGATTGAACTTGGAAGCAGGTCCTTCCCCAGTTGAACCTTCAGATAAGACCCCAGCACCTGCTAACACCTGAGTATAACCCTGTGAGAGATCCTAAAACAGCAGGCTCATCTAAGCTATGCCTGGATTCCTGACCCACACAAACTGTGAGATAATATATGTGTGCTGTTTTAAGCCTCAAAGTTTTGAGGTAATTTGTTAGGCAGCAACAGCTAACTGATACACAGTAGTATCTTTATTTATCTGTCTCTTTCTCTAGCAGGATCAGGAGAGAGCTGTTTAAGGTCAGTGAGTTCTTTTTTTTTTTTTTTTTAAAGATTTTTTATTTATTTATTTGATAGAGATAGAGGGAGAGCACAAGCAGGTGGAGTGCCAAGCAGAGGGAGAGGGAGAAGCAGGCTCCCCGCCGAGGAAGGAGCCCGACGTGGGACTCGATCCCAGGACCCTGGGATCATGACCTGAGCCGAAGGCAGCCGCTTAACCGACTGAGCCACCCAGGCGCCCCTAAGGTCAGTGAGTTCTTGTCATGTGTCTTTACCTGTTCAGTCACCACTGGAGAGTTTCCTGCCAGGATCCATCCTCAAGGTGAAAGGTGGAAGGTCCTCAGTGTAGTTTCTAATGCTCCAGGAAAGCCCTCTGTGCTCTTCATCAGTTCCCACCTTTGGACCTCCCACTGGAACCCTCCACAATTGTGTTTCTCCACTTAAGCATCATTTAGTTTACAAACCAGAGGTAGCAAGTCAATTACTTCTGGAGACTAAAACTTTAGCCTGGGAGGGAGATTATTATTTTATTTATTTATTTATTTATTTATTTATTTATTTATTTATTTATTTATTTTTATTATGTTATGTTAATCACCATACATTACATCATTAGTTTTTGATGTAGTGTTCCATGATTCATTGTTTGCATATAACACCCAGTGCTCCATGCAGAATGTGCCCTCTTTAATACCCATCACCAGGCTAACCCATCCCCCCACCCCCCTCCCCACTAGAACCCTCAGTTTGTTTCTCAGAGTCCATAGTCTCTCATGGTTCATCTCCCCCTCCAATTTGCCCCCCTTCATTTTTCCCTCCTACTATCTTTTTTTTTGTATATATATATATTTTAAATTTTATTATGTTATGTTAATCACCATACATTACATCGTTAGTTTTTTTTTTTTAATTTTATTATGTTATGTTAGTCACCATACAATACATCATTGGTTTTTGATGTGGTGATCCACGATCCATTGTTTTCGTATAACACCCGGTACTCCATGCAGTACGTGCCCTCCTTAATACCCATCACCGGGCTAACCAATCCCCCCTCCTCCCTCCCCTCTAAAACCCTGTTTGTTTCTCAGAGTCCATAGTCTCTCATGGTTCATCTCTCCCTCCAATTCCCCACCCCCATTTTACCTTTCCTTCTCCTAATGTCCTCCATGTTATTCCTTATGTTCCACAAATAAGTGAAACCATGTGATAATTGACTTTCTCTGCTTGACTTATTTCACTTAGCATAATCTCCTCCAGTCCCATCCATGTTGATGTAAGTTGGGTATTCATCTTTTCTGATGGCTGAGTAATATTCCATTGTATATATGGACCACATCTTCTTTATCCATTCATCTGTTGAAGGGCATCTCAGCTCTTTCCACAGATTGGCTATTGCAGACATTGCTGCTATGAACATTGGGGTGCATTTGGCCCTTCTTTTCAGTAATCTGTGTCTTTGGGGTAAATACCCAGTAGTGCAATTGCTGGGTCATAGGGTAGCTCTATTTTTAAATTTTTGAGGAACCTGCACACTGTTTTCCAAAGTGGCTGTACCAACTTGCATTCCCACCAACAGTGTAAGAGGGTTTTCTTTTTTTTTTTTTTAACATATAATATATTATTTCTTTCAGAGGTCCAGGTCTGTGATTCAACAATCTTACACAATTCACAGCGCTCACCATAGCACATACCCTCCCCAATGTCTATCACCCAGCCACCCCATGCCTTCCACCCCCCCACCACTCCAGCAACCCTCAGTTTGTTTCCTGAGATTAAGAATTCCTCATATCAGTGAGGTCATATGATACATGTCTTTCTCTGATTGACTTATTTCGCTCAGCATAACACCCTCCAGTTCCATCCACGTCATTGCAAATGGCAAGATTTCATTCCTTTTGATGGCTGCATAATATACCATTGTATATATATACCACTTCTTCTTTATCCATTCATCTGTCGATGGACATCTTGGCTCTTTCCACAGTTTGGCTATTGTGGACATTGCTGCTATAAACATCGGGGTGCACGTACCCTTTCGGATCACTACATTTGTATCTTTGGGGTAAATACCCAGTAGTGCAATTGCTGGATCATATGGTAGCTCTATTTTCAACTTTTTGAGGAACCTCCATACTGTTTTCCAAAGTGGTTGCACCAGCTTGCATTCCCACCAACAGTGTAGGAGGGTTCCCCTTTCTCTGCATCCCCGCCAACATCTGTCATTTCCTGACTTGTTAATTTTAGCCATTCTGACTGGTGTGAGGTGGTATCTCATTGAGGTTTTGATTTGGATTTCCCTGATGCCGAGCGATGTTGAGCACAAAAGTGCTCTGTTGTGTCTGTTGGCCATTTGGACGTCTTCTTTGGAAAAATGTCTGTTCATGTCTTCTGCCCATTTCTTGATTGGATTATTTGTTCTTTGGATGTTGGGTTTCATAAGTTCTTTATAGATTTTGGATACTAGCCCTTTATCCGATATGTCATTTGCAAATATCTTCTCCCATTCTGTCAGTTGTCTTTTGGTTTTGTTGACTGTTTCCTTTGCTGTGCAAAAGCTTTTTATCTTGATGAGGTCCCAATAGTTCATTTTTGCCCTTGCTTCCCTTGCCTTTGGCAATGTTTCTAGGAAGAAGTTGCTGTGGCTGAGGTCAAAGAGGTTGCTGCCTGTGTTCTCCTTTAGGATTTTGATGGACTCCTGTCTCACATTTAGGTCTTTCAACCATTTTGAGTCTGTTTTTGTGTGTGGTGTAAGGAAATGGTCCAGTTTCATTCTTCTGCATGTGGCTATCCAGTTTTCCCAACACCATTTGTTGAAGAGACTGTCTTTTTTCCATTGGACATTCTTTCCTGCTTTGTCAAAGATTAGTTGACCATAGAGTTGAGGGTCCATTTCTGGGCTCTCTATTCTGTTCCATTGATCTATGTGTCTATTTTTGTGCCAGTACCATACTGTCTTGATGACGACAGCTTTGTAATAGAGCTGGAAGTCCGGAATTGTGATGCCACCAGCTTTGCTTTTCTTTTTCAACATTCCTCTGGCTATTTGGGGTCTTTTCTGGTTCCATACAAATTCTAGGATTATTTGTTCCATTTCTTTGAAAAAAGTTGATGGTATTTTGATAGGGATTGCATTAAATGTGTAGATTGCTCTAGGTAGCATTGACATCTTCACAATATTTGTTCTTCCAATCCATGAGCATGGAATGTTTTCCATTTCTTTGTGTCTTCCTCAATTTCTTTCATGAGTATTTTATAGTTTTCTGAGTACAGATTCTTTGCCTCTTTGGTTAGATTTATTCCTAGGTATCTTATGGTTTTGGGTGTAATTATAAATGGGATCGATTCCTTAATTTCTCTTTCTTCTGTCTTGTTGTTGGTGTATAGAAATGCCACTGATTTCTGTGCATTGATTTTATATCCTGCCACTTGACTGAATTCCTGTATGAGTTCTAGCAGTTTTGGGGTGGAGTCTTTGGGGTTTTCCACATAAACTATCATATCATCAACTTCTTCTTTGCCGATTCAGATGCCTTTTATTTCTTTTTGTTGTCTGATTGCTGTGGCTAGGACTTCTAATACTATGTTGAATAGCAGTGGTGATAGTGGACATCCCTACTGAGTTCCTGACCTTAGGCGGAAAGCTCTCAGTTTTTCCCCATGAGAATGATATTCGCTGTGGGTTTTTGATAGATGGCTTTTATGATATTGTGGTATGTACCCTCTATCCCTATACTCTGAAGAGTTTTGATCAAGAAAGGATGCTGTACTTTGTCAAATGCTTTTTCTGCATCTATTGAGAGGATCATATGGTTCTTGTTCTTTCTTTTGTTAATGTATTGTATCACATTGATTGATTTGCGGATGTTGAACCAACCTTGCAGCCCAGGAATAAATCCCACTTGGTCGTGGTGAATAATCCTTTTAATGTACTGTTGGATCCTATTGGCTAGTATTTTGGTGAGAATTTTTGCATCCATGTTCATCAGGGATATTGGTCTGTAATTCTCCTTTTTGATGGGGTCTTTGTCTGGTTTTGGGATCAAGGTAATGGTGGCCTCCTAAAACAAGTTTGGAAGTTTTCCTTCCATTTCTATTTTTTGGAACAGTTTCAGAAGAATAGGTATTAATTCTTCTTGAAATGTTTGGTAGACTTCCCCTGGGAAACCATCTGGCCCTGGGATTTTGTTTGTTGGGAGATTTTTGATGACTGCTTCAATTTATTTAGTGTTTATACGTCTGTTCAGGTTTTCTATTTCTTCCTGGTTCAGTTTTGGTAGTTGATACATCTCTAGGAATGCATCCATTTCTTCCAGATTATCTAATTTGCTGGCATATAGTTGCTCATAATATATTCTTATAATTGTTTGTATTTCTTTGGTGTTGGTTGTGATCTCTCCTCTTTCATTCATGATTTTATTTATTTGGGTCATTTCTCTTTTCTTTTTCATAAGCCTGGCCAGGGGTTTATCATGGGAGGGAGATTATCAATCCCTCCAAGTACTCGTTCCACAGCAAAGGTATGAATGCAGAAATGCACTTCCCAATTCAGTTCATAAGCAGTGGTGCAAAATGTCTGGAAATTGATGCCACAAGATAAGAAACTCTTTTGAGAGAAAGAGGGAAATTGGGGAGATGCTAAAATATAATGCAATGCCTAGGCACTCTGGAGGCTTGTTTCCTCATCTGTAAAATGGGGGTTTACCTCCAGGTCCCATAGACTTTGGTTCTTGGTCTGTCACAATCTGGGATGCTGTGAGCTGGCTCTCTGGGTCCTAAATCAATGATTCAATGAGAATGAAGAAATACCTGTGTCCTAAAAGGGTTTTAGGATTAAATGAACTAAATAAAACGTCCACTCCGAAGCACAGAGCTTGCACAGTAGTGAGCCTGACCGTGATTGCCTTCCATGAAGGGGTTCCAGGCCCCGGTGGGGGGCGGGGGGTTGGGGCAGCCGCGGAGCGGGACACAGCCTGCACCCCGGCCCGGTGGCCTGCCCCGCCCACGTGGGGCCGCGGCCCCGTCGAATGACTCGGTGCAACGTGTTGGTGGCGGCGGCGGCGGCGGCGGTTTGGGCTCTTCCGGGCTCCGCAGCTTCCTGCCGAGCACCGCGCAGCCGCCTCCGCCGCGGAAGCCCCGGGTGCAGGCCTCGGCGGCGCCGGTGCGGGCCCCGGGCTCAGCCGCGCGCGCCCCCGCGGGGCCCCGGCAGCCCGACCGCAGGATGCGCGCCGCGCCGCCGCCCGCGCCGCTCCTGCCGCTGCTGCTGCTGCTCGCGCTCCTGGCCGCGCCCGCCGCCCGCGCCCACCGAGCTGAGTCCGCCCCGGCGCCGCAGCTCGAGCCCGAGCCCGAGCGCCGACCGCGGCCGTCGCCCGGCCCGGGGCCCGGGAACGCCACGCGGACGGGGTCTGCGGCGCCGGCGGGCGGCGGCGGCAGCTCCAACAGCAGCGGCGACGCCCTGGTGACCCGCATCTCCAGCCTGCTCCGCGACCTGCCCACCCTGAAGGCGGCCGTGATAGTGGCGTGCGCCTTCACCGCGCTGCTCATCGCCTGCTTGCTGCTGCGCGTCTTCAGGTGCGTCCCGCCGCCCCCTGTCCTTCCCCCGCGGGCCGCCCTGCCCCGCCAGCCTGCTGTCACCGCGCGCCCGCCACACCTGCGCGCACAGACGCTCGGGGCGCGCGGCTCCGCTGGGGGGGCGCTGCTGGGGGGCTCGGTGCGCGCCAGCTGGCCGGGCGGCCCCGGGCTCTGCCCGGCAGGAGTGCGCTCCCCGTACACGTTTTAGAAACGTTCGCCTCCTTTAACGACGGCTATCACGAATACTGGCTTCCTTTGAACTCTCTAATGTTTAAAGCTAACAGTAGCGCTACCGATTCTGATAATTCCGTATTTATTTTTACACGGAATTTATTTTATACCCATTTCACAGATGGGGGAAAAAAAAATCTCCGGAGAGGCAGGGCGGTTTATCCAAGTAGACTCAGTGGTGGCGGTAGAATTTGAATCCAGGGCCGTCTGCCTTTAACCTTACCCACCTTTATGTCCTTCCTCCCTTGCCTCCGAGGCGCCTTTTTTTTTTTTTAATATTTTATTTATTTATTTATTTGAGAACGAGAGAGCACAAGCGGGGGCGGGGGGAGCGGCAGAGGCAGAGGGAGAAGCAGACTTCCCGCTGAGCAGGGAGCCCGATGTGGGGCTCCATCCGAGGACCCTGGGATCATAACCTGAGCCGAAGGCAGACGCTTAAACAACTGAGCCACCCAGGCGCCCACCTCCGAGGCTTCTTAATGCCCCACCTGCCTTTTTCCTTTTTCCTTCATTGTGCTAACAAAAAAAAGCTGTGACTAGAGCTCGGGGATGTGCCCAGGACATGTGTTGGAGGTGTGCTTTGCACCGGGGATTGGAGCTGGACTCCAGGATGCTTGGCGACCCTTGGTGGTCTCAGGGCCTTTCTGTTGGGGGATGCAAATGGCTCTCCTGTTCCCCTGCCTGACAGAGCTTGTCCCAGTGAAGACTCCCAGGGGCATGAAGGGTCTTGGGGAGGCTTTTGTCAGTTGCTCAAGTTCAGGGAGAAAGTGTCTGGGAAATGAGGAAGGAGGACCTGGGTCCCTGGAGTAGAGATGGGAAAAGCTACCTGGGATACAAGGAGGACATTTTCCCCAAATGCCTGGGAAATCCTGTTTTTGCAGGAAATGAACCAAATGTGTCCTGTTGCTCAAGCGGGCCGCTGGGAAATCTGGGTGTGTGTGTGTCCATTATTCACTGCCCACCACCGGCATTCCAAGTGTAGACAGTGTGCTTTGCTGTTTGATCAGCTGTTGGAGGTTTGGGGCCAGGGGCTGGCTCTCCACCCTGGGGAGCATTTTCAGCACAAGAGCGGAAACCAGACCTGGAGAGGCAGGGTGGAGAGTTATCTGTTGAGGTTTGTTGTTGTTGTCGTGTGACTATGAGTCAAGGTGTTTCCTTGTGAATCTGTACGATTAGATGCCAGAGGTCCTGAGAAAATGGAGCGGCCGGGGGGGTGGGGGGCATGTTTCCACATCCATCTCCCCCATCCTCTGCCCTGGCACAGCCCGCGTTGTTCCTCACTGTGCTGGCCCCCTTGATGTGCTTTGGGCATTGAATCTCCCCCTACCCCAATCCTTTCCCCTGCCCTCACTCTTCTGCTTACAAACTTCAGTGGCTCCCTGTGTAGCTATTACCTGGGTGTGGCATTCAAGGCTCTTACAGACTGGCCCCAGCCCATCTGGCGGCCATTAGCCAGCCCTTCTGAGTCTCCTCTCTGTCACTTGCTTGTTTCCTTATGCTCCATGGTGTTGGCCTGTGCTTGCCGACCCCGGGGCCAGTTTCTGCTCCACACCTGCCGTGACCGCCCCAAGACCCAGCTCCCAGGCTCCTTCCTCTGTGTGGTTTTCTGGACATCTGAGTGAGACCCTCACTTGCTTTTCTGGCCTGCCCCAGCCCTAGCCTTGCCCATCTTCTGTAGAGCCCTTCTCAGGCCGTGCTTGGGTGGCTGGGTTTAGTGCCAAGCTCCCATTCTCAGCAGACAGCCCTGGGCTGCAGGGATGTCCAGTCCCTCCCAGTGTCTCGGTGTCCCGTGCCGGCCTGGCATTCAGTGGAGGCACAATGGTCCTTTACTGACTTCCCGATTGTTCTGCTGGAGTGAGCCTTGATGCCTAGAGCAGCTCTGAGCATGGAGTTTGAAACATTTTGCTCAAAATAGGCCTCCGAGCCTACAAGGCAGTGTACTTTTTAAGAAGGCATTTGAACTATTTTGCCAGTCTGCTCCTTATTACCCAGGGGTGGGGGAGAAAAGCAAGCAGCATGTGGCCGGATGTGAGCTGCGTGTTTGGGGGCGGGAGGGGGGGAGCCGGCACTCAGGCCTCGTTGGAGGGTTTGCGCAGTTTGGGAAGGAGGTTCTGATTTCGTAGAAGCTGGTTAGGTGTATGATCTGCCTCCTCTTCCAGGCATGTGTTCTTGCGGGGGTGAGTTTGCAGGTGCCCCACTGCCACCCTGGTTTCTGAGGCAGACAGGAAATTAGAGCATTTTACAGCTGGGAAGGGCCTTGATGGCACACAGTCCCCGTGCACTCCTTTGCCGAGGAGAAAGTTACATTCCAGGGAGCAGACTGAGTTACCTGCCAGAGTCTCGAACATGAGGCGGGGCTGGTGGCCCATCTTGCCGGTGGTCTGTACCGTGGCCTTTCCCCCCTCCGCAGTCCTCAGCAGGCTCAGCTCATCGGGCCTCCCGACCACCTGCTGCTCTGGGTGGGTGTCCCGTTTCTGTGTTGTCACTGGGTCCTGGCCATTCCACCCTTCGAGTGACCCGGAGGCTGGCTGTCCTGCCCGTGCCCGCATCCCTCTCCCATGGGAGCTCCTGCACCTGCCAGAGCTTCTGCCCGGCTTGGCTCCCTACCTTGTGTCCGAGTCTTAGCAATAGCCTTCACGCGTCCACTGCTGTTCCTGCTGCCAGTCTCGTCCCTGCCCCTGTCCATCCTCCCTATCTGGTCTCGTCCTTCCTCTGTCCACCGACGCCCCCATGCACAAGCTCCTTAGTGTGCGGACGATGCTGGCTCTTCATACACAGGGCGCCGCCTCCCTCTTGAGCCCCTGTGTCGGCTCTGCCTACTGTTCCAGCCCCGCTGGGATTCCAGGGGTTCTCCAGGGGGTCACGTGGCCTGGGACTGGCATGCTTTGCCCCACTCTGACCCTCTGCCTGGAGTCCCCTCTGCCATCATGACTACACGGCCAGGTCCTTGCTCTTTGCCCTCCTCTGTTCCCTCTGAGAAGCCTCTTCAGCCAGGGCCCTCCAGACCCCCCAGAGCACGCTGGGGTTTTGAAGGTCCCTTGTGGAGTTGAGACAGGAGACAGTCACTGAACGTGTCCCTCTGCTTTCCAGCCTGGGGGGCTCCCAAGAGCAGAGCTGGACCTTGATCCTTTGTGTCTCTCTGACCCCAGGTAGCCTCCAAGCACACACTGGCCTCTAATGAAGATATTTTTAGCAAATGAGTGTGGAACGCACAAGTATTTTGTGTTACTGATGCTCCTCAGAAAGTCCTCTGTGACTAGATGCATGGCTGATGCCGGAAACCTTCGAGGTAGGAACTCATTTGGATGGTGACCCTCCATTTCCTTAACAACGCAGACCAGGGAGGAAGAGGGTAGTCAGGTTACTGCTTATAAAGCAGCAACCCTAGCCCATTTGTCTATTCTCCCTGAAGGAGCCACCCTGCCAGACAACAGAAAAAATGTGGATCCAAGGAAACCGTTAAAACTGAAAGCACAGAATATATATAGTAATGAAAAATACGTATACCTTTAATGAAGCAATTTCATCCCCAAGGTACACACATTTTTCACTGTGATACATCTTCTTTCTTCTAATTCTATTAATTGGGAGAGGAAGCCAAGATGCTTGGGCAGTGAAGTTTCAGAGCAGTTCTGTTTGGTAGTGAAAATATTTAAGTAACCTAAGTATCTAACAATGGATCTCGGTTCAATAATTTATGGAAAGTATGGAATACTCTTCAGCTGTTAAAAATGATGATGCTCGGGCGCCTGGGTGGCTCAGTGAGTTGAGCGTCTGAGTCCTGATCTCAGCTCAGGTCTTGATCTCAGGGTTGTGAGTTCAAGGCCCGTGTTAGACTCTGCATTGGGCGTGGAGCCTACTTAAAAAAAAAATGATGATGTTGATCTAATATTATATATCACTAAGTGGAATGGTTTATAAAATAGCACGTGTAGTATGCTTTCATTTAAATAATAAATTATACATATAACAAACATGCACAGAAATCTATGTGTATGTGCACATTTGTGGATGTGGGTGATAATTATTTTTCAGGTTATGTTTTTTTTTTTTTTTTTTAAAGATTTTGTTTATTTATTTGACAGAGAGAGTCACAGCGAGAGAGGGAACACAAGCAGGGGGAGTGGGAGAGGGAGAAGCAGGCTCCCCGCCGAGCAGGGAGCCCGACACGGGGCTCGATCCCAGGACCCTGGGATCATGACCTGAGCCGAAGGCAGACGCTTACCGACTGAGCCACCCAGGCGCCCCTCAGGTTATGTTTTTACATGATCTGAACTTCCTGACAGCGGACATATGTTCACTACTGCTCTCCCTGTGTGTAGGGTCAGCTCCTTGCTCTGTCGTTGGGTGTATCTGAGGCCTGAAGACCTGTATGAGAGCGTCTAGGATGTAAACGACAAGTGGGATTTTTGGGTCCCAGAGCTACTCGTACTTGATTTTCCTTAGTCTGTACCGGTTCGCCCCCCCACCTGTAGTGCCTGAGGGTTCTCGCATCATAGATGGGAGGTACTTAGTACCATCTGACTTTCTCATTGTTCCAGGTAGATGGGTGTAATTTGGTCTCTCATTGGTTTGTTTGGCATTTTCCCAGTTTCTACTGAGATTGAGCAGCAGCCCCCCTTCCCATACTTAAGCAAGCAGATCTCTCCATCTGCAGAATCATTGACACTTTTTCATGTATTTGGATCATTAAGGAGCGCTGTTTTAAGACTGGAGACAACATTGGAAGGAGGGAAAGGCAGTTTGCATGCCCAGCACCCTGTGTGTGTGTGCGCGCTGCCCAGCTGTCCCCTCAGGTCTGTTACCTGATATGTTTCTGAGAGCTGGAAGGGAATCAACAAGGAGGCTGTGTCTAGGAAGTAGAAAACCGCAATTCCTCTAATTTTTTGATGTTTAGAAATATCTGGTGGGTTGTGTGGCGTCAGTAATAAGCCAGTTTAATGCCCCATGTGCTCTCTGAGGTCTCACTCGAGATCTGGGAGGAGTCTGACTTCACTCTCCAGGGTCTTCTGAACAGGGTGGAGACAAGGCAGGGAACCCACCACCTCCACCACGACTCTCCTTTCCCCGTGGGGATCCCTTCCCCATCTTGGCGAGTCTCCGAGCTCCGCTGCCCAGGCCACATTTCTCCCAGATCTCTGCTGGCTGCTTTCCCAGCCACTTCTTATTTCAAAAGCTTTGTAAAATCCTCTTCTGTGGAAGGAGGGTTTTGGTGCTTCCTGGGGGATGGGGAGGAAGATGAATTCCAGGTGGTCTGACACTGCCCGCTGTCACCCTTGTATGAATGGCAGACGTGCACGCCGCCGTGTCCTGAGGATGTTGGGACCCCAGAAGCTCAGTTACTTTCCTAAGCCAGCTCTTTGAAAAGGAACGAAGACTCTCCTGCCTAGCCCGGATTCCCCAAATTTCCCATTGTCCGTGTATTCACATTTATAATAAGAACGATGTTATTTAAGAGAAAGCAAAACAGCTTCCTACTTTTGGGATTTGGGGAAACTTACCGTTCTGACATGGTTTTAGTTATTGCTCGTTAGTAGAAGAATATTATTTTAATGAACCAAAGCCTTAAGCCGAGCGCGGTTGGCAAGTTAAGTCTCTTTATGTGAGTTTGAGAGAGACTAGGCAGCTTGTGTAGGGTTAGGTCATTTCTGATGGTTTGACCAAGGTTTTGAATTGGGGGAAAAGCTATAGAAGTGAAACATGTTTACCGTAATTTTTAATTTTTTAGTGGATTTTCTGTTTTCTTTCTTTTTCAGTTTCATTGAGATAAAGTGGACATAGAGCACTGTGCACGTTGAGAGTGTACAGCTTAATGGTTTGACTTAGATTTGTTGTGAAATGATTAGCGTTAGTTAACATCTGTCACCTCATAGAGATACCCAACAAAAAAAGGGAAAACATTTTTTTCTTTCTTTTTTTTTTTTTTTAAAGATTTTATTTATTTATTCATGAGAGACAGAGAGAGAGAGAGAGAAGCAGAGGGAGAAGCAGGCTCCCAAGGAGCAGGGAGCCCGATGCGGGACTCGATCCCAGGACCCTGGGATCATGACCTGAGCCGAAGGCAGATGCTTAACCATCTGAGCCACGCAGGCGCCCTTTTTTTTTCTTTATGATGAGAACTTTTGGGATCTACTGGTTTAAGTAGCTCCCAGGTACACCGTCTGGCAGTGTTTACAATACACCCCCCGTATGTATTTGTCTTATAACTGGAAGTTTGTACCCTTTGGCCACTTTCATCCAATCCCACGCCCCCATTTAATTTTATATATGACAGTGAAGAAAGAGTGTTAAATAAATCTAAGACAGAAAAAATTCAGATTTTTTTATTTTTTTAAAAGAGGGTAGAGTGTACCTTTGATTCCTTTTTCTGTAAAGTTAAAAAAACAAAGTCAAAGGACATGGGAAACATAAGTTCCCTCAAGTGGTTCTCATCCAGGGAGGATTTTTGCCCCCTTGGGGTCATTTGGCAAGTGTCTGGATATATATATATAATTTTAAAAAAGATTTTATTCTTATTAGAGAGAGAGGGAGAGAGCGCATGCACAAGTGGGGGTGGGGCGGGACAGAGGGAGAGGGAGCAGACTCCCCACTGGGCAGGGAGCCCGACGTGGGGCTCGATCCCAGGACCCCAGGATCATGATCTGAGCCGAAGGCAGATGTTCAACTACTGAGCCACCCAGGCGCCCCTGGAGATATTTTTGGTTGTCATGAGTTGCGGAGAGGGATGCTGTTGGCACCTAGTATTGAGAGCCCAAGGATGCTACAGAACATTGTACAGTGCACAGGACAGCCCCTTAACAAAGAACAGTTGAGCCCGAGATGTCAGAAGTGCCGGCGCTCCCTGAGAGTCTGGGCTGCGACGCTGTTGGTCGTCTGAAGTAAGCAGTGTACTGAGCCTTTCTGGGCTTTCAGTGCCCAGCGTTAATTGCCATATACACCTCCAAGGCCTACGGGGATATTTAGAATGACATGGAGTCAACCGAGTCCCTGGCTCCCCTTTAAACAGCTAAGTCTTACTGTATTTTAAAATATGGTTCTGAAAACAGATGTAGTTTATACCCAACGTTTTGGTCTTGCTTCTGCCTGTAACTGAGGATACAGTCATTTGGCCAAAATAATCAGGCAGGTGCATCTGCCTCTGGGCCTTTCAAATGTAATTGGTGACTTTTTAACCTGCGTGAGCCTCCCTGGACACATAGGACCCTGAGTGGAGGAGGTACCTCATGGCTGCTCTTATTAATGTGCCTGTGAGGACCCGGCACCTGCCACTGATTTCTTCTATCAAACTGGGAAGGGAGAAAAATCCCTCTTTAATTTAATGCTGAGCCCTCTGCCTTACGTGGCTTTACCTGTGAACTCTCATGCCCACGATCACCTTAGTTTCGAGGGCTTTGCAAACGCAGATCCGTCTTGGCACATGAGGTGCATTTAGGGGTGGGGGTCCCCTGTGTTAGTGTCTATATAGCACGCTTCCAGATTTAAGCAGAGAAGGCTTCAGGAGCTGTGCTGGTATTTTAGTCTTATGGCTGATGCTTTGGTTCTAACTCTTTGCAGAGGGAATTTCTGGGACCATGAATTTAGAAGCATGTTGTCATGGTTTCACTTAAAAAAATCTGTGCTTAGGAGCAAGATGGCGGAGGAGTAGGAGACCTGGATTTCGTCTCCTCTCAGGAATTCAGCTGGATAGGGATCAAACCATTCTGAACAGCTACAAACTCAACAGGAGATCGAAGAAAAGAAGAGCTACAACTCTCTGAACAGAAAAGCGACCACTTTCTGGAAGGTAGGACGTGCGGAGAAGTGAATCCGAGGCGTTATTCGGGAGGATAGACGGCGGGGGAGGGGCCTCCGTCGGCCGCTTCTGGCAAGTGATAGAGCCGCGGAGCACAAAATCGGAACTTTTAGAAGTCTGCTCCGCTGAGGGACGTCACTCCGGTGGCTAAGTGGGGGGTGGAACCCTCGCGGGACAGTGTGGTCTCAGGACCCTCGGGGTCACAGAAAGACCGGGGGTGCCTGAGTGCGGCAGAGCTCCCAGGTATCGGAGCAGGGAAGCCGGCTGCAGAGACGGAGCCCAGGCGCGGGCTCTCACCTTGGGGTTGTCATAGACCGCGATCCGCGGCACAGTCAGGCCACTGCTCCTCCAGCAGGGACCCAACAAGCGGCAGATCTGGGGAGACTCACCTTCTTCCCCCAGGGAGGAGCGGTGCGGGAGCGCACCGCAGGGATCTGCTGGGTTTGGAGACTCCACACGGGGTCGGGTGCCGGAGATAGAAACGCGCGGTCACAGGCCGGGTGAGCACGGAGTGCGGCCGGAGACCGGGGAGACGGGAGTGACTGACTGCTTTTCTCTGGGGGCGCACTGAGGAGCGGGACCCCGAGTTCTCGGCTCCTCTGGGGCAGAGATTGGGAGGCCGCCATTTTCACTCACCGCCTCCAAAGCTGTAGGGAAAGCTTGCAGGGAACAAAAGCTCCCGAGCAGATTACTTAGCCCAGACCGGGCAAGGGTGGGGCAATTCCGCCTCCGGCAAAGACTTTTAGAAACCACGGCAACAGGCCCCTCCCCCAGAAGATCAGCAAGAACAGCCAGCCAAGACCAGGTTTACTGATCAATGAGAACGGCAGAACTCCAGCGCTAGGGGAATACTGCACATAGAATTCATGGCTTTTTTACCATGATTCTTTAGTCTTTCAAAGTTAATTTTTTTTTAACTTTTTCTTTTTTTGAATTTTTCTTTTTCCCTTTTTCAACCAACATCTTATCAATGCCTTTTTTAAAAAAATTTTTATTTTTCATTTTTAGAGTCATATTCTATCCCTTCATAGTAGTTACCCGTATTTTTGGCATATATATATAAGTTGTTCTCTCTTTAAAATTGTGAGATAGTTTCTTCTAACAGATCAAAATACACCCTAAATCTCTAGTGTATGGTTTTTTTCTACTCCCCTGCCTGATCACATTCTCTCCCTTTTTTTTTCTTTTTTTTTTAAAATCCTCTTCTTTCTTTTTTCAAACAGCTTCTTATCAATTCCTTTTATAAAATTTTTTATAATTCCCATCTTTACAGTCATATTCCATCCCTTCATCATATCAACCCTTATTTTTGTACATATATAAGTTTTTCTTTCTTTAAAATTTTGGGAGGCACTTTCTTCTAACAGACCAAAATACACCCAAAATCTAGTGTGTGGTACTGATCTATGTGCCACCCTGATCATATTTGGTCATATTCTGGTTATTTTGTTTTGTTCTTTTTTTGTTTGTTTTTATCTTTTTCTTTTTCTTTTTTCTTTCTTTCCCTTTCTTTTCCCCCTGCTTCAGGTCTTTTCTGATTGGTTTAGAGTATATTTTCTGGGGACGTTGTTACCCTGCTAGCATTTTGTTCTGTCATTAATCTATTCTCCTCTGCACAAAATGACAAGACGGAAAAAATCACCTCAACAAAAAGAACAAGAGGTAGTACCGACTGCCAGGGACCTACTCAATATGGACATTAGTACGATGTCAGATCTAGAGTTCAGAATCATCACTTTAAAGATACTAGCTGGGCTTGAAAAAAGCATGGAAGTTATTAGAGAAACCCTTTCTGGAGAAGTAAAAGAACTAAAATCTAACCAAGTAGAAATCAAAAAGGCTATTAATGAGGTGCAATCAAATATGGGGGCGCTAACTGCTAGGATAAATGAGGCAGAAGAAAGAATCAGTGAGATAGAAGACCAAATGATGGAAAATAAAGAAGCTGAGAAAAAGAGAGATAAACAACTACTGGATCACGAGGGCAGAATTCGAGAGATAAGTGATACCATAAGACGAAACAACATTAGAATAATTGGGATCCCAGAAGAAGAAGAAAGACAGAGAGGGGCAGAAGGTATAATGGAGCAAATTATAGCAGAGAACTTCCCTAATTTGGGGAAGGAAACAGGCATCAAAATCCAGGAAGCACAGAGAACCCCTCTCAAAATCAATAAAAATAGGTCAACACCCCGACATCTAATAGTAAAACTTACGAGTCTCAGAGACAAAGAGAAAATCCTGAAAGCAGCTCGGGAGAAGAGATCTGTAACCTACAATGGTAGAAACATTAGATTGGCAACAGACCTATCCACAGAGACCTGGCAGGCCAGAAAGGACTGGCAGGATATATTCAGAGCACTAAATGAGAAGAATATGCAGGCAAGAATACTATATCCAGCTAGGCTGTCATTGAAAATAGAAGGAGAGATAAAAAGCTTCCAGGACAAACAAAAACTAAAGGAATTTGCAAACACGAAGCCAGCCCTACAAGAAATCTTGAAAGGGGTCCTCTAAGCAAAGAGAGAGCCTAAAAGCAACATAGACCAGAAAGGAACACAGACAATATACAGTAACGGTCACCTTACAGGCAATGCAATGGCACTAAATTCCTGTCTTTCAATAGTTACCCTGAATGTAAATGGGCTAAATGCCCCAATCAAAAGACAAAGGCTATCAGATTGGATTAAAAAACAAGACCCATCGATATGCTGTCTGCAAGAGACTCATTTTAGACCCAAAGACACCCCCAGATTTAAAGTGAGGGGGTGGAAAACCATTTACCATGCTAATGGACACCAAAAGAAAGCTGGGGTGGCAATCCTTATATCAGACAAATTAAATTTTAAACCAAAGACTGTAATAAGAGATGAGGAAGGACACTATATCCTACTTAAAGGGTCAACAAGAAGATCTCACAATTGTAAATATCTATGCCCCTAACATGGGAGCAGCCAATTATATAAGGCAATTAATAACAAAAGCAAAGAAACACATTGACAACAATACAATAATAGTGGGGGACTTTAACACCCCTCTCACTGAAATGGACAGATCGTCTAAGCAAAAGATCAACAAGGAAATAAAGACTTTAAATGACATACTGGACCAAATGGACTTCACAGACATATCCAGAACATTCCATCCCAAAGCAATGGAATACACATTCTTCTCTAGTGCCCATGGAACATTCTCCAGAATAGATCACATCCTAGGTCATAAATCAGGTCTCAACCGGTACCAAAAGATTGGGATCATTCCCTGCCTATTTTCAGACCACAGTGCTTTGAAACTAGAACTCAATCACAAGAGGAAAGTCGGAAAGAACTCAAAAAAAAGGAGGTTAAAGAGCATCCTACTGAAGAATGAATGGGTCAACCAGGAAATTAAAGAAGAATTAAATTCATGGAAACCAATGAAAATGAAAACACAACTATTCAAAATCTTTGGCATGCAGCAAAGGCAGTCCTAAGAGCAAAGTATATAGCAATACAAGCCTTTCTCAAGAAACAAGAAAGGTCTCAAGTACACAACCTAACCCTACACCTAAAGGAGCTGGAGAGAGAACAGCAAATAAAGCCTAAACCCAGCAGGAGAAGAGAAATAATAAATATCAGAGCAGAAATCAATGAAATAGAAACTAAAAGAACAGTAGAACAGATCAACGAAACTAGGAGCTGGTTCTTTGAAAGAATTAACAAGATTGATAAGCCCCTGGCCAGACTTATCAAAAAGAAAAGAGAAATGACCAAATCAAGAAAATCATGAATGAAAGAGGAGAGATCACAACCAACACCAAAGAAATACAAACAATTATAAGAACATATTATGAGCAACTCTATGCCAGCAAATTAGATAACCTGGAAGAAATGGATGCATTCCTAGAGATGTATCAACTACCAAAACTGAACCAGGAAGAAATAGAAAACCTGAACAGACCTATAACCATTAAGGAAATTGAAGCAGTCATCAAAAATCTCCCAAAAAACAAAAGCCCAAGCCAGATGGCTTCCCAGGGGAATTCTACCAAACATTTCAAGAAGAATTAATACCTATTCTTCTGACACTGTTCCAAAAAATAGAACTGGAAGGAAAACTTCCAAACTCATTTTATGAGGCCAGCATTACCTTGATCCCAAAACCAGACAAAGACCCCATCAAAAAGGAGAATTACAGACCAATATCCCTGATGAACATGGATGCAAAAATTCTCACCAAAATACTAGCCAATAGGATCCAACAGTACATTAAAAGGATTATTCACCACGACCAAGTGGGATTTATCCCTGGGCTGCAAGGTTGGTTCAACATCCGCAAATCAATCAACGTGATACAATACATTAACAAAAGAAAGAACAAGAATCATATGATCCTCTCAATAGATGCAGAAAAAGCATTTGACAAAGTACAGCATCCTTTCTGGATCAAAACTCTTCAGAGTATAGGCATAGAGGGTACATACCTCAATATCATAAAAGCCATCTATGAAAAACCTACAGCGAATATCATTCTCAATGGGGAAAAACTGAGAGCTTTCCCCCTAAGGTCAGGAACGCGGCAGGGATGTTCACTATCACCACTGCTATTCAACATAGTATTGGAAGTCCTAGCCACAGCAGTCAGACAACAAAAAGAAATCAAAGGCATCCAAATCGGCAAGGAAGAAGTCAAACTCTCACTCTTTGCAGATGATATGATACTTTATGTAGAAAACCCCAAAGACTCCACCCCAAAACTGCTAGAACTCATACAGGAATTCAGTAAAGTGGCAGGATATAAAATCAATGCACAGAAGTCAGTGGCATTCCTATACACCAACAACAAGACAGAAGAAAGAGTGATTAAGGAGTTGATCCCATTTACAATTGCACCCAAAACCATAAGATCCCTAGGAATAAATCTAACCAAAGAGGCAAAGGATCTGTACTCAGAAAACTAGAAAATACTCATGAAAGAAATTGAGGAAGACACAAAGAAATGGAAAAACGTTCCATGCTCATGGATTGGAAGAACAAATATTGTGAAGATGTCAATGCTACCTAGAGCAATCTACACATTCAATGCAATCCCCATCAAAATACCATCCACTTTTTTCAAAGAAATGGAACAAATAATCCTAAAATTTGTATGGAACCAGAAAAGACCCCGCATAGCCAGAGGAATGTTGAAAAAGAAAAGCAAAGCTGGCGGCATCACAATTCCGGACTTCCAGCTCTATTACAAAGCTGTCATCATCAAGACAGTATGGTAGTGGCACAAAAACAGGCACATAGATCAGTGGAACAGAATAGAGAGCCCAGAAATGGACCCTCAACTCTATGGTCAACTAATCTTTGACAAAGCAGGAAAGAATGTCCAATGGAAAAAAGACAGTCTCTTCAACAAATGGTGTTGGGAAAACTGGATAGCCACATGCAGAAGAATGAAACTGGACCATTTCCTTACACCACATACAAAAATAGACTCCAAATGGTTGAAAGACCTCAATGTGAGACAGGAGTCCATCAAAATCCTAAAGGAGAACACAGGCAGCAACCTCTTTGACCTCAGCCGCAGCAACTTCTTCCTAGAAACATTGCCAAAGGCAAGGGAAGCAAGGGCAAAAATGAACTATTGGGACTTCATCAAGATAAAAAGCTTTTGCAAAGCAAAGGAAACAGTCAACAAAACCAAAAGACAATCGACAGAATGGGAGAAGATATTTGCAAATGACATATCGGATAAAGGGCTAGTATCCAAAATCTATAAAGAACTCATCAAACTCAACACCCAAGGAACAAATAATCCAATCAAGAAATGGGCAGAAGACATGAACAGACATTTTTCCAAAGAAGACATCCAAATGGCCAACAGACACATGAAAAAGTGTTCAACATCGCTCGGCATCAGGGAAATCCAAATCAAAACCTCAATGAGATACCACCTCACACCAGTCAGAATGGCTAAAATTTACAAGTCGGGAAATGACAGATGTTGGCGGGGATGCGGAGAAAGGGGAACCCTCCTACACTGTTGGTGGGAATGCAAGCTGGTGCAGCCACTCTGGAAAACAGTATGGAGGTTCCTCAAAAAGTTGAAAATAGAGCTACCATATGATCCAGCAATTGCACTACTGGGTATTTACCCCAAAGATACAAAAGTAGGGATCCGAAAGGGTACATGCACCCCGATGTTTATAGCAGCAATGTCCACAATAGCCAAACTGTGGAAAGAGCCAAGATGTCCATCGTTAGATGAATGGATAAAGAAGAAGTGGTATATATATATACAATGGAATATTATGCAGCCATCAAAAGGAATGAGATCTTGCCATTTGCCACGACATGGATGGAACTGGAGGGTATTATGCTGAGCGAAATAAGTCAATCAGAGAAAGACATGTATCATATGACCTCACTGATATGAGGAATTCTTAATCTCAGGAAACAAACTGAGGGTTGCTGGAGTGGGGGGTGGGGTGGGAGGGATGGGGTGACTGGGTGATAGACACTGGGGAGGGTATGTGCTCTGGTAAGCGCTGTGAATTGTGCAAGACTGTTGAATCTCAGATCTGTACCTCTGAAACAAATAATGCAATATGTGTTAAGAAAAAAAAAAGAAGAAGGTAGCAGGAGGGGAAGAATGAAGGGGGGGAAATCGGAGGGGTAGACGAACCATGAGAGACGATGGACTCTGAAAAACAAACTGGGGGTTCTATAGGGGAGGGGGGTGGGAGGATGGGTTAGCCTGGTGATGGGTATTGAGGAGGGCACGTTCTGCATGGAGCACTGGGTGTTATGCACAAACAATGAATCATGGAACACTGCATCTAAAACTAATGATGTAATGTATGGGGATTAACATAACAATAAAAATATTTTAAAAAAATATTAATAAAAAAAAATCTGTGCTTAATCTAAGGGTGATCTGCCAGGAACCCGGACTTGGTATTTATTTTCTCGGGGGTGCAGGGGGCCGGGGAGGAAATCCATGCTCACTGGCAAGTGTGGAGCAGAGGAGAGGCCGTGGCATAGAGAGCTCCCCTGACCTCCTCCCTCCATCCCATTATACAGATGAAGAAACTGAGGCCCATTAGGGCGAAGGGTTTATTGAGGTCATCCAGTGAGTTTGTAGGAAAAAGCAGAACTTAAGCACAGGTGTTTTGATGCTCAGCTTGGTCCTTTCTGGGCTTCCAAGCCGTGGTGGGCTGGGTTTTGGTCTGTTTTGGGTCTCCGCAGCAATCAGCCAAGGACCCAGGAGAAAACATGGTTGAAAGGATCGAGCTTTTTTCCCGGTGTGTTTCCTGAGACCCACTGTGAGCATAGGGGGCACTGTGCTGTGGGGAACACACCAGAAGCTACGGAGCTCCACGTTCAATCTGGGAGACGGGATAGTGCCCTTGGATGACCACTACTGGGCAGAGAAGAAAGATTCCAATTCAACTGGGGAATGATGTATCAAAAGTAACACTTGTAGGGCGCCTGGGTGGCTCAGTTGGTTAAGCGACTGCCTTCGGCTCAGGTCATTCTCCTGGAGTCCCTGGATCGAGTCCCGCATCAGGCTCCCTGCTCGGCAGGGGGTCTGCTTCTCCCTCTGACCCTCCCCCCTCTCATGTGCTCTCTCTCATTCTCTCTCTCTCAAATAAATAAATAAAATCTTTAAAAAAAAAAAAAAAAAGTAACACTTGTAAACAAAAGTATAAATTGCAAAAGGACTGCCCCGGGGGCTTTGGCTGGGGATAGAACAGTCTGGGAAGGAAAATGGGGAGGAGAAGGATTAGGGCTTGGTACAGGGTAGGATGAAGAGATTCTTCCAGGACCAGATGGCCGAGCAGGATTTGCTGTGATGGGGGTGGGAGGAAGTGATCATTTGGAAATTGTGATGATGATAATACTAGTAGCCACTGATATTTATTAAGCCCTTACTGTGTACCAGACTCCGTACTAAACGTTTTCTATGTGTTTCCTCATTCCTGTGATCGGTGTGCTACTAGAGTCCCTGTTTTACAGATGAGTAAATCAAGGCACAGAGTGATGAAGTCTTGCTTAAGGCCACGCAGCTGGGAAAGGGCCAGAGTCTGACTTTTGAGCCAGCATTCCCTGCCCTTCCCTTGTCGCAGCCGGATTTTGGAAGACACGGGTTCTAGCTGGAGGACACGGGGAATTGTGGTGGGTCGGTGGGGTGGATGGAGTAATCACAGTGCTGTTTAGTACTGCCGACCGATGCTAGGGGCTTGATAAGTATTTGCTGGGTGAGTGGGTAAATCGTGATGTGGCCATCGCGGGGACTCAGGATGGCTGTGGAGACCTGTAGAAGGTGCTGGAAGGACAGGTAGGGAGGCCTGGAGGCCTGAGTGGATGAAGAGGAAGAGGGAGAGGAGAGTGTCAGGGGGCCCCCGAAGGGCCTGGAGAAGGGGGGCAGGGTGAAGGGAGTGGTCAGGCAGGGGAGAAGGGGAGGAAGAAGATGGTGTCCAGTGAAACTCGCTCACAGAAATGCCAGCCACACATCTGGACATCTGGGCTTGGGAGGAGAGTTTGGGAGCTTCTGTGAGAAGTGACTCCTCCCTGGCAGCGAGGAGTGACATGCCCAGGCCTCCCCTACCATGTGGCAGGGACAGGTGAATGCCGAAAGGGCTATTCATGACATGTGTCCCAAAGCACGGTGACCTCAGAGTTTCCATGCTGTAGTTGGGTCCACCAGAAATGTCCCTGTTGGTCATCTTGCCACTGCCCTTGAACCAAGGGAGCTGCCCCTGGAGGCTGCCTTCCTTGCTTTAAGCCTCGCTTGCCTCACCTGGCACCTCAAATAAAAACAAGGAGGACCCAGCCCTTTGCAAACATACCTGGGGGCTGGAGGAACAGGTCTTGGTGTATTTGCCTTTGCCATATCGCATGTGATTCCTCCAACAGGTTAAAGCTGGGCTGTGCTTATTTTGTCTTGGAAGAATGAAAGTTGGATCTGTCCCTCAGGGATTGACAGAGGGGAGGAGAAACAAGTGTGGAGAGCAGATGGAGGCCAGAAGTTGTAGCGTCACGAAGAGCCCTAGGGCTTGTAATTGAGCTCTTTGGGGTTGTGTGGTCCGTGTTGTACGATCCATGTTTAGATGAACCATAAGCACCCCCAGGGCACAATGACACCACTCTGTTAACCCCAAAGGGGATGGAGCCTGAAGCGGGGGGATGCAGCTGGGTTGTATAAGTAATGGCTGGTACCCTTAATCAAATGAGCTGCTGGTGAGCAGGTATGAGGAAGCGTATTGGTTGAACATGTGTATCATTCCTTCTGTCTGGGCTCCTGATTTTTAGTTGAGTCATTTGGTGTCAGTCATGCTTGGCATTGCATCCATGACCACGGCCAGGAAACAGTTAGGGGTTGCAAACCGATCGTCCCCAGATCTGTGTTTTGTTTTGTTTTGTTCTGATGTGCACAGTGTTCTTAACAACCGAGAGGGGTTGAGAACACCTAAAAATTGGCAGTCTTTGCATAAAAAATCTAGGGCTGCTTTTCTGGGCAGATGGAAATACTTGGCAACACAGGGCCTGTGTTCCGTGTGACAGTAAGGGGCGGGCGTCCGCCTCGGCTGGGGTGGTGAGCACCACTCCTTGTGTCTCTGGCTCGAAGACAGAGCATTGGTCACCGTTTGCCATGCTGTTTGTTCTAATGTTTTATGACACCCCAGACCTGCTTCACTGGTTTCCTCTGCCTGGGGGGGCTCGGGGTCAGTGGAGTTTTTGACCTGGTGCTTTGAGTCCTGGTGCTTGACCCGGAGCTGGGTCCTGGACGGGGAAGAGCCCCGGCATGGTGGGGAGGGTGCAGCATGAGGACAGGGAAGAGGTGTGGAGGGGCTTGCGGGTGCCTCTGGAAGGCTCTCGCTGTGTTCAGGAGGGCTGGATGGGAGCCGTGTTAGAGCGGGGCCCCTGGAGACCTTGAAGCTCGTGCTGCGCCGGAGGAAAAGCTGTGTCTCCTGTCACCGGCCGTCGGTGTCTGGGAGCCCCTCTGGAGCAGTGCGGGATGAGGTTCATATCGCACTGCTGTTTATCTCTTTCAGTGGCTTGTTTAAACTGCTCTAAAAGGAAGGTGTTGGGTGGAGCGCAGGCGGCCGGGCCCAAGGCAGGGCAGGAAGGAAGGTTGTCCTTGGGAATTGTATCCTGGCCGCCTGCCTTGGTGGGGGGCAGTGGTGGCCTCGCCGTCTGAGCTCGGGGCTAAGCCCGAGTCGCTGCCCATTCTCCAGGGACCGCACCGCTGTCCCGGCCTCTCTGGCCCCTGCTTCCCTGCAGGGGTGCTGGGGGGTGGGTTTTGGAATTGGCTTCTTTCTTTCTTCAAGTTTACTTGTTTTCTAGGGAAGGCTCAGTTATGTCTTAGGCTCTGAAGACGCAGGTGCAGGTCAGGGTCAGGGTCAGAGTGGAAAGTGCGCAAGGCCTCTGGCCCCAGAGCAGAAGCCCCACCAGGCTTTAAGGCTGCGTGGCATCTCAGCCAACTGCCGGCCACTGCTTGTTGTAGTCTCCCCCTCATTTTGTTCTCATTTTCTTTATGAATTTTTCTAAATGTCAAAGGTGACACGGGCTCTTTGCGACTAGTAGTGTGGTTTCGGCAGCATGCTGGTCCTTGAGCTACAGAACTACTTTATTTTTTTATTTTTTACTTTTTTACAGATAGACATATATATATATATATATATATTTTAAAGATTTTATTTATTTGACAGAGAGAAAGACAGCCAGAGAGGGAACACAAGCAGGGGAGAGGGAGAGGGAGAAGCAGGCTTCCCGCCGAGCAGAGATCCCGATGTGGGGCTCGATCCCAGGACCCTGGGACCATGACCCGAGCCGAAGGCAGACGCTTAATGACTGAGCCACCCAGGCGCCCCGATAGACATATATTTTTAATTTTTATTTTTTTTAAGACTTTATTTGTTTATTTGGCAGAGAGAGAGAGGGAGCGCAGAAGCAGAGGGAGAGGGAGAAGCAGACTCCCCGCGGAGCAGGGAGCCCCACGTGGGGCTCGATCCCAGGACCCCGGGATCATGACCTGAGCCGAAGGCAGACGCTTAACCGACTGAGCCACCCAGGTTCCCCCTACGAAACTACTTTAATGGGATTAAAAATGAAATCAGCTAGGGTGGAGGGAAGGTTCGGCTGCTGGGTCTGGCTCCCGAAGTCACCGGATGCTCTGCGAGGCAACAGTGCCGGCTCTGGGTGGAGCAGAGGGGCCCTGGGCCAGCTCCGGGAAAGAGCAGGCCTGACATGTGCCTGCTACATTTAAAAATGTTATCTTAATTACTGACTTCGAATCTTACTTCCTTGTTTGTTTGTTTTAAAAATAGGTCGTACATTCACATGGTTCAAAGTTCCTGAGGAGCCAAAGACTATATTGTCAATAATCTTCTCACCTCTCGTCCCCTCGGCCACCGAGCCTCCTTCTCTGGGTGCTGTCGGTTTCCTGGGACTCTTTCCAGAGATTTTAACAGTATAGAAAGGAGTGTAACGTATGTACACACACACACACACACACACACACACACACACACACACACGTATATATCTTTCTCTATTTTTAATAACAGCTTTGTAAGATAGAATTCCTATATCATACAATTCACCCATTTAAAGTGTCCGATTCATGGTTTTTAGCGTACGCAGAGTTGTGCACTATGACCCCAATCCATTTTATTTTATTATTTAAAAAAACTTTTAAAAAGATTTTTACTTATTTGACAGAGAGAGAAACAGCGAGAGAGGGAACACAAGCAGGGGGAGTGGGAGAGGGAGAAGCAGGCTTCCCGCGGAGCAGGGAGCCCGACGTGGGACTCGATCCCAGGACCTGAGCTGAAGGCAGCTGCTTAACCGACTGAGCCACCCAGGCGCCCCCACCCCAATCAATTTTAGAAGATTTTCATCACCTCAGAAAGAAACTCCTAAGCCCATCAGCAAAACCCCCATCTCCCTCCCAACCCCCAGGCTTGGGTAAACACTCAGTTAGGACCCATTTCCCTTCATACTCCTCTTTTCCAGAATTTTCCTGGCTATTCTTGTTACCTTTTTAAAAAAATTTTCCTTCTCTGAGCTTTGGGATCAACTTGTCTAGATTCCCCCACAAAAATCTGTCAGTATTTTATTCGATTTAATTAAACTGGTAGATTCATTTGAGAGCCCTGAGATCGGTATGGAGATTGAAACTTTCTTGTCAGAAGCATGGCACGTCCTCTTTTCGTTGACACGGTCTTCCGTGGCAGGAGGTGGCCGGCCACCAAAAGCCCTCGCAGCTGAACTTCTAGCTGCCTGAGAGTACCCACTCCAAGGGTGTGGGGACACCGGGTGTCTCAGCTGAGTTTCCTGCTCTCTTGTTGGAGGTTCTGGGATGTGGTGGACCTAGATTTGAGTCCCACTTGCGGGTCAGGTCACTCAGTGCTTCCCGGCTTTTGTTTCCTTGACTCCATGACGCCTCGCTGGCTGGAGGCTCCAGTAAGACCACGCGTATGATGCCTGGCACTGAGCGTGCCCATCATGGTGGCTTCCATCACTGTCACCCCAGGGGAGCGATGATGCAAGAGGGCCACACGGGTTTGAGAGTCACATGTAGATGGTGCCCCACGGTGGGGGCAGTGCTCATGAATGGAGATCACATTGGAGTCTGAAGAAGGCGGACACTTGACTTGTGTGGGGTGTCCTGGGAAGGCCTCGCCGGGGAAATGGGAAAGCTGTGGCCCCATGGGGTGGTTGGGGCAGGGAGGCACCCTGGGGACCCAGCACCAGAACCCCAACTGAACCGGGCATGTGGTAGAAATGGATATGAAATTAAAATTCAGGTGAGCGAGTCGTCTAGAGGCACGTAACGAGGGAATTGCAGAGCCGAGGTCTGAACCCCATCTCTGGACATGCAGTCTGTGGATCTGAGCGCTGCACCCCCAACCCTTAAGGGTTTGTTTGGTTGTGTTCCTCTTGGTGGGGGAGGGCCAGGACAGAGGCCTGCTGAGCTCCGAAGCTCGGCTCCCGGCCTTCGTGTTTGCACAGGCGGCGCAGATCCTCTTCTGACCAGCTGCTGAAAGGGCCTTTGAGTAAACAAATCCTCTGGCTTTAGGGTTACATTTCAGAGTACGAGGATCTTGAACTTCTCCTCTGCCTTGTTAGAAATGTGTATTTTGGCTCCCGTGGAAGGATCCTTTGTCTCTTAGAACTTCTCTGGTCTTGCCTGTTCCTGTGAAGCACAATGCGAGCATTTACTTAAAACCACCATTTGCCATCCCTTCGTTGAGGCCACCTGCTTTAAAGGGACCTGTTCCAGGAAGGAGAAGCTGTGGCAAGGGGCACGGGCCAGCTCTATCTTTGCCTTTCTTTGATTTCCTGAATCTCCTTCTTTAGCCAGAAGCTCTATGCCCCACGGTTTTGGCAAGCTGCTCTTCTGCCTGGTCCCCCCAACCCTGTCCAGCCCCACGTGTGTCTGGGTCATGAACTCAGGTCTGACTCTACACCTGGGCTCTAGAACCAGGTGTCTAGAGCTTTCTTCTCAGGCTGGTGAGCGAGGGGAGGGCCGTGTCCACAAGCTGACTCACTGTCCCCTGGAGAGACTCAGGGGACTTCAGAGTCTTTGTGGCCATGTGGACTTTGCCTTCTCCTTAGGCCGGTGTGCTTATAAACAGCCCTGTGGGAAGGAGTCACCAGGATGTTTGTCTTCTTGGAAAACCTGTCCCCCGGTGGCCCTAAGCAAAACTTATGATATTGTCACTGAGGCACTTGGTACGTGGTGTCCTTTTTTTCTGGAGCAGGGATGTGTCCTAGGGTTTGAGAGGGTTTGACGAAATGAGAAAATGGTGCTTACAGGTGGAGGTTTTACCATTAGAATGTTGGAGAATCCCAAGACGGTGTGATGGTTATAGCCTAAGCTTCACATGGTGCTGTGCCTGCCTTCGGTCCCTTGAGACCCCATGGCGGTTCGGGTTCTCCATGTTGTGTGTGCCAGAAACCCCGGCCCAGACTGGCTTTGGTAGCTGTCAAGGAGGGCTGGCTTTATAGTAGATTTGGAACTTGGTTTCTCTTCCTCCCCATCTGCCTTCTGCCGTGTTGGCTTTATTTTCCCTTTATTTCTTCCTCTCTCTCTTTCTTTCTCCCTTTCTCTCTCTCTTTCTTCCTCTCTTTCTTTCTCCCTCCCTCCCTCCCTTCGTTTTTTTTTTTTTTTAAGACTTTATTTATTTACTTGAGAGAGAGAGAGCACAGAGGGAGAGGGCAGAAGCAGACTCCCTGCTGAGCAAGGTGCCCAATGCGGGACTCGATCCGAGGACCCCGGGATCATGACCTGAGCTCAAGGCAGACGCTTAACTGACTGAGCCACCCAGGTGCCCCCTATTTTCCATTTCTAGAAGGTGGCAAGATGGCTTACTTCATTTGGGTCTCAAGGCCAGTGGGTGGAGCATTTATGTTCCCTCTTCCCAGCCTTGCTAGCAAAGGGCCATTGGCTCTCATTGGTCCCCACTCCCGCCCCTCTTGCCGCGGCCTGGGGGTTGAAACACACCGATTGGCTCAGGCTTCAGTCCCATGTCCACTCCTGGAGCTGGGGGTGTGGTCAGTGGCCCAGCGTCCTCAACCGCAGGGACCAGATGGGAAAGGGGTTCAGCCAGGCCACTGAAGATACAGATGCCGAAAGGAGGGGGGAGGTGGGCGCTGGCCCACCTCAAAGCAGCTCAGGTCCTAAGGGAGCCACGATTCAGAAGTGTGTGCAGATCAGTCTGAAGTAGGAATGTGTGAACTGTATTAAGTGGCAAGTTCCAGAAAAGTCTGATGAGGGCAGAGAGTTTCTCGGTGTTAACGTTGAGTGGGTGTGGAGTCTGGTGGGGGCGCGGAGTGGGGTTGCAGTTGGGAGTGAGCTGGCCCCTCGCCTCTTGGCAGGCATGGACGGTTCAAGGTGACCACCAGGGAGCTCTGTTCTGGGGCAGCCTTTGGCCTTGGCCATGGGGATGTCAACCCCTCTGAGCCTCCTTTCCCTCAGTTGTGAGGCAGAAGCACCTTACAGAGTGATTTATGTTTTACATGTGATCCTGTGTGTAAATAGCTTAGCTGGACCCAGCAAGAGCTCAACTATGATGAACTAGTATTAATTTGAAAAGACAGGTTAGAGTGTCCACACTCAGAGAGGACAGAGCAGGACTAGGCGAGGTTATTTCGACTGGAGAGATGTCCATTTTCTGTTCTTCGGGGCAGGATGGCACTGTTCTCCAACTCAGGACAGCTAGAGTCTGCGGGAGAGGCTCGTGGATTGTTCGAACAGTTCCCCACTGCTAACTTGTACGCGGCTACAGAAGGAGGGGTCGCTTTCTATGGTGAGAAGTATGTGGGGAGCCTCCCATCCTGCGCCCTCTGAGGGCAGCGCGTCACATGTCATGCAGTGGCTGCCCACCACCTGCCCGCCCGTGAAGGCGCTTGTCCACGGAGGCCTCTGCCAATGAGTCTGAGTCTCTCCAACTTCTCACAGGTCCCAGTTTCCCTGTGAACACGGCCAACAGTGGACAGTGACATGGCTCCTTGTTTGTGAAGGGTTTTTGTGTCTCAGAGAGTTGATCGTTTGAAATGTAATTTCTTCAGCTCATTAGGTCAAAACTGGCATTTAAAGCATGTATGGGGGCTCTTACTGATGGCCTTTTGCACTAGTCAGGGTTCTCTAGTGAGACAGGACCAAGAAGATAGATAGATAGATAGATAGGTAGATAGACACACACACACACACGCACACACGGAATGTATGTCAATATATAACATATGAATTATATTATTAATACATTAATTAAATTAATCATTTGTATTAATATAATCAGTAGATTGATACATATTTTCTGAGTAATTGGTTCACGAGATTATGGAGGCTGACAGGTTCCAAGATCTGCAGGGTGAATATGCAAGCTTGAGGCCCAAGAGCTTATAATGGCGCAAGTTCCCATCCCAAGGCAGGCAGGCCTGAGACCCAAGAAAAGCTAATGTTTCAGCTTGAATCTGAAGGTAAGGAAGAAACAAACAAAATACAGTGTCCCAGCTCAAAGGCAATCAGGCAGGAGGAACTCTCTTACTCGTGAGAGGATCAGTCTTTGTATTCTGGGCAGGCCTTCAACTGATTGGACGAGGCCCACCACACTGAGGAGGGCAGTTGGCTTTACTTAGTCTGCCAATTTGAATGTTAATCTCATCCAGAATTACCCTCACGGACACACCCAGAAATAACGTTTGATGAAATGTCTGGACATTTCATTTCACCATCATACCTTTGATGATATCTTGGGGTTTCAAATTCTTTCCTGAGGTCATGTGGTTGGAATGGTTGGCATTAAAGCAAGTAGGCCATGACATTCTAGAGGCTGGTGGTGGTTTCCAGCTTCTCCCTTGGGTAAGTGTTCAAGGATCTTATTTTAAACTAAATAGGTTAATTTTCTCATGACAAGACTCTATAAACAATCAGGAAGGAGAGAGGTGATTTTATGGGTGATAGGGATCCACTCCCATGAAGCACAGCTAAAGTCAGAGCCTCCAGAACCTTCTTCCAGGGTCAGTAGTCAGTCTTGCCCCAGGGCCAATGACTAGGTTTCAAGTTCCAAGGGGGCACAACAAGGTTTCCAAATCAGATTTTGCATTTTCTAGGCTTCACGGTATGTGAGAAAGAGTTAGAAACAGCACTGGGACTCCTTAGCCTGAAACCATCTTGGGGTGACCATCTCTTTGGGCATCCACATGGGGCTTTCTCACGTCCTCAGGTTCACGGGACACCTCCTTTTCTACCAGAGAACCCTGAGGAGCAAGTACTATAGATTGTGTAGGGTGAGTTATGCCGAAGATACGGATACACATACAGATAAATATATATTTTTTCTGTGTAAATGATGCTTTTCATATTTTTGGTAAAGCATACTAGGTAAGACAAGAACAATTTGCTGTTGCAAAGAAATTACGAGAAACCTGAAAGCTTCTTATTTCATCATTGTACAAACCGACCAAAGAATTTCTGTGTGCTGGAGACCGAGAGATCTCGTGTGTGTCTTGAATGTGGTCCCCACCTGGGAACAGCTTGCTGTCTGCAGGAGCATAGGATTCTTCAGGGCCCCGTTTATGATTTTTTTGGGGGGGAGGGGCTTGGCTGGTTTCTCATAGTATCAGATATACTCAGAAAGGAGAAGGGACACCATAGACCACGAGGTATTTGGGAAAGCGTTCAAGATCGTGGAGAAATAAATGCAAAGAGCATCAGTAGTCATGATAATAGTATTATTCCCAGTGGCATCATAAACTTTCAGCCATGCCCTGATGAATATTGCATCCTTCGTGCAGAGTGACTAACGCCAGAGACTGAAAGCCTTGTCTTAGCACTTTCCCTGTGGCCCACAGTGACCCTTTACCATCCTGGAGGTAAAAAGCTTAGTGTTAAAACTCACTATCCTCATAAATCCTCATGATGGAAACAGTAGTGACTTGTTTTTACAAGTGCTTGTCATCTGAGAGAGGCTGTAGCACTTCTGTTTATTATTATTACTAACTGTAATTTTTGCTGAGACCCTCCTGTGTTGCAGGCTCCTTACATGCACCATCTCATCTAATCCTCTCCTGCCTATGAGCGACAAATACTATCCTTATCCTATTTTATTTAGGAGGAAACGGAGGCTTAGGGAGATTAATTGACTTGCCCGTGATCACACAGGTAGAGGGTGCCCGAGCCCTGCCCCGGATCCCACCTGGGTGGCCCACGGATGCTGCTCTCAATGCCACCTGTGCTGGGAGCGGGGATGCACGGACACAGTGGGGCCAGGTTGAGGGTGAGGGAGCAAGGGGGCAGAGGACAGGTGTGTCACGCCCATACAAACGCGGCACTGGATCCTGTCTTCATTGAGCATTTTTTAAAAAAAGATTTTATTTATTTGAGAGACAGAATTAGGTAGAGAGAGCATGAGAGGGGGAAGGGTCAGAGGGAGAAGCAGACTCCCTGCTGAGCAGGGAGCCCGATGCGGGACTCAATCCCGGGACTCCAGGATCATGACCTGAGCCGAAGGCAGTCGCTTAACCAACTGAGCCACCCAGGTGCCCTTCATTGAGGATTTTGATCTTCTGCTCATTGCAGATTTTCTTTGCATTAGTTTTGCCCTTTTAAAAATATTGCATTGGGGCATTATTTATCTTGACGACTGGGCTTTGCAGTGCTCAGGGCAGGCATAATCATCTCCACTTTGTGGGTAAGGACCAGGAGTGCTAGCGAGGTCAGGAGTCCGTAGAGGTCCCATGGCCGAAAGGGACGGAGCTGGGATGTTCGCCAGGGCTCCTGGGAGCTGGGCTGGAAGTGGCAGCATGACTTAACTGTGGGGATCCTAGCGTTTCCAGGAACGTGTCTCTCTTCTTCCAGGTCGGGAAAGAGGTTGAGGAAGACCCGCAAGTATGACATCATCACTACTCCAGCTGAACGCGTGGAAATGGCCCCACTGAATGAGGAGGATGACGAGGATGAGGACTCCACAGTATTTGACATCAAATACAGGTATGGGGTGGGGACGGCAGCTCCCTCCTGGGCTCTCGGGCGTTGGGTGGTAGGATGTTCACCTTGGAAAACAACGTGAGGCCAGGCGTGGCGTCCACGTGTCCTTGTTCTTTGGTTACGTGTTTGACCTTGGGGCGTCCTGCTTACGGAGGGATCTGCTTTGATCCCGTCCTAGAATGCACAGCCCCCAGAAAGCCCGCAGAGAGATGCTTGCAGGGAAGCGGCTATTCCCGCTTTCCCCAGATGCGGATGCTGGAGAAATGCGCTCTGCATGAAGAAAAGGGGGGCTGAATGTCAGACAGCAAGCTCGTCATGCACGGCGGGGGGCGGGGGGTGGGGGATGGGGTCCGAGCAGCCTCAGAGGCCACACGTGGTGCACACAGATGGACACTTCTCTTTTGGCCTCTCTAAAACTCGTGGCTGAGAGCATGGGGTGGGATGGGGGTTACTCCCTGGATGGAATTTACTGATGAGCTCCAAAGGCAGGGGCGTGACCGAAAGGCAGCCCGTAGGAGAGTCCGGAAGACTTTGTGACTTCAGGGTTGTAGTTTGGTTTTCGGATCCTTTTAGAGTGTCCTTCGGATATGTGAGATGCTCACTGTAAGGCTGGGGGCGAGCATAGTTGGGAAACAAGGGCTCAAAGCCTCAAAGAAGAGGAAGCTGTTTGCCCAGCGTTCCGGTTATTACCAACAGAGGGGAGACACAGATCGGGGCTGGACCCCATCCTGAGCTTTCCCTGCCAGAGTTCTCCAGAGAAACAGAACCAATAGAAAGATTTATTTTAAAGGTCCAAGTCTGAAGGTCTGAGAACCAGGAGAGTCAGTGATGTGAGTCCCCATCCAAGTGTAGGAAAAGACCAGTGTCCCAGCTTGAAAACAGCAAGGAGGGTGAATTCTCTCTTACTCACCTTTTGTACTATTCAGGCCTCCAGCTGATTGGACGAGGCCCACCCCTAGCAGAGAGGGTCATCTGCTTCACTCAGTCTACTGATAAAATTGTTAATCTCCCCCAGAAATACCTTCACAGACACACTCAGAACGGTGTTTGACCAAACACCTGGGCACGCTATGGCTCAAAGTGACGCGTGAGATTAACCAGCACACACAGCTTCTCCATACTTGAGAAGGCACGTCTTCCACACCTCTCCTGACTTGTTCTTGATCAGCACAGCCTTGGCTGTTCTTGGCCCTTCTGTGTAAATCAGTTGTCAGAATCCGCAAAATGAAGTTTGGGATTTTGACTCCATGTATCAGTTTAAGGGGAATCAGCCCCTTTATGAGAACCCTTCCAATCTATGAATATGGGTTGACTTTCCATTCATTTAGGTATTTAAAAAAAATGTCTTTCAATACTTTCAAAAATTTCTCCATAAATGTTTTATAGGTTTTTGTTAGCTATATTCCCAGTATTGATATATTCCCAAATATATATATTTGTTATATATCTCCAAGTGTAAATACATATATGTGTGTGTATGTGTATATTTTTAACCTAAAAATACTATTTTGTCATCATGTCTGAAAAAAATGCCTGCATTATCATGTTTATATACATACCAATATTAGAAACAGTTTGTTGATGAGTCACACCTAAATCTTATTAAGAACAGGTAAACATTAAACCATGGATTGCTTATCGTAGATAGCAGAATAAACCATTAGCCATAATTTGCATGTTAGGTAAATAGCCCTCTTTGAGTAGAATCAAAACAATCAGTGATACTCATCCATTTGACAACATGATATACACATAAGAAAGTTAGTGATTGTACTGGTTATTTGCTTAGCCATTTTATCTGTCTCACATTGAATGCACAGAAATAAAACATAACGTGAAGAAAACTATGTCTTCATTATTAGTCACAATGAAAAGGGTCTGCTGCATCCTGCAGACTTGGGAGTATTAGACACTGGGGAGCACTTGAGGGCTTACATGGATCAATGCACTGTTTTGATTCTGAGACACTGAATAGAATCCCATCCGTATTTAGTGACTGAACCAACGGTGGAAGCCTCAGATCTCACGAAACAGGAAAAGACCAAAACAGAGAAATAGAACCGTCAATCTGTCCAGATATTCTATCTTTAGACTCGTGCTTTGGTGGAAGGTGGAAAAGGGGGCCCTTTCTTAAGTACCCGGATACACATATTATTGTGGTCTGAAGACTGCTGGGGTGATATTGTGTCTGGGATCATGAAAAGAAGGTACATATTGAAACGACCATCAGATTAAGAAAATTCCAAGCTTGTCTTAGTTCTTCAAATAATGAAGCAAGCGCCTTTTCTCGGCTGACAATTTGTGCTGTATCAGCACTGGTACTTTGTTAGCAATTTTCAGATATGCATTCTGTCTCCAGTACTTATTTATCTCTTAACTGGAAGTCTGTACCTTCTGGCCATCTTCGCCCAAGTCCCCCACCCCCAACCCTCTGCCTCAGGTAACTACCAATGTGACCTTTTTCTACGAGTTTGGTTTTTTTGAGATTCCACATACGAGTAAGATCATGTGGTATTAGTCTTTCACTGTCTGGCTTATTTCACGTAGCATAACGGCCTCAAGGTCCGTCCATGTTATTGCAAATGGCAGGATTTCCTTCTTTTTACGCCCAGTAATATTCCACTGTGTATGTATACCACGTTTTCTTGCTCGGTTCATCTGTCGATGGACACTTTGGTTGTTTCCACGTCTTGGCTATTGTCAAGCCATAATGCTGCCCTGAAGGCAGGGAGGCAGAGATCTCTTCAACATAGTGATTTTGTTTCTAAAAGCAGATGATTAAATGAACCACGTGGTGGATGTTAGGGTAACAGATTCATACTTCTGTTTTTTTGGAAGTCTGAGTCTGCTCCCTGGTCTGTTGTAAGGGCAAGAGCAGGTAAGAGACCAGGTCTCTGAAGCATGCTCTGGAGCATCGTCGTTGGCCATTTAATAATGGGCACTCCATCTCTATCTGACACAGAAATAGCATGGAGCCCCTCAACGCACGGTATTTCTTATTTATATTTATACTTATATTTATTTATTTTAAAGATCTTATTTATCCATTTGAGAGAGAGTGTGAGAGAGAGCATGAGCAGGGGGAGGGGCAGAGGGAGAGGCAGACTCCCCGTGGAGTTCGATCCCAGGACCCCGGGATCATGACCTGAGCCGGAGTCAAACACTTAACCCACTGAGCCACCCAGGTGCCCCGCGTGGTAATTTTTAAGACAGGAATTATCTTAAGTCCCTCAGGCACCTCGATGTCTCTGGAGGTTTTAGCAGCCCTGCAGACAGTGATCGGCTCACCGGCTGAGAGGAGCTCCTGACCAGGAAGGGGGTGGACTTTGCACAGTTGTCCATTTTCAGGGGCTGAGGGATGGCAGGGGAGCTGCTCCAGGTGCAGAGAAGGCAGAGGGGGCCGGGGGCGCTGCCTCCCTTCCTTAGGCTTCCTTTGGGTGTGTTTCCAATGTCTTCCATTGAGTATTTAGAAAATCGAGTATTTGGCTCTTATTTTCAGTTACTTTCCTGGTGTCAGCATTTTGGCCTTCCACAGGCTTTCCTATCGCCAGGCACTCCCCTGCCTCGCTGTTGAACTTCAAGTAGCTCCTGGTGGAAGTTTGCATTGTTCTCGGGTTGAAATGATATCAGGATGCGAGTGAACTTGGAGCCGGGTCATGAGACACAAGACTGCTCCAGTCCTCGGGCCCAAAGGCGACTGACCATTTAGGAAGACCGAACAACAGCTGTCTTGAGTACAGGAGTAATGTATGCTGTAGACATGACAGACAAGAGAAAGGAAAAATAAAAATTACCTGTAATCTCACTGCTTAACGGTAACCACTAGAGTGTGTATGAGTACGTATCTGTGAATTTTCTTTTCTTTCTTTCTTTCTTTTTTTTTTTATAGAAGTAGGACTGTGTTACACATGCGGTTTTGGAATCGTTTCCCACCTGAACGACACATTACAAACAACTTTATAGGTCAATAAGTTTGAAAGAACAAGAATTTTAAGACCCGTTTTATGTTCGGTTGAGGGTTTTTGAGAACTTCCTTGTCTGCACCTGATAATCTGCTCACGGGTACTTGTCTTTCCTGTTTAGACATAGCTCAACTAAATATTGGGGTTCCCTCTGGGAAACAGACTACATTTCAAGCAGCGCAGCTGAATTGGGACCTTGGGTTAGTTTATGAGTGAGTGCAAGGAGGAAAATCGTGTTCTTGGAGCCAGGGCACTGAGGCAGGAAGTCGGTTCAGGCTGTTGCACGTGCCTTTGTTTGATGACACTTTGTGACTTGGAGCCTGGACACATCGGCCAGGCAGGAAATGGGGAGAAGGTGGCCAGGGCAAGGCTTCTGTGCAGAGCCCTCTTTTTGGCTCCAATGCAACTGGGATGCTCTAATCCGTGAGGTAAGACCTCCGGTGTTTAGGGCCGGATGTGGTGGGGGCTGGAGGGGGGGGAGGGCAACAGAGTCTGTGGAAATGAATTTCCAGGCTAATTAGAGGAAAGAAATGACGGCTAAACAGATTACAGAGAACCCTGGGGTTTTGAAATGATTCCATATTTCACAGGGTGTTTTTGAGTCCCGGCCGTTCGTGCTTTGAGCTCGGTTGGCCCAGCGTGCAGCTTGGCTGATGTTTTGGGTCTCTGTGCATCCCCGCCTTATTACAGGAGACTTCTGTGATCCCCTCTAGGTGTTTCCCCAACGCGAGGCAGATGCTGCCCTTCCTCCTGTTTGTCCGTGGCTGGTACCGGTGGCCGTGCCACGTGCAGCCCGAAGGTAGGCTGCTGGGAGCCTGGGAGACACGCCGCTCCCACCCACCGTGCGTCCGGGCCCCGTTCCTGTGCCTCTTAGGTTTGCAGAAGATGTGGACTGTGGGAATCCAGTCATGCATTCTAGAAATGCCTGCCTCCCACCCTCTCCGGGGTAGAGCTTCCTGTGGGAATCTCATTAGAAACCGATGAGATTTTTGCTGTGACGCCGGGCACTGGGCCTGGCATCTTGTCTTTGGAACAACGGGCATCGGGTGGCTGATTGCAGCCAATGGCCCCTGGAGGTAAGGCTGGGAGCAGGAGAAAACAGATTGACTCGCTTGTCCTAGACTGAGGCCCGGGGCTCAGAGTCCCCAGGGACACCCAGTGGTGGATGCTAAGTGCGCTCAGCGCAGTGACTTCTGGAAGGTTGGGCTCAGAAGGCCCTTTTGCGTATCCCATGCTTCCTCATCTCCTGGAACGAAGGTTCTAGAGTGAGGAACGAAGCTGTTAGGAGCATCAACCTGTGGACAGCTGTGGAGGCGATGGGTATCCTGAGCTTCTGAGGCCCGGAACGAATCGTTGACCCGCAGGCCCCTCCCCGGGGATGCCCGAGTATCCTACCTGGACCTGAAACAGAAGCAGAGTCATCCCCAGAGCACTCGGAATGAAGCTCAGCCTGCCCTCTTCCTTACAGGATGCCGAGCTTGTGTGTGTAAAATGGGCGTGTCATGAGACCTTTTGGTTTCCCTGAAAAGGAATATTGGCAATCTGGGTTCAGTTCTCGGTAAGGTACCGTGCACCTTAAAACTCTTTTGAGTTTCATGTCTGTGAGGGGAGAACCTATGCGAACAGGAATTTGTATGGCAATGAAAATTTACCGCTAAATGAATGTGACTTACTCAGTTTCCTGCCTACACACACACGCACACACACACACACACACACACACACACCCACCCCCACAGAGTTTATAGAGCTACGTAAGAATCAGGCAAAAAGGAAAAAAAGGAAAAAAGAAACCCAGCACAAATAATCCTCACTAGGAATGCTTTTGTAAAAGCTAGCCACGTTATCCAGTGGTTTCTTCCTATGTTTGGTGTCCTGGGATGAAAGCCACAGGCCTGCTGATGGGCGGTGGTGATCCTCACGTCTGTCTGTCTCACGCACGCTCCCAGACGGGGCCTCGCTACCTCCCTCGGCTTGTCCTTTATTCCTGGGGCCCGTGTGCCCTGTTCCTGAGGAGTCCTTCACCACTGCACAAAGGGGTCAACTGCCAGGGCGCCGGACAGGTGCAGAGGCAGGTACTTCTGCGGGGAGGACTCTTTCTGCTGACAGACAAAGCATGGGACATGGGCAGGTTGGGACACGTCCCTGTCCTTCTCTGCGATGGTTATGACCCAATGTCGTTGGACAGGACACTTGGACATTTGAAAGGAATAAGCAGGGAACGTGGCACCTAAACGCGTCCTCACGTCTCAGGGAACTTCCAACGGGGAATGGGGGGCGGGCTCAGCATGGAGACTCTTTCAGGTTTATCTTACTGATGAAGCAGGAATGTCATTAGCACTTTGGCTCTTCTGGGGGGAGACAGAGAGGCCGAGAGCATCCTTTTAGAAATCTCTGCTCATGCCCCGCTCCATGTGGCCAGCTTGTGAGCCTGCTTGGTGCAGTCACTGGGAGTGAGGATGGGTGAGCCTGGCCTGCCCTCCGGGAGCTCGTGCTGAGACGGGGACACAGCCAGGAACACTGACACAAGACAGCCCCAGAACCACAGGGGAGGAAAGAATGGGGTACTGTGGACAGCCGGGAGGGGTGCCCCTCCTGGGCAGGAAGCTCTCCCCAGAGGAGGTGCAGCTTATGGTGGGTTTGAAAGGAAGCGCCCCAGAGCAGGTGGACGGGCAGGGAGGAGTGAGGGCGTTGTAGGAAGAGTTGATATAGCATGTGCGAGTTTGGGTGTGCAGAGGGAGAGCCGGGTGAGCTGCAGCTGTGAGCTGCCCCCCCCTCCCCGAGCCCTCCAGAGGAGAGCCCCAAAGCTCATGAGCTTGGGGAGGCAGCAAGATGAAGTGAGGAGACCTAGGGTCTGTGTCCATGGTGCCCTGGGGCTTCCTGAGTCAGTGTCACCGGCATCTGAAGCCAGCCCCACTGCTCAGACTTGCCATGGAGCTCCCCTCCTTCGGGAGAGGCCGAAGGAGCTGGTGACCCCCAAGGGCGGTTGCATGTGCCCAGAGCGACTGCTCCCCCGTGGAGGTGTGTGGAAGCTCTGTTGTCTTCTCTTTTCGGGCAGTTGCCCTGCAGGTTTAGCTCTGCTGTGGAAGAACTGAGGAATTGTATCCAGCGTGGTGATTCGTGGGGGCTCCCCTGTGTCTGCCCTCTTCCACTCCACCCTTCATGTGCGTTTATTCTATATAAGCACAGGGGTGGACACAGCTGCCTGGGGGGATGGGCGCCCATAGGGGTCCTGGCCGAGGACCCTGGGGTATGCTCTCGTAGCATCGCCAAGATGTGCCATCTCTAGATCAGCAATATCGGCATGCCCATTCTTGGTTTGGTCTTTGAGAGCTTTGAAAGCCCCAGGCCCCCGGTGCCCCCCCACCCCGCCCCCCCATCCTCAACATTGAACCTGCAGTGGATGCAGCCTGATTGGGGGGGCAAGCCTGGTGGGGGGGTCTGAACACTTGAGGTCCAGCAGTCTGCATCTGTAGGAGTGGGGAGTGCCTGGGCTCGTGGATGTTAGTCTGGGAGGTTATCCCCCCACTCCCCAGCCCGGGGGAGGGGGCATGTGGGCGCTGGAAGAAAACCACCCCATGCAGGACACGGCTGTGACGATTTTTCTTTTTCGTCTGTCGTCCAATAGGAGGATGCCCCTATTTGGATTTTTTCTTGAAGTTTTTATTTGGACATCATTTCCAACTTAAAAAAAGTTGCAAAAGCAAAAATAGTATACTCTTTACCCAGATTTTCCTGGTTTGACATTTTGCCTCATTTGCCTGATGATGGCTCTGTGTGTGTGCATACGGATTTTTTTTTTTCTGAACTATTTGAGGGTAAGTTACATATATCATGTCCCTTTCCAGCAAATACTTAAGTGTATATTTCCTAAAAATAGGATGTCTGTGTCTTTTAGAAAGTAGTTACCCGATAATGATAATATTTATATTTGGGAATCATGTAACATTTTGAAAAGATGTTCATAATTTTATAACTTCTGTTAAATCCCCACTGTTTTTACATGTGTGATTTTTGTGTTGCCCGTGATCAAACACGAACAGAGGATGGTGATGGGTCTGACCTCGCAGATTTTCCCTCCTTTCCTAAGTCTCTTTGGATGATGTCTTGAATGGATTTAGTTTTTCAGCTTTCTTTCATTCACTGCACAGATGTTCCTTGCACCTGCTACATTGCCTGGTACCATGTGCTTGGTGCTGGGGGTTTGAAGGTGAGTGAGCTCAGACAGGGATCTTGCCTGCAAGGAGCTCCCAGCCTAAGCAAGAGCCAGAAATGAATCAGATGATGACATAAACCAGGGATTCACAAACTTTGGCCTGTGGGTCAAATCTGGCTGTCGGCCTGTTTTTGTATGGCTCATGAGTCAAGAATGATTTACATTTTTAATGGTTGAAAAAGAATTAAGAGAAAACTAACATTTCATGACATGGAAAAATTGTTAGCAGATCAAATTTCGGGGTCCACAAATAAAGTTTTATTGGAACACCGCCATGCTCGAGCATTTTCATACTGTCCGTGGCTGATCTTGCTCCACAGGGACAGAGTTGAGTAGTTGCCATGGAGAATGTAGGACCCACAAAATGAAAAAATATGTACTCTCTGGACTTTTACAGAGAAATTTTGCGAAGCCCTGGTGCAAACACTGATAGAAGTGCTAGGAAGGAGGGATACAAGGACAAAAGAAGTTGTGTACTAGGGAGTCTGCATGGGGAGCTAGGATCCTGAGCTAGGACCTGAAGGAAAGGAAGGAGTTATCTTCCAGACAGCATGTTCAAAGGTCCTGTGGTTGGCATGTGTGGCCTGCAGGTTGGAGACCATTAGGGTCAGAATGGATGCAGGGTTCTGCTGAGGGCACTGACTGGTTCTTCCTTTTCTTTCAGGTAAAATCTATTTCCAGCATGTTGGCACCCTGTGGAACGTTGGTCAGCTGCAGCCTGGGGTGTGAAGGATCTGGAAGCTGTCTCGTCTGAGGTGTTGAAACCAAAACAAACATTGTTGATGAAACTCTGACACCCTTGCGTGTGTCAAACGACAGCTCCGAATGTTACTGCAGGAGAGTCGCCTCTACCACCCTCTGGATGCCCCTTTAAAATGTCGCCCTTTTCTCCTCAAAAGGGCTTTTGCCTTGCTAAGGGGCAGGGGTAGAAACATTTTGACTTAAAAAAATAATTTTAAGGTAACTGTTGACAAAAGTAAAGAGTAAAGTTCAGAAGTTAACAGGAACCTAAAAAACGCAAAAGCCTAAAGGATATTCAACTTATAATCTCTGACATTCTGCTCTCCTGGATCTACGACATTCTAGACGTCTGACCTTTTGGTGGTCTTTTGGGCTTGGTCAAATTCTGGTCTGCTTTTGGTGACGGCTGTGCGAAAGTTCAAAGTGGAAATGTTGAGAGCTGGCAGCCCTAGCAGAAGTGTAACTGGTGTTTCTGGCTCCTTTTCTTTCCTTTTTTAAAAAAAGGGTTCAGCAGAATCAGGCGTAGCTAGTTCACAAAGAATTCTGAGCATCAGGGAAAAACCTGTACGTGTGCGCATATGCAGGTGCGTGCGTGCGTGCGTGTGTGTGTGTGTGTGTGTGTGTGTACGTACACACAGAATCATTTCTTCTTTTTTGGGGGGAAGAAGCAGTACAAGGCAGCCTTTGGTTAGGAACATCCTCCGTGTTTCTCTGCCCTGTTCTACACTGTTGCTCTTGGAAGTGTAATTTTAAAAAATCACCGTGGTGATTCAGATGAATGGGGATTGGGTTGGCTGGAAAAGGCACAGGGTCAGGGACCGGGTTTGAAGTTGGGTCTAGGCCAGGCTGGACTGGGAACCCTGCAGGACCCAGGAGGTTACCGCAGCAAGGCCCCTCCCGCAGGTGTGGTTTGGGGGTCATGGCTTGTTTCAGAGCTTGCATGGCCAGACGTCTGCCGGCTTCCAGAAGCAGGGCTGACTTCTCGGGGTTGATGGAGACCTCGCATTTTGCTGTTTCCTGGGGGTTGAGATTATCTGCTAAAACGAAGCAGCTTCTGCTAAAGCTCTGTTAGCAGTGCCTTTGGGGCCCTGGGACTCTGTTCTTTCTGGAGAGGGGTTTTGCTTTTCTTTTTCTTCTTCTTCTTTTTTTTAATCCCCTCTTTTCTTTTCTGGCATTCTGCAAGGTTTGTGCGTTTGCCTGTGGATGCCTGCCCGTTGGCTTTGGATGAAAACTCTAGCCTTTGCTGACCCACCTGTTCTCAGATTCTTCAGTTTCCTGAGAAGGGCAGTCAGTGCGGCGGGGTCTGGGGTGGTCCCCAGGTTCCCAAGTCCCCGGCTGTTGGGAAGGCATGCTGGCCTCTGCAGGACAGAGGGGTGCCCGGGGAGATGGCTCGGGGAGGAGCGCACATGTACAAGCAGCTGTCCCTCCACTCCCTCTGGCTCATGGGTGGGTTCTCTTTCCCTTCTGCTCTCCTACGCCCTGTTTGCCCGAGGCGCGGGCCTGCTTTACCTCTCCTCTCCACCGGGGACTCATGGGCCAGAGTGGTGACTCAGTGGGACCAGCCGCCTGGCACCTGGGCGCCCTCCGAAACTTGGAACTGGAATCCTGTGTGTGGGGCGAAAGCTCAGTGCTTCCGCCTTACACATCAACACCGGGGCCACCTGCCGGGTGCTTTCCGCTGGGCCTGGCAGACGCGGCTGGCCGCCAAGAGTGACCTTCCAAATCCCAGAGCTTCAGCACCGCGGGCTCCTAAATAAAACCCTTTCGGCGTGAGCCACGTGTGCCTCGGTTTGGATGTGTTCCGAGGAGGCGCCTTGCGGTGGTCAGGGGTGCGGGCACTTGGCTGGGAGGAGGGCAGGGGTGGGGGCCCCGGGGGAGGGGCTTGGCCCTGGTGGTCTAGAGGACAGTTTAGGAATGCGGTGGGGCCGGCGGGGACGAGGGCATTGGAGTCAGATGCGCTACCGTTGCGCTACGAGGCCAAGGGGACGAGGGCATTGGAGGGATGTTTCCGCACCTGCTCGTTTCCTGGAGGCCGCCGCTTTGGCGAGGAAGTACTGAGCCTGCATTGAGTTTGGAGAATCCTGGGGTATCTCCAGAGAAGACACAACCAGTTGTGTCCGAAAGTTGCTGGCTTCTTACTGCCCCCTACCTCCTTGGCTTGGCTTCAGCTGGTGAGGAGCAGGAACGCGCGGAGTCCCAGCTGGGTGGGCAGGCCCGTGAGGAGATGCCAGGAAGGAAAGCACGCTTGCTTCCATCCTAACGGGGTGTCCTTGGAAGTTATGGAGGCGCTGGTGGGTGTGCTCGGCCTTCCTCTTCCCAGAGAAGCGGCTCCTGCTCACTTCTCTCACAGCTGGAATTGGCAGGTGGCTCTCCCAGCAGGGCTGGGGGGGCGGTGGGGAAGCCAGCTCACCCCCGGGAAGGTCCCGTCAGCTAGGGTCTCCTGTGGGGTCAGGTCCTTCAGACACCCAGGGAGGGGCCATGCTGGTGGGGGAGAGGAAGCTTGTCCCAGAGTCGGCGGGGATCCCCCAGGGTTGGCCCATACTGCACCTTGCCTTTTATCGGGGGGGGTTCCATTGGGGATCCACCCCCACCATGCCCCCCTGCGACACAAAGAATGCCTGTCTTGCCTGGTGTAGGACCACGTAGGACCTAGGAGAGCCTGAAGGGAAAGGCGATTCATAGTATCAAAGCCCTTCCCTCTACTGCCCGCACGTTATTCAGGAGATGGTTGTTCCATATGGTGTGGGGCTGGGGGAGAGACTGGGCGGTTGATGCAAAGGGACTTTTTATAAGGAATCGGCACCCTGTCGCTGAAAGTCTTGTCCGTCTCCCCTCGGTGCCCCCTTCGGTGGGAGTCTTGTGTTTAAGTGGAGTCAGAGGGAGATGACCCAGAAGAGCCAGATCCGAGGGATGGGATACAGCCGTGCCCCAGGCCTGCGAGCCAGACCGAGGCAACCATTTCAGAAGATTGGACAGCTGCCCTTTCCTGAAGAGGGGAGCGGAGGGAGGGGAGAAGAGGGAAGAGAAGGGAGGGGAGAAGAGAGGAGGGGAGGAGAGAAGAGAGGAGGGGAGGGGAATGAAGAGGAGGGGAGGAGAGAAGAGGTGAGGGAAGGGAAGAGGGAGGGAGGAGAGAAGAGGGAAGAGGAGGGAGGGGAGAAGAGGGGAGGGGAGGAGAGAAGAGAGGAGGGTAGGGAAGAGGAGGGGAGAAGGGGAGGGAAGGGAACTCAGCACAGGAGAGTGCGCTAGTGCAGGGCTGGGGGAGGATTCCATGCTGCCTCCCCGATGGAGCCCCCTGCAGCCCCCTGCCCGCTGCGCACCTCTTCCCAGAGCAGAGTCATGAATTTGCAGGACCCGATATTGCTGACAGTTCTCACCATTCATGGTCTCCTGGGTCTTCGGAGGGTATTGGCGTTAGGTCTTGTCTTTGGCAATTAAGTGGTTTCATCCTTCGAGGGCGAGGGGCGAGTGGGCTCCGGGGCCCGGGCCGTGTCTGCTACAACCCGCCAGTGTGGAGAAAGGGTCTGCCCCAGCAAGCCCCCCAGATGGCTTCCTGCGGAGACAGGTGGGGGCCAGGGCTGGCCTTGGGCCTGGCAGTGCTGGTGTCTTGAAACATTCTTGTGGTTTGTATTTATGAATGGACCCCAGAACATGTGGACTCAAGCGCACACGGCACACAGCTTGTGAAAACGGTTTATTTTGCATTATTTTAATTTTTAAATTTTTTTTTGAGGGGGGAGGGGCAGAGGGAGAGAGAGAATCTTAATCCCAGTACACAGCCTGATGCGCATCTCATCTCATGACCGAGATCATGACCTGAGATGAAATCAAGAGTCGGATGCTTAACCGACTGAGCCACCCAGGTGCCCCTATTTTGCATTGTTTTGGAGAACCAGGCAGGCTCCCACGTTCCGGAGGTGGCCGTGAGCACACCCGAGATTGCTACCCGAGTCTTTGGTCCACCAAGTACTTGGGTGTGCGTCTCCTTGGAAAGTGTACTCAGAACGTGCTGAGGTGTGAGATTGTGTGTGCAGTTGGTTGGCTTATCAGCAAGCTCAGTTCTCCCAGGGATGGGTTTTCCACGAGCTACGCAGACATGATAGGAACACAGAGAGCTCTCGTATGTTGGCAGAGCCGGGGGCGCGGGGCCTGGGCTGGAGTGTCTAACTGCTGACCTGTCGTGGGAGCTGCGGGCAGGTAGGAGTGTGGTGACTTTTCCTCCGTGTCTACGGGAAAACCAGCCAGGGTGCCGAGCCCCGCGGGAAGGAGGATCCGGAGGCGGCCAGACCCGTGTGGGATTCCTGGTCGGGCTGCCGACAAGCCGACAAGCTGTGTGAGCCTGGCCTCACTCCCAACGGCCATAGGGGAGGAGCAAGCCTACTTCTTTGATGATTGTGATCATTAAAAGGAATGATCCAGCAAAGCTCGAGCTGCATGTGCCTGGCACAGAGTCACTCGGGAAATTGTCACCGCTGCCCCCTGTCACTGGTAAGGTTTGAGTCCCTCCTGTGGGCCAGGTGTGTTTGCATCCAGGCTCTTGTTCAGCTCCTTGGGAGAGTCCTTTCTGTAGGCGTCCGTCCTGGAGCCGATGCGGGGTGCTGCTCTCATTTCCACGGGTCCTGGGCTGTGCCCATCCACAGCCGCACATCCTCCCTGACTCCCCGTAAGAAAACACATCTCCTGTGGGCCCAGCACTTTCACGGCCTGGGAGTCCAGCCAACCACGTGGGGAGGCTGGTGATGGTCTTTGTTTTCTCCTTGGAGGCACGGGACCGGGATGGTTTTGCCGCTGTGCAGGGTCAGCTGGTTAAAAGGGGCAGGTCTTGGGCCTCGAGTCTCCTGCCCTCTCCAGCACTTTCCCCTAAAGAAAGGCAGGGGGGCATCTCTTCAGAGACCATATAGCAGCTGACTCGTGGGATGGCATAAAACATCTGAGCTCTGGGTCAAGGACCCTGAAGGTCACGTGTCCCGCCTGGCACCCCACCCTCTAGAGGGCCGCATTCTGGCTGTGGCCTCCTCATGGGATCCATGTCCTTCCCTCTCCAGATCTCATGCTAGAATTCTCTGCCTCAGTGTACCTGGCTTCCCGGGACATCCTGTCTAGGGCCGCTTGCGTGTCTGCACCATGGCTGAAGAGTGGCCAGGTGTGCCTGGGACGGGGGTGTGCAGGCTGCCTGAGGTGTCCACGGACAGGTGCAGGGCCCCTCGCAGTGCAGACCAGGTGGGGATGGCAGGAGCAGGGGGACAGGCTGCCGGCGGGGGCCTCTGCTGGAATCCTGACCTGGGCGCTGCAAACTGGGGCAATGGTTCCGCTCAATCCACGGGACCCGATTTGGGCTGTGCGCTGGGGAAGAGAGGGTGTTTGGCTTCCATTCTAGGTCTGATCTCCTCAGCATCATCGTACAACTTTAGAACCAATGGCGGGGAGACGACCAGATGCACACACGGATGACAAGCCCGCCCCGGGTACCTGCGGGGTGAGGACGCACCGTTTGCCAGACTGGAGTCTGGTTCACGGGCATCTTCCATGTCTCCTTTTTTAAATTTATTTTTTCTTTTTTCCCCAATCAAAGATGTAGTAGGGACGTGCCTTGAGATTGCGTTGTTTTCCTTTGTAATGATTCTCTCACATTACACGATGTGAGACCATTATCGATTCAACTGGCCTTGACCTCACCCCGCATTTTCCGATGTGCTCGCTCTCCTCCCAGTTCCCTCGAGGCCCTCGTGAGCATTAGTGTACTTTTCTCTCATTTTACTTGGAGCCACTATCCATGGAAATAATTGCTAGAATTGTTCTGGAATAGAAAGTGAAGAACAACTGAGTTGTATAAGCACCACATAAAGTAACGAAAGAAAAGGGATCATCTCCTTTTCCTTTGAAAGCTACCCCAGGGGCATGTTGCTCACACGTGTGTGTGTGTGTGTGTGTGTGTGTGTGTGTGTGTGTGTGTGAGAGAGAGAGAGAGAGAGAGACGGAGGGAGGGAGGGAGAATCGAATGAGAGAAGGTGCCCAGGGTGGGTGCCTGATAAATGGGATGTCATTGTATTCCACATTCAGCAGGTGTTCAGGGAGCCAGAAGGCACGTCGCAGGGTCTGCTGGGCCACAGAGGTGAGCGGGACAGGCGCGCTTCTGTCTTGGGAGGCTGGTGGAGAGGAAGGAAGAGGCTGGCATGCAGAGCCCCATCAGCCCCAACCTCTGCTTTGCTAAGATGTCTGTTAACAGTAGAGCATCAGCTACAATTTGTTGTGCTTTAAACAGCTTCCAGACATCGTCTTAGGGGCTTCAGCTCTGAAGCCCGACTCGAGGCCTGCTTCTAGTACTCACCACGCGTGGGACCCTGGGCACGGCTCTTACCTGCCCCTGAGCCCCTCTGCTCACCTGTAGAAGGGGCATAGGAGAGCGCCCGCCTCATGCGGGCCTGCGGGGTGGGTGTGCTGTGGTAAGCACGGGCACAGGGCTCTCACGTGTTAGCGCATGTGGCACGACTCTAGGGGACCTTCTGCTACCATTTCTGCTCTACAAGCTAGGAAACCAGGGTACGGTAATGGACTTGCCCAGGTCCGAAGCCCTGGGTGCTGTGCCCAGTGCTGCATCGCTGCCCGGTGCTGGGTCTCGGTGCGAGCGTAGGGGGCCAGGTCGTGCCGGGGCCCCACTGCCTGGAGGCCCTGCTGAGAGCTACACAGTGTCAGAGGCGCCGTCCGTGGAGGGCTCTCCTGAGGCGGCTCTCTTTCCCCTGGGCAAGGCGTCTGTGGCAACAGGTGCTTGGTGCTTGGGAGAGTGGGGTCCCCAGACATAGCCCCTGGGCCGAGAGGAGAAGGGAGGGTGGGGTGGGGACAGGAGGCTGCCGGAGGGCCTTTCTTCACCTGGATAATCCAGCTCCTTCTCTGGGATAAGATTTATTTCCTAAAAGCAGGATGAGTTCAGTTGGGAAAGCTAAGTCAGGTTGGAAGAAGATCAGACCTGGGTAGGGCGTCTTTCTCCTTTAAGTCTCCCTCTTCCCATCTTTGCTGTGGGCCTTCCAGAGGGGCCAACCTCGGGGTGAAATGGGCCCGCTGTTCCAAGGGATCCCCACCCCCAGCGTTCCTGCCTATTCCTTAGATATGGGGGTCTTGCCCAGATTTGTTGGGCATCCTGATTCCAACTACTCAGTTCCATTTCTTTTATGAGCATTTGGGAACTTGTGAGATCCTGTGTCCCAGTATTGGCTCTGGAAGATGTGACCGCCATATAGACATCACCTAGTTCCGTCTCTTCCAGATTCACCTAAAATAGGACTTGGAAGTTAGGAAAAAACATTTCAGACTGATTTAAATAGAATTTTGAGAAATAGTGGATTTATTATAAAGGTGATTTTTTTTTTTTAAATTGGTGAAATTTTGGAAGACTGATAACTATAAAGAAGATAAGTTACTCAGAGAATAACAACCCTCAACATTTTGGTGTGTTTCCCTCTGAACTCACCCCTACCTGCCCCTCCCCCTTTCCTCCCGTCCCCTCCCTCTTCCCTCCTCCTTTCCTCCCTTTCCCTTCCCTCTTGCCTCCCTCCCTCCCTCCCTCTGTCCCTCCCTCCCTTCCTTCCTTCCTTCTATCCATCCATCATCTATTCACTCATTATTTGCAGACATTTATTGAATGCCCCCTTATGCCAGGCTCTGTGTTAGTTGAGAAGTTCGAGAAGTTGAGTCTGGGGAAAGACCAGACACACGACCTCCAGGGATGACAGAGAAGAAGGGGCCGTGACAGGCACTGTAGGCTAGGGTGGGGGCTCAGAAGCCCTGACCAGGGAGGGACCAACTCTGCTTGGGTGACCAGTGATTTCTGGACTTCTATGTGGGTGACTTTCACAGTCTTCTCTACAAAATTGGGTCAATAGCTGATTTTTTCACTTAATACTATGAGCATTTCTGATGTTACTATTATGAGCATTTCTGACATCCATAAATATTTAAAGCAATTCTTTAAATGAGGGTCTTAGAATTGTATTTTCTAGGTTTGCCACCGAGTGACCCAGTCTCTAACCTATATTGGCAGAAGCTACGGAGGCCAGGGGCCCCATGGCCAAGTCCAAGGAGCGAGGCCTCTGGGGTCTCACCTGGCCCCCAAGGAGAGCTCAGATAATGGTTAGTTGCCTTTCCTCTTCCTCTTTCCTCCCCTTTGTGCCCCTTTCAGTATTTCAGTGTGGAGCCTAGAGGAGAATGAAGCCTGTGTGAGCGCTTCGGCCCATCATTACCTCCATGTGACCAGGGAGCTTCGGCCCGTGGCCAGGCCCAGCGGTCACTGCTGGGCTGTGTGCTGTCCTGACGCTCTGCTGTCCTTCCCCTGGCGCAAAGCCACTCAGTGACCCCCTATGTGGCACGGACCGGAGCCCATAAAGGGCCGCGGCTGCCCGGGGAGGGCTGTCCGCTCCCCATAGGGATGGCCCCACTGAGAGCCCCCAGTGGTTCTGATGTGCAGACAGGGTTCAGAACCACTGAGCCCTCTGCCTGGCCCTGAAACAGCCATCGTGTGAGGTTTGGACTCAATCTTATTTGTTCTCCTGTTGTCCCTACACCGTGGACTTGGGACACCACCTCTGTGATATGCTAGTTCTGCAGCCAAGTTTTATGTTTAAAGCTCTTGCATCTCAGCTCTGTGTCTGTGGGACTAGGTCCTAGGGCCTGGGAATGTCCATCCCGAAGTCTGTCCCGGAGGACTGAGCACTGCCCTGCAGGACAACATGGGATTTGTCGTATGCATATTCAGGTTGGAGGGACACTGCGGGGAGGGGGGGTCACGGGGTCCAGTGTCCTCGTGCCACACTTCAGGGAACAGGAGCTCACAGAATTTATGGGAATTCCAACTGTTTCCTCCACAGGGGGTTAAGCGCCCTCTGGGGCCGGACCATCTGCACACAGAGCCCGAAGCAGGACTCAGCAGGTGGCCGCCGGCCTCCTCTTCCTCCAGGTCTTCCTTCTACACCTGTGCCTCCTGGTTTTCCCGCCCCGTGCAGGGCAGGGTGCCGGCAGGGGAGTCGGTCGGGTGGGCACAGTCCAGACTGGGGAGGGTGTGGCCACTGCGCTCGGGGCAGAGAGCGGATTTGGACCCATCTATAAAAAACCCCAGATTCACAACGTGGAGCTCCTGAAGGAAAAGTACTGTAAGGTGTTTCCTAAAAGCAGCTCAGTGACCAAGGGACCCAGGAGTCTGAAAGCCTGGAACTTCACCCTGAGGGGCACCAGGGAGAACTGTGGAGGGTAATGCCCCCTGCCTCACACGCTGTGGCCAATGCCAGGGAGGTTGGCTGCTGGGGCTCGGCTGTCCATTTTCCTGTCTGGAGGCCCCACCAGCGCATGTCTACGCTGGGAGGAGAAGGTGCCAGGGTGGCGTGTTCTGTCCGAGGTAGCCAGAACCCCCAGGGCTGGGAGATGGCAGCGAGGCCCTGGACTGCCAGCAGCCAGCCTCGCAGGCCCCACAGAAGGCCCACTTGGGGACCACGGTGGGGTCCATTGAGGCCAAGGCCACACAGCATTGAAGATGCATTGAAAATGCAGGAGCCCAGGTAGGCTCAGCAGGCCTGGGGCCTGAGATTCTGAATTTCCAACAAGCTCCCCGGAGAGGCCAGTGATGCGGGTCCAGGGAAACACGTCCTGAAGAGCCATGGTTTCGGTTGCTTTTTTCCTCTACCCTGCCTCATGGTCACTCCTCGACTTTCCAAGGTCACCCCTGACCTGCCCCCCCCCCCACTTCTTCAAGAGTCCCCATGAAGCCTGCTGTATTAGGATCACATGGAGGTCCTGGCCAGACGGTCCCACGTGCTGACTCCACAGACCGTCCCCGAGACCCCAGGCCAGCAGGCCAGCTAGGAGGGGGCTATCCCCAGTGCCCTGGAGGAGCGCGGGGAGCAGGGACGTGAGTGGGGTGACGGTTTCCTTCCCGTGCCCAGGAGGGCCACCTTGTTTGGAGGAACAGATTTCCCGGGATGGCCGGTGAAAAGAAAAGAAAAGGCTTTAAAAAACAGAATATTTGTTTCCTTTTCTTTGCAGCAACCTACAAGTGAAAAAACCTCTCCCATGCAGGAGGTGAGGGTCCAGCCCTTGAGGGCCTGCTGGACACTGCAGGCGGGATCGTCAAAGAGGTGATCCCGCCGTGGTGTCTCAGCGCGGGGCCTAGTGCCTTCCACGTGTGCCACGGGCAGGTCTCAGGCAAAATGGGCCACGGCTGGGAACTGACGTTGTCACTGCGGCATGGACAGATCACCTTTTCCAAAAAGGTGGCTGTGGGACGCTAGCATGTGCGGTGCGAGAGTTCGCTTTGGGGAGAGAAAGACGGATGCAGTGCTATTTCCCACAGCCCAGTGAGCATGGAGAGGAAGAATAGAGCAAAGTATTTGGACGCCAGCCAAGCAGCGACACAAAGTGGCGCGAGGAAGACATAGATGCAGAGGAGGGAAGGAGAAAGTGCCCCCAAAACTTCAGTTTCGATGGATAAAAAGTTACAAGTTCAAACTTTGCAAGTAGAGGTAAAGAATCATGAAACTGACACCTGAGGATGGTAACCGCGTAGTTGGGGAGATTTTCAACATTTTCAGCTTGGCAGGGAATTTCAGATGTTTGTTCCCCCTGGGGGTACCCCAATTACGGGCAGGGCTTCCTTTGCGCGTGGGCATAAGAGAAAAAGGAAAGGGGTAGCTGGGTGGCTGCAGGGGCTGTGAGTGGGGTCGGGAGGATAGCAGGGTGGTGGGCCCCTGGCCTGACCCCCAGGAGAAGGGAGCGACTTGATGGGGCAGGTGAGGCTGCCTCACTCACTTGTTAGTACTGTAGGCTGGGGTGTGTGCGTGGCACCCAGTGCGCATCTTGGGGTGGCACGTGTCTCCATCCAGTGAGATGTGGATGCCTTTCCTAGGGCAAGGCCAGATGGCACAAAGCCTCTGTGCACTTGAGAAGATGGAGGATGAGAATGAGAGGGAGTTCGCATTTGAGAAAGGCAGTGTGAGTCAAGAAGGTCTCCCCGCCTCCCTCCCTCCCTCCCTCCGGTGTGCTCACCTGGCGCAGTTCCCTGCTGGCCCTCCCCAAGCCCCACCTGCCTCTCTCCAGGGTCCCCGGAGCTTCCAGACCTCTCCTAGGCATCAAGGTCGTCCACATCAGCTTTGATTCAATGTCTGCCCTCCTCCCCCATTCCCTCCCTGCCTCCAACCAGCTGGTCACCGTGGGTTCTTGCCACTTCTTGCCTCCCCTGCAGTTGTCAGCCTCAGTCCCCCTCCTCCCCTCCAGGCCCTCTTTCCCCCAGTCTGCGCTCCTGCAGAGTGTCCTAACTGCTCTCTGGGCTCCCCCCACCCTGGCTCTGCCCCCAGGGTCTCTCCAACACCGCCCTTGGGGTGGTCTCAAGCACTCTGACCCAGGTGCTTCTGTGGTCAGTAAACCTTCACTGGCTCCCCATTGCCAACAGATTAAAAGTCCAAACTCTTTAACTTAGCTTGGGAGGCAATCTGCAGCCTGCTCTGCTTTCTAGTGTTCACCCCCACCCCCCCAGTCCTCACACGGCCCTTGTCCCCAACGGTTCCTGGACACCCACGTGCCCTGCCCCCTTCCGGTCAAGGTCCAGTCCAGCCCCACTTTTACGTGGTGCCGTGGCCCACTGACGCGTGGCCCTATCTCCTGAGAGCTTTATTCTCGGAGGTGGCCAGGTCCTGGTGAGACTTAAGATCTAGGGAGCTACCACTGTGGGCTTTCTTTGGCGGCCCCGGGGGCTTATGACCGTGGGGTCGTCTTTGCCTCCTGCTCTCTGCCTTCTGTCCATCTGAACTCTCTTTAGCAGATCATCCTGGGTGTCAGGTGCAGTCAAAACTCAATCACATAAAATACTTGGGGGCAAAGTTTCGATGATCTGCGGGACCTGGGGACGTTCCTGCACCGCAAACACATGCACACACTTTTACAAGGGTGCCTTGGACATTCTTGCCCATAAGCATTCTTTCTGGCCCCCTGCCACTGGAAGCCGTGGGCTCACCCTCTTCCCTGTGCCCTCAGGCTCTGGGGACCTCCCCTGCTGCCACAAGCGCTGATGAAACCCTCTGCCAGCCCTGCCCCCAGCAAATAGCATGCTTTCTCCAGGAAGGGCCCTTGTCGAGGCATCTGCAACATCATCAGAGTGCTCGCTGGCCCCGCCTTCCCCGTGATGCTCCAGCTTCCGGGTGAACCTGTCAGTTCTCTTTGTGGTCAGTCCGGGGTCTTGCACGTGGACAGCGAGGCTGTGACCATTTTTGATAGTGACAATGACGGTAGTATGAGGACATTGCTGGTAAATGGATTTGGGAGTGTTTTTAAAACGGAAACGAGTCGACCGGCACTTTAGTATGAGTTCTCCAAAAGCCCCCGGTGAGCCAGGCACCTGAAAAGTCTCATACAAAAGGAGGAGACAAAAGAAGAGGAAAATGAAGGGAAGTAAGGAGAAGGACCCCCAGTATTCCTGAAGGAGGAAGAAGTCCATCACTGAAGCAAAGGCAGGGGTCAAGTCCTGTAGCTGGCTGCCCGGGGTCTCTGGGCTTCATAGGAAATGCTGTGATTTCATTCATTCACTCGGAAAAAAAAAAGCGGCTGAGCCCTACTGTGTGCCAGGCACTGTTCTAGGAACTGGGAACACCCTCATGGACAAAACAAAGCTGGCTTGTGTGTCCTTGGGATCTGGACTAAGCAAAAGGCAGGCATCAAGCAAATAAAAGTCTCTCATGGTGGTGAGAGCCCTAAGGGATGAAGGCGGTGGTCAACCCTGAACCGGATCGGAAGGGAGAGGAAGGCACGGGACAAGGGAGGAGGCCCAGGAGTGAGGCTCGGGAGAAATGGCCCAGAGGTGAGATGGGTCCCGAGCCCATCGTAGGGATACTTTCCTATCCAAGAGCCTGGAGCCATTTCCCGGAGTCAGACACTCTCCCCGGGCAGGGCCACCCGATTCCTAAGCGATCCTCACGACTCCTTGCAAAGAAAACTGTGGGAGAAGACAGTCGTGGGTTTTAGTGGTTCTCATTTTTTTAAGTTTTAAAATTTCTCTCTTTGAGAAGAGGCCTCCAGCGTGGGCACAGCTGATTTCACAGAGAACCTGCATCTGGGTCCAGCTTCATCCCAGAAAAGGGCACAGTGAGGGCTCATTGTAGGGTGGGGAGGGGTCAGGTTTGTTTCCACCCCATGGGACAAGACGCTCCAGTGTCCTTGTGAGGTGACCTCCCTGTCCTTTTAGGGAGCTAGCCTGCCGGGAGTGTCTGGTGAGGAGAGACTTCAGGGATGGCGCGCTCTTTCTTTATAGGAAAAATTTGAGGCCTAGGATGATGTTATTTTCTTCCAGAGAAGACTTTTCTCTGCTTCTGCCAAACGCCTGCTGGCGGGACAGGAGCGGGGCCCGCCGTCCTGCCAGGTCGCGGCCTGAGGTCTCCTGGTCAGCCAGAGGACGTGGAGCTGAGCTGCTAGCCCGTGGAGATCGGGCTCAATTCTGGTTTTCCTTTGCTCTGGGGGTGTAACGCTTTGGGGTCAGTGTAAAGGTGGTGGGGGTGAGGGGGCTCATTAGGGCCCCAGGCTGTGTGGTGGGTCCCCGGATGTGACTTTTGTCCCTGAGCCCATTGGAAGCACAGCTCAGTTTCTGAGCAGATTCATCTGGACCCACCAGCGCCCTCAAGGCAAAAGCAGCTTCCAGAGCTGCGTTTACTGTTCCGGGTTCTCTTCTCTGTGACTCTGCTCAATCATTCCTCACTATCTTGTCATCTCTTTGATGCCTTTAAAAAGAGTCTTTCTTTTATAATGTCCCATCTTTTTTTTTTTTTTTTAAATAATTGTTTCCTGGGGATAGTTTCAATGGCCTAGTGGCCCATTTCCAGAAGCTGAGGTCTTAGTTACTTCTCTAGGCTCCTCCTGGCCATGGGCTTCTCATCAGTTTCAGAGATGCCCCCCACCCCTGGGAAAATGGAGCCCAGCAGAGCTTGGGGAGGGAGTGGGGAGGGCAGAAGAGGGCTGGCTGGGCTCTGGGGTGGGGGCTGAGCCTGGCACATCTGGGCCTTCAGAGCAGGAAGAGCTCAGAGGTCCAGCCTCAAGTCCAAACCTCCCAGGAAGGCTTGGAGGGTCTGGCGTCTGGGCCACCCGAGGGAGCGCCCAGAACCAGCCTCCTCGCTCACCAGCTGGCAAGTCTGTCCATATTTCTCTAAGGGGGTTTGGGAACAGAGACAGCCCACACAGAGAGAGGAGGAGTAGGGAGTGCTGGAGGGGCCTGCAGACCTTAGAGGATCAGAGAGGAGGGATCAAATTGCCTGCGGGTATAAAGAGCCGGCATATTTCTAGGGGACTCCTACCTAGGCCTTTAGGTAGGGTATTCTATGTTTTTCTGAACTTAGGCATTGGTATAGAAAAAGAGGCCCAAGTGGAAATCAAATTACATTTACATTTCTTCAAGTTCACCTCAATTCTTTTCTCGTGTTTATGTATTTTACATGTAAAAAAGGATATATACGTACATTGTGCCTTCTGTGGCCTCCCTCTGCCGTGTACCAATGACCCCCCCCCCCAATTTGGCATGGGACACATCTTACGTAAGTCTCTCTTTTTCTAAATATCTAAATATCTAAATATCTACTAAGGAAGAAGAGAGAGGCCGTGGGGGATGCTGGGGCCAGAGGGTCTAGCCCGCAGCTGGGTGCTTAGGAGGCTGCAGGTGATCCCAGGGAGCCAAGGGGACAAAAGCTGAGTATAGGAATTTTTTTTTTTCTGTTTGGAGTGAAATGCTGTCCAAGCTACGATGTAAGTCATTTCTGCAAACCCCTACACGTCCTGCAAATTGAGAAAACCCTTTGCGGGCACGGCTGCATTACATTTGGAGGTTCCTGCCATCTCTTGGGCCTACGGCATGCTGGGGGCATGGGTGGGTTTCCTGAGGACCATACTCTGATTCACCCCTTCTCTCCCGGACCTTCGTGCAGCTTCCAACTTCTCATCATTATAATTAATGCTGTGGAAGACATCCTTCGGCGGTTGTGTTATGACTGCCTACGCTCATCACTTCCAAGGAAAGATCCCTAGAAGTGGGATCACGGAAGGCAAAGATTCTTGGTATATATCATCATAGCTTTTGCTTTTTCTAGAGAGTTCCTACCACTTTGCCCTCCAAGAAGCCACATACGATGATGTAAATCTTGCCCAAGTGCTCCCCCATTAATGTGCCTTGTCCTGAATTCCACACTTCCCAGCCCTTTGGTAAATTCCAGATGTGTCCTGGAGATATCCCAGGATGGGAGAGGAGAAGTCTGAGGCGATGGAGGGGCCTGCAGACCTCAGAGGATCAGACAGGAGGGGGCAGATACTAGGGAGGGATACCTGCAGGACATGCTCACGTCCCCTGGGACAGAAGCCTTTCTCTCTTTTTTTCTTTTTAAAGAATTTATTTATTTATTTGACACAGAGCAAGAGAGAGCAAGAGAGAGCACAAGCAGGGGGAGAAGGAGGCAGAGGGAGAAGCAGGCTCCCCGCTGAGCATAGAGCCTGACATGGGGCTCGATCCCAGGACCCCGGGATCATGACCCGAGCCGAAGGCAGACGCTTAACTGACTGAGCCACCCAGGCGCCCCACTTTCTCTCTTTTTTTCTAATGATTACCCTTGGCCTTGGAGTTTATCAGTTTTGGATACCCAGGAAACCAGGCTTCTGAGCTTGCAGAGGCTGGGTGGAGGTCCTCCTTCCTCCTCTCATCCTCCCGTGGCCTCAAGGGGTTTCATGCACTTTAGTGGTGAGCCAGTTGGCCTTTTTGGTATCCGCCTGGAGCAGCTTAACTGGCATGGACCCTCTTCAACTTCATTATTCTGCACGTCTACTTTCAGTTGGTAAGGAACCCATCTTGATCGATTCATTCATTCATTCATTCCACAAATATTTACTAAGCACCTACTATATGCCAAGTCCAATGTTGGGCACTAGGGTTCACACCGGCCTACAAAAAAAAAAAAAAAAAGCCCCGCTTATGTAGATTTCATATTCTCAGGAATGGTCTTGCACGAGGATGCATTTAGGAATCTTTCACTCTCCCAAATCATCAAGAGTAGGAGGTCCCTCTCCTTGTGCTAGAATCCCCCTCCTCCAGATCACCCCCGGGTCCCCAGGCTTACTGGTTCCCTCCAGGACCTGTATGTGCCGGCCGAGGTGCATGAATTTCTTTAGCTTCTATCACTAGCCTTTTGGGGCCGGGCAGCGCCCTCTGTGGGGTAGAGCAGAGCTCCGTGTCGGCACCAGCAGGTTTTCATCGCGGGAGGATTTCAGGGCTGGGGGTAGGCTGTGAGCACCGGTCAGTCGGTCAGCAGTGTGAGGCGCATTGCCTGAGGCTCAGATGCCAGCCCAGAGAGCTACAGCGGAGCTCGTGTAGCTGGGACGCCGGCACCCGAGGTCATGGCGTGGCTGGGGTTTAGAGGCCTATCCTTGCAAGACTGGCGATCGAAAGAAGGCTCAATCCAGTTACAGTATCTCCTGGATACTTTCATTTGCATTTTCTTTCCATTACATGGATTAAGAAATGGGAGGTATAACATATTTGCATGATTGCAATTTAGCACTTCTCAAAACGGGTAAGTGACTGAGCGCCCTGAAGGCGTGCCTGTCACCGGCGAGGCTGCCTTGCCGGATGGGGGAGGGGCCGTCTTGCCCAGACTGGGAGGGACACTGCCTGCCGCTTGTGGGACCACCTTACCGACCCTGCTCCCGGCCACGGTTCTACAGAAGGCTGAAGCACAGCCTCGCAGTGTTCCTGCCAGCTTCTGGAAAGGGCCTTCTCACTGTCCCCCGGCCTCGAATTCGTGCTGCCCGAGTCAACAAGCGTGAAACCCAGCCCCTTCCCCATTTTCCCCAGACAAGCCAATCCCCCCACCCCCAGGTATTTCTTGGTCTCTTCTGTAGATGTGGCTGCTTCAGTGAGGGGGGTCGCACTGAGCGCCATAACAGTCTCCAGCAATGTCCTCCGTGCCCCCTCCCCCACACCATCATGACTTCCCCTCCCCCACTCCCATAGGGAGGGAGGGGAATGTCTTCCTGCGTAGGTGTCAACGGGCATGTCCCAGCCCTTAATGGCACTCAGGAAAGTAAAGGGCTTTCCATTCACCAAGCCAGCTCCCCTGAGGAGGTAATAAAAGTGATGATTAGAACTTCGGGGGTGGGGGAGGGAAATGGTGGCCAGGGTGGGCTCCGCTAGAATCGCTTTCCCAGGACTCAATACACCTGCTCCTCTTCGCCTGCTAAATCTGGCGGTGAGCCAGCCCATCAGCAGCCATTCTCTCTGAACGGATGTGGAGAGATGGGTCTGATGAGGGCAGGGCTGGGGCACTGTCCCCTCCTCCACAGAAGACAGTCTCCTGGGTAGGGAGGAGTCACCTCAGGGCTGGTGCAGTTCCTGTGTCCCAGAGTTAGGGGTGGACAGGTGAGGCAAGGGTGGCTTCCTGCCTTCCTTCGGACAAGATGTCCTCTTCTAGGGAAGAGGGCCGTTGGCGCATCTTCAGGGACACGCTTCTCCATCTGCCACCATGAATAAAGCGGTTAGTGAGGGTCTCCCCCAGTGCAAGCACATTCTGGGACATTTTAACTGGGAACTAGGGAGAGGGTATATATCAGGTTCTACTGTACAACATGCCAACACACACTTTATGCGTGCTTTAAAATGTAAGCTCTGCAAGTATCCTGGAGAACCAGGAAGACATCTTAGCGGCTGACTGAGCCCAGCCTCTGTCCCCAGCCCAGGGACCCCCTTGCATTCCTACTGGTCATGATCGATGCTGTGCTGACAGCAGTAGTTTTCTTCCTAAGACACAATTCTCCTTCAAAGGAAAATTCTAAGGGTGGAGGAAAAGCGCTATCCCTCCTTCCAGAATCCCTGGGATTTTTCTCTTTATTACAGCACATTTGCATGATGTCAGTCTTCTCCAGGGCCTGGAGAAAGAGCTTGGCAGGCGAGAACCGGTTGGGTCACTGTATTCGATTGCCTTTTTTGGAGCCCAATAAAGGGTAGCATTGTTTCTAGGAGGTCACCTGAAACATACATATGGTTCTCTGGCAGCCACAATGTCAAGGACTCCTGTGAGGCTGGGTCTCCTGGAGCCTTGCTCGGGGCCCAGCACCCCCAAGCTCAGCAGACTTCTGTAAATGGCTTCCGTCAGAATCAAACAAGGTGTGCCCAGAGCCAAGCTGCTGCTGGCTCCAACTGAAAGAAAGGCAGAGTCCTGCAATAAACTGTTGATACTTATCTATTATATGGCAGGTTCACTGGGGTAAGAACCGGCCGCTTCTTCCATTTCGTATCCAGCTCCCTTTCTAGGAGTTGCCTTTACCTGGGAGACTCAGAGGAGATGTTTGTTGAACTGAAAAACAATCCTCAATTCGACACCTCCTTACACCCAACCTCCAAATCTGTCTTCAAATTCAAATGGAGATATACAAAGCTAAGGTCAACACCTCCAATATATTTTGGAGCAGGTTTGTGAATGTGTAACCCTTCATTTTAAACCACCACCAAAAATAAATAAAAATAAATACATCACCGCCTAATTTCCTCTTTCCTTAGGTTATCAATACCCAGAATTGTAAGTAATTGAGTTTTATTAACTATTCTTGAGTCACTTGTTTGACTGATAATGGAAAACTCAGGTCTTTGAGATTATGTTAGGGTAGGCCAGACTGCTATAACAAATAGACCCGAAATACAATGGCTCAAGGGCAAGAGACATTGATTTCTTTCTCCCATGAGAGCCCAGGGCACATGTCCTGGATAGTTGGAGGAAGTTCTGCTCTCTGCATGCCTGTAGGACCCATGCCAAGAGTGGCTCCCAAGGATGCTATTCTGATCATCATTCCAGCTCCTGGGATGTGGCAAAGCATAGAGCTTTCCTGGGCTACCTGTAAGTTACACACCCCTTCTGCTCACACTGGAAAGAACGCAGCCACACGGCTGCACCTAACATCATGACTGGGAAGCAAGGTGGAAGCTGGTCAACCAGGCACCTGTCGACCTTGGAAACAGAGGATGAGTTTGGGAGAGAGTAGAGCGACTTGCCGATTTTGGATCTGGAAGAGATCTTAGGTATCTCCTTGTCTGATGGCCAACTCAGTACAAGCACTAATCCCCCGCTCACAGGGCTCCATGCCCCCGTTATGTATCGGAGCTGACTTTCTGATCTAGGACACTGAATAATGCCAGGCTTCAGTGTGTGGGACGGAAATGGGAAGGGTCTCTTCTTTCAGACACATTCTTTGTCACTTGACAAAAAGGATGACACAGAGGAGAGAGAAGCCACTTGCATGGGGGAGCCCATCCTTTGTGGCCCTGGGGGCCTGGGATGGGGCCATCCCCATGCTTGAGTTAGGCTAGGGCTCACAGATGTGTGCTGCATCTGTGAAGATGTGACAGGATCCGCGGCCACAACAGTGATTTGACTTGTAACTGCCGCTTCCGGCTGGCTGCAGGTGCGTTTCTAGAAGGATAGCTAATTTTTGTGATTCTGAAGAAAAGGCAGCATCAACCCACAGGTGACTTTGGAAGACTTCCCTGCATCCCAACTGCCTCCCTCACCAATAGTCTTGCCCATTAGCGTGGCCACCCTCTCTTCCCCTCACCCCACCCTTCTCCCCCCACGCCCCACTCCACCTTCCCATGAACTTTCTCATGCAAACGCTCAGTTCTGGCCTTGTGGGGGTCTCTCGTCGTTCTTGGACTTGCGTATTCCTGCCCTGCTGCCCTTCTGCTCAGAGCCGATCCCGCCCCCACCCGTTCGCTCATGCAGGGCTCCCCAGTTACCCTGCCCTGCTCCCACCCCCTAGATGCCTCTCTTGGCCCCTTGCGGGCACTCATCCATGGCTGGTTGCTGTCTTCCCAGAAGCACTGTAAGCTCCTTGAGTGTTTGCAGTCCCTCTTGTTTCCTTGTCTCCTTGGGCTTGCGCGTGGTATAGTGTGTATTCCGTAAATGCTTGTAGACAATAGCAATTTGTAAGAATTTGGGGGACGCTGCACCGACTTGAGCTGGAACCGCAGTTGAAAGTGACTCTTGGATGGCAGGGACTGACAACAGCCTTCCAGTGGGCCGGCCCCTGGTGGCTAGAGCAGAAGAGGAGAGCATGACAGAGGAAGGGCTTCTGACTGGGCTCAGCGGCAGCGAGCCCAGCTCCTGCAGGGTCCAAGCTTAGTGTGCCACACCCCGGGGCCTGGGGCTGGCCGTCCGAGGGATGTCGCTGGAGGCTGGCCACCACGTTCCTGGAAACACTCAGCTCAGTGGGTGGGACCACAGCTTCCCAAAGAGATGGGCAGGCAAAGCAAGGCAAGGATGCTGAGAATGGGCCACAGCCCTCTGGGTGGGCCACTTTGCCCACCTTCTCTGCTTTGTTCCCCGGGGGGGGCCTTTCGGATGATGCTTCTGTGCCCCGAGAGAGTGGAGAGGGGTGCAGGGAGAGGGAGTCACTTAGCTCTTGTGTCCCTAGTGGAAGGGCATCCGCTGAGCCCCCTCTTGCCCTCCTCCAGCGGGAATTTAAGGGACTCCCAGCTGCCCCTAAACTCCGGTCATTTAGGGACGGGTGACAAGCTCGGCCCAGTTTGAGACTCGGGGCCTGGGAGCCCAGGATTCTGTGAGGGACATCCCATGGGGTAAAATAGTCTTTCCTCAGCAGGGAGGAGGAGGGGTGCCTGGCATCGGGAATGGGGATGGTCTGGAAAGTACAGGTGCCCGTGCTCCTGCTGTGCAGATTGACTGGGGGTATGGGACACCCCCCGAAGCACTTTCCCTCAGAGATTCCCTCTCCTCCCGCAGGCACCAGCCCGCCCCCCAACCCCACCTAAGAAGTGACGGGAATTACGCAGGGCTGAGTGTCGGCGAAACACGAGATTCTGAAATGGCATCCACAGAATGCACACTGCTGAGACAATCCATTTCATGCCTTTTCTGGCTGGTCCAGATTCCACCATCAAAATTTCCAACGTCTGACCCCCCCCCCTTTGCCTGGCAGCTCTGCCGGGGGTCCCGGGTGCTTACTCTGACCTAGCACAGAGAAACAGAAGTAGGCGAGGCCCATCACCAATCCCAATTCTTTTTTTTTTCAAATTTTTATTGTTATGTTAATCACCATACATTACATCATTAGTTTTTGATGTAGTGTTCCATGATTCTTTGTTTGCGCATAACACCCAGTGCTTCATGCAGAACGTGCCCTCTTTAATACCCATCACCAGGACCAATCCCAATTTTGATGCTTCCTCTCCAACACCTAGGGGGAGGCCGTCAGGGGGCCTGGGGGCCCGTCTCCTAGGGCAGTGCTCCTTCAGCTGCAGGCTGCCACCCAACAGCGGATCAGGGGATACTTCAGGGGGTCTTGAGCAGCATCGAGACAGTAATAGAAAGTATCAGAGTGTCCTGCACAAAGTAGGCTAAGTATTGTTTTGTGAAACTTAGGGTTCTTCTTGGAGTACCCCAATGGATATAATGGGTACCCATGTAATGGGGGCTTCTTATGGTGGTCCTCGTTCACAAAATACCCAAATCGCCTCCTCCAGAGTTTCAGCAGACCCCGATGAATCCTGGAGTCATGCAGAGTGAGCGCGGGGAACTGTCCTTGGCCGCCTTCCTCTCAGATGTCCTCGCTGGTCTTCAGCAAGGGGACCTGACTGCGACGCCCCGGGCCCTGCCCCGCTGGGCCGTGTGGGCGAGAGGGAGGTGTGCTTGTACCAGAGAGGGCTCTGCGGAGGGCTAGCACCCCACAGGTACGCGTCTATGTGGACTCTGTTTATATCACACCTTTGAGGTGGCCCTTCTCAGGGCTTCTCCACAGCCCAGACTGTGACGACACGGACACACCCTTAACCGTGTGGACCGTCCAGAGCCCCGTCCTGGGAATGTGTGACCACTGCAGAAAACTACGCTGACACAATCTTTCCCAAACATCTCCTTTTCAAAACTGAAACACAGATGAAGCAAAAGAGAAGAAAAACAAATCCCGAGAAATAGCTTCTTCAAGGGAAGCCTGTCCTCCCTGTTGGAAGGTGGGGATGGTGTTACAGTCCCGTTTCTGTTTCCCCGGGTTGGGGGGGCCCGTGGCTGCCGAGGCTCCACGGACTCAGTCCATGATGGCTGAGCCCCAAACTACTTCTAGCTGCTTATGGCTGTGGGTGCTTTCTCTAGGTTTGATCTGGGGATTCCGAGGAACAGGAGGGACAAGGGAGTGTTAGTCAGCTGGCAATGCCGAAGAACTTTCCGAGGCTTTCTATTGACTGGCTTAGCACTTGAAGACTCTTTGCTGTTCTGACTTGAACTTCTCAATATTTCCTCTTACTTTTCTCATAGACCTCTGTTCCCATTGCCGGTTCAGATCATGCCCTGTGCACATCCAATTCCTGCCTGTAGCCATGGCCCCTCTAGTCATCTGAACGCCAGCCTTTCCGTCAGGCCGGGCAGGGGGCCCCCTCGCCCTGCCCTGTCCATCACAGCAGTTTCTGGACATTAGGACACTGGGCTCCGGTTCTCTCGCCACCTCCTGTTCTGGCCTACGTTTCAATCCCGTTTTGTTTTAAAGCAACAACTTCTGATTATGAAATTATCTCTACTTTCTGCAGAAAATGCAAAAAGCACAAAAAAGTATAAAGAGGAAAAAAAAATCATTCAAAAATCCCATCCTCGGACACAGCCCTCCTGTTACATCTTGGGGGATTTGCTGCCTGTCTTTTTTCTAGGTGTCTATTATATGTGATAGTTCATTACACTGATGTCGTGCTGTCAGAAACTATCTGACTTTATCCAGTTCAGGTGGTAACACAAGGGTTTTCCCATCAGGGCTCTTCCCAAACCTGACATTCACTGACCATACAATATCTTATTGGAGGAGGGAGCACCTTCATTTCATTGTTTATAGTTTCCAAAAAGGTTATGCTCATTTACACCCCCATTAGCAGCGTAGGAGACTGCCCACGTCACTTCCGGTGTCACTATGGTGTCCGAGAAGCAGGCCCCCAGATGGATTTGGATGGGGAGGAATGCCAGCATGAATGGGAAAGTGGTGGGGGGGCAGGGCCAGTGAAGACCTTCAGATGGACATCTGAGAAGGTGAGAGGGAAAAGGACTTTAGAAGGGTCTCCGACTTGTGGCAGGATTCTAAGAAAGCTTTGAGCAGAGATAGGGAAGCCCCAAACCACAGTTTCTTGCAAGAATGAGCTGGTATGAGGATCCCTGTCACTCTCAACCTTTGGTTGGGGTCCTCCATGGTTACGAGGGGTCAGGCAGCTGGAGCTGGAAGTCAATTTTCTGCTCCCCAGGCCGGCTCCCTCTCTCCCCACTCTTAGCCACCCCCCCTTCACCTTCTCAATTGTGAATGTAATTAAAATACATCATTATTAACTGCAAAAATGTTCTCATTTTGCTGATGTGCCTTTTTCTGATTAACCTCGAAATCAAACATTCATCATGAACCTAGTTACACACTTTCGTTTCTTCTAAAAACTGTATGTCTGGGTTCTCTGTTTGCCCATAATTGTTTTCCTTATTGACGTATAAAAGTATTTGCTGTGTGAAGCCTTTTAGCTCTTTGTTCATTTCCTTCAAATATTTTTAACCAATTTATCATTTCCCTTTATGTTTTGTGCAGGTTGTTTTTGGTATGTTTTTAGATAACTCATTCTTCTGTTGGCGGTCGTCTCATTTACTTCGTGATCAAAAAGCTTTTGCTCACCTAGGCTTTAGTTAAATATACACCGATATTTCCTTCTAGATATTTTTGGATTCATTTTTTTTTTACATTTGATACCCTGGGATTTTGGGGGGTGTATGTTATGAGGTAGGGATCAAATTTGATTTCTTCTCCTTCCCAAAGAGCCATATTTTCCAATTTCACTTTTAGATACTTCAAACATTAGCCATTGCTTTCTGGTATTTCCTTTCTCAGATTGAAGTTTTTAAAAAACATAAACTAGATTTCAGGACTGTGTGGTTCTACTTTTTCAATTGGTCTACAGAGTCTTGCATCAGCAACACACTATTTTAATTACTGTATCGACAATAATATGGTTAGATATCTCTTAGGGAAAGTACCTCCTTGATATTCTTTAAACAACTCTTAGCTAGTCTCATCTTTTTTTCCCCTTTCAAATCAGCTTTAGAATCTTTCATCAAGTTAAAAAAAAGTCCCACTGGGATTTAGTTAGGTTTGCATTTCACCTAAAAATTACTTTGGCGAGGATTAATAACCTTAATATATTGAATGTTTCAATCCAAGGTTATGTCTTTCCATTAACTTTTCTATTTTATCAATCTCTATAAAAGGTTTGTGTTTTTAATATAGGTCTTCGACATTTCTCATTAGTGTTGTTTCTCAATTTTTTTCAGTCCTCTCATGAATGCAATCCTCCCCGTCCCCTCTCCGCCCCCCCCACCCCGCCCAGATCTTCTGCTTGTTGTTGAAATATAGGAAAGTTGTTGATTTGGGAGATTTTGGTATGTTTTATCTTGTATCTTACATTTCCTTAATGTCTTATTGATACCAAGAATGTTCCAGTTGATGCTCTGATAGTATCTTGATGCATAATTATGTTATGGTCTACAGATAACACTTTGTTTCCTCCTTTCTAACAGGGATGTTGCTGTTGTAGTGTGTGAAAACAAGTTGGCGTGTGGTCCTGTTACTTTGAGGGTTGGATTTCAAAGTTATGGGGTTGAATTTATTTTGAAATTTCAAAGAACTTGAAAGGATAGCATGTGATTTTGGGGGGGTTATCAAAATGCTTGAACAGTGCTGTTCTGGAGTGCCCAATGGACAGCATGGGCTATATTTCAGGATAGTTCCCCTACCATGCCCAACTGATATTCCTGCTGAATGCTAGGAGCATGGTTACTACGGGATGCTCATTAGGTGCTTTGATAGGCAGTGGGGATGGAGATCTTCTAGGAAAGCTGAGAATCCCGACAAGGCCACGGGTTGGAAGAGCACGCAGCTGAGAAAGCACACATAGGCCAGCAGGACCAATGTCCCTCCCAAAACAAACCACCCAGCAAAAAGCAACCCCCAAACAAACCCTTCTGAAGCTTTTCAAAGTTCTAATCATTGTGCCTTTCCATCGGCTGCTCTAGAAGGTGTTTTCCAACTGTCGGTTCATGAACTCTGCGAGGCGCATGGAGGAATTAAAGGAGACAAATAGCCAATTTTAAAAACCTCTAACTTAAGTATTTTTAAACAACTCCCCTTTAATCAAAGTGTGGATTCTCTGTACGTGTCTTGTTTGCGTCCATGGGGTAGCTCGGGGAGACTCTCTGAGCATCTTCAGGCCTAGTGTCCTTGGGTGGCCTGGCTCTCGCTGCTGGCTACCATGATGCTTTCTGGCCACCAGTCAGTCTCAGCTCTTCTCTTTAGTCCTTCGTTAATGGCTTTAGACCCACAATGGACTTGTTAGTTAAAAATAGGAAGCAACTAATAATGTATTGTATGGTGACTAACATAACATCATAAAATAAAATAAAATTAAAAAACAATAGAAATAGGAAGCAAAGAGAATCCTGATGCGGAATTACAAGTCACTGCAGAGCACAAACATGGAAATAAGTCTACAGATGAGCTGCAGGATAACCCTTTCAAGGTCCCCAAGTGGCATTCAGCTCATCAAAATCCCTCCATTTGAATAGCATTTTTGAAGTACTCTTTCTTGCGCCAAGATCTCTGATACCTCAAAAACCATTGTTCAAAAGGAAAACAAACATGCATTTCAGGGAGGCAGGAAGAAAAGCCTTCCTTTGCTGCACTGTGTGGAAATGTGGACTATGCATGATCATTCTCTATCATTTAGAGACAAAACAAAAATTATGAGAGCAAATTCACACAATTAAAAAAAATTACATCTTTCTGCAGCTTTGATCTATTTTCCAGGCTGCAACATGTAGTTAAATTTCAATTTACGTCTTCGTTTTTGATTCCTCCAAACCAAACACAATATATGTTTAAATATATTTGTTGACTGTGCTTTCTCTTCTAGCTGGAATCATTCTGAGGACAGGTGTAAACAGATGCCCCCTTAGCCTATAAACAAACACATTTCTGAAATTACTCTAAGACACTCAATTAACTTGGAGCCAAGTAGTTTCCCGTATCTTCAAGAAATAGGTTTTCCAAAACAAAACAAAAACAGAAAGAAATACAGGCTTTTGAAATGTCACCCCAGTAAATAAAAGTGTTGTTGTGAGGTACGGGGGTGTTAGTCAAGGTGTGGGGGGCAGAATTTGTAATAGCTGATGGAAAGTAGGGCCAGGCCCAGTTGTCTATCAAGGTATTTCTTTTTTTTAAAATTTTTTATTGTTATGTTAATCACCATACATTACATCATTAGTTTTAGATGTAGTGTTCCATGATTCATTGTTTGTGCATAACACCCAGTGCTCCATGCAGAACGTGCCCTCCTCAATACCCATCACCAGGCTAACCCATCTTCCCACCCCCCTCCCCTCTAGAACCCTCAGTTTGTTTTTCAGAGTCCATCGTCTCTCATGGTTCGTCTCCCCCTCCGATTTCCCCCCCTTCATTCTTCCCCTCCTGCTATCTTCTTCTTCTTCTTTTTTTTTTCCTTAACATATATTGCATTATTTGTTTCAGAGGTACAGGTCTGTGATTCAACAGTCTTGCACAATTCACAGCGCTCACCATAGCACATACCCTCCCCAGTGTCTATCACCCAGTCACCCCATCCCTCCCACCCCACCCCCCACTCCAGCAACCCTCAGTTTGTTTCCTGAGATTAAGAATTCCTCATATCAGTGAGGTCATATGATACATGTCTTTCTCTGATTGACTTATTTCGCTCAGCATAACACCCTCCAGTTCCATCCACGTCGTTGCAAATGGCAAGATCTCATTCCTTTTGATGGCTGCATAATATTCCATTGTAAATATATATATATATAGGTGTGGTTTCTGACCAGGAAGATTTTAATTTTTTTTTTCTTGGCTGCAGGCTGGTCTGTGACAGTTCTTATGAAGCCAACCCCAAAGAGTTTTGTTAGAGGACCCACCACCAGATAGGCAGCAAGGTAAGAAATCCCTCCCTTACGGGTTGACTGGACAGAGCTGCACGGACTTGCTATAAAACAGCACGTGGCCAGTACAGTTTCCCATATTTCGCTTTCTAATCGTCCCAGTGAAATATCTCAAGAGTTTAAAGAAGCGTGAGAAAGGCAAGCCCAACGTGATGCAATCTACGGTGCTGGCCCCTGAGGAGAAACAAGGTTAGTTTTTGTTTTTCAGATGTATACTATGTACCGCACTGAACACCATCCATGCTATTTATGAGTAAGGGGGATTTTCTGCTTAGATTAATAATCTGTTTCTAGAAGAACAGCCCATGGGAAAGTATCCTCTTTTCCAACTCTAAACGGGGAAGGCCATTGCCTATGCTAAAAAAAAGTCTTAGGATTTAGGTATTTAGTGGATTTAACTCTTTAGTGGAATGCACAGAATCAAAGATCATTAGAGACCATTTCCCCTGAGCACACAGAATGGAGCAGAAGGAGTGTAAATGTAGCTGGCTTCAATTTTCTTTTTTAATTGCAAGATGCTAATCCCTCCCCTTTTAAAAACCCACTTGAAATCCTTCTTAGTTATGGAGAAGCAGTGAGAGCAAGCAGTTGTGGGTTCTTTTTTAATGGATTTAGACTGTTAGCAGAACCTTCCTTGACTTGCCCTAAATCTCCTGAAGGAAAAGCTAATTAGGTGAGGAGGTGAATCTACTTGCACAGGAGCTAGGACCTTCTAGGAAAGATCCGACACCTAATTCCAGATATTCAAAGCCCTGAAGTCTTTTGGGATGGATAAATTGTGGACCAAACTCAGGCATCAAATACAACCTTGAGAAAAGACTGCTGGCCCAGGCTCAACATAAGTAAGGCTCAAGGAGGAGGTGAGTTGGGGGAGAGGATGGGATTCTAGCACCATGCGTGGGGGCGGGGGCAACCCTTGACCCAGCCACTCAGGCCCCCTGGACATGCTTTGGAAACAGCAACCAAGTGCGTGTGTGGATGCATGGACTCATGTGCATGCTCCAAGGTGGGGACACCCTAGATTGAATTTAACACCCAGGAGGTGGGGCCCCCTTTTCTTGCAGAAGTCTGCAGCCTGCTCAGGGACTGAGCAGGGGCATTGCCACTGCTGGACCAGCTCAAGCCTGGGGACCCTCCCCAGGGTCAGTGTTCAACAGTGATCTCATGTCGCGGTCAGACCCAACAGTGAGAGAGAGCGAGTCACACTCCACTTTTCTTTTCCCGTGACATTTGAGAGTCACACAGTCCTCACATAGGATCCTATTAGGCTAGAGAAGGGTAAGCCAGAGTAGCACCTGTTGAATCCACTTCTGGAAGTGAAACTTCTTGGCCTCCTCCTTTTCTGTCTGATGAGGCGCTTTTCCAGGACTCTCTCTGGAGAAAGGGTGTTGAGCAGGAAGTGAAGACTAATATTAAGCTTTGCACTTCTGGGAGGTGAGCTGGCTGGGGTCCAGGCAGGCGCAACAGATTTCGCTGAGGGTTATCTGGGGGCGAACGCCCATTTAGATTCGCCCCAGGGAGTGTCGCCTTCCTGCTGCAAATTCACCTGTGATTAGGTGTGCAGCCGCAGGTAGTTGGTACAGGCTGTAAATTGGGACACCACGATGGAACTTAAGCCTCTGGAGGGATTTCTGAGCACCCTCTACTTGGAGACAAAAGACCCAGATGTCTTGGGGGAAGAGACCCAAGCCAGCAGGGCCTCTTCCAGGGGGAAGGCACCAGGGGTGGGCACAAAGGGATTTCAGCTTCCATTTCTGGAATCAGGCTCAAAACCGTCCTGGCCTTTTAGGAAAGAAATGGTGGTGATGTGGAACAGAGAAGGGCCACAAATAAGCTAGCATAACAGTCAAGCTACTCAGCCTTCGATGTGCAAGGTTGTCAGTTGTTCTTTGTCACGTGATTGCCGTGTCTGTCTGTCCAGCCTGGGGCCCATGGACACAGTCCTCTGGAAGCCCCAGTAACCATTCAGATCCTAAGGGCTGCTTCCGGCCTGAGTCAACATGGGAGGTCTTTGTAGGAGAGGAGCTCTTTTGGCTCACGTTTTAGAAGGAAGTTGGGAAGAAACCATCAGCATCAGACTAGTAAAGTGTTGGGAAGTCCATTTCAGCTGGGACTAGAGGGAACTAGAAGTTTCTAGAGGTCTGTTCTCCACTTTATCCTTCGCTACGCTCACTGTGCCTGGGGATTTCCTCCCAGCTCTTAGCGTTGTAAGTACCAACTTGGGTCCTTATTTGATTAAGATCTGTCTCTAGATTACTGCTTTCCTGCGGGCAGAGATCCTGTCTGTCTGCTGGTCACTTTTTATCTTTATGAAGGCACAGGAGGTTCAAGTGTCCATATCAACTTTTGGGAGACGTAACCACCTGTCGGTATCCAGGCACAGGGTGGGGAGGTGGTGTCTGGGCTATTGGGGGCCACTTTGTTTTTGGGTTGAGGGGCTGCTTAGAGTTGGGGGAAATGTGCTCAACAGCAGCTTCAAAGCTACCTGTGGAAGGGACCCCCCCCCTCAGTTTTAGACTGTCATACTTCTAGGCCTTCCTGGTCACCATTGACAGGGGCAGGTAGATAGAGAGAAAGGTGGGGCCTCCCAGGCCCCGGGAGAGGTAGGACCAGCACAGGGAGCAGTTGTCATGGCTTAGAAACATCACCTGAAAGGATGTTGGCATCTGGTTGAGAGGAAAGCTGGTTGAAGAGAAGGGCAAAGAATAAAGGTGAAATGAAGATCCCTTGGGAGGTCCCGGGGTGAAGTCTGGTGACAGTTTCTGCCACCATCTCTCGGCCATCCCTCAGTTTTCCCGGTGCCGAGAGCCCCATGGCCCATACCCCAAGGCCTCCCATCTCGTCTGGAGCCGGGGGTCCCAGGTGTCCGAACCCATCAGGACATGGGCCTGGGGACTAGGTGCCAGGAAGGAAGAATCGGTGTACATCAGCCCAATTTATAAGTTTCTTAATATCAAAGATCCTAATCACCTGCGAACCAAAAAAAGCAAAGTGCCAAAGCATCAAGTAGAAGCTAAGAAGGTGCTGGGACTGAACTGCTCCCCACAGCTGGACTCAGAAGGTCATCATCCCACACTCACTGGGGACAAGGCAGGGCCTTGGGCCTGGCTCGGACCCACCAGGAGAGACTACATCGTTTAGATTGTTGTTTGTGTCTCCTACCGAGCCTCGAGCATCCGGAGGAGGGCTCCGCCCTTTGGTCCTTTGGCTTCCCTACGGCCTGCACCCTGTACCCACCAAATGCATCTGACCAATGCGTCGGGGATGAAAGTGCCTTCAGAGAGGGAGTCCTTCTAGTGCTGTCACCTGGTTTCTTCTATTCAGGCAAATGTTAAATACAATCACGATATAATCCCTGGGCCATGGCGCATGGACTCTTGCCTCTGTCCTCCATGTGTAGGAGGCGGGGAAAATTGAGTCGTGGGTGAAAAAAAAGCTGATGGGTTTCAGAAAACCATGGACTGCTGGTGCTCGAGGGCCGCTTCCAGTCCCCCAAGTTCAAAGACCTCATTTTACATCAGAAGCAACAGTGGCCTGGGGTGGGGGTGGGGGCCCTGTGCATTTCCTTGGCTCTGCCCAGGCCATTCTGAGGCTGGGCCCAGGGTGCATCCACAGCAGGTGTAGCCTGCAGGGGCAGATCCCTGTGACCGGTTGGTCACAGCCTACAATGGCTTCCATGGCTTGGGGCCAAAGAAGGTTTCACCTCTGAGGGCCTAGGTGTAAGAGACCTTAAGACCCAGAGTCAGCTGGGGCAGCTCATTTTTGGTAGCATGAGGGCTGCCATAAGGCCAAAGTACAGAGGGGAAGACACAAGAGAGCTTATTCCAGAACACTTTACCCTCCAAGGAAGAAGCCCTAGACTGGGGAAAAAAAGTCCCCAGAGGTCAGGTTGGCCTTTTCGCAGATTGTCTCCTGGAGCAACCCCTACCTGCTTCCACCCTTGCTGACTTCCGCAAAGTCAGCCTCCTCCCCACCCACCCCTCAGGGCACCAGGGATGCTATTCCAGAGGCAGAGGCTGAGGGCCTTGGGAAGATTGGACAGTATCAAAGAGGAGAGAGAAGGAGGGGCCTCCTGTAGCCATCGGGTGTGAATAGAAATGGCACTTCAGGGAAAACAGCCAGACTTGGGCATCGAGAGAAGTGGCCCTGATGTCTGGGCAAAGGCAGACTTGGCCGCATGCATTACGAGGAGCAGGAGTAGATGGATGATCAGACTGTGGGGAAATAGGATCAGCCTTGTTCCCGGTTGGAGCACCCTTTCCTGCAGAGATCCCCATCGCTCTCCGCAACCTACTGGTCGAGAATGAAGGCCTGAATCACAAGAAGCGGAAGTGGCCGGGCTCTTGGCCACTCCACTGAGCCATCGGAGAGAGAAGTGGCAGGACCGTTCCCCAAGGACAAGTCCGTTCAGGGGCCCCGGGGTCTCCAGACAGTGCACCTGCTGTCCTCTGTGCACTGCTGGGCCCTGCGATGTGGGAGGCACGGCCGCACCCCTGCTTGGGTCAGCTGGTAGGTGGGGCAGCTGGTCGCAAATCTATCAACTCAGAAACATCAGTATTGCTAAGGCAGAATGGCCCAGGTCCCAGGAAAACATTCTTCGATGCCTGAAGAGATGCGGGTGAGGGGTGGAGGAAGATTCGAGAGATGGAGGAAGTAAGGACACGATCTGACTCTTCCCCCTGCTGGGATTTCTGTAGTGCATCAAGGATGTAGCGTCTCCATATAATCCTACTGCAAATGAACTCTTTCGACTATGCTCCCCAGTAATGGCCGATCCCCCATTGTGTCATGGCACCCAGTTCTTCCAAACCAGAAACCTCAAGGTCATCGTTGACCCCAGCACAGTCAACAAAATCATGTCAGTTGCTACTCCCCGGCGCTTTCACAGTGTCGTTCACCGCCTCAGGCGGGCCCGCAGCCTCCAGCTGAGTCCCAATCCTGGCTGCCAAGCCCGGGAGCTTGCGTGCAGGCTCCCCACTGGCCTCCCAGTCTCCGGGCTCAACCCTTCCAGTCCTTTCCATGCACCGCTGACAAGCGATTCTCCCCTGCCGCCACTCAGCACCCTCCCTGCTAGGCTTGCAAAACCTTCAACAGCTTCCCATTGCCCACAGATTAAAGTCCAAACTCTCTAACTTGGTGTGAGCGACCAGACGCTTCGGCGCCCCCCTCCCCACCTCCCGCCACCCCCTGCCCCCCGCCCGGCCTCCCTCTCTTGCTTTGTCCTCCTTCTTCTGCACACACCCTCCATCCTTGTTCAAGTGTTGCCTCAATTGTTCCTGAGCACTTTGTGCGCCCCCCCCACCTCCTCTCCCCTAAGCATCAAATTTCACTCAGATTTCAGCTGAACCCCACCTCTGCAGTCACCCCGACTTCTTTAGGGATCTTAGGAATGGTGGTCTCGGCTCATCCATCTCTCTCCCTAAAGGCACTGTAAATTCCTTGAGGGCATGGATGGGCTGTCATGGTTATGAGGCCTCAGCCTTGACGTAAGCCGACAGGGCCGAGGGCCGTGCCTGCTGGCTGTCCTGGCTCGTGGGGCTCAGAGCCCCAGGACTGGGGCGGGGGGGGTCGCAACATGCGTTTAGAGTGGTGCGTGTGTTGGCTCTCCACCGAGGTCCAGTGCTGACTGGAAGAAGCCCAGGCTGAGATGAAAGGAGCAGGGAGAAAGGAAGAGGGGAAAGAAGAGCCTGGAGGTGGCTCCTTGTGTTCTTAGGGGAAAAGGGGAACCTCTCTATATCCATCGACAGGGAATACCAACACTGCCCCAGCCCCGGAGGGGCCTGAGCAGAAATCGCTGCCGGAGGAGAAGCGGAGTGGTGGCGGGGTGGGGGCTGGGGGATACTATCACTTTCAGGGGACCGGACGCTTCAGACCGACAGAGCGACCCCCACTGTCCAGGGAGGAATGGGGGAAAGCGAGTGGGGGTGCCGATGTGGGTCAGCGGTGGGGGCTCCCACTCTGCCCACCCAGGGGCCGGTGGTCATGTGGGGAGGGGCCAGAAGATGGCAAATTTCTTCTGTCAAAACGAAAAGACTCTATTGAGCAATTCCCAAGGTCTCACCCCCTTCAAGCTGGAACCAGCCATTCCCAGAGGTCCTCAAACCCCAGCCATTCGGGGTGTGGGTGACAAGCCACCCTCCTCTGGACTCTCAGGGTCAGGGATGGCCTCTGTTAGGGAAGGGCTTGTCTGGGTGCAGAAAAGGGGCTGGGATCTGAAAGATGGGGGTCTTCTGCCTGACGGGAGGACGGGGGTCCTGGGGAATGGGGTGGCGCCTTCCTTTCCTCCCTCCACCTTGTGCCCACCTCTCCCTGCCCATTCCCCTCCCCCCAGAGCTGCGGGCACGCTGCTAAGTCATAAACATCAGGAAGAGAGGCCGGTGGAGAGGCTCAGGGAAGACAGCCATGGAGAGGGATGCGGGCTGAGCGCTCCCACTCCCAGCCTGGCCTCCCTGAGACTTTGCAGGGAGTCCATCTCTACTACGGAGCAGCCAGATGCCTCCCAGCCTCCCTGGGGGCGGCGGAGGGTGGGGTGGGGTGGGGTGGGTGATGGTGGCTCTCGGATTAGTTCAGATCTGGAACTTTCCTTGGTATCCCTTGAGAATAAAATGTTGTCAGGGTGCAAGCTGAATAAGACACATCACCTATCTTACACAGTAGTGTTTTTCATCCTGCGGGTTGCAGACCATTAGTGGGTTGTGAAATCAATTTAGTGGTTTATAGACAGCACTTTAAAACAAGAGATTAAAAACAAAAGCCTCAGTGTATTGCTTACAGAAAAGGTTAAGTGGGGTTTTCTTTTTTTTCCAGGTGTGGGTACATCTTTCCATACCTAGGATCTATATCTATACTGTATCTAAATATCTGTACTGGGTGTGGATGAAAAATGAATTTATTTCCATGGTTTTGGGGTCAAAAAAATGGAAGAACATTGGCCTAGCCTAGGACGTCACCACTGGGCCCAGTAGTAGACCCTGATACAGTGCGGAGAGAGACCAAGCCCAAGGCTCAGGGCCCATTTTGGCCTCATGGACCCGACAGCCTGGGATTAGGCGACCACCTTGTGGGGGCCCCATCTCTCCTTGGAGTGAGGACATGTGCGGGCCACTGGATGAGCAGGATTGAGACGGGGAGCCTCCTTTAGAGGCCTTGGAGTGTATCTCTAGCTGTCCGCATGCCGCGACTCTCTGTCACTGCGGCATTCATGGTAGCTTCTGAGATGTACGGACTGGAAAAAGAGAGCCTGGAAGGACTGGGAAGAACTGGGTAGTGGTGAGGCAGAATGGGAAGACAGGAGTTTGTGGGCAAGTGTCAGCAGCCCTCCGGGTCCTGCCGCTATTTGAGTTAAGAGGATGGGCAGGGAGAAGCACATGTCTGAGCTAAAAGCACGAAATCCAAGATCTGCCCCAAGAGTTGGAGGTGCCAGGACTGGAGACCTTTGTCCTGGCAGATCAGTCTCAAAGGGCCCCGCCGGCCCGGCGGGAGACCATTCGCCAAAGCACGAGGGTCTGGGGAGGGAGCAGGTCCCGCCCGACTCCTCACTGAAAGCCGTCCCCTGCGCTAGCAGCAAGCTGCATTGCAGAAAGAGAAAAGTGTGTAAGACTTTGATCATCCACTGCAGGAATGCTTCACAAATTAACCAAGGATTAGAGACTGGCATCCAGGATGCTGAGAGAGAGGAGAAAGAATTTGAATGTGTGTGTGTGTGTGTGTGTGTGTGTGTGCGTGCACGTGGACACGTGTGGTTCTCCTGTGTGGTTGCTGGGGTGGTGACGGTGCGTGGGCTAGGGGGATGCCCTGGGTGGGGCGTTCCTGAATCAGGGTGGTGGGGAAGCTACACAAAGAGCACGTTTTACTAAGGGAAAAATAATATAGTACGTAGCGCACTGCCCTGAATATATACTACATGCTTGATTTAGTTGGGATGATTTTACCAACGACTGCAAGAATGACATGGGCTTGTGAATCGCTGTGGAGACGAGAAAGAGGGGGAGTCAAAGGTGTCAGTCCCCAGGGTGTGGGCAGCATGCAAGAATGACTAAAATTGGGATTCTAGTGTGAAACGAAGAGCTTTTGAAGCTTAGATATAGTGTGGGCTGCTCTTTGCTTCCTTCAAAACCCCTTATATTTCCCCAGAGAGAGAGAACCTTCCCTCATTTCCCCCCTCCTCCCTTGTTCCTTGTGACCCTTCCTGCTTCCCAGGGCTACCCATGTCCCGGGCTTTCAGCGCACCTTGAAGAGGGTAGAGTAATTCTCTGCGCTATGAGGGGGTATGGGTTTAGGTGTCCGGTCTGGTCTGGGCTACTTCCCCAGCTGGGGCCTGAACCGGTGGCGATTTCTGTTTTCTCCTATTTGGGAGTAACAAGGAAGGATCCCCCTGCCTTGGATTCATTACTGAGCTCATGAGACGCAGCAGAAGCTGTCTGTAAGGCGTTTGGCTCGTTAATGTCATTTCCATCGTTCCCGAGGGTGGCAGTCCCTGCTCAGGAGTGGCCGTGTCCCACAACTATTTCCACAAACACTTCAGAGCACCCGTGTCGGCTAGCACTGGGCCTGGGGTGGGGGGATCCAAGGACGACAGAGGCCAGAACCTCCACCCTCTAGACGGCTCCAAGCTTGGCCTGGGGAAGCTTGGAAACAGAGTCATGGGACGGAAGGACAATGTCAACTGGGATGAGATCAAGGGTGCAACGGTCTGCAATGGGATTTCACTGCTAGTGTTGCTTTAACATGGGGTGCGCTTTGCAGCTTGAACTTCTGTGTGAGTGGGAAACCCTTTCTGAGACCCCTTGGGAACATCCTTCAGCTGCTTCAACGTTCACTGTGTAGACTTGAGTCAACAAAACTATTCCTTGCAGGCAAAGGATCCCGTAGGAGGTGGTTGGAGAAAGGAAACTCACTCAGAAACCACGTGGGTAACACAGTGGCCTTTTACCGAATAGATTTTATAAAAATCGGAGACGGAATGTGCCTGCCATCTCTCCCTCTGGTAGTAGGTAGAGGGCCCTGAAGGACTCAACCAGGATTCTTCATCAATGCTTTGCATCCCTGGCTCCCCAATTCTGCATCGAGGTGCCCCAGGGCCCTGCCGCAAGCTCACGAGCGCGTCACAGGATATTTTAAAGCTTGCAAAGTGAACACAGGGACATTCGCCAGATGCCACGCTGTGGGGTCCTTTGGACCTAACTACCTATTAATGGAACCATCAGCTGTATCTTTAAGCCTGGGGGCACTGCAGAGTGTCACTGAGACACTGAGGGCATCTTGGACCGAGAACGTTTGGCCGCCTGTGGTGTGGCTTCAGCATGGACCCAATCTGATGGGACACGTGACAACCTGCCCGCTCACAGACAACCTCTTCTGCGTATCCCCTGCTCCGTTTTATCACTGGCCAGCTCCTTTGAACTTGCCGTTGCCAATTTGTTTCTGTCAAATGGTGGCGTGTTTGGCATGAGCTGGATCCTCATTCAGAGCACCCACCAATGGCTCAGCACCACGGGCAGCCGGGACTGCCGCCTTTCGGGGCTGAGAAAGAGCCACTTAGCACAGTGGCTGTGTCAAACGGACTCGACAGAGGTTGGCAGGGTTTGCCTTTAAGCCATCTGATGGCAGGGCCCGCGCCTCCTGCTTCCGGACCTCGTCACGTGCTTCCCCGCGGCAGGTGCCCCCCGGATCTCTCTGCTCACTCTTTCCTCCCTCCCATCCGCGCTCCCCTGCAGGCCCCGAAGTGGCCTGTCCCCCTTTGCATCCCTCCTGGGACTGTGCATTCTGCCTTCCTGGGGCTTCACTGGACTGTTGCCTTCAACTGCCTTTGGAACTCTCCCTCGCTAAAATTCTCAGCAGTTGGTGCCCTGGTTCTGCAGCCAGGTGGACTGGACTCCAGGTCTGAAGGAGGCGGTCCAGACCTTTGCGTGGAGACCCAGCAGCGAGCAGGCTGGAAATGCCCTGTGGAGTTGTGATGAGTCAGTTATGAACTTGATTGCAAGCATGGGGTCTGGGCCGGTGGAAGCTGCACACAGCACTGTCTCGTCACGGCCTGCTCGTTTTCCGGGGGCTCTCGCTGCCGTAGCTGAAGAAAAACTTGATGTAGCAGGCCCAGCAGAGGCCAGCAGAGGAGATTCGTGGCCTGGGGGACTTTGGCCCCCTCGTATGGCCCCTCTCCTGCCTCCGCCCCTCTCCCCGAAGGCTCTTGCATCTTTCTAGGCATGCGACCTTTCGAATGTATCCAGCCCAGTGATGGGGCAGGGCTGTATGGGGATTTCTGTGCTGATTTAATAACCTTTCCCCTTCTCAGGACGACAGAGGAACCAATATCTCCGGGGTGGAAGTGTCCCCTTCTCCCCATCCTCCCAACCTCGGGGCCCTGCTTCCCGGGTTGTCCGGTTGTCCTTGTGACTCACCAAGTGTGTGGAGGACTGGGGGGCAGGGGGCTGGGAAGGGGCAGGTCTTGCCATGGACACTTGGACTCCTCAGAGTTGCCATCCACCCTGTGTGTCAGCCCCAAGAGGGCATTTTGGAGATGGACAGGGGCTTGGTCTTTTCCATTTTTTTGGAGTACCTTGAATATTTGAAAGAAGAAGAAATAAAATGCCAAAAACTGGTACAAAAAATTGTAGGTGGTATATTCTAAACAGCTTCTCGTCTTAGATATTTAGACGTTACTTAGTTTTATTTTTGGTATTGTGCATAAAGCTATGATGAATATTCTTCTAGCTAACTCTGCACACATAGCTTATTTTCTTAGACTACATTTCCAAAAGTGGAATTTCTGGGTCAGGAGGTAGAGCAACGACAGAAAACTTCTGTAAGAACAAATGTTACCTCCAAGGAAACTGATGTCCATGGCAGAGCATGAGAGCATTCTCTCTCCATCCACGTTATTAACACTCCCTCCACCTGTGCCAACTCGGCGGGTCAGGGGAAGGTGCACGCGAGAGCCCCCAGCCGTCACTGGGAGCTGCATCTTAGGAGAAACAAAGGGCACCATGTGGGACAACCAGGGGCCAGGTGTCTCGCGAGGGCAGTCCCGAGCTTGGGAAGGGCTGACCTGGCTGGAGGACAGAGAGGACTGAGACAAGGCACCAGGTGGCTGCATCGTCCGTGAGCACCAAGCCCGGGGATGGGGTCATTTTCAGAAACCCCCTGACCACAAGGAGCAGGAGGGCCTTGAGAGAACTGGAAGCACCCGTAGGCGAGGTCCAGGGACATCTGGTGCATGGGCTGGGCTTCTGTTTGGTTGTTCTCCTTCTTTTAAGAGGCAATACCATGGGTTCCTTACTGACAGCATCTGGGTACACTGGGAGGCGTTCCAGGAATAGCATGGGTTGGGGGGGGTGAATGCTCGTGAGTGAGCAAAATCCACCTCTCCCTAGACTTTGCCCCTGACCTAGGCCTTGGGGTGAGAGGGTGTGTCCTTGTGCCCCCAGATGCAGGGCTGAATGATTCCTGATTGGAGGCGAAGGGCTGCTTGCAACATGGCACGTAGCTAGAGTGAACACCGAGGAAGCCTGCCACTCCCTCGTTCACCCATTGCCAGCCTTGCAAAGCCGGCACTGGAGGGGAAGCCTGGATGTCGGCGGGGCTGGATTTCCTTCTGCATTCACCCTTCCTTAGAGACTCTCTGGAAAGCCCCTGCTTTTACCATGCCGCCCCCGAGGAGAGCTCCTTCTCTTTGGCTCTTTTTTTTTGCACACTGCAGACGCCAAGCTATTCTCCAGGCTAGTGTTTTTTTTTTTTTCTCCCCAAAAGAGAAACAAAGAAATAAGATAATTTGGTTTACAGTACGTAGTTACTTGTCTCTGGGTTAGGATTGCTGGCGGTTGCCCTGCCTGGCGTCCAGCTTGGCTCCCAAGTTTCTGAGGCCACATTTAACTCCGAGCGCCCCCGGAGCACGTTCAAGGACTATGAGTTGCCTTGAAATTCACACCCCAGAGAGCTGGCGGAGGCTGAATGGGAGTCCTCACTCCCTGTGAATTGGGAGTTGTATCTTGCTGCGGCAGCTCGCTCCTTCCCCGGTTATTCTCATGGATGATTCTTTTCAAATACTGCCTTTTTTTTTTTTGTCTCAGGCACCATTTCCAGCTAGATTCTATACTGGTCTCCACGTTGAGGGCTCCAGGGCTGCTGTAGCCAGTGAGCACAGACTGGGTGGTTTAAAACAACGGAAATGTATTGTCTCACAGTTCTGTAAGTCAGAAGTCAGAAATCAGGGTGTCAGCAGGGTAGGTTCCTTCCGGAGGCTCTGAGGGAGAGTCGGTTCCGAGCCCCTCTCCTTGCTTCTGGTAGCTGCCAGTCACCCTCGGCTTTCCTTGGCTTGTGGATACATCACTCCAGTCTCTGCCTCTGTCTTCATATGGTGTTTTCCTCTCTGTATGTGTCTTTAGGTGTCCTCTCCTCCTCTTAAAAGGACGAAAATCACTGGATTCAGGGCCCACCCCCCCTCCAGTATGATCTCATCTCAACTCATTACAGTTGCAAAGACCCTATTTCCAAATAAGGTCACATTCTGAGGTTCTGGGTGGCCATGGATTTTTGAAGGTCACCAGTTGACCCACCATGGTGTCTCGGTCTTCAGACCCTTCCATCCACCAATTCATTCCACACAGCTTGTCAGAGCCATTTTTCTCAACCTGCGCTTAGCAGGAGCACCTAACCCTCACTCTGGAACTCGGTGACTTCCCACTGCCAACAGAGTAAAGCCCTATCTCCTTAGCTCAGCTTTCGATGACGCCCCCTATCTGGTCCCAGCAATCTTTCTCGCATTCCTTTTCTCCACTACCCTACACATACTCTGCAGTCCCACTTGAAAGGTCTTGTACGCTGTGGCGCGTGCTGGGAGGGCTCTCGCCTCCTGCTCAGGCCTTTGTCCCTTGCCCAGATGCTCTCCTCCCCCAGCATCCATGTCGCGTCATACCTTTTTCCTCTGAGGAGAACATGGCTAGCCAGCTGAGGTCACGGGCTCAGCTCTGCCCCTAGACTGACTTGACACCCCCCTCTCCCCCCGCCCCCACTCTTCACCACTCTTCAGTGTGGAGAGATGGTGCTCTCTGCCGGAGCAGCATTTTTACCCAAAGATGAGTCTGTGTCTTATACTTCGTTGGGTCCTTGGATTGGAAAATGACGCATTGAGTCTTGTGGCTTCTTGGCAGATGACTGTGGGTGCCGCTGCTGTGAGCACACAAGGGGTTTAGACCCCAAGTGACTGGGATGCTCACGGTTCAACGCCTGAACTCCATGCCTGTAGCCCTAGGACGGCTGATGTGGTTAAAGAGCTCTGTGCTGAGATGCAGGGAGGGGAAGGAGAGAATGGCTGCTTGCTTTGAGAGTCAAGGGCAATGGTCTTTCAAAGGAAGAGGGTACTGGCAGAAGGGCTGCAGAAGCAGAACCCCGGGGCAGAGTTCCAAGGGGCACTGGGCTCAGTGGGAAGAGCTGCGGCGTTATCCAGACAGTTGGTGGGCGAGATGGCTTGGCGGGGCAAGGCTGGGGAGGGAGGTAAAAAGGAGACCTGGAGTGCAATGAACAGGATAGCTTCCAACCCCTTTTGCTGTCAGATTTCGCAGGTGCTCTGAAAACTTGAAAGTAACAAGGAAGTTTTCACTCCAAAGATGGATACTAGTGTCTTTTTCCAGCCCCTCCTAAGTGGCAGTGATTGGCCATTGGCCACTGGCTCTTCAAACTCTCTTCCAAAGCCCTGGGTCTCTGTGGAGACACACAAGGAACACAGTTCATCTGGAGGCAGGTTTCCTCTAAACTTTCTTGCCTCCTGTGCTCCATCTTTTCCCTTGGCTTATGCTTCAGTTGCGTCAAAGCCACATAGGCATTGTCCCTGGGGATCCAGAAGTGGTCCACCCCAAAAAGAATATAGCGGAGGTGTAAAGAATCAGAGAGAGAGAGTTCTGGGCAGATGCTCAAGGTGTGGGCGGCAGGCCACAATCTGACCTGTGACGATCTGTATTTCAGGTACCAGGATGTTTCTTACATCAAAATCTTTGCAGCCACCAAGGGCCCTTTCTTGCTGGGTCTTGGCAATACTCCTTCATGTTGTAGGTTTAGAAACTGAGGTTAAAGAAAGTAGGCGAAGAAGAATGCCTGCCCGTGGAAATGTATATGGACAGCTAGTAATGGTAGCTCTCTGCTCCTTGCTCTGTTGACTCATAACTCTGCATGCATGATTTCACTTGGCTAGGTTCAAAAAATATCTATCTTATTGTGAAAGCAGTAAACCTTTGACTCCATTCAACAATTATAGTTTCTTAGACATCCCGTCTGTAAGGTTTGCCAGTTTTCTTCCTGACAAATTTCTAATTTGGCCATTTTGGTGGCCAACATTCCACAGAGGGGATGGATTTAGTCAAATTTCCTTTGTCAGTTAAGTATTCTGTGCAACATTTGTTTCCAGGTCCTAGAGGCAATTTTTGCTCAGGTTCAAACAAAACAAAAAAACCCAATCAAACAAAAAGGAAAGACCCGAGTTTGAGTTATTCCTGTCCATATACATAAAGAATATCCATGAGTTTGAAATGTTTTGAGAATCAGGACGAGGGGGAGAGGAGACCAGAGGAAAAGGATGCATTGTTCATGATTCTGCTCTTACGCAGAGACTTTATTTTGCTGCTCCCTGATACTGGAATTTGCCATCCACCTCTGACAAAAATACAAAGAACATTTGACACAATGGAAAACCTGAAAAGATCTTTCAGTGGCTTAGTGTCCTGGCTGTGACTCAGAATTATTCATTAGATTTAAAAAAAAATGTGCATGCCCAGGCAGGCTCCGCAGCAGCGTAGCCCGGTGCCATTACTCTACCCTAGGAGGTTGAAGAAGATGTGGTCCATTAATATCGCTCCCCTGACAATAGCTTTTCCATCGATAGGGGCTGGGCTCATCCAACTCTAGTCTTACTTCTGAAACATCCAAGGATTCAAGGTAGTTGCTTCTGTGTTTCTTTTTCCAACTAGACAGTGAATTCCTTGAGGGAAAGGATGATGTCCGTTTGGCTTTGCATCTGTAGGGACCAGCTCAGTAATTGGCACATAAAAACACTGATAAAACAAAAAAAAAATTTTTTTTAATGAAGTGGTTTAAAAACAGCAAGATCCTCTATAAATTATACTCCTCTATATTCCTTCAGAGCATATAAATGTTTGATAGGAGGTTACACCAGGACTGGGATTCTGACTTCTAGTGGTGTGGGTACCTGGGGTTCCAGGATTTAAGAGAAAGACGAGACAGAACCCTGGTGAAAAGGGTAAAGCCAATGGGCAGGGGAGTGGAGCCCTCAGGCTGGCCTGGCCTGTGCAGGGGGGGGTCTCCTTGCTGGGCTGGAATGAACATCAGGCAAAGGGACACACCCAAGCGGTGCCTGGAACACGGTGCCCCCTTCTCCGGGGATCCTCCGGTCGGGGACTCATCACTGGGGTTCTGGGTAACCTCTGGTATCACATGGGCAAAGGAATTTCTACGAATGGTTCCTCCTCGGGCCTGTGGTGCTTTCAGAGCTGAGAAATAGCTCTTTACCATTGGCACCAGCTTTCTGCATTTTCTTCTGTGATGATAGCAGCCGTCGGTTTGCCCCACGCCAGGCCCACGTTGGCCAGGCATTGTGCTAAGAGCTGAAAACACAGTAAATATTCACACTGGCCTGTCCCGGTCGGGCTGACCATTGATTTGGGAGAAAAGCACCAGTGTGTGAGTCACGTCCACGTAATGAAAGGAGCACTTTGCTCCGATAGTGACAGAGCCACAGAGGAGGGGCACCCAGCCAGGGCCGGGGGTCCTAAGAAGGTTCTGGAACAGAGGGAGCCTGAGTTGAGTCCTGATGAAGAAAGGACGCATAGCCAGGCCGGGAGTGGGTTGTGAGCGAATCCAAGGGATGGCGGGGCACCCAGCTCGGGCCAAGGCATAGAGCTGTGCCAGAGCAAGGGTGGAGAAGTTGGGGACCTGAGTATCGAGAGAACAAGTGGGAGGTGGGTGTGGAGAGGGTGTGAGGGGCAGGGGTCTTGTTCCGTAGAGACTGATGAGCAGCCGCAGAGTGAGGGGGTCCGGCGGGTGTTTTGGATGAAACTCTTTGGCTGCAGTCCGCAGGGACAGATCTCAGGGAGGGCAGGAGGGCAGGCCTTGACAGTGGACAGGTGAAGCCCTAAGTGAGGGGCAGGGGGCGGGGGAGGGCTTGGCGGGAGGAGACTGGTGACTGTATGTGTAGGGGTGGCCCTGGGGAGAAGATTAAGAAAGGAACAGAGTTGGGAGGTGGGGTGACTGGTGACAGGTGTCTTGTGGCCTCAGGGGGATGGAAGGGAATGTCACGGGGTCAGGCTGATGTTGGGCATCAGCGCTCCAGAGGTGGCTGGGTAATAAGAGCCAAGGAGGGAGGCAGCCGGGAGGGGGGAGAGGAGCAGGGGAGAGGCCATGGAGGCGGGGCATTTGCTGGAGTGTTTGTGGGGGAGAGCTGGGAGCAGAAGCCAGATTTCAGCAGAGCAAGGGAGGGATGAAGGAGGCCATTTTTTGGGTGGAGCTGGGGTCAGGTGAGGGGTGAGGACATAGAACACAGCAAGTCCCTCTATTCTTTCTAACCGTTCGGCCATGACAGGAAGGAGAAGAGAGTGCAAGACTCATGGTTGAAGCATTCTTCAAAAATGAAAAATAACTTCGTTGCTTCCGCTGTCCCCCCTCCAAACACTGCATGTTCCTTATAGAAAAGCTAGGAAACCCGTATAAGGAAGCAAAAAAAAAAAAAAAAAAAAAGGAAAAAAGAAAAAAGAAAAACCACCTGTAATTCTATCCACTGACAATGTATACTGTTAAACCTTGGAGTCATTTCCAGACTTTTTTGTTGTCGTTTTTTAGTAGAAATGGTTTCATGCAGCACATTCTTTTTTTGCAACACACCCTCTTACTATTTCTCGAATACCTTCCTCTGTCCGAGCTACTTTTCTTCCAAAACATCCTTTAAAATTTTATCTACTTATCTGCCTAATGGTCCTAATGGCTCAAAACACGACAGATACAAAAGAGCACTCTGTAAAAAGCTGCCTTTATTGCCTGCTCCTGGACTACTTAGTTCGGCCTGGAGGCAAGTGGTATAACCTTAATACATCCATTTGGTGATTAGACACTATTCCAACGCGTGCATGTTCCAAAATTTATTTAAACAGCTTCTCGTCTTAGATATTTAGACGTTACTTAGTTTTATTTTTGGTATTGTGCATAAAGCTATGATGAATATTCTTCTAGCTAACTCTGCACACATAGCTTATTTTCTTAGACTACATTTCCAAAAGTGGAATTTCTGGGTCAGGAGGTAGAGCGACGACAGAAAACTTCTGTAAGAACAAATGTTACCTCCAAGGAAACTGATGTCCATGGCAGAGCATGAGAGCATTCTCTCTCCATCCACGTTATTAACACTCCCTCCACCTGTGCCAACTCAGCGGGTCGGGGGAAGGTGCACGCGAGAGCCCCCAGCCGTCACTGGGAGCTGCATCTTGGAGAAACAAAGGGCACCATGTGGGACAACCAGGGGCCAGGTGTCTCGCGAGGGCAGTCCCGAGCTTGGGAAGGGCTGACCTGGCTGGAGGACAGAGAGGACTGAGACAAGGCACCAGGTGGCTGCATCGTCCGTGAGCACCAAGCCCGGGGATGAGGTCATTTTCAGAAACCCCCTGACCACAAGGAGCAGGAGGGCCTTGAGAGAACTGGAAGCACCCGTAGGCGAGGTCCAGGGACATCTGGTGCATGGGCTGGGCTTCTGTTTGGTTGTTCTCCTTCTTTTAAGAGGCAATACCATGGGTTCCTTACTGACAGCATCTGGGTACACTGGGAGGCGTTCCAGGAATAGCATGGGTTGGGGGGGGTGAATGCTCGTGAGTGAGCAAAATCCACCTCTCCCTAGACTTTGCCCCTGACCTAGGCCTTGGGGTGAGAGGGTGTGTCCTTGTGCCCCCAGATGCAGGGCTGAATGATTCCTGATTGGAGGCGAAGGGCTGCTTGCAACATGGCACGCAGCTAGAGTGAACACCGAGGAAGCCTGCCACTCCCTCGTTCACCCATTGCCAGCCTTGCAAAGCCGGCACTGGAGGGGAAGCCTGGATGTCGGCGGGGCTGGATTTCCTTCTGCATTCACCCTTCCTTAGAGACTCTCTGGAAAGCCCCTGCTTTTACCATGCCGCCCCCAAGGAGAGCTCCTTCTCTTTGGCTCTTTTTTTTTTTGCACGCTGCAGACGCCAAGCTATTCTCCAGACTAGTGTTTTTTTTTTTCTCCCCAAAAGAGAAACAAAGAAATAAGATAATTTGGTTTACAGTACATAGTTACTTGTCTCTGGGTTAGGATTGCTGGCGGTTGCCCTGCCTGGCGTCCAGCTTGGCTCCCAAGTTTCTGAGGCCACATTTAACTCCGAGCGCCCCCGGAGCACGTTCAAGGACTATGAGTTGCCTTGAAATTCACACCCCAGAGAGCTGGCGGAGGCTGAATGGGAGTCCTCACTCCCTGTGAATTGGGAGTTGTATCTTGCTGCGGCAGCTTGCTCCTTCCCCGGTTATTCTCATGGATGATTCTTTTCAAATACTGCCTTTTTTTTTTTTTGTCTCAGGCACCATTTCCAGCTAGATTCTATACTGGTCTCCACGTTGAGGGCTCCAGGGCTGCTGTAGCCAGTGAGCACAGACTGGGTGGTTTAAAACAACGGAAATGTATTGTCTCACAGTTCTGTAAGTCAGAAGTCAGAAATCAGGGTGTCAGCAGGGTAGGTTCCTTCCGGAGGCTCTGAGGGAGAGTCGGTTCCGAGCCCCTCTCCTTGCTTCTGGTAGCTGCCAGTCACCCTCGGCTTTCCTTGGCTTGTGGATACATCACTCCAGTCTCTGCCTCTGTCTTCATATGGTGTTTTCCTCTCTGTATGTGTCTTTAGGTGTCCTCTCCTCCTCTTAAAAGGACGAAAATCACTGGATTCAGGGCCCACCCCCCTCCAGTATGATCTCATCTCAACTCATTACAGTTGCAAAGACCCTATTTCCAAATAAGGTCACATTCTGAGGTTCTGGGTGGCCATGGATTTTTGAAGGTCACCAGTTGACCCACCATGGTGTCTCGGTCTTCAGACCCTTCCATCCACCAATTCATTCCACACAGCTTGTCAGAGCCATTTTTCTCAACCTGCGCTTAGCAGGAGCACCTAACCCTCACTCTGGAACTCGGTGACTTCCCACTGCCAACAGAGTAAAGCCCTATCTCCTTAGCTCAGCTTTCGATGACGCCCCCTATCTGGTCCCAGCAATCTTTCTCGCATTCCTTTTCTCCACTACCCTACACATACTCTGCAGTCCCACTTGAAAGGTCTTGTACGCTGTGGCGCGTGCTGGGAGGGCTCTCGCCTCCTGCTCAGGCCTTTGTCCCTTGCCCAGATGCTCTCCTCCCCCAGCATCCATGTCGCGTCATACCTTTTTCCTCTGAGGAGAACATGGCTAGCCAGCTGAGGTCACGGGCTCAGCTCTGCCCCTAGACTGACTTGACACCCCCCTCTCCCCCCGCCCCCACTCTTCACCACTCCTCAGTGTGGAGCGATGGTGCTCTCTGCCGGAGCGGCATTTTTACCCAAAGATGAGTCTGTGTCTTACACTTCGTTGGGTCCTTGGATTGGAAAATGACGCATTGAGTCTTGTGGCTTCTTGGCAGATGACTGTGGGTGCCGCTGCTGTGAGCACGCAAGGGGTTTAGACCCCAAGTGACTGGGATGCTCACAGTTCAACGCCTGAACTCCATGCCTGTAGCCCCAGGACGGCTGACGTGGTTAAAGAGCTCTGTGCTGAGATGCAGGGAGGGGAAGGAGAGAATGGCTGCTTGCTTTGAGAGTCAAGGGCAATAGTCTTTCAAAGGAAGAGGGTACTGGCAGAAGGGCTGCAGAAGCAGAACCCCGGGGCAGAGTTCCAAGGGGCACTGGGCTCAGTGGGAAGAGCTGCGGCGTTATCCAGACAGTTGGTGGGCGAGATGGCTTGGCGGGGCAAGGCTGGGGAGGGAGGTAAAAAGGAGACCTGGAGTGCAATGAACAGGATAGCTTCCAACCCCTTTTGCTGTCAGATTTCGCAGGTGCTCTGAAAACTTGAAAGTAACAAGGAAGTTTTCACTCCAAAGATGGATACTAGTGTCTTTTTCCAGCCCCTCCTAAGTGGCAGTGATTGGCCATTGGCCACTGGCTCTTCAAACTCTCTTCCAAAGCCCTGGGTCTCTGTGGAGACACACAAGGAACACAGTTCATCTGGAGGCAGGTTTCCTCTAAACTTTCTTGCCTCCTGTGCTCCATCTTTTCCCTTGGCTTATGCTTCAGTTGCGTCAAAGCCACATAGGCATTGTCCCTGGGGATCCAGAAGTGGTCCACCCCAAAAAGAATATAGCGGAGGTGTAAAGAATCAGAGAGAGAGAGTTCTGGGCAGATGCTCAAGGTGTGGGCGGCAGGCCACAATCTGACCTGTGACGATCTGTATTTCAGGTACCAGGATGTTTCTTACATCAAAATCTTTGCAGCCACCAAGGGCCCTTTCTTGCTGGGTCTTGGCAATACTCCTTCATGTTGTAGGTTTAGAAACTGAGGTTAAAGAAAGTAGGCGAAGAAGAATGCCTGCCCATGGAAATGTATATGGACAGCTAGTAATGGTAGCTCTCTGCTCCTTGCTCTGTTGACTCATAACTCTGCATGCATGATTTCACTTGGCTAGGTTCAAAAAATATCTATCTTATTGTGAAAGCAGTAAACCTTTGACTCCATTCAACAATTATAGTTTCTTAGACATCCCGTCTGTAAGGTTTGCCAGTTTTCTTCCTGACAAATTTCTAATTTGGTCATTTTGGTGGCCAACATTCCACAGAGGGGATGGATTTAGTCAAATTTCCTTTGTCAGTTAAGTATTCTGTGCAACATTTGTTTCCGGGTCCTAAAGGCAATTTTTGCTCAGGTTCAAACAAAACAAAAAAACCCAATCAAACAAAAAGGAAAGACCCGAGTTTGAGTTATTCCTGTCCATATACATAAAGAATATCCATGAGTTTGAAATGTTTTGAGAATCAGGACGAGGGGGAGAGGAGACCAGAGGAAAAGGATGCATTGTTCATGATTCTGCTCTTACGCAGAGACTTTATTTTGCTGCTCCCTGATACTGGAATTTGCCATCCACCTCTGACAAAAATACAAAGAACATTTGACACAATGGAAAACCTGAAAAGATCTTTCAGTGGCTTAGTGTCCTGGCTGTGACTCAGAATTATTCATTAGATTTAAAAAAAAATGTGCATGCCCAGGCAGGCTCCGCAGCAGCGTAGCCCGGTGCCATTACTCTACCCTAGGAGGTTGAAGAAGATGTGGTCCATTAATATCGCTCCCCTGACAATAGCTTTTCCATCGATGGGGGCTGGGCTCATCCAACTCTAGTCTTACTTCTGAAACATCCAAGGATTCAAGGTAGTTGCTTCTGTGTTTCTTTTTCCAACTAGACAGTGAATTCCTTGAGGGAAAGGATGATGTCCGTTTGGCTTTGCATCTGTAGGGACCAGCTCAGTAATTGGCACATAAAAACACTGATAAAACAAAAAAAAAAAATTTTTTTAATGAAGTGGTTTAAAAACAGCAAGATCCTCTATAAATTATACTCCTCTATATTCCTTCAGAGCATATAAATGTTTGATAGGAGGTTACACCAGGACTGGGATTCTGACTTCTAGTGGTGTGGGTACCTGGGGTTCCAGGATTTAAGAGAAAGATGAGACAGAACCCTGGTGAAAACGGTAAAGCCAATGGGAAATTGTGGCATAGACGTTAGGGATGGAGGGTGAATTAGCTTCCTATAGCTGCTGTAATAAATTACACCAAGATGAGTGAGTTAAAACAACACAAACTTACCATCTTAACTGTTCTGGAAGTCAGAAGCTCAAAATGGGTCCTCCTGGGCTAAAATCTAGGTGTTGGCAAGGCTGTGTTCTTTCGGGAGGCTCTAGAGAATAGTTTTCTTGCCTTTTCCCATTTCTAGAGGTCGCCTACATCCTTTGGCTCATGGTCCCTTCCTCCATCTTCAAAGCCAGCATCTTCAAATCTCTGACTCTGATCCTGACCCTGAGCCTCCTGACTCCCTCTCTCACTTAGAAGAACCCTTGAGATTACACCAGGCTCAACTGGATAATCAAGGATAACTTCCCCATCTCGAGGTTACCTGATTAGCAGCTGAAATTCTATCTACAACTTTAATTCCCTCTTACCATGTAACATAACATATTCACAGGTTCCGGCGAGTGAGGCACGGAGGGCTTCTGGGAGGGAGGCATTATTCTGCTTACCACAGAAGGACACTTGGGGGTCATAGAGTCCCGTGTCTTTGTGCTACACTCGAGGAAACTCAAGCTCACAGAGTTCCTGTGAATTCCAACTGTTTCCTCCACAGAAGGGTAATCTCCCTCTGAGGCCGGACCCCCTGCACCCAGAGGCTGAAGCAAGACTCAGCAGGAGGCCACTGGCCTCCTCTTCCTCCAGGTCTTCCTTCCACACCTGTGCCTCGTCGCTTTCCTGCCTCATCCAGGGGAGGGTGCTGGGGTGTGTGTTTGGGGGGGGGGCATGGCACACTTGACCCACCCACGTCCACACTGAATGGAGAGTGGCCATTTCATGGGGTCAGAGAATGGATTGGACCCATCCATAAGAGCCCTGCCATGTTGGCAGAAGTGTGAGCTCCTAGAAGTACAGATGCCAGGTGCCTAACTGGGGACATTGAACCCAGGGACTGGGGGCCCCAAGAGTCTGAAATCCTGGAATTTCCTTCCTAGGGAGTCACAAAAGGGGAGCAAGAGGGTGATCCCCAGCTGGCTGGTTTACGACTGACAATGACATTGGTGACATTGCTGCTGGGGTTTCTCAGCCTGGAGACCCTGTTGGACCAGGGCTGGCTCCTGGCGAGAAAGGGTTCCCACTGCTGAGTGTCCTTTGAGGAGACGCCGGCGATTCTGGCATCGGTGCTCAAGTTTAAGGCAGTTGGGGATCCCGGAGGCCCAAGAGCAGGTCTCCCGTCAAGGTCAGGGCCAGAGGAGAAGACACAGGAGGACTTACTGCGTGAGACACGTTTACTTGGAAAGAGCAAATCATGATCTGGGGAGCAGATGACCAGGGGAGGGTGCCAGGTGTCATTCCCAAAGTCCCCTCCTTCCATGTCACTCCATTCTGTGTTGCTGGCCAGCCCCTTTACCCTCACCACTGTAATGAGAGCTGGAAACCAACAAGAACCTGGCCTCCAGCCCAGGACATGGGGGCCCAGGGACCTTGCTTGGAAAGTGGATTTCTCAGAACTCTGGGATGTAGCCAGCCTTGGGAGGAAGATGGGGTGCTGAGCAGGGACGGGACCACTGAAGAAGGCAGGGAAGACCTCTGCGAAGCCCATGGCTGGGAAAGTCAACTCAGAGTGGAACTACAGAGCTCCCCTCCGTCCCCAGTGGTTGACAGGTGGAGAAAAGGACCCCGATCTCCAGAGGTGGCAGCAAAGAGAGAAGCAAGGTGTCCACTGCCCAGGCGAGACCCCAAGTCCAGTGTCCAAGCACCTGGGGATATTGGGATCACCCTGAGCAAGCTCTTTTTTCCATTGAGAGAAAGTCCCTAGCCCAAGATTCTGGACCCCAAACCCAGCATTCTCTGAAAGAGACAGAGCTTAGGGTCTGAAAGGGCAGAGGGAGCTTGCAGGAAAACCTGTGCGGATGAACCCAGGGACAACCCGTGGACTCGGGCCAGGGATTTGGCCGAGGCTGAGGTCGGTTGTCCCAGTGACTATGGTAGTCGAGGACGATGGGGGTGGAGGGGGGGCAGGATGTGCTTCTGAGGAGACACGATATCAAGGGAGAGCCAGGAGGGGGCTATGCATCAGCCTGAGGGACATTTCTCTGGGTAGGCGTGATCGAGGATGCTCAGCGGGCTGTGAGGACCGAGCCCCGCCTCCGCAGTGGTGCTGAAAACCTGCCAGCCCTGGGGAGGAGAGAGGCCTGATACACTTCATCTACACCTACAGCGGCAGACAAGAAGGCAGGGTGCCTGCCTTTCCCAAGGAAGAGTCCTTTGGGAAGCACTGCAGCCCCCAGTCCCCCTACCTGCCTGCGCCTTCCATGGGCTGCACGACCCAGGCTCCCAGGGGCGAGCCCCCCTCAAAGTAGAAATGAGCCCTAAAGGAGGGGCAGATGCCCTGTCTGGCCTGGGGTGTCTCTCCTTGAGTTAATGGCCACGCTGCATGTGCCCTGGACTGGATGTCACTGTGGTCGCCTGGGGCTCCCGTGCCCTCCGAATCTCCCTCTCCGAGACTGGGCGGCAGCTCTTCGGTGCCTTGCGGGGCCCTGGGCGCTCCTGACAGCAGCTCCTGGGGACCGGATGGCTGAGCGCTACGATCCTGTGTTGGGGACGCTGTGCTCAACTCCCAAGTGGGCAAGGACCCATGACGGCCCTTCCTTTTTCTCTGGGCTCTCCTGACAGCTTCTGGGATGGACAGACTGGAATAAGAGAACCCAGCCGAAATGCAGGGAGAAGCCAGAGGTAAGGTCTCTGGCCGACACGAGGCGGTGGAGGGCCGCCTCTAAGACCCTCTTCCTGGTGGGTGAGAGCAGCATGCGCCCCGGAAAGCCCCCCCAAGGAAGCCCACGGCCTCGGGGCCCACGGCAGCCCTCTTGGGACTGATGAGTTCGTCTGTATTCAGCCAGGTGTGTGTTTCCCAGAGGGAGCCTGGCCGGCCACCCCGGTGTAACTGCCTCTGAGTGGAGACTGGATCTCGAGCAAAGTCCCGCAGGCTCTATCTGGCACAGGGAGAACCCCCAAAGATAGGGGACGGAGCCGGCCATTTCTGGGAGCTGGAGCGGGTCTGGCCGAGGAATCCCAGCAGTCGGCACGGCACTACTAAGTTACTTCTGGTTCTCCTGCGAGGACTTCCGAGACATTGGATTCATTTCCAGAATTTCTGTCCCCACACCAGGAGTTCAATACCCCGTTTTTCACCCAGTTGGGCACAGGAGTTGGATAATGGCCGTGAAGTAATGTGTTTGAGAATCTGGTCTGCCACGACCAGCACCACTATTTTGAAGTTCTATCATGTATCCAGTTGGCTATTGTTTTACATGAGCTTGAGTGTGGTTTGTCAAGGTCTGTGACGCAGCCATGAAGATTGCCTGTAACCGCGTCACGCTTGTGGATTCACTTGGCAAGCGAAGCCACTGTTTTTGGATCTAGGGTTTCCAATTCAGAGCAGCTTGTCACACAGACGCTCAGCCCCGCTTGCCTGGGTTTGGGTCCCTACTTTGCCTCTGTGACCTTGGGCAAGTGCCTTAATCTTCCTGTCCCTCAGTTTCCTCATCTGTAAAATGGGGCTTAATCATAGGGTTGCTGTGGAGAGCGAATGAGTTAATAGGTGTAAAATATATAGAACAGTGCTTGGCAGGAACTAAAGACTCAAATGTTAACTACTATTATTATCCTTAATTTTATTTCTGTTCTTAAAAGCTATTCCCTTTGTGTGGATTCTGCAATTTTTTTCAGGGAAAATTTGCTCCTTCCTTTCTCCTGACCTGACAGCATGCCTGGGGAAATAAGACAGCTTGTTTTGGGACAGATGATTCTGGAAACATGTCAGGAATAATATATGGAAATGGAAATTTTCAGTATCTTTTAATCTATGCTCAGCATTAAGCCCTGTGCCCTTTACAACTGGTTGAGCTTGGTAAATGGTCGATAAATAATTTCAGTACATTCACCAAATCACTTTTGGTTGTTTCTAGGTCCAGAGTCTGGGAAAATGTCATTGGAGAGTAGCTAGCATGGAGATCTCACAGTTTCCCTCCCTCTACTATTCTGGTATTCTCTGGAGCTGGGAAGCTGGCATAAAAAAACAGTCAAGATTTTGAAGCTACAGTGGATTATATTCTGTTTCTTTCAAAATTCTTTTCACATCGTCCCTGGCAGATAGGCCCACCAGCTTTCCTATCAACAGTGAAGACTAGAGCAGCATCTGTGTAGAGCCTGAGGTCTGTGCCCACAACCTGATGGCTGGAGCCACCTCCCTGGCTATCTCTTCCAATTGATGGGATAGTGTCTGTAAAAATATTTTGGAAGTATGAAAAGTGGCACATTGGCCTTCATGATAAACAGAACTAAATGTAACATATTTTAAAATTTAGAATCTCAACGAACAAAAGCGATCTCTGTTTTCTTTCTCGGGGCAAATTTCCTGGCATTTACACACCTTAAATGTTTTACGTGATCCCAGGGGGGTTGTTGTCATAATGAACAGAGAAAGTTTCATTTATATAGAGCTCCTGATATATTTGCATCTAACAACTCACCGTATCTCACCCCCGAGAGAGGTGGGGTGCAGTTGTGGAGCAGAAGTCCTCGTGTTGCAGCCCCCAAGTGGACTCTGTTAGACTCCCTCCCCTCGCCCCCAACTCCCCTGCTCCCCAAAGCCCTGGGCTGTTAGGTGCACCTTTGAATGGGGAGGATGTCAGAGGTACAGGAAAGACAAATCCTGAGCCTCTGATGGCTGGAGAAGGGGAAGACCTTGGGGTCCTGTGCAAAAACGGGCCAAGACCCCAGTCTGGCCTGGGGTGTCTCTCCTTGAGTTAGTGGCACAGGGACTCCCCAACAGCAGTTGACCCAATTGATCCACTCCGTGGTGGGAAACATAGGTTCTGCTTCTCCAGCGTCCCAAATGGGAGGTGGGGTGGCAGCGGGGACCTGGGACAGCAGATGAAGCAGCAGAGGCAGGCTTGTTTATTTTCAAGGAGACTAGAGTGGGATCAGAAAAGACAGTCCCAGCCAGAGGATAGTAAACACGCTATTGTTTTTGAGTGCTTATTATCTACCTGGCGCTGGTTACCTGGTGCTCTCACTGGGTATGGACTTCTCAAGTCTCAAACCCGGGTGCACATGGAATACTTCCTATAACTCAGTTTGTACCCAGAGTTCTCATTTCATCCAATAGTAGAAACTGCGTTCACGCTGATTCAGCCACCCCGGGTTTTCTGGGCAGGCTTGGAATGTAGCAGCTTTATTCCTCCCTAGCCCATCACCCGAGCCCCCAGGGATTGTGCCCCTCAGCTCCCCAGAGCCTTAACAGTCACTGGGGGTTGGGGTATGGCCAGGGGGAGGGGAGTGGTGGTCTTGGGAGCTATTCCCTTGGGCCCCAACCCTGCCAGTTCTGGGGTGCCTGTGGGCCTTCTCCCTGCCACTTCTGTCTGTGACCATCTTGGCTTCCCACTCCTGAGCCCCCATGAGACGGCAGGCCCTCTGAGCCCGTTTCAGCCCTGGGACAGTGTCACATTGGGCCCGTGGAGGCCCAGGTTCTCTGGCCTGGCCGCTTGCCTGGGTCCCTGGGAGCCCGCGTGGGCTGGGCCTTGGGGGCGCTGGGCAAAGCCCAGCGGCGGTCTTGCTTTCCTCGCAGCATGGGCGCTGGCCTTAGCCTGGCAGCCCTCCGCCCTCGGCGGTGTAGAAGTGGTGGAGGCGGCAGAGGGATGCTTCTGTCGAGGCTTCCTTCAAACCCATTTTCACGCTGGGACTCGGCCTCTTCCAATCCTCTCTCCAAAGACTGTGTTTGGTTTCTCTTTGCGTCTTGTCCCTTCTCTCTGCCAGTGGCCACTGCCTGAGGGAGGAGGAGTGGCAGTTAAGGTGCATGGACAGCGAGGTTGAGTCGCCTGTGTCGCTTTACCTAGTCCCTCGTGTTTGCCGCGGGCCGGTTCTGCGGTTCTGTGACCAGCCAAGTGGAGGCAGACACAGATGGGGGTGGTTTGTCACCTCGCACGAGCCGGTAAATGGCAGAGGTGGGGCGCAGAGCTAGGACCCTCCCACCCCAGCCCTGGGCTGTTCAGCACCCCAAGCCCGGATTTCTAAAATGAATGCATTCGTGGGGGTGTTCTCTTTTAGGGCCAATAGTGCGGTGTCTTGAGCTTTTCCCTATTCTTTAGTGCTCCTTTAAAAGGAATGATTTTTTTTTTAAATTTTTTTATTGTTATGTTAATCCCCATACATTACATCATTAGTTTTAGATATAGTGTTCCATGATTCATTGTTTGTGCATAACACCCAGTGCTCCATGCAGAACGTGCCCTCCTCAATACCCATCACCAGGCTAACCCATCCTCCCAACCCCCTCCCCTCTAGAACCCTCAGTTTGTTTTTCAGAGTCCATCGTCTCTCATGGTTCTTCTCCCCCTCCGATTAAAAGGAATGATTTTTAACAACTAGACTTCTTAATATTTTTGCCCACTGCCCTCCACCCACAGCTACCAGTTTGTATTTATGAGTCTGTTTGTTTGTTTGTTGTGTTTTGTTATTTAGATTCCACATATATGTGAAATCATATGATATTTGTCTTTCTCTGACTTATTTCACTTAGCATAACACCCTCTGGGTCCAACCATGTTGTTGCAAGTGGCAAGATCTCATTCTTTTTTATGGCTGAGTAATATATTCCATTGTATATATACACCACATCTCCTTTATCCATTCACCTGTGGATAAACACTTGGGCGGCTTCCATATCTTGGCGATGATAAATAATGCTGCAATAAACATAGGGGTGCATCTATCATTTTGAATTAATGTTTTCATTTCCTTTGGATATATTCCCCAAAATGGAATTGCTGGATCTTATGGTAGTTTTATTTTTAATTTTTTGAAGAACCTCCATATTGTTTTCCGTAGTGACTCCAATTTACATTCCTACCAACAGTGCATGAGGGTTCCTTTTTCTCCATATCCTCACCAACACTTGTTATTTCTTGTCTTTTTAATTCTAGTCATTCTGACAAGAGTGAGGTAATACTGTGTTTTGATTTGCATTTCCCTGATGATGAGTGATGTTGAGCGTCTTTTCATGTGTCTTGGCCATCTGGATGTCTTCTTTGGAAAAATGTCTACTCAGGTCCTCTGGCCCCTTTTTAGTCAAATTGTCAGTTTTTGATGTTGAATTGTAGAAGTTCTTTATATATTGTGGATATTAACTCCTTATCAGATAGATTTATCATTTGCAAATATCTTCTCCATTTAGGTTGTTTTTGTTGTTGTTGTTGTTGATTGTTTCCTTTGCCATGCAAAAGCATTTTATTTTGGTGTGTAAAAGTAAGTTTAATGATTAAGTTAAAAAAATCAATTCTCTATGGACTTTCTGAGGAATTTCAAAAACATACGTCAAAGGATCCAGAAGTCCCAGAAATCCTCTGTGTGCACCCTCTGGTTAGACCTGTCTTTCCTGAAGAAACTGCATTCAAGTTAATATATGATTTTCTACCCATTCTGCGGTGTTGTGACTTGGTTACTAATTTTTATAGTATTTATTTCCTACTCTTCAAATGCATTGTTGTTAGTTTAAGAGGTTTCTATGGACTGGACTTGGAACCCTAACACAACCAATTGCATTATTTTTTTTAGAAAAATGTATTTTGAGTTCCTCATCCAATGTATAGACATATTTTTTAGAACTCAGTCCAGTTTTTGGTGGGAAACATCTTTTGTTCTGATATTAAATATCTGAAAATTATTTCTCTGGCACACAATTTGAGAAAAATGTAGTACTTTTATTCTTTTTTTTTTTTTTTAAAGATTTTATTTATCAGAGAGAGAGAGCAAGAGAGCGAGTGAGCACAAGCAGGGGGAGTGGCAGGCAGAGGGAGAAGCAGGCTTCTCGCTGAGCAAGGAGCCCGATGCGGAACTTGATCCCAGGACCCTGGGATCCCCATGACCTGAGCCAAAACCAAATGCTTAACCAACTGAGCCACCCAGGCATCCTGTATTTTTATTAGTCTTATGTTTAACTCCTGCAATAGTTGTACTATTGAAAAAGGCAGGTTTGAAGTTGATATAACAGGATGGATATAAGAATAACAGGTTAAGAGAAATGAACATCTTTTCTCCTCCTCAGCCAAAGAAAGAGAGCCGACATTGGGTTTATTTCCTTTTTCTAAGTTTTTTCTTTAGTAGTAATGATTTGTATTGCATGTTGTAGGAAGGCCAAAGGGCTTAGGTGAAACTGAAACCCTTAGGGGCAGGTAGAGGAAGTCCACTTCCAGCAAGTGAACAGGTCAAGCTGCAGGTGCCTCTAAGACCCCTGAGGGATTACAGCTGATGGCTGAGGGATCTGGGAAGGCAAGAGAGGCTCAAAGATGGCTTGATGAAAATGGTACAATCCAATGACGGTGGGCATTTTCCTCCAAGATGGGGAAAGAAGAGTGGTGTCACATGGTAAGACCAGTGCCCACTGGTTGGGGACCTGTGTTTGGCTACATATCTGGACAATCCCTGCTACTGCAGAATTTCACTGATTTCTCCAATATTCCTGGGGCACTGAATATACTTGATGGGTCTAGGTCACTAAGTTCTTCCTTTTCCCCCATCCCAAACTGGATGCAGTAGGCACTCTCAATGGGTTGCCCTTATGCCCTGGGACAACTTTGACTGTTTCTGTGCATCCTTCCCATCCCTCCTATGGCTTTGGTGTGCTAGGAGTATATATTCACTCTCCCAGCCCAGAGTCTGACCCGACCCCCTACTTTTTTTTTTTTTTTACACCAACCAGAGTTTTAATAGAAATACAACCAGCATAGGAAAACTCAAAACTACCTAAATCCAAACCAGAATGCCAAATGGTCAAGGCAACGGCAGAATTTCTGACCCTTTGACTTAGCCAGTCCCCAAATAAAAACCAATGAAGATGATGAAGTGAAGAGTGAAGTACTTAATAGAGATTTTAGGGAGCAGGGAGAGCTATTCTGTCTCCAATCAGGATACAAGGTCACACTGTTTAACTTACTATTGCTGTGTCCAAAGCTTAGTGGCTTAGAGTAACAACCATCATTTATTTTGCTTATAAGTCTGCAATTTGGGCTGGGCTCAATGGGGACAGCTTGTCTCCGTTCCATGTGTCGGCTCTGGTGGCTCTACTAGGACCAGAAGGCTCACTTTCAAGATGACTTATTCCCACGGCTGGCAAGTTGGTGGTGGCTTTCAGTTCTTTGCCACATGGATCTCTTCATGGGGCAAAGTGCACTTCCTCATAGCACAGCATCTAAGTTCCAAAGCAAGTGCCCCCAAGAGCCAGGAAGTGGAAACTGACATTTTCTTAAGACCTGAGCACAGCATCACTTCTGCTATATTTTATTGGTCAAACAGTCACAGAGTCCAGATACAGGTGGAGGAGTCAAAGACCCCACCTATCAATAAGTATTAACACATTTTGCTGCCATGTTTTCAAACTTCCGCAAGCATCTTCTATCAAACTCTGATGGCTGACAACCTGAGAGTCATCTTTGTCCCTCCCATTTCCCTCCCTCACCCTTTATGTTTAATGTAGTACTAAGACCTGTTTTTTTAGTTTTTTTTTTTTTTATTGTGGTAAAATATATATAAAAATCACCATTTTAATAATTTTAAAGTATACAATCCAGTGGCATTTGCTACACTTACAATTGTTAATTGTAAATCATCACCAGTATCACTCCATTCCCCTCTGCTCCCAGCCCCTGGCAATGACTCATCTGCTTTCTATCTCTATGGATTTGCTTATTTTGGATATTTCACATGAGTGAATTATACAATATATGGCCTTTGTGTCTAGCTTTTTCCACTTAGTGTATGTTTTCAAGATTTATCCATGTTGTATATACATACCGGTATTCATTTCTTTTTACTGCCGAGTGATAGTCTATTGTATGGTTACACCATATTTTGTTTATCCATTTACCGGTTGACGGACATTTGAGTTGTTTCCACCTTTTGGCTATGATGAGTAGTGCTGCTGTGAATATTTGTATATAAGTTTTTGTTTTAAATACGTGATTTCAATTCCTTTGTGTATATATCCAGGAGTAGAATATCTGGGTCATATGGTAATTCCATGTTTAACTTATTGAGGAAGCCCCACACTGTTTTCCATATTGGCCTCACCATTTCAAATCACCACAAGCAATGTATGAGGGCTCCAATTTCTCCATATCCTCACCAACACTTGTTAATTTCTGTAGTAAGTGTGAAGTGGTAACTTGTGATTTTGGTTTGCATTTTCCTAATGACTAATGATGTTGAGCATTTTTTCATGAGTTTGTTGGTCATTTGCATATCTTCTTAGGAGAAATGTCTGTTCAAATGCTTTGGCCATTTTTTAATGGGGTTGTCTTTTTGTTGTTGACCTGTAATTGTTATATATTCTAAAACAAGATATTTACCAGATATATGATTAAAAATATTTTTCTCCCAGTCTGTGGGTTGTCTTTTTCCTCTCTTTATAATGTTTTTGGTACATTAAAGTCTTAAATTTTGATAAAGTCTGATTTATTTTTTCTTTTGTTGCTGCTTTTGCTGTCATATCTAAGAAACTGTTGGCAAATTTAAGGTCATAAAGATTTACCACTGTTTTCTTCTAAGAGTTTTATTTTTAGCTCTTATATTTAGGTCTTTGATCCTTTTTGAGTTAATTTTTGTATATGACGTGAGGTAAAGGTCCAACTTCATTCTTTCACATGTGGCTATTCAGTTGTCTAGATAACACCATTTGTTGAAAGGATGATTATTTCTTCATTAATTGGTCTTGGTACCTTTGTAAAAAAATCAGTTTTTCACAGATGTATAGCTTGTATTCTGGACTCTTAATTCTATTCCATTGATCTCTATGCCTACCACACTATTTTGGCTATTCTTAGCATTGTACTAAATTCTGAAATTGGGATGTGTGTGCTCTCCAATTTTCTTCTTCTTTTTCAATGTTGTGTTTTGGGTCCCTTGTAATTTCATATGAATTTTGGGATCACCTTTTTCATTGATACTAAAAAGGCCACTGAGATTTTAATATAGGCTGCACTGACTTTTAAGATTGCTTCAGGGAGTAGTCCCATGTTAACAATATTGTCTTTTAATCCATGAACATAGGATGTCTTTCCATTTATTTAGCTCTTTAATTTCCCTGAGCAATATTTTGTAAGACTTAGCGTATAATTTTTGTACCTCCTTGGATAAATTTAGTCCTAAGTATTTTATCCTTTTAGGATGCTATTAAAAATGGAATTGTTTTCTTATTTTCCTTTTCAGATTGTTCATTGACAGTATATAGAAATATAGTAGATTTATATGTGTTGATCTTGTATACTGTAACTTTGCTGAATTCATTCATTAGCTCCAATAGCTTTTTTGGTGTGGATTCTTTAGGATTTTCTTTATATGAGATCATGTCATCTGCAAATAGAGTTTACTTCTTCATTTCCAATTTGGGTGCCTTTTATTTCTTTTTTTTGCCTTATTTGCCTGCATAGAACTTGTGGTAAAAGTGGGTAAAAGTGGTAAAAGTGGGCATCCTTAACTTCTTATTTCTAATTTAGAGAAAAATCTTTTCAGTTTTTCACTATTGAGTTTGTTAGCCATGGGTTTTCCAAAATACCTCTTATTTTGAGGAGGTTTCCTTTATTCCTAGTTTGTTGAGTGTTTTTATCATAAAAGGGTGTTGAATTTTGTCACAATTCTTTTTTGTATCAATTGAGATAATCGTGTGGCATTTCCCTTCATTATCTTAATGTGGTGCATTATGTTGATTGATTTTTGTATGTTGAACTACCCTTGCATTTCTGGGGTAAACGCCACTTCGTCATGGTGGATAACCATTTTAATGTGCTGTTGGATCCAGTTTTCTAGTATTCTGTTGAGGATTTTTGCATTTGTATTCATAAGGGCTGTTTGTAGTTTTCTTTTGATGTCTTTGTCAAGCTATGGCCTCATGGAATAAGTTAGGAAGTATTCACTCCTCTTAAATTTTTGGGAAGAATTTAAGAAAGATTAGTGTTAATTCTTTATTTATTATTTTTAGATTTATTTATTTATTTGACAGAGAGAGAGCACAAGTAGGCAGAGCGGCAGGCAGAGGGAGAAGGAGAAGCAGGCTCCTCACAGAGCAGAGAGCCCCCAGTGGGGCTCGATCCCAGGACCCTGGGATCATGACCTGAGCCGAACGAAGGCAGATGCTTAACGACTGAGCCACCCAGGCGCCCCTAGTGTTAATTCTTTAAATGTTTGGTTGAATTTACCAGTGAAGCCCTTTGGTCCTCTGCTTTTGTTGTTATTGGGAAGATTTTGATTACTGATTTAATCTCTTTACTAGTTATAGGTCTGCTCAGATTTTCTATTTCTTTTTAAGTCAATTTTGGTAGTTTGGTGTGTTTCCAATAATTGGTTCAATTTCCTCTAGGTTACTAATTTGCTGGCATACAATTTTTCATGGCGTTCTCTTACAATCCTTGTTCTCCTGGTTTCCTTTATTTCTTTGTACATGGTTTCCTTTAGCTCTTTGAGCATATTTAAGACTTTATTTAAGGGCTTTGACTGGTAAATCCAATGTTTGGCCTTCCTCAGGGATGGTTTCTCTTAATTTCTTTTTTCTTGTGAATGAACCATATTTTCTTGTTGGGTTTTTTATTTTTATTTATTTATTTTTAATCTCTTTGTCTCCCCTCTCTCTTTTTGTGTTGGAAACTGGATATTTTCAATACCATAATGTGGCAACTCTGGAAATAAGATTCTCCTCCATCTTCAGGATTTGTTGTTGCTACGTAGTGTGGGATATTGTGGTTTGTTTGTTTAGGGACTTTCCCAAATGATTTTTGTAAAGATCATATTTTTTTGTCATGTGTGACCACTAGAGTCTCTTAGTGACTGGCTAATAATTTGACAGATTCCTGTAAAGTTCTAGAGCGGCAAAAATAAATAAATAAAATAAAATAAAATAAAAATAAAATAAAATAAACTAAAATAAAATGAAAGAAAAGAAAAAAACCTTTGCAGTGTTTGCTAATTGTTGTTGTGTTGGGGGCACTTCCTCACCACTCAAACAGGCCATTTATAACGCTGCCTTAGCCATCACTCCCTGCTTGTGTGGAGCCTAAAAGTTAGCCAGAGGTGAAAGCTTAGGGTTTTAGGTCTTTTCTGAGTGTGGGACATCCACAGGATCCCCTTGATTCCTTGGCATATGTAGAAGGCCCCCAAAGCCCTCACCTCCCCATGCATCTCCCTTCCAAGCTTTCCCTTCCCAAGGTCCTCAGCCCATCCATTGTTTACCTTGTTTGCCATCTCCTGCCTCGGCAGCTGTGGTTAGAACATTTACCTTTGAGTGCTTTTGACAAACACCATCTGGGAGGCTGCCCTAGCCTGAGAAAGTGCCAACTAATTCCTTGGGGATCCACCAGCCAGGTCAAATCCCACAACCACGGTTTCTGGAGAATGAGACCAACATTTCCCCCGTCAGACACCAGCAAGCCACAGCAGGAATGTGGGCCACCATCTCTATTGCTGCTGATGAGCTGAGGACATAGCAGGTAGATAAGTTAAAATGCCACAGTGCTCTTTTATAAAAATTTGGTAGCTTCATTCTTCATTTAACATTGCCCTGGTTGTTGAAAGTTTTTGATTAGTTTCCACAGTTCTGAAAAACTTGATTCTGATAGTTTTTGCTGGCTTCAAAATTGCTTTTTGGAGTTTCTTACTTTTCCATACATCATTGTATCTGTTGATTTTAGTTCTAAAACATGTCTAAAATATGGCTTCTTTTTATCTTTTCCTACTGCCATCACTCTGGACTAGGACATCATCTTTGTCACCTCATTGAAATGCCTTCCTAAGCTGGTCCCCTGACTCCCACCCTTGTTTTCCTATAAGCCAGAGTGATGTTTTAAAACACAATTCTGCTTAGGTCACTCATTCGCTTAGAACAAAGTCCTGAACTTTCATCTCTTCTCCTGCTCTCTGAGCTTTAGCCCCACTCTCCTCTCCGATGGGCTTTGGGTGGAATTTTCCTTGTGCAAAAAATGCTTTATCCATCACTTTCTCTTGTTAATGCATAGTCACCTTTTAGGTCTCAGCTCAAGCATCACTTCCTTGTAGAAGGTTTCCTTTCTTGGCCTAGACTCGGGTCCTAGCACCCTGTATTTTTCTTTTCTAGCACTTGAATTAAACATTTATTTGTGCAATTATTTGATTAATGGCTATCTCCTTAATTAGACCGGTAAGCTCCAGAAAAGCTTTGTTTTTCTGCTACCTGTTGCGAGTGTCTAGCACATGTCCGCTGTAACGGGTTTAACGGTGGTCCCCCGAAAGCTATGTCCATTTTCTAATCCCCATAACCCGTGGATGTGAACTTATTTGGAAAAACGGTCTTTGCAGATATAATTAAGTTCAGATTTTGAGATGTGGAAATCATCCTGTATTATTTGGATACGCCTAAATCCAATGACAAATGTCCTTATAAGGGACATACAGAGGAAAAGACAAAAGAGGAAGCAATTTGACTATAGAAGTAGAGATTTGACCACATTTGTGATGTGACCACAAGCCAAGTAATGCCAACAGACCCCAGAAGCTGGAAGAGGCAAAGAATGGATTCTCTCCTAGAGCCTCCAGACAGAGCATGGCCTGTTGACACCTTGATTTCGGACCCCTGGCCTCTAGAACTGTAAGAGAATAAATTTCTCCTGTTTTAAGTCACCCAATGTAAGCCACCTAGTCTTTACAGCTGCCACAGGAAATGAATACACCTGACATACAGGTGGTGGGCAGCAAATATTTATTGGCTGAATAAACAAAAGCAGGAAGTGTTTTAATCATTTTGAAGACACTGAGCTAGAATAAATGTTTCAGGATTCTGGGCCAGATCTAGGCTCGGCAAGAGAAGGTGTTGGAATTATTCAGGGATTGTACTTGTCTAGCTAGGCTAGATTAATAACAGGTTAACCCCCAAGTTGCAGGGGTCAACACAAAGTGTACTCCCTACTCATGCTCTGTGTCCAACGTGGATCTGTGGGGGTGGGGTTGAGGGGTGACACTACTCCAGATAGTCCCCTGGGGATGCAGACTGACTGTCTTGTAGCTGCACCATCTAGAAAATGTGGCTTCTTTAGTCACCACAGAAGGGGAAGGAAGCACAAGGGGACTTCACTCTGGTTCTTCTATGCCTCAGTCTGGTAGTGACACACATCAGCCCTGGTCACAGCACTTCGGCTGTCACTGGTCACCTGACTATGCCTAACTGGGTGGCCAAAGTGTCTAGGGTAGCGTGTGGGAATTGGATGAAGAGTAGGTGTCTCGGCTGTGATGTTTGCTAAGAAAGTGGTATTTTATTCTTTTATGCAACGTGTATTTATTAAGCTCCTGTGATACGCTAAGGTAGGGTCCTCACCAGAGTCAGGCATTTGTACTCCATTATGATGAAGTTTCAGAAACAGAAAACATGAGTCTGAACCTCAGCGCCTCCATTTCAGTAACCATTTAACCCTGAGCAACTTTCTTAAACTCTCTGAGCCCCAGTAAAGATTTTCTTTTAGGAAAACTCCGCTCCGCCGTGATTCCTTATCTCCAGGGTTTGATTGACCTCAGGCAATCCTTGTAAGATACTCTTTACAGGCCAGAGTGGCTGAACAGGTGAGCATGTGATCTAAAGGATGCTCAGGAGTTGTCCTTAATGGCTGGGGAAAGATGCTCTCCCTGTGGGTGTGAGTGAGGAAGCTGGTAGCCCAATTTGCTGTTGGCAGCCATCCTGCATGCCTGAGGCCAGCCAGCCCTGAGATGAAACTACATGGTGGATGACAGGGATTGAGTTCTTGGGACATCCCTGAGCCACAGGAGCAACCCTTGCTGAAGTCTGCACCACCTTGGGAGCTTTCAGTAATGTGAGCCAATAAATTCTCCTGAAGAGTTGAACCCGTCCGTGTTGGGGTTTCTGTTCACCGCAGCTGAAGCAGCCTACATGATCCACACCTTCCAATGCTGTTACAAGGATATTTGAGATCTTCCTGGTTTCAGGTCTGATAAATGCTTTTGGACTGAAATCAGGACATTTTGGGTACGATGTTGTAAGACTCTGGATCTTATTTAAGTTTTGTGTTTTTAGCAGCCTCCTCTAATGCCATTCTGGTGGGGGGAGGGGGGCACTACTCTGTTACTGCCAGGCCTCTGCTGATACTTCCCTGGCAGGGAGGGAAGAGGAGGGAGCACCTCCTTCCTGCTGCCCATGTGGCTCCCACTGACACCCTAGGGAGGTGGTCTTGTTACCACTGAGCCATAACAAGCCCTGGTTCTCCACTAAGCCTCCTCTGATGCCACCTCTGGTGGTTGGCCAGGCTGCTACTACATGGTACCACAGACTGGGGGCAGGGCTGAAATATCAGACATTTATTTCCTCATGGTCCTGGAGGCCAGAAGTCTGAGATCAAGGTGTCACCAGGTTGGTTCCTCCTGGGGCCTCTCTCTGTGGCTTGTACATGGCCATCTCCTCCTCCCTGTGTCTTCACATGGTCTTCTGGGTGTGTGTGTGTGTGTGTGTGTGTGTACATGTGTCTGTGTTCTAGTCTTTTTTTTTTTAAGATTTTATTTATCTGAGAGAGAGCACGTGTGCGTGTGAGCAGGAGGAGGGGCAGAGGGAGAGGGAGTGCAAGAATCCCAAGCAGACTCCACGCTGAGCATGGAGCCGGATGCAGGGCTCCATTCCATGACCCTGAGATCGTGACCGGAGCCAAGACCAAGAGTGGGATGCTCAACTGACTGAGCCACCCAGGCGCCCCTCTAGTCTCCTCTTCTTAAAAGGACACTAGCCACACTGGATTAGAGCCCACCCCAATGACCTCATTTCACCTGAATTGCTCTTTAAAAACTGTCTCTGAATACAGTGACATTCTGAGTCACGCTGGAGGGGATGGAAGTCTTGTTCCCCATGCAGTCTTTTATGACCCCACCCTGGTTGAGAGGGGCAGTGGATGGAGCACTTTGTTACAGCCTTTTGAGGATGGCTGTCTCGGCTCTTCATGTGGCCTTTGCTGGCGTGGGTGGGCAGGGCCACAGGTTTTGTCCTTTTTGTGGTGTTTGGCAGGCCGAATGGGTTATTGTCTGAAGGTTTTCTGTCTTGCTAGGATGGCCCTCTCTTAGTCCTTTGGCTAGAGAGAGCAGTCTTTGGTTGGGGCCTTTATTGTCCGTGGTTAGCATATATATAGGGCAGCATATATATAGATCAGCTACAAGATGGTTTTCCTCTACAAAGGCCACAGCTCAGTTGGGATAGCTCCCCTCCTGCAGCCACAACTCCAGCCTTCTCTAGGTTCCAGGGACAATCCCTCCCACACCCCTTCAGGCCTGCAGTTAGGATGGTTCTCCACTATCTCTAGCTCTGGTGTGCACCACCACCCTTGTGTGTTTCTCTTAACTGTACCCCCACCTTTGAATGTGACTCCCTTCACTAAACTCTCCCCAGTTGCTCTCTTCAAGTGCTCCATCAGGATCTTGTCAGCAAACACGAATTGTGTGAATATATTCTGGCCAAGAAATATTGGCAAAGTGTCCCGTGGAACCTCCTGTGAACTTTCCTTAAGAGTTGGCCTCCGTTTGCCCCTTCTTCCCCTCTCCTGCTTGAGATGTGATATTGCATTCCATCTTGGATGACGAGGCCAAGGCCTACCCCCTAGGATGGCCGTGTCGTTTGCTGGAAGGAGCCCACATCCTTGAGGGTTGTGCGGAGCAGAGGTGCTGTCCTAGTCCAGAACTGAGGTCAGTACTTACTGGCTGGGGGATATTGGGTGAATCGCTTCATCTTTTTGAATCTTGGTCTCCTTATCTATGAAGTGGGTTTTAAAACTAGTTGCTCCACAGGCTTACTATGAAGATAAAATGAAATTATTTATATACAAACGCCTAGCAAATGCATGCAAACAAAAGGGGCTCAATAAACATGGTGAATTTGCCTTTAATGAAAACTCCAAACCTTTATACTCCTGCAGAGAAGATGTACAGCTTATGTTTACTTTCACCAAAGGAGTAATAACACCTTAGATTTGAAGTTTACAAAGCACTTTGACATTCATTATCATATTTAATCCATGCAACACCTCTGTGAGGAAGGAGGCAGCTCAGCATGACCATTCTTTTTTTATATTAAAGAAGGAAGAGCCCCAGAAAAAGAATGATTTGCAGAACTAGGCTTACCTAACTAGTTAACTAGCAAGTGACAGAATCAGGCCTAGAATCCTGTCACCCTCCCTTCACTGGAGGGATATAGGGATATGTCCAGTTGAACATCCTTATTGGGAAACCTTGTTATCTTTTCTATTTAAACTATTAAAAAATGTCCTGTGGTAACTGTCAGGCCTCAGACAACAGATTATATGAAGGGCATGTTTGCAAATTGTTCCCCAAGGGAACCTGTTGCACAATCAGGATTGGGGCAGCTGGAGGGCTTCTTGAGACGTGAAAACCATGGATGAAGTCCACAGATGATTAGGAAGAAATCAGGAAAGTGCCCTCAGAGTCTGTTGTGCTTGGTATAAAAGACGTTCATGTGGCTGCAATCATTCTTCTTTTAGTCAGGAACTCAAGAGAAAGGAAGTAGAGAAACCAGAGTGTTGTAATTTCCAGCCAGAAAGGGAACCTCAGGTCTCCCATTGACAGCATGAACCTGTTCTTCAGACGGCAGAGAGAAGCTGTCTTCTGAGCCAAGTGGACCGACAGGCAGACCAAAGGGCCAATATCCTAGGGTTGTGCCCTGTAAGCGAGATGCTCGCCAATCAGTTCTGGATGGCAGACTCTGATAAAACTGTGACCAATTTGCCGCTAAAAATTGGAGGGGAGAGGGTTTTAGATAGCGCCTGGCCAACTGTCCCCAGAGTAGCCTCTTCTTACTAAAATATCCGGAAGCTGTAGAAAGAGAAGAAAACTCACTGCCGTGGAGGAGGCTGGGGCCGTGATCAACCCGAAGCCTGTGTTCGGGAGAGCTTCTTGCTCATTGCAAGGTGGGTGAACTGGCTGGAGAACAGACCCCCGGTCTTTCACAGCTGAGTGCTGCCCAAGGCAGCCGCACCACTGGGCAGGTGGAGCTCCTGCTCAGGAGCATTGATCTGGTTGGCCCCTGGTTATGTTTCTCTACTCCACACCCTCTCCTACCTTACTCATTGACTCATACATACTGTCTCCACTCTCCTCAGATTTTTGACTCAGTCTCCCCTCCATCCCCCGCTCCTTGCCTGCAACATTTATCCCCATTCCCACTGCAAGCATAAACTTACTGTCTAGGTCGCTGAGGAAGAAAGGAAGAAGTCACGAAATGGTAAATCCCTCAACTTCGTGTGTCAGACCTGCAAATCCACCTTTCCTCTTTTCCTATCTTGTAAGGGGATACCTTGTCTCTCATCTAATCTGAAAAGTTCTTAATATTAATATAGGTAAATTAATCCTTCTCTTATAGAGTCACATAAGGTTATAGAATCAATCCTATTTTTAAGATTTTATTTATTTGACACAGAAAGAGAGAGAGAGAGCACAAACAGGCAGAGAGCAGGCAGATGAGAGGGAGAAGCATGCTCCCCATTGAGCAGGGAGCCCATCGTGGGACTCAATCCCAGAACCCTGGGATCACGACCCAAGCTGAAGGCAGACTCTTAACCGACTGAGCCACCCAGGCGTCCCACAGAATCAATCTTTTATAGCAACCCCACAGTCTATTCTAGATATCCAGGCTGTCCTCTATTTTAGCTTAAGTACAGACTGTTGTGCCTCCCTTAGTGTTACTTCAAGTACTACGTGAAATGTTAGCTGTTAGGCAGACTTACTTCCTCCCCTGACTGACCAAATGAAAACAATTCTATTATTCAGAACTACCTGGACCAAAGAATTTGAACTTGTTTGTTACGATCCCAGGGCATGGCTGCATTCATTACTACATCAACTAAATTATAGAAAAACTGTGATTGTGCCAAGTTCTCCAAATTCTACTGAGGACATTGATATTATTAGAAGGATGCATTCTACCAATACCTCCAGGCAGGATAGTATTCTTTAGGAATATTTTTAAGGGGACGTAATGTACTGAAGACATTGAAGAGTCCTATACTTGGAATGATCTAACTAATGACTCCACAGGGTAATTAGCTATATGGTCCTGGGTTGGCTTCTAAGAACCTGATTTTTTTTTTAAATTTTTTTATTGTTATGTTAATCCCCATACATTACATCATTAGTTTAGATGTAGTGTTCCATGATTCATTGTTTGTGCATAACACCCAGTGCTCCATGCAGAACGTGCCTTCCTCAATACCCATCACCAGGCTAACCCATCCTCCCACCCCCCTCCCCTCTAGAACCCCCAGTTTGTTTCTCAGAGTCCATCTTCTCTCATGGTTCGTCTACCCCTCCGATTTCCCCCCCTTCATTCTTCCCCTCCTGCTATCTTCTTCTTTTTTTTTTTTTTTCTTAACATATATTGCATTATTTGTTTCAGAGGTACAGATCTGAGATTCAACAGTCTTGCACAATTCACAGCGGTGACCAGAGCACATACCCTCCCCAGTGTCCATCACCCAGTCACCCCATCCCTCCCACCCCACCCCCACTCCAGCAACCCTCAGTTTGTTTCCTGAGATTAAGAATCCTCATATGAGTGAGGTCATATGATACATGTCTTTCTCTGTTTGACTTACTTCGCTCAGCATAATACCCTCCAGTTCCATTCACGTTGTTGCAAATGGCAAGATCTCATTCCTTTTGATGGCTGCATAATATTCCATTGTATATATATACCACATCTTCTTTATCCATTCATCTGTAAGAACCTGATTTTTGCATGGGGAAAAATAACCAAGGAACTGCACAGCATTATCACAGTTCGTGGTAAATCTTAGTGGAGCCAAGGTGGATAGCCTCTGGGTATTGTCATGACTATCACATTGTTGTTACATCCCAGGAAATTATACATCTCCCCTTCTAAGCACAAGTACATTTTCTTCATTGGTGTATTGTCTATAAGGATCACTATCATTAGTAAGGTAGGCGTAATTTTGGTCTATTTATTTTTTATTTTTTAAAAAAGATTTTATGTATTATTTGAGAGAGAGAGAGAGAGAGACTGAATGAGAGGGAGAGGGAGAGAGAATCTGAAGCAGACTCCGAACTGAGCACAGAGCCTAACGCAGGGCTTGATCCCACAATCTTGAGATCATGATCTGAGTGGAAACCAAGAGTCGGACACTTAACCAACTGAGCCACCCAGGTGCCACAATTTTTGGTCTATTTATATGAGAGTAATGACTTTGAACATTTTTGTCTATTAGGGAATTTGATCTGAAGTATTAATACTAAAAAACCCACCATGAATAGCTATGAAAGAGGGGGGTAAAGAAGGGGGCTGGGCCAGTTTATATGATCAGGTTGAGTCATGGTCATTACATCAGTATAATTGTAGCAATCCTGTCCTGGATGTTGATTAATAAATATGAGTCTAAAAGCTATTTGTTGATTAGAATATTCTTGACCAAAATTCTCTTTAGAAGGATTGATTGCATGTATGGCTATTATTTGGGGGTTTCTAGGAGTTGGCTGCACTGGTAGGAGAACTGTATTACAGAGGTAGGGTGATTTTACCTTCAGTAAGGCCTAGACAAAGGAAATCATTATCAGGAGTAACAGCGTCATGATGGGCTAAGTCAGAAATACATGACGTTAAATCAGTAATGAGGAAAAGTATGATTAAAAGGGTAATAGAGGAGAGTAATAAAGGAAAGTATAGCATATAGAAAAATCTTGTTCTATCACCTTGGGTAGAAACTGTCCCCTTCATGTGGTCATCAGCTTGTTCTGAATCTCTTGAGTTAGAAGCCAACTTCTATGGACAGCGTCCTTCTGGAAGTTTTCTTTTGGGGAAATCTCAATTTAAGATATTTAGTAGATATAGCTTTCTGATTTTTATCAGATGGATGGTGTCATGTGGATTAACATATATCTAAGGATAGTTCCTTGTTGTTTGAAAGATGCACCCATAGCTAAGAGCACTTTGTAAGGTCTTTCCCAGTGAGATTCAAGGACATCTTTCTCTGATGTCTTTTCCAGGACTCCAGATGACCTTGTTTTAGGTCAGAGAGGGGCTGATTAGGTCATTGGAGGGGGAACAGTGGCTTATGTAATGATTGGACTGAGTGTATTGAGTTAGTCCCTTATAATATCTAGCTTGATCAGCTTGTAAAACATTGGAATCAAGTATGGGTGGAGATATTCCTAGTCATTTGGATTTTCCAGTCATTCTTTTACCAGGAGGTAGTGTATGAGTTCCTGAGGGACAAGAACTTGTTTTGCTACTTTCAGTTTTAATATTTCATTTGTTCTTTCTATTTTCCCAGAGGATTGGAGGCAATAAGAACAACAGAGATTTTGAGAAAAGAGCAAAGCTTTGCATAATTTACAACTAACTCTTCCAGTAAAATGTATTCCTCTATCCCTGGGTGGGTAAGTAGGAAAGTCCCAAGTAGGTCCCACAAAACTAATAGTATTTTGGCCATGGTGGAACCTAGGTTTGCATCAGAGGAATACTTCAACCCACCTGCAAAAGAAACATACTATTACGATTATACATACATAACCTATAAGGAAGGCAGTTGTATAAAATCCATTTGGAGAGCGTCCGAGTATCCCTTAGGACACGGTTCTGGTCCATACTCTACCTTTACAGTATTCTCCAAATTATGTTGGTTACAGATGATGAATGAATTGGATATTCTAGAAAAGTTTCTCAGTCACTGTTTGTTTAATATTGTGGTCGGCTCGTTCCTACTGTGATGAATTGTTTCATGGAATATTTTAGAAAGTATCCCTTTGAGGTTATCTGGTGTTCCCATTCAACCATCCTGGCCTCACCAGATCTCCTCATGTATCTTACTCTCCAGTTATTCCCAGTGTTTATTTTCAGAGTTGGTAGCCAAATTTTGTGTATCTGTTACGGAACTCTTGAATGACTCTATGGATACCTATTTTTTTCTATAGGAGATTCTTGCATAAGCATGATTATCAGAGTAGCTTGTTTAGCATGATGATCTACTAAAGCATTTCTTCTAATTTCTATAGTATCTCATTTACTTTTACAAGAACGATTTCTTTAGGTAGCATTAAGACATCAGTAATTTATGTATTTGTTGTCTATTGTTTGTATAGGAGTGTTTGAGAAGGTTAAGAAATCTTGTTTCCATGTCATTTCAAAATCATTAACTACTCCAAAAGCATGTCAACTGTCTGTGAATATATTTAGCCTTTTATCTTTAGCAATAAAAGTGAATTTAGCCATGCCCTTGAAAAAGCTATATTTTTGATTACCTACACTGATTTGACTTTTAGTAAGGGATTGGTAATGCCTTATGGTATTAAGGTAGCTGTTAAAGGGATTTTTCAAGGGAATCTGTGATAGCTTTCACATAACCAGCCTGGTATTATCTCTTTTTATTTTTATTTTTTATTGTGGTAAAAAATATGTAACCTCAAATATACCATTTTAATTATTTTTAGTTGTACAGGTAAGCAGTAAGTGGCATTACCTTCACATTGTGCACCCATCACTACCATGCATCTCTAGAACTTCCTTATCTTCTCCAACTGAAACTGTACCCATTAAACACTAACTCCATTCCCTCCTTCCCGCTATTCCCTCCCTCCCTGGAAACCACCACTTTTCCTGTCTCTCTGGATTTTGTCCTTTTGTGTCTGGTTTATTTCACGTAGCATAACATCTTCAAAGTTCAACCATGTTGTAGCATGTGTTAGAATTTCTTTCCATGTTAAGGCTGAATAATAGCTCATTGAATGTGTTTACCACACTTTGTTTATCCATCCATCTACCAAAGGACACTTGGATTGCTTCCACTTTTTTTTTTCTATCATAAGTAATGTTGCTTTGAACATGGGTATACACCTTTTCCTTTTTAAGGTAAGATCTGTCAACAAATAATATTAAGTTAGGATTTGGTGTGGGGAGGCCTACAGTATTGGGCATGGACAATTCTAAAACAGCAGATACATGAGTATAATATTCTCCTTCATGGGGTAAGGATAATAAAGTTGCCGGGTGGAGTTGTCAGAATAGTGCATGGTACTAGGAGAAAGGAGAAAGTAACAATATTTTTTTTATTAATAGACTAGAAGAAAAATGTTGGCATTTTCAATTAGCCATAGGGATTGTTCTACATGTAGTCCCATCAGGTTTAAAGGCAATCCAAGTGCAGGATCTGAACTGTTTTGTTTAATTTAGCTGAGGTACACAATCGCTCTGAGGCAAGTAGGAAAATCTCTAGCTGCCAGACCAAGGGACCAGATATAATAGGCAATGGGTCTTTGATGTGCAGAATGTTTTTGAGTTTATACGCCTAGAGCATGGCTTAACCTTTCAAGCACAAACAAAAGATAAGGCTTATGATAATTTGGGAGATTTAGTTTAGATGGCTATCAAAGGGATATTTGAAATCCCTGAAGGCCTTTTTAGTTTTTTTGTTCCATGGGTGGGTGTGTGATATTTGATTCTGTCAAATCGTATAGAGGCTTGATAGTCCAAAAAAACTTTGTGCCCATTCTCCACAATACCTAGTTAATGCCAGACATCTTGTCTTTTAGTGGTTGGTCTTGGGTAATTTTGCATAATTTATAATCTCTCCTCAGATAATGCCTTTCCTGCAGTTAATAGGTCATGGTCTAGACAACGAACTGTTGTTTTTTTCAGAATTGGAAGTTCTCCCTTGCAGCGTTGTGTCCTGTTTTTGGTAGCTCTGTGAGTAGACGTACAGAGTTGGCTTTAAAATCTTTAAGATTACTGGAACGTGAGAAGTAGTCATCTATATATTGTATCCAAATGGACCCACAAGGAAACAGTATATCCTTAAGATCTTTTCAGACTTGAGAAAAGTAGGATGGAGCTTTGGTGAATCCCTAGGGCATAACTATCCAGGAGAATTGTTGCTTTTCCAAAGTGAAGGCAAACACATATCAGATGTCTTCATCAATGGGGATACTAAAGAACATTGAACAAAAAATCGACTACAGTACAGGATTTGCCTTCAGGTGGGACCAAGGAGGGTGTGGTATTTGAGTGAGGCTCAACTGTGAGGCTTTTAAACGGGTGAAACAAGTATTACAGGGACCAGCACGAAGAATAATTAATCCTTTTTTCAATTCAACTGGTTGTATTTGGCCTAAGACCTTCTTTGCATTGAGTTTTAGTAGGGTATTGAGAAGTTTCCGTAAAGGTTTAGAAGAATCAATCCAGACTCTTGTGGTTCTGTTCCAACGAGTTTGCTTGCATTTGCCCAGTCTTTGACCTTTAGGGATTCTGAGACCCCGGCTGTCTTCAGTAGTTTCTTGAGTCAGAGACAGTGTAGGTCTTTCACTATGAGTATCAGTTACAATTTCTGGGCCTTCTAAAAATCATCCCTCTGCAGGACATCTTTCTCTGGCAGTTCTACTCGCTAACTTGTTCCCTACCTATTACAATCGCAGGAGTTGTGTCACGGAGAAGAAAGGAATGTCCTCCTGCTAATGGTTCCAACGTAGCAGTTACGGATAGGGACATGGAAAGGGGCTTCGGGGTGTTGGGAATCCCCGCTATTGGAGTGGTTTCGGTGCTCTGAGGGATCTGACAGTCTGTGATAGCGGCATGTAGAGAGGCACCCATATCAATAAAAAAGATGAATTGTTGTCCGTATATATTTATAAACCATTCCCCTTGGGAGTTTAGATGGAGGGCAGGGAATTAATTGGGTTCTAATCTTTCTCCCAGCTGCAGCACCACTGGGCTCACTTTGGACCGTTGTTTTCTGTTTCTTAACCAGCATATGGCATGAGTTTTTCCAATGGCCCTTCTGCCTACAGTATCCACAGGTGTCCTCACTCATAGACTCTTGGAATTCTCAGAGAATAGAAAAGCTCTTGCTTTTGTTTTTATTTCAGGGACCAGTTGTTTAATTGGGACAGCCAGAAGTTTGTTTTCATTCCTGGCTTGTTTATTTTCTAGGGCTTTTTGAAAATGTTAAGCCACATGTTGGAGATCTTCTAAATTGGCAATTTCTCAGTCCAATTTATTTTTCTAAGTTTCCTATTTCAGATGTGAGCCTATTTACCAAAAGAGAAGGCAAGTCTCCTTTTGCTTCAGCAGCTAGGTGTACCTCAGAATATTGTTGAAAAGATTCCCAAAGCCTAGTTTTTAGGTCTCCTATTGAGACATATTTATTTTATTTACAACTTTGAAGTTTCATCCAATCTTCTCGCAAGGGGAAGATTCCAATAATGCCATATGTATTTCATTTCCTACTTTTTTTTGTCCTCTCAAGACCAATATCTGAAATATCTGAATTGTGCACAGCTGGCTTATTTAAATCCCCTCTTGGCCTTTCCCACCCTGTTGCCTTTAACCATTTCCCCCATGTGAGGGGCTTACAATTAAGTGAACTAGTTGGTATGGATCCAGCAGTCCGAGAAAGTAAATAACTGACAAGATCCATAATTCTGCAGATTACTTTTGTCTGTCTTCCTGAGGGCTTAGAATCCTTAATTATAGCCCTTAACTTAAATTTGACTTCTAGCAATTTCAAGAGGATATTGCAAAATGTGGTCCTTTTCTGAGAACAAAATCTGGGAAAGGATAGTTCATTTAGGAGGTCAGGAGAAGGAGCAGAAGGACTTGTAGAGAGGTATAGTTGGGTGTCTGTGTGTAAAGGTAATTTGGAGTAGAGAGAAAAAGGTGCAAGGAGAGGAGGTTTCAGAAGGCTTAAGTGAAAGTAATTCTTTTTGCTGGCTTCTGCCAGAGTCTTTCAGAAAGGCTATCTTGAAGTCAATGTTTCATTTTCAGGTCTTAGCCAACACCTGAATATCTGTCTTTGCTAGTACTCCTGTTCATTGCATTATTTTTAACATGCTGTAAGTTCCATATAGTTGAGTTGGGAAGAGCATGTGGTCTTGAGGCTGCCCCTCCCCTGCTCCTTCCAGTGGTGGTGGGAAAAAGGAGTGAGCTGAATCTCAGGTGGGGATTGTGGTGGGTGGGTGTGGGCTGGAGGGAGGGAAGTAACAGGGAAGGGGTTCTGCCCACCCTGGCCAGGGTGTCTACTTAGATGCTCGACCAGCTACAGCAATATAAATATCTTGATGAATAAAGTGCACAAAGGCGAAAGAAATTTTAACTAAAGACTCAAATGTCCAAGAGTTTTATTGTCCTGCTACCACCTGTGGACGTGTCCATGGTCAATTCTATGACCTTATGGAACTCTTTAGAATGGGTGGAAAATCAACAAACCAGCTATTCGTGGGATTGTTTTGGGTTGAGGAGGAATGCTCAGAAAAGCAGCACTGGCCTTCACTCTCTCTTTCTTTCTTTCTTTTTTTTTTTTTTTAAAGATTTTATTTATTTATTTGACAGAGAGAGACATAGTGAGAGCAGGAACACAAGCAGGGGGAGTGGGAGAGGGAGAAGCAGGCTTCCCGCGGAGCAGGGAGCCCGTTGTGGGACTCGATCCCAGGACCCTGGGATCATGACCTGAGCCGAAGGCAGACGCTTAACGACTGAGCCACCCAGGCGCCCTTCACTCTCTCTTTCTTTCCTATTCTGTTCTAGTAGGTTCACCTGTGATAGATTTGTCAGATGTTGGGAAATGAAGTGTGAGTCAGGGGGTCCTAAATTTTCTTAAAACAAAGAAGATCTCTTAAAAGAATTAATGATTTCATACACTAACATGGGAATGTAACAAAGCTCAACTTTGTCTATCAATCCTAGTCATTCAGTAATTGAGTAAATATCCCCTCTCTCTTGAGGATCTGTCCCATGGTTAGAAAGCATTTTCGGAGAGAACAAAGGGTAGGGTAATCTTCCTAGCATTAGAAACTCCTCCACCACCCATGTGCCTGCTTCTAAAGCTTCCATGAAGAAACAGCAGGAGATCCTCACCAGTATGAAGCATAGGCGGGTGAGGAGGTTCCCAGACAGCCCCACCCATTTACTGCTCTCCTGAAGAAGCTTAAAACATCCCCAGGCCCAGGGCCCAATCCAGATCAATCAAACTAGACTCTTTGGGATGGGGTCTGGACATGAGTTTTCCTTTAATTTTGGTTAAGAAATGGTGCTCAGATTCTTGCCACTCAAAATATGGTCCTCAGACCAGGAGCATCAGCATCACTTGGGCGCTTGTTAGAAATGCAAATTCTCAGACTTCAGTCTGGACCTGCTAAAGCAGAAAGCAGAAACTCTAAGGGTAGGTCCCAGCAACCTGTGGTTTTTTAAATTTCATTTTTTTTCTTGTGGTGAAATCGACATAGTATTGATCACTTTAACTATTTGTAAGTGTACAAGTCAATGGCATTAAATACATTCACAATGTTGTTTATCCATCACCATGGTTTATACCAAAAACTATTTCACCATCCCCAGCAAGAACACTGTACCCTCCCCTTTCTTTCCCATTGTCCCCCCACAGCCCCTGTTGACCTCTCTTCTACTTTCTGACTCCATAAATTTGCCTGTTCTAGGTACCTCCTATGCATGGAATCATGTGATATTTTTCCTTCTATGTCTGTCTTGTTATCAAGCATAATGTTCTCAACGCCCATCCATGTTGTATTTTAGCATTATATCAAAATTTCATTCCGTTTTATGGTACTTAGCAGCGCTTATTTTAACAAGCACTTCAGGTGATGCTCACTCACGTTTGAGGACTACTGACTTAGAGCAATGCTTCTCAAATTTTACTGTACGTCAGGATCACTTGGGGATCTTATTAAAATGCATGTTCTGATTCATTAACCGACTTATTAGCTGATTCATTAGTGTGCCCCCAAGATTCTGCGTTTCTAACAAGCTCTGAGTGGATAGAGTTGAGACCCACTCTCTGGAGCCATCACAGCTGTGCCCCGTTCACCCTGAAATGACAGGGTGCGGGTCAGTCTCATTATGGTATAGAGTGAGAAGGAGGCTCTGTCTATTTCTGCCTCATGGACCAGAAGACAGGGACCTTGAGACTCTGTTGTTCTCTGATTTGGCCTTTCTGGGCTGGGAGATGGCCATGAGTCTTGCTGGGCACTGGATTGGGAAGGGCTGGAATCTGGGGACTCTTTGGGGAGCCCCAATTACTACACTATAAATGACAACCTGCTTAATGTTTAGTCACTGCCTTGAGATTTCGGGCCTGTCAGTGCTGGGAGGGAGGAGGTGAGGTGAGGCTGGCTGGGTCTTGGGAGTGAGACCGGCTGTTGGAGTAGGGGTGGGCACCAGCAGTCCTCGGGAACCCGGCTGGGGTAGGCCAGTGGCGTCCCGGTCTCATCAGGGGCCCCTGTGCCAGGCAGGAGGGTTGCACTTCTGTCTTCCTTCTTGATTGATGAAATCTGACGTGGTACAGTGGGGACAGGGATAGAAGGAAGAAGGATGGTCCTCTGGGCCCACAGTTTGCATTGAAATGCTGCCAGATTTGTATTTTCAAAGCACCAGTAAATCACCTCTGAGTGAATTCAACCACAAAATACCCTCAACCAAGGACTGTTCAACCTAAGGATATTCCCACAGGGGAAGAAACCACCCCGTACCCCCACAAGCTGTTCCAGTCTGACTCCTCGGGTGACGCAAGCTGTCACCTGTGTGTGGTCTTGAACCAGGGAACAAGGACAGTTGAGAACATTCTTTTGGAATCTTAACTGTTTTGTAAGGAGAGCTGCTACACGGGAGAGAAAGGAGTGGACTGCACGATAAAGAAATCATGGTTCATTCATGTGACGGAATACTTCGTAGCCACTGGAAATGTATGAAAGGATTTTCAATGACATTGCAAATACGGCCATGATTAAAACGGGGAAAAAAGGCTCAAATAAGATATATATGCATAGATACACACATGTGTGTATTCTATGTAAAAACCTTAATACATATATATATAAACAAAAAAGATAGGATATACCCTAAGAGTAACAATGGTCATTGTTGGGTGGTAAGAAGCAGTGATTTTGAATTGTCTTATTTATCATGTTTGAATTTTCTACATCCTTCGTCATGAGCATATTACACTTACTGACAAAAAGAATATTAAAAGTATATGGTAGGGAAATGATCAAAAATTAAAAAGATGCAGACTTTTGGGGCACCTGGGTGAGCTCAGTTGGTTGATCGTCTGCCTTCGGCTCAGGTCATGAGCCCGGGGAACTGAGCCCCTGCTCAGTGGGGAGCCTGCTTCTCCTTTCCCTCTGCCTGCCACGCGCTCTGCCTACTTGTGCTCTCTCTCTGCGTCAAATAAATAAAATCTTAAAAAAAAAAAGATACAGATTTTTATCTTTTTAATCTTAACAACAGAGTGTTTTAGTGCTTGCTAATATTTTAAATATTCCACTGTCACCCAATGCCCCCAGAAGCTCCCCCCACAACTCAGAGAGAAAGCCGTGATCTTTGACATTGCCCCATGGCCTGCCCTCATCTCAATCTCATGGCCCCTCTGACCTCTTCTCCACGGCTGGTCTTTCCCTTGCCGCCCACCCTGGCCTCCCTGATCTGCATCAAGCCCTGGTTCTCTCCTGCCCCGGAGTCTTAGCACTGACTCTGCCCTTGGCCTGCAGTGCTCCCTCCGCCCCGCGCCCTCCCCGAGTCGTCCACTGACTGGGCACCTCACTTCCGTCAGGCCCTTCCTCCAAGCCACCTTCTCAGTGAACCTTTCCTGGAGACGTTGCTTAGGATCCCCCAGCTCCCAGGACATTTTAGATCTCCCTCCCTGCTCTCGCTTTTTTCATTATCATATGTTGCTATTTAACGTTCTGTATATTTTATTTCTCAATTTCCTTATGGTTTCTCCCCCCCATTATAACGCAAGCCGCACTGGGTCAGAGATTTCTATTTTTTTTTTTTAAAGATTTTATTTATTTATTTGACAGAGACAGACACAGCCAGAGCAGGAACACAAGTAGGGGGAGTGGGAGAGGGAGAAGCAGGCTCCCCGCTGAGCAGGGAGACCGATGCGGGGCTCGATCCCAGGACCCCGGAGGCAGACGCTTAACGACTGAGCCACCCAGGCGCGCCTTGTCTATTTTTTTTTTTCCACTCCTGTAGCTCCAGCTTCTAGAACATGCCTGGCACTGGCTCTTGGAAATCAGTTGTTGAATAAATGAATGACAAAACAAAAACAAAAACCCCTCTATTTTTGACCTATAGAATCATAAAGGGTAGAAATCCTGTAAATATCTCTCAACCCCTACTAACAAATTAAATCAAAACCATTCACAACCAAGGCACTACTGACACTTAATGGTAACACCCCATAGTAGCGGTTGCTATTTCAGTAGTTTATAGAGGTAATTTTCAGGAGACCTGAATATACAAAGTGGTGTCAGGAATATCATATTATTTGATGAGTATGTGCAAAAACACCCCCCAGAAAGGCTGCTTATTTTTGGAATAGCATCATGGCTTGGTGGTCGGGTGTGGATAATAACACCGCCAGAAACCAGTCTAGAGAAAGCTATAAATATCAGCTGATGTTCATTGATTCCCGAGGGGTCGGTGTTCTGGGGAGCAATATGGTTTGAGTGTGGCCATGATCGCACCCCGTATCCTGAACTCAGTCACTTCTTATCAGCTGCACTGCCGTCACCCCACCCCACCATCTCTCACCTAGACCACCCCAGCCCCCCTGTACTGGACACCCTGCTTCTCTCCTCCGTATCTTATTAATACTGGGAGAAAGAAAAGGAGCCCCTGGCTGGCGAGGGCTGGCCTGGCACTCACAGCTGGCCTGCAGTGTTCTGTTCAACATAAATGCATCACAGAACCTCAACAGACAGATGAGGACAAAAACACGTGCACTCTGTAATCATGTCTGAACAGAGATCATATCAACAATGTCCAGACCACAGAAGTGACCAGCAAGCCTTCCTTCCTGGCTGATAACGAGTTTCTGCCACTGCTTTGCCAATCATACTTTTTAGGTTCACTCTGTTCCTCCCACCTCCAAGACAAGATTTATTTATTTTTTATTTTTTTAAAAAGATTTTATTTATTTATTTGACACAGAGAGAGAGACAGCACAAGTGGGGAGGAGAGGGAGAAGCAGGCTCCCCACTGAGCAAGGAGCCCGACGTGGGACTCGATCCCAGAACCCTGGGATCATGACCCGAGCCCAAGGCAGACACTTCACTGACTGAGCCACCCAGGCATCCCTCCAAGACAAGATTTATTAAGAAATCCAGTCTCAGAACTCCCCCTGCTTCCTGACATTGAATCCAGAGCAAACCCCACTTCCTTGAGCCTTCTCCATAATCACCTCACACAAGCCCCAATCCTGTCATTTCTAACCCTCTTTAGCGGTGATGCCCCCACGGTTCCCACGGTGTATGTTCTGATTCACTGCAGGGAGTCAGTCAATCCAGCTTGCTTAACCACAGGTGTGTTCCTGGTGGTCATGGGCTGGAGGGCACTGACAATACCCAAGTCAGGTTTAGGGACTTCCCTATTTGCTTCCCACGACTCTCAGCGTGGAAATCAAACTCTTTTCCGACACTTGTATTATTCGACTCTGCCTGCCTCTCTGACCTCGTTAATTCATTCCACAAGCACCACTGAGGATCTGCGATGATCCAGAGAGCTTTCTTGGTGCAGGTACATTTCACACTGCTGTGTGAAGAATGGGTTGGAGCAAGAAGCTAGAGCAGGGGATAGGGATGATGAGGACCTTTTAATCCAGTGACACAACTGGATTGGAATCAGGGAGGGAGAAAGGTGAAATGTAGTGCCCAGAATTATGCTAAGTGAGTGTGTGTGATCTTATATGTGGAATCTAAAGCAACTCAACTCAGAGAAAGAGAGAATAGACTGGTCGTTAGCAGGGGCTGGGGGGAGGGGAGATGGGGAGATATCGGTCAAAGAGTACATATTTCCAGTTATGAGATTAACAAGTTTTGGGGATCTAATGTACAGCATGGTGATTATAGTTAATAGTTATAATATTGATTATACACATTAATACATTGATAATAAGTATATATAGTTAATATATACTTGAAAGTTGCTAAGAAAGTAGATCTTAAATGTTCTTACCACAAAAAAGCAATGGTAATTATATGATGTGATGGTGGTGGCTATGTCAATTATATCTTAATAAAACTGGGGAATTTTTTTTTTTAGAAAGTGGGCGAGGGGCAGAGGGAGAGAGAGAATCTTAAGCAGGCTTCATACCCAGCGCAGAGCCTGGCACGGTGCTGGATCTCCAGACCCTGAGATCATGACCAGAGCCGAAATCAGGAGTCAGACGCTTAACCGACCGAGCTACCCAGGCGCCCCAACATTTTGTACACCTTACACTTTTATATATTTCAATTATATTTTGATAAAGTTGAAAAATAAAAAACCAAACACAATGCTCAGATTCCTGCTTAAGGCGATAGGGGCCAACCCAGTATTATTTTCCTGGGAGAGGGAATTCAGCTGATATGCTAACAAGGATTCGGGAAAAGGGGGTCACTCTGCTGGAAAAGGCAGAGCATCTTATTTGCTAAAGAGGGCCCCTTCTAAATTATCTTCAGAAGGGGGTCTCCCCAGATCCTAGGAGGTACTGCAGAATTTCTTGGCTGTCTTTGGCCTGTGGGGCTGTGTCTGTCACTGCAAGAAATTGTTTGAATAATGTACTTATTTCAGGTTCTAGTTTATATGTTTAAGGGAGACATATTTCAGTGGAGTCAGTAACTTATTTCTTATGGCCTTCTGGGCTTAAATAAAATGATGATTAGAGTAATTCAGGGTCCATGAACTAGTGTGAAATAGCTGCCATCTGCCATCGCTCTCGTCGGTAACTCATTTACTTCTTATAACGGGTTTCCACACATATGAATTAAGTTAGAAAGTGCTGCCCATATTCAGAGGAACCAATAAATGACTCGCTTTTGTGTTACAAGTCTCAGAAGTAAATTATTCAGTATTCATTGCTTGTAGGGTTTAAAGAGAAACTAAATTTATTTGGATTCCCCCACCCTTCACTCTAGGACATGCTTTCACGTTCCCATCACAGAGACTTTGTGGAACTGACTAATTACGTGTTTTGCATATTTGTAAACACTCTGTTATTTATTAATGGGCCATTTCAGAGATAAAATTAGCACTTTATTCATGCCACCGCCATTTCTCAAAGGCACTCTGCCTGGTGCCCGAGGAGTTGGGATCTGAGCGCACACAATGAAAGCTTGGGCGATTGTCTCCCCAGCAAATCCCAACAAGGGGCAACAGCTGTCTGCGCACTATTTATCGGGCTGCTTCTCTAGCACCGCGCTGTCCCATACGGTTTTCGTAAAATTTAAATTTATTAAAGTTAAATAAAATAAAAAAAATTCCAGTCCTTCGATCACACTAGCCACATCTCGCGTGCTCTAGAGCCACATGGGGCCAGTGGCCGCCATATTGGAGAATGCAGAGCATTTCCATCATCACAGAAGATTCTACTGGGCAACACTGCTCTGGACTGTGTTGGTGCTGGGGTCTTCTTGTGGCTCCCTGGACTGATAGACTTTGGTCCTTCTCAACTGACGGGCCAGAAAGACCGAGGGGTTAAGGCATGCCTGGTCATATTTCAAATCCTGAATATATCCTGAATTCAATGACTTCTTACTACCTACAACCTGGTCCCATTACTGCCAACTCTCACCTTTATTTCTAACTCCTGGCCCAACTTCCATCCAGAGCCCCACAGTCTCTTCTCCACATTCAACAGCCAGAGCAATCCTGCCCAGAAACTTCCAGTGGCTTTGTGTCTGTCTCAGAGTAAAAGCCCGCGTCCTTAACGATGACCTCCTATGGGGCTGACTCCCTGCTCTCCCTCAGATACCCCTGGTTTCTGAGGCTGCAGCCACACGAGCCCCCCAGCTATGCTTTCCCCTGTGCTGGCTGTTTCTCTGCGTGAAATACTCTCCTCCCCAACACTGGTATGCCTTGTTCCTTCAGGTCTTTGCTCAAAAGCCTTCCATGGCCACCTGTCTAAAATTTTAATTCTGCCCCCCCAACACCCTCCCAGAGCATCTCCTTTTCCCCTTCCCTGCTCTCCTGACACTTGTCACTATCCATGGACCACATAGATCACTAATTAGTGTTGTTTATTTTCTGATTCTTCTCCTGGCATACAAGCTCTGCTGGGCAGGTTTTTGACTGTTTTGTTCACTACACTAGCCCAATGCCTAGACCAGTGCCTGGCACATAGTAGGTGTCCAACCAATAGTCATTGAATGAATGAATGTACTTTGTAATCCAAGCGCCCACTGAATGAGGTGAATGGAGAGGCATGGGTTTTAGAACGCGTGAAGTTCTCGCTTATTCTAGATGTGAGGCTTTAGGCAAGTCTCTTAATTTCCTCATCTGCAAAATAAAAATTACAATACCTGCCAGGAAGGATTGTCATTAGGATTAACAAGGGCATTCCTAGCACATAGAGCGCAATAATGTTATTCTGGGGCTGTGAAATATGGCCCGGGCTCTTCTTCATCTACTAGTACCTATGTGAAAACCACGCTAATTTTTCTTTCCCCGTATATTTTAAGATGTTGTGTTTTTGATCTGATCATAAAAACATGATATGTGTGGGGCGCCTGGGTGGCTCAGTCATTAAGCGGCTGCCTTCAGCTCAGGTCATGATCCCAGAGTTCTGGGATCGAGTCCCACATCGGGCTCCCTGCTCAGCGGGAAGCCTGCTTCTCCCTCTCCCACTCCCCCTGCTTGTGTTCCTGCTCTCGCTGTCTCTGTCTCTGTCAAATAAATAAATAAAATCTTTAAAAAACAACAACAACAAAAAAAACATGATATGTGTGTGTACATATATATACACACATTTGGAAAATCTGGACGATCTTAAAACTGAGTTTGGCTGTGAGATTTCAGAGCTTATCATCATATTTGTTTTTAGATGTGAAAGCCAGCAATCAATGTTCATATTCTATGAATGAAAATTTCACAGAAATTCAAATAGAGAAAATCAGTGGAAGAATAGGGTCATGTGTAATGTGTGGTGGCATAAGCTTGCTGAACTCCGCAAGAACATGCACCGTAGTGGATAGGTTTCTATTCACATTTCAAGAGGGAATTTAGTTCAACAAAATAATGTAGTCCCAATGGCCTATCATGTTGAGTTAATGTTCTTTTGAATTTTATTGTTTTTATTATTATATAAGAGCCCAATACTTAGATAGAGTTTATACTCGGTTTTATGTTTGTACATATTTAGGAGTGTAGCAGGGTTCTACTAGGAAAATAGAAACCACTCTAAATATTTGAAACAAAGGTAACTTCTCGTGGGGAAGCCGTACATGGGGGTGGAAGTGCGGAGACCCCGATGGGATGCATGTGTGCTCTGGACGCTGGCAACAGCAGGAAGCTCCCTCCCCTCGAGGCTGGAGGGGCAAAACACGGTGGTTTTAGAGCCCAGCCTGGGGCCACCAGATGAAAGCGGAGACAATGAAGGGCCTGGCTGGGGCAGCTGGAGTTTTGCAGGAGATCAGCTCTTTCCAGAGAAGCTGCCCAAGGCAGATAGAGATGGGGAGAAATACTACGGTTTCTCCCTTTCCCTGGCTTATGTTTCTTCAATCATCTTTCCCATTGGCCGAATCCAGCAGAAGCCAGTTGACATGGGAGATTGGGAAATGCATCTTGTAGGGATCGACCCCTCTCCACACACACACACACACACACACACACACACACACACACACAGCCAGAGACTGACTACACAATTCTGGAAGTCATTATACCCCAGGGGTCCTCATTTGTTTGAACCAGACTAGTTCCCTTTCTTGTTCAAGCCAGTTTGAATCAGGTTTTCTGTTGCAACTAACACAATAATAAAAATAATTTAGGTCGGCATTGGGAGTTAAAAAGAAAAAAAAATATGCTAAGGGGGGTACATATGTTGCTCAAGTTTGAGAAACACTATCAATTCGCCAGAGCTCACACTTGCCATTTCTCCACTGAAGGTGAGCACAAGTCCTGCACAAAGCATGGCGTATGCCAGGACACAAGGCCTTTGGGGGCCAAGCTGAGAGTGTGCAATGCTTCTGCGGCCGCTCTAAGACACACCCTTGGTTTCGAAACAGGAGAAGGAGCAGATGCACATGCGGTGAAGTGAGGACCTTCCAAATGCTGTGGGTGGAATAAGCATTAAGTGTGGAGAGCCAGGCTCTCCTTTTAGCCACGCGGGCAAAACGGGCGAAAGCAAGTGGAAAAGAGGTCCCTGCCACCATGTCATTATTCTCTCTTTAGGTGGAAAACCCAAGTGCTCAGAACTTTAGTAGGTTAAGAAATTGTCTCACTTAGTAAGGGCCAATGCTTAGATGCTAAATCTACTGACAAGACTGTCTGGCCTGTATTTCCTAAAAAGGCTCGTTGAGATGATTCGCTCCTACCAACAGAGGCAATGGGTCCTGTAATTCCTGGTGAAAACCCCTGGGTTCAGCTCACGGTGAGGGAGGGAGAGTGGGTTGAAGCATTTTGGAAGCTTCTTCCTCTTTTGGTAGCAAAGGATTCTGAACTCCCAGGAAGATTCTGAGTGGGGTCCTTTGCATTTCTGCAGACTAATCTTGAAATAGGAGAACTGATTGGCCTGAGTGCCTTGTCTCCTCCTCAGTTAATCTGTGGCCAGAGGTCAAGGTCAGGCAGGGGAATCTGGGGGGGTGCACCTTCCCCATCTCTCTGGTCCCCTCAGGACTGTCCACTAGCAACCAGAGAGGAGGATGTGCGTTAGCATTCATCGCTTCACACTGGCTGGACCACTGCAGAGAGCTGTTATTTCTTTTACCCGTCCTTGTAGTGCACTGCAGGCCATTTGGATTTAACTTTGGTCCCCTCCAAAGAGCAGGCACAAGTGTGTCCCTCTTTTCCCTGGTCTGGTTGCTGTGGGTTTCTCTGGAGCAGACTGAAGCCTGGGGGGTGCAGGGGAGCAGAGGTGCCGTGCTGACCTTTCCTTAGGGAGCAGCATGCATTACCGGGAGGCTTTTCATGGAATCCCAGCTCAGTTTAACCTTTCGTCTGCGCGTTGGAGATCTGGGGTCTCCTGGGCTTTAGGCTAGCAGTTTTGCCTTTGATTTGCCCAAAGGGCAATTGTACATTGGGAGCTGTCTCTGAAACCTCCCTCGCTCCCAACACTTGACTTTCATTGTCAGGAGCAATTTGAGGGAGCTAGGAACTGACTGTTAACACATCCGTGGAGGACAGTATCGGCTCACGTCCATTTTCTTCTTTCTTTCTGGCAGTGGTGGGGGACCGTAGCTGCTGGGCAGGAGGTATGACTGGGGCAAAGTTGATGGGACATTCAAGCAGCACATTGTTCAGTCTCTTCTTTGGCTCCGTGTCTGAGTCCCCAGTACATTGCCCTGGCATTTTTGCTTGGATTCTCAAAGCCTTCCCCAGTCCCTCTCTGGCCATGGAGTCTTGCTCATCTCCGAGCTCAGGAAAAATTTGTTGACTCTGCAAAACAGGTCCAGAGGCTGACTCGCTGCTGAGTTCACACAGCCTGACCAAGAAGCCCAGCATCATTCTGAATGAGTTTTTGGACTGACTACGACGTCCAGCAGCATCATGAGGTTGGCATGGCCAGGACTTGGGCGTCACTGTTGGCACCGGAAACCAGAGTCTGTGAGCTGTTCTGCCACATACCACCTTGGGAGATGCAGCCTTTCCTTCCTCGGTGTGGTCAGTTTAGGAAAACCATGAGATGTAACAGTATTCCACAATTTCCAATTTAGGGGATTTTTTCTTCCTTCTTTGTAACTTCTCTTTACTTCCTCCCCCACTGGCGTCTCTAGGACTTTCAGGGAAGACACGGACACAGTTTAAAGCCAAACAAAAAGGCATTTCCTGGATTTTATCCTCCAAAAGTGTGAGCCCCTAGGGAAATATACTGGACAAGATGCTTGGTAGGGACACAAGAAAGAGAGCAGGGCTTCTCCTGCTTAGTCCAGAACATGTGTATGTGGTCTGGGAGGAAGAGGAGAGATGAAGGGGACATAGACTATTTGGGGTGGCCTTATCCCTGTGCCTTCTCTCCCCTTGGGGAGGCAACAAGACCTGGAGGGGGAATGGTTGCCCACGATCCATGCCGACAGTTTCCACGCTGCACTGGGACAGGGAGGGTCAGAATGTTACCCAGGACATGGCCTGGGAGGAGCAGAGTAAGCCTCAGGACCTGATGGGGTTAGGCACCAGCAAGAGAGTGTCTCCATGAGGATGGGTGGAGACAGATGCCCCAGAGAGACAGAATGAGGTATGAGTTGGTGGTTGTCTGCAGGGACAAATGACTCAGGGCCATAGAGTCAACCTTTCTTCCCTTCCCCCATCCCATCACCTACCTACCAGGTGCCTTGCACTGGGAGCCCCGGAGAATGTTGACTCTATGCTGACCCAAGCTGGGGATACCCTCAAATTGCATTAAATTTATACTTCTCAGCTGCCAGCACATTCGGTGTGGTTGTGTGAACTACACAAAAATGCCTCTTTTGGGAGAGTCAAATGCCAGAAAGGAGCCCTGCCCTAGGCTGAGTCAGCCTTATGCCAGAGTGCGTGGCTTAGCATGTAGGACGTGGGCCCAATGTCAGCACCCCTGGAAATCCTCAGCTGTGTGGTGCTTCAACCGTGCAGCCGAATGTGGAGGCCCAGCGTGGACTGAGAGCCACGCCCTCTGTGCGTGACTTTAGATCCCCTTTAGCTAGGCAGAAATGAGCATTTCTTACCCCCTATGAAAGGGCCGAGTGATTCAGTGATGTTGCAGTTATATCCTGGGCTGGAAACAAGAAGATTTAATCCTGGAAATGCCGTTTGTTCTCAGTGTGGTTAGAGGTAAGCCGTTAACCTTGGAAGCTCAGTTTCCCCGTCTGGTAAATGGGGCCGAGGGCTCCTGTTCTTCCTCACACTGCTGCGGTTTGGGTCAAATGCAGAGATAGCCATGAGCCTGCTTGGGGAACAATGAAGTAGGGTTCGACCCCTAAAGTTCACGGAGCCACCAAAGGAACTGAGATGATGGTGCAATCCTTTGTGAACAAGATGTGAAGGGCGGGAGCCATGGAATCTGTTTTGGTGGCAGACTTGGTGAGACTAGAGCTGGGAAGAATGAGCAGGAGCACCAAGGTGAACCAGGATGTGTATGTGTGTTAAGGGGGTCAGCTTTTGCTGGAGCAGAAGAAATCTGGGGCCACTGCTCTTTGGCTGTAGTGTAAGTGGGTCCAATTTGTGCCAGATGGCTGGTCATAAGTGCCCGCAGCTTTGGGGAGGTGAGGGCTGGAGACTGACCACAGCGGCCTTGGTCCAGCTGGGAGATAGCAGCCATACAGCACGATAAACAGGGGAAGCTGAATTTGGAGACTGATTAACTAGGATGACAGAAGAGCTACAAGGTCTAAGGAAGGGGTTTGGACTCCTTGGACGGGGGGATTGGCCACCGAGTAGCAGAAGTTTACTGGTTCGGCCAGGCTGGAGTGGGTCTGGAGTAGCTGGGCAAACAACAGGCCACCCTCGGAGTGCAGCCATCGTCAACCAATGGCTGGGTGTGCAGGGGCAGACTGAGCGCCGTGGGGTGGGAGGCCTTCAGAACATGTCACCCGCCAGCATGTGGCTCTGGTTTCCATGTCTAGGGGTTGCAGAAAGGTTATCACCAGGCCAAGGCTGCCAGGTTGCAGAAGGACTGCTCTCTGAGCAGTGGTAAGTGGATGGGTTGAGTGGGCAAGTTCTTAGATGGCCTCATGCCACCTCCAACTGGCCAGGGAAACCTCAGGCCATCCCCTCCTGCAGTGTCCCTCCAGCGCCCTCTGCTGAGAGAGTTCACGTCGCTATTGTGAAGCTCCCGGTGTACTGGGCCACCCTCCTGCCTTTCGTCCCCACTAGCTGCCTGCTTGGCCTGATCTCCCTGAAGCAACAGCTAGGGTGCTCCTAAGATTGTGTGCTCCGTGCCCTGCACAGGGAATCAAATCAAATCCCAGAAAGGGAACAGGGTCCATACAAGATTTCTCGGACTCAACTATATATGCAACCTTCATAATTTTTCTTGCCATATTTACCGTCCACCTGTACTGTTATTTGTTTTTTTCTTTTTTAAGTTCAGTCACTTTTTGACCCTTAATAAAGTGACTTGAAAATGAAAGTCTGTGTCACTTTCATTAATGGGAGATCAGTATAACTTGCTTCAGAGAAAGGAAGTGCAAATACATTGAAATGGATCTTTGTAAATCAGGCTAGATACTGTGGATAGCCAAAGACATGAGCATGAAGCCTGTTGCTTCTTCGTTAAAAACGGACATTGGCAAGAAGCACCGAATGAGAATCTCTCATTAATTGGATCAGAAGGACTGAAAGAGAATTGGAAAAGGATACCTTTTTCTACCCAGTATTCAGTGGTTTAACGCCAGGTGCTGTCACCAAGCCCCTGGATCATTTCAGATACCGTGGGAAAGCCTGGACCAACAGAGACCTGGACTTGGAGCCACAAGCATCCCCCTTGGAGTCCTCTCTTGGGACATGGGGCAAAATACTTAACATATTAGTGGACACATCATTTAGCGAACTTAAAAAATTTTGGTAATACATCTCCGGCCTTGAGAATACTCCTTAATTCAGAAATTGATGTGTAGATATGTAATATAGAAAGAAAACCAGGAACATGGAAAGATATACATGCAAAGATGTTGATCCCAACATAAAATCACAAACAACCTCAATGACCCAAAAGAGAGAGTTGATAAATAAATTATGGTACTATCATAAAGTGAAGTGCAGTGTAGCTATTATAAATGATGTGTGTGTGTGTATATATATATATATATATATATATATATATATATATATCTTATTGGCACATGAGAAGATTAGATGTGTTGAGGATGTGTAAGGAAATGGAAATTTTAATATGTGTTGGTTTGGAGTAAAGTGGTAGCATCTTTGGGAGGGTTATCTGGCAGGATCAGTCACGACCTAGCATTTCTATCCTCCTACAGGGATATGTTTGTGAGTAGCTACAAGCACGATTTCAGACAGGAAACCACAAGAAGTCCTACATCCCTTTCAGTAGGGAAGAGTTGAACACATTACTATACATCCTTAACTGAGTGCAGTGCATCCACTAAACAGAATGCGCTCGATTTCTCGTATGTGCTGACATGGAAGTGCCCATGCTACATTGTTCAGTGAAAAAGACAAGTTGCAAAAACAAAGATGGCATGTTCCCATTAAAAAACGTAGACACGCATATATCGTTAGTTCTGTATGAATGCAGGACCCAAGTTCATTAGTCCATTCAACTGGTAACAGTGGTTACTTGTGGAAATCAGGATTGGAGAGGTAGGATGTTGGGGAGGGGAGGCAGACCTACATGATGGTATGAGGGGTGATTCTGAGTACTGTTTTTGCACCCCAAATAAAATAATCTAAATAAACTGACAAGCTATCTCTTAAGGGTTAGATTTCATTTTATAAAATTCCGTGAGTAATTTTAGGAAAAAAACACCCAAGGTCCTGTGTGTGTAAACACACACACACACACACACACGTGAATTCACCAGGAAAAGGGTTTACATTTACAACATAAGAGAGAGAACCAGGTCACAGAATATTATGATCCCAATTTTGTCTAAAATAAGTCCATATCAGTATATATGTATAGAAAAATACCTGGAAAGATATGCAAAGAAATGTTAGCAGAGTTTTTCTCTAATAGTATTATGGATAATTTTGTTTTTCTTTTTGTTCATCGGTGCTTTCTAATTACCTGTAATGAACTTGGATTAAAAATAAAGGAAAGAAGGAGGAAGGGAAGAAGGAAGGAAGGAAGGAAATGAAAGCAAGCAAGACAAGAACCCAGGCTGACCCCGACAGGGACGAAATGTGCAGAATGCAGGTATCCAGCACAGGTGGGCCTCTGAGGAATCCTGGTTGCTCTGTCCTCGATTGACCTGCTCGAGCAGAAATGGCCACACTCTCCTGGTGAGGCCCTACCACCCGTGTTCTCAGAGGCATGTTCTGGCCCTCGCGCCTCTTGCAGGGAAAGCAGTGACCTCGGGGCTGTCCTTCCAAACTCCTTGGTGCGGAGCTGTGTGAGGAGGAGGCCAGAGCTCAGTGTGTTTGGCCTGTCTAAGCAGGTTGCACTTTTATTAGCCACAAACCTAGAAAAAAACTTCAACCCGGGGAAAGATTTCTATTTAGGGCTGGGAAACTAGGCCACTTCTAAGATCAGTGACCTACATTTGCTGCCACAGAAATTTAAGATGAAAAGGCAGTTGTGACTGAGGCACACGGGTGCCGAATCTCCATCAAGGGGCAGGGCGGCGGGAGGAAGGGAGGGAGAAAGGGAGAGAGGGAGGGAGGGAGGGAATTCTAAAGAGCTTCTGTCTTTGAAATCTTTTTCAGCCGAGCTCCCAATATTTAGTCACAGAAGAAAAATGAGTATCCCAGCTGTGTATTTGTTTTCCTGGAAGCACAGTGTTTGCTAACTGGTGGCTCTCGCGGCAGGTAAAAAAAAAAAAATCCATTCTCACTCTGAGGCCCGTTAGAAAAATGACAGCTTCCCAGGCCCCCACCAGCCGTCCACAAAGACAAGACTTGGTGCCTCGTGCTGGCTGCCAGCCGGCTGCTTTGTGTGATAGACTTCTGAGAAACTGTTTGCTAGACCGCATCGATCCAGAGCTCTTTACATTGGACCCCGTGGAGCATCGAAGGTTAATGGGCTCTCGGGGCCTGAGTGCCTATGAATCTCGAGGTGGTGGTGGTGGTGGTGGTGGTGGGCAGCGGTCACCTAGAGGAAGGAAAATACAATGACAGCTGTACATAGTGCTTCTGATTATCCATAGCCGCCTCCTGGAGGAGTCTGCGGGGTCAGGGCCGACATTTGGATGGCTAGATGGCAAACACCCAGGCCTGGTGGTTAGCTCATACCAGGGTTCTCTGCCTTTGTTAAAATGCGGAGGCCAAGAGATGGTTGGATTCACATCCCCAGAAGGGAGTTCTAACATCCTTGGGTCTCTGCTTCATTCCCAGTCCTGGTGCACCGAGCAGTGCCACGTCGCGGGCCAGGGGTTAGAGCCATCGGCCTGTGGCAGAAGTAACTCACCCAGAGCGAGGCCCTCCCAGAGCAGAACCTCTCCAGCCCTGCCCCAGGCTGGATGGGTCGGTGTGAGCAACAAATAATCCGTTGTCCTTTTCAGTCTGTAAGTCTGGCCTGCCTGAGGCGGCGTTGTATCCACTCATTCAGCAAACCCTTTATAGTTTCGGTCATACAACTGAAAGAGCAGAACAAAGGAAAATCAAAACAAAGCCCAGAACACGGGTGAACGCGCGTGTTGATGGAGATACAGCGGGAAAACCCGAGACACAGCCTCTCTTCTGCTGGAGCTCACATGCGGACATGGGGAATTCACACGTACTGGGCAGGGTTCATTCCCTGAGGCTCTGTAACAGATTCCCACAAACTTAGTGCCTTCCAAAAACAGGGACTTTTTTTTTTTTTTTCCTCTCTCAGTTTGGGAAACCAGAAACCAAGGTGTGAGCAGGGCCACCCTCCCTCCCTAGGCTCTAGGGGAGAACCATCTCTTGCCTCTTCCAGCATGGGGAAGTTGATGGCATTCGTGTGTCCGCATCACCCCAATGGTGCATCACCCTGTGGTCACGTGGCCTTCTCCAAATTTCCCTCTGCCCTTCTCTTATGACACTTGTCATGGGGTTTAGGGTCCAGCTGGATAATCTGGAATGATCTCATCTTGAGAGTCTTAATTACATCTGCAGAGACCCTTTTCCCAAATAAGGTCACATATCCAGGTTCTGGGTGGACATACCTTTTGGGAGCCACCATTCAACCCACCACATATTTTCTCAGTGCCAGTCGTGAGGCCAGGCAGTTTATATCCATGATTTACCTGACTTATCTCCGCAGTCAGTCTCTGAGGTAGGTAATATATGCCCATTTTAAAGACTGTGGAACTGAACTGGCTTTCAGGGAGTTTAAGTAACTTGTCTAAGGTCACACAAGAATGGGAGCCAGAAGATAGACTTAGGTCTTATTCCCAAACCTGTGGAGTTTTAGATGTATCCAAATAAGTGTCATTTTCTCCAAACCACCGCTGCTTAAAAGATTTCTGGACTCCTCTGCTTCTAAACCGTTTTACAATCTACACAAGAAGCGCACCTCCTTGTATTCTTGTCAGAATTTGTATATAGGTGGTGTTAGGCAACTTTGTTTTCATATGATGCAGCACCCAGAGGAAATTCTGCTTCCAGTGAATGGGTCCCTGAGTCTGATGAATCAGTCTATGGATTCCTCAAAGCACTGATTACTCAAAAGCGAAGTAACCTGGCTGAACCCAGCTGAGGGCTCTGATATGCAATGGAGAAGCCTAGGTGGAGACCAGACCATGCTAAATGCCCCCCAGGGCAAGATGGGCAGTCACACTGGCTGGCACAGCTCCTCTGCTATGTCCCATGATGTCTGGAAGGCATGCAGGTGCGGCCCTGTGAACATAGGCATATGGCGTCCATGTGTGAGCATGCACACCCACAAATACATCTTTCCTGTTCCCCCTGAATTCAGTCTGAGCCGCACTCTATTGATTGTATCCCACCAGTTGTCTTCTTCTGTCTCCTTTGCTAGCAATGCCCCCCCCTTTTTTTTGCTAGTGGCCACGTGACATCTGGAAATGCAAGGATACCTTGTAATAGTGGGGAAACAATTGTTGACCTCCTGGAGACTTGAAACAATGAAAGCAGCTGTGATATGACCAGCTGTGCCTGGAGCTCCCTGCCTCTGGACTCCCCGCGAGGTAACCGGGGCCATTATCAGAATCTGGTGTTACTTACACACTGTCTGATACCAGGAATTATAACAGCAAAAAAGTAACATGTGTCATACACCGTAGTATGCACTGGGGACTTTTCCCCGGTTATCTCATTTAATTCTCACAACAATGCTACGAGGCAGGTATTGTTGGTTCCATTTTATAGATGAGGACACCAAGGCACAGAGACGTTGAGTAACATACCTGAGGACACACAGTAAGCATGAGAGGTAGGATTTGAACTCAGAGCCATGTGCCTAATTCTTATACTAGGCTGACTCTCAGCTTAATGGGCATCAGGGAATCCTTCCTCTCTTTCCCCCTAGAAAGCCCCATTCTACCACCTGCTTTGCCGGTTCTTTCTGGAACGGAAAGGGTATTTCTGCTGAATAACTATCCTCAGCTCCTAGGGCTTTGGGCACAGAACAGACGTTTTCTCATTGGAAGGAGGATGGCACATTTATTATTTGGGAAGAAGGAACATTTAGAATGCCTTGCTTCGTTTGGAGCACTGAGTTGAGAAGGATCCTTCAGCTCTGATCAGCTAGTCATGTCCGCAGGGGACGTGGGCAGGATGAGAGGTAGTATGTGTGCTGTGTTTGCCATTCCTGCCATGGTGAATAACAAGACATTCAGTCCAATAGAGAGAAGGACTTACTGATAAATTGGGTGGCGGTGGAAGGATCATACTACTTTTAAATTAATTTTGCTTTAGGTGTTGCTCCGTGGGGTAAAAAAATAAAAACGAGAGAATGTATGTTTGGTACAATATGATATAAATGGCAAGGAGGTTGCACCTGTGTGAGATGATTTTCCTGTCTCTTGCTATCCTAATTACCATATGGTGGGGAAGCCCTGTTGCCATAGGTTAAGGGTAAGCTTTAACTTAGCCCAAAATAAATGCCGGCAGATTGATGATTAATTGATTTTGATCTAATGGGATTTTACTCTCTGTTGCCTATCTAACCAATGTCATTTCTTGATTGAAGGCATTCTGTATGTAGAGGCTTAAAAGGATAATTGATAAATTGCTGAGCCAGCTGGTGGATTTCTATTTCCTCTCCAACTCCTGCCTGTATCATTGCTCACCAGCACCTTCCTTGAAACTGTCCTGTTTTATGTGTCCTGGTCATTGAGAGTTATTGGCTCCTTGGTTCACCAGGAAACTGCGGTTCTAGCTCTGGTCATTTCTGTGGGAACAGCTCCTTGAAAAGCGTGTTTGGGAGAAACTTCAAGAATGTGACCCATTTCAATGCCCTGAAAGTATGTTTCTTGATGGGGGTGGATGAGCTGGAGGTCACTGTCAGCCCCCAAGGTGGTTCTCCAAGGCTCACAAAATTATGCTCTTAGAAAGGATAAAAACCCTCAATAAAGTAGGGTTAGAGGGAACATACCTCAACATAAAGGCCATATATGACAAACCCACAGCTCACATCATACTCAATGGGGAAAAACAGAGCTTTTCCCCTAAGGTCAAGAATAAGACAGGGATGTCCGTTCTCACTACTTTTATTCAACATAGTACTGGAAGTCATAGCCACAGCAAGCAAGCAACAAAAAGAAATAAAAGCATCTAGATTGGAAAGGAAGAAGTTAAACTTTCACTCTTCACAGATGGCATGATACTATATAAAGACTATAGGCTCCACCAAAAAGCTACTAGAACTGATAAATGGATTCAGTAAAGTCACAGGATACAAAATCAATGCACAGAAATCTGTTGTTTCCAAACACCAATAATGAAGCAGCAGAAAGAGAAATTAAAGCAATCCCATTTACAATTGTACCAAAAATAGTAAGATACCTAGGAATACACTTAACCAAAGAGATGAAAGACCTGTACTTTGAAAACTATAAAACACTGATGAAAGAAATTGAAGAAGACACAAAGAAATGGAAAGACAGTGCAAGCTCATGGGTTGGAAGAACAAATATTGTTAAAATGTCCATACCACCCAAAGCGGTCTACAGATTTAATGCAATCCCTATCAAAATACAACAGCATTTTTGACAGAAGTAGAGCAAATAGTCCTAAAATAGCCAAACCAATCTTGAAACAAAACAAAACAAAACAAAACTGGAGGCATCACAGTTCTAGACTTCAAGTTATATTACAAAGCTGTAGTGATCAAACAGTATGGTACTGGCATAAAAATAGACACACAGATCAATGGAACAGAATAGAAAGCCCAGAAATAAACCCATAACTGTATGGTCAATTAATATTTGACATAGCAGGAAAGAATATGCAATGGGAAAAAGGCAGTCTCTTCAACAAGTGGTATTGGGAAAACTGGACAGCAACATATGAAAGAATGAAACTAGACCACTTACACCATACACAAAAATAAATTAAAAATGGATGAAAGACCTAAATGTGAGACAGGAAACCATAAAAATCCTAGAAGAGAGCACAGGCAGTAATCTCTCAGACATTGGACATAGCAACATTTTTCTAGATATGTCTCCTGAGGCAAGGGAAATAAAAGCAAAAATAAACTATTAGGACTATATCAAAATAAAAAGCTTCTGCACAGAGAAGGAAACTATCAACAAAACTAAAAGGCACTCTATTGAATGGGAGAAGATATTTGCAAATAACATATCTGATAAAGGGCTAGTATCCAAAATAAAGAACTGATATAACTCAACACCGAAAATAACTCAATTAAAAAATGGGCAGAAGACTTGAACAGACATTTCTCTAAAGAAGACATCCAGATGACCATCAGAAACATGAAAAGATGCTCAACATCACTCATCATCAGAGAAATGCAAATCAAAACTACAACGAGATATCACCTCACACCTGTCAGAATGGCTAAAATCAACAACACAGGAAACAACAGGTGTTGGTGAGGATGTGGAGACAAATGGACCCTCATACACTGTTGGTGGGAATGCAAACTGGTGCAGCCACTCTGGAAAACAGTATGGAGTTTCCTCAAAAAGTTAAAAATAGATCTTCCTTACAATCCAGTAATTGCATTACTGGTTATTTACCCAAAAAATACAAGGACACTAATTCAAAGGGATACCTGCACCCCTACATTTATTGCAGCCTTATTTATAATAGCCAAATTATGGAATCAGCCCAAGTGTTCATCAATAGATGAATGGATAAAGAAGATGTGGTGTACAGATATATAATGGGATATTATAAAAAATGAAACAGCATGGATGGAGCCAGAATAATGTTAAGTGAAATAAATCAGAGAAAGACAAATACCATGTGATTTCACTCATATGTGGAATTTAAGAAAGAAAACAAATGAGGAAAGGAAAAAAAGAGAGAGACAAACTAAGAAACAGACTCTTCACTATAGAGGACAAACTGATGGTGACCAGAGTGGAGGTGGGTGGGGGGATGGGGGAAATAGGTGATAGGATGAAGGAGTACACTCGCCCTGATGAGCACCAGGTGTTGTATGGAAGTGTTGAATCACTATATTGTACACCTGAAACTAATATTAAACTGTATGTTAACTGGAATTAAAATAAAATCTTTTAAAAAATATTTTATTTCTTTATTTGAGAGAGAGAGCGAGAGAGAGTGAGAGAGAACGAGCAGGGGGGAGGGGTAGAGGGAGAGGGAGAAGTAGACTGCTTGCTGAGCAAGGAGCCCGATGCAGGGCTTAATCCCAGGACCCTGGGATCATGACCTGAGCTGAAGGCTGATGCTTAACTGACTCAGCCACCAGGCTCCCTAAAATAAAATCTTAATAAAAAAATTATGCTTTTTTTTTTTTTTTTTAAGATTTTATTTATTTATTTGACAGAGAGAGAGCGCACAAGCAAGGGGAGGGGCAGGCAGAGGGAGAGGGTGAAGCAGGCTTCTTGCTGAGCAGGGAGCCTGATTCGGGACTCGATCCCAGGACCCTGGGATCATGACTTGAGCCGAAGGCAGACACTTAACCAACTGAGCCACCCAGGCGCCCCCAAAATTATGCTCTTAATAAATGAAAGCTATTTCTGTTTCCTTACTGGCAGGTTCCAGGGTGCGGGTCAGAGAAGCCCACAATACCTCCCCAAGGCCTGTCTGGGTCTCTGCAATTTCATAAAGCTCCAACTTGTCTGTCTGTCTTTCCATTTCCTTTTTTGGCTCTCTTTGCCAAGGATCTGGGCAAAATTGGCGATAACTGATGCTTTTCTCCCCAGCCTTTCTTCCTGTACCTGTTGCTCTCTGTGGAAGCTCTCCACAAGTCTTCTGGGGAGAGGGTCCCGAGTCCGACCACCTCCAAGGAGTAAGGCCTGCCTTTGCAATTTATATTCTGTGAACTCACTTGTTTTTAGTAAATTGCTGTGGTTTTTTAGAGAGGAGGGAAACTGAGGCCCAGGGAGGTCAAATAACATGGCTGGCTTCCTCCGGAATGAGAACCTCCCACCTGCCCGCTGACTCGTTTTCTCTGGCAGCCCCCTGCAACATCTGCTTTCAGCAGGCTCTATTTTCCAAGCCATTATCTTTTGTTCTTGTTCATTTTCTATTCCATTATTTCCCTCCATGGCAGGGTGCGGCCTCTTTAAAATACAAATTCCATCACATGCCCCTTAGCCTAAAATTCATCATGTTTCTGCACTGCTTTCCGGACACAATCCAAGCATGGCCTCCCAGGCCTGATCTGGCCTTCGCTCTCCTGGCCAATTATTCCCTGCTCTGCCCCTCGCCTCCAGCCCCACCCAGCACACTCACCCCCTGGGCTCTGTATCGGGTTGTTGTCAGCACCTCGGGTTCCTTGACTCTCTCTTACCGTTATTGCTTTGCCCCGGATATTCTGTCCTCCCTAGAACAAGCAAGGTTCTGCCCAACCCTGAATATTCTCTCATGGTGGTTGGCCCCCTGCACGGGGCTATTCTGGGCAGGACCCCTTACAGCCAGACAGCTGGGCCCCTGCTCATCGGACCATGCGCTGAGCCTCAGGGCCCAGGAATATTCTATTCACAGGGCTCCTGCCTGCTTCCTGGGCCTGAGAGGTTGGGCGGCATACCTTGAGGTCAGAGGAACAACCACGTTTAGGCGGTCGTGTGGACTTACCCTTATGGGCTGGGCAGGACACAAGTGTGCATGGGAGGCCTTTTGTGATGTCCCATGAAGTCGGGATGGGAACAGAAAGAGGATAAGCTGGGCGTGGGGAGCACCTCTCTCCTGGGTGCTGCAAATTCTACGCTTAGCCTGCACTGACCACTGATCGTTCTTTCCTCCCTCCCTCCCTCCCTCCCTCCCTCCTTCCTTCCTTTATTGTGGTGCAAAATCCATAACACAAAATTTACCATCTTAACCCTTTTCTTTTTATTAAGGAGATGCTAACACTCGTGGCTGAGCTTTTTAATACAAGCGACACCAGAAGAATTCTGGAGGTCAGACCAGACCTGAACAGCTAAGGCCAGGGAGTTCAATTTTGGTATCGAAAGAGTGAAGTCTGGATCAGAAGGCCAGTTCTGGGTAGCTGGATGAGGGGGGCTCGTTCAGAATGCAAGGCCAGAAGACAGTACTTTTGAATTCTTGTCAGCATCTTGAAAAGGGACTTTTTTTTAAAATTTAATTTAATTTTATTATGTTATGTTAGTCACCATACAATACATCATTAGTTTTCGATGTAGTGATCCACGATTCATTGTTGAAAAGGGACTTTCAAGTTGGGGTCCAGGAAATCCTTGCTAGCGCCTCGTTGCTGAGTGCTACGCCAGGAAAATCACCTCTTTACCTGCCTTGGCTCACTTTCCAGGCCCGAAATGGGTCTATCCCTGGTCAATACACTTTAAGAGAAGTAGTGACAAGCCAGGGTTTTTGAGAGTAAGGTAAACAGGGGTCTGGACGTGTGCCATAGAAGAAGCTGGAGGTATTTGCTCTGAGGACAAGATTCAGGGGGCCAAGGTAATTGTCTTCAAATCAATGTTATATATAATTCGTATAGAGCAATAATACTGTGTAAATAACAAGGGAAAGAGCCCAGTGTCGCACAATTTTAATTAAATTTATTCTTAGATACTGTCTATATGTTGACAAATGTTGTCAATTGTGTGCTGTTCTAAATTGCATCTTTTTAAAAAATATATTTTGAAAGTTTTTTTGCTGGTATATAGAAATGAAGTATGTTTCTATTATTTATTTATTTATTTTGAAAAAAGATTTATTTATTTCTTTGAGAGAAGGAAGAGATAACGAGAGAGCACGAGCATCGGGGAGAGGGAAAAGCAGACTCCCCGCTGAGCAGGGACCCTGCAGCAGGCTCGATCCCAGGACTCCGGGATCATGACCTGAGCCGAAGGCAGCCGCTTAACTGATTAAGCCACCCGGGCGCCCCTATTTTTATATTTTGAATTCAAATCTGGTAACCTTAAACTCTCTTATTCTTTTTTTTTTTTTTTAATTTTTTTATTGTTATGTTAATCCCCATACATTACATCATTAGTTTTAGATATAGTGTTCCATGATTCATTGTGCATAACACCCAGTGCTCCATGCAGAACGTGCCCTCCTCAATACCCATCACCAGGCTAACCCATCCTCCCACCCCCCTCCCCTCTAGAACCCTCAGTTTGTTTTTCAGAGTCCATCGTCTCTCATGGTTCTTCTCCCCCTCCGATTTCCCCCCCTTCATTCTTCCCCTCCTGCTACATTCTTCTTCTTCTTTTTTTCTTTCTTAACATATATTGCATTATTTGTTTCAGAGGTACAGATCTGAGATTCAACAGTCTTGCACAATTCACAGCACTTACCAGAACACATACCCTCCCCAGTTTCCATCACCCAGTCACCCCATCCCTCCCACCCCACCCCCCACTCCAGCAACCCTCAGTTTGTTTCCTGAGATTAAGAATTCCTCATATCAGTGAGGTCATATGATACATGTCTTTCTCTGTTTGACTTATTTCGCTCAGCATAATACCCTCCAGTTCCATCCACGTCGTTGCAAATGGCAAGATCTCATTCCTTTTGATGGCTGCATAATATTCCATTGTATATATATACCACCTCTTCTTTATCCATTCATCTGTCCATGGACATCTTGGCTCTTTCCACAGTTTGGCTATTGTGGACATTGCTGCTATAAACATCGGGGTGCACGTAGCCTTTCGGGTCCCTACTTTTGTATCTTTGGGGTAAATACCCAGGGGTGCAATTGCTGGATCATATGGTAGCTCTATTTTCAACTTTTTGAGGAACCTAGATACTGTTTTCCAGAGTGGCTGCACCAGCTTGCATTCCCACCAACAGTGTAGGAGGGTTCCCCTTTCTCCGCATCCCCGCCAACATCTCTCATTTCCTGACTTGTTAATTTTAGCCATTCTGACTGGTGTGAGGTGGTGTCTCATTGAGGTTTTGATTTGGATTTCCCTGATGCCGAGCGATATTGAACACTTTTTCATGTGTCTGTTGGCCGTTTGGATGTCTTCTTTGGAAAAATGTCTGTTCATGTCTTCTGCCCATTTCTTGATTGGATTCTTTGTTCTTTTGGTGTTGAGTTTGTTGAGTTCTTTATAGATTTTGTCTACTAGCCCTTTATCTGATATGTCATTTGCAAATATCTTCTCCCATTCTGTCAGTTGTCTTTTGGTTTTGTTGACTGTTTCCTTTGCTTTGCAAAAGCTTTTTATCTTGATGAAGTCCCAATAGTTCATTTTTGCCCTTGCTTCCCTTGCCTTTGGTGATGTTTCTAGGAAGAAGTTGCTGCGGCTGAGGTCAAAGAGGTTGCTGCCTGTGTTCTCCTTTAGGACTTTGATGGACTCCTGTCTCACATTGAGGTCTTTCAACCATTTGGAGTCTATTTTTGTGTGTGGCGTAAGGAAATGGTCCAGTTTCATTCTTCTGCATGTGGCTGTCCAATTTTCCCAACACCATTTGTTGAAGAGACTGTCTTTTTGCCATTGGACATTCTTTCCTGCTTTGTCAAAGATTAGTTGACCATAGAGTTGAGGGTCCATTTCTGGGCTCTCTATTCTGTTCCATTGATCTATGTGCCTGTTTTTGTGCCAGTACCATACTGTCTTGATGATGACAGCTTTGTAGTAGAGCTGGAAGTCCGGAATTGTGATGCCGCCAGCTTTGCTTTTCTTTTTCAACATTCCTCTGGCTATTCGGGGTCTTTTCTGGTTCCATACAAATTTTAGGATTATTTGTTCCATTTCTTTGAAGAAAGTGGATGGTATTTTGATGGGGATTGCATTGAATGTGTAGATTGCTCTAGGTAGGATTGACATCTTCACAATATTTGTTCTTCCAATCCATGAGCATGGAACGTTTTTCCATTTCTTTGTGTCTTCCTCAATTTCTTTCATGAGTATTTTATAGTTTTCTGAGTACAGATCTTTTGCCTCTTTGGTTAGATTTATTCCTAGGTATCTTATGGTTTTGGGTGCAATTGTAAATGGGATCAACTCCTTAATTTCTCTTTCTTCTGACTTGTTGTTGGTGTATAGGAATGCCACTGACTTCTGTGCATTGATTTTATATCTTGCCACTTTACTGAATTCCTGTATGAGTTCTAGCAGTTTTGGGGTGGAGTCTTTGGGATTTTCCACATAAAGTATCATATCATCTGCAAAGAGTGAGAGTTTGACTTCTTCTTTGCCAATTTGGGTGCCTTTGATTTCTTTTTGTTGTCTGATTGCTGTGGCTAGGACTTCCAATACTATGATGAATAGCAGTGGTGATAGTGGACATCCCTGCCGCGTTCCTGACCTTAGGGGGAAAGCTCTCAGGTTTTCCCCATTGAGAATGATATTCGCTGTACGTTTTTCATAGATGGCTTTTATGATATTGAGGTATGTACCCTCTATGCCTATACTCTGAAGAGTTTTGATCCAGAAAGGATGCTGTACTTTGTCAAATGCTTTTTCTGCATCTATTGAGAGGATCATATGATTCTTGTTCTTTCTTTTGTTAATGTATTGTATCACGTTGATTGATTTGCGGATGTTGAACCAACCTTGCAGCCCAGGGATAAATCCGACTTGGTCGTGGTGAATAATCCTTTTAATGTTCTGTTGGATCCTATTGGCTAGTATTTTGGTGAGAATTTTTGCATCCATGTTCATCAGGGATATTGGTCTGTAATTCTCCTTTTTGATGGTGTCTTTGTCTGGTTTTTAGATCAAGGTAATGCTGGCCTCATAAAATGAGTTTGGAAGTTTTCCTTCCATTTCTATTTTTTGGAACAGTTTCAGAAGGATAGGTATTAATTCTTCTTGAAATGTTTGGTAGAATTCCCCTGGGAAGCCATCTGGCCCTGGGCTTTTGTGTTTTGGGAGATTTTTGATGACTGCTTCTACTTCCTTAGTGGTTATAGGTCTGTTCAGGTTTTCTATTTCTTCCTGGTTCAGGTTTGGTAGTTGATACATCTCTAGGAATGCATCCATTACTTCCAGGTTATCTAATTTGCTGGCATAGAGTTGCTCATAATATGTTCTTATAATTGTTTGTATTTCTTTGGGGTTGGTTGTGATTTCTCCTCTTTCATTCATGATTTTGTTGATTTGGGTCCTTTCTCTTTTCTTTTTGTTAAGTCTGGCCAGGGGTTTATCAATCTTGTTAATTCTTTCAAAGAACCAGCTCCTAGTTTCGTTGATCTGTTCTACTGTTCTTTTGGTTTCTATTTCATTGATTTCTGCTCTGATCTTTATTATTTCTCTTCTCCTGCTGGGTTTAGGCTTTATTTGCTGTTCTTTCTCCAGCTCCTTTAGGTGTAGGGTTAGGTTGTGTATTTGAGACCTTTCTTGTTTCTTGAGAAAGGCTTGTATTGCTACTTTCCTCTTAGGACTGCCTTTGCTGTATCCCAAAGATTTTGAATAGTTGTGTTTTCATTTTCATTGGTTTCCATGAATTTTTTTAATTCTTCTTTAATTTCCTGGTTGACCCGTTCATTCTTCAGTAGGATGCTCTTTAGCCTCCATGTATTTGAGTTCTTTCCGACTTTCCTCTTGTGATTGAGTTCCAGTTTCAAAGCATTGTGGTCTGAAAATATGCAGGGGATGATCCCAATCTTCTGGTACTGGTTGAGACCTGATTTATGACCTAGGATGTGATCTATTCTGGAGAATGTTCCATGGGCACTAGAGAAGAATGTGTATTCCGTTGCTTTGGGATGGAATGTTCTGAATATGTCTGTGAAGTCCATTTGGTCCAGTGTGTCATTTAAAGTCTTTATTTCCTTGTTGATCTTTTGCTTAGACGATCTGTCCATTTCAGTGAGGGGGGTGTTAAAGTCCCCCACTATTATTGTATTGTAGTCAATGTGTTTCTTTGCTTTTGTTATTAATTGCCTTATATAATTGGCTATTCCCATGTTAGGGGCATAGATATTTACAATTGTTAGATCTTCTTGTTGGATAGACCCTTTAAGTATGATAGAGTGTCCTTCCTCATCTCTTATTACAGTCTTTGGTTTAAAATCTAATTTGTCTGATATAAGGATTGCCACCCCAGCTTTCTTTTGGTGTCCATTAGCATGGTAAATGGTTTTCCACCCCCTCACTTTCAATCTGGGGGTGTCTTTGGGTCTAAAATGAGTCTCTGGCAGACAGCATATCGATGGGTCTTGTTTTTTAATCCAATCTGATAGCCTGTGTCTTTTGATTGGGGCATTTAGCCCATTTACATTCAGGGTAACTATTGAAAGATAGGAATTTAGTGCCATTGTATTGCCTGTAAGGTGACTGTTACTGTATATTGTTTGTGTTCCTTTCTGGTCTATGTTGCTTTTAGGCTCTCTCTTTGCTTAGAGGACCCCTTTCAATATTTCTTGTAGGGCTGGTTTCGTGTTTGCAAATTCCTTTAGTTTTTGTTTGTCCTGGAAGCTTTTTATCTCTCCTTCAATTTTCAATGACAGCCTAGCTGGATATAGTATTCTTGGCTGCATATTTTTCTCATTTAGTGCTCTGAGTATGTCCTGCCAGTCCTTTCTGGCCTGCCAGGTCTCTGTGGATAAGTCTGTTGCCAATCTAATGTTTCTACCATTGTAGGTTACAGATCTCTTCTCCCGAGCTGCTTTCAGGATTTTCTCTTTGTCTCTGAGACTCGTAAATTTTACTATTAGATGTCGGGGTGTTGACCTATTTTTATTGATTTTGAGAGGGGTTCTCTGTGCTTCCTGGATTTTGATGCCTGTTTCCTTCCCCAAATTAGGGAAGTTCTCTGCTATAATTTGCTCCATTATACCTTCTGCCCCTCTCTCTCTTTCTTCTTCTTCTGGGATCCCAATTATTCTAATGGTGTTTCGTCTTATGGTATCGTTTATCTCTCGAATTCTGCCCTCGTGATCCAGTAGTTGTTTATCTCTCTTTTTCTCAGCTTCTTTATTTTCCATCATTTGGTCTTCTATCTCACTGATTCTTTCTTCTGCCTCATTTATCCTAGCAGTTAGTGCCCCCATATTTGATTGCACCTCATTAATAGCCTTTTTGATTTCTACTTGGTTAGATTTTAGTTCTTTTACTTCTCCAGAAAGAGTTTCTCTAATAACTTCCATGCTTTTTTCAAGCCCAGCTAGTATCTTTAAAGTGATGATTCTGAACTCTAGATCTGACATCGTACTAATGTCTGTATTGAGTAGGTCCCTGGCAGTCGGTACTACCTCTTGTTCTTTTTGTTGAGGTGATTTTTTCCGTCTTGTCATTTTGTGCAGAGGAGAATAGATTAATGAGAGAACAAAATGCTAGCAGGGTAACAACGTCCCCAGAAAAAATACTCTAAACCAATCAGAAAAGACCTGAAGCAGTGGGAAAAGAAAGGGAAAGAGAGAAAAAAAAAAAGAAAGAAAAAAAGAAAAAAGAAAAATATAAAGATAAAAACAAACAAAAGCAGAACAAAACAAAACAAAACAAAAACAGAATGTGATCCAATATGATCAGGCTGGTTTATAGATCAGTGCCACACACTAGATTTTGGGTGTATTTTGGTCTGTTAAAAGAAAGTTCCTCCCAAAATTTTAAAGAAAGAAAAACTTATATATGTACAAAAATAAGGGTTGATATGATGAAGGGATGGAATATGACTGTAAAGATGGAAATTATAAAAAATTTTAAAAAAGGATTTGATAAGTTGTTTGAAAAAAGAAAGAAGAGGATTAAAAAAAAAAAAGAAAGAAAAAAGGGAGAGAATGTGGTCAGGCAGGGGAGTAGAAAAAAACCATACACTAGAGATTTAGAGTATATTTTGATCTGTTAGAAGAAACTATCTCAAGATTTTAAAGAGAGAACGACTTATATATATATGCCAAAAATACGGGTAACTACTATGAAGGGATAGAATATGACTTTAAAAATGAAAAATAAAAATGTTTTTTTTAAAAAAAGGGATTGATAAGATGTTGGTTGAAAAAGGGAAAAAGAAAAATTCAAAAAAAAAGAAAAAAAGAAAAAAGAAAAAAAGACAGTTAAAAAAAATAATTAACTTTGAAAGACTAAAGAATCATGGTAAAAAAGCCATGAATTCTATGTGCAGTATTCCCCTAGCGCTGGAGTTCTGCCGTTCTCATTGATCGGTAAACTTGGTCTTGGCTGGCTGTTCTTGCTGATCTTCTGGGGGAGGGGCCTGTTGCCGTGGTTCCCAAATGTCTTTGCCGGAGGCAAAATTGCCCCACCCTTGCCGGTCCGGGCTAAGTAATCTGCTCGGGTTTGCTCTCCGGAGCTTTTGTTCCCTGCAAGCTTTCCGTACAGCTTTGGAGGCGGAGAGTGAAAATGGCGGCCTCCCAGTCTCCGCCCCGGCGGAGCCGAGACCTCGGGGTCCCGCTCCTCAGCGAGGCCCCAGAGAAAAGCAGTCAGTCACTCCCGTCTCCCCGGTCTCCGGCCACACTCCGCGCTCACCCGGCCTGTGACCGCGCCTTTCTATCTGGCACCCGACCCCGGGTGGAGTCTCCAAACCCAGCAGATCCCCGCGGTGCGCTCCCGCACCTCTCCTCCCGGGGGAAGAAGGTGAGTCTCCCCGGATCTGCCGCTTGTTGGGTCCCTGCTGGAGGAGCAGGGGCCCGACTGTGCCACGGATCACGGTTTATGGCAACCCCGAGCTGAGAGCCCGCGCCTGGGCTCCGTCTCTGCAGCCAGCTTCCCCGCTCCGATCCCTGGGAGCTCTGCCGCACTCAGGCACCCCCGGTCTTTCTGTGACCCCGAGGGTCCTGAGACCACACTGTCCCGCGAGGGTTCCACCCCCCACTTCGCCACCAGAGTGACGTCCCTCAGCGGAGCAGACTTCTAAAAGTTCCGATTTTGTGCTCCGCGGCTCTATCACTTGCCAGAAGCGGCCGACGGAGGCCCCTCCCCCGCCGTCTATCCTCCCGAATATCGCCTCGGATTCACTTCTCCGCACGTCCTACCTTCCAGAAAGTGGTCGCTTTTCTGTTCAGAGAGTTGTTGCTCTTCTTTTCTTTGATCTCCTGTTGAGTTTGTAGGTGTTCAGAATGGTTTGATCCCTATCCAGCTGAATTCCTGAGAGGAGAGGAAATCCAGGTCTCCTACTCCTCCGCCATCTTGCTTCGCCCCCTAAACTCTCTTATTAATTCTAACTATCGGTAGATGCTTTGGGTTTTCTACATAGTTTGTAGTATATTCTGCAAACTAGGATGCTTTGTTTCTGCCTTTCCAATCCTTATTTATTTTCTTTCTTGAAGAAAGAAAATTCTTTCTATTATTCTGGGTTTTTTTTTTTTTTTTTTTTGAGGCATCAAGAGCAGAGGGTCAAGTTAATTACGCTTCTTAGTTCATGTGCATGGTGAATTATCATAATTGATTCATGCAAGTCACCTCTCTTGCATTATCTGTTTATTCTCCATTTTTAGCACTCCCACTGCCCTCCCCATACTCCAGAGCAACTGCTCCCGCATGTGTAATCTACATGTGTTCCTTTGCAGGTATTCTTGGAAGATAGATGTTATTGTTTGACGGGAATATACTTTTAATTTACACAAATATGTTGTATTATATAGGTCATTCTGTTTCTTTTTATATTAAAAGATATATGAATACTTAATCTATAGTTTCTCACTGCTTCATAGTAAATCTATCATATTTTGCTTCTTCAGTCTCTCAGTAATGGATGCCCAGAAAACCTCTTTGCTGCATAAATAGAGCTACAATAAACATCTCCATAAATATCCCCTTATAGACCTGCATAAGAGCATATTTGGAATCTATAGCTGGGAGTGGAATCATGGGCTCACAGGGATGCACATTTCTAATTAGATGAAGTAGTCCACAGGTATTTCTGAACACCTGTCACCAGTCATGCACAGTGTTTCTGTGTCCATGTGGCCCCAACCTGTGGCAAGTGCCATCTTCCTAATGTAAAGGGATATTTCATTGTTATTTTAATTTGCATTTCTTTATCCTAATGAGTTTGAGCATCACTTCATATACTTTTTAGTTTGGGGGTTTCTGTTTTATAAAATGCTTGTTTATATTTTTCCTCATTTTTCCATTGGGTTCCTGTTCTTTTGTTTCCTGTTGATTTACAGAGATTCCTTGTATATTCTAGATATTATTCCCTTGTTGATTTTATTTTATTTTATTTTATTTTTTTCCTTTGTTGATTTTAGTCATTGCAAATATCTTTTCCTATTCGGTCCACTTCCTGTTAAGTTTGCGCATGATGTCCGACATAAAACAGAAAACTTTCATTTTGATGAAATCAGTTTTATCCATGTGTTTGCCTTATGATTTATACCTTTGAAAATTTGTTTACAAAGTCCTTCCTTGCCCCCAGATCACAAGAATGTTATCGTGCATTTTTTTTTGATTAATTTTATGTTCATACTACCTTTCATATTTAGGTCTTTGATCTGTCAGAAGTCCATCTTTGTGTGTAATAGCAGGTTTAAATTCAGATTTAATGACCCATTCTTTTCCATCTGATTCATGGCAGCACCTTTGTCACATATTCAATTCCTAAGGATACCCATGTGTGTATGTATGCATTTATATGTGTGTGTATCCATGTGTATGTATACATAGGTTTAACCGGAATCTGTAGGTTTGACCTGAGCTCTTCATTCTCTCCCATTGGCCTATTTATCTATTTTTTCTCTACTACCAAAAATGTTTTTTGATAATATGTATGTCATTGTAGATGGTCTTACTTAAGTTAAGCCAAGACCCTTTTTTAACTGTACTTTTAAAAGGTGATCTACTGGGGCCACCTGGGTGGCTCAGTCGGTTAAGTGTCTGCCTTTGGCTCAGGTCATGATCCCAGGGTCCTGAGATCAATTCCCACACTGGGCTCCCTGCTCAGTGGAGAGTCTCTTTCTCCCTCTCCCTCTGCCCCTACTTCCCCATGCTCTCTCACTCTCTCAAATAAATAAATAAATAAATAAATAAATAATCTTTAAAAAATCCAAACAGAATTTTGATTGCATAAGATTTATACATTACTTTGGGCAGAATGTATATTTTGTAATATTAAGTTATACCATTGAAGAAAATGAAATGTCATATCTATGCATTTAACTAGATACCTTTAAATATTCTTTATTGATTTTTAAAAATTTTCTATTGTTATGTTAATCACCATACATTATATCATTAGTTTTTGATGTAGTGTTCCATGATTCATTGTTTGTGTATAACACCCAGTGCTCCATGCAGAACGTGCCCTCTTTAATACCCATCACCAGGCTAACCCATCCTCCCACCCCCCTCCCCTCTAGAACCCTCAGTTTGTTTCTCAGAGTCCATCGTCTCTCATGGTTCGTCTCCCCCTCCGATTTCCCCCCTTCATTCTTCCCCTCCTGCTATCTTCTTTTTTTTTTTTCTTAACATATACTGCATTATTTGTTTCAGAGGTACAGATCTGTGATTCAACAGTCTTGCACAATTCACAGCGCTCACCATAGCACATACCCTCTCCAGTGTCTATCACCCAGCCACCCCGTCCCTCTCCCCTGAGTCCAGCACCCTCAGTTTGTTTCCTGAGATTAAGAATTCCTCATATGAGTGAGGTCATATGATACATGTCTTGCTCTGATTGACCTATTTAGCTCAGCATAACACCCTCCAGTTCCACCCACGTCGTTGCAAATGGCAAGATCTCATTCCTTTGGATGGCTGCATAATATTCCATTGTATATATATACCACCTCTTCTTTATCCATTCATCTGTTGATGGACATCTTGGCTCTTTCCACAGTTTGGCTATTGTGGACATTGCTGCTATAAACATCGGGGTGCACGTACCCCTGTGGGTCCCTACATTTGTATCTTTGAGGTAAATACCCAGTAATGCAATTGCTTGATCATATGGTAGCTCTATTTTCAACTTTTTGAGGAACCTCCATACTGTTTTCCAGAGTGGTTGCACTAGCTTGCATTCCCACCAACAGTGTAGGAGGGTTCCCCTTTCTCTGCATCCCCACCAACATCTGTCGTTTCCTGACTTGTTAATTTTAGCCATTCTGACTGGTGTGAGCTGGTATCTCATTGAGGTTTTGATTTGGATTTCCCTGATGCCGAGCGATGTTGAGCACAAAAGTGCTCTGTTGTGTCTGTTGGCCATTTGGATGTCTTCTTTGGAAAAATGTCTGTTCATGTCTTCTGCTCATTTCTTGATTGGATTATTTGTTCTTTGGGTGTTGGGTTTCATAAGTTCTTTATAGATTTTGGATACTAGCCCTTTATCTGATATGTCATTTGCAAATATCTTCTCCCATTCTGTCAGTTGTCTTTTGGTTTTGTTGACTGTTTCCTTGCTGTGCAAAAGCTTTTTATCTTGATGAGGTCCCAATAGTTCATTTTTGCCCTTGCTTCCCTTGCCTTTGGCGATGTTTCTAGGAAGAAGTTGCTGCGGCTGAGGTCAAAGAGGTTGCTGCCTGTGTTCTCCTTTAGGATTTTGATGGACTCCTGTCTCACATTGAGGTCTTTCAACCATTTGGAGTCTATTTTTGTGTGTGGTGTAAGGAAATGGTCCAGTTTCATTCTTCTGCATGTGGCTGTCCAATTTTCCCAACACCATTTGTTGAAGAGACTGTCTTTTTGCCATTGGACATTCTTTCCTGCTTTGTCGAAGATTAGTTGACCATAGAGGTGAGGGTCCATTTTTGGGCTCTCTATTCTGTTCCATTGATCTATGTGTCTGTTTTTGTGCCAGTAGCATACTGTCTTGATGATGACAGCTTTGTAATAGAGCTGGAAGTCCAGAATTGTGATGCCTCCAGCTTTGCCTTTCTTTTTCAACATTCCTCTGGCTATGCGGGGTCTTTTCTGGTTCCATACAAATTCTAGGATTATTTGTTCCATTTCTTTGAAGAAAGTGGATGGTATTTTGATGGGGATTGCATTGAATGTGTAGATTGCTCTAGGTAGGATTGACATCTTCACAATATTTGTTCTTCCAATCCATGAGCATGGAACGTTTTTCCATTTCTTTGTGTCTTCCTCAATTTCTTTCATGAGTATTTTATAGTTTTCTGAGTACAGATCCTTTGCCTCTTTGGTTAGATTTATTCCTAGGGATCTTATGGTTTTGGGTGCAATTGTAAATGGAATCAACTCCTTAATTTCTCTTTCTTCTGTCTTGTTGTTGGTGTATAGGAATGCCACTGACTTCTGTGCATTGATTTTATATCTTGCCACTTTACTGAATTCCTGTATGAGTTCTGGCAGTTTTGGGGTGGAGTCTTTTGGGTTTTCCACGTATAGTATCATATCATCTGCAAAGAGTGAGAGTTTGACTTCTTCTTTGCCGATTTGGATGCCTTTGATTTCTTTTTGTTGTCTGATTGCTGTGGCTAGGACTTCTAATACTATGTTGAATAGCAGTGGTGATAGTGGACATCCCTGCCGTGTTCCTGACCTTAGGGGGAAAGCTCTCAGGTTTTCCCCATTGAGAATGATATTCGCTGTACGTTTTTCATAGATGGCTTTTATGATATTGAGGTATGTACCCTCTATGCCTATACTCTGAAGAGTTTTGATCCAGAAAGGATGCTGTACTTTGTCAAATGCTTTTTCTGCATCTATTGAGAGGATCATATGATTCTTGTTCTTTCTTTTGTTAATGTATTGCATCATGTTGATTGATTTGCGGATGTTGAACCAACCTTGCAGCCCAGGATTAAATCCCACTTGGTCGTGGTGAATAATCCTTTTAATGTACTGTTGGATCCTATTGACTAGTATTTTGGTGAGAATTTTTGCATCCATGTTCATCAAGGGTATTGGTCTGCAATTCTCCTTTTTGATGGTGTCTTTGTCTGGTTTTTAGATCAAGGTAATGGTGGCCTCATAAAACCAGTTTGGAAATTTTCCTTCCATTTCTATTTTTTGGAACAGTTTCAGAAGAATAGGTATTAATTCTTGAAATGTTTGGTAGAATTCTCCTAGGAAGCCATCTGGCCCTGGGCTTTTGTGTGTTGGGAGATTTTTGATGACTGCTTCAATTTCCTTAGTGGTTATAGGTCTGTTCAGGTTTTCTATTTCTTCCTGGTTCAGTTTTGGTAGTTGATACACATCTAGGAATGCATCCATTTCTTCCCGGTTATCTAATTTGCTGGCATAGAGTTGCTCATAATATGTTCTTATAATTGCTTGTATTTCTTTGGTGTTGGTTGTGATCTCTCCTCTTTCATTCATGATTTTGTTGATTTGGGTCCTTTCTCTTTTCTTTTTGTTAAGTCTGGCCAGGGGTTTATCAATCTTGTTAATTCTTTCAAAGAACCAGCTCCTAGTTTCGTTGATCTGTTCTACTGTTCTTTTGGTTTCTATTTCATTGATTTCTGCTCTGATCTTTATTATTTCTCTTCTCCTGCTGGGTTTAGGCTTTATTTGCTGTTTTTTCTCTAGCTCCTTTAGGTGTAGGGTTAGGTTGTGTATTTGAGACCTTTCTTGTTTCTTGAGAAAGGCTTGTATTGCTATATACTTTCCTCTTAAGACTGCTTTTGTTGCATCCCAGAGATTTTGAACAGTTGTGTTTTCATTTTCATTGGTTTTCATGAATTTTTTCAATTCTTCTTTAATTTCCTGGTTGACCCATTCATTCTTTAGTAGGATGCTCTTTAGCCTCCATGTATTTGAGATCTTTCCGACTTTCTTCTTGTGATTGAGTTCTAGTTTCAAAGCACTGTGGTCTGAAAATAGGCAGGGAATGATCCCAATCTTTTGGTACCGGTTGAGATCTGATTTGTGACCTAGGATGTGATCTATTCTGGAGAATGTTCCATGGGCCCTAGAGAAGAATGTGTATTCCGTTGCTTTGGGATGGAATGTTCTGAATATGTCTGTGAAGTCTATTTGGTCCAGTGTGTCATTTAAAGTCTTTATTTCCTTGTTGATCTTTTGCTTTGATGATCTGTCCATTTCAGTGAGGGGGGTGTTAAAGTCCCCCACTATTATTGTATTGTAGTCAATGTGTTTCTTTGCTTTTGTTATTAATTGCCTTATATAATTGGCTGCTCCCATGTTAGGGGCATAGATATTTACAATTGTTAGATCTTCTTGTTGGATAGACCCTTTAAGTATGATATAGTGTCCTTCCTCATCTTTTATTATAGTCTTTGGTTTATACTCTAATTTGTCTGATATAAGGATTGCCACCTAGCTTTCTTTTTTTCTTTTACCATTAGCATGGTAAATGGTTTTCCACCCCTTCACTTTCAATCTGGGGGTGTCTTTGGGTCTAAAATGAGTGTCTTGCAGACAGCATATCAATGGGTCTTGTTTTTTAATCCAATCTGATAGCCTGTGTTTTTTGATTGGGGCATTTAGCCCATTTACATTCAGGGTAACTATTGAAAGATAGGAATTTAGTGCCATTGTATTGCCTGTAAGGTGACTGTTACTGTATATTGTCTGTGTTCCTTTCTGGTCTATGTTGCTTTTAGGCTCTCTCTTTGCTTAGAGGACCCCTTTCAAGATTTCTTGTAGGGCTGGCTTCATGTTTGCAAATTCCTTTAGTTTTTGTTTGTCCTGGAAGCTTTTTATCTCTCCTTCTATTTTCAATGACAGCCTAGCTGGATATAGTATTCTTGGCTGCATATTTTTCTCGTTTAGTGCTCTGAATATATCCTGCCAGTCCTTTCTGGCCTGCCAGGTCTCTGTGGATAGGTCTGTTGCCCATCTAATGTTTCTACCATTGTAGGTTACATATCTCTTCTCCCGAGCTGCTTTCAGGATTTTCTCTTTGTCTCTGAGACTCGTAAATTTTACTATTAGATGTCGGGATGTTGACCTATTTTTATTGATTTTGAGAGGGGTTCTCTGTGCTTCCTGGATTTTGATGCCTGTTTCCTTCCCCAAATTAGGGAAGTTCTCTGCTATAATTTGCTCCAATATACCATCTGCCCCTCTCTCTCTTTCTTCTTCTTCTGGGATCCCAATTATTCTAATGTTGTTTCATCTTATGGTATCGCTTATCTCTCGAATTCTGCCCTCGTGATCCAGTAGTTGTTTATCTCTCTTTTTCTCAGCTTCTTTATTTTCCATCATTTGTTCTTCTATCTCACTGATTCTCTCTTCTGCCTCATATATCCTAGCAGTTAGCACCCCCATTTTTGATTGCACCTCACTAATAGCCTTTTTGATTTTGACTTGATTAGATTTTAGTTCTTTTATTTCTCCAGAAAGGGTTTCTCTAATAACTTCCATGCTTTTTTCAAGCCCAGCTAGTATCTTTAAAATCATCGTTCTGAATTCTATGTCTGACATCGTACTAATGTCCGTATTGAGTAGGTCCCTGGCAGTCGGTACTGCCTCTTGTTCTTTTTGTTGAGGTGATTTTTCCATCTTGTCATTTTGTCCAGAGGAGAATAGATGAATGAGAGAACAAAATGCTAACAGGGTAACAATGTCCCCAGAAAATATACTCTAAACAAATCAGAAAAGACCTGAAGCCAGGGGAAAAGAAAGGGAAAAAGAGAAAAAAGAAAAAGATAAAAACAAACAAAAACAGAAGAAAACAAATAAAACAGAATATGATCAAATATGATCAGGCTGGTGTATAGATCAATGCCACACACTAGATTGTGGGTGTATTTTGGTCTGTTAGAAGAAGGTGCCTCCCAAAATTTTAAAGAAAGAAAAACTTATATGTGTACAAAAATAAGGGTTGATATGATGAAGGGATGGAATATGACTGTAAAGACGAAAATTATAAAAAATTTTTAAAAAGGAATTGATAAGCTAAGAAGTTGTTTGAAAAAAGAAAAGAGGATTAAAAAAAAGAAAAAAAAAGGAAGACAATGTGATCAGGCAGAAGACTAGAACAAAGCCATACACTAGAGATTTAGGGTATATTTTGATCTGTTAGGATAAACTGTATCTCAAAATTTTAAAGAAAGAACAACTTATATGTATATGCCAAAAATAAGGGTAACTACTATGAAGTGATAGAATATGACTCTAAAAATGAAAAATAAAAATGTTTTTTAAAAAAGGGATTGATAAGATGTTGGTTGAAAAAGGGAAAAAGAAAAAGAAAAGACAGTTAAAAAAATTATCTTTGAAAGACTAAAGAATCATGTTAAAAAAGCCATGGATTCTATGTGCAGTATTCCCCTAGCGCTGGAGTTCTGCCATTCGCATTGATTGGTAAACTTGGTCTTGGCTGGCTGTTCTTGCTGATCTTCTGGGGGAGGGGCCTGTTGCCGTGGTTCCCAAATGTCTTTGCCCCGCCCTTGTCCAGTCCGGGCTAAGTAATCTGCTCGGGTTTGCTCTCGGGAGCTTTTGTTCCCTGCAAGCTTTCCCTACAGCTTTGGAGGCGGAGAGTGAAAATGGCGGCCTCCCAGTCTCTGCCCCGGAGGAGCCGAGAACTCGGGGTCCCGCTCCTCAGCGAGCCCCCAGAGAAAAACAGTCAGTCACTCCGGTCTCCCCGGTCTCTGGCCACACTCCGTGCACACCCGGCCTGTGACCGCGCGTTTCTATCTGGCACCCGACCCCGGGTGGAGTCTCCAAACGCAGCAGATCCCCGCGGTGCGCTCCCGCGCCGCTCCTCCCGGGGAAGGAAGGTGAGTCTCCCCGGATCTGCCGCTTGTTGGGTCCCTGCTGGAGGAGCAGGGGCCCGACTGTGCCGTGGATCATGGTTTATGACAACCCCGAGCTGAGAGCCCGCGCCTCGGCTCTGTCTCTGCAGCCGGCTTCCCTCTTCTGATACCTGGGAGCTCTGCCGCACTCAGGCACCCCCGGTCTTTCTGTGACCCCGAGGGTCCTGAGACCACACTCTCCCACGAGGGTTCCACCCCCCACTTAGCCACCGGAGCGACGTCCCTCAGCGGAGCAGACTTCTAAAAGTTCCGATTTTGGGCTCTGCGGCTCTATCACTTGCCAGAAGCGGTGGACGGAGGCCCCTCCCCCGCCGTCTATCCTCCCGAATATCGCCTCGGATTCACTTCTCCGCACGTCCTACCTTCCAGAAAGTGGTCGCTTTTCTGTTCAGAGAGTTGTAGCTCTTCTTTTCTTCGATCTCCTGTTGAGTTTGTAGGTGTTCAGAATGGTTTGATCCCTATCCAGCTGAATTCCTGGAACCAGACGAAATCCAGGTCTCCTACTCCTCTGGCATCTTGCTCCGCCCCCTTTTATTCTTTATTGAATTTTAAAGTTTCTCCATAAATGTCTTGTATGTTCTTGATGAAGCTTTTTCTTTCTTTTTTTTTTAAAGATTTATTTATTTTGGGGGGGGAAGGGCATAGGGAGAAGGAGAGAGAATCTCAAGCAGACTCCCCACAAAGTGGGAAGTCCCACATGGGGTTGACCACCACCCTGAGATCATGACCTGAGCCAAAATCAAGAGTCAGATGCCTAAGCGACTGAGCCACCCAGGTGCCCTTGTGAAGCTTTTTTTTTAGATACTTCGTAGTTGTATTGATTCGGGGTGTTATGTCTTATTTTTAAATACATTTTCTTTATGGTTAGAGGGCCACGTGGAGAAAGACTGAAGCTGAGGAGTCTTGTAGGTTATGTCTCTCTTCTGGGCTCTGATTAGATGTATATGAGGCTACTCTTGTCCCTATATTTCTTATTTTTTCTTTCATACTTACCATCTGTTTCTCCATGTGCTGCCTTTTAGATAATTTATTCCGCTGTAACTTCCAGTTAATTAGTTCTCTCTTCAGCTGTCTAAGGTGCTCCACCTCTGCAGTGTGTTTTTAGAAAAGAAATTTCCAATGTTATCTTTTAAAATTTTTATTTATTTATTTATTTATTTATTTATTTTTTTAAAGATTTTATTTATTTGACAGAGAGATAGAGAGCACAAGTAGGCAGAGGGAGAGGGAGAAGCAGGCTCTCGGCTGAGCAGGGAGCCCGACATGGAGCTCAATCCCAGGACCCCAGGATCATGACCTGAGCCAAAGGCAGCCGCTTAACCAACTGAGCCATCCAGGCGCCCCCAATGTTATCTTTTTTTAAAGGTAGGTTTATTGATATATAACTTACAGCCAGTAAAATTCACCATTTTTAGTTGTTTGGTTTGATCAGTTTTGACAAAATTATACAATAGTGTAATCATCACCACAATCAATACATAGAGCATTTCCATCCCCTCAAAAACTTTCCTCCAGATCTTTCATAATCAATTCCCTCTATCCTCTCCCAGCTCCTGGAAACCACTGATTTATTTTCATTCTTTATAGTTTTGTTTTTTCCAGAATGCCATGTAAATGGAATCATACAGTATATACAGCTTTTTGGTTTGGCTTCTTTCACTTAGCATGTTTTTGAGAGTCATCCGTTTATCAGTAGTTCATTCTATTTTATTGCTGAAGAGTATCCTATTGTATGGATGTACCACAATTTATCCATTCTTCAATTGACAGAATTTGAGTTGTTTCCAGTTTTTGGCTATTATGAATAAAAATGCCGTGAACACTTGCTTACAGGTCTTTGTGTGGACATATGTTTCACTTCTTATAAATAAATACCTTGGAGTAGGATTTCTGGATCGTAGGGTAAATGTATATTTAACTTTATAAAACACTGCTAGAACATTTGCCAAACTTTCCATGCCATTTCGTATTCCTACTGAGAATGTATGAGCATTTCAGTTGTTCCACATCCATGTCAACACTTGATATTGCCAGTCTTTTTAAGTTTAGCTGCTGTAGCGGGTGTATAGTGTTTCTGCAATATATTTGCAATTTTGATTATTATATTTTTCATTTCTAGAGGTTCTGTTCATTTTTCTTCAAATCTGCTTCACCCTTTTTAGTTATGCTTGTTCCTTACTTGACTTGCCTTTACTTTTTAAAAACATATTAAGCTTACTTTATATTCTGTGTCCAATAATCCCTTTATCTACCATGTTTTTGGGTTTCAGTCTGCTGTTTTTTCAGCTGGCTCTGGTTCATGATTTCTTGTTGTCGATTGTGAACTCATATTTTTGGATCTTTATCTGAGGAAGTGCTCTGAGGGCTGAGTTGAAGATGGCTTCCCTCAGATAGAGAAGGCATTGCTTGCTGTCAGGTCTCTGGGGAATCACCCACCCAGGACTATTTGAACTACATTCTCTCCTTGAGGTTCTTTAAATCAAGCAGGTAATTTTATTTCAGCCTGTGAACCTGCATGAGTCAGACTTGAGATTACAAAGTCTCAGGGGAGATGTTTTTTCTTCTCTACTCACCACAGAGGTTTAAGACAGGTTATTTTCCTTGTAGTCCTCAAGGGATGGGTTTATTTCTAGATCATTCTGACACTAAGGGATAGCTTTTAGGGTCCCAGCTTTTTGTTGGGGGTGTCAAATTACATGCTCTACTTTGAGGGAGACCTGGGCTTTGCTCTGCTGGCAGTAAAGGAAGAAAAGGAACAGAATTGGGCAGGCAACCAATCCTGTGTGCTGAAAACACTCTCTTACATGAAAATCACATTAGGGGCACCTGGGTGGTGCAGTCAGTTAGGCGTCTGACTTGGTTTTGGCTCAGGTTATTATATCAGGGTTGTGGGATCGAGCCCCATGTGGGTCTCTGTGCTCAGGGTGGAGTCGGCTTCAGACTCTCTCTCCCTCTCCCTCTGTCCCTCCCCATTGTGCGCGCTCTCTCTCTAAAGTAAAATAAAATAAAAGAAAAAGAAAATCACATTAAACACACCCCAATGTGAGGAAAAGCAAGGCCAAAGTGTAGGAACAAAATCCTTACAGGCTTACCTGAAGGTATGGTGTGAGTTGCCTCTAACACCTCACCCATGTCCTCCTGCAACAAGACTCACACATCATTTTCTTGTTCTAGAAATGTTCCTCAAGTCTTCACAGGGTGCCAGTAGAGGTCAACTAGCAAAGCATTTAATCCCTCTCCTTTTTTTCCCCTTTAAATACAACTAATGTATTGTGGAAGTGATATGGTAGAAATTAACAGCTCAGATGTGAGAAAACATCTGGGATTGTCAGTTACTGCCAATTCTAGTAGAGATTGAGGACTCTTTCACTGTAACAGTGCTCTATAAGCAGGGTTGTATTTCTTTCTTGCTTGCTGTCTGATGAACTTGTTAGGATAAATTACCAGAAACAGAATCACAGGGTCAAATGTATGCTGATTTTAAATTTGGAGAGGTATTACCTAATTTTTCTTCAGTTACTGTTTTATCAGCCGAGTACGGGCATTCCTTTTCCTCCATATGCTAGTCAAATACCAGATATAATTTAAAATTCTTTTTTACACAGTCTTGTAGTCTTGTAACAGCTCTCATGAGTTAGTTCTCTCATCTATAAATATCTGATCAAATTCTGTGTTCAAACTTCTGGGCCAATTTTTCTTCTTTTGAATGCTTTTCTCTATTCTCCAACTTTTCAAGATGGCGTCTGGGTGTAGGTAAAGGTGTATGTGATTTCATGCCAACAAGGTGGGCAGCTGGTTCATGGAGGGTCTTTTTGCCATCATCTGGATTTTTGATGACTCACCTGAAGAGGATCTTTGTGCTGCCTGCTCAGTGAGTATCTTACTGGTATCTATTGCTTGTCAAAAGTGAGGCCCATTTCTACCCCAACCCCTATTGGCTAGGCCCTATGTGGGATCTTGTAGGCCTTGCAGATCTCTCTTCACTTTCCATCTGGCCACTGGCTTGGGCCATCTCCTCTGCAACCTCTGCCTTCAGTGGCTCACCTTGCTCCTCCCCTCTGTAGTCACTGCAGGCCTGCTGACTGACAGCATTCTACTTCGTCCTGCATTCCTCAGTGGTGAAGGTTCTGGCTGCTCTCTCACTGGGGAAGCATCCTAAAGTGGCCAACTTATATACTTGGAGGCAAGGCAGATAGACCGCCCAGCCCAGTACATAGTAGGTATGCAAAAGACGTTGATTTTCCCTCCCTTCTTTTTCTGCAGTAGGCAACCACATGTCTGACTCTGATTCTCTCACAAACCCAACATGCTAGAATAGTAGATTAAAGAAGAAAAAGAAATGGGTCCACTGCTCAGAGATAAGCACTCCCCCACTTTCTGATAGCTATCCATCTCTAGACTTTCTTCCGTGACTATATATCTATTTTAGGATGGGCGTAGAGGGAACCTCCTTTCTCTGCTCTTCATGTTTCCATGTGGTAAGACCTCCACTAGAGGAACACTCCAGCCTTTCTCTAATGCCTCACTTAGTCCTCTGAAGATGAGGGGCTTGGAGAAACTCAACACCTCCTCCTTCCCAGGACATGCAGAGAGCCCCTGCTCTGCCTTGGGGCTCCCTGCTGTGAGTCTTACAGGAACAGGATCTGGTCCTGCTGAGTGAGCCTCTGTTTGCCCAATGTCACTTGTGATCCAGTAGGCAAGGCAGTCAGTGGAGGGGTTCTCCAATGGAGAGCCATAGTCAGTATTTCTCTCCCCCTCTCTCTCTCTATCGTACAATCCCCTGTGGATGCATTAAATTGTTTTCATGTTTTACTATTAAAACCAGGCTTTGTAAACATTCTTGTACATATTTCTTTCCTACTTGTCTGATGAATTCGTTAGGATAAATTGCTCAAAGCAGCATCACAGGGTCAAATGTATGCTAATTTTAAATTTGGAGAGGTATTACCTAATTTTTCTTCCGTTACTCTCGCCAGCAGTGTGGGAGTTCCTTTCCCTCCATACCCTCGCCAACACTGGCTGTAATTAATTAAAAAAATCTTTGCTCATCTGCTAGCTGAAATATTGTTTTAATTTCCATTCATTTTATTACTAGTGAGCTTGAACATCTTTTTCAATTTGTTTTTCTTCCCTAATTTGCTTGTGCATGTTCTCTGCAAATTTTTCCATTAAGGTGGTTTCCCCCTCTGATTTGTAAGAGTTATTTTTGTGTTAGGTATCTCAGTCTTTTGTTGATGGCAGGTTAGAGTAATGGGTGAGTGCTTGGGTTTTCGAGACATGACTTTGGACTAAGATACTTAAAATCTGCTGTCACTTTCTCATCTGTAAATTAGTCCATATTGGACAGGTATAAAATATTACTCTTTTCCTCTCACACGTGTCACCTCAACTACACCCCTCCAGGGATAACTGTGAGAGACAGTATTGTTAGCAGCCATGATGGGGTGTCTACATAATAGTGACACATCCCAAGAAGGCAGGAAGCATAAAGAGAAGAATCAATGAGGGGCACATGTAGAGAGAAGATTGAGGGCAGCAGCTCCACTTTGGGATGTGGGGAAGATAGATGGGCTAACCATTCTTTTAAAGGACGTTTTTCTGGGTGTTGTAACCTTTCCTTTGTAGACTCTGGTTCCGTCCCCCTCCCTGAGCTATTTATTCAATAAAATTCTTTTTCTGAGCTTTGATTCAGAGCTGTATTTCTTTAGTACTTACCTCTGTGTGACACTGGATTTTAGGAGAGCAAGAAGGCTCACTTGACCAGGGTATTAATTGAGACGGGGCATGTGAGGTGCACTTTGCAGACATTTCCCTTAATCTGTTATTAGTATTTGTACTAAGTTTATGGCATTTTGCCATAAAGGAAAAAAACTGTTTTATTTATTTATTTATTTATTTTAAAATTTTTTTATTGTTATGTTAATCCCCATACATTACATCATTAGTTTTAGATATAGTGTTCCATGATTCATTGTTTGTGCATAACACCCAGTGCTCCATGCAGAACGTGCCCTCCTCAATACCCATCACCAGGCTAACCCATCCTCCCAACCCCCTCCCCTCTAGAACCCTCAGTTTGTTTTTCAGAGTCCATCGTCTCTCATGGTTCTTCTCCCCCTCCGATTTCCCCCCCTTCATTCTTCCCCTCCTGCTACATTCTTCTTCTTCTTTTTTTCTTTCTTAACATATATTGCATCATTTGTTTCAGAGGTACAGATCTGAGATTCAACAGTCTTGCACAATTCACAGCGCTTACCAGAGCACATACCCTCCCCAGTGTCCATCACCCAGTCACCCCATCCCTCCCACCCCACCCCCCACTCCAGCAACCCTCAGTTTGTTTCCTGAGATTAAGAATTCCTCATATCAGTGAGGTCATATGATACATGTCTTTCTCTGTTTGACTTAAGGAAAAAAACTGTTTTAACTTTAAATATTTTAAAAATAATATCTCCCAAGCTTGTGTCGGTGATGATATATTTGTCTGCAGGTAACAGGAGACACAATGCTGAGGGGCTTAAACCGTAATCAGACCTATTGGCTAATATAACAGGAAGTCTAGCAGTGAGATGGGCCTCACAGCAAGGGCTCAGATCTTTCCACCTTTCAGAGTATCAGCAACATCTTAAGGCTGATTTCTTTTGTTGTTCTAGGACACCTGCTAGTGATTAGGGCTTCACTCTCCTCTTTTTATATTCAGGGTGGGGGTGGGGTGGGCGAGAAGAAGCAGAGAAAGTCTGACTTGTCCTGTGGCTCTCTCTTAAAAGAAGGACATTTTCTTCCAAAACACTTCTATCAAACATCTCACTATATCTCAGAAGGTGTAGGTGCCCTATCTCGGAAGCCATCATTGGCAAAAAGGAGGGGTATTGTGCACTTGGCTTAAATTGGGGTTCTCACAGTGTGTTCCCAGACCAACGGCATCAACCTTTCTTTGAAGTAGAAGTTCTCAGGGCCCCACCGTAGATCCATGAATCAGAAATTCTCTCCAGCTGGTTTTGATGCCCCATCAAGTCTGAGACCCACTGGCTCAGGGCCCACCACTGGAGCTGAGTTGGTTATGTCCCTTGAATCACACAGGATAGTTAAGGGAGGGATAGACCCCTCCCCCAACAAAGCTGAGGTTCTGTGAGCGGGGAAGGGAAAAATGAAAGCTGGAGAGGTACCAACAAAGTCCACTACAGGGGACAAATGACCCATAATTCAAACTCCAGATGACCTTTTATTTTTTTTTTAAGATTTTATTTATTTATTTGACAGAGAGAGACAGCGAGAGAGGGAACACAAGCAGGGGGAGCGGAAGAGGGAGAAGCAGACTTCCCGCTGAGCAGGGAGCCCGATGCGGGGCTCGATCCCAGGACCCTGGGATCATGACTGAGCCACCCAGGTGCCCCTCCAGATGACCTTTTAAATCTAACTTTTTAAATTAAAAAATTAATACATGCACATAGCAAAATTTTCTAATTTTGGAAAGGTATAGAGGTAAGCATACGATGCACATGATTCTATACTTGCTTTTCACATTCAGTATATCAGGGAGATTGTTTTATGCCCACACCCATAAATCTGTCTTTCTAAAAGCTGTATATTATTCCATTTCACGAATATGCCATTAATTTATTCTGTCAGTCTCCTACTGATGGCCCTTGAAATTTTTTCTAATCTTTTGCTAATATAAACAATGCTGCAATGAATATCTATGTCCACATATCTTTGCTTGAGACCAGATGTGTACACATGGAATTTCCAGCTCAGAGGGAGGTCCATTTTAAATTTAGATAGTTATTTGCAAATTATTCCCCATTGGAGTGGTACCAATTACTCTCCCACCAACAGTGTATGAGATCCATTCTCCACCAGCTCTAGGTAGTACCACACTTTCTAGATTTTTGCTTATCTGAGAAACAAAAATTTATTATTTTAATGTACCTCTTTTTATTTGTTATTTAAATTGGCATTTCCTTATATATAAGGAAGGTTGGGTTAATTTTCCATATTTTCTTATGCTTTAGATTCATCTTTACATCTTTCTTGAGGGGCCAGCCACACAGATAATATATATATGGTTTCCTTGAAAGTTTCTGGCTTCAGCATCATGCAAAGAAGGGTCTTCTGAACTCCAAGATTTTAAAGTGACATTCTAATAGAAAAGAGAGTAAATAAATCATCTGCAGAGTGATAAAGAAGGTCAGTGCTGTTCCATTTGCAAAATGTGGTTGTTCAGGACTTTTCAGGAATGCATGTCTTGGGCACAAGCAGATTTCTTTACCATCCAAATGCCTGGGTAACAAAGATTGTGAAGCCTTCCACTGAACACACACGGACTGTGGCAAGTCTGAGCTTTTGGTGGAGACCTGAGTTCTCTGTCTGCAGTAGGACGAGGTTGTTTACAGTGTTGGCCCTGGTGGAATCCCCCACAGGACGTCCCCTTTCTCCCTGCTGTTGTTTGTTTCCCGTTCCCGGTGCCTATTGGTCCTCTGTAGGTAGCTTTCAAATACCAGCTCCTCTGGGTCTTGTTAAAATACTTTATCAATGCTCATCTTTCTCTGTAGGGGTGACCTTTAACTCAGCTTTGCTGTCACTACCTGACTTGGATAACCTCCAAAGGAAGGTTGCCATGGAGATCCTGCATTCAGCTCAACCAAATCTGGCTTCTGTATCTTATTAAATGTTCCCTAAAAAGGAAATCACACAGAGACACGGACGATGAGGGTCATTCACATGTAACCATGATGTGCTCTTGCCCTGTCTCCCTCCCCAATCACCAGATCTCCAACCTCTCCTCCCCGGCCATGAATTCAGCCCCTGCCCTGCTCCTCTGACTAATCCCAGCTGTTGTAAATGCTTACATTTTAGGGGGCAAAGGGGTGGGGATAGTTATGGCAAATGTCAATTTGCCTTTTAGAAGACATTCTTTTGTGGCTCAATTCGAACACCACTAACAAATGTCAGAAGTGGATGTATAATGAGGTCATGTTAGAGACACTAATTGGATGGATATTCTTTTTCCTCCCCCCCCCCCTTTTTTTATTGTGGTGTTTTTCTCCTTTTCCTGGGGACTCTGTTTTCACAGTGACTCTCATTAAATCTGAGAAGATAATCTCCTTTACACTACAAGCCTGGTGATCCTTGTTCAGGAGAAGAGCTGGAATACGCAATTGCTGCTGGGGAGTTTCAAGAGGTTGTTTTGTATTCACCCCATGGTTAAAAGAAGGGGAGAAGGCAAGAAATATGTGACACTCGCAGACGTCTTTGGGAGGATAGATCAGGCTCTCATTCCTTCGCTAACTGTCAGTTGGCGAAAGGGATGATTGGGCATCAGGGAAGATAAAGGTCACTCCTGGAAAGGGCAGGTGCTGCTGATGGTCTGCAGTCCCCCGGCCCTTAGAAACAGAGGTCCCACATCTGCTCTGAGAGGAGGGGAGGCCCGACCCTCTGGCTGATACACAGGGAAGACGGGATGGGGATGTGGGCAGGCAGAAGAGAGGGCCCTGCTGGTCCTCACCTCCTTCCAGAAGGTCTTCCCCCCATATTACTTTGCTAGGGCTGCCATAACAAAATACCACAGACTGGGCAGCTTAAACACCATTTATTTCCTGGCAGTTCTGGAAGCTGGAAGTCTCAGATCAAGATGGCAGCACAGTGTTTCCTTCCGAGGCCTCTCTCCTTGGCTTGCAGATGGCTGTCTTCTTCCTGTGTCTTCACATGGTCTCCCAAGTGAGTATCTATGTCCTAATCACCCCTTCTTATAAGGACGCCAGTCACATTGGATTGGAGCTTACCCCTAGGACCCCATTTTACCGTGATTACCTCTTTGAAGACCTTGTCTCCAAATACAGTTGCATTCTGAGGTGTGGGGGGTTAGCACTTCAACATAAGAACTTTGATAGGATACAGTTCAACCCCAAATAGTTATCTGTTCCTGACCAGCCCTCTTTTCTGGGCCACTCTTGCCCCCATGCTGTGTTTGTTGGGGGGAGCAACCAGCATTTTATTCTGAAAGCATGTCTCAGAAGCAAACCAGAACAGTGTCTGGGATCTCATTTTTACTAGATGTCAGTTGCCATTATGATGGAATGCTAACAAAATTTGATGTTTAAATGACACAATGATCTTCTGTTAAAAATATAACAAAGTATAATGTCCCAATAAAATAATAAAAGTTGTAGGTTAGGTTGCTCATTATACCCTCTCTTGGCTCTCTGATCTCTTCTGTTGCACTCTGCAGAGCCCTAATTAATACATTGCATGCAACATTATTGGTTTATTGTTCATTCATTCCTGGTGTTGGAAGCTCCATCTGGGCAAGAACCGTGACTATTTTCTTCATCCTGTATCCTGATCACCTTACACAGGGCCTAGTACATAGCTTGTGCTTAAAAAGAAATGGTGAGTGGTGCCTGGGTGGCTCAGTTGTTAAGCGTCTGCCTTAGGCTCAGGTCATGATCTTAGGGTCCTGGGATCTAGTCCCGCATCGGACTCCCCGCTCAGTGGGGAGCCTGCTACTCCCTCTGCCTGGCTCTCTGCCTGCTTGTGTTCTCTATCTCTCTGTCAAATAAATAAATAAAATCTTTAAGAAAAAAAAAAGAAATGGTGAGTATGGAATATTACTCAGCCATCAAAAAGAATGAAATCTTGTCATTTGCAAGGACATGGATGGAGCTAGAGTGTATTATGCTAAGTGAAATAAGTTAGTCAGAGAAAGACAAATACCATATGATTTCACTCCTGTGTGGAATTTAAGAAACAAAACAGGTGAACATAGGGGAAGGAAGAAAAAAAAAGAGAGAGAGGCAAACCATAAGAGACTCTTAACTATAGAGAACAAACTGAGGGTTGCTGGAGGGGAGGTGGGTGGGGGGATGGGGTAAATGAGTGATGGGTATTAAGGAGGGCACTTGTTATGATGAGCACTGGGTGTTATATGTAAGTGATGAATCCCTCAATTCTACACCTGAAACCAATATTACACCATCTGTTAACTAACTAGAATTTAATAAAAACTTGAAACAAACAAACAAATAAATGGTGAGTAAATGCATTTGTAAGCATTCTTATTCTCGCTCTATTAGAAAAATGACCACAACTCAGGTGCTTTTCTGTTAAGTCAGTGTCCAAACTCCTGCATACATCTGGAAAATCTACCCACAAGTTCTGAAGGAGGACCTTCCACTGGAGAGGGGTCCCCACCTCCTCCAGCTGCCCTGGCCCCAGAGTTAAACACTGGTTCTTCCCTTTGTCTTCTAAGGGATGAACACAAACATGGACCTGTTTTAAAAAACTTCACCAAGTCTTGAAGGATTTATATTAAAGAAAATAAAACCCTAAAAGTGGTCCTGAGGTTTCACTTCCTCAAAATGTGTCTCCTCGACGTCTCAGAGTTTCTGCTTCCAGCTCCCTCCCCTCCCCAGAGCAATCTTTTTGCTGAGCCCCAGGCCTGTCCCCAGGTTGTAAGGCCCCTCCTCCCACAGTTGAATTAATCTGGTGTTATCCCCTTAATATCCCCACCTCAGTTCTGGAGCCCCCTGTCACCCCCCATGCCTGGCCAGGTCAGAGCTGGTGTCAAAACTATCTTTGGAGGAGTATCTCCCACCTTCTGTGAAATTCTCCTGTTAGGTTATCGCACCTGGAGACCCACATCCTGACCATAGCATTTGCTTCTGGATTGTCAAGCACTCCCCGTTTCAGGACACTTACATGGGGACTTGTGTCTGCACCCTGGAATACAGCCAATGGAGTGGCTTTTCCCAACAGCAGGCAGAGCCTGTCCCAAAGAAAAACAACAACTTCTGCCCCAAAGCCACTAGAAATGACTATTCCGGGTTTTGGCTTCTAGCTCTCTGAGCCTCAGAGATATTGGGGTTCAGTGTCAGGGACCCTGGTTTTGCAGGTCTCTTTGCCCATAAACTAAGGTCAAGATGATATTCTAAGACATTAAGGGACAGTGGGCTGGCCCAGAAAGGCTCAGCTTATAGGGGCAGTAGGATTGCCTAAGGAGGTGTGGCTGGCACAGAAAGGGCATGGTCTCTGTCCCTGATGCTTACCTGGGGGACTCAGAACATGTCCCTGTGCAGAGTTAAGTGGAGTGGGGAAGAAGAGAGGGTCCCAGAGTCAGTCCTAGGTGGTCATTACCCTTCCCACCCCCTCTCTGAACTCTGCAAACAGAGGACAAAATCAGGGCCCACCGTGTCAGGTCCTAGAGACAGGGCTTCCATGGGGCAGGGTTGCTGCGGCCTATGTCCCCCTCCTGAGAGGAGGGAATGGAATCTTGGAGAACCTCTCCCTGGGTCTGCCTGCCCAGGAAGAGGGGCAAGGAAATGGGCTGGGGGTGAAGCTGGTGATTATGACATTGGAATTAGCTGAATTCTCTGGGTCATCAGCTTTCACTGTGTTCCCGATGCTGTGTAAAGGATTGCACACAAATGTTCTCATCCGATTCTTACAGGTAGCAGTGAGTTACTAAACAGAGAAATGGGAGACTCCAGGAGACACACATCACACTGCTAGGTTGTCATGGCAAGACTTGAAATCTTGATCCCTTGATTCTAAAACTTGCCTTCTCAAGGGTTCTGACCGATGGGTTCTCGCCGCTCTCCCTTAGTGGGTGGAGAGAGGGGGCTCTTGAGCGGTTTTTAAAAACTCACACCTGAGAGGTGGAGACTGACAAAAACATCTTCATTGCAACAGCAGCCATAGTCTCAATTCCCTGGGTCGTTGGAAGGACCCCAGGGGTCTAGGGGAGCCCATCCTGAGCACCTGCTCTGTGTTATGTCAGATGAATGCCACAACAGGTACCAGCTGCAAGCGTTCCAAGTTTGTCATGAGCTTGCTCCATAAATGACCAGCTTTGGGGAAGGCCAGCCCCATCTGCACAGGGACATCCTTTCCAGAAATACCCCACTGCCCATTCTAGTTTATAACCTGCCTCATAGGGACGGGGTCCCAGGTTGTCCCCACCATGACCCCAGGAAGCCCTCTCTCCCATCCTCTCAGGCTTGGTTCACCTTCTAAGAAGGACCCCAGCTTGCTGCCGTGTGGACATCTAGAGGGGGGTGTCCTATTTTTAAAAGATGTTAATGTTGTGTTCTGTTGCTGTCACTTAACAATCCCTGTCTTTGCTATCCCCACTCCACCGCAAACCACGACACCATGTCATCTCAAACTAAACAAAATCAGTGGGGTCCCACAGGCAACTGCGTTCCAAGGGAGGTGAGAGCCCCAGGCAGCAAGTGTGTTCATGGACACACCGAGGGTAGAAGCTGGAAGCTGGGTGACTACCCCTGGCCCCACTGACCCCACCCTGGGACCCAGAAGAGCAAAATCATTCCTGGGCCTTCTGCCAGGCATAGAAGCAGTGGAGAGCTGGCCCGAAGGGCATTGAGGAAAGGGACAAAGGAAATGCCAGCAGATGTCTGAGTTGACAGTTGACACCAAGGACGAGATGGCACCCCCCACACCCATGCTGTGGGACCACAGAAGTCCTCAGGATTTGGGTGCAGGGAGGTGAGGACATTCTGAACTGAGTCAGACTTTCTCCCAGCCTTGTGGAGTGATGGCTTGAAATAGAAAAAAACACAAGTTATAGACAGGCAAGTTTTGTTACTTGCACACTGAATGGGGGACCCATGTTGCAAGATTTAAAGGCCCCTTTCTTTTTTTTTAATTTTATTTTACTATGTTATGTTAACCACCATACATTACATCATTAGTTTTTGAGGTAGTGTTCCATGATTCATTGTTTGTGTATAACACCCAGTGCTCCATGCAGTACGTGCCCTCTTTAATACCCATCACCGGGCTAACCCATCCCCCCAACCCCTCCCCTCTAAAACCCTCAGTTTGTTTCTCAGAGTCCATCGTCTCTCATGGTTCATCTCCCCCTCTGATTTCCCCCCCTTCATTTTTCCCTTCCTACTATCTTTTTTTTTTTTTTAACATACAATGTATTATTTGTTTCAGAGGTACAGATCTGTGATTCAACAGCCTTGCACAATTCACAGCGCTCACCATAGCACATACCCTCCCCAATGTCTATCACCCAACCACCCCATCCCTCCCACCCCCCACCACTCCAGCAACCCTCAGTTTGTTTCCTAAGATTAAGAATTCCTCATATCAGTGAGGTCATATGATACTTGTCTTTCTCTGATTGACTTATTTCGCTCAGCATAATACCCTCCAATTCCATCCATGTCGTTGCAAATGGCAAGATTTCATTCCTTTTGATGGCTGCATAATATTCCATTTGTATATATATACACACCACATCTTCTTTATCCATTCATCTGTTGATGGACATCTTGGCTCTTTCCATAGTTTGGCTATTGTGGACATTGCTGCTATAAACATCAGGGTGCATGTACTCCTTTGGATCCCTACATTTGTATCTTTGGGGTAAATACCCAGTAGCGCAATTGCTGGATCGTACGGTAGCTCTATTTTCAACTTTTTGAGGGACCTCCATACTGTTTTCTAGAGTGGCTGCATCAGCTTACATTCCCACCAACAGTGCAGGAGGGTTCCCCTTTCTCCACATCCTCGCCAACATCTGTTGTTTCCTGACTTGTTAATTTTAGCCATTCTGACTGGTGTGAGGTGGTATCTCACTGAGGTTTTGATTTGGACTTCCCTGATGCCGAGTGATGTTGAGCACTTTTTCATGTGTCTGTTGGCCATTTGGATGTCTTCTTTGGAAAAATGTCTGTTCATGTCTTCTGCCCGTTTCTTGATTGGGCTATTTGTTCTTTGAGTGCCAAGTTTGATAAGTTCTTTATAGATTTTGGATACTAGCCCTTTATCTGATATGTCATTTGCAAATATCTTCTCCCATTCTGTCAGTTGTCTTTTGGTTTTGTTGACTGTTTCTTTTGCTGTGCAAAAACTTTTTATCTTGATGAAGTCCCAATAGTTCACTTTTGCCCTTGCTTCCCTTGCCTTTGGCGATGTTTCTTTTTTTTTTTTAAAAGATTTTATTTATTTATTTATTAGAGAGCAAGCGAGAGAGAAACAGCATGAGAGAGGAGAGGGTCAGAGGGAGAAGCAGGCTCCCCGCTGAGCCGGGAGCCCAATGTGGGGCTCGATCCCAGGACCCTGGGATCATGACCTGAGCCGAAGGCAGTCGCTTAACCAACTGAGCCACCCAGGCGCCCATTTGGCGATGTTTCTAGGAAGAAGTTGCTGTGGCTGAGGTCGAAGAGGTTGCTGCCTGTGTTCTCCTTTAGGATTTTGATGGACTCCTGTCTCACATTGAGGTCTTTCAACCATTTGGAGTCTGTTTTTGTGTGTGGTGTAAGGAAATGGTCCAGTTTCATTCTTCTGCATGTGGCTGTCCAATTTTCCCAACACCATTTGTTGAAGAGACTGTCTTTTTTCCATTGGACATTCTTTCCTGCTTTGTCGAAGATTAGTTGACCATAGAGGTGAGGGTCCATTTCTGGGCTCTCTATTCTGTTCCATTGATCTATGTGTCTGTTTTTGTGCCAGTACCATACTGTCTTGATGATGACAGCTTTGTAATAGAGCTGGAAGTCCGGAATTGTGATGCCACCAGCTTTGCCTTTCTTTTTCAACATTCCTCTGGCTATTCGGGGTCTTTTCTGGTTCCATACAAATTTTAGGATTATTTGTTCCATTTCTTTGAAAAAAGCAGATGGTATTTTGATAGGGATAGCACTGAATGTGTAGATTGCTCTAGGTAGCATTGACATCTTCACAATATTTGTTCTTCCAATCCATGAGCATGGAACGTTTTTCCATTTCTTTGTGTCTTCCTCAATTTCTTTCATGAGTATTTTATAGTTTTCTGAGTACAGATCTTTTGCCTCTTTGGTTAGATTTATTCCTAGGGATCTTATGGTTTTGGGTGCAATTGTAAATGGGATTGACTCCTTAATTTCTCTTTCTTCTGTCTTGTTGTTGGTGTATAGAAATGCCACCGATTTCTGTGCATTGATTTTATATCCTGCCACTTTACTGAATTCCTGTATGAGTTCTGGCAGTTTTGGGGTGGAGTTTTTGGGTTTTCCACATAAAGTATCATATCATCTGCAAAGAGTGAGAGTTTGACTTCTTCTTTGTTAAAGGCCCCTTTCTTCAGGAAGCAGAACTCCAGCCTTTTTTACAGACTGGATGTCAGAGAAGGAAAGAAGGGCTGGTCCTGAATTAGGGGAGGGTGACATAGGCTTGTATGGGTAGAGGCAGAGTGGGGATGGGGAGGGGGTGCGTGGTGGTGGTGGCGGCGGATGCAATTTCGTGTCTTTGTCCCAGGGAAGGGGGTGAGGAGACAGAGGCCAATGTCTCAGCATAACGTAAATTATCCAGGGGGTGCCTGGGTGGCTCAGTCGTTAAGCGTCTGCCTTCGGCTCAGGTCATGATCCCAGGGTCCTGGGATCGAGCCCCGCATCGGGCTCCCTGCTCAGCGGGAGGCCTGCTTCTCCCTCTCCCACTCCCCCTGCTTGTGTTCCCTCTCTAGCTGTCTCTCTCTCTGTCAAATAAATAAATAAAAAATCTTTCAAAAAAAAAAAAAAAAACGTAAATTATCCAGGACATGGCCGCCATAACGATTTTCTTGTAGAATTAGGAGAAATTTCCTAGCCTGGCCGGTCAGGCCCCCTTCCTGGACCTCCAGCTCCACTCTGCACCTCCTACTTCACACGGCTTCTTTGCTTTTACAACCCTGCCCATGGAACTGGCCTACATTGGCACTTGCTGGGCCAGCTGCTGACAAATAGCTTCTCAGTGAATGCTCTGATAGGTGTGCTCTGTGATAGGGAAACCTGAAATAAATTGTGCTAAGCCTCATACTGGGTGTCAAAATGAAGAAAGAGGAGGAACCAGAAAGAAAGAAAGAAAGGAAGGAGGGAAAGAAGGAAAGAAGGAAGGAAGGAAGGAAGGAAGGAAGGAAGAAGGAAGTCCACAATTTTCCAGCAAAGGATATCCACATTTTATTCTTTTAGAATATTCTTTTTTAGAATGGATACCGGAGAGCTAAAACTATTTTAAGTTCCTAATAGCTTTTACTTCCATCTTGAAAACACCAGAAGACATATAACAGGTGCAGCGGCTTCCATGACCTCCTTCCCAAGTAATGAGCAAGGCACGATCGCCTTGCACATGCCGCGCGGCCTGCCACAGAGGGAAGGCAGCTCCTGACCAAAGCATTCTAATAACACTTTCTCTTGGAAATGATTCAGGCGGGCACTCCCTTGAACTCCACCTTCTGTGATCATCTAGGATGGTATAGTTTGCTTAATGTGTGCAATTATGAAAATGGCTCTTGTTAACAGTAAGCCTGGCAGCTTTCCACAACAATTCTGCTTCCTTGCAAGAAGCCAGGGGATGTCTCCATGGCTGGTCTGTCAGGACCCTTACAGGTAGAAGGTGAAAAAATGGGTCTAAAACTATAGCTTTCCAGCACTGGTGCTTGGAGCCTTTACAATCCTTAGAATCTTCAGAGTTTGTCCTTCAGAGGAGAAGGAAACCATGAGCCCCCGGCCCCCTCTTTTCAAATGGAGGGGTTCTGTTTGCTGATTTCATTTGGAGGGAAAAAGGTCTATGTTGCTCAAATAGGTTTGAAAGCCATGGGACTAGGACAGCTGTGAATGGACCATAAGGCACAAAGCCTTCACTCCACAGGAAAAGATGGAGTGTGGGGGTTTTGGTTAACTTTGGCCTTGATTGGAAGTGTCCCGATCTGAGTCACATAATAGTGTTGAGGAAGCCAGTCCCATCTGAATGATGCCATTGAAGTGATATGCAGTCTTCTGCTGGTACTGCTTTGACTCAGGGTCATGACTAGAGAGAATAGCCCTGGTTTGAGTCAACCAGTACTTTAAGCAGACTGGGCCATCCCATTGAAAGACACAGCAGGTTAGGGGTTGGGTGTTCACAGGGGCAGTCGCCCCACCTTTTCCTATTTGATCCCAGCATAGTTTTGGGGGGCAGGAACACCAGTGTTCTTGGTCTGCCATTCACTGACTCTGTGACCGTGACAACTAACTCTTTGAACTTCAGCCTCTTCATCTGAAAAGTGGGGGGACAGAGCCTACCTTATGAAGTTATTGTAAAATGCAATCAGATCACTCACATGTAATGTGCAGCATGCTCTTTGGCACAAATCAGAGTCTCACTGAATCATCATCATCATCATCATCATCTTGGGAGTGGATGGCCTGTTCATTGCCTGAGCGGTGCAGGGGCTGTGGGTGAGCCCTTTGGGATGTGAAAAGTGACACATGGGCACACAGTCCAATTATTCAAGGATGAACTCCAAATTCTGTCTTGCTACTTCAGGAAGGGCAAGGTCTGTCCACTGGTCCCTTGATGATAAGTGGAGATTTGCTGGAGGGGCATGAACAAGAATACTCCATTAGGCATTTTTTTTTAATTGAGGTAAAATTGGTATACAAGATTATATAAATTTCAGGTAGATGACATTATAATTCAACATCAGTATGCTACAGAATGATCACCATTAAAAGTCTAGTTACTGTCCATACCCATACTATTGGCACTCTCCACCTGTTTCACTTGCCCCCTCCTCCCCTCCCCACCCCCCGCCCCCTGGTAACCACCAATCTGTTCTCTGTATCTATGAGTTTGTTTTTATTTTGTTTTGTTTTTTAGATTTCACATATGTGTGAAGTCGTATGATATTTGTCTTTCTCTGTCTGACTTATTTCACTTAGCATAATACTCTCTAGGTCCATCCATGTTGTCAAAAATGGCAAGTTTTCATTCTTTTTTTTATGGCTGATTAGTATTCCATTGTATATATGCCACATCTTCTTTATCCATTCATCCACTGATGAGTGGATTTAGATTGTTACCATTTCTTGGCTATTGTAAATAATGCTGCCATCAGTGATGGTGCCTACATATTTTTGAACCAGTATTTTTGTATTCTTTGGATAAATACCCAGAAATGAAATAGCTGGATCATATTGTAGTTCTATCCTTACTTTTTTGAGGAATCTCCATATTGTTTTTCAGTACCAATGCACCAATTTACATTCCCACAAACACTGTATAAATATTTCCTTTTCTCCACATTATCTCCAACACTTGTTATTTCTTCTGTTGTTGATAGTGGCCATTCTAACCAGTGTAGAGTAATATCTCATTGTGGTTTTGATATCCATTTCTGTAATAATGATGCTAAACATCTTTTCATGTGCCTGTTGGCCATCTGTATGTCCTCTTTGGAAAAATGTTTATTCTGGTCCTCTGCCCATTTTTTAATTGGGTTGTTTGTTTTTTGTTGTTGTTGACTTGTGTGGGCTCTTTACATATTTTGGATATTAATCCCTGGTCAGATATATGACTTGCAAAAATGTTCTCTCATTTAGTAGGCTGCCTTTTCATTTTGATGATGACTTTTTTTCTCCCACTGTGTAGAAGCTTTTTAGTTTGATGGAGTCCCATTTGTTTATTTTATTTTATTTTTTGTTTCCTTTCCGTTTGGAGTCAGATCTACAAAAATATCACTAAGACCAATGTTGAGGAGATTACTTCCTATGTTTTATTCTAGGAATTTTATGGTTTCAGGTCTTACATTCAAGTCATTAATACATTTTTTACTCCATTTTTGTGTATACTATGAGATAGTGACCTAGTTTCATTCTTTTGCATGCAGGTGTCCAGTTTTCCAAACACCATTTACTGAAGAGACCGTCCTTCCTCTATTGTATATTCCTGGCTCCTTGTCACAAATTAATTGTCTGTTTACATGTGGGTTTAATTCTGGGCTCTCAATTTTGTTCTATTGTTCTGTGTGTCTGTTTTGATTATTATAGCTTTGTAATATAGTTTGAAATCAGGGAGCATGATACCTCCAACTCTGTCTTTCTTTCATAAGATTGCCTTAGCTATTTGGGATCTTTTATGGTTCCATGCAAATTTTAGAATTATTTGTTCTAGTTCTGTGAAAAATGCCATTGGAATTTTGATAGAAATTACATTGAATCTGTAGATTTCTTTGGGTAGTATGAACATTTTAAGAATATTAATTCTTCCAATCCATGAGTATGAAATATCTTTCCATTTACTTGTGTCTTCTTCAATTTCCTTCTCAGAGTTTTATAGTTTTCAGTGTAGACATCTTTCACCCTCTTCGTTAGATTTATTCCTAGGTGTTTTATTCATTTTGATGCAATTATAAATGGGATTGTTTTCTTAATTTCCCTTTATGATAATTTGTTATTAGTGTACAGAAACACAACAGATTTCTGTATGTTGATTTGATATCCTGCTACTTTACTGAATTCATTTATTAGTTCTAACATTATTTTGATGGAGTCTTTGGGTTTCTATATACAGTATGTCATCTGCAAATAGTGAGTTTTGCTTCTTCCTTTCTGATTTGGATGTTTTTTATTTCTTTATCTTGCCTAATCTGTGGCTAGGACTTCCAATATTATTTTGAATAAAAGTGGCAAGAGTGGGCATTCTTGTCTTGTCCTGATCTTAGAGGAAAGCTTTCAGCTTTTCACCATTGAATGTGATGTTAGCTGTGTGTTGGTTATATATGGCCTTTATTATGTTTAGGTACGTTCCCTCTACCCACATTGTTGAGAGGTTTTTTTTTTTTTTATCATAAATGGGTATTGAATTTTGTCAAATGCTTTTTCTGCATCTATTGGAATGATCATATGATTTTTATCCCTCATTTTTATCCTACACCATTTTGTGGTGTACCATGTTGATTGATTTGCATATGTTGAACCACTTTGGCATCCCTGGAATAAATCCCATTTGATTGTGGTGAATTCTCATTTTTAATGTATTTTTGAATTTGGTTTGCTAATGTTTTGTTGAGGGATTTTACATCAGTGTTCATCAATGATATTGGCCTATATTTTTCTTTTTTTGTTGTGTCCTTGTCTCCTTTTGTTATCAGGGTAGTGCTGGCCTCATAAAACGAGTTTGGAAGTGTTCCTTTCTCTTCAATTTTTTAGAAGCTTTTAAGAATAGGTACTAAATCTTCTTTGAATGTTTGGTATAATTTACCAGTGAAGCCATCTGGTTCTGGACTTTTGTTTGTTGGGAGGTTTTTGATTACCAGTTCAATCTTCTTTCCAGTAATCAGTCCCATTAAGATTTTCTATTTCTTCATGATTCAGTCTGAGAAGATTGTATATTTCTAGGAATATATGCATTTCTTCTAGATTGTCCAGTTTGTTGGCATATAGTTGTTCATCATAGTCTCTTATGATCCTTTGTATTTCTGTGTATTATTTGGAGTTTCTCTTCTTTCATTTCTCATTTTGTTTATTAGAATGCTCTCTTGTTTTCTTAGTCTATGTAAATATTTGTCAACTTAAAAAAATTTTTTTCAAAGAACCAGCTCTTAGTGTCATTGATCTTTTCCCTTCTCCTCTCCTCTCCTCTCCCCTTGTTGGGGGTACCAGCTCAGTGGGGAGTCTGCTTCTCCCTCTCCCACTGCTCCACGCCCCCCACCCTGTTTGTGCTCACTCGCTCTCTCTCTCTTGCTCTATCTCTGAAATAAATAAATAAAATCTTTTTAAAAAAAATCTGTTGATAGCCTTATGTGGTTTCCCTTGTATGTGATAAGTTGTTTTTTTTCTTCCTGCTTTTAAGATTCTCTCTTTATCTTTAACTTTTACCTTTTTAATTATACAGTATCTTGGTGTGGATCTCTTTAGATTAATCTTATTTGGAACTCTCTGAGCTTCCTAGACCTGGATGTCTATTTCCTTCTTCAAATTAGGAAAGTTTTCAGTCATTTTTCTCAAATAAGTTTTCTCGCCCCGTCTCTCTCTCTTTTTTCCTTCTGGGATCCCTGTAATGCTAATGTTATTTCATTTGATGTTGTTTCAAAGTGCCCTTGAATTATCTTCATTTTTTAAAAATCTTTTTTCTTTTTGTTGCTCTATCTGGATTAGTTCTATTGCTTTGCCTTCCAGCTTGCTGATCTTATCTTTGGCTTCATCCAGTCTACTGTTGAACCCTTTTAGGGTATTTGTCAGTTCAGTTATTGTATTCTTCAGCTCTGTAACTTCTGTTTGGAACTTTCTTATATTTTCTATCTCTTTATTGATGGTCTTACTCTGTTAATTCTTCTGCCAAGTTCAGTGAGCATCTTTATAATCATTATTTTGAGTCTTTTTCAGGTAGATTGCATATCTCCATTTCTTTACTGTCATTTTCTGTTGTTTTGTCTTGGTCTTTCATTTGGAACATATTCCTCTGTCTCCTCATTTTGCCTGACTTTCTGCATTTGTTTCTATATGTTAAGCAAATCAACTACCTCTCCCAGTCTTGAAAGAGTGGTCTTGTGTAGAAGATTTCATATGGAGCCCAGAAGCACAATCACCTCTGACTACCAGAGCATCACTCAAGGGGTGTCCCCTATATGGGCTGCATGTGCCATGTGTCTGTGGCATAAGAGCTATGTCTGTGGCATAGGGGTAGGTAAGACTGGCACCTGGTCTGGCTGCAATGTGCAGTTGTGCAGTGGTGCAAGGGCAGGCAGGGCTAGTGGCTGGCCCATCTGTGACCTGCTGTTGTACTACAGAGGTGGACAGTGTTCTCAGCTGGGCAAGACCTCCAGCTCTAGCATGTTAGAGAGATAGTTTCAAAATGGTGCCACCCATTGCCAACATTAGCAAAATAGAATGAGGTTGCAAATATGGTGCCCACCAATGTCTCTGTCCTGAGAGGAAGTCCTAATAGTTTCCTGCCTCTTTGGCAGGTGACTTAAGGTTATTAAGTGGGTCTTTTTCACATACGGTATAGGTGCTTCTCAAATTGATGTTTTGTGCCGAGTCCTAGGGTGAGAGTCTGTGCATGAACCCTTTAAGACTAGTTTCTCCGTTCCCTACAGTTCTGTGGTTCTCCTGGACATAATCCCTAGTGTTTTTCAAAGCCTGGCATTTAGGGGGCCTATTGCTCTGGTGAAGGATGTAAGGGTTGAGGTACCTGATGTGGAGCATAAACCCCTCACTCCTCAGGATGAAGTTCTGTATTTTTGAGATCCCTCCCAATTGTGGATTGCTATGTCTGGGATGTGGTTTTTGTTTTTGTTTTTTTGTGTGGGAACCGTTCTTTATCTCTCCTACCTGTCCGATACCATCCTTTTTGTCCTTTGTTGTGGATGCTCTGTTCATTCAGTTTTCTGGTCTTTTTCAGAGGAAATTATTCCATATGTAGTTGTACATTTATTGTATCCATGGGAAAGAGTGAGTTCAGGATCTTCCTATACTGTGGTCTTGAACTCAACTCCTCATTAGGCAGCTTTTAAAAGAACATCTTCTTGAATCCCCTCTCCCAACCTGGTCTTGGGGAGTTGAAACAGGATCAGCTGTGCCCAGTGTTGTGAACTTCATCAAATCTGGCTGGTTATAGAAGCCAAAATGCTTAGCAGATTTCCTGGGGGAAACAGCACAAAATAACAGAGAGTGGCTTGAGAGAAGGAAAAAAGGCATTTATTCCTTCAAGGAGAATGTTGAACATTCAGTCAAAACACCCCCGTAACTAATTCATTACTTTACACCAAGCAGACATCTTTTAAATTAGGTGGAATACAAATGAGTCTTGTTTTGTGCCATTAATTTCAATGCCTTTACACAATATTTGAATCACTGGTTTTTCTTCTCCTTTGGAGGCAGACCAAATCAGGCTGAATCAACTCACATTAAAAGCCATTCATGGGACCCAGCCAGCCCCATCTTGCAGATGGAACGCCATATGTTTTGGCTTGCCCCCCCCATATGGAACAGTAATATGCAATCCAAGAATAGAATGCACTATTTCTCTACCTCTGCATTGCTGGTCACCTCTAACCCATAAGCACTTTCTATTCTGGACCGAGGTAGACAAGTTCATTTGGAAAAGATTCAGAAAGATGCTGAGAGTCTGAAGAGATGGTTTTTGTTTTCTTTGGCCCCTTTGAGACTCAAGACCTCAAATGAAATCAGTTCTAAGAGTTTAGTGCATCCATAATATGGCACTTGGAAGTATTCCATTTTTACTTTTCCAGGAATATGTTAGAACTTTTAACTCAAAAGCATAACATTTGACTTTTTGTTAAGGTCTGGAGACTCTATAAATAATGAGTTAAATTGTTTTGGTCCTTTCAAACCCATTTGAATTTAACTTGATGCTTCTTGGGGGGATCTCAGAATGGAAAAGCAGAAGTACTGCGGCTCAAGAGAGACTGGTAAATATGGCATCTGGATCATATGTACAACTAGAATAAGCCTTGAGTGTTTAGAGAGACTTGACAGGAGGAACAGAGGACAGGTAGTAAGGGGGAAGGGCTCATTTTCCTGTTTACCTAGGTTGAAGTGGTTGAAAGAACATTGAAAAAAGAGCCTGGTCTTTTCTTGCTGTTGACTAACTGTGTGACTTTGAGCAAGTGCTGGGATTATGTTCTTCACCTATAAAATAAGAGTATTAGGGGAGCCTGGGTGGCTCAGTCGGTTAAGTGTCTGCTTTTGGTTCAGGTCATGATCCTGGGGTCCTGGACTGAGTCCCATGTTGGGCTCCCTGCTCAGTGGGAAGTATGCTTCTCCCTCTCCCTCTGCTCCCCCGACTCCCGCTCATGCTCTCTCTCTCAAATAAATAAAAATCTTTATAATAAAAAAATAAAATAAGGGAATTAGGTAGAATTGGCAATGGCAAATAAATTTCATCTCTCATGCCATCTTGCACTGGTGGGTATTGGCTGAGGCTGGGCTTAGTGTGCACAGTGGTAAAATCAATTCGATGTTTGCTGTGAGCCTGGGACCTGAGAGTGAGCATGGTCACCACTTATTTGGTTCAGAATTGAATGTCTCTAAGGTCCTTTCCAGCAATAAAATTTTGTAATTATGTAACTATGATTCAGTTTTTTCAACAATTGACCTTATGAAGACTGGGCACCATTTGGAAACCTCTTAGTGACTGAAGAAGGGTGCTTGAGCTTCAAACCATTCTCTAATATGAGGACTGCCTATATACAAACCCCTATGTCCTTCTGCCCATTGCTGTGAAGTTTTACTCCTGAGCTAGGGAACAGTTCTAACAACAGACTGTTTGATGTCACAGAAACACAGATGCAACTAATCTGGAATTCTGATTTTAATGAGATTGTAAACCAAAAGCAAGTGGCAGATAATGGAATCTCATCGTTTTTCAGATCACCAAGGTGTGGCCCATATCTTCTTGCAGCTCTTTAGGTTTCGATAAGCCATAATCATGGCCCTTGAGTTACCAAATGTCTATTTTCTGGGTTCTTAGAGATTGACCTTTGAGAAATCTAGGCCCCTGAGATTGCTTGACCCAGTAGGATGGGCTTTCAGGCAAGCTGCCTGAACCATTACCTGTAACAGTGTATTAAAATTCAAATTTCTCTCTCTTTTTAAAAAAGGATTTATTTATTTATTTATTTGAGAGAGATAGAGAGAGTGAGAGAGCATGAGTAGGGGAAGGGCATTGGGAGAGACAGAGAGAATCTCAAGCAGACTCCCCGCTGAGTGAGGAGCCTGACATGGGGCTCGATCTCTCAATCCTGAGATTATGACTTGAGCTGAAACCAAGACTCAGATGCTCAACTGACTAAGCCATCCAGGCACCCCTGCCTCTCTTTTAGCTGGGATGTCACAGGCCAAGAACAAAACAAAAGCAGCCATGCACTCTTGCAATCCAAAGCCAGGAGCTACACATCCATGTAAGACTTGCCAAGGGGGTGACCTAAAACCAGGTCCTGATCCTCAGCCCATCGCCCATCTCAAGGGTATAGAATTGTTGAAAATGGCAATTGGAAAGAGAGGATATTTGGGGGGAGAGTTGTTGGTAGGTGATGTGACCTGCCCCATACTAATGCACACACCACAGCAGAGAGGAGGCAGAAGTGAGAGCAGCCTCTGGAAGACCACCTGAAATGCTGTTCTTCTCTGGAATTGGGGGACACAGTGGACTGTGGCCTGATAAATGTTGGAATTACAGATTATGGAATAAAGATGAAGTTATAGATTGAGGCATCAGAGCTGGGAAGATGGGGGATGCTGGGAGTCAGTGTTGTGGATTTTCCATGAGTTGAATAGATGTGAAGAGGAGATTTGGTCTGGAGACTTTACCCAAGAGGTATAATCGGAAGGATGATGGACCAGATGTCTGGTGATCTTCAGTGTTCATATTTTAGCACTGCAAACCAAAAGAGCATTTGAAAACTCGTGTGTGTGTGTGTGTGTGTGTGTGTGTGTATGTGTGGCTTTGTGTTAGTCATGAGAGACTATGCTTATGGTTTTTTTTTTTTTTTTTTTTGAATTTGAAGATCTAACTGGCTTTATTAAGCAATTTATGAATTGAGCAGTATCCCATTTAGCAAGTAGAGGGGAGCTCCCATAGACTTATGTTTGGAAACAAACAATCTCCAGTTCTCAGTGACTTAACACAACATACTTAGTGAAGATTGCTTTAGAACTCTGCTCCACACTCAGGGACCCAGGTTGATGGAGGTTCCATTGTTCTGTAGTTGCTTCATCTGGGTCATGTTGTCTCTCTGGGCACCCTAGTACAGGAAAAGACAGCCAGATGGTTGTGTGTGTGCTGGTTCTTGTATGTCTTATTCCAGAAGTACTGTGCCACTTCTGCCTATAGTCAATTGGCCAGATATAGTTAGAATTAGGTTCTGCCTCACTGCAAGTGGGTTGGAAAATATGGGAGAGCAGATGGAATGCATGTTGACAATCTCTGCCTTTGCCACAAGCTTTTTGACTATGGGCTCCAGTACACAGTGATCTGGCTTGAGCTAGTCAGATTCCCAAAGAAGTCCTCCTAATCTCTTACCTATAGAGTGAATCCTTGTAGCCAATGCTCTGGAAGGAGGAAGAAAGCTAAAATGGGGTGTGTGTGTCAGGGGGAACCTCAGCATTTAATATGCTTAGAGTCACTCAGTCCGTCTGTCCTATACCTCTGCCTGGTATCCACAGTTTTTTGGTTTTATCTTCTGCAGTGTTAGGTGTGTGAGGAGCCATCACCCAGTTTCCCAGAGGGAATTTTCCTGTTTTTACCCCTATCTTCATCTCCACATTCATGGGCCCTTGGTGCCACCTTTCCTGCTGCCAGCTTACAACATTGTTAAGTCAGTTCCCATTCATCCATCTGTGTTTCATCTTCCAAATTTCTCTTGTTTTCTCTCCCATTATTTATGTGCCAGCAGATTTGTATCCTTTTTTAAAAATCATTTTAATAGGGTAACTAACGTAAGTTGAAGTAAATGGATGCTTTCAATCCCCATCTTTATGCAGAAGACCTGTTCTCACAATTTTTATAAAACTCCCTTTCTTGATAAATGATAATATCTACAATCTTCCATACATCTTATCATTTCAAGTTGTTTTCATTGGAACTTGGGGCAGCTCTGTCCTACTCCCATTCAGGAAGCAAAACGGCATTTTATGCACCATGTCTTCCTTCTCTTTAGTAAGGGTGATAAGTAGGTATCTTAGCTTTGGAGCATTTTTGTAGATGACAGACCATAGTTAATTCAAAGAAGCTTGGTAGAGTAGGACCACTGAATGTGGAGAGGGAGTTTTCTTTTTCACCACGTGGAACACAAATTCATCCACCACATACGCCCTCAAGCCCTGAAACTCTTGTGCTGTGACTCTGGTCCCATAAACCTTCAGGGTATGAAGAGTAGTATATTGTGGCTTTATCATGGACTTTTTCAACTTAGAAGAGGCACAGCATCTCTTAATGTTTTAAGAGTTTATTTGATGGTTTATTGGAAGCCTGATGAGAGCCCACTTTGTTCTCTTTATAGGGAGTTATAAAAGACCTTATTTCCAGAAACACATTGTAATTTATGGTTTTTTTTTTTTCTTGGAGAATATGGCAGAATGAAAGGAGATTTCAAGGGGATGTCTGTGGAACACAGGTACAGCCTGGAATAGGCTCTCATAGGCCTTATTTTGTCTCCAGTAGAAATGGGTGATTATTTGTGCTTTTCAAAGGGAGGACAAACACATGCTTTGTGCTTGGGGTTTGGCCTCTCAACCCTGGTATAGTGTTTAGAAGATGGTAGGGACTCCGTTAGTCAACTCTGCTTTTAAACATACTCTGGGTACATATGAGTCATCTTGGGCCTGGCCCCTATATACAGATTTACGTGTGAACGTTTGACATTATCTGGTCCTCTGGCATACAGCTCAGGCCCTTCTGAGTTAAGCTCTGGTGACAGCTTCCCTGTGTTAAGCATAAGAACCATGGACTGGAGTTATAGAGCTATCTAGGCCAGCTTCCCACCTCTGACACAGGCAGGAGGAAACGTTTGGTTTGAATCTAGTCTATGACACAGTGTTTTCCTGGGAAACCTTATTGTAATTCCATGACGGAAGTCCCACTGTTTTTAAAATTCTCTTTCATGATCGGCAAGGACAATGCTTGAGTCAAAAGCAGGCAAGGCTCCTCTTTGTCCCCCAGGTCTTGAGAATGGCTAGACCCCCACATTGTGCATGCTGTTTTATTTATTTATTTATTTATTTATTTATTTATTTATTTAAAAGCAGACTCCACACCCAGTGTGGAGCCCAATGCAGAACTCAAACTCACGACCCAGAGATTCAAGACCTGAGCTGAGACAAAGAGTTGGATGCTTGACTGACTGAGCCACCTAGGCACCCCTGTGCATACTGTTTTTAAATAGGCTGAGTTCAAAGTCACCATCTGTTGCAGACAGAAGTGTAGCTCATGTGTCCCTTTGGGAATGAAAGCAGGGGTGAGCGCTGTTGGCACCTGCATTGTTGGGTGTGAGGTCATAAGCACCAGCTAAATGCCACCACTTAGCCATGTGTCTCTATGTCTTGATTTCACTTTGTTCCTTCTTGCATCTTTTCATCAGTCTTAATGATTGTCATGTCAGCTTATTATCTTAAATATTTTGGAAAATGTGCCACATTGTAGAATGGGCTTCTCTTCTGTCCTCTACCCCTACTTCCAGATATGATTTGGGGTAGATCGTCTTGTTAGCAAATTGTGAGGTGCCGCACTATTTACTGGGCCCCAGTTATTCCTGCCGTCTGCCTCTTCCTCATATAGGTGGAAAGCTCAGATATAGGACCTTGTCACATATCCTTCATGCTCATGGGCAGGGTAAGAGTAACGTCCTCATTCGGGATAGGATGCCATGTTTCCTGGAGATTCTGGTGAGCGTGGTGGGATCCCGACTGATGACATCATTAGGTGCTGAAGCTGCTTCTCATATCCAGGTCCTTTTTTTCTCCAGGGCTGAAGAAAAAGTGCAGGATCCTGCTCACCTAGCTCAGTGATCTATGGAGCTGCCACTACTTTCATCCTTAGCTCCTCCTTTCTATCCATTTGACTTCCACTGGTGAGCAGCAAGAGGCTTCTATCTTCCCTGAGAAAGATCAGGAGAAAGCAAATCTGTGCCTCAGTGACCTGCCTAGTTGCCAGCACTCCTGGGAAGCTGTAGCATTTGCTTGAGGAGTGGGCTGGTGACTGGTGTTACAGTGAGAAGAACTGCCAACAGACTAAGGAGGCTGTGAATAGAAGTGGGACGCTGAGGTCTTACCAGCCGCACCTTGGAAGAAGGTGAAGTGGGAAAAGGATGAAGGCAGGGGGGCAGACTTGGAAATAAGCCGCCACTGCAGGTCTTGGAGCATTTTGGGTGGGCACCTGCCTGTCCTTTCCTAGCATGGCAGAGACCTTTACCTACAGAGCAAGGGTCTCATGCAGGTAACCTCACCTGGGGTGGCATTTCGACCTAGAGGGGAGGCTGGACAGGTGGCAGCAGGGCTTATTCCCTTGGTGGCTTTTGTAAATTGGTGGGATTGGCAGCAGTGTGGCAGTCGGCTGCCTGAATCTTCCCCTGTCCCTCGCTGGTGCTGAGGAGGGGGGAACCATCCCAGAGGGGATCGTCAAGAAAGTCAACATCCAACTATCAAAATCCTTCTCATTCCTCAAGGCTCAGCTCATCTATCATCTCCTCTGTGAAGTCGGCTCTGAATCTCCCAATGACTTGGGCTGGTGTTTCCCTTTTATTTCATTCTGCCATTGGTTGTGCATAATTGTTCCTTCCATCAGTCCTGAGCTTCCAGCAGCAGGGACTCTGTCTCCCACAGTGCCCAGAGCAGTACTAGTTCACTGCCGGCTCTCAGTGTGTCTGATATCGAATGAACAACTAGAAGCAGACATGCTTAAGCACCTCTCCTTGCCCTGTTCCTGTTGGTGAGCTCACTGGTGGGGGCTGTTTGCTATGTATGTGGACTACCCCCACGGCCCCTCAGCTGGAGGGTCACCAGATTGAGGATATGGGGAAGAAGGGAACCGAGTGTCCCAGCCCTCACTCCCCTTGTGGTTCTTGTGTCTGTAGAGGAAAGGAGAGTTTTCTTCACAGGCACACGGACTCAGTCCCTAGGGCATGTTTCAAAGTTCCACTGCCGCTCTGGAGTAAAAGGCGTCAAAGGGAGAACGGACAAGCGGGAGAGGAAGGAGCTGACTTGGGTGGGCTGGAGAACTAGCAGCCAGGGGAACACTCACCTATGATAAGAATTCAAATGCCGCCTCCTCTGCGAGCCACGCCTCCTGGGGTCCTTCTCCCTGGTGTGCCCTCCTGTAAACAGAATTTCTCACTCTTTTCTCTCTGTTGTCCCTGGGCAATCTGCTCCTTCCCATTACACCTGCCCTTACAGCGCTGCGCCTTGTGTCTGCCCTCCCTCCGCCACTCCCACCACCGGACTGCGAGCCCTTCGGAAGTGAGGACAGGCTGTTCATGTGCCATGGCACCCAGACAGAACTCCCCAGTGTTTGTTTGTTTGTTTGTTTCTTTCAAAAGATTTTATTTATTTATTTGAGAGAGAGCGCACGAGAGAGAAGGAGAAGCAGGCTCCCCACTGAGCAGGGAGCTTGATGTGGGGCTTGATCCCAGGACTCTGAGATCATGACCTGAGCTGAAGGCAGATACTTAATGACTGAGCCACCCAGGTGTCCCCCCACCCCACAGTGTTTCTTAAGTGGGTGAAGAGATGAATGAATAAAGGGGGGCATGCATGCATGAATGAATGAGCTCAAACTGCTGCGTAGATTAGGCAGGGAGAGATTCCTAGAAGGAATTCTCCCTCTGAGTTAGATCCCAGCTCTGCCATATTAACCATCTGATAAGCTGTGGGTCTTGGCTTCCTTATCCATAAAATGGGGATAATACTATTGACCCCAGAGGGCAAAGTGCCCAATGTAGCGGCAGGCACATGATAGACACTCAACAAATGGCAGGTCCTAAAAGTACTTGAGTCAGGGTCTTGTTGCAGGGACACCAAGCCACTCAGGCAAAGGCCTCTTCTGGTGTGTAGTGGGGAGGGAATTTAGGGGTGCCAACTGGCACTCAAAACCCCTAGTTATCTGCTGCTCTACTATGATCCTAGCTGTGACTCTCAGGCAGAGGAAGGCAGAGGAATGCATCTCTTTTGTTCAGGAATGAAAACCAAGGCTGGGGAGCCCATCTGCTGAGTAGCTGGAGAGAAGTGGTTTCAGGAAACTGGAAAGCATTCATTCTCTCAACAGATATTCATTCATTATTAGGCACCTACTGCATGCCAAGTCTTACCACTCACTTCTGCAACAGCTACAGAGCCAGGTTGAGCCAGAACTCATCACGGACTAGTCTTCGCCCCCTTGGCCTGAGCTGCTCGGAGAAGGCAGTGAGTTACCATACATGGCCAGCCTTCTGGGGGCGAAGGACTCAAGGCGCCTGGTCAGGCTTAGTCCCAGGAGCATCTAAGCAGGCAAATTCTTAGTTTGCTGATGGGGAAACAGAGATGGGAGGTGAAGTGGCTGGACCCAGGTTGCTCAGATAGGATGCGGTGGAGGAAAGTTTGGGGCATGGGTCATCTGGGGTCCCTCGGTTTCCTCAGTGCCCTAAAGGAGGCCTGGAGGCCCCTTCTCTGCTGTAACCCAGCCTCGAGCGAATATGTAGGTTTGAGGCAGGCTGTTGGAGCAAGAGGCTTGACTAGGACAACTGGTGACATCTGGCAGAGTTCACAGGAAAGCGCCATGACCTTTCGCACGCTCTATCTGTTCTGTTCCCACTCTTTTCTCATTCACTCTGTCCTCTGCTCACTTTCACTTCTTTCCAGGCTGGCCTCTGCCAGAGGGCGCTTCCACGTTTTCCTAGCAGCCTGTGGCTTGGCTGTCCCCCATCTCATCCCCAGACACTGGGCCAAGTGGCCCGGCGTGTGCAGAGGGACATATTCAGTCTCAGCTTCCTCTCCAAGTTCAAAAGGTAGCAGCTGCAGCCCCAGGCCCCGAGGCCGTGCAGCCAGAGCCTGTCACTGTCCCTGCATGAATGAGCGTTTCCACTCAGTGGGCCTGATGGTAGCAGCTGGGGGCGAAGAGGGGCCGGTGGCTGGGACTGGTGTGGGCATGGCCCCTGTGGGAAGCAGCCGCATTGCTCAGCGATGAGGCTAATGCAGCCCCCAGCGCACTGACCTATGCCGATCAAGGTGAAGTTGAAGGGCTTCCTGTACCACTTTGGAACATGTGGGCTTAAGTTCAAATCCCAGCTCGACCTCTTCCTAGCTTTTTGACCTTGGGCAAGTTAATAAACCCTTTGAGACTTAGTTTTCTCATCAGTGAAGTGGGGATGATCATAATGTTCACCCGCAAGGGACCTCTGTGAGGATGAAATGAATTCGTCCATGTAAAGCACTCAGTGAGTGTTCAGTGAACGTGCCTGCCTTTTTGGGTCCTCTGCTGCTTCCTCTGTCCCTGGCCCATCTCCCTCCCTCCACTTGTGCCTCACAGATACTCTTCGAGGCAATCATTTCTCATGACCAGCCCGGGCTGATTGCTCTAAGATGCTTCTCGATGCTTCCACAATTGAATTTGCAATCTGTACTCACGTGAGTTGCACAGGACATCTGCTCTGGGTCCAAGGATGTGTCCATGGAAAACAAAAGTGGGGAAAGCCAGCCACTTCCTCAGGCCTGGCTACCAGGAACACAGCATTGAGATGAGGCTCTGGTGTCCTGCCCTTTGGTTCAGATGCTCAAACCGCCCTCTTGTCTGGAGGGTCTGGGAGCAGGGGGTGATGTGTGAAATAGTTATGAACTCAGAGGGGTCCTGGCCAGTCAGAATGTACTCTGGTCATGGTGTTGGAGCATGGCCTTCTTGGGGGAGGTGGGGGGCTCAGCGCAGTAGCTCTTACCCAACTGGCAAGGAAGTATTTTTAACAGCTGACGTTGTTGCGCGAGTGTGTGCTGGGTCTGTACCAGCTCTGCCAATGGGAAGGGCCAATGGGAGCAGCAGCTTGTGCGGGGTCGGCCTCCTGTATGTGGGTTCACCCTATGACCACATAGTAGAGGTTTGGGGACTGGCGCTAAGTGTTGGCTTGGGCATCAAACCAACCGCTCATGAGCTTTGGCATCTTGAGCAAATTTTGAGCCTCTGAGAACCTAGGTATTCTGATCTATAAAAATGGGGGCAACGAAGCTCACAGGGCTGTTGTAAGGATAAATGTTCCAGGAAGCACGGGGCCCAGAATGCAGGGCTTAGCAGAGCACAAGGGAGCAACCCCTGCCCCTCTTCAGGAGGTGTTCTTTCCATTAGATAGGAGTCCTCCCCACTCTGGGGGTCAATGGGGTGCATGTCTCCCTTAAAGCACCCATGCCCGTACTTTCATTCAGGCATCAGGAGTTTATTAAGTGCCTACTGTGTGCCAGGCACCATTCCAGGGGCTGGGGGTGCTTCAGCGAACCTGCCAGGTGGGGCCCGATCCTCCAGGAGCTTACGTTTTGGAAGGGGAGGCAGGCAATGCCAGGCCTTTTCTCCTGTTGCAAGCACACAGAAAAAGCCCAAATCCTGGAGGCGACTGACCCGTCAGCAGCATCAACAGAACCCATCGGATGGAACTGAGCCAAGCTTGAAATCAAAGAAGGAAAACCCCAGAAGCCGGAAACAAAGGAACGACCTCCAACCAGAGGCCCGAGGGAAGCTGCCTGGAAGGAAGAGGTGCAGGGAGTGTGGCCTGGGCATCGGGGTCTTTCATGTGTTGCTGCTCCTGAGTGCAGGCTTCTGGATCATCTGGTGCCTGTCCCAGAGCTCCTGCGGGGAGACAGGTTGCTGCTGAGCGCCAGTAGCCACGGTTGTTACTACAGTGAGTTACATTCTTGCCAAGCCCTTGTTGGAAGGAAAACGCACAAGGCTGGCTCTCCTTGAGCAAAACAGGGCTGAGAACTACAAAATAAATGAGATAATTCAGATAGTTTATATAGGCCAGCTAGCAGGATCACGTGAAAGGTAATAGAGAGTAATTAGCTCAGGGAGACCACGGATGGACTCCCCAGGAGGTGACGTGCAATATGAAACTTGAACGATGAGCAGGAGGCAGCTTGCAAGGATCAGGAGAAGCAGCTTTCCAGGCAGAGGGAACAGCACGTGCAAAGGCCCCGAGACTAGAATGAGGCTAGAAAGTTTGAGGAAAAGCAAAAGGGCCGGTGTGGCTGGAATGTAGTGAACCAGAGGGGAGGAGCTTTCAAGCAAACGTAAGCATTTTCTTCCAAGAGCAAAGGAAAGCCACTAATGTGTCTAGGCAGGGCAATGACATGGGGACAGTCCTGCAAACTCACAGCTGTATGCGCTTGATTTGCTTTATGGCCCTGAACCTCCTTCCCACCCAGCGTCTCTCTCTCTCTCCCCCATTCTTTTTTTTTTTTTTTTTTTTAAAGATTTTATTTATTCGACAGAGAAAGCACAAGCAGAGGGAGAGAGAGGGAGAAGCAGGCTCCCTGCTGAGCAAGGAGCCTGATGTGGGACTCGATCCCAGGACGCTGGGATCACGACCCGGGCCGAAGGCAGCCGCTTAACCCACTGAGCCACCCAGGCGTCCCTCCCCCATTCTTTATCTGCATTTTCACGGTAACTGTGTGAAGGAGGTGGGTAGGTGTCCTATCCGTGTTACAGATGAGATGGCACCAATGTCGACTGGCTTCTAGATCATCTGGTGCCTGTCCTAGGGCTCTTGCGGGGAGACAGGTTGCTGCTGAGCGCCAGTAGCCACGGTTGTTACTACAGTGAGTTACATTCTTGCCAAGCCCTGGTTGGAAGGAAAACACACGATGCTGGCTCTCCTTGAGCAAAACAGCTCCCCGCAGAGTGGTCTTCATTGCAAAGCCCAGCTTCCATGAAGAGCTAATTATTCTGCTTGCTAGCCGTGCCTTCATGGACTCTGACGAGCAGCTCTACTGGGACAACCTCATTTTAAGAAATGAAGGTGCTTTGCACCAAATCGAAGGGGTGTTTTGTGGAGCCAACTCCGAAGTGACTCACCTCAGTGTTTGGCACTGGGATCTTCACTGCTGGGGTCCATGCAGGCCTCTGGGCAGCGGTCCCACTGCTTGGCCTTGGGCTGTCATTTTCTATTAATTCCCCAAGGACTGGCTGCTCGCAGCTGTTGCTGGGTCAGTTTTGGAGAAACCTCTTTAATATTAGAATATGTGGTCATGGCTGGAGCATTTGGGTCCTTCCTGACACAGCCCTTGGAACCCCCAGGTGACCCATTTCACACCCCAGGTTCTAGGGAGGGGAGGGATGTTGTGAGGAAGACTAAGAAGGGCCACAAGGGATGTTTAGTGATCTCGCTGGGTGGTTTCGTGGGGCTGTGGCTACCCACAACCGGGGTGATTCTGGAAACTGGATGATCCCGGGCTGGATGGCTTGATGCACAGTATGTGGAAACTGGCTCCACCACCTGGATCACTAAGGATGGATATGAATCTCCTACCCTCACCATGAAGCCCAAGGGCAACAAAAACATTGCTTCCACGTAGTAATCATAGAAACCCCTCCAGCCGCCCTCTGTTGTGGATAACCTGCCACTGGAACAGAGCACCCTGGTGTTTTTGCTTTTTGGAGAGATGGCACAGAGTGCTCCCCACCCTCTCCCTTCCTGCCATCCCACCACATTACCCCAGTCAAGGCTTAGGTTCCCAAGAAGAGCTGCCACCTAGGTCCCTAGGCTCACCGGGCTCCTGGTGGATGCCAAAGGGAAGAGCCCTGGGGAGGGGAAGCAGAAGGATGGGAATGAAGACAGGAAGGAATGATGACATCCAGCAGTGCTGCTGAGAGACAGGCGGGCTAGGTCAGGCTGTCGGTGTCATTGGGGATGCTATTAAGGGCATTCATGAAGCAGCATGCACGTCTGGAGTCCCATCTGACCGGCATCAACAAATGCCTCTGTTCCATTCATTCTGGAAGGGGAGCTTTAATTAGGCATGAAGAGATTTATCAAACAACAGCCCCTTGGAGCTGTTGGTCTCTTTGCCATCTGGACGGATGGCTTCGTACCCCGTGACAACAGCAGGGGGAATGATTTATGAGGTCCCACAGCTCCACCCCCTGGGCCTGGTAAAACCTGAATGGCTTTTGTCCTCCCCCAGAAGGAGGGAAACTTTGCCTTTGTTGATGGGCACACAAGCTGGGGTTCATGTTGAGATCTGTCTGACTCTGTGAAGGTGATCCCAGACCCATGGCAGCCAAGACTTGGGGTCAGTTTCCAATTTACAGTGACCCAGCCACATGGGGTTAATAGAAGATGCCATGGAGCGGGGATAAAGACCGGCGTGTGAATTTTGCTAGTGAGCTATGGGGCTTCACACAGTTTTTTTTTGCTTCAATTTTATGACCCATCCAATAGGAATAATGATTTCTGCGTCTGCCCAACTCATGTGATTTTTTGGAGGTTCTTATGACATTACAGATGCAAAATGACCTCATTAATTATATAGCCCTCCACAGGCATTAAGGATTTAATCCAACAAACATTTATTAAGCAACTGCTGTGTGCTTTGCACCACTCCTGGTGCTGTGATGGACACAGATGAATAAAACACAGTCCCTGCCCTTGGCGAGCTTACAATCTAAGAACGGTCATAGGACAAGTGCACAATAACTATAATACAAGGCAGAATATGGTAAGTGCCATGAGAAAGGTACAAATAAAGTGCTACGGTGGTTCAGCGGAGGGAGAAATCCCAGTGGTTGGTAGATCAGGGAGGGCTTCATGGAAGATGTGGTTTCTGCATGGGCCTTGAAGGGAACAGAAGAGAGGGTCCCAGGAGATGAGAACAGCAAGACCAAAGGCACAGAGACAGGAAAACCAGGCACCTCTTCCAGAAATGATGATTCTCTATGGACCAGTGCAGGGTGTAAAGAAGGAAGGGGCCTTATTGGGTGATCTGTAATGTCAGGGTGGAGATTTGTACCTTATTTTGTGGGCCAGGAACTTTTAAAGTTTTCTGAATGGCTGGAGATAAAAATCACTATGAATGTGCAGGACAGACGGGCATGTGCAAGCATGCCCAAAGGGGAAACGGGGAGGGGTAGGGAAGAAAACGCTGCTAAAATTGTGCAAACAAGGGAAGCAAGGGCAGCACTGGTGGGGAGGGGTGACAAGGGAACCCATAGAGAAGAGTCGAAGATGACTTTAGGGTCTCAGACTTGGGTGGTTGAGAGGCTCACGGGGATTCTATCAAGAAGAGGGGGGATCGTGGAGGAAGAGGAAGCAGAGACGATAAACTTGGCTTCGGATGTATGGAGTCTAGAGCAGGTGGGGTGGGGACTCAATGGAAGGCACTAATGTAGGGAGTGTCCGTGTGGTGGGGCAAGGCAGAGGGAGGGAAATAATGGTCTGACCCACCTCGGGTCCTTTTTAGATCAAGGGAAGGGTGGAAATAAATAAATCATAAATAAATAAATAAATAAATAAATACATAAATAAGTGATGAAGAGACGTTGGAAGGGAGGAGAAACTGTGAGTACGTGGCATCCTGGGCACGGAGGGGACGGGTGTCCAGCAGGGGTCGCTGTGGAGCCCAGCGATGTGGGGAGCTTGGTGACGACAAGGGGTCTTTTGATGTGGCAACACGGAGGGCGCTGAATCGCAGGTCCCTGGAGCATGGAGGCTAGGTAGGTCATGGGGGACAGCAGCGCAAGCATCGGAGACCCCTTCCCGGGGCTGGTGGTGCAGGGAAGGGGAGGGAAGAGGCTGCAGGAGCCGGGATGGGGAGAAGAGTGTGTGCTGGTGGAAGTGAGGACAGACAGAGGTGGCAGAAGAGTGGCTGGGGTGTGTGGGAAAATGTCACTGCCCAGAGGACGGATGTCACGTCCTCAGAAATGGGAGGAAGGAGAGGCGTGGGGAGGAAAGGGATCAGGAGATCTGGAGGGGAGCTGGTGCTTCAGATGGCTCCTTCTCTTCAGCCAAGGAGGCGGCCGATGGAGGGGAGTGGTTATTTGGGGCCTTGAGGAGCTTGCAGGTCTGAGAGGCTCCAGGGTGGGTGATGGCAGGGTGATTGGGGACTGATTAACGGTCAACAGGAGGTGACTGGAAGGGTCTCCTGCTCCCAGGATGGCCGTGACCACTGCAGTTACAGGGCAGTGGACCAGGGTGGCAGGGACAAGGGGCAGGCTGGGACTCCTCGGGGCCACCCAGGCTAGCTGGCCTGTGCATTTAGCTGCCCTAAACAGGCAGAGGGGACAGGCTGCCTCCTGATTGTGCGCCCAGGTGGAGGAGCAGGACGGGGTGGGGAAGCCCAGGCCCCTGGAGCTCCTGTCATCAGGTGGTCAGTGCATTTGGGCAGCGCAGGACCTGTGAGTTGGGGAACGGAGGGGTGCGGATGGTCCTGGCTTCCCAGGGCAGGTTCTCAGGGCTCCTTCTACTTCAACAGCCACTGGTGTCTGCTTAAGGAACCAAGACCAATATGGGACAGAAGGAAAACTAGCCCTTCCATGGAGCTCTGGCCTTGAACTGCCCCACAGGGCGGGCTGCCGGCCGGTGCACGGAGCGTGGGGCCAACCCCAGGACCTGCCATCCCAGCTCCCCTCAGGACTCACCACTGGAACGTTCTGGAGTCCAAAGCCCTGGTTAATCCACGGAGGCCCAGGCAGTTCTACCTGCTCCCCAGGGCACTGCCAGCTACAGACATTAAATGTCTTCCAGGGCCTGTGAGATCCTCAAGATGAAAGGCTCTGGAGGAGTGTAAAATATGATACTAATTATTTCCACTTCTTGCGAGGGAGTCCAAACCACGCAGTTCCCACAGAGGCTGTTAGGGCTGTTGCTTTTTTAAATATTCATTTTATAATGCAAATCCCAAATCTCAGACTTGAAGCATCAACAGCAAGGACAACAAGGGAAGAAACACAAGAGATGCAGGGTAGCAGTCGCAGCTGGGGTTTGGAGCTGGAGCACCCACGTGCGGGGTGAATGGTTCTGAGCATCCTCCCACTGCCTCCGTTTGCTGCCCGCCAGCCATTAATTTAGAGCAAACGTCCTGGTCTGAATTGCCTCTGATTAATTTTGTCCGGTCTCGTGTGCTTGGGAGCAGATCTCGGTTACTTTTCTTAACTCCCTTCACCTTCAAGATAATGGTTTTTTACTTATCTTTCAAATATGTTTTAAAACAGTGTTATTTATCAGGCAAGGGAATACATCCAACAAATCAAGCCGCCTAATGCTTGTCTATATGTGACCTCTGATTCCAGCCCCTAAGTGATTGGCATGGAGCCCAGATTTCCCCAGGGAGATTATGCCCAGTATTTGGATACTGCATTTGGCTTTGGGTTAAAAAAAAAAAAAAAAAAGTCTTCACCATTAATCTTCATAGGGGGCAAAAAGGATTTTGTGAAATTCTAAAATCATTGCCTTTGTGTGGAGGATGGGTAGGTGGGGGTGGGGGTGGACATTGGAGCCTCTCCCTGCAGACTGGAGAAGCTCCGTGTTGGAGCTCAGTGCCAGCTAGTGTGACCATCAGGATAGGAAGATGATGAGAAATGGCTGCAGAGGCCCCTCGAGTGCACAACGCAGAAAGGAAACAGAGGGGTCACAGAGAAATGAAGCGAGGTGCTTAACACCCTTTCAGGTCTCACACTCTGGGGCTCTGTGAGGCACCCAGAAAGGCAATCATATGTATTTTAAAAAGGATGACATTTATCTTGACGGGGCCCTTTCAAGCTTTTGCTGTGGCTTCTCTGGTGGCAGAAGGGGACAGTATGGTCCCTCATGTGACATTCTAAGAAAGCAGGAAGGGGGTAACCAAGCGGGTAAAATCCCAGGGTCCCTTCCTCCTTGGTGGACTCGAGTTGCTTTAAAGAACACCCACCAAACCACCACATTTTGGACACTCTTCTGCCTTATTGTGGGGTGGAGTGCTGCCCCTGAGCGGGAGATTTCAATTTTTCCAAAATGCCAGGGGAACACCCCAGCTCTTTAGGGTCATCTGCCTGCTCTGTCCAGGTTCTTGGTGGTTCTTGCAAAGCCAGAGTATAGACTGTTCATGGTTACTTCTCTAGCCTTCTCTTCATAGCTGTGGAAGCCTGTCTGGGACAGGTGGGTCCACCGTGGATCGTCCCTCGGACAGTTAAACTCTAAGTTTGTGGAACAAGGCCCACACCTCTGAAGTGGCCTCTGCTTCTTGGGGTCCTTGTACTTCTTTGCCAGGCTGAACCCCTCAACCTCCTCTCCTCTGTCAACAGCACCATTTTAGACTTGGGTCAAGTTGTCCCCTCTGGGTCTTGGCTCACCCAGAATCCAGGTGTCTCAGAGGCTCAGGGTCGCTGCCAAGAGGTGGCTCTCCATTCATCCATGAGCCCAAAGATCTGTCCAACCCAGGAGGCAGTTTGTCATCCAAAGTCATGGGACTGGCTTCTTTTCATGTCGAGTCCTTCTGCCCCTAAAGATGGACTGAGTCTCAATCCAGTTTGGGTGGGTTCTCCACACCTTCTTCCTGTGGCTTATCTGCCTAATGCTAGATGAACACCACACAGTTATAAATACTCAGGTCAATATATATATGCAGGTATAGATATATATATTCTGGTCACTGTTTTACACTTTAACAAAGAAAACCACTAGCCTGCTTGTTCTACAGTTTGCGCCACCCCGACTCCCATCTGCCTGTGGTGTAGCTGGCAGGAAATGTGAGCCACTGAGTCCCACGGGGAGCCCACCTTACGTGGCCCCATCGCACTGGCCAACAGTCAGTTTCAAAGCCCCCTGCTCATGCAGGCTCTTGAGGGCCTTGAACTCCAAGGGCATGGTGTGGGGGCTGGCCTGGGAGGTGTAGCCGTACTTGAGGCTGTCGTAATAGTGGTACTTGACGGGGTTCTGGTTCTGATCTAGTGGAAAGGGCCAGAAGCCATAGAGGTAGATCTGGTTGCAGAAACGTGTGGCCAGGGTGTACATCAAGAGACCAGTGGTGGGTCTTTTGATGTGGACTTTGTTGGTCAGCCAATATCTGGAAAAAAAAAAAAAAGAAATATGAGTTTGTGAATCATCCTTTCCAGGAAGAGGACAATTTTAACCTGTCCAGCAGCCTGCCTCCTGCCACTCCAGGAGCGGTGGAGACCAATCCAGCCACTGATTCCCGGTTCCCTTCTCAGGGGACTGACTACCAACCTTTATTAAGCAACAGAACTGTTCCCTACATCGTGAACTTTCACATATATGATTTTTATGGAAACATGACGAGCTTGGCAGTAGGTACAGACGCAGAAATGAGGCTCAGATACAAAAGTGGCTTGCCCGAGGTCACCTAGGTAGAAAGGGCAGGACCTTGACCTGGGCTCAGGCCTGTTGAAATCTAAAGTGGGGGCGGGCAAACTTTTTCTATAACGAGCCAGCTGGTAGATATTTTTGGCTTTGCAGCCATGCTCCTGGCCTCTGCTGTGGGAGCACGAGAGAGAGAGCCACAGATGACACACGTGGGTGTGGCAGCCTGCTGCTTGGGCTGCTGCATGCAGACCCCCCGTAAAGGGGTGGCTCTTGCATGGTGCCCCCATCTTCCCCTTGTGGAGGGTCCCATGGTGCTTCCCTTTGCATGTCACCATTCCTGACTCCAGCAGAGACTGACTTCCTTGTCCCTTGAGCATCATCCGATTTCCTTCCCATCCCTGCCCGCAGGACCCCCACCCCTCTGATGCAGGTTGCCCACCTCTGACCTTGGGTGGCTTCCCTGAGAGCTGAGGGGACACCAGACGGTGCTCTGCCCGGTGAAGCCGGGTTCTGCCATGATCTCTTCTCAAGGCCTGTCATGGCATTTGGCATATCCCCTTCTGAAATGGGAGTTCCCGCTTCCTACCTAGGAATCTGGCAGGGGTAATGAGAGGAGCTATGGAGAATTGGGAAGAGCATGGCGTTGGGCTAACGGACCCCAGTGCTGGGCGAGGCACTGAGCTACCTCTGCACATAGAGGGTCTCAGTTTACCTTAACCAAGACAGCAGTGATGAAGAACCCATCTCCATTCCACAGACTAGGAAACAGAGGTCTGGGGAGCTACCAACTTTTTAGACCTGAGTTTCAAGTGAAAGTTCTGTCAACAGCTACCTGCATGCTTTTGGGCAGGTCACTTCTCCCTGCTGGACCTAATTTTTCACATCTATACGATGATGGGCCACAGACCAGGGCATCTCCAAGTTTCAACACAATCTAGACATTTCTCCAGAAGCGGGAAAACGTCCATTCTCTTTGCCACCATTTTGGCTTTCCACAGTGGTTCTTCTGCTTGGATTTAGAATTCACTGGGATGTGTGGTTTAACCTCTTTATTTCTCATAAAAAGCTGAATCCCTTTAAATGCAATGCGTACGCCTTGGTGGAAAGATGGAATTCCTTACCACCAACTCCTCACTACTGTGTGTCCATACCAGACATTGGCCGTGCTTTTCTGTCCTCAAACTCTGTGCGCCTCATCGCACCTGCTCCACCTGCCATTGTGAGAAACATCCACTCCCCAAGCCCAGCTCGGCTCCTGATGACACCTCAGCACAGTGACAGGTGTGACTATATAGTCAAACGAACCAATTACGTTCACGCCAGAAGCAAAAGTATGCCAGGCAAAACATTTACACATTGCTGAAAGTTGAAACTGTTTCATATTCTTCACAGTGCTTTTAGGGAAAAGTTGGGTGGGCAGGGGGAAGATTTTCTAGAAGATCAAGCATGCCCTTCCTTTTGCAAGTGGTTCTTTCTGCAGACCCATAAAGGAAACCTCAAGACATTCCAGAAAGTTAACTTTAAATCCTTTTTTTTTTTTGGAGGAGGAGGTGTTAGCCTTTGAAACAGACAAGGTTACAGATTCCTAGTAACCCATATAATTTTAGTAAATCATGTAATATTTGATATAATGAAACATATTTCAAGGACCCCCACCCCATCCTATGAACATGATTCTCGGGGGCACTGTGCCGACCTCCAGGAGAGCCTCTAGACAACCAGTCTTTTGTCGTAAGCCTGTCAGCTGAAGACCACTTTGCTTGCATCTCCTCCTATTTCATCCTGTCTGGGCCAAGAAACTTCCCTGTGGCTGAATTTTTCAACCCAGAATCAGATGGAGGGGACAAAGGCAGGGAGCTTAATGGCTCCATTAACCACAAACACAATTGGGAAGTAATAGGGAAAAGCCTGGGGGGTGCGTGGTGCTGAGGATGAGGCTCAAGAGATAAGGTGCCCTTCTTAGATCACGTGCACACTGTAGGTTCAATGGGGCTGAGCTGAGCTTGGGAGGGTGCTGAGGGGCAAAGGCAGGGAAGTGGAAGGAGGCAAGAATCCCAGGAGAGTAGCAGCTGATGTTTGGATCGCCCCACACATCCTTGCAAAGTGCTCATCCACCTTGGCTTAACCACCTCCGATAATGGGGAGCTCACCCCCCTCCTAAGCTAGTCCATTGTATTTTTGGTTTTGACTCAATGCTTCTCGGCCTAGGCTGTACACTGAATCACCTGGAGCTTTAAGAGGACCGATCCTGAGTGCAACCTCCGGGTGCAGGCTGGACACTGGGATTTTTAAAACCTCCCCCAGTCGTTCAAATGTGTAGCCAAGGCTAAGAAGCCCTGCTCTCACTGGTGGGTGGTTCTGCTAAGAATGAGGTATATTTAGAGAAAATAAGGGAAAAGAGTAAGCCTCAGGAATAGTTGTCAAGTTTTAAAGATTATTGTGCCCGGGGAACTTGTCTAGCCCAGTGGCCTGGCAGGGGATGTAACTGAGTGAGCCGAGAGCTGGGATGTGTGTAGGGAAAACCAACGCCTGGCCTCAGGGTTGCCAAGGCAACAGGGAGTGGTGGGACTGTGGCATCTAAAGGGGTAGCCAGTTTTATTGTTGTCCAGTATAGTAGTGCCAAAGTGTGTATCAGAGATCTGGATTTTTATGCAATTTCTCCAAATTTTTGAATGTTGGTAACTAATTAAAAAACGTTTTAAAACATCATCTGAGGCCCTGTTGTGTGAGTCAACAGACCATATCTGTGGGTGATCCATGGGCCTCCTAGGTTGAACTTGTCCTCTTGTTTCAGGTTCCAGAGGAAAACGTGGGAGTCCAGGCAGACAGGCCCGAGTAGAGGCGCTCCCCCCGCAGCTGGTTAGACAGGGCTTAGATAAAATGCAGCCTAGCCTCCCCACTCCTGGTTCTCGGGCCTTTCCCACCCCATGGCGATTCTGGGAGGGTCGCGCCCGGCATGAGCCAGCTTTAGCGGCTGTTGACCCTCCCCAGGGAAGTGCAAGCCACCGCAGTGTCCCTGCCCGAGAGCATAGCGCTATTTGCTCCCTGAGCAAATTCAAGTCCTAACACCGGTCACAAATGCCATATTAGGGATTTGTGGTTTGTTTATTTTCTGATTGTAAGGCCTTAGCGTGAGAAGGCTTTCGGAAATGAGTTTCTTTTCAGGACATCAGTGCTGTGCTCAGAGACGGGGAGGGAAGAGTTTGATCTGTAGGAGGTCTGAGGTTACACGGACGCGGGCTGTGCCCTGCCTGCCGATGGGACTTTCCTCCTCATGTCCCCGTGAACTGTCTTCCCCTTCCCCCGCAAAACTAAGCACATGCATTACATCTTCCTGGAAATGTTCCTTTTGTTCCACCCTCTTCTTCCTAGTTCATGCTGAGGTAATCACTTCCACCCATTATCATGAAATTTGCTTCTACTTCTCCTGTTGTGCTTATCAATCCTGCCTGATAATTCACGATTGTACGGGTTGGCCTCCCACACAGAACAGAGCGGGCATTTCCCCGGGAGCAGGAGCCGTGCCTCACACTCCTGGAGGGGGTTCAGAGGCACCTGGCTCCATGCACGGGGCAGCCAGGGCACTGTGGCAGGGACAGAAGCGCTCAACAAACACTCCATGTGCCCGCCTACACCTCCCAGCATCCCTTGCAATGGGGCTGGGGTCACGTGACCAGTTCTGGCCAATAGGCTGTGACAGGAAGTGTGTCCCTTGGGGGCCAACCTTCTCTTCTGCCTCAGGGAACCTCAAAGCCTCCCGTAAAGACAGTGTCAGCCTAAGAAGGAAGAATCCTAGATCCCTGGATCACTGGCTGGAAGAGAGCGGGTGGCGACCTGCATCACACTTTGCATGAACGAGAAATCAGCTTCTGTTGTGCTAAACCACGAGGGGCTGGGGGGTCGTGACTGTCGCACAGCCTAGAACCATTATTATCCTGGCTTCCAGGGTGCTCAGCAAATGTCTGACTCAAATGGAATTGGAAAACAGGAAGAAGTCGAAAAGGAGGAAGAGGGAAACCAGCGGGGCAGGCAGCTTTGTACCTGCGGCCGTCGGGGACAGGGAGAGAGGTGCCCACCCTCTCGGATCCGCTGCCGGTTTCCCCCAAGAATCGATCACTGGGAGAGGTGTTAACAGCAAAGGAGGCTCCAGAATGAAGGGGGAGCTCAGTGGCACGGAGGGACCCACTTATTTCCCATTCTGCCTCCACGGGTGAACAAGAACACTCCTGAGCCATGTCTGACAGGGACGCGGGGTTGCCGTTTAATGAGCAGCTTGTAATAGGAGCTGACTGAGTTATGCGGGAACAAATCACCCTTGATTTCCTTTCTATCCCGCTCAGTCGCTCTGGCCAATTTAGAGACTGTGTGTGTGGCCGACTTGTAGACGATTTCCTTCCTCAGGATAACAGCTGGGTGTTAAAACACAAACTAATTAATTTTGCCTTCCCAAATGAGGTTAGCTGGGTGCATCCGGGAACGTTGTATTGACAATGCACCTTTAATATCCCAGTCTTGAGATTTTAATTAGAAGGCAAAGTAATCTCAAAGAAGGCAGTAATTATTTTTCGAATTGGTTACCCCAATTGCCAAGACGATTAAGCGCCGTATTTTATGAGCATGGACAGCTATAGATGAGGATTGCCAAAATCATCTCCAAAGCACATTTGTCCTTTTGGATTCCTGGGCTCAGTATGTGGCAAGCACAGTGGCTGCCACTGTTGGGAAAAGGGACCAAAGGGGCTTTCTCTAAGACGCTAAAAGCACTTTGTGGAACATAGCTCATATTGTCCCTTAAGGAGCAGGAATGCCTTACAGGTGGTTGCCATGGGACACTTGGGGATGTTTTGTGCGAGATGAGCAGCAAAATGGGACAGGGCCCTCAGACCCCTGGTCTCCAATTATCCACATCAGCAGCCTGGGCCCTGGTCTGCGGGCCCATAGCCCATTGCCGTCTTTTCCTTGGGAACACTGCCTAGGGCTCTGGTATCCTGGGGAACATCTCAGGATGAGGCTGCCCAGTTTGAGAGCATGGAGAGCTGGGGGTTTTGTCTCAAAATCTGGGGCTGGAATGCAGAGCTGACCAAGTCCTATGGATGCTTGAGGCAGATTCCTGGTCCCCAGGCCTCAATGCTTATCCAAGCCAGTGCCCTTCACTCAAGTAAGCAAGGTTAACTTCAAGGATGACCATGCCACCAAAAACTCCCCAGAGACTCTCGGAGTCCCCAGGACAACATCCAGTGGCCTTGGCAGGGCTTGTGAAGTCCTTGTGACCTGGGCCTGAGATCCCTCCCACCACCTGGCCTGCACAGCCACACGGCTGTAAGGACCCTCTTCATTCCTACCAGGACACCAACTCCCCGTTCTCCTGGCTGGCAACTCCTTCTTATGGTCTCAGCTTCAATGTTACTTCCCGGACTTTCCCGGATGGGTTTGTGCCCTGTACATTGCTCTTTTCTGATTATAGCATTTATCACTCTATGCTATCATTATTCATTTACTTGACTTTTTCCTCCCCTACAAGTTACAATTCTGTGAGCCAGTGGACTGACTTCCTGCTCCTATATAACCCCAGATCCTAGCATAGCTCACGCGGAAAGTGGGTGCGCCACAAATCTCTACTTAATGAAGCCAGGAGTGAAAACGAGCAAGCAGAGGCTAGTGTCTCCCTTGGGGGGGGGGGGCACTGGCAGAAGCCAAGGAGGTTGGCTTTCCCACAAACCCACAGGTCTGCACATGCGAAAGGCAGGCTGGTGGTGCCCTAGACCATTTGTTGCCAAAAGAAAGGAGGAAAAATCATGACGCTGATTATTTCAGAGCTTCCTCCTGCTACATGGGGGGGTCCCCAGGGGAGTCGAGAGACTGTGGCTCACCCACAGGGATCACCTCTGGCCCAGCAGGGATCCAGAAAGACCACATCTTGGGGGTGAAAACTCCTGGCTGGATTCTGGTATCTAAACTGATACCACTCCAAATGCGAAAAAAAAATTATAATTAACCTCATTCATAAAGGAATCCAATTTCACACAACAATCAGATGGCATTTTCCACTGGATTGGCAAAGAGAACAAGTGTCGGTAATCTACCACGCTGGTGAGGTTATGGAAAAGCAGGCATTTTCAATCATCGTAGGTGGGAGTGTAAATCGGTACCTGCCTCCAGGGAGGGCAATTTGGTAACCACTATAAAAACTAACAACGCTTACATGTGTCTCTTTTTAGCGATGGCATGCCTAAAGAGCGAGCCTCTAGATGTACATACGTGTGCAGATGTCGGTATAAGATGATCACCGTAGCACCGATTATACTAGCCAAAGATTGGAAAAACCCGCGATGCCCACCAATGGCTTCTGCTCCCATAAATTATGGTCCAGACACTGTGAAGGAGAGCAACGTGGTGTGTATTGATGTAGAATAGTTTCCAGAATTTAGCAAGGTACAATGCTTAAAACATGCTCTCTTATGTGTAAAAGTGGATATTTCTGGAAGAATACACACAGAAAACCAGTGTAACAGGCCGCCTCTGTGGAGGAGGGCTCACTCGCTTTTCACTTTAAATCCTTTTATACTGTTTGGATTTTTCTTTTTACTATGTGCATTGCTATTTGAAAAAAATAGAGATAATCTATGAAAAATGACAAAATGCCATCTGTGCCTTCATACCACAGACCTCTCTCTTTTTCTCTATGTATCACTGCCATGGAATATACTTCCACACTCCATGTCCCCTGGAGGAGACCGGAACCCAGCTGCTGGACTGGCCCTGGGGACATGCTCTTGGGACGGCGATGGGCATGCCTGGGAGGGGACACCTCCAACCTGCGCTCGTCTTGCCTCATTCTCTGCACCATGCTTACTCCCTTGCCTGTCCAGCGTGCAGGTTTCTGCTCCCTGCTGCCAGGCAGCAATGCTCACTCTGCTGACCCACTGCTCCAGCCCTGGCAGGGATGCCTGCTGGGTCCCTGCCATCCTAGGGCTGATGTTCAGCACTTTGGGTGCCTAACTAAGCACCAATTCACAGGCTTCCTCTGCATCAGGCCTGTGGTCTGGGTGGCTAAATGGGGCCAGGCAATGGGCTGCTTTCCTGCCCGAGGGCCACCCTCTCTGTGGGTCACAGCCTTCCTCATTGTTGTAATTGAATCTGAGCCATTCACTACCATCTGCAGACCAGAGTTTTCCCCTTCCTGCAGCCATATTCAACTGCCTGGGTGTCCTTCCCCTGGGCTGTTCACCTCCCTTGCCAACAGCCAGCCAGGGCACTGTGCCACTCTTGCAGGCTGGCAGAGCCCAAAGCCCCCTGGAAGAGCTGCTCAGTCTGGCGCAGGGCCAGTAAGAGTTAAAGAGCAGGCCTTCTCTGCACCACACTGCCCTCTCCCTGAGATGCCCAGGCCCAGTAACTGCCTCAGACGGGCAGGAATGTCCAGAGTACCCGGTGGTTAGAGATTCTCCTGGCACAGGTCTGATGAATCAAAGAATCTCTGCGTGGAAAGGGTGACCTTCTAGCCCACCCGTTATGGGTTGAATTATATTCCCTCAGAATTCATCTGTGGAGGTCAACCTCCAGTACATCATAATGGGACTTTATTTAGAGATAAGGGTCTTTACAGAGGTAAGCAAGTTAAAATGAGGTTGTTAGGGTAGCCCTTATTCCAATCCAACTGATGGCCTTATAAGCAGGGGGGATTTGGAGATACACAGGCACACAGAGATAATGATGGAGATGGTCCTCCACAAGAGAAAGGCCTGGAACAGATTCTTCTCTCAGAGCTCTCAGAAGGACTTCCAGCCTCCAGATCTACAAGACAGTAACTTTCTCTTGCCAGTTTAGACCACCTGGCCCGTGGTCCTTTGTTACAGCAGTGCTGGCAGACTCATCCACTAACTCTGTAGGATGCGGATTTTCCAAGTCATGGCCCAGCAAGGGGCATTCACTGCTGCCGGAACAAGAGGCAACCAAGCTCATTTCAGATGACCTCTGTTTGTTGGAATGCTCTTCCCAGGGCCCAGATGAAACCTGACTCCGTGTAGATGACTTCTCAACCCTAGTTCTACACCTGGAGCCTTGCAGTCCAAATCTGTGAGCCCCTCAAGGTCAGAAGCCTTGTTTCATTGATTTTTGTGTTCCCCCAGCACAGGCCTGGAGCCTTCTAGATTACAGCAAGTAAATATTTGCTAACTGAAGAAAGATTGCTCTCATGTTCCTTGGATACTTCTCTCCCTAAACCTTTTGACTTTTGAATTTCTCTGCCACTGTGGTCCATCTCCAGACTGGGACCCAAAACCTCTCCAAGTAGGATTCGACCAAGGTCATCGCTGACCTCCTTGACTCTCAAACCATTATACATCCGTCACTGTGATCTAAGATCATCTTACCCTTTGAGCAGCCACACGCCTGCTGCTGGTTGGTACTGCTCATCGCACCTGCACAATTGTTTAGAACCTAAGTACAGAATCTTGCATTTGTCCGTATTAAATCTCTCCCTCTTAGATTGGCTCATTGTTTCAGCCCATCAAAAGAAGTCCGGATTCAACTCTGAGGTCCCGATTATTAGGAATCCCCCCAAAGTCGTGTCTTCTGTGAACTGGCTAAGGAGACATTTGATGCCTTCATTTAAGTCATTGGTAAAAATGGGGACAGTTGGCAGTGCAGGAGGCCAGTGGTGTGTTCTTAGAGATCCCCACGAAGTCAACCTTTAATTAATTAGTCTTTTGGGTGTCTGTGGTCAACAGACTGTGGTCAGTCTGTCAAGGGCATGAGAAGGGGGATGGCGGTAGACACAACTGAAACCCATACACATGGGTTCTAGTCTCCCTCCTCCTCATCTGAGTGACCTGGAGCAATTCAGTTAACATCTCTGAGCCTGTTTCCTTGTGAGTAAAATGGGGATGAAAATAGTATCTATCTTACAAAGTTTCTCTAAGAAGAGACTTAACATTTGCTCCCTTTTACTCCCTGAAATGTCACAGTTCTCCATGCTGCTCAAGAAATATTTTGTCAAAGTATCTGACTTAACCCAAGATATGAAATGACTACCCTGATCCTGGGCCTACCTGTCTACTGCCCTCCTTCAGAAGAGAAGACTGGGGCAGTGTGCCTTGCTGTTTTCCCATGAGGACATCTGGTCTTGATATTTGCTTCTTCGTCTTCAAGTGTTCCTGAGCCATTGCACTGATAACCATTTTGAAGCTCTGGCTTGGGGTTGACAACAAGCTCACTGGAGTCCATTGTTTCCCCATGTTTAGAAAACAGGGCCAGCTGCTCAGTGGTCTTGGTGCATGATATCTCCTGGGATGTTAATAGGTCTTGGTTTTGTTGAGAGTAGAGGTTCTCAAACTTATACTGTGCCTCAGAATCACCTGTAGGGTTTGTTAATATGCAGATTTCTGGGCCTCAGACCTATGATTTTTGATTCAGTAAGCCTGGGCTGGGACTGAGAATTTGCATTTCTACCAACTACCCAGGTGATGCTGATGCCGCTGGTTCAGGGACCATTGTTGAGAACCCCTGGTTTAGGGCAGTGAAATGGGATTGTAAGTGATACCAAAGGCTTCATTCATTATGCTATCCAGGTAAAAGACAGCTCTCCTTTGCTGAGAAGATAGGTGTAGAAGAGGAACCAAGAGTCTAGTTCCCATCTGTCTTTCATAGCCTCTACACTGCCTGGCCTTAACTTTTCGGTTCTTTTTATTTGAAACATAAAATACCCTTTCTGTTTTTCTTTCCTTTTTTTTTTAAGTGGGGGGAGGGGTGGGGAGGGGTGGATGGAGAGGATTGGATGGAGAGAGAGAGAATCTTAAACAGGCTCCATGCCCAGAGCGGAGCCTGACACAGGGCTCCATCTCACCACTCTGAGATTATGACCTGAGCTGAAATCAAGAGTCAGAGGCTCAACTGACTGAGCCACCCAGGAGCCCCCTTTCTGTTTTTCTTAATATTTTCATAAGCTCAAACTCTGGCTTTGGCCTTCCCCACATTATTCTTCTAGGGTCCCTGTCATTATTTCCTGGTTAGTTCACAGGGGCAAATGGGTGGTGATCAGGAGCAAGGGAGGAGTCCTGATCTGTCTCTTACCAGCCATGCAACCTCGTACAAGTTACTTACCACCTGAGGCTCAATTTGTTGTCTTTAAAATAGGATGTTGGTTCTAGTTCTCTCATTACATGACATAATTCTTAGCATGGTGTCTAGCACAGCAGTGTTAGGGATGGTTATTTGTGTCCCTCATCTATTCTCCTACATGTCCTTCTTCAATCTGAGGTCACTGGGGACCCCCTGACCAGTCACCAGATGCTCTCTCAGTATCAGGCACTATGCAGGGGTCAGGGATGCGGTATGAAGTGCCATTATCCTGACCTCAAGGCACTTACAACTTAAACAATAATAAGAAGTAGGCTAATAATCACAAAAGTGTAGGAGGAGATTGTTTAACCAGGAGAACTGAAACCGTGGTCATGTGGTCTCTTCACATGAAGCCTGGCTCTACCATGTGCCAGCTTGTAGTGCTAGATGGACTTAATATGACCAGCCCTGGGCTCTAAAGTGATTTATATAAACGATTTCATTTGGTCTTCGTGTCAAGCCTATTTGCTGTTACTAGAGCATCTCACAAATTTTTCCCCACGAATGGATGGACTGGGGACACTAAACCAGCCCTAGGAGCACAATGACTTGTATATGGACATGTCTGGATATTTCAAGCCACCCAGCTGCATTCAGAGTGTGTGGATGCACAGCTGCTATCTGAGAACAGCTGTTTTCCTTCGGAAAGATGGCTTGGATGTGAAGGAGCAGTCAAGCGAATGAGGGAGGCAAAGGCCAAGACGAGGTCAAGGGGCGAACAACACTGTGAGCCTCGACAGGTGGTTCCACAAGACTGTGTCAAGCCTCAGATGCCCGCTGGTGTTTGGTGGGACCCCGAGGTGTTCTGACCTTTCAGCTTGTTCTGCCTGGTGGGAACGCTGTCCCAGACTCAGAAGAACTGCCATGTACCCAGGGAGTCTTGATACACCGCTACCCTCTGTGGTCTCCTAACACCACTTCTCTGGTGTGACAGCACCCGGCCCACTGAGCTGATGGGGGCCCCAAATCCAGAACTGTCTGGGTGTGAATTTGCTGCCTCTGGTGCCCTGGCCAGAGTGAGGTGCTCTGCTTCAGTTCCTGGTTGTGCTCCTCACTGGCTTGGTGGCCTCCTACAAATCACCCAACTCATCTGGGCATCAACTTCCTCCTTTGCAGAACGAACACACTAAGATGCCTCAAAAGTGATTCCCACTTGACATTCCCACCAGCAGGCACAAAGATTCCTATTTCCTCACATCCTCACCGACACATGTTATTTCCCACTTTTCTGATAGCCACCATCCCAGGGGGTGGAAAGTGGTAACTCACTGTGGTTTTGATTTACGATTTCCCAATGATGAGTGATGTCGAGCATTTTTCATGTGCTTATTGACCATCTGTGTATCTTCTCTGTAAAAAAAGTCCATCGCCCATTTAAAAATTGGGTTGTTTGATTTATTTGTGGTATTGTTGAGTTGTAGGAGTTCCACATATACTCCGGATATTTATCCCTTATCAGATACATGATTTGCAACTATTTCCCCCTATTCTGTGGGTGGGTTTTTTTCCCCTCAGAATATGTTGGCTTTTTAGTGCATGAAAAGTTTTAGTTTTGATGAAGTCCCTTTTATCTCTTTTTTCTTTCGTTGCCTGTGTTTGATACTTAAGAAACCATTGCTAAACCCAAGGTTATAAAAATTTTCCACTACATTTTCCTCTAACAGCCAATTTCTTCTAATCGAACTGTACACTTGTAAGTGGTGAAAGTGGGCTATTACCAAATAACAAGTGTTGGCAAAGATGTGGTGAAATGGGATAACACGTGTCAGGGAAAATGTGGAGAAACCGAAACCCTCGTGCACCTGCTGGTGGATCATAAAATGGTGCAGCCACCATGGAAAGCAGGATGGAGGTTCTTTAAAAAATTAAAAACAGGACTACCATATGATCCAGCCATTGAAAACAGAGTCTCGAAGAGATACCTGCACACCCAATTTGACAACAGCACTATTCACAATAGTCAAGACGTGAAAGCAACCTGAATGTCCACCGACGGATGAAGGGACAAACAAAATCTGTTATATATGTACAACAGAATATTATTCAGTCTTCAAAAGGAAGGCCATTCTGACACAGGCTACAGCATGGATGAACCTTGAGGACATCATGTTAAGTGGAATCAGTCAGTCACAGAAAGGCAAATGCAGTATGAATCTCCTTGTATGAGGAATATAAAGTAGCCACATTCATGGAAACTGAAGTAGAAAGTTTATCGTATCAGGGTCTGGAGGGAGGGAGGGTTGGGGAAAAGGGGACTTGTTGTTTAATGGGTATAGAGTTTCAGATTTGCAAGATAAAAAAGTTCTGGAGATTTGTTTCACAACACTGTGAATATACTTAACACTACTGAAGTGCACAGTTAACAATGGTCAAAATGGTAAATTTTATGTTGTGTATATTTTACCGCAGTAAAAAAGTTTATCCCCTCCACCTCATAAATAGAGGGTTTATTGAATGATAGGTTTTTAAATATGGAAACAAGATTATTCTGTAAGCTACAGACCACACTGGAACTCTGAGGTGAAGAACTCCTGACAGGTGAATTTGACTTTGTCCACCGTTCTACTACGGAATCCTTTATCAAGCTGAGCCTAAATATATGCTCCTCCCTGTGGTTTCACCCTCTGGTCCTACTTCTACCTCTTAAGTCTATAGGACAAGTCTAATCCCTTGCTGGGTGGTTGGTGGCAGTAGCCATGACTGACTGTGTGTCTCTCTTGGCCAGCACAGGACACACATTCGGATGTAGGCAGTGTTCCTCAGCAAGAGATAGAGAAAACAGGGCTCAGGGAGACAAGGGACCTGTTCCACCACCTGAGTAATGGAGGTGGGATTTGGAGGTGGGACACACCAGGTCATGCTAGACCAGACCGCCTCTGGGCCAGGTTCCTCCTCAGCCATCTTTTCTATGAACCCTTGGTCTTGGTCTTTTCTTCCGTGCCTTTGTTCTGCGTGCCTCCCCCTATCCCCCCAGCCTGTTCCTTCTCTTGTAGCAAACACCGGGGAAGTTCCCACCAAGTCTGGGCAAGCCCTCGCTCTCACTACAGATGCTGCCCACCTTTCCTGTAATGCCCAACTGGACCCCGCACCCTGCAGAGGGAGAGGGCCATTGGTGGAAATCCATTCCAAGGCCCCCGAAACCCTCTTCCCCACCACCTCCTCCCCTTGCTAAAAGCAGAAACCAGCCCCGTTCTCTCCTGCAGTATTTCCTCCTGGGAGTTCCTGCAAGGGAAGATGTTGCCATCCCAGGATCAACAGCCTGTTTGTTTAAAGGGCTTGTTACTGGTGCTTAATGCTATTTTGACAGATGAAAGTGAGTCAATTATAGCTGGAAATAGCTCTGGCTGCATACATTTCTTCTAGGTAGTAGCCCATTCCCTGTCCAAGGGACTATTTCTCTTTACCATGGGCTAGTCCTTCTCCTTCTCTCATCCCCTCTGACCCCCAAACCATGCAAAGACTGCTCCTTCCAGGCAGAGACAACAATTAAGGCATGGAGCCTAGATTCTGTGAGATGGGGGTTGCTGTGACAGACAGCAGGGATGAAGGGGATGCTCAAGTCAGGCCTCACAGGTCAAACTCCAGGATAAGGGATGTGACCCAGTGAGCCCTGTGACCATCAGGTGTCACTCTGCTCCATCAGCCACAAGTGTGGCCACTTCTTACTGAATGTCTTGCTCGGCTTTTCTTGGGGGTAATGGGTTTCTGTGCTGGCAACCCACCCTAATGAGACCAGGGCTGGTCACAGGCTCGGGGGACTCGGGGGTTACCTTTGTGAGGACAGCCAGACCCCTTTGTGGGTTGGTCAGAGAGCTTCCCAGGGTCACACTGAGTTATGCTTGGGCCCCAGTAAAGAGCCTTTCAATGTCAGTGGGGGTCCGTGTAGTGCATTAGCTGGTGCCACTAAGCAGGACAGTGAACTGCCATGTGGTTGGATGAGCAAAATGGATGCAAGGCCTGATCCCAAGCTGCAAGGTCAGGAGTGTGGAGAGGTGTATTTGTAACAGGCATCTCAAACTTAATATGCCCAAACTTAATAGCCCCAAACATGCACACCCATATGCTCAAGCTCTAATCCTAACAGCCATCCTGGATGTTTCTCTTTCTCGCCCTCCTTGAGGTCCTTAAATAGAACCCATCAGCGAATCCTGAGGCCTCTACTCCAAAGTTTCCAGCTGATCTGAGCCACCTGTTGCCTGTCTGCTACCATTACCCCAGTCTAAGCCACAATCAGTCCTGACGCAGACTATTGCAAGAGCTTCCAGCACATTTTCCTCCTTCCATCCTTGCCCCTCATGGTTTATTCCCCCCGAGCCACAATAGGAGGACTGTTCTCAACACAGCTCTCTGGGCAGGCACCACGGATTGGGCAAAACTGGCATGCCGGAAGAAACCCACTTGCCAGCCCCCCTCCTTTCTCCAGGAAGGGAAGTGCAGAAAGGCCTGGGGGCTTGCTGAGTGGTAAGCTGGGCTGCAGGTGCATCCGGGAGAGGAATATTGCCCACCAAGCCCCTCCCAGACTCCCTGACGGCCCCCTGCCCCATGGAGAGGCCGCTCACCCGCGGACGGCGTGCAGCAGGCGCAGAGAGGGGTATGCAGTACGCACGTTGACGCGATGCTTCAGGATGAGCTCGTTGACCCACTCAACGCGCTCCTTGCCGCCCCTGGCCATGAAGGCGGGAATCCACAGGATGCTGCCATTGAGACTGTGCAGCCGCTGGAGCAGCTTCTCCCGCCAGGTGGCGTTGACCAAGTCCTCAAAGGCCCGTTGGATGACCGAGGGGTTCATGGTCACCAGGTCAGTCTTGAGCCCCACATCCCGCGCGTACTCCTGCACGGGGGCCAGGTTGCACCTGCCAGAGAGAAAGGCGTCACAGTTCTTTTGGGGAAGATGAGATGCTGCTGCCTATAGTTCATTTTATCCTACCTTTACCTCCTGTCCCCTCCTCCTCATCTTCCAGCACTGCCCCCCTTGCTCCCCCCCCTCCAGTCATCCCTGCTTCTTCTTCCCTGACACACACATTTACTAGGCTCTTACCACACACATAGAACTTCGCTAGTCCCTGGGGCTGTACAATGCGTGCCTTCTGGAGTTCCAGATCTAGTCAAGGAGGAAGGAGGCAAGCAAGCCAGCCCTCAGCCCACAAGGTAACCATGCTACAGGCAGGTGTGACCTGGCCACGTTAGGTAACAGTGAGGGCTCTGAAGGCACACTCCCAGGTTCAGAATCCACCTCTGCTACTTTCTACCTGTGTGATTCTGGGCAACCCGCTCAACCTCTCTGTGCTTCCTAAGAGCTTCCCTACAGCTCAGGAATATGCACAATGGTTTCTTTAGCTGCAACGGAGATCACAAGAGCACCCCCTCCCAGGGATTAAAGGAGTCACTACGTACCCAGTACTCAGAACACTGCTGGACCACACGAAGATCTCAATGTGAACTAGTGTCATGTTATTACGGGAAGGAGGAGCATTAGGTGGTATTCTCAGAGGCGGTGACCACTGAGGGAAATCTAGAAGGATGGATGAGCATTAGTCCCTTTGTGGATGAGGCAATTAGAAGAGTGTTTCTCCAGCTTGCAGAGCGGAAGAATCACCTCAGGCGGTAGTTAAAAATACAGATTCCTGAGGTCTCTCACCTGGGGACCCAGATTCAACAGGTGAGCTGAGGAACTGACACTTTTACAAGCCTGTCAGGTAATTCTTATGACCAGGCAGTTTAGGAAACACTGTGCATTGTAGGCACAAGAAATGTATCTAAGGGCATAGAGGTGGCAAACAGTGTGGGTATCTGGGGGCAAGGCAAGTGATTTGCTCTGCCTGGGGCATAGTGTGTGGAGGAGACAAAGCTGGAGAGGCAAGCAGAGACTGCATGTCACAGATGTGGTTCCAAGGGCAAAAGGGAGCCACAGAAGATTCTTGAGCAGGAGAGTAACACAACAAATTTGCATTTTAGGCAACAGATATACAACAATAAGATGAAGTTGTAGTACGTATTGGGTTGGATGGAATTGGGTCTGGGAGGACAAACTATAAAAGGCCATTGCAATTTCGTGCTGAACTCGACAGGGACCCTGGGTGGGCAACCTCTGATATCTCACCAGAGGCCTGCTTTGTGGGGAACCTTCCCACCTTCATGGGTCCAGCTTGGGTGTGCACCCTGGGGTGGCCACAGGGGACACCTGGCTGCTTCCTGCATGGAGGATTTGATGGTGGAACAGCCTTTTGACTAATGGAATTAAGTCTGAGCAACTAGAATAAGTGTTTATAGAACAGAGGCTAGAGACATGAAGACCAGGGCCACAGGTCATTGCCAAATGATGAGATCCAGAGAGACACCACTCACCCTCCTTGCAAGCCAGGACTTTCTTCCTTTAACATTTGGGGAGAAAAAGTAGGATGATCAGAAAGAAAACTAACATCCTTGCGCTCCCGGTGTGTGCCAGCCCCTGGTCCTTTAACATAGGTCGGCTCATTTTATTCAGACTCAGTATTAATCACCCTCACTTTACAGATGAGGAAACCAAGGCCAGAATGTGCAACGTAACTTGCTCAGAAGCCCAGCGCTAGTAAGAGAACCTCCAGGATTCAGTCTCTGATGTGTCTGACTCAAAAGCCTGTTTGTGCTCAGACTAGACCCCCTAAAATATCCACTGTCCCCATCCCCACCCTGACCTTGCTATCTCTGACTGTGGCTACACTCTACAAGGGGGAGGAAATGCTTTGGGACACCTTCAGGGGCCCCTGCCTCAGATGCCAGAGAAACGGAGTATCATTATCATGGCCACCAGTTTGGGACAATTATCCCTACTGTCCTGAAGCCTGGCTAAACCAGGCTTCCAAGACCTTCCTGAGAGCCTGGGGCCTCCCCCAGGGCCAACCTCCAGGTCCTGAGAGCAGAGGGGAGTGGATTCAATGTGGTTCAGATCTACTGAGTCTATCATGGACCAGTGGGGGCTGCAGGAGAGGCAGAGAAGGAAGTGATGTGGAACCTGCCCCCAATAGGCTTCCAGATTCTTCAGGGGAGAAGAAACGGGCAAGTGCATGCCCAGCTACAATACTGGTCAGTCGGGGTGTCGTCCAAGTGCCCTACTGCAGACTCTGGAGGAGCCCTGGGGCTGCGAGCAACCTGAGACAGGCTCCCCACCTCATTCAACATGGGACCCAGCTCATGGCAGGTGTTCCAGGCAGGGGAGGGCTGTGAGGGCCAGGCTAGTCCCATGACCATGTCTCAGGGTCACTTCCTGAGTGAAGATGATGGGGGCAGCTCTGTCCTGCTGTGCCCCTCCCTCACAGGGCAATTTTCCTTATGGGGGTGGTGGTAGGGGGGAATCAGGTTGGGAGTAAGCTTGATCTAACAGCAAGCCAGGCCTCCCAGAGCAAATTCTGGGTGGGGGGGTCTGTAGGTAGGCTGCACTGCTTTGATAGGCATGACTCTGGGCTGGAAAGGAATCTGTCCCTTCCAGAAACAGGCTTGGCCACAGGTACGGGGGAGGGGCAATCCGCCGGGGAGAGAGGCGGCTCATGTTTGGCTCTGAGCCAGACTGCCTAGACCCACAGCCTGAGCCTGGTCACCCGAGTGCGTGCTGTGGACCTGTGGCTCTCTGCATCTCAGAAGCCAGCCCAAAATGGAACATTCCTGATAGGGTTGTTGCAAGAATTACCTAAGGCAATAAACACGAAGTGCATCGAATTATACCTGGTACATGCTAAGTGCCTAATGAGCATGATGAGGGTGGTGATTGGTCTGTGAAGGGGCATTGGTTCATTAGGTTCTCCCTATTGAAGGTGAGTGTGCACGTGTGTATGTGTTTGTGTGAGTGAGTGTGTGAGGGTGAGCACACAATGAAGTTTTCATCCGCAAACATCTGGGAATTTATTCTGTACATAGATGACCCCGAGTCAGGCAGTCTCCTCAACCTGCCATTGCAGGCCCACGGGGATGCTGCGGGGACCAGCCCTCCCGCCCGGCCCCAGGTCCAGCAGCACCATATGTTGGCAGCGGGCTCAGTGAAGCCCCAGCCTCCGCGATCCATGAATCTAATTATTCTCGCTTCCGTGCCTTTCCTCATGCTCCTTCCTCCTGCTCACCTTTTTCATTTGCCAACGTCGGCCAACTCGAATGCCACTTCTTCCAGAAGCCTGCCCTGAACTCCCCCAGGAAGGCTGAGCGTTTTGCAAGCTCATTGCATTTTGCATGCAGGGCATCTTCCCACTGTTCAGGGTAGAGTGTTCTGAGAGGGGGCAAGGTCTCGGTGTCTCCCACACAGAGGAGGGGCCCAATTAACACGGAGCAAGGCAAAGTGATGAAGACTTCAATTGACAGAGACCGAGAACATCCCATCAGGCCCCACCCCTGATGACTCCACCCTTGAATGCGCTCCCGCTGACTCCTGGGCTGGTCAGGGTTTGCGGGCCCTGGGCCAGAGCACAGACGGTATTCCTAATGGAAGGACCTCAAACACAGCTAGTCCAGCCAGCTTGGTCTACAGGTGGTTAAACTGAGGTCCAGAAAGGGGAGTGACACACTCCCAAGTCATGTGACAAATGAGCAGCTGAGCCAAGACCGGACTCTGACACCACACTGCTCATCTCGCTGTCAGTGCCCCCAGAGGGAAACCACTGGCTGGAATGTGTCCTTGCCTCTGGAAAGTGCTAGGGCAGGGCGGGGTGGAGCATGCAAACAAGGAAGAGGCATGGCTTATACGTGTGACACCAAGCCAGGAAGGCCTCCGGCTCCATGCTGCCTGGCACCCCCTACTCTTACCCTCTGCCGGCACCTTTAACACCCCCACCACTGCACCCTCACCCCTGCTCTGGCTTCCATCAGACACCTGCCCTGCTTCTTCCCCCTTGCATTCCCCCCTCTGTCCCTGAGTCTGTAGACTGGAGGGCTTTGACAATGGGGGCTGAGCCACGGGCTACGCCAGGCACAGGCAGAATCTGGCAAAGGCTAACAAGCTAAACCAAGTTCGGCTGCTTCCGTCACAGTGGATGCAGGAGTAAACACAGCGTCTGGGGCGCCTGGGTGGCTCAGTCGTTAAGCATCTGCCTTCGGCTCAGGTCATGATCTCAGGGTCCTGGGATCGAGCCCCACATCTGACTCCCTGCTCCATGGGAAGCCTGCTTCTCCCTCTCCTACTCCCCCTGCTTGTGTTCCCTCTCTCGCTGTGTCTCTCTCTGTCAAATAAATAAAATCTTAAAAAAAAAAAAAAAAGAGTAAACACAGCGTCTAATCCCACGTCCTGAGGTTCAGGGTGCTCTGTGAGCAGGCCGCTTCCCAAAGCCCCAGGACGAGGCTCTCTTTGCATCAGGACAGCCCCGGAGGAAACGTGAGATGTGGTATGCCCTTCTGCCAGGGCTGGGGCACTGTTTGGGGTGAAACTCGAGGCTCTGTGTGCCCTACTTCTGAGCAGGGGACAGCAAGGCCTTGTTCCAAGTCTGTCTGGATTGGGGGTCAGGTATCAGGGCCATTGGTAACTGAGTCCAAATGGGTCCCAGGAGACTGAACAAAGAGCTGATATTTCAGGGAGAATAATGGTCAAGTCCAAGTTTCTCTGCCACCCCCTCACTGCCCAGATTTTGACTACAGGATAATAGTTACTAGCAGAGAACCACCTTCGAGAACACTTATAAGAGGTTTGCAAACTTGAACCGACAACTGGCTGGCCTAGGCTTTATCTAGGGGTTGGCAAGCTTTTTCCGCAAAGGGCTGGATACTATTTTCAGATTCTGGCATATGCTCTCTCTGTTGCAACACTTCAACTCTGCCCTACTAATTTAGCCATTGAGGATATGAAAATGAATGGGCATGACTATGTTCCAATAAAACTTTATTGATAAAAACAGGCTGTAGGCCATAGTCTGCCTACTTCTGTGCCAGGTTAGGGATTCTCAACCTTGGCTGTACACCAGAAGGGTTTGGGTTCCCTGGGCTACATCCTGCTGACCCCTCAGATTGACTTAACTGGTCTGGGGTGCAGTCTGGACACTGGGACTTTTACAGGCACCTCAAGAAATTCTAATGCACAAAGCTGAGAACGGGGACTAACCTAAGCAGTGTCTCTTGTTTCAACCTCTCGGGACAACTGGCCATGCTCCACTTAAGTCTACCTGTCCCTTTGGGCCCAGAGCCCCTGCTACGATTACCTTATGACAAAGCTGTGCGTGTCAATCTCCGGCCCACAGCCGCTGTTCAGCAAGACCCCCGAGTTGCCCACAATGGCACAAGTCCCGAAGTGCTTGTTCTTCAGGGGAGAGGTTCTGGGGAGGAGATCGTAGAGGTTCTGGGACACGTTCATTGTGCTGTCACGGTCGAAGATGTAATGAATGATGTCTCCGGGCTTCAGGGTCCCCTTGAGGACAGAGATGTCTTTTTCGGCATCCAAGAACTTCAAGATTTGCTTCCTACAGAAACCAAACGCACATGAGGAAAAAGTCTCCCTGTTGCCAACTGCCTTTTGTCAAACCAGCTTCTCCTGTCCTCTGTCCCCCTGTGGCCAGATGCAGACAGCACACAGGTGAAGCTGAGTTCAGGTGCCCTCTGAGAATGGGTTCTAGGTGGGGCGTATCAGAAACAGCCCAGAGGCAACTAAGGTGGGGCCAGTCTGGTTTTTGTGGTTACAGCCTCTTCCTATGAGAGCTGATAACTGCCCAGGGAAATGACTCCATTAGGACATAGTGTGAACTCATCACAGAAGGCCCTGGAAAGAAGGGTGATCCACCATTCTGGTTTGCCCAGGACAGCCTGCTTTTGGTACTGAAAATCCCACGTCCCAGGGAACCCCTGTCTTGGACATTTCCAAACAGTGGTCACCATACATCACACTCCCCTCTCGGTGGGATTTGGGGCCAGCATATGACAGGGGGTCCTGAACCAGGATTAGGAAGCCAGGATGACACCTGTCTCTCACTCCCCAGTGGTCTATTTTCTTCCACAAAAATCTTCTCTGGGCAAAGGGATATCCCATGGGGTGAACGGGAGTGTGGAGACTGTGAGGTGTGTCAACTCTCCCTTTGAGAGACGGAGAACATGGCCTGCTGTCCCTGAGCTGGTCCATTCCGTGGAGTGTGCTGTCCTGCCCCCCGCTGCTGTCTAGTTTGGGGTTTGTAAAAATTGATCCTCTCTGGTCCCTCAGAGAAATTCCTTTGTGCTGTTTCAGAACAAAGGTGAGCAAAGGACAGCTCCCTAGGCTCCAGGATGACTTTGATTTAGGGGGAATGCTCTAGAATCATCTAGCAAAGTACACAGAGGGAATGGGGTGTGGTCAGAAAAAGGATTGGTGTCTTCTTAGAATCACCTGGGGAGATTTACTCAAACCACTCAGGCCTAGCTGGGGGATCCTAGCCAGGGGTGGGGGTGTTTACTGTCTGAATCTCCTAAGAGATCTTGAGAAATGATTCCAGTCAGAGAGAGAAAGAAATTTGGTCCCCACATTAGCCTACATGAACTTCATTTCCTGCAGCAAGCCCCTATCGAGCATAGATAAAATGATGCCAGTCTTATTTTCCACAGAGCCTGGAGGGACAACACTTCTACCTGCACTTTGCCAATGTGCGAATTTGCAAGATGGTTGCCCCATTGTGCAGATGGTAACACTGATGCTTGAGAGCCTGTAGGACTGGAGACGTTGACCATCAGCGGTGTGTCCTAGTAAGGTGCCCATTCAAGCTCTCAGGGAACTATAAAGAATTCAGAAGCTTTGGGCTCCAAAGATACAAAAGTAGGGACCCGAAAGGGTACGTGCACCCCGATGTTTATAGCAGCAATGTCCACAATAGCCAAACTGTGGAAAGAGCCAAGATGTCCATCGACAGATGAATGGATAGAGAAGATGTGGTATATATATACAACGGAATATTATGCAGCCATCAAAAGGAATGAGATCTTGCCATTTGCAACGACGTGGATGGAACTGGAGGATATTATGCTGAGCGAAATAAGTCAAACAGAGAAAGACATGTATCATATGACCTCACTGATATGAGGAATTCTTAATCTCAGGAAACAAACTGAGGGTTGCTGGAGTGGGGGGTGGGGTGGGAGGGATGGGGTGACTGGGTGATAGACACCGGAGGGTATGTGCTCTGGTAAGCGCTGTGAATTGTGCAAGACTGTTGAATCTCCGATCTGTACCTCTGAAACAAATAATGCAATATATGTTAAGAAAGAAAAAAAGAAGAAGAAGAATGTAGCAGGAGGGGAAGAATGAAGGGGGGGAAATCGGAGGGGGAGAAGAACCATGAGAGACGATGGACTCTGAAAAACAAACTGAGGGTTCTAGAGGGGAGGGGGGTGGGAGGATGGGTTAGCCTGGTGATGGGTATTGAGGAGGGCATGTTCTGCATGGAGCACTGGGTGTTATGCACAAACAATGAATCATGGAACACTATATCTAAAACTAATGATGTAATGTATGGGGATTAACATAACAATAAAAAAATTAAAAAAAAAAAAAAAAAAAGCTTTGGGCTCACACCTGAGAAATCCTGACTCTGAGAGTGGCTCAGTGTCTGCATGCTTCTAAAGCTCAGCAGGTGGCTCTAACGTGCGCCCGGATTTGGGAGACTGGCATAGCCAGGGGGTAGCTAGAATGCTCGGCAGGGCACGAAGCTCTTCTTCCACTAGTCTTTTCTTATTAATGACCTGGATCTCTTGCCATCGTGCAGGGGAGACACCCCTTGCTTAATAATTTGTATCTCTTGATGGGAAAAGAGGCATTATATTTATTTACTGCCCTTTACCGAGAATTATACAACTTGACAAACTGATACAGCATGGAAATTGCTAAAACCTCTGCAATTACTTACCCCAAAGTGTTTAAAAGTAAGGACAGTCTCCCGGAATGTCCATAAATAAACACCTCTGTGAGTGAATTGATTTATAACTAATTACAAGAAATTACTATCAATTATTAAACATCATTCCAAATCACTTACAGCATCTTTTATTAATAATAATTTTGGTGATTAATTGAAGGAAGTTGAAGGGAATTCTTTCTTCCCCCTGGGTGAAGGCACATTGTTTCTGCTAGAGTGGTTGTGTGTTTGCAGGCCCTCAGGGCCTGGTCTTCTCTGAAAGTGTGTGTGTGTGTGTGTGTGTGTGTGTATGTGTGTGTGTGAAGTGTCCATTTGTCTACCCAGAGGCAGAGGAAGGGCCAGGGGGATGCAGGTGGGCATGTGCTGGTGGGAAGATTTCTCTCACAGATGGTGTGGCAGGGTGCTCCCCCCACCAAATATATGTCTACTTCTTAAGCCTCATAACCTGTCATGTGGCTTAATTTGGAAATAGCACCTTTGCAGATGTAATGAAATTAAGGCTCTTGAATTGGTCCTGGATTATCCAGTGGGCCCTAGAGCCAATGACAAGTGTCCTTACAAGAAGCGGGAGAGGGAAATACTCAGACACAGAGAAGAGATGGGGACAGGGATTGGAGCGATGAGGCCACAGGGCTGAGGAGGGGCTGGAGGAACACCGCCCCCCCCCCCCCCCCGGCCGTGCAGAGGGAGCAACTGGAACTTGGGCCCCAGAGCTGGGAGAGAATACGTTTCTGTTGTCCTAAGCCACCAAGTGGGTGGGAATTGGTCAAGAGCAACGCAACCCTGGGAGACTATTGCACATGTTCTCACTGACCGATCCGAGGGTGCTGCTGATCCAAGGGTGAGTGACGTAGGCCTGCAACTGTCTACCCAGGGGGCCTCAGAAGGCACACTGGTGAGGATGGCAGAATGGTGGTGCCAGGAGTCAGTTCCTTCAGATGGCTTCTCAGCTGCTGGGTCCTGGGTCTCATGCCTCTCTAGCCCCCACCCCCCACACCCCCTCAAGTCCCCAAACGAAGCCTTGAGAACTGGGGGGCGGGGGCATTTCCATTTTGACAGTGAGCCTACCCTACGGGGGTAGCTCCCTGCTCCATGCGGTGACACTTTCGGTAGGTCTGGGCCCCCTGTTCTCCCTCCCCAAGGTGGAAGGCCAGGGAAGTTTGGCCGCCATTGTCAAGGCTTCCTCCATCTGGTCCAGGCTACCTCGCCAACCTCCCCATCCACATGCCTTACCTCCTACTTTGTGCTCCAGCAGCACGGAGAACAAACACCAGACATCAGGCTGTGCGCAAGCAGGACGAAGCTCGGCATGCCTGGCAAACTCCTAATTGCCTTTCAAATCCCACTGCTCCTTTCCTGACTATCCTGCTTTGTCCCCTTACAAAATGAAGTGTTCTCTCCTCAGTGTGATCTCTGTATTTCCACCTATTTATGAGATGCAATACATCTCATAATGTGTGCATCACGTGCCACTGTCCTGTCTTATATCTGCGTCTCCCCGCTAGCATGTCTGTTTCATGTTAGCACCCCAGGCCCCCAGCACAATGCCAGGGTTCTACTGACCAAGCTTTGCTGGGTCAGTCAGGGCTATATCAACGTCAAGTACGCAAAATGCTGATGCTGTAATTCCTTCTTTACAGCTCTCCATCCCTGCCACCCTGCAGTGACCGCTGAGCTCTGAGACATCACCCTCGAAGCTCAGGACAAGAGCTGCTCTCTGGCTAAGCACACCTCTCCTCTTCATATCAGCTCCTGGGTCACCCACAGATAGCGGCACAGGTACCAGGCTGGTGCAAGCAGGGGATGTCTCCCGCCCGAGAAGGACTCTTGCTTTGGAACCCCTGGAAGAAGCCACCTGTGGTCTCCACCCCCCAGGCTCCTGCTGCTGCTGACCCGAGAGCCTCACTCCTTCCAGAACCCAGGACCTCAGCAGGGTGTTCCTGCCCACCTCCCTGGCCCCAGTCACTGCACACATGTGTTGGGCCGCTGAGCTTGTCTCAGGTTTTTATTTCCATTTGATCGCTTACAGATGAAACCTGCCTCAGCGGGAGGTAAACATTTTATTTCTATCCTGACTTCTTTAGATGATGGAGAGCGGCAATTTGCCAGCTTGTGCCGAAGAAGGCCAAGGCTGTCTCTTGTCCTATAGGTGATTACCACTACCTGATCCTCAGAGAGAGCGTCTGGTTGTGTCTCCATTTGGCCGAGGCTGGCTGGATGTTGTGCTTAATGCTTTCATTACTTCTGTCAACAACAGCTGGTGACGAGGAGCCATTTATTACAACTTCAGCTCTGGAAGGGAAAAAAAAGAGAAAGAGGGTAGACATGATCTGTTAGCACACCAATGACAAGTCTAATAGTTTTGTTTTTGCACGGGCTTGGATGTAAACTTCGGGAGAGCAAAATTGCAGTTATTACCCGAGAAGGGAAGGAAGTCTATTTATCCTCTAGAATGCACAAATTCTCTCCCTCAGGTATACGCTACATCCAGTTTGGAGACGGGGAAGGGGGTGGTAGAACTTTCTTTCTCCCCACCCCCCGCCCCAACGTCTCCTCCCAGTGAATCTAGCTGTCACCGTTGGAATAGTAATACGTCTTCAAGTTACTTTTGCAAAATTCTGCAGTTGCATTAGCAGCTGGGTGTCATCAGATGGTCTACAGGCTTAATAAAGAGAAAACAAAAGCTCATACCAGGGGAAAGTGAAGCAGCCTGCAGCTTCCCCCTCCTCCCCCTTACCCTGTCAATGCCCCGTTTGTACTCTCAGATGACACCTCACACCTCGTTCCACAGCTCTCGGTGCTCAGTCTCCCTCTCCCACTAGGCTGTAAGCAGGGGAGCTCCCTCATTCATTTCTTCATTCCCCAAAGGTCTAACATAGCAGGTGCTCAATAAATGTTTGTTGAATTTGAATTTGAATTTGAATTTCACCCTGGGGGAGCCCGGATGGAGGAAGGAGCTGGTTGGCCCTGTATGCCCAGGGCAAATCACAATTCTGGTGGCACACTGTCTCTCCTCCTGACTCAGGAACACTGAGCATTCAGGACCTGCTTGAATTCTGAGGTTTGAAATCTATGCTAGTAGGTTTCTAAGAAACTAGGTTACAATTACATCTCTAAAGGCAGCGTAGTAGCTAGCCTGCCTCTGTCAGACGTGCACAGATGCGTGTGGGTCACATCAGGTGTTGCTTTTGTCTGTGCTGAAAGCAGATTCTCCCACTTCGAGTGATAAGTGGATTTGTGATGCCAAACTTTGGAGCTCTAAAGAATTCAAACGAAACATCTATGTCCTCGGCATTTATCTTGAAACAGCCAAGTTAAAAAAGATGCAATTCTTTTAACGAGGTCTACAGCCAATGCTCTATTTTGCTTTTTGTAAGTAGAGAAGAAATACAGCTGGGGGTGGCAAATTGTCTCTGCACATTCTCCCCACACACCTCCATTGCTCAATATTCATGACTCCTCTGGCTGATATTGCTGGTCTTGGATTCAAACATATGTAACTTTTGCAGAGGACTAGAAGAGGAAACAGAAGACCCTTGGAAATTTTGCTGCTTTCATGAAAGGAAGCAGAAGGTGTCACGGAAAGATTTCGCAAGCTGTGTGACTGTGGGTAAATCATTTTACCTCTCTGAGATTCAGTTTCCCCATTTATAGAAAGAGGGTGGAGAAAGGAAGATATCCAGCATTAAGGATCTAGAATTCTGTAAGGACCATGAGGTCTCCTGCACCTCTCACTGACTGCCTTCTTATGAGGCTCCAGGAGGAGCTGCTTGTGGCTATAACCCTGTGGCACTGCCTCCTTCTGCACAGGCCACAGGCAGGAGCAGTGACACTCGGGACCACCCCAAGAACCCAAACTTCACTGTAGCTTACATCAGATGGTATATGTGATAGAAACACTTGACTTCTTGTGATGGGAAATTGTCTTCCTAACAGGGTAGCTGACGCTCTCATTGGTAATAAGTGACCAGAACCTGGCATCTTATGGCTTAAGGTGGATTCGGTCTTAAGGTGAAGCTTCCCAGAAACTGGGGCACATTGGGTGACCCCAGGCTCTCTCAGGCTGGAAAGATCTGCAGAGGTATTTATCCTGGATGCTTGCCCAGGGGATTTTCTTGGAAAACTCCAGAAGGAGTTTCCAGGCTTCTCTGGGACACAGAGTGGTGGAGGTGAGGAAGGGAAATAGATAAACGCTGGCATGACTAGTGGTAAAATTCCATTTCTGTCTCCACTTCCTAGTGAAACCTTGGCGGGGACCCTGCACTGCCAGCCATGATCTTCCTGGAGTTAAACCTGGCTCTGTGGCTGTCGAGCTGGGGGACTTGGTCAAGTCACCTTGCGTATCTGGCCTCTGCCTTCTTCTCTGTAACACTGAGGGGATGGATTAGGTGACCCAGAACCACCTCAGGTCACTGGTTTTTACATGCTCTATGTTGCACAAACTCAGCTGGATTGGTGGGTTGTTCTAATTCAATGAGGAAACAGGTTCAGAGGGGAGAAATAATTTGCCCATGGCCCCAGCTAACAAGCACGGGGACTGAATCCAGGTCTGCTTAGCTCCCAAGACTTTTTCTTCCTGCTTCTCATGCTGGAGAAGACTCTTCCACCCTCAAGTTACCATGGGGCACAGCTGTGGCAAGATCAAGGGTCAAGATCTTGTTTCTCCAAAAGGGGGCATTTTTCCACAGTAGAAGAGATAGTGCAATCTTCATTTGTAGCTCCCAGGTAGTTAAGAGGTCATTAGATAGCTAGAAGCAATGACGTCAGGGAGAGAGGGTCACTTTCCTGAATCATGTGGGGTCAGGAATGGACATATTGAATAGGTCTTATGGTCAAGAGATCTAAAAAAAATCTATGGAAGGGCAAATAATGACCCTACTCCAAATAATTTGGATCTCTCATTCCCAGACTGACCACAATAGGATATTTAGAAAGTAAAACAAGGTCTTCGTTTTCAGTAGTGGCTATTTACATCAAATAATGTGGCATTCTTTCTTCCTTCCAATGTTCCTTAAGCTCAGGCTCATAGACTGTAGGTCATAGCTATGGGGCAGTTGTCATCAGTGGAGAATGGGAACTCAGAGGTATGGTCCAACCATAGCCAGTGGCAAGTGTGGGTCTGTTGGCTTGCAAAGCATTTGCTTGCTTCTGTGTATTGAGCAGCCCCTAGCCAAGGATCATCACAGGAAAAAACACTTTCAGAACTTAGATTGTGCATTCAACAATCAAGATTAACATTACTGAGTTGACTCCCTAAATATTTTTAAGAGGTCTTTTTGAAGTTCCTGAATGTTTATTTTCCGTCTTAATCTCCTGGATAAGCCACCTACCACAATGAAATCGAGTGAAAGACCCGATTCTCTTTAGAGCTTCCACTGCTCAGCAAAAACGCAAGTTATGAATAAGCACATTGGCGGCTCAAGTGCTTCAAAGTATGTGGGCTCTTTCCCAGAAAGTAGCCTTACCCATCTGAGTTTTCCATCTCTGCAGCCTCTAGACCTTGGGCCATTTCATGGGCTCTTCTATCGACAGCTCCTCCCCAAAAGTGATTAGGGAAATGCAAAGCCAAAGTGAAACGAAACGGATCTATTTGCTAAGTAAGAAGGGCACCATCCAGCAAAGAGGAGAAGCAGATTAATAGCTGCCTTACAGCAAAAACAAATGAACACAAAATCTAATTTACAAACCTATTAGATTTGCTATGTAAGCTGTTCACAGCTGATCTGATTGTACCTCTGCCTCCAGAATCCCTGCAAGACAAAGGAAATGCATTATTTATAAACCCAGCTCTTCTTCGCAAAGCCCTCTTCAATCACCAGGAGATCCTGCAGCCCGCCTGGAGAACTACAGAGGGAGGATGAGATCTCACTCTGGCTTCTCCAGAATGGGCAACATCCTGGCCCAGCCACAGACCCAAGCATTTTACAGGGAAGTAGGCCTCCAGATCCTTCCGGCTTCCCACTTGAACACTGTTTCAATTCGTACCAGGGTTTCCACTTGAGATTTTCATTTGAGTCTTGAGGCAAACTTCTTTGAGATTAATCTCCCCTAGTTAATCCCAGAGGATAGTACACCTCAGCATGACTCAGCATGACATAGCATCTGCTCTAGCATGACTTAGCATGACTTGGCATTTACTCTAGCATGATTCAGCATCTGCCCCTGGTCTTCTCTTGCTCTCACTCACATGTGTTAGGATGTTGTCCATCACATTCCAAACCTGAGACACCAGAAGTTCAACAGAGGCAGCAATGATTGACTCAATCATTGCCTCCAACCAAATGTGATAATGATTTGCTTTCTGGTGGCAGGAAAAATAATAAGTGGTGTAACTTTTTGGGGGGCGGGAAGCAGGAGATGCTGTTTGGGGTCCTAATAATGGGGTCCTTTGCTTCTTCCTCTGGAATAAGGTTTTTGGAGTAAAAGCCTTCTAGGTCTCTTTCCAGCACCACCATCCATTCAATTCTGGAAAATTCCATTCTGAAGGGGGCCTCTAGGGCCATGAAGTTTCATCCTGCTTTGCTAGCACACTGGGCCAAGGGATAGATGAATCCATCCATCCTCAGTACCTAGTCCACTCTGTTCCCTGTGTGTGTTTTTAAAAAAAAGTTGTGAGACTAATTATTTTTATTAAATTAAATACTTTTTTCTACCACTGATTTATAAGGATGTGTGGTTGAGGAGCTCTTTCTTCATACTTTTCTCATTTTTAAAATTTCCATCTAGCCTTTCAGTCAGGGTGTTGGAACACTCCAAAGAAACAATTAAATCACTGGCAAAGCTGTGTGTTTCAAGGGATCCTGTGATTTAATGAGAACTCTTTGGGGGAAGTGAATGCTTATCTCTACACTGGATATAAGTCTGGATTTTTCTGTCTGCTTTCTTTAGGGTTATATCTGTAGTTATAACACTGTGTGTGCCTTTTGTGCATACATGTGTGTGAAAACATACATGTCTTTTCCTGATGGACTGAAATGTCTTTTCAGCATTATTTGGCAACAGGCAACATTCTCCCACTTCACAGCCAGACAACCCAACAACAGGAAGTATGCTATGTCCTGCCGAGAGCCTCCTCCCTCAGGTTTTTCCTCAGGTCTCAAATTTCCATCCTTCCCCGTCTAGTTCTTGATTGCATGGAGTATCATTGGTTCTTCACATCTTAAATCAATGCCTACTATTTCCTTTTTGTTCCTCCTTGTTTCTCCCTGGGAACAGAGCTCTGTTCTGGCACTTTTAACTCAGGGGTCTGGGAATATCGGCCAGCTCTGGCCCTATAACTGTTATCTACTCAGATCAAACCCCAAGGGCTTTCCTGTTTGTACTCCTGTCCACATGTCATTGACCTTTCACATCCCCCCATCCTGACCCCCCTCCTCAAAATCAGTACTCTTCACGGGGAAGGAAGACCTGCAGGGCTAGATATTAAGTGCAGTAATTAATAGTGCGGTAATAGCTGAAGGCTAATGAAAGGTTAATGGAACAAAAAAGATCATCCAGAAAGATTGCATATAAGAATTGATGTATGACTTTAAAAAATCATGATCAATGAGAAATTCAATAAATGGTTAGGAGTAGTTGGTTAACAACCTGGAGGTGAGGTGGAGGGGAATGAGTTGAATGTTACTCTATTCTACACAGCAAAATAAATTTCAAATGATTTAACTAGTGTTTCCTAAACGCCAGCCATTCTCATACTCCTATCACCAGTTTGCCATTTTCTGTTTATCACTCACACCATTACCTACTTAAGTTTTAAAACTGACTCATCTTTAAAAACTCCTGATCCTAAGCAATGCCATCTGTGAAAATACAGGTTGATATTGTGATTATATATGCATTTGAAAAGAACACAAAGTCATGAACACAAAAATATTTATCAATGGAATTCCTAAAGTCATATTATCCCCAAGAATACTTCTGGCACCCTCTGGAAAAGACTGAAGAGGTACCCATTTAAGGAAGGGATCCCATAAGAAATTGGTGAGAAAATGGAAGAGAATATTTATCAAATCTTTGATGAGGTATGAAGAGTGTGTGTGAAGGACTTTTTTAAAATTCAGAAGGGTAAGAAGAATCATAACAGAAAATATAAGACAGATTTGACTTTATAAAAATTTAAAACTCGGGGCGCCTGGGTGGCTCAGTCGTTAAGCATCTGCCTTCGGCTCAGGTCATGATCCCAGGGTCCTGGGATCGAGCCCCGCATCAGGCTCTCTGCTCGGCCAGGAGTCTGCTTCTCCCTCTCCCACTCCCCCTGCTTGTGTTCCCTCTCTAGCTGTCTCTCTCTCTCTCTCTCTCTGTCAAATAAATAAATTAAAAAAAAAATCTAAAAAAAAAAATTTTAAACTCTGCTTATACAAAAAAGCAATCCTCAACAAACCCTGGGCACAGTGGCTTTCATGAAATTGAAGCAGGCATCAGAAGAGAGAGCAGCCCTCTGGTTTAAGGTGACCAGGGGTTTGGAGAGAACCACGTGCCTGACTACAGCTGTCCCAGGTCTTTCTCTTCTGCCTCCAGGCCAGGTCCTGGGTGGCACCAAGACCTACTGACGTGGGCACCACAAATCCAGGTCCTTTTTCATACCAATACTTCCTCTACCTCAGGACTACCCAGCTTCAGCACTGTTGACATTTGGGTGGGATATTTCTTTGTTGGTGGGGTTGGGGATAAGGTGTTGAGCAGCATCTTGGCCTCTATCACTTTATGCCAGTAGGAGCCCTTCCTCACCCCCCAAGTTATGACAACCAAAAATATGTCTAGACATCACCAAATGTCCCCTGGGGCAAGGGGCCAAATTGTCTCCATTCAGAATCTCTGCTCTAGCTCTTGTTTCTGCCCAGTGCCCCCGGGAAAATGGATCTCCCACCAGCCAGCCCATCCGTGTCACCTTCCTGAGCTGAACGCTGAGCCAACGCCTGTGCCTCCCTTCCAAACCATCCCATTTTCATTTCTCCGCCATCTTTTCCTTCTCCTCCCAGAGCATTCAATTGTCTTACAGCATTTGTCACCTTCATGGTGTATTTAATTATTTCAACTATTTTATGAACTCACGAATTGGGGGGAGCTTTAAAGAAATCTCATGTGCATAGTCCAAACTCCTCTTCTTAGAGTTGAAACCAGGGCCTGGAGATTTGGTCCTGGTTGCAGTTTCCTCAGCTGCTCACTACACTAGAATGTCAGCCCCTGGAGGGTATGCATTAACCAGGTCTTTTATTTTCTGTATTCTTTTTTATTATTATTGTTATGTTAATCACCATACATTACATCATTAGTTTTTTTTATTTTTATTGTTATGTTAATCACCATACATTACATCACTAGTTTTTGATATAGTGTTCCATGATTCATTGTTTGCGTATAACACCCAGTGCTCCATGCAGTATGTGCCCTCTTTAATACCCATCACCAGGCTAACCCCTCCCCACCACCCCTCTCCCCTCTAGAACCCTCAGTTTGTTTTTCAGAGTCCATCGTCTCTCATGGTTCGTCTCCACCTCCGATTTCCCCCCCTTCATTCTTCCCCTCCTGCTATCTTCTTCTACTTCTTCTTCTTTTTTTTTTTTTTTTTTAACATATAATGTATTATTTGTTTCAGAGGTACAGGTCTGTGATTCAACAGTCTTGCACAATTCACAGCACTCACCATAGCACATACCCTCCCCAATGTCTATCACCCAGCCACCCCTTCCCTCCCACCCCCACCACTCCAGAAGCACTCAGTTTGTTTCCTGAGATTAAGAATTCCTCATATCAGTGAGGTCATATGATACATGTCTTTCTCTGATTGACTTATTTTGCTCAGCATAACACCCTCCAGTTCCATCCACGTCGTTGCAAATGGCAAGATTTCATTCCTTTTGATGGCGGCATAATATTCCATTGTATATATATACCACATTTCTTTATCCAGATGAATGGATATTTTCTGTATTCTGAAGCCTTGTGGACTCTGGAGGGACTGCCCCTCCTAGGATTAGCCAACTCCTAGAGATAGTAAACAACTCACTTGGGAGTGCACCTTTCAAAGGCAAACCAACCAACCCCTGCCACCTCCCTTACTGGGGTCTCACACTCTGGGCTACTATCCCCCTGCCCTAATCACCCCAGAGCCAGGTATTAGACAGCTAGGGGCAGACCCTATGTCCTACAGCCTGCTGGATTTATTCAAACTAGCCAACCTCAGCCTGCTTGTCCTGCCTGTGAGAACAATAATAAAGGCTCTTGCCCACAGTTTTCCCCATCTCTCTGCCTCCTAAGTGACCTGGGATCTGGGAGTATAATGAACTATCTTTTTAATGGCAATCATCCCCTGATCTGTTGGCCTGACCATACCTAAATAATAATAAGACTTATATTAAAACAGGGGGGACCCTGTCTTGTTCACCTTCACAGCCTTCCCCAATTATGGCTTAGTGAATCAAATCTAACTTCAAGGTTAAGTGGGACTTTTCTTTCAAAGTCTTCCCTTCCAGTGAGCATGCCGTGTTCCTGCATATTATCTACACCTGTACAAGATACAGTTTCACCTCTCAGATATCCATAGAATGGGGCAGACCATCATTCAAAGAAATAGATTGCAGATGTTTCGCTCAACAAGAATCACATGAATTGACAAGGGATTTTTTTTTTTTCTGATTAGGTTTTGCCTTCACTGTTGTTAAACTAAGCTTACCTTCCTTACAATGGAGGAATGCTGATACCTGCTTGGTTGAGTGACTTAAGAAGATGATCAGGTAAAAAAAAGTTGCTAAAGATAATTCACAGTGTGCTGAAGTCATAGAAACAAAGGCACTTATCATCCAAAGGAGAAAACATATGGGAAAGCACTTTGCACACATAAAGAACTCTATAAAACAAGGTATAATACTAGTAATAACCACTGTGCATTTGGCCTGGCTGAATATTCTCAGCCACAGTGATGATAGAGATTGCTTTAGAGCCCTGCATTTTAGGACAGTGATCTTTCCACCACTGACCCAATACTCCCTCCGAGTAGAGCATACTTGGTAAACTAAGACAATACGTAAAAATGGTATGTTAAAAAAAAAAAAAAACACATCATGTACAGTTAGCTCTGTTTTTAGTGAAAAGCAATTAGCAAACCTGAAAGCTGCATTTCTGTGTTGCCTCTTCACCCAAGCCCAGTTGTTTATGAGTAAGGTAACATCTAGCGCGTTGGGGTCTTGTAGCTGTTTAGAATCTCCTGTGTTCTCTGTTTCTCACTGGAGAGTCAGGCTCGGTAAACAAACTGTCAGCTTTAATTAAGAGTCTAGACCCAATTTAAACAACTGACTAGTTTTGAGAATAAAAGATTAAACTAAAGCACAAATCATGAATTTGCAGATGGTTCTTCCTTCAGAGTTTTGGGAGGATACTGAATGCATTTTTTTCCCTTCAATTTTTGCATAAACCACTTGGGGTTCCTACCTGTTGACATCCAAAGGACACACTATAAGTAGATGGCCCCAGAGATGCATGGTGGGGAGGACTGTAAGGAAAGGGATGATTCATTTGGGGTTAGCCACATGGACAGAGCTAGGGCTCCTGGGTTCAGGGTTCAAGTGTGGGTTTTTTCTTTTTTTTATTATGGCAAAATATACTTAACATAAAATCCCCATTTTAGCCCTTTTAAAGTGTACAATTCAATGGCATAAATATATTCACAGTGTTGTGTAGCCATTACCACTATGTAGCTCCAGAAAATTTTTTTAATCACCCAAACAGAAACTCTGTACCCATTAAACAATATCTTCCTGATCCCTTTTTCCCCCAGCCCCTGGTAACCTCTATTCTACTTCCTATCTTCATGAATTTGTCTATTCTAGATATTTTATATAAGTGGAATCATACAATAGTTGACCTTTGTGTCTGGTTTCTTTCACTTAGTATAATTTTTTAAAGATTCTTTCATGTAGTAATATGCATCAGAAATCTAGCTTTTGATGTGGCTGTTCTAAGGAGGCAGAATATCACAGAGACAAGAGAGGGAAAGACCCCTCCAAAGTGTTTGTGTCTTGATCCTTGAGCACCTGTGATTAGAACAGGAACAGAGATTCTACCAGCTGACCAGTGCTTGGATGGGTCAGGGGCTCTCCTGCCCAGGACTTACTTGGCAAGCAGCTTCCTGAATTTGTTGCCAGAAAATTAAGCTTTGCTGTCCATCTCCTCCTCCATGGAGCTGGTTGTACTTGGCCAAGTGCTCAGATGGGCAAGGGGCCCAGCCTTGTTGATCCAGTGCAGATCCTCACCATGAGGCTGGCAATAAAAGTATTTTCAGTTGCCCTAGCACAGTGGGAAACATGGCACCCCATCCTTTGGACCAGGCCAATTTGCATTCCTGAAGAGACTCTGTCACTGGTCTCTGATTCACTCTGAACAGAAGGCAGTTACATGTGGTGTTGTCCATAGGCTTAGTAACTCATTTTGGGTTGATCACTGTGAGACCACCCCCTACCACCTGTATACTACCTGCATTTGTGGGAACTTCTTCCCAGCTTTCTAGTCATCCTGATCTAGGGCATCTTCAGTAGATACCACTGGGTAGTCCTTGATGAAGGACTTGTACCCGGTCACCAGCTAGTCAGGAGTAATGCAATGGCTGGGTTCATGAGGAGACCTGAAGTTTGAGGTCATACTTTCCAAACTCTAAGAACTAGAGGCTACTGCATTCATGCCATTCGCCACCTTGTAAGTGTAGCCAGCCTTTCTGGTCACATTCCATAGCAACTCCAAGGTTCTGTATTCTGCAGGATATGAGTCAGCAAACTTTTCCTTTAAAGGGCCAGAGACAGCAAATATTTTAGGCTTGTGGACCAAGAGGAAAAATTGAAGGTTTTACAATGAGAAGAATGCAATTCTTTTGGAGGGGAGATTGAAGTTTGCTTAATTGAGATTCAAAGTTAGTAGTCCTGTCATCATGACAGAAAGGTGGCGTCATTCTTCTATAAAGCCTTCCCTTCCTTCTTCCTTCCTGTGAACTCATCAGAACGTGTGTCTCGAGTCTCTATTTTGGACTTCTACTCAATCTACACTTACAGGGTTGGAGAACCTTTCATATGGGGGTGCAGGTTAAGAGCACAAGGCTCTGTGATAAGACTCCCTGAGTCTGAGTTCTAGCTGAACTAACTGTTAGCTGTGTGATCTTTGACTATTATTTAACTGATCTAGAAGCTTCTGTTTGTTTCCTGGTCTACAGAATGAGTAACAGTATCCACTTCATGGGGTTTTAGTAAGGATTGCATGAGCTAATGAATGCAAGGCTTTAGAACACCGCAGGACGTATTATAAAGCACTCGATATTAGCATTACACTTCCTTTAATTTTTTTTCCCCCAACCTTTTAAAAATGTCAAAACATTCTTGGCTTGAGGGCCACATGATAATAGGTGGCTGGCTGGATATGACCTGTGAGCCACATTTTGCTGACCTCTGCTCTAGGGAGTTAAGAGCAAAATGCCTCTCATCCCCCTCCTGGGAGGCGTCTTTGCCATATTTCTTTTTGATGACATCCTTCTGATCAAGCACACCTTTCCTGAAGTCACAGCTCCCAAGGAGGACCATGAACTCCTGTACTGCCGGCTCTTCACCACGTGACCGTGGATCGCACTGGAAGCTGGAACCAGCCGGTCACTTCTGGATCGCCAGCCAGGACACAGCATGACTGTAAAGGTCACTGCAGCTTCAGTTTTATGGGCAGCAAATGACGCTTCTGGCTTGGTAGTGCCATCAGATTCAGACTTATTCCCAGTGCCACCCATGCTTGTCACCAGCTTGTCTCTCTCCTCCGGTTCCATGAACTCAGCTTCTCGCTCATCAGGTCAGCCTCAAGCTCTACTGATGTGCTCAAAAGTCTCTTTGACACCCTTTCCTGTACAATGAGTCTTATTGTACAGAAGCTCTTGGACCTCCCAGATACTGAAACATGCAGGGCACAGAGCTCTGAAGAGACCTGGGTAGGGTTCGACCCTGACAATGGTGTTTCCATGACGATCGTGATCTCTGCCATCGGTGCCAGGGATGAGGGTGAAGTTAGCGAGCTCACAGGTGTGTCTCTTATGCCCCTGAGCTCTCCTCATCGGCCGCTCAGCTCCTTTCTCTGCTGTCCTCCCTTCTTTCACTTTAAATATTAGCATATTATTAAATTATTAAATATTACCCATTTGCTTTGATTTCAGCAAACTTTTGCTTGTTAATCAGCTTCCATCAGTGTACAAAAAGGAACCAGCTCACTCCTGGCTCTTCCCATTGCTCAAGTTCAGAAAACATCCATGTGAACTTAGGGCTTTGATTATGTTCCAGCGAATTTCTCTAGTCTTCGTATAAAAGTACAGATAGGCATCTGCACATCAAAATTCAAGTAAACAAGTCACTTGGATGCCAAACATTTTGTACCCTGTTTATTGCTGATCCTTTCTCATCATGAAACTGTCACCTCTAACGGGGTGAGGGAGAGGGAGACCATATGATTTATCATCCAAACCAGAGCCTTTTTGGAGTAAACTGAGGCACTGATTACCATCCACGTGGGACTCGCCATCCTCTAATCCATACCCATTTCATAAAGGAGACGGACTTTATAAAAGAAAGACTTCTAAGAGAATGCTGCATTCCAAAACCCTGAAAACACTCGAAAACCCAGAAACCAAGGCAGTTAAATCTCAGACGTGAGACATATTTATTCTGTGACTTGAGCTGGAGACAGTGAAGCTGTCAGCGGAGAAGACTTCTGTAAGCCATTCAAGGCTATAGAGACTTTTCTGAGAGCCCCCTGCCCCCATCCTGAGGGCTCTGCTTTACAGCGAGCCAGAGCACTTGTCCTACTTCTGTGTCCTGGTCCTACCTGCAGCAGGGTGCTCCCTACCCCTGCAGCGTCACCTAGCACGTGGCTTTGCCAGACTGCCGCCAAGCATAGGACAGGGTCCTGCTCATCTCCGTGTTGTGGGGGGTGGGGTGTGTTTCTCCTGCACATCAAACATGCTGGGGAGAGAGCTGCTGAATAAATAGATGAGTCAGGAAAGCTGAAGGTGTCCCTCCACTGCAGAGAAGAGGACTCAGCCTCCCAGAAGCATGGTTTGGGGAGGAAGAAGGGAAATCCTAGCCTCACTTCTACCACCACTGCCCACCTACCCATGTCCCTCTAGGGGGTTGCTCCAGCCTCAGGGCTTTTGCACTGGCTGTCCCCCCTCCTTGGAACACTCTTCCTGTAGATATCTCCATGACTCACTCCCCGTTCCTTCAAACCTGGGCTCAGATGTCACTTTCTCGGAGAGACCTTTTCTGACCACCCCATTTAAAATAGCGTCTGCTTTGCTATACCCCCCATCATGGCCCTCCCTGTTCCCATCTCCTTTTGTCTTCTTATCACCATAGTCATGTATTAAATGCAGTATCTGATTCTGCCCCTGGAATGTAAGCTCTGTGATGGAAACGCTGTGTCTGTCTTGTTGACGGCTGCACCCCGGGTGTTGGGCACAGTGCCTGGACATCGTAAGGGCTCAATGAATATTTGTAAATAGAAGGAGTCTGCCTCCTCCCTTCCTTTGTTCCAAGAGAGGAGCTAGCTGTTCTCTTATCCAAACCCAGGAACCCTGTAGGAGCTAGCTGTTCTCTTACCCAAACCTGCCTGTGCTCTGAATTGCATCCCTTCCTGCCTTTTGAGACTCTTGTTCTATCAACTACTTCTCTCTTCCATAGATTCAACAATGTCCTTTCAGCTCTGTCATACTTCTGATACTTATCCTGGACCTCACAATAGCCCTGTGAGGCAGAACTGCTTATCCATTCCATGTGAGAAGACACAGGCACAGAGAAGGTGAAATACTTCCTAGAGCAGCATAGGGACTAAGTTGGGACACCAGGATTTGGACCCAGGAGACTGGCTCAGGAGCCCAGCTCCTGATTCCTCTGCCATGTCACTGGCTCATACCCACTAGCATTTACATATATCTTTGCTTTTCTCGTCTTAAATAAACAACCCAACCTTAATTCGATATTCCCCTCAGCACCTTCTCTATGTCTTGCCAGCCCTTTGCAAACTCCTTAAAGCATTGTCTACACTAATCGTCTGTGTTCCTCATTCTACCCTTTCTTGGCACCCCTCCAATCTGGTCTATGTCCCCGTCACACTATCAAAACGAGCTCTTGTGTGAACATCTTGCAATGGACGCTACTCATTCCCCATCTTATTTGAACCCCATCCTTGTGTGATGACAGTGGCTACTTCTTCCCTCCTGGATAGGTAAAGTAGGGGCTTCCTGGGTCTGCTATGGGACAGACCTCCCTCTAGAGGAAATATGCTATTAGGAAGGGACATGATGAATGATTCCCACCGAAGAGATGGGTTAGTCCTCAGGGCATGGTTAAGATTCCTTCTGGCTCAGAAAATCCATTGTTATATTAAATCATCACCACTTAACACTTTAAGGTTCCACTTACAACGACATAAAATCCCTCCTGGATTCTCACTACTCCCCAGACAGAGGGTGTCCTCAATTAAAAGTCTTGATTTTTCTCTATATTCACACTCAACAAGATTTTGTTCAGCATTACTTTCTAGTTTTTCTTACAAAATATTAGTTTTATGAAATTTTCAAATACGAAATATACTGGAATATATATATATTTAAATGAAGTAACCTCTCTTTTCCCAGCAAAATTTACTTCCTAAGAGTGATGCCTTTACCAACCCAGGTGACAATCCCTGTCCCAGATGGACATGTTAATAAAACATATTTCTAGGAAGGGGATGCAGATTCCAAAGAGATCAGTGAAAAATATTAATAACCTCATTTGCTGGGCTCTGTAACAGGGACCTGTTAATTTCCATATTGTAGTTTTAAAAATAAAACACACACGTCCCAAAAGGTTAAGTGATTTGCCCAGTGAAAACAGTGGCAGAGCAGGAACGGGGGTCTCCTGTGCCTGCAGAAAGCCCGCACCCCACCCTTCACCTGCTGCAGGTAAGGATTTAATATACTGTCAGGGAGATGCCAGGGAGTTAAGAGGAAGCAAAGATGAACTCAACAAGTGGTTGTGAGACAGTTGGTGAGCTGACTGGAGAAATATTCAAGTTAGATTCTTCACCTGCACCACACCAGTAAGGATAGAACATGATCCAGTCCTGGAGTTTGAGATTAGAGAGCCAGCATGGTCGTGTGGAGCCCCTTCCCCCCAACCCCAATCCAGGTCTGACTTCTTGTTCTAACCTCGTGTGGTGGAGGAAGCGAGGGAGCTCTGTGGGGTCTCTTGAACAGGGCACTCATCCCATCACGAGGGCCCCACCCGCATGACCGAATCACTTCCCAGAGGGCTCCACTCCCTAACAGCTTCACATTGAGGGTTACGGTTCCGACATCTGAATCTGGGGGGACACAAGCATTCAGACCATAGCACCTCCACTGGCCAATTACTTAGTGTCCATTTATTGGCAGCCCCTGGGCCTCTGGGGCTGTCATCTTTGCCTCTTGCGTTGCATTAGAAATATATTCCTGCAAAAAACCTGAGCGGGAGCTTGGCAGCTCTGAAAACCTCTCATTTCATTCATGTGGCCTGCTATGGATAAATCTGTGCTCTTTAAAAAGAAGCAGAATGCCCGTCCAGCGTGCCGCGCTTTGCTCTTGAACCTGCCTCGCCTCGCCAGCCACTTGAAAGGCCTCTACCTTAAGCCGGCCTTTCTTCCCTCTCTTTTGTTCACCTCTTGATGGAGCCGCATTCAGAAACAGCATCCCCATTAATGTCACCTGCAGCCTTTCCCCGAGGAAACCCCCCGAGGGCACCAATGTTGGAGAGGACTTTGAAGTCCTGTTTCTTCTGGGTGTCAGATGTGTCCCCAGCCTGCCTTTCCAGCGGTTGCCATGCACAGAGAGTTGGTGTCATGAAGGAGGACGGCCAGGACCATCAGCTAGGGGACTAGGGCTCTGTCTCCTGATGGTTCTGGCTTTGCAGCTCTAGACCCCTCTAGGTCTTGATGTCCTTCTCGGTAAAGCAAGGTCCTGTTGTGGGACTGAGTGAGAAGCACGGGACGGACAGGGACGTCAGTTGCAGTATTAAGGTGACAGCTTCCGCCCTCTGGATCAGAGCAAACCATGGTCGGGCGTGTACTCTGCTGAGCCCCCGTGGGACAACTGTCCTCAGGGAAGCTGCCTTTCAGCAGTGCAGCCCACGAGGGAGAAATAAGGACCAGCAGGTGGAAGAAAAGGCGTGTGCTCACCATGGTAGAGCCGTGGTACCGGCTGCCGTCACTCTCACTGATGGTGTGCCGGAGACTGAAGTAGTGCCCTTCCTTTTCTTCAGCAAACTCTCAGCTAAATAGCAGGAGGCATCACTGGAGGTTACGTTGTTGAGAGCTGGGCGTGGTGTATCCACTGGCTACCAGGCTGTGCTGGACTGAGCTCTCAGGAGGACTCTCTTGCAGAAACTCTCCAAGTGCCATCTGGTCCTTGAGCGGGTCCGACCACACGTCGGTTCTCTCTGCTGTGCAGGTGAACTGAGCAAGACCCGAAATACGCCACGAGCCATGGACACTGTCCTCCTCCATCGAGTGGCCTCACTTCTTCAAGTGTTCCCTGAACCTTTCGCACTACTTTCTCCCAGCTCCTCCCCACCTGCCTTCCCTCCCCTCCATGCTGGGGTAGCTCAGAGCCCTGCTGAGCATGGGTCACTTGTCCAAACCCCAACTTCATTGCTTGTCTATATGCCATGACTGCCTGATTCCCGGCAGGCACACCTCACTGCTGCTTCCAGAATCATGGGCATCCTGGATACCTCCACACAGAACTCAAACCTGACCAGGATGACAGCCTACCTAGGTCATTCAGAATCAAGGTGGCATCTACACTCCCCACACGCCCTCACCACATTCCCCCTTCCAAGACCACCCAGCCTTCAGATTGTACACCTGAGGGGAGCAGGTGCTGACCTTCATGGCCTCACTCTGGATCCCTGCTTGGTCTCCATCTTCTCTGCCTCTCTGTCTTGGAGAGTCATTCTCTGCCAGGCCCTCCCACACTGGACCCAGCTTTCTGAGATGCAAAGTACAGTCTGGTAGTCCCTCCTTGAAACTCTTCAGGGTTCCCTCACAGACCCTCACAGCTTTCACAATAAAGCTCAGAGTCCTTAGCAGAGCACAGGAGACACTTTCTGAGCTGGTCCTCTCTGTCTTTGTATTCCATTTTCCCACATAGCCACTTGCTAACTCCACCAAGCAGAGGGAAGTTTCTGGAATGTGTGGGTCAGATCCAAGGTTGTGTCCTTGAACATCAGGCTCTCCCTCAGGAATCCTTTATTCTATCTGTATTTACTTAATTCAGAGTTTATGAAGTGCCAGCCCCAGGTCATATCTGGCCTAAATACCTGTCTGGGTGGGGGTAGCTTGCATATGCTAAACATTTTAAAAATCAGAGGCCAATATTTTAAAACTCAAGGGAATAGTTATTGTAAAGCATGCTAATTTCTGGCTCTTTTGAACAATCAGAAGATCTGGCCACACTGAGCCATAGTAATTGGTTCAGTTGAGAAGCAGCTGTGCCTCAGGTTGGTGGGATTGGGGGGTGGGGGGAATAGGTTCCATTTACCCACAGTCCTCACCACTTCCTCTTGTCTTACACTGAGATTCCTCACTTATGTATGTGTTCTACCTGGGCTCTGTAGTTGAACTTAGTTCTACCTGGACCGACTCTTTGCTACTCAGGTAGCAGAACAGTGCATGCCACCTTCTCCATTAACTCCCCTGACTCAGAAGCCCCTCTGATGCCCGGTATAGCAAGCCTGCTGGACCTGAGGGTGTGCGGGGAGTGGCAGGGGTACTAGTTTCTTGTTCCTTCTCAGTGACAACTGACAAGGTGCTTACTGATAAAGTCAACCATAAGCAGAAGAAGAACACCCGGAGGCCTAGTCCTTTGCCCCCTGCAACGTGTAGAAACAAAGCTGCTAGAAAGGAAAATCTGGGAGCTTCCTTCTTCCTACCATACAGTGAGAGGCTGCTCCCCAAGGCTCACTGATTGAATTGCCAACCCATAGACTAGTAAGAGGAAACCAGCCCGAGCTCTGGAAGGATACTCAGCCCTGATGTCTTCAGGTGTCAGCCGCAGCCTCCATCCCCACACCCACCCTGTGTTCTGCAAGAGTCTGGGGCTCTGGGGAGGAATGGTGGAGGCGTTCTGCCAGTTGGGTCCTCCCTGTGAGCCAATTCCTGATTGCCTTGGAGAAAAGCCCAGAGGTGGTGCTCAGGGTGGAAAACATGACCTCCAGCCATGTTGAGTTAGGGTCTAGAAAATGACTTCACTCAACAAATGTCTGTAGCTTGTAGCAGGTGGGGGTGGGGTAAGGATGGGCGTAGAGGATGGTGGCACCCAAGCGTGTGTCAGGTTGATGCTAGAAACAGGTGTCTGGGTGGGGACTTGAGAAGGACTGTGCTTGGATGACCGAGCCCAGAGGAGTGATCATCCTGAGTTCTTACTGCCTGAGCACAGCATCCAGCATCACAGTCCATGCCCTCACTGTGGATTTTCTCCTTTCATCTCTATCACAACCCTATGAGGTGGGCAATTTTAGTATTCCCATTCAATTAGAGACGTTAAGCATTGAATCCAAGGATTTACAGCAAGGAGGGGCTAGAGGCAAGATCTGAAGCTGGCTTTGTCTAACAGATTGTCTCCAAATTGGGAACATGGTGCAAGGGGTTGGGGGTGGGGGTGGTCAAAGTCCGAGTGGAGTCAAAACTGGAGTAAACCCAGAAGAGAAGCCAGAGAGCAGGGCCAGATGGCCATTGTACCTGGGACACTACACTTGACTCCAGACAGATGCCCAAAACGTCCCCTGGCAGAGCCAAGAGGAGGAAGCAGGAAGCCAAGTCCTCCAGGGGGTGTGTGTGCAGGGGCCTGGGGTTGTCCATTGACTGGATTCCTGCCCTCTCATTCTAGGAGGGTTTGGCCCTAATGCTTCAAATGTTTCTAGAAGCTTTTCAGGGAGGCTGGTTTCTGTTGTGAACACGCAAAAGTGAGAAGCGCAAAGATGGACTGGACAAGTAGCCCCTCCTTTGCTTTTCCTCTTGCCCTGAGCATCAGTCTGGACTCCCAGGGGGGTTCTGCCTGTCTGCCTCCAGGGTCTGGGTTGGTGGCTCTGCATGGTGCTCTGGGGACAATGGCTCAAGGTAGAATTTCTGGCTTTGGACTGGGGCTTCCTCAGCCTTACCCCTTCCCTCACTTCTGCCACTGAATTCACCTAGAAAATGCCAGGGAAGAAGCTAGGGTGAAGTGAGGGCTAGTCTGCCCCTCCCTGGACTTTAGAAAAATCCAGAGGCAAAGAGAATTCTTCACCAGCTGACTTCTCCATGTGCCCACAGTGGACTGGATAAGTGGATGGGAAATTTAACCCTTCTTAGGCTCTTGTAAAACACCCTGGCATGTGAAGGGCTTTGCATGGGCACATTCAGAATGGGGAGGAGTGAGGAGAGGATGCCCAGGACCTCCCCACCCCCTGGCAGAGGGATGGCAGAAAGGGATCTAGCCTCTCTGCATTTTTATTTTGTTTTATTTTTTTTTTGACAGAGATGCCTCTTTGATCCAATACTGTCAAAAAAAAGAGTGGCAGAAGAACACAAGCTTTGGTGTGATCCCTAGCTCCGCCTTCACGAGCAGAGTATTTAAAGCTGAGCCTCTTCCCTTCTTAAAGTGAGTAAACTTTGAAGAGTAAATGAGGTAATGAATATATACAAACAGCTTGGCAGATGCTATTTTTACTTTATTTTTATTATTTTTCTCATTAAAACTCTTCTGAGAAGAGAGATAGGTCATGGCTGGATTCCTTTGTCTTCCCATCATTTTCTTCCAATTAGCATGTACTTATTGGGCACCTACTATGCGACAGGCCCTGAGCTGGGTGCTGGGGGCACAGTGGGGATAAACAGATAGCACCCCCCCAGGTTTGAAGGTGCTTAAAATCTAAATTTGGAGGGGCGCCTGGGTGGCTCAGTCAGTTAAGTGTCTGCCTTTGGCTCAGGTCATGATCCTGGGGTCCTGGGATCGAGCCCTGCATCGGGCTCCCTGCTCAGTGGAAAACCGGTTTCTCCCTCTCCCTCTGCCACTCCCCCTGCTTGTGCTCTCTCTCTCTCAAGTAAATAAATAAAATCTTAAAAAAAATCTAATTTTTGGAGACAGGAAGCACACACATACACATACAAGAAAGGCAAATACCCCAGCAAAGGAACAGAGTCATAAACATGTACTCGGTGGCACTAAGAAGAAAGTAGGAGGAATGGTGATGGATTTGTAGGGACTGGAGGCAAGCTCTGTAGGGGACAGGGAGGAGCTGCCAAAGGAGCCGGCATTCCATCAGAATCCTGAAATCTGAGCAGGAGCCAGACTCACAAAGGGCTGTGAAAAGAGCCCCAGGCAGATGGGTCTGCTCAGGTAAGAAGAGCCTGATGGGTTGGTGGATCCCAGATCTTCCCTCCTTTAAAATTCATGTTTCTGGAGCCTCCCCACTCTAGAATATGGTCTTTAAGCCTTCATCCCACTCTTCCTCTCCCCAACTCTGGTTATTGGTCCCATTTTCACCTCAACATTGTGGCTTTATCATATAACTTCTCCTGTCCTTCTCCCACTCATCTTTGTTTCTCTACCTTACTTTTACAAATGCATACTCTTTCCTTTGTAAACGATTCTCCTCCTGCCTGGTCTCCACACCCCTGACCTGCTTCTCCTTCCTTCTCAAGCCTCTTGTGCGGCCAGACTGTAATCGCTGCCCCTTTGATCAGGGACCTCTCTTTGAAATCTTCTTTCACCCCAACATTCTCCCAAATGTCACCAGGGACCTGCTGATGGCCAAGCTCAGTGGCCCCTGAGCACCCTCAAACCTAAGGTCCTCCTGCCAGGAGCACTCACCTCTCTTGCTCACTGCTTTGGTCCCTTGGTTCCCCTCTCATCTTTGTCCACCCTTCTCCATGGACTTTGCTACCTTGGCTTCTCCTTCCCACCCTCTAAATGAGGGTGATGACCAAGGCTTAATCCTGGGGTCTCTGCTTCTTTAGGGATTTTGTCTCCACTCCTGGCTTCAACTTCTCCCTACAAATGGCTTCCAATCTCCATCTCCAACAACCTCCCTCCTAAATATTATTCTCTTATGGCTTGGTCCCTGGTTGCCCACCATCTACGTGACCATGGACAATCTCTTCTCATCTCGGGGCCCTTTGTTGTCACACTTGAAGAATAAAGGGGAATGAGCCAGCTGACCTTTTGTCCCTATGCTCCGATAATTAGTGATTCAGTCAGTGATTTTTAAATGTCTTCATCTCCACATAAATAAACTGCATCCTTTTATAATCATCATGTTTAAGACCAAATCATTGTCCTAGCCACCACTGATGGTCCCCAGAGTGCTGTCACTTCTTCTCTGTACCACGATGCCCTAACTCTCTCTTCCTTTCCATCGACACAACTGCAGCCCATACCCTTCATGCTCCTCCTGTGAATGACCTGAGTGGTCTCCCCAGCTCATCCTCCTCTAAGCAACTCCCATATTCTCTGCACAATCCTGTTCAAAACGCTTCAAGTGTCCCTATTGTCCATAGCATCTTCTCTTCAGCTTTGTGGATCCCTTTGAGAATCCTTTAAAATATGTGGATCCTTTGCCCAGAAAAATGCCTAGAATTTCAAGAGGTTCATGGATCTCCTAAGATCCATCACAGACTCTTTAGAGGTCTTTGGACCCCAGCTTAAACCAAAGTGGCTCCCAAAAGAACCAAGTGTGATATCCTCAGCGCTGACAGCTTGGCTCTGAGCCCTCTGTCCTGCCATATTTCCATCCACCTCCAGGCACTTCTGAAGCCTCCACTCCAGCCAAGCTCCTTGCTGTCACTCATACCTTCTTTGCCTTAGGCCATTCTCCCCATCTGGATCACCACCTTCATTCTTTTTCTGGCTAAGTCCTTGGACCCTTCCTTGGACGCAAGTCCCACCCTGATCCTGCCTCCTCTGGAAAATACCTTTCTTGTCCTCAGCCTTCTTTGGAGCTCCTATAATATGAATCATCAATGCCATTAGCACAACAATGTCACTTTCATTTTTATTACAAGGCAGGGCTCACCGCTGAGGACAGGCACCGCCATTGCACACATGAGAGGTTTGTTGGTGACATGAATCTTCCTGATAACCAAAGGAAGAAGGCTTTCAAGACTCCCCAACTTAGCTATATTTGATAACAGCTTTTTTATATTTTATTACACACACTCAGGTGCTTTTCTAACACATGGAATATTAAGCATAACTTATCTGGAACACCAGTCCTGCTGTAATATAATGATTCTCCAAGTGGTAGTGGAAGACAGGAAACAGTGATGCTACTGAACCTCTCTTGCAAGTTTATCAAGGCGCTTCATTGAGATGTGAGAGTGTCTATTGCAATGCCTGGCATGTAACAGGTGCTCAGTATGTTAGTTTGCCTTCTCTGATGGTGGCCTTTTTTTTCTGTTTAATGTAGAGCAGGTGGTGGGTGAAAATAGACCAGCACCTATTTATTGCCCTCTCTAAAATTTCAGGGCAAGGAATTCAGAGGCATAACAAAAGGATTTGCTATTTCCAGTGAGTCTGGACTCCCTCCAACAGGGAAACTCATCGAGGGACGCACCCAGTTGTGATGCGTTGGAGCCAGAGAAGACCCGTTCATTCTACAGATAGGGAAACTGAGGCCCAGAGAGCTTCAGGCCTGCCCTTAAGGTGAATGGCCTGGTGGTGGCGAATCCACAACCAAAGCCCAGATCCCCAAATTGTTGCTCACTCCAGACACATCTGTCATCAACCCCTAAGAAGTCTCTGCCCGGTCAGACCACAAACGCCTTGAGCCTTCTCTCTATACTGGGTTCAGCTTTGCAGGGCACCAGCATCCAACACAGGGCTTGTGAGCATCTGTGTACAGTGAGTTGGGTGCGGCTTTGTGATGAGCGCATAAAGCTTGTGGTAACTGTCACAGAATCTAGGTACCAGGGAAGTTTTTCTCCAGGGGCACCATGCTGTTTCTACACCTTATCAGGAGCAGACTTTTCCAGCGGACTGGCCCACGGCAGATAGCATGCGCTGGTTACGCCAAAATGTGACATTTGAGAAACCGTTACTGAGCATTTACCACGTGCCATGTACTGGGGACACATTGGTGAACGGGGCAGAAATGGACCTTTCTCTCATGGAGATTGTCTTGTGGTGGATGAAAACAATAAGAACAAAAGTAAATACACCACCGCCTAGTCCAGGCTGAACAATCGTCTCAGCGGCTAATCTCCGCCAATTTCCAAGACAGAAAATAAAAACAACGCTGCACAATGGCATTCTGATGAAGACTAATAAATCCAAAAGTCAACACATTTTACTTTATTTTCTCTCAATTGATCTCAACTCCCAAATGTTCCAGTTTCAAAAGGTGAGATTAGGTACCATTAAGCCAGCCAGACCAGCCTTGATTTAAAAACCCTCCTTGTTGCTACAGGATGGAGGAGGTTGCAGACCCTTATTAATCTCCTTGTTATCAGCTTGATCTCAGCCTGCCAGGAGCCAGCTCGCCTGATTCCTGATTCTGGCCACATCTCTCCAGTCCTCTGGCTTCTGTGTACCAGGTCACGGAGACTATAGAACCGTGAGTTACCCTGCGAGCGATATTTATGTTAACGGGGGGCTGGTCTTTCTTCATGGAACCAGGAAAAAGGAAAGAGGGCTTCCTCTGTAAATAGGATGGCACTTAATGGATTTCAAATCAGACAGTTCTATGGGGGGCTCGTATAATTCACATTTTCTCTCCTTTGGCCATGGAGAGAAACATAGACTCCATCTCAGGATGTAGGCAGCAGGGGCCTTTCTGAGCCTCAAGGAACGAATTCCCCTCCTTTCCTGCCCCCTCTCCTTTCCTTCCTTTGTTCTCCAAACCAGCACTTAGTCTCTGCGAGGCACCATGCAAGGAGCTGGAAGCACAAGAAGCACAGGTCTGCAATGGCCCCAGCCCTCCTAGGGCTACCATCTCGCAGGCAAGAAAGGTACCACGCAAGACACACAAAGCATAAGGTGCAGCGCAAAAGAGAAGTAGAGTGTGTCAGGAGACTGCGAGATAGGGGTCTAACCTCGTGGCGTTGCTGGGGGTGAGGCGCCTCTCGGGCCTAAATCGCCCTTGCCTTTCGGGCCTAATCGCCCTTGCCTTTCGAGGCATTCACAAGACTGTTTCATTGGCCAATTCCTTATTTGTACCCCGGGCAATTTCCCAGGTCCAGTGAGCAAGTGTCTCTGTAACTAGTTACTTTCTGGGAAGATTAACTCACTTCCTCTCGATAGAAGTTTTGCAAGGATTGTCACAGCTTTGCTACCAAAGGGGCAGATAACGATCACAGGGAGGAAGTAAGGCTAGCCCATCATCACTGCGTAGACATCAGTCTTTTCCTGGATCTACCTTCGGGTTTTGCTAACTCCACTTTATTGACTTAATACTTTTTTTACAATGACTCACTTAAAAACATAAATGAATTTATCATAAAAGGAATCTTTATATCACTGCTATAAATAGAATACCAATATCCCCTGCCCTAAATAGAAAGTAATGGCAAAAATAAATACAATTAAATTCTTGGCTACCAGCCTGCCCAGAGACCGTCTTTACCTGAAGGAGCAGGTTGGTTCTAAGGGCTCCCTTATACCTGTCTCTGATCACCCCCAGAGTCTTCCCCCACCTCAATTCCTCTGCTTTCTGTAACAGAGCAGAGTTTGGGATGAGACTGCAGGCTGGGTAAGCCACCAAAACCACCCAGGAACCCCAGGAACTCCAGGGTACTGTTACTGCGTATACCAACAGGGAAGGGGGGCCATTTCCTGTGTGAATGACCACATCCCAGCCAAGCTCATGAGGGGGCTTAATGATCCAGCCAACGAGTGCTTTGCTGTCCAGCTTCTCCGGAAATTTCAACCATGTGCTATAGCTCTGGGTTGAGGTTGTTTCTGGTATAGACACACTGACTGCAGCCTCCTTAAAAAACTGATTTCATAAATCAGTTCCACCCTTGGCTGGGATTTCTCCTTGCCTTGCCTCATGTCTTGGGCCTCATCTGGGGAGGGGCAGAGAGAGAGAAGCAGGATAATCCCTGGGGCTAAATCTGAAGCATCTGGGAAATGGCCATCTAGACCTTGAGAAAATTCAGTTCTCTTTTTCTGTGTTTAGGAAGCAGTTACTTTACCTGAGTCTCAGTTTACCTCTCCATAAAGTGGGTTTTGTAGACGTTTTATAATAAATGTGCGAAATAATGTATGAAAAGCTCCTGGTGCATATATAAGCATCCAGTGAGTGGCTATAATAATAACTATTCATAAGTTTTTCTGACATTTGAGAGTAACTCTAGGCCAACTCTGTGATGGGTAACAGGGATCCTTGGACAAGTTTCCCCTGGTCTGATGGGCCAACCTCACTGACTTGGGCTGGGGCTCTGCAGAAGGCCAGGAAACCAGCTATTCCCACCAGTGGAGGGAGTGTTCATACAAATCACCTGGGGTCTTATAATGATGCAGATTCAATTTCATTAGAGTCTAGGGTGAGGCCTGAGATTTTGCATTTCCACCAAAACTCCAGATGATGCCATGTGGCTGGTCTGAGGACCACCCTTTGAGTGACAAGGCTCTAGCCCCGTGGTTCTCCGAGTGTGGTCCTTGGAGGCACCAAGGGTAACAGCATCACCCGGAACTTATTCATTTGAGATTTGGACTCTCAGACCGCACTCCAGACCTGCTGAATCAGAAACCCTGGGGTGGGGCTAGCACTCTTTCTTACAACCCTCATGGGATGCTGAGCCATAGCTTTGGCGCTTCCTGCTGCTGGAATCCACAGCACTTGCTCATTCCTCCTGTGTTAGGGGAACTGTGTGGCCTGAGCCTAAAAGAGAGAGATACCAGTGCATCTCAGCCCTTCCCAGG